>NC_090933.1:531308803-532558803 GCF_040938575.1 Ambystoma mexicanum | reverse complement strand
AATATGACGTTAGAACAGAAGGCGATAAGACTAGTAGCACTTCAAAACGTGATGGCATTAGATGTCATTCTGGCTGAACGTGGTGGTGTGTGTAAATTAGTAGGGTCCGCTTTCTCTGTTTTCGTATCAGATTCCTCCCCAACCATCTTCAAGGCAATACAGAATCTGCACGTCCTTAGTTCAGAAGTGCATGTTCCCGAGGGAAACTGGCATTTTAGCGCTTGGTTCTGGGACTGCTTGCGATCTTGGGGTTGGAAGGTACTTTCGGTCTTGCTGATTATTTTGGGAATTCTGTTGTTTCTTTGTTGCTGTATTCAGTGTCTACCTGGTATGTGTTCGATGCTAGGGGGATGTTGCGCACAAGGAATAGGTTTGATAGGACATAAAGTGTATGCCCCAGATAAAACTTCCAAAGAATATGTGTTGAGAGAAATTTTAGCAAATGACCTAATGGCAATAGATATTTCCGACAGTGATTCAGGGTGCATGGACGATGATGCATGGAGTTGTTTGCAAGGAGATCCAAAGTAGTTTTAGCACTTGGCATAGGCCAAAAGGAGGGTTTGTCACAAGAGAAATTATATTGTGCCTCCTATTGCAATAAATATATGTATATTGGCCTACGCCAAGCTGGTCGAAAGTCGCTTGCAAAAGAATCTGGGTTGCAAGGTCCTGACCTTTAGATCAAGGTAAGCCGCCATTTTAGGTCAATCCGCCATTTTAGGTTTGCTTTGTAAAGTCACCCTGTGAGTTAAAATGGTGGACGATGTCATTCCAAAAATACAACATGGCCGTCTTGACCTCTGTACATAGCTAATATGTAACTTGCCTGCAGGCCACTTGTTGAGGTCGTGAACTGAGACCGTGTCCTTCGTTGACCTGTGTGTAAGGGATTACTCGTGCAATGAAACTAATCCACGAGTATACTATAAAGACAATGTATTCAAATACTGAAAGTAGAACACTTGTTTAAACCACATTGTATTAATGTTTAAGAAGACTTACATGGAAAATCCCAGAATACACAGTTGCTGTATAGGCTTGTTGATATATGTATTAAAAGCAAACCAGTTATATATGGATGTTCAAGACTCGGCATGAACCCTAGATCGATGATGTATTAATGGAATATTTACCCGAAGTGGGGCTGGACATCGTGCTCACAGAAAAATAAAAAGCCAATGCATTCTAATGTACAGCGTCTCTCACTGAACACATTGAACCAAGCTGGAGTTTGTTGTGTTGTCTGAGGGCCGATAGCTATCTCATTTTGCTCTGTTTTTGTAACTAGATTCAGTATAAAATAAAGTACTTTGTATGTTTCTTTGTAACCCATGTTCGGTGTATTTCCTTTTGGGGTACTCAGCCTCGATATTTTGATTTTGTTTTCACAGGACAGCCTCGGGACGACACATACAGGTGCAACATCTGTAAGAGGTCTGGTTACTGACTCCATTTTGTGTGAGCACCCACTCCATTTTGTATATGCCCTAGCAGACCTCACAGAAACACCATCCTGCAGGCCTGCACCTCTCCCCTTGGGCCGCGCACAGTTAGCCAGCTACTCCCCCACCTCCTCCCCTCTGGTGTCGCTGTGACTGTCCTGTTCCCACAAAGAGTTGGGCACGAAAGGCTACATACAAAACACTGTATCTTTCGCCTTCCTCCTTACATCACTGCCCTGTAAATGACTGGGCCATGGCCTCGTCTTGGGAACAAAAAAAACATCCATCTCCACAAACCTGCCCTGCACCCACAGACCCTACTCGCAGGATAAACTACTCACACAACGTTTAATCTCACCCCTTATTTGATGTAACAGATGCCCGCCCCACAATTGTGTGCCACTCAGATTCACTCCTACCACTAATCCTCCATGTGACCATATATCCTTCTTTGTACTAAATCCATAATAAAATAGCCTTCACGAGATCTAAGCGAACGTGTGATAAATATGTTAGCTGATTGTAGTAGATAAGAGATTGTGGCCCCAGTGCCCATGCCCCACAGTCTAGGCCAATTGCAGTTAACATAATGTACGCATAGATATGTTGTTAGAAGAACCATGTGACAGAATGTAAATCTCGTGGCCCCAAGGGCGGTAACAACCAAAATTGTATCTCATTATGAAGTGAACATAACCAGAGTTGTGTAACATAATGCATGTAAAAGCACAACTTTGATTTGAACCAACCCCCTCTTAGGGTAGAGATGGCACTTGCAAAACTCACTCCATTATGTGTATAATCAAACTTATTGTCTTGCCCACGTCTCCTCTCCCCACTGCAGCGCCCTGCACGGCAAGCACAGGCCCTCACCTTTCCTCCTCCTCATGATTATGCTGCTAAAGGCCCATTTTTCATGGATGCAACAAATGTATCCTTTCATCCTTCCACTGGGTCAACACTGAACGCTCACCTCTTTGCCCCCTGACAGAGATGATCCCCACACCTCTCACCTGACCAGTGACCAACATATAAAATACAACATGTGAAATATATCGGTGTCTCCCCAACTGTTGAAACACAGTTTATTGTCATTTATTGTATGCTTTGAAGTTGAAGTAGTGTGTAGATTAGATAGAGAGTTAGCATCAATCACCTCACCCAGACCCATGTAACCTTCACCTTGCACCGACCAGCCCAGCCATGCACGTGATGTCCACCTTCCCGCCAACCAGCCGTCCAATCTCATGAGAGTGACCCATAAAGAGACATACTGGACCTGCGGCTCCACCAATCGAAATGTAACTTTTGTACTATATATGTTTCGTCTCTAATGATGCTGTAACCCTTTTTTAATGCAATGACAATGTAATGTTTGGCAGAGCGCTCTCAGAGTTTGCAGAGTCCTCTGCTTGCCCTATTTGATTTAGATAAACTTTATCTCTTAACTTCACGCGCACTTGGTCTCATTCCCTCCTGGGGTGTGTCCATTATTGACTCTCAATGGGGAGTTTGGATTGTATTTTGGGGGAACTGCTCACTTTCATTAGCTATTTGCCATAAATAAATACCCTCAAGTGAAGAGAAGAACAATAGCTTCTAAAGGGAGAAAAAAACGAAAATCTGCAAAACTAGCACTAACTACCTTTATACTGGAGTTAACCACACCATCTATAAGATACCTGCTACCATTGGGAAGAGAAATATTTGGGCCAGCCTAGAAAGCAGAAGTAAAGGATGCATAGCACAGTCTAAATATTTACCCATAGGGTGGCAGAATCCCAAGAGAAGGAAGTCAGGTGTGTACATCGCCATACAGAGATCTACCCACACAATAGTTTCCTTGTCACCATTTTAGGACAGGAGCTATTGATAACAGCGGCAGTGTTCTCAGATCTACCAGTTCAACTTTTCATGGGCGACATGATGCCCCAATTTGGTAGAGGACTGGCCCAAATGCCCCTAATAGATCTTAAGATAAAATCCCTCCGGGCTGGTAACACAGATCAAAAATCTTCCAGAGGAATATAAGAAACCCTGGGAACCATCGTAGCAAGGGAAGCCACAAATACAAGGGAGAGACCCAACACAAAATATTCCCCTATAGACATCTGGGAACAGACAGAGATAAATGAGGATCTATCCATCTGGAATTGGGAAACCCAGGGTGAAAGAGAATTTCAGGATGACAATTCCCTTCCTCAAAACATTAAGGAATGCCCTTTAGCAGGAGACCAGAAGGGAATGGGAAAGGTATGTGACAAATCTGAGGAGGAGTGTTCACAGTACAATAATTCCCCTGGGGAAGTGCACATTGGGAAGATCACCTGGGAAGGAAAGCCCTTTATGGTAGTAAGGACGATCATCTTCAAGAGATGTTGTATAAGTACTTCAACCCCTTTTCAGGAATTAAATTCCCCCCCCCCCCATCTGTCCTGATAGCAGTGATATGTTTATTGTGAGACTGATTCAATTAGTTCATTCATGCATAGTAAAGAGCTAACCAGTATTGACATTGGGCCTCATTATGAGGTTGGAGGTAGTCATGGCGCTGTTAGCGCCATGACTATCTCCACTACCGGTACCATGTCCGGTCCCGTTCAATGGGGACTTACCGGTCTATTCCGACCTTTGCGGGATCGGTAAGTCCCCATTGAAGTAGCCATTCCCCATTCTCATTTCAGCCCCCACAGGGCTCAATGGGAAGGGGGAAGGTGCTAATAACGGTACCGCAAATAGCGGTATCGTTATTAGCTCTGAAGTCCCTTAATGGGTCCCTTCACTAACGCCTGGTAAAACCAGGCGTTAAGGAAGGGACCCGCTAAGGGACCTCGTAGTAGGGCAGTAAGGGATTACCGGCACTGGTGCCCTTACCGGTTCCGGTAATCCCTTACCGCCCACCTTGTAATGAGGCCCATTGACTTGTTATATCTGAAACCATGAACTGAGATGAGGAAGAGGGCTGCGACGATGAAGAACACGCGGGTGCACCAAAGTGAGCAGTCTAGTCCTTTAAGAAATCGGATTGGTTCAGAGCTATTCCCTCTCCCAACGCAGGAGTTTAAATCTAGCACAGCTGAGAGCCAGAGGAGAATCACTTTGGGTATTGGTGACGGGGGAAGCAAGGTTTTCAGCTGGAAAGCAGTACACAGAGACGCAAGACAGACACATAGACAGGACACCACTTGCCGGGGAAGGAGAGAAAACAAACGTAGCCAGGGAGCCGGTTACTATTAAGCTCTTTTACCGGATAGACGTAGGGGCTTCTTACCATGTCCAAAGTAGCACGGCAAGAGCGGACGGCAAGAAGGATGTGATATGCCGCAGATGAACAACTGAAGCAAGAGCAAGTTCAAGGGCTACCGGAGCCTCAAGACAGAATCCCACCATTCAGAAGACGCAAACTGAAAACAAAGGTACGTGGGCTGGCTGGGATTGACAAGAGGTCTGGCTAAGCTGGGTGAAGTTCAGAAAGGGCCAAGAGAGGATCAGAAAGTATTATAGACTAATACACTAAAAGAAAAACAAAGAAGCTAAGGGGCAGATACCCCAGTCTTTAATAAGTGCATGGCAAGTGAATATATGACAAGTGAAAACGTAGCTTGGCAGGAGAGTGAACCAGGCTATTACAGACAACAATTTCGAGTCTGGACCCCGCACCCAAAGGTGAGACCAAGGATAACAGCGTCTGGGATCCTAATCAGAAATAATAGGGTCTGGAGTCCTACTCAAGAAAAAAAGACAATATATAGGATGACTGGTTCTTGGCAGGAGAGTATAGCAAGACTCCTCAAGTCTTGCAAGTCTGGGGTTCGCACCCAAATAGAACGTTCAAACCAAAGGGGTTTAAAACCCTGGGACTAAGGAACATATTGTACCTTGGAAGAAACTCTTGTGTGTTGTATGTGAACACACTGGAAAGACATGTATCCTTTTGGCGTCTAAGGGAAAAGAACAAGATCCTAGTATTGCAACATTATTTTCTTGAACATTGTTTTGAATCGTTTGGAAGGCGGACTGGCTGAGAACATTTATGTTCCCTTGATGAACTTTGTTTTCTTTCGAGCGAGGTCACCCTTGCACCGTTTTGTTAGTTTGTAGTGTGAGGGACAGAGATAGGTTTTGACATAACTGTGACAGACTTAATACTTTTGGACATCCTGACTGTTTTCACTAGTTCTGCTGAGGCCGGGAAAACCCCTCTTAGATATAGGGGTAGAGAAGCCTTGTTCCCAACCTTTCGTGATCAATACAAGTCTATGTCCAAAAATATGCCACCCTTGTATCCGAGCCTTACTTCTTGTACCTCACACAATGGAAAACCATCCTTTCTCTGAGTGTCTGTTCCATTTCACCCACATAAAAATTGCTTGAGCTTTGTACACATATGATAACATAAGCCACATTGAAAGCTGTGTAGCTTAACCATCCGTGGATACCCGACTTTATTAGGTTCATGGATTTCTTTCTAATGCCCTTTGTGGAATAAATGGTACCAATAGGCAGGCATTTCTGCAGCAGTCAGGATTAGAGAAGTATCAAAACACTTGTCACCAAAACTGCTTATTAGATTTTACAGTTTTATACAGTTTCTTTACAGGTGGTAAATCAAGGAGCCAGATTATACAGAAGTGATCTGCCTCACGAATATGAAACGGGATAGGGTAAACCCCAAAATAGCTAGCAGTAGGTAGCCGGGGGGTGCAGATCTATACGTCAACAGAACATGCCCAAAGGGCTCAGTGTAGTGTACCTATTTTTATAACATTTACAAGGTAACAGCTTACCACAGTAAACTAACAAATACGCACACACCAAAATAAGAAATCATATCAATTGATCTACAGATATATAAATAATGTGCATAGCTATCAAAAATATTCTATTAGTCCTCTTAATACAGCAATAGTGTTCAGCAACAGGAAGTTTTAGTAGACTGCGAGAAAGAAGACGCAGACACACGTGGCAACATTGGGCATGATTTACAAAAGCCTTTTACTGTGGAATCCCCCACTAGAAAGCAGTTTGTGTAAAGCGAGGAAAGATGGCTGCCACCCGCAATGTGAAGCATTTTCTGCATGGGAAACCCAGAGCCCACAGCTGCACGATGCAGTAACTGTGGCACTGTGGCCCACACGTTGGTGCCTTGGTTTACATCTTTTTACTGTGGACCCTCTAGCCCATTAAATATAACGCCTGTTCACTGTACCAGCTGCCAGAGGCTGGGTGCGCTTTCCATGCTAGAGACAAACCGAACTCCATCCCTAAGAACTCATATGAAGACCTGCAACTGGCACTCCTGGAGGGGGGCACCAGAATAAGACAGGACATTTGGGAATGATAATGTGGACCGAGGAACCCTGTGAAAGAGTTGGCCGGGCTTAGTCTTATATCATTCACAAGCAACACACAACTGTTCCATTAGCATTCATAGATAGATATACAAAGATGCAACCACCTGACGACTGCGGACAGGTGACCTATCGTGGCAGGAATCACTGTCGGAATAAATACAACACTTGACACACAAAGGGTTGGATGACTACCTGCACGGACTATGCAAGCTGTTTTATAGAAAACAAAGGGAGAATAACTAGGCTCCACTGGTGTCAGGATGCAGGGGTAACAATATGGGCCAAAGGGTCTGGTCTAGAGGGACCTGGTGTCCTAGGAATTTGTCCAAATCGCTGTATACAACAGAAACACTGTTTCAGGCATCCAATACCCAGTTGGCCATGTTTCCAATTACTCACATTCACAAGGTTTTCAAAGCTCCCAAGAATTCTTGCTTGGATGGGCCTGGGTTTGGATGTTCTATGTGGATTTCTTCGGGACTTTGGACAGGTAGGCACACCATAATTCCTACAATACAAGAATGTGTGTCTCCTCCTCTTAGGGGATACCCAAACATTAGCCAGCAGGACATGTTGCCCCTACATCTACGATTCCTCTACAATCTGAAGTTCGTATAGCCCACCAACCGAAGGCTGCCCTATGGGGAAAGAACCCCCTACAGGCTCTCATCTGCATTGCTTTCTAGGTGCACTGCCTGGCACCTCGTGGGAGCGCACTACAGGCCCTGGTTGGCTATGTGACCCGTGTGCACTGCCTGGAACCTACGGTGAGCTCACTACAGGCTCTCGTCTCCTCTCACCCATCTCAATCTCTGGCTTCTATCAGACCCTGGGCTAAAGCACAGAGCAGGCTTGCGATCAGCCACTGCAAGGTATTCTGGCCCCTACCAGGACCTGGTTATAGCTCCTAGTGAGAACTTGGCAAAAAACGTCCTGGTGTGTTCTGCACTGCTAAGCAATATACTTCCATGTCTCCACCTCTCGCCTCGCAAGTATCAGTCTCCAACTCTCCTTCCTACCTTCCTCAAAGGTAGTCAGAGTCTGCCCCTTTTTCTACTGTTGGGATGGTCATGATTGCCATAATAATGTATGTGATTGGTCTGGGCAAAGAATTGGCTGTGGATCCATGGTTCCACTTCATTCTCCAGTGTTTCAATTCTCCTCCACATTCCCCTCATCTATTGTGACTTTCCCTGAATGTTTTGGTCTTTAATTAACTGATTAGTCCAGTGAGCGGGGCCCAAGAGCTTAAAGGGATTCCCACCATTTTGGGGTCAGGCGCAGATGGCGTAGCACCTGTTTGGGCTCGCTGGGCAGATTCTCCTAAGGCGCAGGTAACATAAAAGCCGTAAGATTGACTCTTCCGATGTTGTTCATGGTGAGTGAGTTGGTTGTGATTGTTGAGACCAGAATACGAGTGGGTTGGTGAGCCACTACTTTGCTCTGCAAGCTGTGCTCAAAATAAGCACATTCATGAGCCGCTTCATCAGCCTCTGTTTCACGATAGGGGTTTATTCAATACCCCATCCCTGTTTCACTACTGCAGTTTATGTCCCACTGACTGTTGTCATGGATCAATTTACTCTGGTCCCTTACTGGGTCCATGGCCAGCATTATGGATCCTTCGTATGAGAGGTCGAGAGAGAGAGATCTGAACGGTCCAACATGTACCACCTCCAGGGGTCGGGTCAAAGAGCAGGTGGTTCCAGTGGCCCCCCAGGCCTCTGGATCTTCCCAACTGACACTCTTGGTAGAGGCTTTGTCAAATGGTACGACGTCCTTTCATCAACACCGTTTTTACGACGGGTGTTGTTCCGCAGAATTGTTGTTGAAAAAACTTTTCTAAATGTTTTGGGGTGTTGGGAAAGGGCATATAAAGGGTTGGGGGTCAGAAATAAAACACATAGGTAGCCGAGGGGAGATTCGGAGGGTGGGGGGGGGGGACATCGCCAAAATAATTTTTACAAAAATCGGCCAAAGTTTTTTCGGCAAAAATGCAGTAAAAAAACACCCGTCGTAGAAATGAAATGTAACCTGTCAAACATGCTGAAAAGGTTTCCTGACACATCTCTGTTGTTACTGGTATGCCCCATTCTATTCCGCTTTATCTCTAATTACACTGAATTTGGCAAGCAACTGGTGTGCGGCACATAAGAACTCACTAATAAAATAAATAAATAAATAAACCTATGCTAAAATATCAACAATAACGTGTGTTTTTTTTTCTAACGCTTCTTAGCAGATTCCACACGCTCCTTAGCACTGTAATAGCAGGTGTTATTGTGACTCAGTATGAGGGTACTCAGTGTTTTGTCTTCCGAAACAACAGTCTAACAAATGGTATGGAGACATGAGCACAACAGCAAAGCAAACCACGAATGAGAGCTGTTACGTATGTTCCTTAATACCCCATGCCTCGGGGACTACTAAAAGGCTGTTGCCACAAGAGTCACCTATTTTCAAGGCTCAATATCTCCTTCATCTCGAATTGTGCAGAATAAAAAACACTTTTCAAGCACACACTGTTGCATTTGAAATGCTGCAGAACGAGAAGATGTGCTACAACAAACCACAAGGGGTGACCTGCCTAAAAGAGCCTTTTTTGGTAATCAAAGGAACATTATTTTTGGACAATAAATGGCAAGAAGAGCAAATAACATGCAAAGCAGAAGCACTGTGATGACTGTCAGAAGAAAAATTGCAGTGGATCAAGAGACCATGCGCCCCAATATGGACACAACATATCGCAAAACTCACGTGGGTAACAGCCCTCGAAAAACCATTTAAGCTACAGAGAGAAATCCCATACGAGTTGTGTTTCCATGGAGAAGGGAGAACCCATCTAGGCACAAATAAGAACTGTAGTAAAACTCTCATCATCCCAGACATGAAAAAGGAACAGCTGCATTAATGGACACTTACTGGGTTTGCGGCAAACAGGCGTACTTGCACCTTCCACAGTCTTGGAGGGGCACGTGCGCTCTGGCAACGCTGCATTTTGCCCTAATGGTGATACCAGAAAGTCATATCCAAAGAGGCAATGGGGTACCGACAACTAAGTATTGAGAGCCCCTGCCAACAACTGAAGAACCCCCGTATATGCCCTCTCCAAGGAGAAGCTGCAAAGCACAGTGTCCCGAAAATGAAGATCATCCAATTACATCTCCGAGGCATCCTCTGAACTTTTGGCACAGATTCCTGATCGATTTCTGCTGTTCAAATCCACAGAGATGTTCTTTGTGTCCCTCGTCACAAGCATCCAGGTCCGGTCCAATGCAAAATGGCTCCAGATCACTCGTTGGGAGCTGATCCAACTGGCCGTGATAAAGGTGGAGCTAAGAGCCCTGCGGCTAATGACAATGCAGAACAGGTATGTTCTAGACCTGTTGACAGCAAAGATGGAGGTGTATGCTGAAAAATCGGGAGCATGTTTTGCATGTTCATACCTTCTGCAGATGCAGTCAATGGAACGCTATCTCACATTATAGTAGCAGTGCACAACCTCGGTGAACGAATGAAAGAAGAAGGAGGAGTGCAGTCTAGCACGTGGTTCAACAATAATTTTTCGTGGGTTCCATCCTGGCTCGGAATGATTGTCAGACTCTTGATAACCACCATTGTTTTTCTTCTTTTAAATTGTTTTTGTGTGTCAATTAGGCCTCAGGCACAGCGCAGATGCGGTACCTAACAGTGCAATCATAATGGTGACAATGGGTCGTGCAAAAGGAGTGGTACAGATAACACATGAGGCACAAGCACAAACAGGGGATGACTCAGAGCCAAAATACAGGATGGTTTATGGAAGCAAGTTAGAACTATAGCCGACGTGCCAGGGTTGGGAGATAGATGGGTAAATATAACTAGACTCCATGGAGAAAGGCCAGCTGGTGAAAGACCGCCTCAGGTGATATTAACTTTGCCTGATAGAATCATTGCAAAATTGAAAACCATAATTCCAGAGAAAAGAATTATATGGGACAAACTTACGGCCTGTGTCCAAGGAAAGTCTGAGGGTGCTACCGAGTTCTTTAATCGGTTCGAACAGGTATTCTCGGATTTCAGTGGACAAGACCTAGGCACAGAGTCTGGGAAAAGGTTATTTGTGGACAAATTTGTGTGTGGATTGCTGCCTGACATCCAGTCACAAATTATGTCTTCTGAGAGCGCTTGGCAGGCGAAATCGTAATCAGAAGTACTGCACATGGCTCAGTACTACAAGAACCGTGTCAATAATGAAAAAGATAGAGTTGAAAAATGAAAAGTGCTATTGCAGCAAATTATTAGAGGCCCTAGAGGGGGTAGTTCTCAGATTAGAGGTCAGTATGTCCCGCAAGGGAATGTGCCCTTAGGTCCTGTGAACATTAAACAGTGCACCTATTGTCGCCAAGCGGGTCATTGGAGTGCACAATGCCCCGTCCTTCGACAAAGGTCGAATAACACATTCAGGAACATGGGCAGACGATCCAGAGGTCGCCTGGGTGTAGGGGGCCCTGGTAGAGGTCAGTTTACACAGGATCCTCAGCAACCTTTCTCGCAGGATAATCAGATTTCGAGTGTGGACACCAGGAACATATTTGATCATCCTTCCGCTGCATATTTATCTGCAGAGCTTCCTTTTGATGATATTCTTTTTCGTTATGATTGCCCGAAGCAGGGTTTGGAACCTACACCTATTCCCGCCAATCAGAAAGGTCCCTACGTTGAAATGATGGTGGGAAATATGAAACATCAGTTTTTGCTAGACACTGGAACACAGAAGTGTTCCATTGATCATTCACAGGTTCCAAACATTCCACTGTCAGGGCAAACCAATGTTTCTGTAGGGTTTTCTGGCACACCAGTTGTTTGTCGGTACCCATTTCTTTGGGTCCCTTTACGAACCACTGTCCATTTCTGTTGACCTCGAATTGTGGAGAGAACTTGCTGGGGTTGAATCTGTTAAAAGAATTAAATGCAGTGATTTATTGTTCTTCTGATGGAGTGCGCCTGACGATTTCACCACAGCAATTTTCTATCTCGCAATTCTTGACTAGACCTTTGTCTCCAGAATTCATTAATGTACCAGAGAGTTTATGGGCTGTTGACGACAATGATGTCGGTGTTTTACAGATCGAACCTGTGAAGATAGTTTTGAAACACGGAATTGAGCTGCCACGCATTCCCAAGTATAAGATTTCAGTTGAGAGCGAGCGAGCTTTGAAATGCATTGTTTCCGATTTTGTGCATCGCGGGGTGATTGAAGAAATGTGAGGAAGTTTTTGTAATAGTCCGATTTTATGCGTGTACAAGAGAGGCGATAATGCAATTCCATTCCGTTTCATAATTGATTTACGTGCCATTAATAAAGTCATCGCTCCACAATTTCCAATTGTGCCTGATGTGACGACAATCTTAACCATGATTCCAGTTACAGCTACTTACTTTAGTGTTACATGACTACTGCAAAAGCCATGTTAAGGGAATACTTCCCGCGGTTCGGGCTGCCAAGAGTTATCTGGTCGGACAATGGTCCACATTTTGTCGCTGCTGTAATTCTGCAGATATGTGCGGCATTACAAATTGACAAACGGTTCCATTCGGTCAGACATGCCCAGAGCGCCGGACTAGTAGAAAGACACAACGGTATCATCAAGAACAAGCTCGCTAAGATGTGTGCCGGCACAAAACTAAAATGGCCAGACGCCTTACCGATCGTGTTATTATCCTTGCGTACAACCCCTCAAACTAAGACTGGGCTCTCTCCATTTGAGGTGGCAATGGGGAGACCTGCCAATATTTGGAACCTTCCTAAATGCAATTCATTGAGAAATGTTGAAAATGTATTACTTTCAGATTATTGCAGCCAGTTGACTAAAAACCTGTATTTGATTTATCACCAGGTACGAGAAGCTTTACCTGTGCGATACTAGGGCCCGGGCCACAGTATACGGCCTGGAAGCTGGGTGCTAGTCAAAGCATTCGAGCGCTCTTCCTGCCTTGCGCCTCGCTGGCGTGGGCCGTTCCAAGTCCTATTGGTCACCCAAATAGCGGTGCGGGTCTCTGGGAGAAAGAACTGGATCCACGCGTCCCACGTCAAGAAACTTCCTCACCCTGTGCCACACGTTACAGAAGAAACAGAACCCCTCGCTGATACTGCAACCAATGATCCCAAAGCAGTAAGTAGCACTGAGAGTGCGTCAGAGAATCTCTCTGAGCCGGTGAGGCTTGGGGAAGCTGCCATTTTGTCTCCACACTGTTTTGCATCCGGAAACTGATATTTCAAATTCGGCATCTTCACCTGTCTCTGACACGTTGCTTCCACCAGGAAGTGACGACATATTGTTTCCGGATCAATAAGTACCGGGAAAAGTAAGGTACAATCTACGTCCAAGAAAACAGATTTATGGCACGGTTTTGCTGTGCATCTGATAGACTTATGGCACGGTTCGGCTGTGCATTTGAAGAAGAAAAGGATCTTCAGGGCTTGTTTTTGCCCAAATTTGAGAAAGGGGATTCTGCTGGCTAGGGTTGTGGAGGGACTAAGAAGTTGCTCGACCGGGAGGTCGCCAGCAACAAACATTGGGGTATTCGTCTGAAGACTACCGCTACCACTCGTATGGGACTTGTAAATAAGGGGGTGACCAACCGGGACGATGGACAAAATCCCTGGGCCCCGAAAATGTATTGCTGTGTTTTTATAATGTTATTTGGGTTTTTATTATTCGCTGCCTTAGGATTGTGGAACCTTGAGGAAACTCATTCTTTAGAACTTTTGTCACCTACTGAAAGTATACCTATTTTTCCTACTCCCTTTGTACATTTGCATACTCTGTCCCCTAGGACTGCCAGCATAGACAAAGGTACCACAATAATACTCTGTTACTTATCATGAATGCAGCACATGCCATTTTTAATAAGTCTAACTGTTGGTCTGCTCACATTTACCGCAACACAGGGATAAGGGGCTAGGTTGGTATATTCATCCTTTAGCTTTGACAACTGCTTGCTATGCTTCTCTTAGAGCACTGTTCTTTGGCCGATGGAATGATAGCATCTCTGGGAACTTTGATGGCACCAATTTGAATAGTTTTGAGAAACGTGTTTTGACTCCCCGGGGATGCTCGCTTTTTGCAAACAGGAGTAAACCTAATGTTGCTTCTATTAGGCCTCCTGACAGACTGTCTCGTCCCTTCTAATCTTTGATTTCCTTTAAGATGGCTCCAATAGGCAATAAGGATGCCATGCCTCCTTCTTACACTGTTAATCATAGCCCCGATTCAGTTTCTTTTTGCATACAGAGGAATGGAACTCAGTCAATGGGAGATTTTCTAGGTTGTGCCAACGTTGCAAATTTGATTGGGGAAAACAGACCTTTGTATGAAGGCGAACCTGTCTACTTTGTCTGCGGTAATGTAGCATTCCCATGGTTGCCCAGGAATTGGCAGGGAACTTGTTATTTAGGGATCCTGTTACCTGTTGTGTTTATAGCTAGTACAAAAGAAGTTTCAAAGCTCGTCCACGGTGGGAAGAGAATGGTGACACCCCAGCACAAATCTTGAGAGATATAGCAAAATCAGTTGTGCCATTTTGAGGGCAGATAGCGAATTCAGAAGATATTAGAAAACTAGCGAGAGTACTGGAGAGAACCATCAACTGGACCACGGACATACTCTATAATATGACGTTAGAACAGAAGGCGATAAGACTAGTAGCACTTCAAAACGTGATGGCATTAGATGTCATTCTGGCTGAACGTGGTGGTGTGTGTAAATTAGTAGGGTCCGCTTTCTCTGTTTTCGTATCAGATTCCTCCCCAACCATCTTCAAGGCAATACAGAATCTGCACGTCCTTAGTTCAGAAGTGCATGTTCCCGAGGGAAACTGGCATTTTAGCGCTTGGTTCTGGGACTGCTTGCGATCTTGGGGTTGGAAGGTACTTTCGGTCTTGCTGATTATTTTGGGAATTCTGTTGTTTCTTTGTTGCTGTATTCAGTGTCTACCTGGTATGTGTTCGATGCTAGGGGGATGTTGCGCACAAGGAATAGGTTTGATAGGACATAAAGTGTATGCCCCAGATAAAACTTCCAAAGAATATGTGTTGAGAGAAATTTTAGCAAATGACCTAATGGCAATAGATATTTCCGACAGTGATTCAGGGTGTATGGACGATGATGCATGGAGTTGTTTGCAAGGAGATCCAAAGTAGTTTTAGCACTTGGCATAGGCCAAAAGGAGGGTTTGTCACAAGAGAAATTATATTGTGCCTCCTATTGCAATAAATATATGTATATTGGCCTACGCCAAGCTGGTCGAAAGTCGCTTGCAAAAGAATCTGGGTTGCAAGGTCCTGACCTTTAGATCAAGGTAAGCCGCCATTTTAGGTCAATCCGCCATTTTAGGTTTGCTTTGTAAAGTCACCCTGTGAGTTAAAATGGTGGACGATGTCATTCCAAAAATACAACATGGCCGTCTTGACCTCTGTACATAGCTAATATGTAACTTGCCTGCAGGCCACTTGTTGAGGTCGTGAACTGAGACCGTGTCCTTCGTTGACCTGTGTGTAAGGGATTACTCGTGCAATGAAACTAATCCACGAGTATACTATAAAGACAATGTATTCAAATACTGAAAGTAGAACACTTGTTTAAACCACATTGTATTAATGTTTAAGAAGACTTACATGGAAAATCCCAGAATACACAGTTGCTGTATAGGCTTGTTGATAAATGTATTAAAAGCAAACCAGTTATATATGGATGTTCAAGACTCGGCATGAACCCTAGATCGATGATGTATTAATGGAATATTTACCCGAAGTGGGGCTGGACATCGTGCTCACAGAAAAATAAAAAGCCAATGCATTCTAATGTACAGCGTCTCTCACTGAACACATTGAACCAAGCTGGAGTTTGTTGTGTTGTCTGAGGGCCGATAGCTATCTCATTTTGCTCTGTTTTTGTAACTAGATTCAGTATAAAATAAAGTACTTTGTATGTTTCTTTGTAACCCATGTTCGGTGTATTTCCTTTTGGGGTACTCAGCCTCGATATTTTGATTTTGTTTTCACAGGACAGCCTCGGGACGACACATACAGGTGCAACATCTGTAAGAGGTCTGGTTACTGACTCCATTTTGTGTGAGCACCCACTCCATTTTGTATATGCCCTAGCAGACCTCACAGAAACACCATCCTGCAGGCCTGCACCTCTCCCCTTGGGCCGCGCACAGTTAGCCAGCTACTCCCCCACCTCCTCCCCTCTGGTGTCTCTGTGACTGTCCTGTTCCCACAAAGAGTTGGGCACGAAAGGCTACATACAAAACACTGTATCTTTCGCCTTCCTCCTTACATCACTGCCCTGTAAATGACTGGGCCATGGCCTCGTCTTGGGAACAAAAAAAACATCCATCTCCACAAACCTGCCCTGCACCCACAGACCCTACTCGCAGGATAAACTACTCACACAACGTTTAATCTCACCCCTTATTTGATGTAACAGATGCCCGCCCCACAATTGTGTGCCACTCAGATTCACTCCTACCACTAATCCTCCATGTGACCATATATCCTTCTTTGTACTAAATCCATAATAAAATAGCCTTCACGAGATCTAAGCGAACGTGTGATAAATATGTTAGCTGATTGTAGTAGATAAGAGATTGTGGCCCCAGTGCCCATGCCCCACAGTCTAGGCCAATTGCAGTTAACATAATGTACGCATAGATATGTTGTTAGAAGAACCATGTGACAGAATGTAAATCTCGTGGCCCCAAGGGCGGTAACAACCAAAATTGTATCTCATTATGAAGTGAACATAACCAGAGTTGTGTAACATAATGCATGTAAAAGCACAACTTTGATTTGAACCAACCCCCTCTTAGGGTAGAGATGGCACTTGCAAAACTCACTCCATTATGTGTATAATCAAACTTATTGTCTTGCCCACGTCTCCTCTCCCCACTGCAGCGCCCTGCACGGCAAGCACAGGCCCTCACCTTTCCTCCTCCTCATGATTATGCTGCTAAAGGCCCATTTTTCATGGATGCAACAAATGTATCCTTTCATCCTTCCACTGGGTCAACACTGAACGCTCACCTCTTTGCCCCCTGACAGAGATGATCCCCACACCTCTCACCTGACCAGTGACCAACATATAAAATACAACATGTGAAATATATCGGTGTCTCCCCAACTGTTGAAACACAGTTTATTGTCATTTATTGTATGCTTTGAAGTTGAAGTAGTGTGTAGATTAGATAGAGAGTTAGCATCAATCACCTCACCCAGACCCATGAAACCTTCACCTTGCACCGACCAGCCCAGCCATGCACGTGATGTCCACCTTCCCGCCAACCAGCCGTCCAATCTCATGAGAGTGACCCATAAAGAGACATACTGGACCTGCGGCTCCACCAATCGAAATGTAACTTTTGTACTATATATGTTTCTTCTCTAATGATGCTGTAACCCTTTTTTAATGCAATGACAATGTAATGTTTGGCAGAGCGCTCTCAGAGTTTGCAGAGTCCTCTGCTTGCCCTATTTGATTTAGATAAACTTTATCTCTTAACTTCACGCGCACTTGGTCTCATTCCCTCCTGGGGTGTGTCCATTATTGACTCTCATTGGGGAGTTTGGATTGTATTTTGGGGGAACTGCTCACTTTCATTAGCTATTTGCCATAAATAAATACCCTCAAGTGAAGAGAAGAACAATAGCTTCTAAAGGGAGAAAAAAACGAAAATCTGCAAAACTAGCACTAACTACCTTTATACTGGAGTTAACCACACCATCTATAAGATACCTGCTACCATTGGGAAGAGAAATATTTGGGCCAGCCTAGAAAGCAGAAGTAAAGGATGCATTGCACAGTCTAAATATTTACCCATAGGGTGGCAGAATCCCAAGAGAAGGAAGTCAGGTGTGTACATCGCCATACAGAGATCTACCCACACAATAGTTTCCTTGTCACCATTTTAGGACAGGAGCTATTGATAACAGCGGCAGTGTTCTCAGATCTACCAGTTCAACTTTTCATGGGCGACATGATGCCCCAATTTGGTAGAGGACTGGCCCAAATGCCCCTAATAGATCTTAAGATAAAATCCCTCCGGGCTGGTAACACAGATCAAAAATCTTCCAGAGGAATATAAGAAACCCTGGGAACCATCGTAGCAAGGGAAGCCACAAATACAAGGGAGAGACCCAACACAAAATATTCCCCTATAGACATCTGGGAACAGACAGAGATAAATGAGGATCTATCCATCTGGAATTGGGAAACCCAGGGTGAAAGAGAATTTCAGGATGACAATTCCCTTCCTCAAAACATTAAGGAATGCCCTTAAGCAGGAGACCAGAAGGGAATGGGAAAGGTATGTGACAAATCTGAGGAGGAGTGTTCACAGTACAATAATTCCCCTGGGGAAGTGCACATTGGGAAGATCACCTGGGAAGGAAAGCCCTTTATGGTAGTAAGGACGATCATCTTCAAGAGATGTTGTATAAGTACTTCAACCCCTTTTCAGGAATTAAATTCCCCCCCCCATCTGTCCTGATAGCAGTGATATGTTTATTGTGAGACTGATTCAATTAGTTCATTCATGCATAGTAAAGAGCTAACCAGTATTGACATTGGGCCTCATTATGAGGTTGGAGGTAGTCATGGCGCTGTTAGCGCCATGACTATCTCCACTACCGGTACCATGTCCGGTCCCGTTCAATGGGGACTTACCGGTCTATTCCGACCTTTGCGGGATCGGTAAGTCCCCATTGAAGTAGCCATTCCCCATTCTCATTTCAGCCCCCATAGGGCTCAATGGGAAGGGGGAAGGTGCTAATAACGGTACCGCAAATAGCGGTATCGTTATTAGCTCTGAAGTCCCTTAATGGGTCCCTTCACTAACGCCTGGTAAAACCAGGCGTTAAGGAAGGGACCCGCTAAGGGACCTCGTAGTAGGGCAGTAAGGGATTACCGGCACTGGTGCCCTTACCGGTTCCGGTAATCCCTTACCGCCCACCTTGTAATGAGGCCCATTGACTTGTTATATCTGAAACCATGAACTGAGATGAGGAAGAGGGCTGCGACGATGAAGAACACGCGGGTGCACCAAAGTGAGCAGTCTAGTCCTTTAAGAAATCGGATTGGTTCAGAGCTATTCCCTCTCCCAACGCAGGAGTTTAAATCTAGCACAGCTGAGAGCCAGAGGAGAATCACTTTGGGTATTGGTGACGGGGGAAGCAAGGTTTTCAGCTGGAAAGCAGTACACAGAGACGCAAGACAGACACATAGACAGGACACCACTTGCCGGGGAAGGAGAGAAAACAAACGTAGCCAGGGAGCCGGTTACTATTAAGCTCTTTTACCGGATAGACGTAGGGGCTTCTTACCATGTCCAAAGTAGCACGGCAAGAGCGGACGGCAAGAAGGATGTGATATGCCGCAGATGAACAACTGAAGCAAGAGCAAGTTCAAGGGCTACCGGAGCCTCAAGACAGAATCCCACCATTCAGAAGACGCAAACTGAAAACAAAGGTACGTGGGCTGGCTGGGATTGACAAGAGGTCTGGCTAAGCTGGGTGAAGTTCAGAAAGGGCCAAGAGAGGATCAGAAAGTATTATAGACTAATACACTAAAAGAAAAACAAAGAAGCTAAGGGGCAGATACCCCAGTCTTTAATAAGTGCATGGCAAGTGAATATATGACAAGTGAAAACGTAGCTTGGCAGGAGAGTGAACCAGGCTATTACAGACAACAATTTCGAGTCTGGACCCCGCACCCAAAGGTGAGACCAAGGATAACAGCGTCTGGGATCCTAATCAGAAATAATAGGGTCTGGAGTCCTACTCAAGAAAAAAAGACAATATATAGGATGACTGGTTCTTGGCAGGAGAGTATAGCAAGACTCCTCAAGTCTTGCAAGCCTGGGGTTCGCACCCAAATAGAACGTTCAAACCAAAGGGGTTTAAAACCCTGGGACTAAGGAACATATTGTACCTTGGAAGAAACTCTTGTGTGTTGTATGTGAACACACTGGAAAGACATGTATCCTTTTGGCGTCTAAGGGAAAAGAACAAGATCCTAGTATTGCAACATTATTTTCTTGAACATTGTTTTGAATCGTTTGGAAGGCGGACTGGCTGAGAACATTTATGTTCCCTTGATGAACTTTGTTTTCTTTCGAGCGAGGTCACCCTTGCACCGTTTTGTTAGTTTGTAGTGTGAGGGACAGAGATAGGTTTTGACATAACTGTGACAGACTTAATACTTTTGGACATCCTGACTGTTTTCACTAGTTCTGCTGAGGCCGGGAAAACCCCTCTTAGATATAGGGGTAGAGAAGCCTTGTTCCCAACCTTTCGTGATCAATACAAGTCTATGTCCAAAAATATGCCACCCTTGTATCCGAGCCTTACTTCTTGTACCTCACACAATGGAAAACCATCATTTCTCTGAGTGTCTGTTCCATTTCACCCACATAAAAATTGCTTGAGCTTTGTACACATATGATAACATAAGCCACATTGAAAGCTGTGTAGCTTAACCATCCGTGGATACCCGACTTTATTAGGTTCATGGATTTCTTTCTAATGCCCTTTGTGGAATAAATGGTACCAATAGGCAGGCATTTCTGCAGCAGTCAGGATTAGAGAAGTATCAAAACACTTGTCACCAAAACTGCTTATTAGATTTTACAGTTTTATACAGTTTCTTTACAGGTGGTAAATCAAGGAGCCAGATTATACAGAAGTGATCTGCCTCACGAATATGAAACGGGACAAACATTGGGCATGATTTACAAAAGCCTTTTACTGTGGAATCCCCCACTAGAAAGCAGTTTGTAAACTAGGCCCATTAACTCCAAATATGTTTCTGACAGTGCCAAAGGGGGATGTTGGGGGGAATGCATTTCTTAGACGCCACAAATAACGAGTAGGAATATGTCACTTCACACAGCAGCACCATCTTCTAGGTACATCATTTTTTGTAATGATGCCATCTAGCAGCTGCGCCCCTCATTGCTCGCCTTCCTCAGAGCAATTGCAACTTGGCATCGTTTGATATGAACACCACAGTGCCCTATTTATTTATTTATTTATTTATTTATTTATGCATTTGTGAAGCGCCCAAACGCGGAGGTATGGCAGCGCTTGTACATAACAGGTAGGCTAGCAAAGACAACTTAACGAGAAATACAAATACCCTAAGAGGTACAGATTAGTCCTATCTATCAAACAACCAGGCTTTAGGGAGTTTTCTCGTGAACTGTTCAGCCTACATCTTCTTAGCTGCATAGTGCCTCCCCCTGTTCATTTGTGATTAATGATTGGCATTGTAATACCTATGGGCACTCCACCTACACCTGACACCAAATGGCTGAATTATTTCTACATTGAGGTGCCAATGAATATAATACTCATATGCCCTTCATATTCCTCGGTTCATGAAGACCAGCCATTAAAATGTTACTGGATCCCACTGCCATGTAAAGCGAGGAAAGATGGCTGCCACCCGCAATGTGAAGCATTTTCTGCATGGGAAACCCAGAGCCCACAGCTGCACGATGCAGTAACTGTGGCACTGTGGCCCACACGTTGGTGCTTTGGTTTACATCTTTTTACTGTGGACTCTCTAGCCCATTAAATATAACGCCTGTTCACTGTACCAGCTGCCAGAGGCTGGGCGCGCTTTCCATGCTAGAGACAAACCGAACTCCATCCCTAAGAACTCATATGAAGACCTGCAACTGGCACTCCCGGAGGGGGGCACCAGAATAAGACAGGACATTTGGGAATGATAATGTGGCCCGAGGAACCCTGTGAAAGAGTTGGCCAGGCTTAGTCTTATATCATTCACAAGCAACACACAACTGTTCCATTAGCATTCATAGATAGATATACAAAGATGCAACCACCTGACGACTGCGGACAGGTGACCTATCGTGGCAGGAATCACTGTGGGAATAAATACAACACTTGACACACAAAGGGTTGGATGACTACCTGCACGCACTATGCAAGCTGCTTTATAGAAAACAAAGGGAGAATAACTAGGCTCCACTGGTGTCAGGATGCAGGGGTAACAATATGGGCCAAAGGGTCTGGTCTAGAGGGACCTGGTGTCCTAGGCATTTGTCCAAATCGCTGTATACAACAGAAAGACTGTTTCAGGCATCCAATACCCAGTTGGCCATGTTTCCAATTACTCACATTCACAAGGTTTTCAAAGCTCCCAAGAATTCTTGCTTGGATGTGCCTGGGTTTGGATGTTCTATGTGGATTTCTTCGGGACTTTGGACAGGTAGGCACACCATAATTCCTACAATACAAGCATGTGTGTCTCCTCCTCTTAGGGGATACCCAAACATTAGCCAGCAGGACATGTTGCCCCTACATCTACGATTCCTCTACAATCTGAAGTTCGTATAGCCCACCAACCGAAGGCTGCCCTATGGGGAAAGAACCCCCTACAGGCTCTCATCTGCATTGCTTTCTAGGTGCACTGCCTGGCACCTAGTGGGAGCGCACTACAGGCCCTGGTTGGCTATGTGACCCGTGTGCACTGCATGGAAGCTACGGTGAGCTCACTACAGGCTCTCGTCTCCTCTCACCCATCTCAATCTCTGGCTTCTACCAGACCCTGGGCTAAAGCACAGAGCAGGCTTGCGATCAGCCACTGCAAGGTATTCTGGCCCCCTACCAGGACCTGGTTATAGCTCCTAGTGAGAACTTGGCAAAAAACGTCCTGGTGTGTTCTGCACTGCTAAGCAATATACTTCCATGTCTCCACCTCTCGCCTCGCAAGTATCAGTCTCCAACTCTCCTTCCTACCTTCCTCAAAGGTAGTCAGAGTCTGCCTTTTTCTACTGTTGGGATGGTCATGATTGCCATAATAATGTGTGTGATTGGTCTGGGCAAAGAATTAGCTGTGGATCCATGGTTCCACTTCATTCTCCAGTGTTTCAATTCTCCTCCACATTCCCCTCATCTATTGTGACTTTCCCTGAATGTTTTGGTCTTTAATTAACTGATTAGTCCAGTGAGCGGGGCCCAAGAGCTTAAAGGGATTCCCACCATTTTGGGGTCAGGCGCAGATGGCGTAGCACCTGTTTGGGCTCGCTGGGCAGATTCTCCTAAGGCGCAGGTAACATAAAAGCCATAAGATTGACTCTTCCGATGTTGTTCATGGTGAGTGAGTTGGTTGTGATTGTTGAGACCAGAATACGAGTGGATTGGTGAGCCACTACTTTGCTCTGCAAGCTGTGCTCAAAATAAGCACATTCATGAGACGCTTCATCAGCCTCTGTTTCACGATAGGGGTTTATTCAATACCCCATCCCTGTTTCACTACTGCAGTTTATGTCCCGCTGACTGTTGTCATGGATCAATTTACTCTGGTCCCTTACTGGGTCCATGGCCAGCATTATGGATCCTTCGTATGAGAGGTCGGGAGAAAGAGATCTGAACGGTCCAACATGTACCACCTCCAGGGGTCGGGTCAAAGAGCAGGTGGTTCCAGTGGCCCCCCAGACCTCTGGATCTTCCCAACTGACACTCTTGGTAGAGGCTTTGTCAAATGGTACGACGTCCTTTCATCAACACCGTTTTTACGACGGGTGTTGTTCCGCAGAATTGTTGATGAAAAAACTTTTCTAAATGTTTTGGGGTGTTGGGAAAGGGCATATAAAGGGTTGGGGGTCAGAAATAAAACACATAGGTAGCCGAGGGGAGATTCGGAGGGTGGGGGGGGGAGGGACATCGCCAAAACAATTTTTACAAAAATCGGCCAAAGTTTTTTTCGGCAAAAATGCAGCAAAAAAACACCCGTCGTAGAAATGAAATGTAACCTGTCAAACATGCTGAAAAGGTTTCCTGACACATCTCTGTTGTTACTGGTATGCCCCATTCTATTCCGCTTTATCTCTCATTACACTGAATTTGGCAAGCAACTGGTGTGCGGCACATAAGAACTCACTAATAAAATAAATAAATAAATAAACCTATGCTAAAATATCAACAATAACGTGTGTTTTTTTTTCTAACGCTTCTTAGCAGATTCCACACGCTCCTTAGCACTGTAATAGCAGGTGTTATTGTGACTCAGTATGGGGGTACTCAGTGTTTTGTCTTCAGAAAGATGAAAGGCTGAGTCGGGCCTGCTGCGGATTCGAAGTTGCTAAGCACAGACTGGCCCCACGCCTGAGACATGCACTTAAGTTACGGGCTAGCCATCTAGATTAGTATAATACCGAGACGTAGAAGACAGTGATGTGAAGCTGCGTCAGGTGGGATGGGTGGCATTGAGAAGATAACGCTTCGCCAGTCCATAGGTAACAGTGGGCTTTTGCTTCACCCACACAGCGCTCAATATCGATGTATTGGTTTCCTTTGCTTCTAGCATGCAGCCTTTCGGTAAGTTTGCACGCAGGACTGAACGCTTTAACAATCTGGACATTCCTCCGAAGAGGTGGCTGTAAAATGTTTGGATGTGTAATGCTTGCTGAAAGATAAAAAACGTGATTCACAACTGGCTAGAACTAACTCCCAGCTGCAAGGTCACAAGAGAAGCAGGACAGGAAAGCGCTCCCCTCCAAGGTCACCGTCTCCTTCCTGGAACGTTCGAGATGCTTCCATGGGAAGCAAGCATATGGATTTCTCTGAGGCGGAGTCATGACAGTGATGCCTGCTCTCCAGGCTCCAAGGGCCCTTGCCCCCACACTGTCACATTCCATTCCCAGCCCCCTCTGATGAGGTGGTCTGAGAACTATTCTAGCTGCGGCCATCGCATTGCTGACTGGGGGCGGGCGGGCGAGAAAGGGGACTGCGGTTTCCTGAGCGCTTTCCAGCAAGGACACGGGACTGGAACTCTTGAAAGGGATACGGAGCTGGAAGCACTTCCCCTCGGAGGCTTTTCCAGCTCTTGCGCAGGCCAAACGAAATAAACCAGCTAGGCCTCTTGTACTTGTCAAATATATATTACATCCATTCACATCTCCGCTGCTGCAAACCCGTCATGTATGGAACCCATTAACATCCACATGAGAAGGTCGCCTGGATTTAAGAATGTCATTGACAAAAACATGTAGCTACATTCACACTGGCCATTATTTTTAAGCCTTTCAGAATGTACCAAAAATGAGCTCTTCCAAACCTGTTTGTGTAATAACAAAATGAATGGTTCTCCTGACTTGCGTCCTCATTTTGAATGGCGTGCAAAAACCCTAAGGAAAGAGTTCCCCGGGTTCCGCCTTCGGTGGCTTGGGCCCTTTACTTTCGATTTCAGTTGTTTTACATGTGGTTTTGTGGAGGATCCGGGTCTGAATACTGAGAAACAGTGGTGGAAATGGACAACATTTAAAGGGGGATCCCACAAGAGCCGGGATGGGTGCAGAGTTTGGAGGAGGAGGAGGCAGGGTTTGGAGGAGGTGGAGATCAGAGGCGGCAGAGCTGGCAGTCGAACTGCGCTGAAAGGATGCTTAAAATAATAGTTTAGAAATGGTGCAATTTCTTTTACGCTGCTTCTTTCCAATAACTATGTCGGCAAAATGTAATTGGTCCTCTCGCTTTAAACTCAGCAATCTATAGTGCAATAGTCCCTGGAAAACAAGATATCTAAATACGAGACGTGCTTTGATGAACATTTTGTTTGGTCTTGTGGGTAAGCGTCAACACTGGGAACGTGCAACCTGGGTGAAATCCTGGTAGCCATACACTCATTGCCACCTGTGTCGGCCCACCCACATGTATCCTTCCTTGTGCCCTGAAAAGCAGCACAAAGCCACAATCAGGGAAAATAGTCGATCCACTCTCCATGATTGTAATCGCTCTTGCCACACGAGATCCTGGGCAAATATTCCCTACTCACTTGCACTCTCATGTCCCCTCCTCTCCCCCCTGTTTGGCTTTCAACTTTCATCAACAATGCTCTGCTTTAAAAAAGTTGGCCTGAAAAGTACACAAAAAACCACTGTAAAGTATGCAAACACATATGTTTAAGGATTTATATATTTATGTGAGTACCTTGTCATGGTTTGTGCACTTTTCAAACCATCTTTTATAAACATAAAGAGAAATATGGTAGGAAAAATGTGTACTATTGTGTCATTCCCCCCATTTTGACAGAGACATCACAAATATCAGAATTCTTGCTGGCATATTTCCTGTAATCTGATCAGTGAGCCCTTGCACAGAGCAGATTTGATAACTGATGTGCCAATCCAGGCCAGGGGCTAGGGCAGGCCGGGTCCTGAAATCCAGCCAGATATCTGTTGCCGGATCTCGGACCCGGCAAGAGCCGGTCAATTGGTCAGCACTGCTGAAAGCAAAAAACAAAGTTTGCAGAAACCAGCCCATGAAGGCCGCCCCCGCAAGGTTGGTATTTTGCTCATGGTCACCTCTCGCGACCCTTTTCCAGAGGTTCATCCGTCGCACCTATCCTCAGCTTTGTGGCCCCAGCATCTTCCCCCACACGATGTGCGCTTACCTGCTGCGGCCCCGTTCCTTCACTTTTCGTGGCATGTGTACCCAGGAACCCCACATACTGCATGTTGCACCTCAGTGTGTAACCTTTGGGCTTCAGGCTCTTGCAGCTTGTAGACTACAAGATAGACCTCAAGACCTTCCTCTTTTCTTCTACCTTCGCTCCCCTTCTCCCCTGCTGATCTGTTCTCTCTTGGCACCATGCACCTGGCCACCCTCTGTCCTCCAGGCCCAGGTACCTGCTCACCCTGCCACCCTCCTGCACTGCCTCCGGGCCACCCCTTGCACTGTGGTGTGTATCTGTACCCATACAGCCCCCGCCCTTTTTCTTCCTGCCCTTATCCGACCTACCCTGTCTGCTGCCTTAAAATTAGTACTTGCAAATTGCTGGCTGCATTACCACTGTTTGTTGCCTATATCATGTATTTATCATTATTTATCTGTTTCTCCTCTGCTTCGCACATTCCAGCCTTCCCCCCTTCCATGCACTTTTCCCCTCCCCCCTCTCCCATGCACTTGCGCGTTCTCAATGTCACTCGGCCTAGTAAGATTGCTGTTTTGTTCTCCCCTGTTCCCCTCCCTTGCTTTGTCACTCTATGAAACACTTGTGAGCGCGATAGAAATAAAATATCAATATCAATACAAACACTTTTCACAGAAGCGAAGTAACAGTGCACTCGTTTTTATTTTATTTTTAAAGAGTCTGATAAAGTCGATGACTGACTGAATTTCTGCTTTAGCCTGTATTGTGGGTTGGAGACAAAAGCCAGGGCTCAGTCCCGAGAATGGGACAAGAACCCTTCCAGTGAGCTAGTAGACCCCGATGGAGCATGACGACTCCTGTAACTACTGCCCTGATTACATGTTTAGCTTTTTTATCCCTAGAATCAATCAAGGCTGTGCCCAACCACCTCTCCCACCTGCTCCTGGCTGCACCAGCGGGCTCATGCTTCCATCAACCTCCTCTGCTTGCTCCCTGCTGCCCTCGCCACCCTTGCCCTGACACATGCAGCGATCCAACGCACTAGCCTTGCAGCAACGTCCAGTGCCTGGCTCACGTCAAGACCAGCTGATGCAAACCATCAGCTTCTTCAAGGCCAGGAAGACCAGCTTCAAAAAGTGCTGTGAGGGAGGTGCCATGTCTCGTGGGGTGGGAGGAATGTGAAAAGACCCTCAAAGCTAGCGCTGCAAGCTCTGGCAAAACATGCCCTGGGGTGGTTGGTGCTTTCAAAATGGGTGACAGGGTGCTAACTTCCCACTTATTTTTGGGGAACGAGAAGGCCCAGTGGAAAATGAGTGTTCCCTTAGCTGTAGAAACATATGGCAGTGTGCTCCCGGGTTCACCAATGTGTGAGGGAACGCTGGTTTTGTGTAAGTACCCCACACATCGAATACCCAACTGGCCATACATGGCCAGGGATGTTTTGCTTTCCCAGCATTGCATGGCTCATTGGACTTGATAGCTGGGGTACTGTAGGCGAATGGGGCAGAGGGGGCACACCTGCGTATCCACACTCAAATTGCCTGCAAGGGACATGGTATTCCCACTGCTCATGGCTGCAATGCATAACTTAGGACTCAGTGAGGGGTGTAATGATAACTGCCACTAACTTCTGATTCCAGCATGGAGTGTCCACAGGGACAGACAATCAGGGAGAACAATGTCAGTTGAGGAAAGACAAGTCCAACCTGAGGCACCCCAGGTAGCAGATGCTTGCATGTGAATGGTTGTGTGTGTCTGTATTTGTCTTAATGTGAATGTGTGGGCTTCTGAATGTGTATGCAAGTGTGTGTATCTGTGTGGATGCATGTGAGTGCAGAGTGATTGTGTGTGTGTGACTTTGTGTTTGTGTGTTCTTACAGTACTGCCCTTACTGGACACAGCCATCATGAGGGTCTACTTACAGTAACAGTACATGCCGAATTGGTGTTAGTGTATAGTTACAGTGCAGTGCTGGTTTTATTGGTGGGTATTTCCAGTAGTAGTCCTGGGGTTATTGCACACAGCCGCTGTGTCTACTTGCAGTGGCAATACTGGGATATATTGTGGGCACAGGCAACTAGAACATTTGTTGGAAAATGTTTCTGTGCACTTTCAAAGACCTGGCAGCTATTGGATTTTTAATGTGTTACCCTACAGAACCAATTGTAAATTATATGACTTTTAATCATTTTTGTTAACCAATAGTGTACTGTAAAATGCAAAATTTTTCACCCTTCATTTTAAAAACATTTTTGGCGGGAACCACACTTGGCTGTATTCTGCTCCCTCATTATGCTTGCTTGCTCACACTGATAAGTGGGGGATGTTTATGCCCATCCATTGAAAAAAACTCATCAGCCGCTTCTAAGCAACACATTCTCTGGTCACTGTTCCCCAGAATAATGATCAAACCAGACCGTGCAGGCAGGACGTTTGTGGAAAAAGGCCACTTTTCTTCTAAAGGAGACCAGGCCCTCAGAATGTGGCTCCTCACCAGTGCCACTGGAGCAGCAGCCCATTGGATAACCAAGCCCTGAGAGTCATTGGCGTGAAGAACATGAAGGGAATACGTGGCGTTGAGATTGGAGCTGGACATGAGTTCCGAAAATGCATGCATAATGATGTGCAGAGCATGTGTGAGAGTGAGTAACAACATGAACGTGTGCATAAATGGCCTTGACCACTAATAATAATGTACCAACGCCCACACAAGTTTGATGTCACAATCGCTAGACCTCTGAGCCTTTCCCTTCTTGTCCCTCAACACAACCTCATTTCAAAATAAGGCTACATTACATAGAGTGGACCACGGCATGTAAGTATTAGCCGCCACAGACCTCTCAATGCGATTTACAGTCTATTGAAAATGAAGGTGGGATCTGTGTAAAGCTTGGAGTAGGCTTGACACTCCCCAGCTCTCTGTTATGTTATGTTATTTTGGTTTATACCACGTACCGCTACTACCCAAGGGCAGTCTACAGGCACACACATGGCTCTGTAAGAGAAGAGGGCAGGGTGTGATAGTGAGGATAGGATGATAGGATAGGTTCAGAACCAGGATTAACTGGCATCTGTGTGTTGTGTTGTGTGTAGGAGTTGGAGAGGCCCCGCTTGTTGTAACCCCAAAAGTAGGACTCAGTGCCTCAGAAGTGTGCCAGTGTTTTATGTTGGGTATGTGGGTCATATGAGGTTAGGGTGGGGTTACGGTTGTGCACACTGGTTAGTTGTATTCATAAGGGGGGGCCCAGTGTCACGGATGTCTGTTAGGTGTTTGATTGAATTGTGTTGGTGTGCTTTTTTTTGTATTGTCAATGGATTTATGGATTATGTGCATTGGTGTGTTCCGTCTAAGGGTATTTCCAGCGTATCAGAGAATTTGTTGAGTGTGAAAATTAGATTAATGCTATCTGTGTCAATGTGTAGTGTGGCTAGCCCCTAGTCCTGTATAGTGGCATTGGTTATGTTGGAGGAGCAGGAATGCAGCTGATAGGTTAGTACATTGATTAGTTTGACAGTGCCTCTGAAGTGTGTCTTCAGTTGCTGCTCAATGGTACCTTCCAACGCTCTCTGTTGCTCAACCTATGAACCTGAGAAGGGTTACTGGAGGCTCCCACCAGTTTGCCTTATGTCACACAGCGGACATTCAATTAAAACATGCACAGGCTTGCATCATTTCAGAATCAAAATGGCTACCGTATGCAAAGTAAACATCTTCCTGATCATATTTGTTCATAATCCTCTGTACAAATCACCGAAAATACACACAGGAATCGTGCAATACAAGCACAAGTGAAATCATTTCCAGCATTTCATTTTTGAATGTATATCACCAGCGTACGCACACAAAGCTTTGAAAACACCTTCTTGAGTCTGAAAATGCTGTGGGTTATATCTCACTATTTAGCATCTTTGAAAGTTGTCTGTATTAGTATACAATGACAATACAAAATTGTTGATAAAGTACCTGAGCAGCTGAATGCAAAGGGTATTTGTGTGGTAGGGAGTGAAAGCAGGGCCTTCAATTGACTTAAACATAACCGCCACAGAAAGCTCCTAAGAGGTGATCCCACTTATAGCGCCCAGTAATAATAAGACTCATTGAGATAGTGATTTGATCAAGATCACACCATTTTGTCAGGTCGGAAAGCTGAGATTTGAGCCCAGTTCATCTGCTTGCATTTAATCAGTTAACACTGGGCACATCACACAGACCAATATTACATTGTATGGAATCCAATGTAAATGACCTGGTTCATAAAAGCATAACCTGTCCGTTTTGCTTCACGCCTTTTAATGGCTCTATCAAGAGGGCCACCTCCATGTTGTGCAATGTGCCCTTTGCAGAGGGTCACCAGATGACTCCATTTCCTAAATTCCAATATATTGCCCTGCTCCCTTCTGGCATACATAGTGTTAGGTCTTTTCAATAGCATTCAAGTGAAGTAAAATCAATTCCCTGGACTATAGTGGTTCTCCCCAGTAGTCTTCAGCTGGAACTGCGTGTCTGGCGCTCTCACAATAGGCATCCTGCGGGGTGCGGTGTGGGGGTGGACAGCTGCATGCAAGGAGCATTTTAAGTCAATAGGGTTAACCTGTAATTTGTCCTCATGGTCCTCATGGTGTAGCACTTCACTGATCAATGTTTGTTCATATAGAAAATTTAGCTGCTTTGTTAGGGTGCGATATTTGCTATCTCATGACACAATCACCTGCGATTAAACACACTCTTTTAAATGCAGTACTACACAATCATTGTTATGAGGGAACAATGAACAGGTCCATCTTTTGAGACAGAATCGAAATCTGATATGCTAGAAAGCAATCATCTACCACATGTCCTGGGGATCTAGGAGAAAACATATTACCAATGCTGGGTGTGTGTCGTGTCCAGCAATGGGATACGAGATTGGCAATACATTGTTGTGGAATGTGATTGTTGGGGTGCCAAAAGATAGTATAAATGCATGGGATATGATGGTGGTTGTTGATGATTATCAAAGTTTACACTTTATCAGACATTGGGGCTTGAATATCTTGTATGTTTTAACATGTTCATAACAAGTCCTCATTTAAGTGATTCGTTTGATGCAATAGGTGTGTTATTGTATTAGGTGTGTGATGGTTATGTATTATTTTGAAACTCGATTTATAATCACAAATGACCAATGGAAACATGAATTTACAATTTATAAGAGATGTGCCCAGGATATTTCCTTTATATAGCAAGTATCACAATTAAACTCTGCTACATTCTTGAATATCTCAGTGAAGTAACTTGGCCATATACTGCACGATGAATTTAAGTTCTCAAGAGATGAATGTTCTAGATATGAAAGTCATACAAATGGAGAATTGTCTAGAACTTCTCTTTTGTAAAACTGGCAGACAGCAACAACTTGTTGTGTGCAGAGTTTCCACCTGAAATAAAAACTGTTGCAAGTTTACCATGTAGCCAATTTATATGGTTAAAAACAATTGCATTGTGAGAAAAAGAACAAATGAAACCACTTTGTAATACATTTAAAGCAAGAGACAATGAGGATTCTACCTTGCAAAAGGCAAAATGTAAGGTATCAGCCATTCAGAGAAACACCCTTTTGCAAACAAAGTTTGTTAAATATTCACCAAATCTAGTATATGTTCAAACATGTTGGAATCAAAGTTTATGCATAAAGAATGCTATTAAGAAACATTTAGAGATCGTGATGATAAACAACCTTACTCGATAACACTTTGCAAATCCTCCAAATGTTTCATATAGGAATCATGGCTCCATTATGAAAATATTCCAGCAGAAAGACTTCTTGATTTGAAAACAAGAAGAGATTTGAAAAGAGCCACATTCCTCTGTCAAAATTGCAACATTGCAAGATCCACTTCATAGGGGTGTACATTAAGAAAATGCTTGTGTGCCGTTCACCTATGGAAGTGTGGCAAATATAGCTTTGTGCCTCCTTCTCGGCAGGAGTGCCTAAAAAATAAGGTGTGTAACAAAATGTATGTATGTGAGCTACTTAGTCAGTTTACTCAGTATTGTGATATATCCAGGCAGGAAAATACCTCACATAGCACTGTGCTACATTTTGATCATAGACAAACAAAACATAGTAGGCTTGGTACTCCACAATCTGAGGCATCAAAACAATGTATATCCTCCACAACGCAATAGTTGACTTCAATCACCACCACAGTGTAATTTAATCTTGAGACCCTGAGCTGCCTTCCACTGCGAGAGACATCACCCTCTGACTCAACTATGAGCAGCTTCTGACTTTAAAGATACTGTTGTTGTGCTTGTCAAAGCAATAGGACGTTGCAATAGGCTACTGGGATATGATGCTAATTTATTCTGCTGTATTTCATTTGCTTGATATGAGGTACACAGTGAGTGTTCCTGTTGTCAGAGGGAATTGTTCCAGCAGCACTGAACACACATACCAATTGTTGATGGCAACACAGATAAGTGCTGCTGGCCACACAAGCTATTTGGAGAGCCAATACTGAAGCGGGTCATCATCCTTTTCGAGCCACAATGTATGTCTCAAATATCTATCCAACACCTGTGCAGCCGTGGGATGGCTACCTACATGTTTAACACTAGCTAAGACATTTTGAAGAATTTACAATCAGGAAGTGAGTCCCACAAGGGATTGTATGTGAATGATTCAAACTCCCATACAGGGTAACCCTTTATATTTGTATGTATTGATTTGTATTTATTGGGTATTTATAACACAATGTGTTTCAAGGCGCAATAAGATAAGAGGGGGGCGGGAGACAGGATGACAAAAACAAAAACGGTCCTACCAGGTCTTGTGACATTTGGATCGTGCAAGTGCAGTAACAAGAAGTGCGGGGAGAGGGGAGAGGTGAAAATGCCGATTAGGGCGGAAGGGCCCGAGGGATAAGCGAGTGCCATGGGAGGCCAGGTAGACAAAGCCATGGGAATACAGGTGAGCAAATGTCCACAAGCTAAGTGCGAAGTACAAGGCTGGAGGGGCTCAAAGGGTGCAGGCCCAGCCAGTTTAATGCAGGGGAAGGGGGCCCAAAGGGCAAGAGTAGGTAGAGGGGGAGGTCAGGGGAGACCAAGTGCAGGGGTAGATTGGACGAGGAGAGCCTGGTGCAATGTAAGAATCTGAAGGAACCAGGCAGCCAGTCAAGAGGCAGATGGGGACATTAGCAGGGGAGGGGGAGAGGGGAGGAGAATGAGACGAGGAAGGTCTTGAGAAGCTTCTGGAACTTAAGGAGATCAAACTCAAGTGAGAGAAGAGAATGGAGGCCATTCCAGAGGGAGGCACCTGCTGAGGAGAGATATCTAGCCCCATTCTCTGCTTGGAAAAGCATCCGATCTACAGAGAATTGGAGCTAGAAGACTCAAGGGCTCTAGCAGGAAGGTATTTAAGGAGAGAGAGTTAGATGTAGTGGAATACCAGGCCCCAGAAAGCCTAGTGGATGATGCAAGGGGTATTGAACTTGATCCACATAGCAACCAGAAGCCAGTGGGGAGATTTTAGGGCTGGATAGATGCAGTCTCTGGGCTTTAGGCCAAGGATAATTCCTGCAGTCCTATTCTGGATTAGCTGAACAGGGCGAAGGGAGGAGTTATGAAGATTGAGGAAGAGGCTATTGCTGTTGTCCATCCTGGAGAGGAACAGAGCTGGTCTGGAGACATTGAGTTTCTGGGAGAAGGTGAGGAAAGGGAGAATGCCTCTGAGGAGGTGCAGCTGAAGTGGGCCTTCTTGGCAAGGTCCGTGATGTGAAGAGAGAAGGAGAGAGAGGAATCGAAGAAGACACCAAGGTTTTCTGACTCACAGGAGGGTAAGGGGAGGGGGCCCATGCAGGGCATCCAGAGTGTGGGAGGGAATGAGGGAACAGTAGGCTCAATGAGAAGGATCTTTGTCTTACTGGCACTAAGGCAGAACTCATTAGCAGTGCACCCTGCCTGAATAGCAGACCGGCAGTCAGGAATGAGAGAGGAAGCAGAGGGGGCAGAGGAAGGAAGCTTGAAGGAGAGCTGCGTGTCATCCGTATAACACTGGAAATTAGGAGAGAAGGTGGAGAACAAATGGGCTAGAGGGGCCAGGTAGATGTTGAAAAGCCAAGATGAGAGGATAGAGCCATGAGCGACACCACAGGTGGGGAATGAGGTTCAGGAGAGCAAAGGGGCCAGTTGAACATGGGAAGGTCGGTCAGAGAGGAAGGAGGTCAACCAGATCAGAGCCAGGTTCATGATGCCAAGGGTTTCAGGGAGCCGATTTATAAGGCTGGCATGATTGGCCACATCAAAGGCAGAGGAAAAGTCAAGAAGGATGAGAACTGAAGGAGAGTTGGAATCGAGATTAGAACGCAAGTCTTCATGGATGTTCAGGAGTGCAGTTTCTGTACCTCTGACAGCTCGCAAGCCAGACTAGTTGTCGTGGAGACAACCAACAGATTCAGTGTGGTGGATAAGCTGGATGATGGCCAGCTTCTCCAAGAGTTTGCCCAGGAAAAGGGTGATGGAGATAGGGCAGTAGTTAGCCGGACAGGAAGGGTCGGAAGAAGGTTTTTTGAGGAGAGGGTGCACAAGGGCGTGCTGAAGGATTGAGGGGAAAGATCCAGTGGCAAAGGACTGATTGCAGAAATCAGCCAATGCTGGAGCAAGGGAGACAATGCTGTCCTTGATAGCTCTAGGATAGCAGGGAAGCACCTGTTTGGATGAGACTTTCATAGAGCGGACTTGTCTAGTAACCTCTTTGGGTGATATGGGAGAGAAAGAGGAGGGTAGGGGGAGGGAGGCCTGAGAGTGGATGAGGGAGAAGGGAGTGTTGTAGAGGACAGTGAGGACTGGATGTCCTGAGTTTTAGTGATGAAGTGAGAGGCCAGTACAGTGCAGAGGACCTGGAAAGCAGAGGAGAAAGGGAATCTGCAGTAGGAATGGCAAGTTCTTTGCTGATTTTGAAAAGTTTGGCCATGTTGTTAGTGGCCCCAGCGATGCGGGCTTGTATATAGGCCCTCTTCCTCGAGCAGATGGAGAGTCTGTATTGCCTTTGGATCAGGTGGCAAGCCAGTCTGTCAGAGGATGTGCTTGAAACATGCCACTTCCACTCAGCAGCTCTGCACTTGCATTTCAGAGAGGCCAGGTTGGAGTAATACCAGGTGATGCACTTGGAGGAAGGCTTCATGTGGATCCTCCCGAGAGGGGCTCAGATGTCGAGAGTGTTGGAGATGGAGATTTGAAGGTTAGTAAGGGCAGTGCCAGAGTCAGAGGAAGGCGTTTTGGTGGGATCTAGGTGGCGGCAAAAGCAGCAACTGACACTCATATCTCTGCTCTATAAGCAAATGTTCTTATAAGCATATCGCAAATCCATTCTTGCACATTTAAACTGTGTCTTTTTGATACGTTGCCTAGCTTTTCAGGCTGGAGACAGGGACATCAATTCACCAAATTACAAGGGGTAACAATCGTGACGTAATGGCATCAAAGGAAGTATTTTTAGATAGTGGATCCTCAGATATTGCATTAGTTACATTAATACCTAATCCTAATATAATAGGCAAAAATAACAAGGCACATCCAACGTGTCAGAAAAATACAGACACTGTTGTATTCATAAATAAATATAGTTTTTTAAATAAAAGCCTACTTTTGTTATGGTGACATCCTCCATGCTGAAAACAGATGAGAAATGATTTCTCTTTTCTTTCACTCTCCCTTTCATATCACATCCATACACAATAAAACAAAACATAACTTTTGTGGGAAAAGGTTCTTCCATCTAGATCAGCTATGAATGTGTAGATGTCGGTGCTGCAATGCCCTTGGGCAGAACAAAGACTGATATGTAGTGGACGTTTCTCTTCTGTGAAAGGGCGGTAAGCTAAAGACTCTAACCCGGGACATATGCTGGTAAAGAGACATACCCAGGACTCCTTAGTTTGTGCATATTAAGTAGCTTTGGGTTTTCATCCTAAACTATTAGGGTAATCCAGACGTGGAACCCTTGCTCACTGTTCTCAGAGAAGCACAGCTCCACCTCACTGCCCCTGGGCAGAACATAGACTGATATGTAGTGGATGTTTCTCTTCTGTGAAAGGGTGGTGAGGTAAAGACTCTGGTGGAGACTCTAACCCGGGACATAGGCTGGTAGAGAGACACTCCCAGGACCCCCCTTGTTTGTGCATATTAAGTAGCTTTGAGTTTTCACCCTAAGCTACTAGGGTAATCCAGACATGGAACCCTTGCTCACTGTTCTTAGAGAAGCACAGCTCCACCTCACTGACAAGGCCCAACCAGGCCAAAGCACGTGTCTGGGGTTCCTGTTGGTACTCTTGTTCATAAGAGAATTACCAGGCATTTCGGTGCTGGACTGTCCTTGGGAAGGACAAAGTCTGATATATAGTGGAAATGTCTCTTCTGTGAAAGGATGGTGAGCTAAAGACTCTGGTTGAGACTGTAACCCGGGACATAGGCCGGTAGAGAGACACTCCCAGGACCCCCCTTGTTTGTGCATATTAAGTAGCTTTGGGTTTTCACCCTACGTTACTAGAGTAATCCAGACGGGGAACCCTTGATCACTGTTATTAGAGAAGCACAGCTCCACCTCAATGACAAGGCCCAACCAGGCCAAAACACGTGTCTGGGGTTGCTGTTGGTACTCTTGTTCAGAAGAGAATTGCCTGGCATTTTGGAGCTGCATTGCCCTTGGGCAGGACAAAGACTGATATGTAGTGGAAGTTTCTCTTCTGTGAAAGGATGGTGAGCTAAAGACTGTGGTTGAGACTCTAATCCGGGACATAGGCCAGTAGAGAGACACTCTCAGGGCCCTCCTTGTTTGTAAATCATTTATCAAGCATTCCACAGTTCTGCTATTCATATTTTCCAATCGTAATATGCAAAAGTGTAGTTATTTTGAGGTTGCAAGGCATCTCTTTTGACTCACGCAACATGTTTTCACTGAAGGGGACTGAATTAACCAATTCTTATTTATTGTCCTATAATAGATCATCTTCCTATGTGGTGTTTCCCTGCACCTCCTTTTAGGATGTAATCTTTTCAAAAGACAGTAAGTGCCCAATACATAAAAGGGTTGTTTCAATTCTGCACAGCTAATTGGATCCTTTCCTACAAGATTGGGAACAGCCTGAAATGGTGATACTTTGCATCAATCGGTAAAATAATGTAAAATCAAATAATTTATATATATAAAAAATTGGGATTAAGTCTCACAGATTTCCTTTGGCCAAAGATTTATGATTTGTTTTACATTTGCAGTAAGTGCCAGTGAAGTGTATAGCATAGCTAATGCCTGCTGTGGTGGCAGCAACTGGTTAGGTCCTTCTGTTGAAGAATTATATTCGAAACATTTTAGGTCCTCCTGTGATTAAAATTGCATGTTTCCTAATTTTCTGCAGATGCTGTTATATATGTGCCAATATATGAAGGATTTCCGTGGATGTGTTTACTTTTATCTATTTGTTTAAACAAAGAAAATAATAATTGTTTTCCTGACATGCATACTGTATTTCAAGATCATCTTTATCTGACTTGAAGCCCTCCTTCTTCTAGGTGGGTAGAATAAAGAGATGAGGAAGAAATGACCTCTTCAATAACTTGATTTAAAGATTAGAATGTGTCAAACTAAGGACTGGTTTGTCTCTCCATGTTATTGTCTTACCTGTAGAGCCACCCGCAGTGTGTCCTGCTTTTGCTGGATGCTCTAAACTGATTGGGTGCCCTCTGCAGTCACTGTAAAAGGGACTTTGTATCTTGATAAGCACTACATTGCCTCTCTTCACCTCAAGCTGGGCTCAAAAGCAAGATAGCAGGCCACATATGTGTGGGTGATTGGCTTTTGTGGAGAGACTAGATACATTGTGAGCATGGCAGCCATACTACAGGTAGGTTATTACATGAATGGCCGGCACAGTTTCACATTTTTAAACAGTTGTACACTATAATTACCAACTGGAGGGAATGTATGCATATCATTCATTGAAATAGCATGATGATCCAAGCTATTAGATCACTATGCATGAGAGTAGATGAACAATTGTGGATCATTGTTAAACAACACAACACATTGCATTCTAAGCAAAACAACAAGGATAACAGAATTTGAAAATAGATTGCTAAATAGTATTGTCTAGTGAGCCCTCTGTTATTGGTCTTTACTAACATGATCCACATCTGTTCTTTTTTTCCAATCTTCTTCTGTATAGTTTTCCCCAATCTAGTGCATTACCATTGATGCTTTATAGTGCTTTAGCCTAATTTTGGGTGTGTTTTCTGTTCCATTTGTTTCTTATGGTCATACTAATGTAGAGTTTCTTTTACAGACATTCTATGCAATATATTTCGTTCAGAGTTTTCAAAGTTAGAGAACATTCTTTGTGGGTGTGTTTTCTCTTCATATTCAAAATAAAAGCTTTTTTGTCAAAGTATGGTCACCACATGTCCGTCGTGGGTGACGTCATGGGATTTTTGGTGGTTCCCAGCAGGAAGTAATAGTAATTGGAACAGGAGCCATTGACCAAGCTCAGCAATCAAGAGATTTATTTTAAATGTTTGCCTTTCCTAAAGCAAACAGTGGCTTCTCTTTGATGTGTTTATGTTGAATCAGATGCATATTTTCCAATTGGTGTTCCTAATGTTTGTGCTGTGTTTACTAGATGCTCCATACACAGTTCGTTTAGATTGATGTTCAGATTTTCTGAATTTGAGAGATCCTTCCTGTCTCAATGCTTGTCTCTGCACTGTGTCACATTTCTCAGTTAGTTTGGATGGACCCTTTCAATCTTCAATTTAAATGATTTGCTTCCGTAGTATAACCAGGCAATTACTTACAGTTCTCCTTAATATCAAAAATGTCCTTAGTGGCCAATTATCTTTTAGCGCTTGTGGCTGTTGGTTCTAACAGCTAAAAAGCATATCATGGCCTGTAGGTTTTCTGTAAAGTGTATTCAAGAGAGTATGCTTACCTTGAAAAGGTGATCGATGGAGGATGTTTATGTTGAGGGTGAATGCCCAATTTCACAGCATCTGAGCCTCTAGGGATAGCATTGGAGTGATGTTTCTCTTTGCTTTCTGACATAGAATAGGTGCAGTTGTCTGTATTCTAGCAATTGTTTCATTGATCAGTATAAAGAAGGATTCGATGGCTAATTGGATAACCCTTAATTACCGCATGTTGTTGTGCAGTCCTTTCTTGTCGGTTGACTATTGACTTTGAACTTGTTGATCACTGAGATGAGCTCCCCAACCACAGAGGGGCAGTCTGCTCTAAAAAATATAAAAATAATAATAGTAATAATAATAATAATAATAATAATCTTCTATATAACTCAGATACCAGTGGAAATCCTCTTTCGGAACACCATAATCATTACCCACAATTGTTGCTCTCAATTTTCAACCACAGTAGGAGTTGGCCTAGTGGATAATGAAGCCCTTGTCCGTGCGGCTGCTCTTCCTCATCAGAGACAAGTTGCTACATGTAGAGAAATCCACTCTTCCATATTGTACTTAATTGTCTCAGATTTTACAACTGTAGTCCTGCTTTTCGGTCACGAAGGTTTTGCCACCATCAGAGTGCTTTGTAAAAGGTGTCACCCAAGTCATCAAATACTATTTTGACACTTAGACCCAGTTAAGATACTTCTTCAGTTCAAGTAAATACCTGGAGTAAAATCAAAATCTTTACTTCCTCCGCTATACTTTTGCCAGGTCGCGTTCAGAGGGAGTTTATCATCTCTTGTTACTAGGGTGGAGATAATCCTTTATTGTTGGTCTTTGCAGGTGTGGGCTATCTCTGTCCTTGGGTGTGGGCGGATAAAACCTCCTCTAGCACCCATATGTCAGATGTAACTCTCTCCTTTGGGTTAGGAAAGAGGGAGGGAAAAAGAGGGAGAAACTGCCTACAACATGGGTGCAGAACACTGTCAGAGGATGGAGGAGAGAGTCAGGTGGCTCTTGATGTAATGTATCTCATTTATAAGGTGTCTATTCCTGCTGGTATTGTGAATACGGTGAGGATGATGAAGGCTAATGATACCTATGCAACTAAAAAGTAGGAGTATTATGCCTCCAAATCTGGCTCCTCAAATGGGCCAAAATGGACGAAAGAGCCCCAACAGGCAACATGGTTTTTGCTGTATCTGTGTTCACTTTCATACTTATAAGAGCTTAGTCAAGCGGCTTCCCAAAGGATTCATTGCCATAATCTCTGTGTCCCATAGTTTCAAGTGGCATTCTATCCAAGAAGCCTTTGGAGGATCCAAATCAATCAAGAACCAGTCCTTTCACATGACCAACTTTCTAAGGGTGCCACAATGCCTCAAGTTTGACAACTTCCTTGCTACAATTGTGTTGGAAGATGCACTCATTCAAATCCTTATTTATCGGGCTGACAGAAGATTCCTGCATTTCATGGTATGCTCAGACAACTAAGAAGTCCATCTGCTTTAGTGCTGATTTCATACATCTCTGCATTCTCAGAACTACACAACTGACTAGCTGATGAAATCCTGAATATGTGATATCAACTGCAGCGTGAGAGGAGTTATTTTCCTTCTCAGATGATGTTCTCGGTCAATGCGTGCTTGTCTTTTGGGCAGAATTATACTTTTCTTTGGGCCTAGCCAGTGCTGGTGTTAAGGGCAGGTGGGTGGGGGTGTTCAGCATTATTTGCTGTTTCCCAAATGTCCTCAAAGATAGAAACTGCAGTTGTGATCCTTCTCAGACTGTCTCACCATTGACAAAGGAGGGTTTGCTTTTCCTCCTCAGGTATTTTCAGGTCGGAAAGGTGATGCCACAATACTAATCATCTTTGGAATTTGGACATATTGTTAGGTGTTAATGCTATTGAAACCCATGGGTTCTTGGCATAAGATATATTTTAAAGGAAGCACCTACACAAATGATATAACTTCCAGTTGAAGTAAATTCTATTTGCCCTTTTTTTTGCAATCACTTTGCACTTAGTCGGTTCGATTGTTTCAAAGAGGGTAAGCCAGCCCACTAGTTAAATATTCGAGAGGTGAAGATGGGTGTATTTCAGCAATAGGTCCACAATAGGAAGAAAACAAACAGGGAAGAGTGATCTGTTCGGGAAAAAACAAATGGAGTAGGGTGGGAAAGACTCTTAATTCATGTGCATTTTGGCATGCCTATTTTTTTTTCAATTTAAATGCTGCACTAAAAATGCAAGAATGCCAAGTGAAGAGAAGGAAAAGCCAGCGCTGTCTGAAAGAACATCTCTCACCTCACATGAAACCTCTCCGGGAGATCGATTTCCAAGACTTAATGGAAGCATTAAGTGGCCTGCTCTGGTAGTCTGGATCAGCAGAGATTGTTCAGTTCATATCACATTTCAATATTTTTCCAAATCATTCATGAACAGTTTATCCTGGTTCGTCTTGTTTCTTTAGACTCTTGAGTATCCAATGCTGCATTTAATACCTAAACAGCAAAACTACTGAAATTCAAAAAGTGAACAGCCCGATAACCTACTTGCAACCAACATGGGCCAACCGAAGATGTCTGCGCAAACCCGCATCCCACGGCTGTATGTAAAGCTAGAATTGTGTGGCAAAAAGCCAGTTTACGATTACAGGTAACCTGCTACCTGTAATCTGTTCTGTTGTACTACTGTACAGAGGTACTGTATCTTGTATGTAACCAATCAGCATTCTTGTAACCAGAGATGTAAGACTTTGTGAATTTAACCTACGCTGTGATACCCCAGGGCCTGAGCATATAACAAATTCCATAAATAAATTAAATGAATAAATAAACTTGTCCCACATCATGACTGAGCCAGTCTTCTTGTCCGTTTTTTTCCAAGTATATATGCAGCCATGTAAATCCCAAAATGCAATGACAAATCGAGGCCTAAATGAGCTACTCCTAGCTGAAATGGAACCACTTGAGGGCTCTGCTACCAGATGCCACAGGACCCATCCCCCCCATGTGCCCACCTTTCTGTCAGGGGTTATCCCTTCATGGTTCATACCCTTCCCTAATCATTCCTGTCTGTAGTGCTGACTGACCCCATCCGTAATTGGCCGTGCACACCGACTTGACCCACGCGTTCGAAGGCCCACTCCATCACAAGAGTATTGGGGGGACCCTCACCCCATTCCACCTGGCATGCTATATGCCCCGAACCAGCAGGCTAGGCTAGGTAGACCATCCCCACTTGTCTTAGCCAAATATATCCAAGGAAAGTAGGGGCACAGTGTGCATGTGAGGGCAATATGCCCTGACGTTGCTAGTGACGACAGCCCATAAGGCCTGCCGGCGCACAAGGAAACTCGCCTGACACGGAGCACAGCACCTAAGGCAGGCATGGTTCACACATAGAAAGCAGAGTAGCTAGGGAGTAACACGGCTCAAAAAGTATCCATCAATCGAGAAAGAGCATCAATCTTCTTTCCACCACTTTATCTTCACACATTGGCCTCAGGCCCGCAAATTAGGAATCTTATACAGTGGTTCGCTTTTGTCGTTTTCATGTATTTAACTTTAAGAAAATGTGTCCTTTGCCCACCTTTTCTTCTAGTAAAACGTTACTTCAATTGCTGGTCCTTTCTTGGCTATATTGGCCCGCACGGCATCTTAGTAAAGACGCAGATAATGGAGTATCTTCAAGTATAACTTTACTACAGCTCTCCCTCATGCGTTCTTACTTCCCTTGCATGACTTCCTTCCTGCCCCCAACCCGAACACTAGACAGTCCGGCCCGATGGCACAATTATGGCTGCTCACTTTCGTTTGGTCTGCTTTAGGTTCGCTTGTGCACTCCACTGTTAGGATTCTTTTCGATTTACCTCCTGCTTCTCATATTTCCCCATTCCTTGCCTGTCTTAAGTGGTTATCGGCCCAGCGGCGCTGCAAATTCCACTTTCTCTGTCTAGTCTTCAAATGTACTCATGCTCTGGCCCGTTCAGATCAGTGTGCTCTGATTTCTCTATATCACCCTAATCGTGATCTACCTTCAGCTTCTCAGTCTCCTCTGTTTGTGCCTCATCCTCGTGGTGCTGCTTCCTGTGTTCGTTCTTTTCAACTTCTTGCACCTAAACCGTCGAATTCTTTACCTTTTGGTATTCGTTCATACTCTACCGTTACTCAATTTAAATACAAACATCTTAAAATCTATTTAATACAGATTTCATTTCCTGAATAATGTCCCTGGAACCTAATCTTGGATTCATATATGTTGTTGCTTCCACTTTTTCAATTTATTGTACGGTTTTTCTGTTTTTGAGAACCTCTTTGGATAAAAGTGCCACATAAATTCTGCAAATAAATAAAAAATAAATAACAAGATATTATCGAAAATAAATACGGTATGGGAACACGTCTCCCTTCTCTGCATGGCCTTTGCCATCTCAGAAGTCAATAGGCCAGAGGTACCAAGGCAAGTGCTGTAAATTCGTGTGGCCCTTGGTTTGCAGTGGGTTTACAGACCAGCTGTAGACTCAGGGAGTGGCCAGGTCATCTTTAATAACATATGCACATATATACAGGAACCTGTAACTCTTAGCGAATATGTACCATGGGACAAGACAGAGCGATAGGAGCTCACCCACCGGCCATCCACATGCATCCCACCCAGCTCAGGCCTCCAACAGTCACTCCTGGAACTCTCATACACAATCACATAACAACATTCCCCTGAGCTGTCACTCAAACATTCCTTAACATTATATCATTCATACAGAAGGCCAGTGGAAGGACACAACAAGTACATACATCATAACAACAAGGTCCAGGGGTAGCAGGCACTAGCTCTAAATTGCATCATTGGCATCAGAGAGCATTTAGTGGCTGTCATTTTCTGCACCAACATTTTGACGACTCAGAATAGGATTTATGGAGAAAAATGCATTGATTTGTTTGGGGGCATCAGTGTACATTCAGTTTGAACAAGCTTTATTAATTCTTATTGGGTAGTTGTTAGGAGGAACTCCTACACAGGACAGGGAACTTTTCACAACAAAATAGTGTTGCTGGGGTAACCTACAAAGTGTTTCCATTGCCTCAGTAGGGTACCTTCTTTTCCCAGAGTTCCCTAATATAAGATACAGTCCCAGGGATCTAGAGCCCTGGCACTTCCTGTCTCTGTTTAAAGTCTCAGGGATGCAACGCACAACCTTCTCATTAGCATTCTGATTACCAGACTTAAGACTTCTGGCTTGTTACCCCCATATTTATGTGAAGTTCGATGTACTTGCCCTCTATTCGTGGCTTGCCCTCCTGGACATCAAGGATACCTTCAATCCACTCCTGCAGGCAAGTATTTCTTGCCCCTTGCTTAGGAGGCTTATCAGGGTGTGCTATTGTTACCCAAAGGTCATGGGTTACTCTGCTGGATTTTCCTTGGCACAGTCTCTGCCAGTGTCCGAGATGCAGCTCTTAACAGGACTTCTCTCTTCCTTGAACTAGGCTCTTCTGATGTCCCACTCTCTATTTCTCTCTCCCTCTTTGGCTCACTCTCGCTCTCTGATGTCTCCCAGTGTCTGATATATGGCCCTCGGCAGGCTCTAGCTCTTCCCCTTGGGCTCTTTCGTTGCTCTGTCTGCTTGCAAGTCTGCAGCCCACTCTGCCTCCCTTACCACTGAGCCCAGGCACCTTTTATATTACTCCTAACTAATGTGATTATGCAATCGTGCCAGTGACTGGTTATTTCATCACCTCTCTTGTTTCTCTGTCAGTGATCAGTTATTCAATTTAATTCAATTATGTTGCTTTCAGTCAGCTCATTGTGCCCACAAAACAAAACATGATTAAAAGACATTATCAAATACCCATACGCGTAAGAACATTAATACAAGTATAAAATACATAAAAAGTTAATGTCCTACATAAAAACCCATCAGACAGTGCTGGTTCATACACCACTCTTGGAACAGAGTACAAAGATACCCACAGATTGTCCAGGCGGTATACCAATCAAATGCACAAAATAAATAATGCATATAGAGAAGAAATCAGCATAAATCTATAGGGGCTCTAAGCTTCAGGTGTGTTTCTTGAACCTTAACGCTGATCGCAAAAACAATTAGAGGGCCCAAGCTAAATCATATCGGGGAAAATTGTATAGGTGTAAAAGGGCAGGGCGATCCTGAATGAACCGTCTATTGCTAAATATAGCTGATAAGGTGCTGCAGAGAACTGTGAAATATGGTGGGCACTGAAGGAGAAAGTATTGCACTGTCTCCTACAACCCAATACAGAAGGGCCAAACTAGTCAGCTCCTGATCAAGACTGCCAGTGCACCAACCATAACAGATCTGAATGCAACTGAGTAATCTCGCTCCCGTCCCGCGGTTTCAGAATCCATTTCAGTTTTTGCTCTAATGGACCCACTGAGATTATGATCAGGTGATCTCTATTTCCAACCTCTCACAGCTCACACTCCTCTCTTGTACCTGCCTACGATTTCTCTAACTCTAAAATATAATGTGCTTTTTTTTTATATCTTCTGCTAATCCATTGGGGATTCTGATAGTTTCCAGAACATTTCACAAGGGCTAATGAATGCCGAATGTGGGAGACCCACAGAACTCTGGCCACCCAACCTCTCCTCCTTCGAGCTTCTAAAACCACCCGAGTCATGGTGGCAGCCGATTGCTCCACATTGAGCATCAAAGCAAAAGTGGATCTCAGTAATGCCTCATCTCCAATGAAAGGCTGGCCCAGCACATTATGAATTGCTCCATTTGCTGATCCGAGGAGGCCCGACATGCACTTATATAACAGACCTCTGTAATAACGCATATATATGGCTCCTAACTCCAAACATCTGGGTCAAAGAAGCCTGTGGCCCAAAATTGGTTATTCACTTTTCTTCACTTTATGTTCTTCTCCTGGACCTAATTGGTATTTTCTCGTTGTGTCTGATTATGGACGCCCTGCTGGTAATAGGTATGTATTACACTGTGCATAGGGCAGCCAAGGATTAAAAAACCATGTCCACCATTTTGATGTCAGGCATAAGTGGAGCGGATGCAGCCTGGCTCTGCAATGATGTGTTTCACCTCCCCAGATTCTCAGGGAAGCTAAACAACTGCTTGTTTCAGTGGTAAGGATTGGCTCTCAGTGTAGGGCTCAGTCACAGCAGGTTCGTCCTCCAAACCGTTCTTCTTTAGAATTGTTGAGAGGTGGAGGCAGTTCAACATCCAGTTGCATTTGGGACCAAATCAGGGTAGACTCTGTACTGGATGGGATGAGGGTTATAGATTTGAGCTGCAAGTTGTTAGCCCCAGTGCATATGCTGAGTTAGAACTTTCCCTCAAGCAATAGTTGGGTTTTAAGCATACTGTTCACACCTGCTGGCATAATTTGAAAGGCCATGGACATGCAAAGAGGCTATGGGGAATCCCTGCACACTACCCCCAAGTAGATTGCCGCCTAGCAGGCAGCATCTTTGGTTTTGAGAACTTCTATGCAGCCAAAAAGATGGGCAAACAAGGTAAATTAGAGAACACTTCTTACAACTGTTTGTACACAGGCAGATACATGCATTGTTCATTTTGGGCGCGCCAACTCCAATTGAACGAAATAAAAAAAAAAAGTAGTTTCAAACATCTGTGGTGAGATTAAAAAGATGTTGGAAGAAAACATCTTGAAATTGTTTATAGGTAGGAAAGTACATTGAGTCGGAGTAGTAGCGTTTTTTGTGACTTATGAGACATTTCAGAGACGTAGCTATGGGTTGTGAAGATTTGTTGAAAACCATACAGTACTTGCAAACAATGATTCTGAGAAAGAAGAGGCGAAGTGACACTGTAAGTAACTTCACAAGACAACCGCCATGCACAATGCAATGTTACAAATGGGGAATGAAATGTGAAAATGACACACAAAAAAAAATTTCAGTGGCTATAGCACAAGCTCACCTGCCCTCTCCCAGTGCCAGCAACTAAGCACACCCCACAGAGAACCAGGAAGGGAGCTGGGACTTTAATGTGGCCATTAAGCTGAGCCAGAGATGTTGGGGCTCTAATTGGCCCAACTGAATCTGGGCAAATTGGGGCCTGAATGCTGAAACTCCCAATCAAGTTTGAGCATGGTTTTCCGCTGCCAGTGGATCCCACAAGATCTTGTGAGACCTTTGAATCGCTGAATCATCGTGTTTGTCCAGATTGGCAATGCAGAAGTTCATTCATCCTTACTGGAGACCCACCCAGCCCACTTTGCAATTTAAGTTATTTGGTTTTATGCACGTGTGTCTCCTGTAACAAAAAAATATATATATATGGCTTGTAGTTATTTCGGCGCCGTCAAACTCCTGTGTCTTTTCAGTGGTCATCCTCTCATGTTAATGCTTAATGGTGCTGGTGGAAAACATAATGATAGTGTCTGAGATGCATAACCGGGTGTGGTACAATGCATGGTGCAAGATGTCATAGCCTGTGGCCAAAGTGCCCATCTGTGAGATAAGGAGTGTTGTGTGCCTTCAAGTTGGGTATGCTGCATTGGTGGAACAAGCCATGAATAACAACAACAAAGCATATGGTAACAAGAAATGTTTGCATATTTGTATTTAATAATATTTATTGAGTACTTTCACCAAAACGCTAAAGAATGGTACATAAAGTAGTGAACCTGGTGCAGCATGTAAAATACAGAGCAGTCAGTGGAAGATCTAAAAGAAATCATGTTTTCTCTACTTAGAGCTATTGATCAACGTAAGGAGATTCATATAGCCAAGCCCAACACGGGTATTAACCGCACAACACACAGAAACCCAGCAAAGGGAGGTTATATCCATCTAACTGACCCTAGGGTTCAGGGAGACAGCACAAAGAGTTTGATAACTCACAATGGCCCTCATTACGACCCTGGCGGAAATCGAAAAACGATGGCGGAAATGCAATACCGCCATCGAATAGCGCTCGGTGCGACTATGACCCGTCACCGCAAAGTACGAAGCCATTAGCGACACCGTAGTGAACGCCAACGCTAACTGCACCAAGCACGCGCGCGCGCGCCATGCCAAACCGCAAACACCACCATGGTGCAACGGTACGCCAATTCCGACCCTAGCGGACATGTACCTAACGCCATCAGGCATGGCGTAATGTACCATTCCGCCATGGCGAGAAGTACGGCATCGCGAATCAACCGTAAACGGCCCCACTGAGTGCCTGTACACCGCTCCCTGCCCACAAAGTACAACCCCCCGTAGGTGCAATGAAGTCACAATGCAACCATTGAAATGTACAAGTCACCCATGCATGCCAACGAACAAAAGAAACACAAGAGGGGCCAATGGGAGCTGCAGGGCACAGATGGCACGAATACAGAAGCAATCCCAATGGACATGACCACAGTCCCCCACCAAGAAACGCACGCAAACACAGGCACCTGTGACCAGCAATATTCCGATAATCACATCATTCCACCAGTCCACCTGGCTGACCGGCATCTGTTACACAAAACCCAATCCCCCGCCCCTGAGCATGACAACATTCAAACTGTCATATAGGCAGCCCCCATCCCTGACCTCACGGGCTTAGTAGGCAAACGCGCCCAGTACAGTACCACGCAACTAAACCCCGAAGCTGGAACCCAATGCAGATCTCCTCACAATACATCGCCCCCCAAATAGGCACATGCCACATCACTTGCAAAGAAAAACGCTACACGGGCCAAATCAGAATAGAAATTTATGCACATCAAAGTCACCAAGCCCATACAGCCATCAGGCCATGAACTCCAAAACACTAATCACCATTGTGGGCTGCATCCGCAAGAAATGACCAGCCACTACTTGTGTGTCGCCCTGTTCCCCCATGGTACACAGAGCCACATTCACGTACGAAAAGGCAACATGGAAGCGCACAGAACCGCAGGGCCGTCCCAATGGGGAGGCACTAGTCCAGCTGAAAGGCCGAAATGTTGCTCCGAGCCACCAGTACTGCGTAAGGGCATGTGGGCCATTGGCGATCGTCCCATAAGATCGTAATGCTGCTCCACTGATTAACACGAAGCAGCAGGTGTCGGGAGTAAAATCCATCAGCAGGAGTGGCATACAGATGGCAGTGGCAAAAGGGGAGGAGATACCTGTCAACCAAAAGAAAAGAAAAAGAACAGAATGGCCATCAGAACCACATTCGAACAACTCACTTCAATGATCACACGAAATCCACAGCCATATGCATGCTAGCCCACTCAAAAGGATCATCACCACCCCAAAACCACTTGCGACTCATAAACATCTATATCGAGGTGCAAACACCATCACAAACGAGTGTACCTGTGCATGCGTCTGTCAAAACAGAATCCATCAGATGGGAATGTTAACGTGCATGGACACAAGTGTCTGAGTGCGCCTCGAGACAGGGAGGGCTCAACAAGGCCAGATAGACGATGGTCCCACTATGGCAGCCCTGCATCACATAGCGTAGGGGAGGCGGATGGATCCCAAGAAGCCCTGTACATGGCAAACTCTGTATCAAATCACCTGCCCATGCATCCATTCATCATTCCCTCATCCCGGGATCAAAACGCCTGAATAATTACTCACATAACATTAGAAACATCCATTGAGTCTGTGCGTTATGCAGCCTGCAAAATCCACAGTGCCCCAGCCCGTAATTCCAGTGTTGTGAAGTAACATGTATTTGGGAACGGCCGGCCTCATCGCCCACGTAGCTATTGCGCATCCCAAACTATACATATCAATCATTGCTCCCTCGCCATGGGCCCTGTCTCAAGGACATTGAACAATTGAACGTTATATTTGCAGTCAGACCTGTGGGCATCTCCTCGCCGCTAGCTGGAAACCGAAAGCGCCGCCCTACGAATTCCTCATTTGCAACACCACGTCGGAAAGGCATCTGTGGCCGTTTGAAATCACTAATTATTCCATCGAGTGCGGCTGTGTGTGAAAATGGCAACTGCCTTCACCCACGATTGGGACGCCCCGCCCGTCGTTGCAACTCGGTACAGTGATGCATGAGGGCCCACCGTTACTCGAGTACTACGTTCCACTGACCCTTCACAAGTCTGTTCGCGACTGCACAGATAGTATGGGAAACAATGGGACCACAGCAGAATGAACATATCAATCCAATCTTACACGGCCATCGGGTACAAATACATGATAGCAATAGCAAGATACCATTCCCCGAATTGCAGCGTTGTGCGCGTGACGTGCTCGGCCAAAGGGGAGAGCAGTTTGCACAGGTGGAATGAATCACCACAGGTGGAGGCCATACAGCCTGAAAACACATAAATTGCACAGCCAGTCTCCTCCCACAACCACACCGAAATGCTACCGGCAGGACTCGCGATGTTGGCCCTGGGGGACCTGATAGCACTGCAAGTGCTCCAACTCCAAGAAGAAGACGAACACCAACTACAACCAGCCGCACGGAGGAGACGCAGGAGGAGGAGGAGGCCAAGGCAGGGCCAGCAAGGCCCACCAGCACAGCCACTACCACCACGCAGGCAGCCCGCAATACCACGCCTCCGAGCCCATCCGTTCAACCTCACTGATGAGCAGATCCACACCCTCTACCGTCTGGACCGGGACACCATAGCCGCCATTGTGGACATGACACAGGCTGACCTTGTCAGCATGATAGATAGCCCAACCGCCATCCCACCCCTACTGAAGGTGGTGTCTGTACTCCACTTCCTGGCCACAGGCACCTACCAGCACACAGTCGGACAGTTGCATGGCATTTCTCAGCCACTGTTCTCACGGACACTATTGCAAGTGCTCGATGCCCTCCTGCAGCACGCAGACGACTACATCTCTCTACCACGCTCGGAGCAGGAAATTACCAACACGAAAGTGGGATTCCATGCACTTGCCGGCATACCGGGTTGCATTGGTGCCATCGACTGCACCCATGTTGAATTGGTCGTCCCACATGCCATGGAGGCCCAGTACCGCAACCGAAAACAATTTAATTCCCTGAATGTACAAATGGTGTGTGACTCCAACAGGATCATTACACATTGTTGTGCCCGATTCCCTGGATCAACCCATGATTCTATGGTCTTGAGGAACCCTACAATACCACGCTACATGGAGCGACACGCAGGGAACAGATCCTGGCTACTCGGTGAGTCTCATTACATGCATGATGATGTGGGGTATGTGAATTGGCAATGACCTGGCAGGAAGGGGGGGGGGGGTGTGCGTACGTATCAATGGCATTCCACATCATACGTTTCTCGTCCACATACAGGTGATGCTGGATATCCACTGAAGAGATGGCTCCTCACACCAGTCCGGAACCCACGGGACCAGCATGAGGAGGACTACAACCATGCCCACTCACGTACCCGTGTAGTCATAGAACAGGCATTCGGCCTACTGAAGGGCCGTTTCCGCTGCCTCAGCAGGTCTGGCGGGGCACTCCTGTACCGCCATGAGAAGGTTGCAAAGATGGTGATGGCATGTGTCATGCTCCACAACATGTGCGTACGTAGAAATGTGCCCATGCCCCCTGACGCAGAACTGCAAGCACCTGAAGATGGTCATGATGAGGGTGGGGATGTGGCAGCACCTCATGGAGTCTGCGAGGCACCGGAGGCCCGTGACATTCGTCAGCATCTCATTGATGTATGCTTCTAGCACTCACGCCTGGTGGCTGATACATGGACACGGGACTCGTGGCACTGCGTGTGTCTGGGACATGCACAACATGGACTGTACGCCTATGATGGCCTAGTACACAAAGATCAATGTCCACACATCTCATTGGTTGATCGTGCACTTTTAATGGCATATGTGATGTCATGTTGAACACCCTATCGACCCGCCACCCAAGTGAGCCCAACACACCCCCTCCACCCTCCTACCTCCCCCCCGAACACCAGTGTCCAAAGATGCTCATTGTCAGTGGGCTGTCGCTATTGCATGCCCCCTCTGCGGGTATCAGGGGCACCCCTGCCTGTGGAGCGCAGGTTCCTTCCAGATCTACGTTGGGGGCTGCCCTGGACGGAACTTGCAACGGATGATGTGTCTGCCTGCTCACGTCCATGCATGTCCCTAAGGGTTTGCGAGAGCTCAGTGAGCACACGGCGCACTGCGGCAAGTTCGGCACATACGTCCTTGGCCGTCGCATGCAGTTCCCCCCTGAGGCTCTCGGTGCTACTCTCCATTTGGACTCTCAGGCTCTCGGTGCTACTCTCCATTTGGACTCTCAGGCTCTCGGTGCTACTCTCCATTTGGACTCTCAGGCTCTCGGTGCTACTCTCGATTTGTGCCCTAAGTGTCTCTGTACCTCTCTCCATTTCTGCCCTAAGTGTCTCAGTTGATGTTTCTATGTCTGCCTTAGTGCCCCCACATTCATCAGCATGGTCCTTGAGGAGCGTGGCCAGTTGCTGCTGTTGTTCGATCAACTGGTCGAGGGACTGTTGCCTCTGCTGGGCCATGGCCATTTGCGGGGGTGTCACAGAGGGGCTGTTGTCCTCATGTTGGCTTGCCACAGGGCTTGTGGGGGATGGCCAGTCGTCGTCTTGTGGGTGCCCCTGCGTGGTATCCTCATGTTGTACGGGATGGGACAGACAGGGGGATTGGGACAGGTCATGGATGGATCTGACTTCGGCATCCCCGTTTTCTGTGTCCGAGCATGCTGCCATCAATGGGGTGTCACCTATGGTGCTGCTGCCACCAGAGGCAGTGCCTTCTGTGGCATCCATTGGGGGGACCTGTGGTGGTGGTGTTGTGGGCATGCTGGCTGCTGGGGTGCCTGTTGATGTTCCCTCCTCTGTGCTGCCACCTGATTTGTGCTGCTGCCGTGTCTTGATGCGTGCAGCTGAGGTGGAGGGTCTCTGGCCGTTGGTCTTGGCCCTCTTTGCAGGTGTGCTGGTAGGGGTGTCCTGTAGCTCGTCGTTTGGATCGGACCCTGTGGTGGAGTAAAGGAGGGCGAGGGTTATTGATGGGTCTGTGGGAATTGGAATGGCATTGTATCACATGCATTGGGGTGGTACCTGAGGGTGATTTGGGTCGGGGCCTTGGAGGTGCTTTGATTTGTGTGTGGAGTGAGGGTGCAGTTGTTTGGCAGCCTGCAGTTAGGGTGTGCCTGCTGCACGTGTAGTGCGTGTATTTGGGGTTTTTAATTATTTATGTATTTATTGTGGGTTTTAACGTGCGCTATCAGGCCGATGTGTGTGGGCGTTCTCCTGGACATGTGTTTCTGTTGCACTATGTGGACGCATGGTACTTCACATGGATGGACTGTGTGGATTTGGCATTGTTTTATCTGGCCCACCTACCTGAATCTTCGGATGTCTGCACTCCTTTCTCCATCCCTCCGACTCCCTCTATGCTCTCCATTCCGATGGTGGAGGCACAGATTTCTTCCCAGGGGGTCAACTTGATGGGTGATTCAGGACCTCCCCCGGTGGCTGTGGCAATGTTGCGGTTGGCAGAGAGTATGCTGCGGACGCGTATCCGCAGGTCGTCCCATCGCTTGCGGCATTGCTGTGGGGTGCGGGGTGCGGTCCCCACCGCACTTACCCGCTGTGCCACCAGAGCCCATATGGCCTTCTTGTTTGCAAGTGCCGTCCTGGTCATTTGCGTGCAGAAGACGACGGCAGCATTCTCCTGGAGGGTCTCTGTTAGCACGGTGAGTTCCTCACGGGAGAAGTGGACCTGCCGCTTGCGGTCGCACGCTTTCTTCGCTACTTTTCCCATTTTTCTTGGTTTCGCTAGGGTGGTTGACGGGTTGGGGTGTGTTTCAGGGTAGTGATTTTAGTGGTTGTGTGGTTTTAGTGTGTTTATAGGTGTACGCCGGGATGTTTCCCGTTCCGGCCCCATGTTTTAACTTCCGTTTCCGTATATTTCCGGCCACCGTACTTTCCGGTAGGCGCACACTGCGGTGACCGCTAAGTGGGGTGGCGGTATTGCACCTAGGGCGCCGTACGGCGGCGGTGTGGGCCGTTTTGGGGTCATTTCCGCCATCGCGGACTTTGCACTTCCGCCATGCCGTGGTGCTCGTGCCCGATGGGTCGGAATGGGCCGCACTTTGCTCCTTCGTGCAATGGCGGAAACGCTATTTACGCTGTGGCGCTCCGGTCAGTCGCTTTCCGCCAGGGTCGTAATGAGGGCCAATGTGTGTAAGGCAATTGATAGGTTCATAGCTAAAAATCCCCTGGGATGTAGAAGGGAATATATGGGGATCAAAGCAACAAGGCAAGACACTGACATAAGGAATAGAGGCTCTCAGATGAAGATCAGGGAAAACAGCAGCATAGGTAGGGCGGCGACCACTAATAGCATGAGGTCATCAAGTCCTTTTCAAGGAAATAGGTGGAAGCATTATGTATATGCATATTTGGTGAATGTTCCCAAACACGGGAAGGACATCAGAGTCAAGGAAGCTTTAATTAATCAGCCAACACATTGATTTATTCACAGATACGGAAAGATATTTCAAGTTGTATGAATGAACTTCAGAGCATGAGATAGTAAAGATAAACATTTCAACCATATTGAATTGAAGCAGGAAGGGTTGGTCGAAGGCCTATTGGCCATCGAGCATAGATCTTATCCACCACGGGAGATTGACATCATGATAAGACCAGACCCCCCCTCCACAAAACATCCGGCCGATTGATAGAATCTGTTGGGGAGGGACACCAGAAGTGCAAGTCGTCAGTTGTAGTGCCGGAGTGCTCACACCAGCCTATTCCACTTTCAAGGGGTGGGGAGGAGTGCCAGAAGAGCAAAGTGCCAATTACAGAGCCCGAGGGCTCACAGTAGCCTTTCCAAGTTGCAACTAGTCAAGTTAAGCAGATATTCCCGTTGAGACGCGCGCACCAACAATCCAAAGACCCCCTTCAATCATGATGCCTCTACCCCCAGAGATTTTCTCCAGAAAAGACACTGACCAATCTCGAATGCAACTAACAATGTTTCATGTTCTTCCAGCCTCACATGCAAGACATGTTGTGTGTAGACAGGATGGCACAAAGTGACAGATTCTGCACGTTGAGGGGAGGGCGAGAAGAGTCTGTAATTTTGAGGAGGATGGTCCTCCTAACTACTTTCTTGGAATATTGCTGGTCTTGCAAAAAATATGGTTGATGAAGGTTGGATTAGTTTAATTTGCGTGCAAAGGTCAAGGTGGTCGCCCAAGTGGAGACCTTCTAACTTGGGTGGAGGTAACCCTTAATGCTGTTGTAACAAAAATTGAAATGGACTGTTTGCACCCTCAGGAACAATATGTCAAGCTTAGACCTGGGGAAGACTTGTTATTAATTAATATATACAATAGACATCTAATCGGATATGGGATGTTATGTTATGTCATTGGCCCTCATTACGACCCTGGCGGAAATCGCGGTGCTAAATGCACCGCGGAGCACGGCGGAAAGCTGCCGATAGCGCCATGGAGGTTGGCGGATTTTCCGCCCCATGCCGACCTTGGCGGGGCGGTAAATCCCCAATCCCCATTTTACCCTTCCCCATTCCCATTTTTGCCCCATAGGGTATAATGGGAGTGGGGAAGGCGTTAATTGCGCCACCGCAAAATACGGTGGCGTAATTAACATCAAGGTCCCGTAGCGCCATGGATTTCTCCGCCCGGAAAAACCAGGCGGAAAACGTTCCATGGCGCTACGGGAACTCGTAGTAGGGCGGACGGGTCCGCCGCGAATAACGCTGGCGTAAACCCACTCCGCCAGGGTCGTAATGAGGGCCATTGTGATTTATACCACACACCACTGCCATTTCCAGGGTCTCCAGGTGCTCTGGTGGATATGAAAAGGAAAGAGGTTGTGGGGTCTTAGTTAGTGGTATTGAGAGGGTAAAGCACAAGAGAATCATTGATCTGCTGTTAGTAGTTTCAGTTTGGAAAAACCGGTCACTCTGTGCTGGTTTGTTTAAAGTGGTATGTGGTGTTTGGTGCATTAGTGTGCATGGGATGATTTGTAAGTGATTGGTTTAGTTTCCTTTTGGGTGTTGTGGAGTGTCTGCAGTTTACGGTTGGTATTCTTGATGTTGTTTGGCGTCTGAGGTATATGTCTGATCTGTTCACTGGAGGTGAGTATGCAGAGTATTTAGAGAGTTTTTAGTCGGGTTAGTGGGTAACCATCTGAGTCTTTTTTCTGCAGGTTATTTTGACCCGGCGAATTAGTATTATTCTGCGTGGTTTCCTGATAGGATGTGTTATTTTACTTTGGGTGGCCCTGTCTCAGGCAGGCAGCTTTTCGTTGTCTTCAGTGTTCTATTGTGCTGTATTGCTGGTTGTATTGCTGGTTGCCTTCTATGATGTTTGCTAATTAACTTGGTGACTTGACAAGCCAAGTTTTGAACAGTTTTCTGAACTTCAGATGATATTCCTTTCGTTCGTATTTCCTTAGGTAGCGGGTTTCAGAGTCTCGGCAATGCTGGAGAATGCTGATCTCCCAAATTTACGCTTTGAGTGTTGTTTCGATTTGAGGCGAATGTCATTGCCAGATCTCAATGTTTGTTTTGGTTTGTAGATGGAGATTTTTCCCTGTATAAATTCTGCTCCTTGGCCGTGGATTGCTCTGTGTGGTATGCAGAATGTTTTGAAGAAACTTCGTTTTTGAACTGGAAGCCAATGTAATGTTCTCAGTGCTGTTGTTATGTGTTCTCTCTTAGTGAGTCTGAGGAGTATTCTTGATACTGCATTTTGTATTTGCTGTAGTTTTTTCATCAGGTATTCTGGCATTCTGAGATAGATGCTGTTGGTGCAGTCTATTCTTGACATGACAAGATAGATGACAGCGAGTGTAATGTGTGGGAAGGTGAAGAATGGGAGTAGTTCTTTGATTTTATGTAGGTGGAAGATGCATTTCTTCACTATTGCGTTGACTTGTGGTTCAAGTGTTAGTTCATTGTCTATTAGCATTCCAAGGTTTTTGACCACTTTGGAAAGTTCTTGTGAGTTTCCCAATACGTTGGGCGAGGGAGGACAATTACGCACTACATAATGCTAGAGCTACGTTTAAGCAAATTGTTAAAAATAAGAAGGTGGAATGTATCACTTATACACTACATAACATTGAAGGACACTTGACAGTTCTGGAGATTGATAGAGACAGGTTTAACAGAAAATACACTTTCATTACAGGGTAACATCCCAGAAGTAAAGTGTCTTGATACGTTTAAAAAAATAAACATTACTCTGAAGATAGAAAATTGAATGACTCTGCATCTAGCACCCATCTTGAGGGCCACCTTACCTGTATCCCCTTTAGTTTTCACAGTGGAGGAGAATAGTATTGCAGTAGGTCAGCAGGAGATGACAGACCAATTTCTGGTATTCTTACAGATGTTTTATTGAAATGATAAGTAAAAGGCCTCACTATCCCTAATCTGTGGATTCCTCTGCCTAACAAAATAACTAGGGTGCTCTTCGTCTGTTGTGAAGTCGGAAACGCAGTCTGTTCTCGGACCAAAACTACGCTGCACTGACCCTACCACTAAGACAAAGTAATTAAAACCCAGGGGAATTACTCCCTTTTCCTGGAAAGGCTTCCCCACCCTTATTAAATTATTATTAAATACTTTTTGGCTATTTTCTGTATTAACACATTAAGTTCCTCTAGGGAACTTTTCCAACTCTCTGGTTCCCCTTTATCTTGACTTTGTAAAGCCCTCTTCTTTGGCGTTCTTGGCCTTTGAGTTTTTAGTGTGCTTTTTTCAAGTGTCGTTTAAAGGCTCTCTTTCTCTAATATCACCAGGAAAATAGAATGTGTCTTTATATTGTTACAGCTCTCTGTCTTATTTCTGGGATATTGGGACGAGTAGATTAAGTCCCGTAGAGATTATCACTCTATCGGTTCTCCCTAATATCACTGGGACAAGTAGGGTGAGTCCTGTGATAATTCTCACTTTCTCACTTCTTTCTTGTATCACTGGGACGAGAGGGATGAGTCCTGTGTTCATTGTACCAATCCTATTTGTTGTTTGACTATCTTACAAGTAGGATGAGTCCTGTGATGATTGCCACTCTCTCGGTTCTCTTCTTGTATCACTGGGAGCAGTTTGATGTCTCACTGGGAGCAGTTTGATGACTCACATGATGATTTTCACTCTCTCCGTTCTCTCTTGCATCACTGGGATGAGTACTGCGAGTCCTGTGATGGTTCTCACTTTCTCTATTCTTTCTTGTATCACTGGGATGAGTGGGATGTGTCCTGTGATCATTGTACCAATAATATCTGGTGCTTGACTTTCTTACATCAAGGCTACTGTGACGAGTATGATTCTGGTACTCGTTATACTTGTGTTCCATCCCGTGTCTCCCATCATCCTAGTTACCGTCTATTCCACAGGTTGGCGCCACCAAGCCTGTTTGCAGGATAGAGACTTCTCCTTGTTCGGTCAGGAAGGCTTCTGCTTTGTCTCTGTCTCCCTCTGCTTCTTGTCCATGGCTCCGCTGTGCCAGCATCACCGTGGTCTTGGCCTAGTTACCAGACTGCACAGTCCACCATCCTTGGATCATGCCACCACTCTATCGTTTTGATCAGCTTCCATAACAATGCTTGTTTGAAACTCCTAGGTTTCACTTTTCACTGATAATGTCCCTTCTTCCTTTTTTATGATATGTTGCTGGGCCCTCAGCCAGTAGAAGATTATAGTCTTTTTTCTCTTCCAGTTGAGCACTCTCCATCACTTGCTCATTCCTCCTCGTCACAGTATAGCTGGATTCTACCCACTGAGTGATCAGTATTACTCGCTCACTCTTTTTCTTCATGGTAGTCTTATGAGGTATTTACTAGGTATTTCTTCAGGTTGGATCTTGGCTTGTATAGTAAAATAGCAGACAGTGGCTTGGTCTGTTGGGCCTGTCTGAAGTTGTGATGTTACTGTTGGTTCAAGAGTGAGGAATTTTGATATGACATGGCATTTATAACACGCCTATAAACAAGTGTTTTAAGGCATGACGAGGCAAGGGAGGGGGAACAGAGGGAAGACAGAGACAGCGATCTTACTAGGCCAGGTGACATTGAGATCGCGCAAGTGCATGGAAGGGGGATAAGTCGAGACGGGTGGGGTGAAGACAGGAGGGGGCCGTGCAGTACATAAGATAACTGCAATAAATAAATAAAAAGATAGATACATAAATTAATAAATAAAGGCAATGAATAAGAAGTGCGGGCAGCTGGTGGCAAGTGCAAGGGTAATGGCAGACATCAGTTGTCAAGTGCTGGTAAGGGGATGTAGGGATATAGAAACAGTCCCAGAGTGCAAGGGATGCCAGGGGGGCAGTGCAGGTGCGCAACTGGTGGGGAGGGGACCAGGGCCTGGGATCAGAGGGTAGCTAGGTAAACCAGTGCAGTTTAATTTTCAACCAGGAGATCAGCAGGGGAGAAGAGGAGAGAAAGCAGAAGCACAGAGGAAGGTCTTGAAGTGCTTCCGGTACCAGAGATGGTTCTCCTCAAGTTTCAGAGAGGCAGGGAGGCTATTCCAGAGGGAGGCCCCAGCAGAAAAAAGAGATCTATCACCAACTCGTTGCTTGGAGAAGCGACTGACCCTGAGGGAGTTGGAAGTGGATGAGCAAAGAGCTCGAGAAGGAAGATATTTAGGAAGAGAGAGTTGAAGGTATTGGGGCCCAGAAGGCCTTACGGACAATGCAGAGGGTTTCTAACTTAATCCTCGCTGCCACTGGGAGTCAGTGCAGAGATTTCAGTCCTGGAGAGATACGATCCCTGGGTTTGAGGCCAAGGACAAGTCTTGCAGTCCTGTTTTGGATGAGTTGCAGAGGGTGCAGAGTAGAAGCAGGCAGATATAGAAAGAGGCTGTTGCAGTAGTTCAGCCTAGATTTCTTAGAGACGTTGGAGATGTGGGGAGAGAAGGAGAGCGTGGAGTCAAAGATGACCCCAAGGTTTTTAGCCTCACAGGTGGGAGCAGGAAGAGGGTGACGAGAGGTCGGCCAGAGAGTGACAGGAAAGGAGGGAGCAGGTGTGCCGATGAGGAGAATCTCAGTCTTACTGGCATTAAGGCAGAGATCATTGGCGGCACACCACTCCTGGATAGCAGACAGACAGTCAGAGATGAGAGAAGGAGAAGAGGTGACAGAAGGGAGCCTGAAAATGAGTTGAGTGTCATCCACATAGCACTGAAAGTTGGGGCAGAGAGCGGCAATGAGGTGGGCTAGAAGTGCCAGGTATTGGTTGAAGAGCCAGGGAGAGAGGTTAGACCCCTGGGGAACACCACAGGTAGAGATAGAGATAGAGGAGAGGAAGGCCCAAGTTGAGCAGGATGGCATGGTTGAATGTGTCAAAGGCAGAAGAGAGATCAAGTAAGATGAGGACACAGGGGGTGTTAGAATCAAGGTTGGAGAGCAGGTCTTCATAGATGTTCAGGAGAGTAATTTCCGTGCTTCTGGCAGCTCTGTAGCCAGACTGATGGTCATGGAGACAACCAACCACTTCAGTGTGAAGATTAAGCTGGGAGATGAACAGCTTTTCCCGGAGTTTGCCCAGGAAAGGAGTGATGGAGATTGGGCGATAATTAGCCAGGCAGGAGGGCTTGGCAGAGGGTTTTGGAGGTACAGGGGTGAACCTGTTTTGACGAGACTTTCATAGATCAGACTTGTCTGGAAACCTTGTCAGGGGAGAACATGGGAAAGGCAGAGAAGGAGAGAGGAAGAGCAGGGAGTAGAGTAGGCTGGGAGGAAGAGAGAGAGGACAGGATGTCCTGAGTTTTAGAGATGAAATCAGCAGCCAGGGCCGTGCAGAGGATTTGGGAGGGGACAGGAAAGGTAAAGACTGCAGAAGGATTGGCCAGCTCCTTACAGATTTTAAAGAGTTCAGCCGAGTTGTTAGATGCCACAGAGACACGGGTTTGGAGCAGGCGGCAGTCCAGTTTGGCAGAGGATGTACCGGAAGCACCCCATTTCCTCTCAATTTTAGGAGTTCCTCTCTGGAACTCCCTGTGAGGCCCCACGTGCCTCCACCCCATGGGGGGATATTGCATAGTAGGCTCACCTCCCTAGCATCACAAGGAAAGACTGCCCTGTGGGAAGAAGTGACTGAATCATGTGATTCATCACACTATCAAAATACAAAAAAATGAAAAAGCATCTTGACTCGATATTTTGGGCATTTATTACAGGCCACACTAGCCTTAAATTCTATAAGAAGGGGGGTAGAGACCATAGTCACTACCGTCCAATCTCGCAAGCGTGCACGTTTTTTCCCAGGGCTAGACTTATCCACCTGGAAAAATATATTGAGAAAGAAGACCTAATAAACCATCTACAAGCTGGTTTCCAGGTGGGCCTTAGTACTATCGAGCAGAGCCTGCACTTGCAACCCCTCTTGGAGAAGTATGTAAATATTCTGAAAATAAATCACTATGTATGTTCTTAGATTTACAGACAGCCTTTGACTGTATGTTATGGAGTTCCTTGAAAAATGAAGGCATTGCCCCTGCATTGCTACCCTGCAGTTCCTATACTCAGATAATGCGGATGTTGTGAGATGGAACTTAAGTGGGGAGGTATCAAGCCAGTTTAAGATACAAGAGGGTGTTCGCTAGGGGTGCATGCTCGCACCAAGGCTCTGCTGTATCTTCATTAACAGCATAATTGACTCTATATTGGATATTTCAGCAGATGCCCCATCAATGTGAAATACCCATTATTGATGTTTGTGGATGATTCTGCTCTCATATCATTAACTCCTGCTGGTTTAGTATATTTAAAGAATTTTGTCAAGCTAATGGATTAACCATCAACGTGGACCAAAACTATGGTGTAGACCAAAAAAAGTTAAAAAGTGACCAAAATTGTTTATAAAACTGGAGGAGGAAGTGATTGAGCAAGCGGGTTCACCTGACAACCTTGGGTTTTGGGTTAGGGAAGCCTGCGCATGGAAAGAGCAGATTGAGAAAATGGGGGTTACACTCGCAAGAAACAGTGGAGCAGTTGCCAGATTTACAAAACGACAGGATATGATAGGTTATTTATAACGCGCTTAATGCCCAGAGGTTTCTAAGTGCGGACCCGGGGATCGAACCAGTGTTGCTCCATGTCGTCTTGCTTCTAAGGCAAACACGTTGCCCCTGAGCAATCCTACTGAGACATGGGAATGGCCAAAGCAGAAAGAGTTTCAATTGAAGAGTATACATCACAAAACCAGCAGGCAGCATTTTATCGAAAATGTATCTAAAGGGTGCCTGGCAGGGTCCTGATATGCCCTGGAGGGTACATATATGAATATCAAAGGAATCAGGATGTGAGATCACCATACAGCTATAGAGTTTTTGGAAAAATGTATTTAATCACAATATTTAGGTATTTATATTACTTTCGATAAGCACGAAAGTGACACAGACAGGTTTAGTATTCTAACAATGGGGAGTGCAACTGTGTACCAACCTCTGGATTATGGAGGTAAAGTTCCCAAAGGTGCACAAGTGGATACAACAATTAGGTAAAACAGAACTTGAGAAAGTGCTACCCAGGACTACTTTTAGTCCAAGGGTATTTAACGCTCACTGGTGTTATATGGGATGACTAGTACCCCTTTTGACCTTAATTCGAGCTCACCCCAGGCTTTGCTACTTGTTTCAGCACCATAACGTGATGTTTCTTTAAAAAAACAAAAAAGAGTAATACACCATTACGTGTTGCTCCAGCGGACCTCAGACTTAGCGATTCACTCATGGCAGCACCATTGCGTAGAATCATCTATACCGGCACGCTCTTGTGCACAGTAAAGAAACACCATAACGTGCGTCTCGAGCCGCCTAGAGGCATGACAACCACCCGTTATGGCGCCACTATGTTTAATTAAACACACCATCACATGCTTTTTGAGTAGGACTCACGGCCTCTTTTCGCACCACGAGCATTAGACATTACTGGCACGCTTAACTGATGCCTTGACCTTTCTGATCATGGCACCAGCTAGCTCTGATAACACGGCGCACCATGCCATGTTACCACAGTCTGTTTTTGGGAGACGATATTCAGACATCATTTTGTCTTCCCTCATACAGATCTCAGACCCAAAAAGGGCCATTAATAGGATTCTTGGCTCCTGTTGCAATCCTTTGATCCAGGAACCCCAGGTCAACTCGCCCCAGTGTATTCATTACATGATAGTCCTCCATGATGCCATGAGGGACTCTTCAGCACAGCCACACCGCCAAACTCGCAGTTGACGGTAAGCTGTACTTCAATACACACAAATGTGTAGACGCTAGGCACCACTCAGCCACTAATAAGTAACTTTAAATAAGAAACAGTAAAATTCTGAGATCCTTACAGCCATCCTTTCGCCCACAGATAACACTCACGGACAGAACTACGCTTCACATCTCTCCTGATGAAGGCCACCACATTTACGTGCTTGAAAAAAGCCCCCATTGGCCGAAACACTACAGTGTCGATGATCCGAGACACAACTGTTTAACCCCCGTTGTATGTTTATATATAGGGCCTCATCACGAGTCTGGCGGCAACCCTTAAATGCGGCGGTAGTGCTATTACCGCCGCATTTAAGTGTCCGCCCGATCATGGCCTTGGTGGATTTCCCCCCAGCTCCGAGCTGGGGGGAAATATGCCGGCGGTAATCGCGTGAATTTTCCCCATTGGGCGCAATGGGGAATGAGGAATTCCCGAATGAGCCCAATGGGGAATGGGCACTAACCGTTCCGCCAAACCTGTGATCCGGCGCTAATAGCGCCGGGGTTTGGCAGTAGGGCTAATAGCGCCGGTGGTAATAGCACCGGCGTTACCGCCGAACTCGTGATGAGGCCCATAGTGTTGTGTACACTGGCCCTCATTACGACCCTGGCGGAAAGTAACTGACCTGACCGCCATAGCGTAAATAGCGTTTCCGCCATTGCACGACGGAGTAAAGTGCGGCTAATTCTGACCCATCGGGCACGAGCACTACGCCATGGCGGAAGTGCAAAGTCCGCGATGGCGGAAATGTCCCCAAAACGCCCCTCACCGCCGTCGTACGGCGCCCTAGGTGCAATTCCGCCACCCATCATAGCGGTCACCGTAATGAGCGGTAACCGCAAAATACGGTGACCGTAAATATATGGAAACGGAAGTAAAAACATGGGCCCGGAACGGGAAACAGCACGCCGTACACCTATAAAATCAGAATCCCAACACAACCATCAAAAATCCTACCCTGAGACACATCCCAACCCGTTAGCCACCCTGGTGAAAACAATAAAAATGGGAAAAGTTGCGAAAAAAGCGTGCGACCGCAAGCGGCAGGTCCACTTCTCCCATGAGGAACTCACCGTGCTCACAGAGACCCTCCAGGAGAATGCTGCCGGCGTCTTCTCGACGCAAATGACCAGGACGGCACTTGCGAACAAGAAGGCCATATGGGCCCTGGTGGCACAGCGGGTAAGTGCGGTGGGGACCGCACCCCGCAACCCACAGCAATGCAGAAAGCGATGGGACGACTTGCGGATACGCGTACGGAGCATACTATCAGCCAACCGTAACATTGCCACAGCTACCGGGGGAGGATCGGAATCACCCATCAAGTTGACCCCCTGGGAAGAAATCTGTGCCTCCACCATTGGAATGGAGAGTATAGAGGGAGTCGGAGGGATGGAGAAAGGAGTGCAGACATCCGAAGAATCAGGTAGGTGGGCCAAATAAAACAATGCTAAATCCACAATGTCCAATCATGTGAAGTACCATGTGTCCACATAGTGCAACAGAAACACATGTCCAGGAGAACGTCCACATACATTGGCCTGATAGCGCACTTTAAAAGTCACTTCAAATACATAAATAATTAAAAATCCTAAAAACACCCTCTACACGTGCAGCATGCACACCCTAACTGCAGGCTGCAAAACAACTGCATCCTCAATCCACACAAAAATGAAACCACCTCCAAGGCCCTGACCCAAATCACCCTCAGGTACCACCCCGATGCATGTGATACATTGCCATTCCAATTTCCACAGACCCATAAATAACGCTCGCCCTCCTTTACTCCAACACAGGGTCCGATTCAAACGACGAGCTTCAGGACACCCCTACCAGCACACCTGCAAAGAGGGCCAAGACCAACGGCCAAAGACCCTCCACCTCAGCTGCACGGATCAAGACACGGCAGCAGCACAAATCAAGTGGCAGCACACAGGAGGGGACTTCAACAGGCACCCCAGCAGCCAGCATGCCCACAACAGCAGCACCACAGGTCCCCCCAATGGATGCCACAGAAGGCACTGCTTCTGGTGGCAGCAGCACCATAGGTGACACTGCATTAATGGCAGCATGCTCCGACACAGAAAACGGTGCTGTCGATGTAGGATCCATCCATGACCTGTCTCAATCCCCCTGTTTGTTTCATCCCGTACACCATGAGGATACCACGCAGGGGCACCCACAAGACGACGACTGGCCATCCCCCACAAGCCCTGTGGCAAGGCAACATGAGGTGATCAGCCCCTCTGTGACACCACCGCAAATGGGCATGGCCCAGCAGAGGCAACAGTCCCTCGACCAGGTGATCGTGCAACAGCAGCAACTGGCCACGCTCCTCAAGGAGCATGCTGATGAATGTGGGGGTACTAAGGCAGCCATAGAAACATCAACTGAGACACTTAGGGCAGAAATGGAGAGAAGTACAGAGACACTAAGGGCACAAATGGAGAGAAGCACCGAGAGCCTGAGGGTACAAATGGAGAGAAGCACCGAGAGCCTGAGGGGGGAACTGCATGCGACGTCCAAAGACGTATGTGCTGAACTTGCCGCTGTGCGCCGTGTGCTCACTGAGCTCTCACAAACCCTTAGGGACATGCATGGACGTGAGCAGGCAGAGACATCATCCGTTGCAAGTTCCATCCAGGGCAGCCCCCAACGTAGATCTGGGAGGAACCTGTGCTCCACAGGCAGGGGTGCCTCTGATACCCGGAGAGGGGGCTTGCAATAGCGTCTGCCCACTGACAATGAGCATCTTTGGACACTGGTGTTCGGGGGGGAGGTAGGAGGGTGGAGGGGCTGTGTTGGGCTTTCTTGGGTGGCGGGTTGATGGGGTGTGTAACATAATTTCACATATGCTATAAACATTTCACAATCATCCAATGAGATGTGTGGACATTGATCTTTGTGTACGAGGCCTTTATAGGCGTACAGTCCATATTGTGCATGTTCCAGACACACACAGTGCCACAAGTCCCGTGTCCATGTATCAGCCACCAGGCGTGAGTGCTAGAAGCATGAATCTATGATAATCTGATGAATTTCACGGCCCTCCTGTGCCTCGTGGACTCCTTGAGGTGCTGCCACATCCCCACCCTCATCATGACCATCTTCAGGTGCTTGCAGTTCTGCGTCAGGGGGCATGGGCACATTTCTACGTACGCACATGTTGTGTAGCATGACACATGCCATGACCATCTTTGCAACCTTCTCATGGCGGTACAGGAGTGCCCCGCCAGACCTGCTGAGGCAGCGGAAACGAGCCTTCAGTAGGCCGAATGCCTGTTCTATGACTACACGGGTACGTGAGTGGGCATGGTTGTAGTCCTCCTCATGCTGGTTCTGTGGGTTCCGGAGTGGTGTAAGGAGCCATCTCTTCAGTGGATACCCGGCATCACCTGTATGTGGACAATAAAGGATGTTTGTGGAATGACATAGCTACGTACGCATCCCCCCCCCCTTCCTGCCAGGTCATTGCCGCATCACATACCCCACATTATCATGCATGAAATGAGACTCACCGAGTAGCCAGGATCTGTTCCCTGTGTGTCGCTGCATGTAGCGTGGTATTGTAGAGTTCCTCAAGACCATAGAATCATGGGTTGATCCAGGAAATCGGGCACAACAATGTGTAATGATCCTGTTGGAGTCACACATCATTTGTACATTAAGAGAATGATATTGTTTTTGGTTGCGGTACTGGGCCTCCATGGCATGTGGGACAACCAATTCCACATGGGTGCAGTCGATGGCACCAATGCAACCCGGTATGCCGGCAAGTGCATGGAATCCCACTTTTGTGTTCGTAATTTCCTGCTCCGAGCGTGGTAGAGAGATGTAGTCGTCTGCGTGCTTCAGGAGGGCATCGAGCACTTGCAATAGTGTCCGTGACAACAGTGGCTGTGAAATGCCATGCAACTGTCCGACTGTGTGCTGGTAGGTGCCTGTGGCCAGGAAGTGTAGTACAGACACCACCTTCAGTAGGGGTGGGATGGCGGTTGGGCTATCTATCATGCTGGCAAGGTCAGCGTGTGTCATGTCCACAATGGCGGTTATGGTGTCCCGGTCCAAACGGTAGAGGGTGTGGATCTGCTCATCAGTGAGGTTGAACGGATGAGCTCGGAGGCGTGGGATTGCGGGCTGCCTGCGTGGTGGTAGTGGCTGTGCTGGTGGGCCTTGCTGGCCCTGCCTTGCCCTCCTCCTCCTCCTGCGTCTCCTCTGTGCGGCCGGTTGTTGTAGTAGTTGGTGTTCGTCTTCTTCTTGAAGTTGGAGTACTTGCAGTGCTATCAGGTCCCCCAGGGCCAACATCGCTAGTCCTGCCGGTAGCTTTTTGGAGTGGGTGTGGTTGTGGGAGGGGGTTGGGTGTGCAATTTATGTGTTTTCAGGCAGTATAGCCTCCACCTGTGGTGATTCATTCCACCTGTGCAAGCTGCAATCCCCTTTGGGCGAGCACGTCCCGCACACAACGCTGCAATTCGACGCATGGCATCTTGCTATTACAATCATGTATTTAATCCCGATGGCAGTGGAATATTGGTTCATATGTTCATTCTGCTATGGTCCCATTGTTTCACATACTATCTTTACAGTCGCGAACAAACTTGTGAAGGGTCAGTGGAATGTAGTACTCGATTAACGGTGGACCCTCATGCAGCACTGTACCGAGGTTCACCGACGGGCGGGGCGTCCCATTTGTGAGTGAAGGCAGTTGCCATTTGCACACACTGCCGCACTACATGGATGAATTTGTGATTTCAAGCGGTCACAGATGCCTTTTCGACGTGATGTTGCAAATGAGGAATTCGAAGGACAGCGCTTTCGGTTTTCAGCTAGCGGCGAGGAGACGCCCACAGGTCTGACTGCAGATATAAAGTTCTATTGTTTAATGTCCTTCGGACAGGGGCCATGGCGAGAATGCAATGATTGATATGAATAGTATGGGATGCGCAATAGCGTAGTGGACGATAAGGCAGGACGTTCCCAAATACATGTTACTTCACAACACTAGAATTCCGGGCTGGAGAACAGTGGATTTTGAAGACTGCATTACGCACAGACTCAATGGAAATTTCACATGTTATGTGAGTAAATAATCAGGCGTTTTCATACCGGGATGAGGGAATGATGTATGGATGCATGGACAGATGATTTAATTGAGAGTTTACCATGTACATGGCTTTTTGGAATCTATCCACTTCCCCTGAGCTATGTGATGCAGAGCTGCCATAGTGGGACCATCGTCTATCTGCCCTTGTTGAACCCTCCCTGTCTCGACGCGCTTTCAAACACTTGTGTCTATGCACGTTACTAATCCCATCTAATGGATTCTGTTTTAACAGACGCATGCACACAAAGACTCGTTTGTAATAGTGTTTTCACCTCGATTTATATAGTTATGATTCGCAAGTGATTTTTGGGTGGGAATAATCCTTTTGAGTGGGCTAACATGCATATGGCTGTAGATTTAGTGTGATCATTGAAGTGAGTAATTCAAATTAAGTTCTGATGCCCATACCATTCTTTTTCATTTCATTTGGGTGACAGGTATCTCCTCCCCTTTTGCCGCTGCCATCTGTATGCCACTCCTGCAGATGGCTTTTACTCCCGACACCTGCTGCTTCGTGTTAATCAGTGGAGCACCATTACGATCTTATGGGACGATCGCCAATGGGCCACATGCCCTTACGTAGTGCTAGTGGCTAGGAGCAACATATCGACCTTTCAGCTGGACTAGTGCCTACCTAATGGGACGGCCCTGCGGTTCTAGGCGCTTCCATGTAGCCTTTTTGAACGTGAATGTAGCCCCTGGGTACCATGAAGGAACAGGGCGTCACACAAGAAGAAGCTGGTCATTTATTGCGGATGCAGCCCACAATAATGAAATATATTTTGGAGTTCATGACCTAATAGCTGTATGGGCTTGGTGATTTTGTTGTGCATTAAATTTCTATTATGATATTAACCGTGTAGCGTTATTCTTTGCAAGTAATGTAGCATATTCCTATTTGTGGAGCGATGTATTGTGAGAAGATCTGCATTGGGTTCCGGCTTCTGAGTATAGTTGCGTGGTACTGTACTTGGCGCGTTTGCCTACGAAGCCCAGTGAGGTCAGGGATAGGGGCTGCCATTATGACTGTTTTAATGATGTCATGCTCAGGGGCGGGGGATTAGCTTTTGTGTAACAGATGCCGGTCAGCCAGGTGGATTGGTGGAATGATGTGATTATCAGAATATGGCTGGTCACAGGTGCCTGTGTTTGCGTGCGTTTCTTGGAGGGAGACTGAGGTCATGTCCATTGGAATAGCTTCTGTATTCGTGCCATCTGTGCCCTGCAGCTCCCATTGGCCCCTCTTGAGATGGGCCTGGCTGCTCAGTCACTCTGCCAACTTGTGTGGTACATGCTTATGCTGATGGTTGGTTTGTTTACTGGCAAGAGTACAGGGCTGGTGCAGTCTCCCTCAGGTTACTGCTTTGAATGTTGCCTTACACTGGTGTCAAGCGATGGGGGCCTGTTGTTGTTTTGTCTCATATTTCAGTTCATATTGCTGTACTTGAACCTTCACATGCCTGTGCTGCATCAGTACGGCAATGGTGACATGGCAAATATGGATGGCCACTCACAAGGCACTTGGAGCCCCTACATTCATTTGTTCGTTGGCATGCATGGGTGACTTGTACATTTCACTGGTTGCATTGTGTGACTTCATTGCACCTACGAGGAGTTGTGCAATGTGGCCAGGGAGTGGTGTACAGGCACTCAGTAGGGCCATTTACGGTTGGTTCGCGTTGCCGTACTTCTCACCATGGCGGAATGGTACTTTCCGCCATGCTTGATGGCGTTAGGTAAATGTCCGCTAGGGTCAGAATTCGCGTACCGTTGCGCCATGGTGGTAATTACGGTTTCGCATGGCGCGCGTGCGCGTACTTGGTGCAGTTAGCGTTGGCGTTCACTACGGTGTCGCTAATGGCATCGTACTTTACGGTGACGGGTCATAATCGCACCGAGCGCTATTCGATGGCGGTATTGCATTTCCACCATCGTTTTTCGATTTCCGCCAGGGTCGTAATGAGGGCCACTGTCTGTTAAATACCCTTGGACTAAAAGTAGTCCTGGGTAGCACTTTTTCAGGCATTGTATCGAGCCGAACTATGTGGAATTGAAACATTCTAGCCATTATGGAATATACGCTTGTCAACTCCATATTAGGCCGGCCCAATTGTTCGCCCAATATCCCACTTTTCTTGGACATTGATATCCAGGTAATCAAACGTTTGGTGAAATGTAACCTGTGGGTGATGGGGCCAGATTTTGCATTGCTCCCAAATTATGAAAATATAGAGGCGCTGTTGGAGGTGTACTTTCCTAGGAGAGAGCATTGAAAGTAGCATGGCACATACATATTAAAGTGGTTAATTGTAATTTAGGACACAGAGAAGGATGGAGTAATACCGAATCAATGAACAAAGTGTCAAAAGAGATTTTATTGAGGGATTATAATAGTAAGGAGGACGATAGTCTATTACTCAAGATCTGTGAGTCCAGGAGCCTTAGTGGTGAAGAAAAGATAACATTGGACATAAAGTGGCATCTTGGTCATCTGAAACCTATGTTCCCATATGCTCTCTGTATTAAATTCAGAATAGGTGTTAGGCATAATTATATGCAGTACCCTTTGGGAACACCACACACAATTAAGACTACAAGTGACAGTACAAATTCACCTTTGGTACAAGCCTGTACTACACAGTAAAGTGGCAGCGATGGCTGCGCAGCCAGACTTATCTCAAGAGCAAGTGAGCAGTATCAATAGTTACACAAAGGACAGCAATTACTATGATTCAAAAGAATATACATTTATTTACACATCAGTTGTAAAACATTTCACTAAAGTAAAGCAGTTGAAAAATCACACTCTTAATACACCACACCACTCCCAATGGATTCTGGACAAGTTAAGCTCAAAATGAAGTGTGAGCAAAATGGCACTCCAATAATTTAAAAGGGAGGGAAAGACAAAGTTAGACTAAAATTGTGCAGCGCCAACAGGTAAGTAAGCACTAAGCACCAAAGTCAATAGGACAAAAGTCTTTTGCTCAAGATCACACAGTTCAGGGTAGTTTGCGTTAAGTCTTTACCAAGAGTTCCGGACGAGGTTGGTCAGTAGAAAAGTTAGTTTAGAGAGTAGAGGAGGGCGAACCCTCTGATTGGCAAAAGGTTTCACACACCTTCACCGCGGCTGGACGAAACAAACAACTGGATTTACACAGTACCTTTAAATGGAGAAGAAGCTGTAGCTGAGGCGGACGTTCCTGGCATGTCCTGCAGGTGCACGGTTCCTGAAGCGACTGTCAGACTGACATGAAGTATGAAGACTGGAGGGTCCTGCACTGCCCACAGAAGAAACCAGCGCCAGAGCAAAGCAACAAATAAAAGGTGCGCTCCTTAAAACCCAAGCAGGGTCTGACCTTCCTGGCTATCCGGTTCACTGTAGCTCTGTACAGCAAATTCGACCAGAGGAGGGAGTCCTGGCTTGCAGTTTGGGCAAACTGGTTGGTCCCAGCAGCTCAGGGGAAGAAGATTCCTGGTAGATCTTCTTTGTCGTTGGAGTCTGAAGATTCGGACCTGCAGCAGGCCTTCACTGGATGGTTCAGTCGTTGTAGGGGTCCTCTTCTGTCAGCTCCTCGTTGGTTCTTTCGTTCCAGTGGCGACTCTGCCTTTCCAGCCCCAGAGACCTGCTTTTTATGCAGTTTTCCCCCATTCACACAGCCTGGCTGTCAATCACACAGCAGGGTGGCTGTCCTGGCGGGTCCATCACCTAGCCAATCAAACAGGTGTGTGACTTGGGTTACCAAGGGAACCCATGGCAGGGGCCCTAAAACCCCTCCCTCACATCTTGCCTACCCAGACTTTCAGGCGCCTAAGGAGGGCTTCTGTGTAGAAGCCCGAAAAAGGACGGCGAACAAAGGAACCAAACCTGGTTTGGCGCGCAGAGTAAAACACAAGAAAAACATTTTCAAAAAGAAATGGCGAATAAACCCAGCCAGAACCTTATAACAAAGTATATGGTCTAGCGGGTTTAAGTTCGAGGCTACCAAGATAGCCTAAAACACTACCAATGTTATTTAAGATAACCGCGGTAGGAAAAATAGAGTAGTTTTCACTGCCACCAGCCAAGTCTTGATGAAAAGGGAGCGAAACAATGTTCCAAGAGAAACAGACAAAAAAGGGATAGTATTAACCCTTTCCAGTACTCTATGTAAGATAGTTTGTACTGGGTCTGTGGATTAAAGAGACTAAGAAAGTCAATGGCAACTTTACATGTTCTGGGAGACAGTAGTCAGTCCCAGAAAATGGAGTCTGAGTTGGGAAGTCTAAAAGACAACCCTGTGTGACTGCACTGAAGGTGCTGTGTAACACATAGGAAAAATATGATGCCTGTGGAGTAGGTGAGGCTCCACAGTCTATGAACACAAAAAATGTTATACACACACAGCAAAACACATGTAAGAGTGGGAAAAAAGGTTCACACTCTTACCAGGTGAAAATAATAAATCCTAGAAATCCAGCAAAGCTGCTGTGGGACTCAGTAGGTAAGGGAAATTAGCCATTCTGGAGAATTCTCCCTAACAATAGGTACTCTTCCACTTGCTGAAGTGACAAATAAGTGAAATGCCACTAGTACAGACAGATGTCACTGTAGAATATGGGTGGAAACGGCTTCACATTTTATGTTGTCATGCACACTGTTCTTGAACTTAGGTCAAACATATTTAAAACCTAGATTTCTGGAGCATAGAATTAGAGACACTGCCCAGGTTATGGCACTTTGTAACAGAACAGATGATGCATTGATTATATGTTGGGTGGCTACATTTTTACACAGAGCTTGGTTAGCAGCACTTTCTTTGATGAATTTGGCAATCAGATTATTGTACTTTACTTTTTATAAATGTCACTTTATCCATGAAATTACTGAAGATGTACATAATGTTTTATATTTTTTTAAAATTTTTCATCTGATAATGTTTGTCTTTTGACCGGATGACGTTCTGTCAATGTATGGCCAATCAACTGAACTGAACCGAAATACGGAAGAAACATAAATTAAATGAGGACGGATAGAGAGATGATAAATTTTTTTATTGGGTCGGAAAGGCATGAAGTGAGGAGAATGAACATATATATCGAGGGGTAGAGAATTCTAGTGTTTACGGGTCATAAAAGAGAAAGGACTAAATCGAGAGGCAGCACTACAGGGCTTGAGTACAGGAAGAAGGTACAGAGATTGGGAATGAAGGGAGCAGGCATGAGAATAAAAAGATAAGATGTGGAATCTCCGTGTAGGCACCTGAAAACAATACAAAGAATGCGAAAAAGAAGGCAGGAATCAAAATGTAGAAGAGAAGCTGAGAGAAAAGATGTGGTAATCAATGTGTGAGGGGCAAGACAAAAGAGAAGATGGATTGCAGAGTTATAGAAAGAAAGAATAAGGGGCCGGTGAGAAGATGGGAGAACAAGCAAGAGAGCAGAACAATAGTTGATCTAGGAGAAGATAAGAGAAAAGATCAGAGGTTTCATATCATTTCTATTTTTTTTATTTGCATAAAATTGAAACCATTTTTTTTGCAAAACACACAAAATCATGTATCCTCCTGAAATCAAGTTAAAAACAAAATACCATTTTTTGTTACTTTTCCCATCATCAACTAAGGATATAGAGAGTACAATTTGGTAAAAAGAAAAGCAAAAAAATAAAAACAAAGGCAATACACATAGAAGTCTTTCCTTTCCTCATCTGGTAAACAAGGGTACAAGACATGTGTCATAGCGATCACGTAGCACGTGTTGTTCCCTTCAATCAAAAGCAACTAGCATACGTCCATCTCTAGGGTTTGAAGGTCAGATAGTAGGTGTCTGAAAAAGTTGGTACACCTCTCCACCTGTGCCGGGCAAGCAGTGACCAGGTGTTTTAATGATTCTACGGCTGACTCATCTTCACAAAACCAACATTTACTGCTCTCTGATAATCTGCGCATTGATTGAATCTCGTTTGTAGGTTCAAGATTGAAACAGATCCACAGGAATTGATCTCTGAGTTTCTGATCCGGAAATTGTTTTAGATATTCACATACAAAGTCCAATTTATGTGGCTCCAGAGAGATATGTCCAACTGTTTGATATCTACTCACTGCTTCCAAGGTGTTAATCCAATCTAACTCTCTCAGCTTGGTCTTAATCCACATATGGTTGGTGAGTAAGATCTTATTTGAGCCCTCAATTTCTTCCAATGCGGAGCACATCTCCCTTCTCCAAGTCAGTAGTACAGTATTTTGAGATGCCATAGTTTCTTTTTACAATAATTCCAGGATTTCTGGTCGCGAAGATAAAAAACATTTCCTGAACAGGGCCAAACTCTTCCATCTCATTGCAGCTTTCAATGAGGACAAGCCCAACTCCCGCCGCATGATCTGAATGGGTTTTGATTGCGGAAGACCCAGAACTTTCTTCCAAAATAGGCCTTCCAGTTGGGGCCAAATTGTTTCTGGGATGTTGGGCATTGCCTCCGATCCATACGTTATAGTTGGAACAGTCTTGGACTTGTAGAAAGCAAGACCGGGCAAGATTAAAAAGCACCCGTATTTTTTGTTCAGGGCACGTACATGGCTAGACAGTGCCTTGGTTTTAGCTCTTAGGTGGGAAACCATTGGGGCCTCAGATACTATGTCGCTGAGCCAGACCCCCAAGTATTTAAATGCACTCACTTGTTCTATTTCCAGGCCGTCCACAGATCAAGAATATAAATTTTTCCCTCTGTTGGAGTTTCCAAAAGTCAAGATCTTCATTTTAGACTTATTGATGTCCAGGCCATTAGACTTAATGAAGGTCTGCAAGGTGTTAAGTTGTCGTTGGAGTCCTACTGCTGTTTTGTCGATCACTGCTATGTCATCGGCATATAATAGGCGCGATAACTGGACTCCTCTGACCTTAGAAGGGAAAGATCTTATATGAGAGTCCAAATCCTTGATATCTGCCAAAAAGACTTTGAACAGAGCAAGGGCCATTGGGCACCCCTGCTTGACTCCCTTGGCTGTTGGAATTTCTTTTGATAGCAGGCCGGATTTGTCCAGTCGCACTCTCAGAGTAGTAGCATGATGCATAGCTTTAATTGGTTCCAGCAGAGACTCAGGGCAGTTTTTCCCCTTCAGTTTGTCCCATAGCTTCTGCCGATCGCTCTGGTCAAATGCTTGAACCAGATCGAAGAATGGCATGTAGAGTTTTGGTTTCCCATCATGGACTCGACCCTTGAGCATGTTAAGGATGAAAATGCTCACAGCGGTCCCAACACCCCCCACAAACCCTGTTTGCAATGGGTAATTTGAGCCTGATTCCCTGCACCAGCTGCAAAAATGATCCAGGATAATTGCGCCATATTACATTCAGGAGGGTGATGGGGCGATAGTTTTTCGGATTCTCGCGTTCCCCATTTTTAAAAATGGGGAGCACAATCGCCCTCCTCCAGGAGCTTTGAATCATGTGCGATATCGAAATCTGTGTTAATAGGCAATGGATCACAGTTGCCCACTCCTTCCGGTGTTCCTTCAACATTAAGTCGGTTAACCCATCCGGGCAGGGGCCCTCGAGTTACTTAACTTAGCATTACGATCTTGAATATCGTTGATGGTAGATGAAAAGACCCAAGGCTCTGTCTGGCCAAGGGAACAATATTTCCTGACAATGTCTTGGTCAGTAGCATAACGTTTTTTTAAGTGTTGCATCCACGTGAATTCATTAATAGGGTTTGCCTGGTCATCCCTGAACTTAGCTGCCACTGACTTTATGAGAACCCAAAAGTCCCTTGTTTTCTTACTTACAAGAACCCACAGCATTTTTTCTGTGTCCTGTTGTTATAACAACCATCTATATCAAAATAGCCAATTTCTGAAGTTCTGTTTTCCCAAACGGGCATTTTCTAGATCGATTGCGGCACGTGACTTGCTAGCCACTCTGACCAATCTTCTCACCACCTTTCTACGAGCAACCAATTCCAAGCTGAATACGTGAAGATCGTTTACCTGTGGACCCCTTTTATTAATGGATTTGCACAGATAAGGTTCCAGAAGGGGGGTGTATTCCACTGGAGCACCCCCTAAAACTGAACTCTGCAGCAAATTTCTCCATACTGTTGTTGACAGCTTTTAAACAAAGTCTACCACTTGTGACAGTCAGGTCAAGAGTCATCCTTGAGTGAATATTCGTCACCAGGCCTTTCCATTCCATGTCAAACATATGATGGTCACAGTTCTTCGTTTTCCTTACTTTAAATGAGGTTATTAATGGCAGAAACTGACGCGATACGAAGATATAGTCAATCACGGAAGAGTGGCCTATATACTCTCCCATGTCGCCTGAGGCAGTTTATCTTTTTCAGTGTTTCTGCTGAGCATACACATATTCTTTGAGGCCATCAGAGCATTCCACATACTTGCTCTAGAATTTCGCAAGGACATGTGGGCAGCATTGTGAGAAATGGAGTTTGCGCTAAGGCATAGTGTATTCAAGTCGCCACACACAATCACATTCTTTGTCAGCTGAATTATGTAGGCGTCATCTATCAGATCTGATATGTGGACGATAAAACCTTCATTTGAAGTTAATGCCAGATCCCAATAAGCATTAATTATGACCAGTTTGATAGTATCTCTGAGGTTTGTTTATCGTTCTTAGTCTCCCAGCCGATCAGCAACTCCTGCGAAAGTGGACTAGCCAAGATAGATTTAATTAAGGTCAAAGGGCTACCCGATTTAATAGTCGTTAGCAGGCCAGAGGAAGGTTGCCCTTTCTTGCCCTTTGTAGCCGCACTCAAAGAGGTCTCAAAGCAATGCAGGATTGGGTTCTCCCGGAACAAGGTCTCTAGGAGACAAATCAAGTCGAAATGACCCAAATTAATGTCACTGGTCCTTGCAAGGTGAGTGAAACCTTGAGTGTTCCACAAGACCATTTTTAACCCTGGGTACTTCAATTGCATCTTGCTGGTCGGTGAGTTCTCGGTCAATGTGCCGGATTTGAATTGCTAAAGCACTTGCCAATCCTATTTTTTCATACCAGCTGATGAAGCAGAAGGCAATTGACTAATACTTCTACTTTGTCGAGAGTTCGTTTGGAAAGTCACTTGTAACTTAGGACTTGGACAAACCGGAACCTGCCCTGTATGGAGATGGTCCAGATACTTAGCACCCTGGTTGCTTTCAATGTCTTCATTAAGAGCTACTCCGCCCATTAAACCCTCCTGGTCAGAGGTTTGGCTAGGCAACGCTTCACAAGGCATTGCTTTATTCCCCCTCTCCGAGTCTTTGAGCATTGTTAAATTGAACCCATCATCAAAAAACATTCTGCTTCTTTAATCAACATGTTCTTAACCACTGGGGAGGAGAGATGCATATAAATTTGGTCCGCTCTGCGCTCACACACAAACTCTATTATTCTCCGATCTTGTGATGTGAGTTGTCTCAAATTTGGGATAAAATGCAGAAGATCAAATACTGTCTTCCGGTTTAGAATTAGATTGTCCTCCTTGTTCAGTATTTTCTTAAGCTTGAGTGAGTGGTACTTCGGATTTTGGAGAAGGGACCCCCCAACCTTCCCCTTTAATTTCTCCACCATAGTTACTCTACTCTCTCTATTTCTTATCAGGTTCTTAACTCCATTTACTTGTTGATAATGTTGCCCTGGATGTACCATTTCTACCTGAATATTAGTCTGCTTTGAGGCCCCGGCTTTATTCACTGAGACCCGGGCCATCGGGGCTACATTCGCTTCGACTGCAGAGTTTTTTTCCCTGGTAACTAGAACAGTGCTGGCATTTGACTTCCTGGAGACATTTCGAATGGTTTGTCTCTCTAACGTCTGAGCAACCAAAGATCGTTTTCCTTTTTCCATCATAGTAGGAAAGGAGGTGATGAATGAACTGACATCGGGGAACCCGAGAGTGAGCCCACCTCTTCTTGAGCAAAAGAGCTGCCAATTTGATGTTGCACTTCCGGCTGATCAGTCGGGGAATCCGCTATAGAATATGTTGAAAGATCCAACAAGGTCTGAAGAGTCGGATTCGCTTCAGTGGCAACAATCTCACCCAGATTGAGGGGCTCCATATTTGAGGTAGATAGAGAAATGCTGTTGTTAATCTGCTTTTTGCCTTTGCAAGGGTTTTTCTGGGAGCTGCTTTTGGCGTTCCTTTCTTGGACCTTTGATGATTGATCGGGGGCTCCTTCTCTTTTGTTGTTTGGGAATCTTGTAGCAGCAACGTAGTGATTAGGGCTTTTATAGTCACACTTTGTTTTTTTGAAGCAAAGATGGAAATAGCCTGGTTCACTGAGTCATCTGAGTTTCCTGGATTGGCCTGAGTTACCTCATTATCTTGATCAGAAAAGACACAGGGCCCTTGTCTTTGCGCAGGCAGTAGCAATAATGGTATCTTTCTTAGTGCCTGGGCACCTGTACTTACCCGACCCTCATCCTCCTATGTTAGATCCACTTGCTTACTAACTTGGGTCGTCTGTGTGCCTTGAGTGCACCTTTTTTGAAAGTCCATAGGAGGTGGTGATATGTCTCTTCTGAAATTGAATTGCAGTTGTTCAGATGTTGCACAGGGATCTTTAGCCGTGACAAAGCCCTCCAAAAATAACAATTTGGAGTGTGTCATCGCCAACAGGGTGGTATGGTCCTTAAGAGTATCATTTAAGTGCTCATAAAGGTTCATAAATAGAGCCAGCGCAATGGTGATTGTCGACATCATACTTAGGCGATCTGGTTTATTTTTTCTGGGTGATGCAGTCTTCTGAGCTTGACTGGGCTCCCGATCAAAGGATATGTCATTTGGGCAGGTGACACTCGACCTCCGACACATAGGGTTAGTAATAGTAATAGTATCTCCTTGTGTTCTTGGATGCAATTGGTCAGGGGCCCAAGGTTCCAATTCTATCGGGTTCCTTGAGCCCGGTACATCTACAACACTACTAACAATAGATCTTGGCGTCGTCTTTAGCTTTGAAACTAAAGGGTCTTCCGTTAATTTCTTTGGTGAAGCCTCAGCGCTACCCGAAGAGCCCCGACTGACCCAGGGGGCTGTCCGATTAAGGCTATTGTAGCCCTTCAGCTCCTGATGGCCAGCCGACTGATTCTTGCCCTGAATTTCAGAGCCCATACTCACCCCACACCCCAACAGGGCTTACGGGATCACCCGTGGCCTCCTCTGCTGTTCTACACTTAGTTGCCGTATTAGACTTTTCCAGTACTCCTCAGCAAAGAGATGGTGTCAGGGAGTTTCTACCGACACCAGGTCTAACAAACAGAGAAAAGTTAAAGGGGCCTGGTCATTGCTGCGTTGTCATGGTATTTTCTTGGTTAACTGTGGGTCCCATAGATTGGAAGCCACAAGCTTCGATACCTTCCAATAACTCTGCATCAGATAAGTCATCCAGTACTTGAAGAATTTCAGCCTCAGATGACTTGGGCACTTTAGATGAAAAAAAGTAATACCAGGCCTCCGGCCTCTCACCAATGCCTTTTTGTAAGTCCTGTGCTGTGTTCCCAGTTTAACTGCGTCCTTAGTGCAGTGTGAAGGCATTTTTGTACTTTGACTTGACATGAAGCAGGAAAATTGTCTTGAAGGGTTTGCAATTCCCCGCTGTTTGTTATGGGTTTCTTTTAGACCCCTATCCTGCTCTTGTACAGTAGTGTGGAATTTTTGACAATTAATTTCACCAGTGGTCGACAAAACATTCTTTGCTACTTGGGCTGGCAATTCCTTGATCTCCAAATTTTTTCTGGGAGATGCCAGGACTGAACTCCTGGCTTGAGCTTTAAACAATCTGTTAGCCCCATTGGGCTCAGCTGTTAGGTTATATATGCACCAGCACACTGAATACCTCATAGATTAGACTAATAAAGGAAGCCACCTATCTGGAGCAGAGACCGTTACAAGAGATGCTAGGAGAATCCCCCTAGGCGCCCTCTGCCTATCAGCTGAATAGCTAGCAAGTCGGCTGTGGGGTTACAGGGAAACCCTCTGGGGAAGAAAACCCTGATGGTCGGACGTCACCGCTGATGGTTCTTCTGCCGGATGCTTGGAGTTTAGAGAGCATGGCTTTCTTTAATATGCAGAGAAGTCATGTGTTTCCTCAAGAGCTAAGAGACAAGAATAGGGTTTTAGAGCAGGAATTAGCAGAAGGACAGCAAGAGCGGGAGGAATCCTGCTTACCTAAGTTGTTACTCGATGTGGAGCTTTGAATGTAGAATGCAGCCATTTTATGCAGGGAAGAAGTCACAAAGGAACAGGGCAGTGCTTTCATGTAGAATGATACAGAGTGCGTTAGAGAAAAATGCATAAGATCTACTATATTCCACGTGTGCATTGAGGCTACTTGTGAATCCCTACCGGCATCGGGCTTGGCGCTTGACCCTAACGGTGTTCGGTCCGTAGCTGAGAGTTCACAGACTTCCAGGTTTGCTGCATGCCAAGCTGGTTGCCGTGGCAACGTGATGGTGTCGGCCGTGGAACCACGACTGTCCAAAAGGAATACGAGGTAAATGAGAGAATGCAGAATGTGGTCCCCCTTCTCAAATGAATATCTACCCACTGGCTACCTACTTGTGTTAATGTTAACGATGGGATGTCAGTGGAAGACTCAAGGTGATCGCGGGGACCGGGATCACGGCTGCTTGTGGCGGGTGCTAACGGAATAGGAGAAATTACAGGGTTAGCAGAGGTAACAGATAAGGAAAAGAAAGTATTTAGAGTGCTGGCAGTTTTGGACGGACTCACGGAATGAAGCCTTGGGGAGCATAGCAACGCAATGCAGCTCCGGCTCGGATGTCAGATAAGCTTTCTGCGACCAAGGAGGCGGAGTCAAGCAGGACAAAGCAAGGCAGGAAGCTGGAACAACACATTGCCTCCACACCCATCCATCTTTGGAGAGCCCACAGAGACCAGCCCTATGCGCTTCCATGATGCCACACGGACCATCTGCACCTGTGGGCCATAACAGTATGCCCCCTCTGAAGGGCAGACCTGCCAACTTGCCAGGGTGCAAACGATGGTAACAGCGGACCAAGCGGGGAGCATGGACAGCTGAAGCAGGTTCCTAAGAGCAGTCCGTAGAAGAATACCCCTTCCAATCCAACAAGTACTGTAAGGTGCCCCTGCAATAACGAGAATCACAAATCCACGACATCTTAAGTTCAGGACCTGAGGGAGTAGGCACTGGGATAGATTGGGCCAGAAACCCCTAGAAAAGCGATCACCGACCTCCAACTTAAGCTGAGACACATATGAGACAGGATGGATCCTTGCCCAAGAAGTAGGAAGTTGTAATCGAAAAGCCACCATGCCCCGCAAAGCCAGCACCAAAAGGGACCAAAATAGCGCAGAGACAGCTTTGAAGGAACCAGGTGCCGAGGAAAATACCGGGAAGCGAGCCAAACCATTTCTCTAATCCTGATCCTGGTAGCCGGAGTCTGGCGGCGATCAGCAAAGCCTTTGGCCCAGTCCTGGGCAGCCAGCAAGCCGACTCTAGCCTTCCGATAACCCTGCTGGATGACCTGTAGCAAAGTATCAATGTCAGGAAACACAGTAGCCGAAGACGCAGCTGAAGGGAAACAACCAGAGTGGAAACCATACAAACAGAAAAAAGGACTCATGCCCAGGGATGCATGGGATGCGTTGTTATATGCATATTTATCCCAGGGCAGGAGATCTGACCAATTGTCCTGTGCGGCAGAAATGTAACACCATAGAAAGCCGTCCAAGCTCTAGTGCAGGCGCTCAGTCGGGCCATTAGTTTGTGGATGAAATCCAGAACTCAGAGCACGGTCATTCTGTAGAATAGAACACAGCTGCTTCCAATAACGGGAGGTATATTGCAAACCCCTGTCAGATATGATGGTTTCAGTAAGCCCATGTAAGGAAAAAATACATTCAATGAATATACGTGCCATACGGGGCGCCGAAGGAACCCCTGGTAAAGGCACAAAATGTGCCATCTTTGTGAAAGAGTCAATGGTCACCATCACAGCCATATTGCCCTGTGAAGGAGGTTAGGCCACGATAAAATCGGAAGAGATAATCTGCCAAGGCCTATCCGGGATTGGCATCCTGACTAGCAGACCCAGGGGGGCAGAGCGTGTGTTTTTTGATTGAACGCCCGCCATGCATGATGCAAAGTAGTCCCGAACATCGGCTAGTAATGTAGGCCACCAAAAATGCCTCTGAAGCAGTTCAGTAGTATTATGAACACCTCGATGGCCTGCCACCACAGTATCATGGCACAGGCATAAGACTTCTTTCTGAAGAGTCCTGGTAGGAAGGAACTGCCTGTGGTCCTCTTTTGAGCCTGACCCCAGCCAGATATTATGGTATCTCTGTGAAACTCCAGGTTACTAACCTGCGGGCAAACACCCTGCCTGTCGGAATAACCTTGGAAGCAACATTTTATTTCCCCAACAATTGTTGTACTTTTTCCATCAACTCATAAACTCTCTCCCGTGGCAACCTGCAAGTACCCATTCTTGTATCTATTGCTATGCCAAAAAGGTTAATACCTCTGTAGGTCTTGCGTTTTTTCCGGCACCAGCGGAATGGCCATCCTGTACATCAAGTTTTGAAAGGAAGATAGCGCATGAACGCAGTCCATTGACCCTTCCGTACCCATAACAGGAAATCATCCAGATAATGGATGATGCTTCCCCATTGCTCTGCCCTGTGCGCCGCCCATTCTAAAAATGTGCTGAACGCTTCAAATAGTGCACAAGATACAGAGAAACCTATTGGCATGAATTTGTCAATGTAGAAACTGCCATCCCATTGAAATCCTGAGAGATGCAAACTGTCTGGGTGTACAGGTAAGAGGAGGAATGCAGATTCTATATCTACCTTGGCCAAGAGTACCCATTTGCCCATGCCGGCCACCATAACCATGGCCTGGTCAAAGGTCCATAATGCACTGAGCAGTGGATCTGATCTAGAAAATGATTGACCGAGTCCCCTTTCGGGGTGTGACATGTGGCGGATCAATCAGAACTTGCCCTGTTCCTTCTTGGCACAATGCCCAAAGGGGAAACTGTGCAATTTGTAAGCAGAGTGTGGAAAAAAGGGCCTGCAACCTGGCCCAGTTCCAGTTGTTTCTTTATTTTTTCGCTCACCACCTGTGGTGGTTGAAGTGCAGAGGGGAGGTTCTTGGCCACCTGACCCATCAGTGGTTCCCGGTAAGGGATCTGGAACCCCTCACTAAAGACCTCCATCAATAAATCAGACACTTCAAAACTTGGTTTGCTGTCCCTGTCCTTACTACCCATGAATGACACCCAACCTTCCATGTCCTTCGGATCCCATGTCATGCCGGGCACCATTGCCATCCTAGACCTAAAATCCCTGTCATAATCTATCCAACCCGTGTAGCCATACTTCCTTTGCTCATTCACAATAATATCCCAGTATTGCCATAAGGCCGGCCCCTGTTCAGGATATTTTTCCATCAAAGAAACGCTGCCAACAAAGAAAAAGCTTTGTTCCACTTAAACATGTTCTCCTCAGTCCAATTTATTCTCTGCCTCTTCTTATCCTCCTTCTTGCTACCGGTAATGTCAGGACCTGCTGTCTCCACTGCCAATACTGAGAATATATTGAAATATTCAATTTCCCAAATTCGCTCCTTCACTTGCCTGGGAATATGCCATGCTAAGGTGGACCAGCTAGATAATAGAGGTGAAATAGTTACTAACGGAGTGGCAACCACCTCTAGACCATTCCCTTTGGGGCTGGTAAGATCGTCCATCCCTGCTACTCCCCCTGGTTGCTGCTGTGTGTGTACCACCAAAGACAGAGGCTGCAGCCCCCTTATCATCTGGGAACTTCACCCTGAAATCCCCCAAAACGGTTTGAGTCTGCTGTTGTAACGGTGCTAAACACCACCCTCCTAAAACCTGCAAGCTACCTACCCACCCAACCTCCATGATCACAGCGGGTTCTGGGGGACCCTCCCAAACTTTTTTTATGTTCTCAACTCTGCCACCTTCCTTTGGTGCCTACACCACCCCCTGTAGTAATTTCAACATTTTGTCCAAGCATTGCTTATCTTTTCTCTTAGACCTGCATCACCTGCAGGCAGTGTATTTACTGCCCTACTGCCCAGCCGCTCCACGGTTTGTGGAGTCCTGAACTCAACTATAACCTCTAACTGTCCAACTGCTGGTGGGACCACCTGCTGCACTTCAGCAGAGTGCCATGTGGGATTACCAGACACCTCTACCAACAAGGGTTCCTGAGGCACAACAACCACCGCTTTACCCCTCGATTTATGCACTGAATGTTTCTTTGGTGGTGGCGCCTCCAGACTAACCGCCCCCTGTGACAACACAGCTTCTTGTGACAAGACAGATACAACTTTACACCTTGGTCCACGTGCCACCCTTTTAGTATTTGATGGTGTTATACAGGCATCTCACTTGTTGGTGGAGTGTTCAGTGCTGGGGACACACACACCTGGGCCTGCACAATCTGCTGATGAGTGGGCACCTCTTACTCATCCTCCAGCATTCTTTTGGTCCAGTCATTCCCTTCCTTGCACATTTTCACCTGGAAAAGTGCAAACATTTCGGCCTCTTCCTCAAACTCATCACCACTGGAACTGTTCAAACTAACATCGATGCTGGCAAACATGTCTGGTGATCCTGCTTGTGACATTGTCCTGTGTCCTAAAGTGATGAGAACAAATTGTAATGGTGAATTGCGGGCAATATTGAAAAAGGGGGGGACAAGAAGATCCCTCCCTAGACCCAATTATATGAGGCATCTGTACTCAAAATTCTCATGATGCAATTGTGACTCCCGCATAGCCCGTAGACATTGCCCAGATCTTTGCGCTTACCCACAGCCTTTTTTATTACCCTCCTCTTAATAGGGCAACCTTACCAGTTATTTTCAGCTACTCACTTGTACCTTGACCGGCCCACCAATGGACTCTCTGTCCTCTCTGGGTATCCTTCGACCTGTTTTTATACAGAAATTCACATGTTATTAAAACAAAGCAGATCCCAAGGCACCTTAACCTCACCCTGGGACTTTCACCTTTACCTTTCCCAGCCTGGACCGGTAATTTCTGAGGGGATCAGTAGAGGAGATGTATTCCCACTGCATATGTTATCTGACCTAAGAACAGTAATATGGCTGCATTTTGGGGGTAAAAGTCATCAATTTTATATCCTCGTGATACATCGCGGTACCCAGTGCCTACAAGACGTGATGAACCAACCCGTTAGCCCAAGGACCAGCAAACGCCTCGGGGCGACAAGGTGTTTTATTTGTTTTGAATTATTTTTTTATACTATCTGAAACCGAAAAACCAGGCGGTGGCACAGTGACCGCCACAAGGGCATGAATTTTCCGAGAACTGGCCGAGGGACACACCCTGCTCTTTCCACCTACAAACCCCCAATGCGCTTGAAAAAACATGTTGAATTCAAACATTTTTCTATCAAAAAATGTCTTGTAATGGGTGCTCGAAACAGTTGAAAATCGTTCCCTCCACACACAGATAACTATAGACAGCATAAACCCCCAACTTTAAAAGATTCCATTTACAAATTGTGCGTGGAATGTAGCTCAAGATTGGTTACAAACAAATGGATAAACGATTAAAACATGCATGCCTATTAATACACAAACCTTTCATAAGAATGCATAATTATTCTTGTAAAACACATAGGGCCTCATTACGACCCTGGCGCTAAATGGTTAATGGCGCTGTAAAAGGCTGCGGCGCCCTTAACCACTTAGCGCCTTACTACGAGGTCCCTTTGCGGGACCCGACCTTAACGGCTGGTCTAAACCAGCCGTTAAAGTAGGGACCCGCAAAGGGACCTTGGTGCTAAGAACGGTACCGCAATTTGCGGTACCGTACTTAGCGCCTTCCCCAGTCCCATTGAGCCCTATGGGGCTAAAATGGGAATGGGGAAGGGCCATGGTTCAATGGGGAATTACCGCCCCGCCAACCTTGGAATGGGATGGTAATTCCCCATTGAACCATGGCGGACCCGTTACAACACCGGCACCAACCATGGTGCTAATAGCGCCATGGTTTAGCACCGGTGTTGTAATGAGGGCCATAGCCTTGTTATATTTTGGAGCAAAGCCCATTGTGATGTGCGTTAAAAAATAAAAAGGGGGCAATGTTGGCAATGGGCCGCCGCGAAATATGTGGTCCAAAATGGGCACTCCAAAACAGTTAAAAAATGCTACTATGGCACTGTGACCGCTCCAAAAACAATCACACTCTCAATCCTGTTTGCCCGACTTTGAAAACGCATGCAGCGGAAGCCACATTGCAAATGAATATTGGAGGCACAGCGCAAAACTCGCATACATCTCCAAACAATATAAGTAATTTGACTGCATGCGACCATGCTTATCATAGAAATCCTAGATCATGCACCAAATATTCCAATAAAACCCTGTCGCATAGTGTGAAACCTACTTTTGGAATAACTATCCTGCTGCCCGGGCGACTGAGGGAACCCGCAGAGAAACCAACCTTGGACAATTAACCTGCGGCAAAGCGACCGACAGGGATGTAAAGAGAAGACTATCATTTCAAATAAACCCCGTGGCATGGCGACCGAACGGGGAACATAAAGCTCGGATATTGAAAGTCACAAACCCTGCGGCATGGTGACGAAACGGGGAACGCACAGATCAAACATTTAAAATCACGAACCCTGCTGTACTGTGTCCGAATGGGGAACACAAAGCTCAGACATTGAAAATCACAACCCCTGCGGCACAGCGACTGAAGGAGGAACACAAAGGTCAGACATTGAAAGTCACAAACCCTGCGGCACAGATACTGAAGGGGGAACACATAAATCAAACATTTAAACTCACGACCCGGCTGCACTGTGACCGAACAGGGAACACAAAGATCAGGCAACTCAAATTAAAACTCCTGTGGCAAAGCGACCAAACAGGGAGCAAAAAGCATATAACAAACCCAGCAGCACAGTGAGCGAACGGGGAACACAATGAGGAACACTTTTGTAATAACCCACCCTCGCTGCATGGCCAGCAACCGCGCCTGCACCTCGGTGAGCCACAGCCCGCTGAAATATTACCGAGGCCAGGGAACCTGGAGGACTCAACCGCTGTCTCAAGTCGTGCTGAGTAGCCCAATGGTTCATCAGGCATATGATAACTACCTCGATCCTCGATGTGATTCACAACCAAACAATGGATAAGTACTTCAAGCAGGGGGCTGCAAAAAGAGAATGAGTCAAGCAGCCCCCTTGCCTTATAACTATGCCCCGTAGCCCCGCGGAATGTGGCTGAGCCCGGGAGCACCCCTTACTCCCATGGAGAAGGTGAGGTGTAGCTACCCCCGAAGGGGTGAACAGAGGGGGTGCGCTATGCAGGCTGTCCCTCTAGTGGCCCCTCTGGGGGCTGTCAAAAAAACCCGGGTCCACAACAAACTACCGGCTAGTATCGTATTTGGCTTCACTAGCAGGTAGTTTGTTGTGGACCCGGGTTTTTTTGACATGTTACCAAGTCCTCTCCCAACAAGCCCCTAAAAAAAGAGGACACCCTATTGCTCGTTTTACGATTACACCCCTCTGGGGGCTGGACATCCCCTAAGTCTTCTGTTTGTAGTTGGCATTGTTGCCTGCTCATTGTCCTGGGACATTCAAGGGAGTGTGAGAACCCCATTATCTTAGTTTGAAGCTCTAATGAATAGCCCTTGTTTTCGACTTCTGAGTCACATGTGAAGAGACCATGAATGTGTCCATTTCATCCTTCTATTTACTACTATTTGATTTAGTTATGCTGGGTGCTGTTGTTCCTCTTGGCCTCAAGAGACTTGCTCACTCTATCACATCTGAACTTTGTACACTGTTAATTGACCAGTTTGGCTCCTGCAGATGTTTTCATCTCCAATCTATGATTAATGTCCCATATTCACAGGTTATCCTTGTAACTCCCTTGTGCTGTGTGCTTATCCCTCAAACTAGCATCCTTAATTCAGGGCCAACCTTGACTCATTGTCGGATCTGCACACGGAGCTGTTCTTTCACATCTCCTGATTCTGCAGCCTTGGTGGGTCTCTTAGATAGCTTGGTTGAATTCGACATGAGGCAGTGTCCATTTTCCTACTATGGCCGCCGTTGCCATGTTAAATATTCCTCTATAGCAAGCCTTTATATGTTTCCTTTTTACTTTGCGTTTCTGCGTATTTACAGTTATTGATGAGTAAGTTACTTCACCTTCTTTGTTTCATGATTACTTTAACTTTAGGTACATGTTTCTCTTGGTGCTTCAGTTACATTGTCATTCTTATGTATTTTCATATAGTTTCAGCATAGGTTCATGTATCTTCTTTATGGCATCACTCTGTAATCGTCAGATTTCACTTTAACGTACATCCATGATGTCTATAGGTGAGTTCTGACATCCTTCTGAGTGGCATCCTTCCATGTGGTATCCTTCCAAATGGCACCCTTCCACACTTTTAGTGCCAGAGTACATTCTGTATGGCTGTCTGAGTGCATAAGGTCTCTCATACATTTGATGCAGTAAGGGAACAATACAGGGGGTCCCATTTACTGCTCTTTTCCTACTGTTCCAGTATGACAGTGGTGGGGGGTGTGGAAACTAGTGAGGAAGCATCTACTTGTTCCTCTACAACCTGGCTGTTGAATACTGCCAGGATGTTTGCAGCTATGCAATTTCTCCATGGCAAACATCACAGTGTTTTGCTTGACGACAACATTTTTGTGTGGTGGTTAAAGTAGTGCCATGATTTTGATTACACCCTGCTTGCCAGAGCCTAACCACCACCTCAGAAGCAGTGAGTATGCCCAACTGGGACTATGGCAGGTTGGTGGCAAAGAACAATGTTGCATCTGATACAAGGCTCCAGAGACAGTTTGTTCTATGCAATCTATGTCAAGAGAAATCTCTAAAACCTCTACCCTTCAGCCCCTGACATGTTTACTGTTAGTCAGCAAAACTGTTGTGGGCCTAGCCCGAAAACATCTAGGAACACATTTGTATTACTCTTTTGTAAATGTCATCAATCTTCCCTATAGAGTTTGATCGCTAAACAACATGCATTTACCAATATAGCGAAACTTCATATCAATAACAAAGGAACACATAAAGAATGCTTTATTTTGCATTTACGTATATGTATTGGATATGAGTATTACACTTAGCATAGTCAAACGATAAGCAATCTCTAATATTAACCATAGTGCACGTGTTTATAGTCCTAGCATCCTACTCTTATCCTTGTCAATTGTAAGAAACTAAAGTCTGCAGCCACTCAACAATGTGTACAACCATCTACAATATGGCACAGTAAAACTTCACCCAGGGGAGTCAGTAGTCATGTGATGTTATTTCAGCTACTGTAAACTCACCAAATGGAAGGGGCTAAAATAATCTCTAAGAAAAGCAAATGGCTAGTAGGGGAAATTACCAAAAACCAGTTTAAACAAATTGATGGAAATACAGACAAAAAGGAACACTCTACCTTTTGAATGTCTCTTTTCCATCCACCAATGCATGTTTGAGTTCACTTATCCTGGCCAGAAGAGGTACAAGGAGAAGCAAAGGTTTTGACGTGAACCATGTCCAGACTTGCACCGTGCATCAGGTCACTGCTTCTCCAAACACCAGTTGAAAGGCAACAGCTCACCTTGATAAATATACAGCATTGTCACTCCTACTTTTCAGGCCATCGAAAAGAAAAGATGCGAATAAAAGCCAAATACACTCTTCAAAAATATAGAAACAAATAATATTTGAATATAAAAAAATGGCAACATTCCAGAAATGTAAAATTAAGGTGTAGGTAAAAAACTCAATGCAAAATCTTTGGTCAGAAGTGTTGCCTATCCAATAGTCTATCCTGTTTTGCTCTGCATGGATTCTGCCTACCATGAGTGCATGAAGATCTCCATATTTAGGGCCTCATATAGGATGGAAGCAGGCCTTATCCATGTCACATGAAGCTAGTAGCCAAAGCTGGCTTTACTTTTTCGGTAAAATTTTCAAGATGGTGTGTTTACATTTAGATAAGAAACCAAGAATATTTTGGAGCACAATCTCAATGTAAAATAAAGACCTTTTATCAATTGAATGGCAATGTATGAACAAGGGTTCATATTAGCATTATGTCATTGGCATGAAAGTTGGAAATCTCACTATGGAATGATTTACCAATATAAGTACTGATTAACTTAACTTGTTAAATCACAAGGCAACACATTCAGAGCAAGCCATGCTACTCAAATCAAAGCAGGCCAAATTCCAATCAGTGTTCAAAGCAATGTGTCTTTGGAACATATATTGTGTATGTGTGTCTGAAAACAAATGTATGTTGCATAGCATTGACATAACTTAGATGCACTATTTGTATACTGATCAGATATGCATTTGAAGGTAAGCTGGCTGGTAAGATAGCTCAGAGGTTGAGCCTTTGTCGCTGCAATCTACTTTGGCTTGGTGATAATTGTATGTAAATATTCTGTGTACAGCGTTTTGGTGAAAGCACTATACAATTAACATATTCTTGTTCATGACAGTAGTGGTTGAACCAATGCAAAGTTGTTCTGAATTAGGGCAATGTGCAGCAAAGCACATTTAGACTGTTGCCTGTCTACTGATCTTCATGCTCATTGTCATGGTAATTGTGTGCACAATGGACTCCATCAAGGATTTTCCAACCACCAATAACATTGTTGGTTCAGGCTTAGACACAGCAACTGTGGAAAAATACTGGTTTCTGTGTAACTGAGATTCTATTTTTTCTGTATTTTGTAATCCACGTTTGGAAGAGTTATCCCCTTTGCAATTCTAGTTGTACCCATAAGCCCTCAGGAGTTTCTACCATTCAGTCTGTTTTCTGTAAATGCAAATGCTGAACTTCATGTTTGACTTGTTTGGGCTGTTTATCCTTTGACACCTTCCACTCCTCTCCGATCTTCTGAGAAGAATAAACGAGCTAAACATTAAATCACTCAAACAAAGCACTTGTCTTTAGCTTGAAACACACAATTCACAAACAGCAGAGCAATGTATGATCCAGATTCGTTCAGTCATTAGGATGTGCAGTTCAACCTTCCTAGCCCACCAAGGAGAGAAAAACAGTTGAAGTGGTGTACTGCCTAGCTGACCTGTCATCCTTTTAATCTCGAAGTAATTGGTTGAAGCTGCTTGTGGAGGAACATCAAATTAAGATTGTATATCCTAATGCACCATTTATCTCTGCTAATATGTCACATGAGTACTTCAACATTATATGCCTGGGTAGAAATCTTTGCAACTTTGTGAAGTTTGCAAGCTTTTGCATTTAATTTAGTGAAGTCTGTGTAAGGGAAGTGCCACAACTTCACGCACTCCTCTTTCTAGGTGAGGCTGAGCCACTGTATAGTGTGAGTATTGGTATCCCTCTGGTTAGAGCCAATTCAGTGGGTGCTGTTTGTTGTATGCAGATGTTGAGGCAGAATGCATTGGTAATAGGTGTTAAGGGGTGTATTTGAAGGGTGACCACGTGATTTATATGACTCATGTTTCATTGAACAAGAAGAAGGGTGCAACTGTCGAGGTAGATGGGGTGTAGTTATAGTTCCATATTTTGTTCACAACAGCATCAGTGTTGGTATCATAGCAATTTCCAGACTTGGACCAGTGGTTGTATCCAGGTAACTCTTTGCTGCATAACAAACAGCTCCTGGTGTATTGGGAGATGGTATTGTGTTGTGTTGCGCCATAAGCTATCATGGCAGACCTTGCTACAAGTTAGTGCAGGACCACCACTTGGTGCAGTGTAGTTACCACGGGATTACAAGTGGTAGCAGGGCAGTGCCAGTGCCCATTTATGGAGTCAATAACACTACATAGGGTTTTTGGCAGAGTTACTGCAAGCAGTAATTTCGCTGATTTGTGGAGGACAAATTGAGGATTTACTTCCAGCACTGGAGGTAAATCCTTCACTTTTCCTCCAAACTCGGAATTCAGTGGTGTGGTAAAAATGGGGATGATTCCATTGCTGCCAAAAAAAGTGTTGGTAACGGAATTACCACCACTTTTGTACCATGCTGCCGAACTCGTAATTTGGTCCATTGTTGTCTGTAGGTAAAAGGGTCCAACTGAATGCACGCACAATAACTGACAGAATGTCATGCTTTTTAACCACGCTGACCGGTTTGGCCCTTATTGCAAGCTCTGCAGGTGGTGTTCATGCATGGCACGATTGCAATTCATAGAATGTACAGCTGTTGCATGCATTGTGTGCTTTTAGGCACTTCCAGGTAGGTGCTGACATGACACAGAACGATATAACCAAAACTGAAGAGTGATCGATAAAAGGTTTTGAATCAATCATAACCACTGGCATTGCTTTGATCAACATCCAAAATCATTATTCTTCAGCCTGTTCTGCCATTAATGAAGGGGTAAATTATTAGCAAGCAAATCCTGCTTGGGTCCAAACATCTAGGTTGCATCCATTCTGCACAAGGCCAAAAACAACCACAGGCATACATCAGGGCGAATGCAATGATATTTTTAGGTGCAGCAGACGAGAATTTTCTATATTTTGACAGGATGAATCGTACACAAAAATATCACGTTATCTGCACCGTTCACTGTAAAGTACAGACACTACTTCTCCAAAACATCAAACTAAACTAAACCAAACCAACTTAACTAAACTTAACTAGACTAACATCGAACTAACAAATCACTACCTTCAAATGGAAGGCACTTGTATATGTTCTGTTATATAATTAGGTTGTATATAATATGACCACTTTTATTTTTAATGGTCTCTTGGTGCTTTGGAATTTGTTAGGCACAGAGGGAGCAGTGCAAGGTTGCTTTGCTGCTGTTTTGCTGCATGTAGATTGTAAGGAAATAGGCTCTGTGTGGTGGTGGGATTTTTGAGTTTTTGATACATGCTGCCTCATCACAAGTTTGGCGGTAACCCTTAAATGCTGTGGTAATGCTATTACAGCCACATTTAAGGGTCCACAAAATCACGGGTTTGGCAGGATTTAAATCTGGCGCATATTTGTCAATTTTCAGTTCTATCACTGTGCGCTAATACCACTGGTGGCAGTAGTGCTGAAAATTCCCTATTGGTCGAAATGGGGAATTCCCGAATGGGCCTGTTAATCAGGGTATGTCTAAGCATTGTATTCATGTGGGGTTAAGACAAAGAGTACCGCAAGGCACAGAGAATTAATTACCCCTTACTACTCTAACTCCAGAGATGACAGAAATCAGAATACTCTAGTCACATAAGTTTACAACAGACACACAAAGGCCTAGCAGCGAAGCCTGTAAACGAAGCAACCCTGACGAGCGGCCTCATACGAATACAACGCAATCCTTGCCTCCTACTCTGGATACATTTGATCCGGGAAACTGAGACACGCCTGCATGAGCGTCTCATGTGCGAACAGCCGTTCCATTACTGCGCCCCCTAAATAACCGTGCCTGCGCGGACCTCAATAAAGAGAAGGACAAGGTGAGCCTTGCCAGTGAAGTCAGTGTATAATCCACAGTGGCGTGGACTAATTTTATACACAATACGGATGAAATTGCATCATCGTATGAAATACACTCTCTCTAGAGTCAACAAATCTATGATGTCCCATCTACATCACATAAAAGACCAAGTGTGAAGAAATCATATGTCCTGAAGATGGCCACGATATCTATCTCGAAATAGACATTTGAGGAAATGTCTGATTTCTGTATGGGCCGAAACATGTCGACAATTTATACCTCAGCTAATGTCTAATGAGTGACAATATAGCTTATGAATTTTTTCTAAAAATAGGGTCATTGTTTGACACATTTATATTTGTATCAATGTATTTTATGTCTTTTTTAAGCGTTTGGTATCTTTTTGATACATTGGTGTAGGAATAGACTCTGTCTTTTTATATCTATATGAATTAAAGTATTTGTGAACATTTTCTTTGGGTGATAGTTTTCCTTCTCTCTAGTTCTCCACGCTCGTATGACAGTGATCTTTGTGTGTCTGTTGTAAACTTATGTGACTAGAGTATTCTGATTTCTGTCATCTCTGGAGTTAGAGTAGTAAGGGGTAATTAATTCTCTGTGCCTTGCGGTACTCTTTGTCTTTCCCTATTACTGGGTTCCGTTTGAGAATTTCTCCCCCGTTAACAAAAAATTTGGGACCGTGCCTGTTTTGTTCGACTATTCATGTGGGGTTATCCATGGTCTCATCTTTCAGGTATGATTTTTCAGGGGTGGGGGAAACTCCATCAGTTCATGCATGCCAGGTACACACTTTGCGTGGTGCTGATAATTTCCCTTGGAGTCCAGTGTTGAGTTGTGTGGTGAGATTGTGATGTCATTTATGGTGTGGGACTGCAAGAGATTAATATCACCAAATTTCAACCAGGAGCATAATATCTCAGGGTGCAATTAATGGTGCAAAATTAATGAGGAACAGGTTAGTACAAGGTACAATCATGGATCAGTAGATCATTCAGGAACAAAACATTATGAGGCGATATGCCCCAAGGAGGCGGGCCGACCCAAGTTAAGGGCCAGAGCGAAGTGAGGGTCCCTTAACGAGGGTGGTGGTGCCTTTACCGGGAGGCTCAGCCCACTGCCGAGGGGCATATCGCCATTAGCACCTGTGTAATTTTCTACTGTGTGGTATCCATCAGTTTGACACACTTAATACTGACTAACAGATGACTGTATCGAAGGACGAAATAGAAGTTTGTGTGCCTGTGGTGTGATTGGGACAGTTTTCACCTTGATCATTTTTGAGGCACTATGTTGTGAGGGTTACTGCATTTAGCCATTTACAGGGTTATTTGAGCAAACTCCTCATGTGTGTTATGGATTCCATGCAGAAGACATCTGGGCTGGGTGTATCTAGTGATGTGCCCACTTTTTAATTGTTGATGTTTAATTGCAAAGAGCACAACAGTGTGTTTTTGCATAGGCCAGGAGGAGATGATACCTATTATTATCATCCTGTACATCACATCCAGAATGCCCCACAGGTGTTCGAAATTAGAGGCTGGTATGAATGAGCATAGTGATGTCCTGTCATCTCAGAGTGCCCCAGGTGGCATTATGTGGTATGCATTGAGCATAGCATATTCATTGCTTATATTTTTTGGGTGGAATGTCCCTCGGGTGCTCTGATTATGCTGCAGCATGAGCAGTGCCCACTTCAGTATACTCTGGGAAGGCTATCAAAGGTGGGTCATTGTGTGTTTGTTTTCCAGGAGCACAGCACTTTGAGGGGCCCATGAGCACCTCTCCACTATGGGAGTGAGGAAGACCTGAGAGCTTTCTTGTGTTGGAAGGTCTTCCCACTGTCCTTGCCTTTCTGCCAGGCCCTTAGGGTGCCCCCATGATAACTCATCAGTCTATTTGCACCACTCCCTGACTCTGGTCAATAGGGACACCCCAGGCACCACACCACCCCAACGTCACTCCAAAGGTCCCTTATAAAAAAATTTAGCTTGCTCGCAAGACACGCTCAGGTCTGTCGCATCGTAGGGCTTTTGAAATCACTAAACTTCAGGAATGTGCACACTCTCAATTGAATATTTTGCTTTACAAGCTAAATACCGAACAGTTAGCATGCCTGCTTGCCTCTCAAACACGACCCATCTACAATATAATTGAGAGTTAATGATTTTGAAGAGGAACATCAAATAGATAATTTTAGTGACTTGTAGGACTGAGGTCACAGTAATGCAGTTGTGTACATTGGAAGTAGATAAATGATGGGTCTTAATTTTCAACAGTAAGGCCAGTACAGCATGAGGCACTGCCAACACAAGGGGAGATCCTAGAACCAGGTTTTCAGACAAATGGACAGTTGGTGCAATAGCCGCAACAGACACAACATGACGATAAGTCAGCTGCAACAAATCAAGTGCAGCAATTTGATAGGCTATCAGGCATTGTTTTTCACTATGGGTTTGTATAGGTACTGCTTGGGAATATTCCTTTTCATGGCAAAAGAAAGTAAATGGCTTCTCATAATTTGGAAGACCTAGTGAATTTGTATTAGCAAGTTGACACTTGAAGCCTGTATATGTTGCTCTGCTTCAACGGACCGTTGAAGTGGGTTAGGTGTACCCTTGTGTGTCATTACCTGTAAGGGTCTTACCACAGCAGCATATCCCAGGAACCCCTAGTGACAGTAACCTACAGCACCTGGAACAAATCTCATCTGTGTAGGCTTTGCTACTTGCAAGAGTTCTGCCATACAGTGGGTCAAACAGTTGAGTAGATCATGGAGAAGAATATAGTGGCACAGAGAGTTGATGTAGGATACAAGCAAAGCAATATGCAGTGAGGCAACAAGTTAATCATAAGGATAAGGGACCAAATCTACTCTCCGATCTACGGTTATTGATGCAGAGGGGCAAACAAATGATCTAGGATGCTAACATCCTAGGAAGATGTGGTGGGGCTGCCAATTGATTCATCTAGTGTACTAGGGAGCAGAACATACAATTAGTTGTATTCATCTCTTACGTGAATGTTGATTGAACTGCTGGGCAAGGAAGCCAGTAGGATGTAAGTAAACTGTTTGCAATTTCTTAGTTTTAAGTGTCATATGAAAAGTTCTCCATTAGATGGAACCGGCCAAATCCTGTTGGTCAGACACAGTTATAGTTACAAGCTGATTAAGTATGTACTTGCACTTTCAGAGAAGGAAGAAAAAGACAGCCATCTATAAGGGCAGTTGTAGAGACCCCTCATGAAATTCCAAGTTATATCACCAAAAACAAGGAGAGGGATGACTGCAGTTAAGCACTTTACACCCACTGCCTGTCACCAACCATCAGTCTTTGCCAAAACAATCGGACCCAAAAGAAACAGGGAGGTACCATTCCCTCATCAGGCACTGGAAGCTGGTAACTTTATGGGAATGGAGCTACACCCCTGGGGAAGCAATTGTGTTGTTTGAAGAGTAAAGGCAAGAAGCAACGGAGTGCCCCTTGAGTGTGAGAAATCCAGTGGAAGGGAACCAGACCCCCTGAACTGGAAAAGTATACACCTGTGAGGACAATAATTGTGCTAATGTTGAGAAACTCAGGGCAAGGCAGGACCCCCTGCCCCCCTGAGGATTGTGGAACTTTAATTACTTGTTTCTTTTTGCACATTTGCACTTTGAACTTTGTGTTGAAACTGTGGAGAGAACCTCAATTGCTCACTTGAGAGACTATACCTATTTCATGTTTTCATAGGTTTGGGATGTAGGGGTCAGGTTAGGATTTCGGACATTCTGACAGTTGACATCCTTAGTTTTTATGAGGAAGAGAAACCCATTTAGTGTTAAAAAAAGTCTATAGCAATCAGTTGAGCACTTAGACGCCCAAAGGATTAAGGCTCTATATAAAAAGTAGAAAGATAGATAGATAGATAGATAGATAGATAGATAGATAGATAGATAGATAGATAGATAGATAGATAGATAGATAGATAGATAAAATGAATGCCCTTGTGTCTGAGTCTTACCCTAATTCATTACACTTCCCACTGGGATATTTGTCATTCTGATATTTTGTCACAAAGAGACCCTGCCATTTCATAACCTGCCACTCTGATAACAAGCCATTTTAATAATTCTCCACTGGATACTCTGCCACTGCGATATTATGTCCCTATAATATGTTCCCAGAGGATAACTTTGCCACAGTGATACTGTACCACTGTAATTATTTGCCACTGTCACTTTACCTTCCCTTTTTCTAACCTGCCAGTGGGATATTATGCTGTTTTGATAAGCTTACAACTGTGATATTTGACCACTTGGATTCTTTACTACATTGATACATTGCACTGAGATACGTTTCTTGCTTGGATAATTTTTGCAATGGTAGACCATGCCACTCGGATACTGCACCACTAGGAGACTATACGATTGGGATACTTTGTCACTGGGTGACAGTGCCACTGGGAGACCATGTCACTTTGATAATTTGCTGCTGGGATACTGTGCCAGGTTTATATTATGCCACTAGGATACCTTTCAATCTGGATAGCTTGCTACTGAGATACTCTACCACTGTGTTACCTCTTAATTTTAACAACTAGCAACTAGAATATCTGCCCACCAGGATTATCTGCTACTAGGATATTTCTGGCCACTGGGATAATCTCCTATCTGTTTATCCTCCCACTGTGATACCTTGCAACTTTTATATTCCTTGCCACTGGGGCATTTTCTCACCTAGACAATCTGTCAGTCAAATATCTGGATACCTTAAAAGAAAGGTTAAAGACACACAAAGCCCAACAAGATCCATGCAGCCCACCTGTACCATAACCCCCCATGAACTAACTGAACAACGCACACGGAAATGCCTCAATCACGGAAAAACCACCAGACAAATGTTACCTGTAATGGTGCAAGCACCAGCGAAGTAAGCCAAACAACGCAACCAACTACTTCTTAGAACCTACATTCTCTAGGAAGGCTTGCACACAACCTCTTAAGAAAAAGAGAACCCTCTTGTGACGTCTGGACCAAAATCACTTTGTCTCACAATACCAATCGATCTACAAATCCACACAAGGAACCATCCAAAGAAAGCTCATGCACACATGGAGAGATGAAGCAAACACCACCAGTGGACTAAATAAAGATCAAAGAACTAGAAAAGAACCAAACCACCTGAATCCAAGTTTGTCACTAGGGACTAGTAAGACAACACAATTCTAAAATACAAACCTACAAATACTCCTGAAAATGACATTGACCCTATATGCAACCTACTTGAGTTCTTCAATGGAGATTTGGAAGCAACAAAGGTTCAAATCTTAACCCACACACTAAATTCAATCATTGGATCAACAGGAAAAAGGAAGCAATGTCCAATCGCCATACCAGCATAAGCCCCAATCTGGTCAACACCAGATCAATGTCAAAGCATAGTAGAGATATACAGGCGCTCCTCAGCAAAGAGGGAGAAGACATGCTTTTCTTCAAAGAAATCAAGCAAATGGATGACTTTAAGATACCTTCACACAAATCCCTCCCAATCATCTTAAAACTCAGGCATGCCAACCGTGAAGGAAAAAGAGTAGGTGGTCTGGCCTTAGCATACAAATATCACTTAAGAATCACAATGGCAATCCACTTACTGTGCCAGGTACGATTCGGCTTCAGGTATACACAACAGCCTGTTGTCACCAACAGGTAACCCACTCGCACTCAAACCGGACTAAGTCTCTTTCTAAATGTGTTCAATGTATGTTGAAGTCAGCTTCAATTTTCAATGACACAGTTATTCATAAACCAACATTTCATTTATTTCATATGTGCCAGCATATCTGGGCATTAAAATCATAATAGAATAAGTAAATTATCTGCAAAATCCAAAGAAAAGTTTCACTGCACTAAACCTTTACATGAAGTGCTTGTTATTTCTATACAGCCAACTCAAACACAGTATTTAAAATAGCAGACGTGTTTCGGGTCAATCGTATCCATCTTCAGGGCTTTGAGTTGTCCTTCTTCCTTTGTCTATTTCCACAATGTTCATTAATTCACCTACAATAAGTGATAATTGATAAATATAGTATTGCCTCTCTATTACTCCTAAAGCATACGATTTCACCATATCATAAAAAGGTAATTAAGACTGACCTTGATTGGTTCTATGAGTACTCGAGGAAAATTCAACCTACAAACTAAATATAAAATAAAGTTGGCTACATGTTCCAATGAAACTGGCCAGTAACTACTCTTGTTTTGACATGTGAGTTCAAAAAGTGGTATTGCACTCACCCAGCCTCATTCAATGAAGAGCCTGTCAGGTGATCTTCCGCTTTCAGAATTCCTTAGAGGGAATTTCTACCTCTCTACAAAAAAAGAGAGTGAACTTGTAAACCTCAATAGATTTTAGTGCGGGACATGCACCGTAAAGCGAACGCTAGTCCGCTTAGCCGCTGCCAGGTACATGGGCTCAGCGACACTCGCGTTGCTTACCGACAATGCAAGTCGCTTTCCCTTGCCTATGGGATAAGTGGCAATTGAATACACCTACTGGCTCTGGGCTCCTTCAGATACACGGACCGTGGGCAGCAGACTGGGATACCAGTCGGGTGCCCGATGTCTGTGTAAATAACTTCAGCTGTCATGCAATGCCCCGCCTGCTCATTCTTCGGGCCCATGAGAGGAACTGAATCAGCACTATTGTTCCTCTTGGATGACCTAAACATGAACTCAGACTCCAACATCACTTCCGGATATTATTTGAAATGTCAGCGTTTTTTCCATGCAACCCTTTTCAAGAAGCAGGGATAAGCAATACTGCATGGCAGTGGATGAAATCCTCCCTAACAGAAAGAACAGAAACTACCTGGCTGCAATATCACGCACACCCACCTGTGGACTTCGACTAGGCTCATCCTACTCACCACCACTCTTCAACATTTATATGACCCCACTCATTAAAGTCATCAAGGGACATAAACACACATGCTACCACTATGAAGAACATACTCAAATCGATACCAGCAAGATATGGACCAAACATTTGGTAACTGCCTCTCACAATCCAATAGATGGATGAGCACCAACAGCCTTAAACTCAAACTGGACCAAACTGAAATCAGGATCATGCCCAACAACTTCTCTAAAGAAACGCATGAACCAGTGGCCACTGGAATGGGCACCAGACCGGAAGCATTCAAAGTAGTTAAAAATCTTAGAATCTTGATTGACAATGACCTAACACTGGTCAAAAAATAGTAAAGAAATGCTTCTTCCCCCTTTTTTTTACAATCTTTTTTTGTTCTCAGGCACCCCACACCTTTAACCATTATGAGATGTTCCCTCCCTACATGAATGCAGCATCTATATCTGGCTTCTGTGCCGGCCAGTCACTTGCACCAGGCGTTGGCGCACCTTTGCTGCTGGCTTTATCACGTGCATTCATTCATTCATATCTGCTCATAATGGATCATAACATTGTACAACAGTGTGCAACTTGTTGACTAAATGTTCTGGTTCTTCCCCAATATGAGATGTTTCTGACACATTCCTAAAATCCGTTTTCCACAAGGCATGCGCCATTACCAAATCGCCTGCTCCAACTGCGTTGGCTCCTGAAAGCGTGCTTAAAAAGCTGCCTGCAAGTGGGAGGCGGGAGATCATGCACTGCGCCTGCGCAGCCATAGGAGGGCCTAAGAGTCAGGCTAGAAGTGCTCAAGCTGTCACTAGGCGTAGACGCTGGAGGGATCTGCTGCTGTGCTCGAGGCTGTAGTTATTGGGGTATGGCTTGAGGTCATCGAGCTGGAGTTGTAGGGGCTTGCAATGCAGGTTTTTTTAGAAATGGGTACACCACTAAATACATCAACTTTATTCTCTGATATCCCTTCCCCTTCCTGATTTTCAGCTTTCGTTAATTGGGGATGAAAGAGGTGATGGGTATTGGTGGCATAGGGGTGGCTGTTTATTTTTTGAAAAATATTCATCTTCGTTTCGCTTTGTCGTTTGCATCTGTTGAACCCCTTACTCTGGACTCACTGGGTCGTTTTGAAGCTTTCCCGCGCCAATCGAGAAATATCTCCCATTGCAACTGAGCTGCTTTCGTGTTCTTCACTGTGAGCAATCGTTTCCCATTCAGAAGGTACCTTTCACAGGAAACTATTCATATTTGTCATTCTGCATTACAAAATTCAATTTTTCTAGATACTTGGACGTGTCAGAACAATAGTGACAAAGAAAACATACAATGCACGGTGTACACTTAATTAGGGAGCAACATTCCTTAGTCTGCTCTTTACCAATTCTCACTTTAAGGAAAACTCTCCTCATATGCGTGGCCTCTGGGAGCGGAGAAGGGTGTTAGCAGGCCTTACTGATGGTAACTACGCCAAATTAGGGCCTGAGATATTGAAGATATTATTCACCATAAATTCATGTATGTGCGTTTGCTCTGCTTTCTGTAGCTCCACCAGTTCATTTTGCCCCCCACTAACTCTGATTTCCCAGAGCTATTCTAAGCAGATTCAGATTCTGATTACATTCCTTGTTCACGTATGATGCATCCAATACTGCTTAAAATCATTTAAATACAGTTACACACTTATTCAGTTTCATAGTTTCTAACTTACTGCCGCCCCATAGGCGACTGCATTATAAATAAAAAATAAAATGGCTCTCCCCAGGAGATGAAAATACACCAGCCTTGGGGGCAGTCTTCCTCCGAAGCCCTAAAGAGAGTGTTAATGTCTCTTTCCTCTTGAGATGTCTTCACTGGGGTTCGGAGAGGAGAAGTCTGCAGAAAGTGTTGTCATCACAGCTCGGCATGACCATCCAAGGGCCTGATTCTGAGCATGTGCTATATATAGTGTTGAAAGCCGACATTCTCCCCACCAGTTTCCAGCACCACCATTCTCGGGTCCTTTCCAGCACCAAAGCTGCACAAAACCACCATTTACATAGAAACATGAGCTGAGGTGGCACTGCAAGCATTTTCTAAAAGTCTGCCACTTTTCTAGTTTAAGAAAGTTTTCTCAAGCTTTCATTGGACTAGAAAAGTGGTGCTGCAGTCTCGGAAATGCTAATTTTGTAAAGGAAAAAGTGTGAAGCAGCGTTTAACGGCACCTCACTGGTGTCTGCATTTCTCATGGTTGCTAAGGCTTTTGTCAAGCAGTAAATTAGCCTCATGCTAAAGTCGTGACTTTGATGCCAGTCCGCCACATTAGCACTTCCTCAAAATAGGGTGCTTTTAAAGAAAGTGTTCATCCTTCATAGATGTACACTTCTGTGTTTTTGCCTGCCCGATTGTGTTTTTGGATGCGCCTCAGAATCGGGCACTGAGACTTTAAGGCACCAAAACTGTGGATGACAAATGAAATGAAACGCTCTATTTCTAGAAGCAGCAGTTTACTCAAGGCCTGGTTCTGAGCATGTGATAAAAAGTGTGTGGGAATATGACATTCTCCCCTCCAGTTTCCAGCACCATCATTCTGAGGTGGGTAAACATTATGGGTAGCAAAAGCTGCTAAAATCACACATTGTAGGAGAAACATGTGCTCCAATGGCATTGAGAGCATTTCTTAATAGACTGCCACTTTTCGAATTTACGAAAGTTTTCTTAAACTTTCATGAAACTAGAAAAGTGGTGCTGCAGTTGAAGAAATGCATTGTTTATAAAGGGGAAAAGTGTGCTGTGGAGTTTAACGGCACCTCAAAGGTACCGTATTTGTAATCCTTTTGTTGTCCTGCTAACCCAGTGCTGCTTGGAGGATAATCCCCTCCATGTGGATGCCCTGCATTCTTCATGGCTGCCAGGGCTATTGTCAAGCAAACAATCAGGCACATGCAGAGCTGAAGCTTTCATGTCCCTGAACCACATTCTTTCTTCATCAAAATATTGTATTTGCAAGTAAAGTGCTCCCTCTTCATGGAGGAACACTTTTTTACATTTGCATGCACTTCAGAATCAGCCCCGAGTCAGTTTGTTTTTTTTGCAGCTGCAGAAAAAACAGTGTTTCTCCTTCTAACAGAAAGGCAGAACAACATGCAACAAATACAGCAATCATGTATTAGATTTTAGACAAAAGCCTCCTCTTGACACTTTTAGTTAGTTTCATTTTAGATGCTACAACTTCCACAGGCACACCCTGCACCCTTGAACACATGTATAATGAATGATACTCAGTCTCTCACTTGTACATCTTCACTTATTCGGATCACATGACATATTTCGTTCCCCTAAAGTGGGCCACGTGACTGGCGTGCTTAAACATAAGTACTCGCGTCTCTTAGTTACCGCTAGCTCATGTGACACCCGTTCCACTCTCTGGGGACTGAAGCTTCATGTCATTCATCATACGAGGCATAGACTTGTTCACAGCATCAGCTTTTACCTAAACTCTTTCTGTCTCATATCAATACTTAAGGCATAGCCTTGTTCTGAGCAAGTTCCCACATCCCAGCTACACAGTCCTATGATCAGTACCACTTGTGTGGGCTTACAAACCATAGGCTTTAATGCTGCTTTATACACACTGATCATGGCTGTGACCCCTTACCTTCACGCCATAAAAATCAAACATTATGCATTTGCCTTTCACACACTTGCGGGATCAAATTTTTGTTAGGTTTGGTTGATACATGTAGAGAGGTTCCCGCGTCTCCATTTCAGGAACCTCTGTGTCATTTCTAAAGTGGCATGTGCAGGTGTCCTTAATACATAAATCGGGTAGGAGGTGGTAGGATCCTGGCAGTACCTCTGGACAAATGTTTCAGTTTAGCCAGAGTCTGGGAAATAAATTGAGAATTAAGAGGCATAATATAGGTGATGTTTGAGGCTACAAGAAATCAATAGAATCCTCGCTGAGCTGTGATCCCAAATAGTATGTGTGTACGTGTGTGTGCACGCAGATTCACATAGTCAATTCTATTTATTAGTGCCTGTGTGTGACCATGGTTCCTCCACCTGGGGTAAATGTGTACATCGGGAAACAGTGTGAAACTTAGAAAAGTTAAGCAAAGGCACTTTGTGCTAGCAAGAAAGCAGTGGCTGTAATTAACATTAGAATTATGCAATAAAGTGATAATAAATCTCACAAGAAGTCATTAGTATTAGCCAACAAAGTTGCATTTCTTTATTACAAACATTGCAGGTGAGCACTTCATGTGCCTACTTATGCATGAGGAATTGAATAGGGAACAGTGTTTGAAGAGGACTGTATGAGGTTCCATGAAGGGACTTGTTGGCGTGGTCAGGAAAGGTCCTCAAGATGTTGAGGAGTTCATATGTGTGACTTGGGGTTGCGGCAAACTGGGTGCAATGTTGCAATTTGATACATATCCAGTGTAGTTAAATGTGTCTGGGATATGCTACTTAGTTTTACTTTTTGGTTAAATTGACATATATTAGCTTTGGACGCACGTAGAAAGATAAAATGCTAAAACCACAAAATGAAATATAATACGATCCAGACATAATGTGCTATGGAGTGCCCAGACGCAGGCAATGAGGAGTTTCCGATGCGCATGCGAACAAGGGGCCTGTCCTGAAGAACCCACGATAAAAGAGAAATTATATTTATTAACAAACATAGGCAGGAGGAAGCCCTACTGGCAATGGAGGCTGGGGTAATATATCTACACAAAACAAGGTTCCACCACTTCTTGTTTTTCTTATTGATAATCAAATTTAGCGTCTGTCGGTACCTAAACCTAATATCCCACTAGATATTTGTCTGGTATGACACTCCAAAATACAAAGAAATAACAAAGATTATAGTGGTTGTAAAAAAAGTTAAATAAAAGTTAATATTTATTCAAGCAATCTATTAAAGACAGATATGTAGAATCAAATTTAATACAACATAAATAAAACGTTAGACAAAAGAAGACATTGTGCCAAGGGACAGAACCTTGGACCAGTAGTCAAACGAGATAGAAGACCCAAAGGTCTTGGCAGGAATCCCTCAATACCAAAACAGTGCAAAATAAATAAAAAATATCTAAGAAAGATTTAAAGAAAACAAAGGATCAAATATATTGAAAGTTGTTCAAATACAAAGGTACTTATTTCCTTATTACCCAACAATTTTGTCAGGAGAAGTAGGAACAAATTGTCTGGTCATTTGGTTTTTCCTTTTGTTTTCATCTATATAACCATTATTATTTGCAACAAGGATCGATATTCGACCAAATCATGGAATCATTTTGTTGTCAGTTCAGTTTGTATCTCTTTTTCCTGGCATCATCTTAATTACTCCATTTTGTGTTACTAGAGTTTTTCCTATATAGGTTCTGCCGACGTGTGTGTTGTTATGTTAGGTTGATTTATACCACTCACCGCTACCACACAAGTGCAGTCTCCAGGTGCTCACGTGGCTCTGCAAGAAAGAGGACGGGGTTGGTTAGTGAGGGAAGAGTGATAGGATAGGTCCAGAACCAGGAGAAACTGGTGTCTGTGTGTGTTGGTTTGCAGATGGCTGGTTGCATGCACTGGCTTTTTGCATCTGTACAGGCAAAGGTTGTTTCTATTTGACTGTTTGTTATGTAGCAGTGTGTCTGTGTGTTTTATGTGTAGGTTGGATGGTATTTTAGGTTGTGTACACTGGCTTGTATTCGTACGTGTATGGTCCAATGCCTGGGTTGTTTCTATGGGACTGTTTGTTATGTAGGAGTGGGTCTGTGTGTTTTATTTGTAGATTGGATGGTATTTCAGGTTCTGTGGACAGGCTTGTTGTATCCGTATGGGTAAGGTCCAGTGTCCAGGTTTGCTGTTGTAAGCTTTTGTTACTTGTGTGTTAGTGTATAGGTTGGATAGCCCACTGAGAGTGTATAGTGTTTGATGGTGTGTTGGAGGAAGCAGGGGCGGGGTGGTTAGCACACTGGCTACTCTCTAAGTTCTTATATGTGGCTGATCTACACAATTCTATATAGTGATATGCATGGTTAATTTTACAGTCTCTCCAAGTGTGGCACGTGGCTAATCTTCACAAATGTATCTAAAAGTGTTGCATGGCTAATCTACACAGATCTATCTAAATGTACTGAGTGACTAATCTTCACGATCTATCTAAGTGTGATGTGTGGCTAATCTTTACAAATCTATCTAAATTTGCTGAATGGCTAAACTTCACAATCTAAGTGTCATGCCTTGCTGTTCTTCACAAATATATCGAAATGTGATGCATGGCGAATCACCCCAAATCTATATAAAAGTGTTGCATGACTAATCTTCAAAGATCTATATAAATGTGCTACATGGCTAAACTTCACAATCTATCTAAGTGTGATATGTGGCTAATCTTATATTGTATTGAATTGTACTGTATTCATCATTTATACAACACCTTTCCCGCATTTGTATGGCCTCAATGTGCTTTGCGGTTGGAATGCTCTCAGGGACCGTAGTCTGTGTGTGGGAGATTCTGAGAGTTGATTTATAAGATGCGTGTGTGCATTTTGCTAGGTTAGGACATAGGTGGGCTGGCAAAGCTCCAGTAAGCAGCCTAGAATTCAGGCCTGTGGACGGGTGCTGTTGGTGGTTTAGGACAGATTTCTAGTGCCGGGGATTCAATGTGTGCCCAGCTAGGCTGACTTATTTTCTATGTTGTCGCTGTATACTAGTGGCAGAGGTGTTCTGGTACATCAGGGGTTGCAGTGAGGACGGCTATGCAAGCTGCTACACTGGAATTGCATAGCCATAAAGCTGTGACTTCAAGTTTGCCTGGCCACTGTCATGGTGTGTGGCTGGACTGGCGACTTCCCTGGATGCTGGGGATGCAGAAAAAACACGACGTTCGACAGTATACTACAATCCTCAGGATTCCCTGGTGAGCAACTCTGCAACAGGTGACTGGGACACCCTACGCAGAGGCACGGCAGGCTGCGTTGGTCACCGCTGTGTTTCAGCTTAAGAATTCTGCAAGCCGTGAACCCAGTGCTCCTAAACTCACACAGTGAGCCAGTGGTTTCTGTGTTTACCCTGTTGCCGCTCTTTGTTCTTGACCTCTTCGCAATGTTTCCCGTATTGCCTCTGCCTGTCCCTTTACTACTGTTTGCCCAGAACCTCTTGATACTGAAGGCCCGGTTACTTGACCTCCTCACAATGTTTTACCGGACTGCTTCTGCCTGTCCCTTCACTGCTGTTTGCCCCGAACTCTTGATACTGCACTGCCAGTTACTTGATCTCTGCTATTCCCAAAGGCTTTTGATTCTTGCTTATCCCCTGATCCGTTTTTGCCTGCCATGTGACCTGCAATACTGTTTTGGAACCTTTGGATTCACTACGCTTTATCTGGAACATTATTTCCGTTATTGGAGTAGTTTTTGGTTTAATTCTTCAAACTTGCAACTTTGTACTGCTCCTGTGTACTCTGGTGAACACTCTAGAAGCGACCCCATTCCACCCACGTATATTCTCTCCTGTACGTCCTCATGCCGGCGTGTCTTGTGGAACCGGACTCATTTGCCCCTGGATTGCAGACTGTATCTGGCACAGTAACTTTGAAACAGTTCAAGAACTTTACCTGGTAGAAGGTATTTTCGGTAGGTTCACTGCATTCATTTCACACTTCCAGGTAGGCTTGGGATTTAGGAAGGTATCAGCTATTGCGATATTGTGGTTTCCACGTACACCAATTCACCAGTTTACATTTTTCTTGCAGCTTTCTGGCCATGCCCTTCCTGCCTTTTCATTTGTGCCCTCAGTCCACCAGTTGACCATGTTGTGGTTGACTGTGCTCTCAGGGGGAACGTCTCCCTATAGTAGGGGGCCTGGTAACTTTGTCACAGTGAGGTTCAGGCTATGACAAAGCCCTCCTTGTTACAAGGCTTTGATACCGGACACACACCTGCATTCTAAAGTACATGGATGGATGTCCATGCCTGCGGCCTATGTCCACAGACATGGTGCAAAGTATACATACCTTAAACTCAGAGGGCGTTAATCTTCGATGGTGTTTTTGTAGGTCTAACGCAATTGGCTGGTCTCGCCAGTTGTGGTCTCACTAGATTGAAAGCGTGAGAAGTGGAACAGGGGCCCAGAGGGACGAGTGAGTGATTTATTATAATCTGTGGGAGAGGGGGGGAGTTTATCATGGTGTGCTGCAGCGAACACCTAGATTTGGGATACTGGATAGAGGGAGAAATGGCATCACAAAGGTGTCAGGTGGAGTCTTGACAGTTAGTCAGAGATCCCAGGTGTAACAGGTTTTGGCGGTCCAATGTTGTGGTCAAATCTCATTCCTCATGGCATGTTCGATAACTCTGTAGAAACATGTAATTGCATTTTAGTGCCATGTCAGAAACTAACCTCAAATGTAAAGAAGCCAATATTATCACCCTATTCGGCTTACCCTAAAAATGGGGAGGGTGTACTCAAGGCATCTTCTCCCCTCTCGGGTTGCCAAAAGCGGCAGTGGATCTGGCACTGGACTCGAAATGCAGCTGCAGAAAATGGCCCTGCAGCTGTGTGTTGTCTGTTGGACCTCCTTAATGTGTTATAAAAGGACCTTAGATTTGCAGAAGAGGTTAAATAATGATCATATATTAATAGTGGGGAGAAATTTGAAAAGGTCTCCGTATTACACTTATGTAGTGCTGGGACTTAATAGAAACATTAACATGATTTACCACAGCCTGAGGATTGAAGGATGCCATGCTTTCATAACAAAGTTATCAAGAAGGATGGGGTTATTTTATATTTGCCCACATATTTGACTTGACACATACATCTTAGTAGATCGGTCCGGGGGCGTATGCTTCTGGGCATCAGAGCAAAGTCTCTGTGTTCGAAGTGCGTCAGAGTGTAGCCATCTATTGTGACTGGTTATGAGCTGCAATCGGTACATACAAAGTGCATAATTAAGAACAGGAAACAGTGCACGTGTAGGATCAGAAGAGTATTGTGGTTGAGGCGGTCTATATAAGTCGCCCGACTAACTGTGCTGTAAAATTCAGGATGCCCACTGTCATATTGGAGAGAGCACTTGTACGGAGTGTTCAGAAATGGCTGCAAAGCCAAGTCTGATGCAGTCAGAGTAGTTATGGAATCCCACGTCTCAATCCTATTCATCAGTCGTGTGTCTACGTGGTGACGTCAAGTAAGACAACACAATTGAATTCACAACAGGCACTAGCCTTAAAAATAAGAATAGAAGAATTGGAGAAATATGGGGTTTCTTTGTAGTAGGTTTGTCCAAAATCTACATAATGTGTCAATTTATGCGGTTCGTTGAGACTTGGGTTAGTTTGGCTCAATAGAGTCATCTAGCTGCTACCCGGCTGATTGTACAATAAACGTGCCCTCATTCCTGGGGTGGTTGGCCCACTTTGAGTTAAGGTGATTAAGCGCCCCCCCCTACCTCCAAGAGTCTCTGCAAATTGTTTCTTAATCTCTCAAACGCATAAGATTTGGAAGGATAAGGGATGTAGGATCTGGAAGGGTAATTGCCTTAAGGGTTAACACATATCTTTAGAGACAATGCTTGTGCCAGGATGAAAAATAACACAGAAATGTTCACTTATGAAAAAACTACTGAGAAACTTCAAACTTCCAAAACAGTTGGGGTGCCGCATGCATCTGACCCATCCAGACAATGAAGGGACTGGACCAGAATGCATAATTAACTGAAAGCAAACTGCCTTCAGCTGTCAAAGTAGGTGTTTCTGATGAGCTCTGTGTTGTAGTGTATGTCTGAGTGCTGGTGACATCACTGACTCTGGAATGCTGTGATGTCAGTGTAGTGTAGAGTGCTGTGGTGTTGTGATCTGAACTGAGGTTCTAACAGTTACAGTTGGAGAGTGTGAGCTGGCATAGAGGGACATGCCGGTGTCTTCTTGGCAATTATCATACTAATAAACCTACAATTAACTTACCTGCTGGTCCAGGTGTTGCTTTATGGTACCACATTATTTCACTGGTTCCGAGGATGGGATCCTGTCGAGGAGAGGGCAACAGGAAGTCCAGGAACATCGCCCTCCATGTATCCATGTCGTATGGGTGATGCCAGCTGTGTCAGCTCCTGGTTTCCTGGTCTGGGAACTGTGTTTCAGCAGGCCGGGTGGTGCTGAGGGCAAGAGTTTCTGTGTACCCAGGAGCGGAGCTGAATGGCACACAGTTCTGTGTGCAGAGGAGGAGGGTACCGTGGGGAAGGTACTCTTGCAATCGCAATGCTGCTCAGGGCATGAGTTCATCGTGCCTGAAAGGGGGGCTGGACGGCACACAGTTCGGCGTGCGGAGGAGGAGGGTGCCTTTGGGTAGGTGCTCCAACAGTGAGAGCGATTCCTAAGCAGGCCGGGTGGTGCTTAAGGAAAGGGGCTCCTGAAAGAGTTGGAACCGGGGTCTGGAAGACTTGATGGCAGTTTCTGGAGCCATTGTTGGAGCGTGGGGCCAGGAGGCTTCATAATTTCGGTTCTTGGCCACTCCGCACTGAGACTGCACGTGGGAGCGCAGGCGTGCGTTCCCGCTGGGCAGTGTGGAGCAGGGTCAGGTGGACTGCCGTCGGCCGGTTGTGCTCCAGCCAATGGTGTGAGTTGCAGCTGAGATGACAGAGCGGCCGTGTTCTTGCAGCTGTCGTGTGTCAGCAGTAGTGGAGGGCGCCAAGCGGAGATACCTCCACGCCATGGACTCCGCTGGGGTCGCCGAAATGGATGGGCGACGGTGATATGACCTCTGCGGTGCCGCAAGCACAATGATGACGTTGGTGTGGCACTGCGAGGCGTTCCAGTGTGAGCGGCTGGAATGCGGAAGGGAATTAATGCGTGTTGCGTGTGTGGCATTCAGTCAGGAAAGATTGATTGATTTCCTGTGTCCGGTGAAGGACTACATAACACTGGACTGCTCCAATGTTGGGACCTGCGTTTTGGTCGATGGTAACATGTCTTGCAGGGTGATTTCTCCTACAGCTGAAGGGAATTGTGGAGTTGTGGGAAGGACGCTATGCAGAGGAGGCATGGTTTGTTTCTTAGAGCGCATGAAAAGGAACACATCAAGGGCGACATGCTTCATCGAAGAGGCGGATGTGTGTCCTAATCTGGTTATTCTCTGGTGCTGTTGCGTTTCTTCTAGACCCCTCGTGGGGTCGGATTTTGATTGTGTGGAGCAGCTCCATGTGTGGAGGACTAATTGTTTCCTTGCGGAACTATAGTGTACCAGGCCGGTCTGTGTGATGTCCTGTGTGTGTGTTGTGGTCTGTTTGTGATATGCTCTGGAGTATTAGCGTTATGGGCTGGTATGGGTATGTGTGTTTGTGTCGTGGCCCTAGTGTATTAGGAACTGACGTTTGAAGTTGAAATTGTACTTTTCTTGTTGACCTGATGTTTTTTTGCAGGTGGGATGTTAGACTCGTGGTTGGCTTTGGACTCACGGTTTTGGACACATGGGTGGCCTGGGATTGTTCGGGGGCAAGTCTGTGTATTATTGTTCCTTTAGATTACAATGCTACAATTCGGGTTACTGTTCATTGATGAATAGTCGGCGTTCAGTGAAGTCACTTTTGTTATTGTTCCAAGCATTTCAGATGTCCGAACAAATGGAATATATCGTGTTCATGGGAAAATCAAGGTTTTGTCAATAGCCATGATTTATGGCATATTTTGTGGGTGTCCTCTGTCTCGTGAGTGGTGCGGAGGGTGCGTGTGCGTGGTTGAGGAGACGTAGTGTGTGCCATTTTTCCAGAGTTGGGGCATGAAATGCCCGGTGGGTTCTGGGTGCCTCTTGCCTGCGGGATTCCGGCCGGATCCCGTAGTGGATATCAATGCTTTGGTATTACATGACATGGGTTTTGTTGTCGTGTGGCTGGGACAAGGGGGTCCCGTTGTGCGTGTGGAGGTGTTCCATCGGGGCAATATGTCCTGTGGTGACTGTGATGGTAACCTGGCCTGTGACAGGGGTCCCGTATGTGTGAAGTGGGTTTACTGCCATAGCTGTCTACCTGTGGTTCCTATGAGTGTGTGGGGGGGTGTTTACTGCAAGAGCAGTCTGGCTGGTGCTAGGGTCCCATGTGCTGTGTGTAGGTGGTACTGTAAAGGCAGTCTGGCAGGGGCTAGGGGTCCTATGTGTATGTGGAGGTGTTTACTGCAAAGGCAGTCTGGCGGGGGCTAGGGGTCCTGTGAGTGAGGGAGTTGTTACTGCAAGGGCAGTCTGGCTGGTGCTAGGGTCCCATGTGCTGTGTGGAGGTGGTACTGCAAAGGTGGTCTGGCGGGGGCTAGGGGTCCTGTGAGTGAGGGAGGTGCTACTGCAAAGGCAGCCTGGCTGGGGCAACGGGGCCCATGTGGTGGTGGAGGAGTTTACTGCAAATGGCAGTCTGGTTGGGGCTAAGGGTCCCGAGGTGTGTTGGTAGTGTACTGCAGTGGCCGAGGTAATGGGAGGTGTACTGCCGTCTGTAATCGGCAGGGTCCAGGGGTCCCGTTGTGCGTTGGTGTACTGCATATGCAGTCATATGGCTGCTGTGGTGCAGTGTGGCAGAGACTAAGGGTCTCCCAGTTGTGTGGTTTGGGCACCGGTGAGGTTGACCGTGGTTTTCGTTTGGTGTTCAGGTGTGTGTGTGTGTTCTCTTTGTGAGAGTTGTTGAGGACTGATGTTTAGGGGTGTCATGCTTGTTTTTGCTCTCTGTTGAGCTGGGATTGTACCCGGGCATGGCAGCCCTGGTGCCCTGGGGTGCAGACCAGGGTGGAAGGATGTTGGTGCACAGAAGGATTTGATGGTTAGTGTAATGTACTTTTGGGGAACGCTGGAGCGTGACAGGCTCTGGGTTTCAAGGGGCAGCTTGAAACAGGTGGAGTGCATGTTTTTTTTATTTTTGTTCCTCGGGTGTTTTCCAGTTCAGTTTGAGGGGAGGTGTTAGCCCTTATTCTACTTCGGAAGGTTCCTCATTGTTTGTGGCCTTGTGAGGACGGAGTGGAGTTGAATGTATTCATTGGCACGGGAAGGGTGCAGGTGGAGTAGAATGCAATTTTTGGCATTGGTTGGGGTGCAGGTTCATTTTATACCATTTTTACCTTTTGGCATGGTTAGGGTGCTGATTCTTGGGGTGCCACGTAGGTTTATGGTTGCGCAGTGGTTTTGGTGTGAAGTGTGGCGCAGTGTCCTTAGTGTGGTTTTAGGGTGGTTGGCATCCTGTCTTTAGGTGGTCATGGTATTTGTTTTGGGGTGGTGAGCGATGCTCCAGGTGAACAGTGTCCTTAGGAAATGTGTATGGTGTCCATTTGGGGTCTTATGTGTTGGTGCAATTACGTGCTGGCCACACATACTTGTGGGGGGTTTTGTTCTATGGAAGGAAGAGTGTTGTAAGATCTTTCTTCTGGTGTTGTAAGATCCTTCTTGTTTTTCAGTAATGTAAGGAGGGAGAAGTGTTGTGGTGTATGTCTGAGTGCTGTTGACATCACTGACTCTGGAATGCTGTGATGTCAGTGTAGTGTAGAGTGCTGTGGTGTTGTGATCTGAACTGTGGTTCTAACAGTTACAGTTGGAGAGTGTAAGCTGGCATAGAGGGACATGCCAGTGTCCTCCTGGCAACTATCATACTAATAATCCACAATTAACTTACCTGCTGGTCCGGGTGTTGGCCTATGGTACCACGTTATTTCACTCTGCACCTGCCAAAGCACTCAAAATATAGAGACTCTGGCCACCATCAGTGTTAAGTGTCTGGTACTTGCAGCTACATGAAATTACAGGCTCTGTAGGTTTCACTGAGCTGAGCCTCTGAGCAGACCCTGGATGGTCAGGGTCTCTGCAGTCAGTCAATTGAAATCCTGCACTGTGATGAGGAGCTACTGAACTCAGACTTCTGAACATGTCACAGAGCATGTATCTCCAAACTGGGATCCAGGCTTAATGAGGTTAAAATTCTCTGCCTTAGTTCTTGCCAGTGAGTGCTTAGCAGTTCCCTGCTTCCCCTCACTTGCTGATGGCATAATTTTCCTTTGTAAACATCTGCCGCTATCAGCTTCCATCTGAATGCGCCAGCACTTCCCAACCCGCATTCTGGTCCAGCTTCCTGCTCTGTCCCACCCTTCCACCTTAAACCCCCCACTGGACCTCTGATTGGGCCTTAGCACGGTGTGGAACACCTTGAGGGTGACCTCTGATTGGGCCTTAGCACGCTGTGGAACACCTTGAGGGTGTAGGCCTCCTACGAGGATCACTGCCGGCCTTTTCTGCCTTCCTTCTTGCCGGGTAGACCTTAGCAGTTCCCTGCTTCCCCTGACTTGCTGATGGCGTATTTTTACTTTTTTAACATCTGCTATCGGCTTCCATCTGAGGGCCCCAGCGTTTCTCAGCACGCATCCTGCTCCTGCTTCCTACTTCCCCACAGCCCCCCGCTTCTCATTCCCCATATCTCTGATTGGGCCTTATTTTCTTTTATGTCATCCAACCAGGGCAGCCCCCTGCCCATGCAGCCCCTCCGGGAATGGTGCTGAGGCAAAGGGCAGCTCCTGCAGTAGCAGCACCTGACTGTGTTTGCCTGTGGAGCATGCAGCGCAGCCGTCAACCAGCAGCAACTTACAAGGTAAGAAATGTGCAGGCATGGGGAACAGCCATTACTGCTCTCTATAAAACTGTCCCCCCTCTCTTATTACTCCCTTTACCAATGCACTTTGTCCCTAACACGGAACCATACATCTAGTTGTTTTTACTTTTTCTGCTGTATGTTGAAACCTAGGGATTTTCCCTCTTCCAGGAATCTTGCATCTGGGTGTTTTTGCCTTTTCTTCTGTATGTTGAAACCTAGGATGTTTCCCTCTTTCAGGGATCTCACATCTAGGTGTTTTTGCTTTTTCTGCTGCATGGTGATAGCTAGGCTTTTTCCCTCTTCCAGGAATCTCACATCTAGGTGTCTTTTGCTTTTCTGCTGTTTGTTGAAAGCTAGGCTTTTCCCTCTTAGAGGAAACTCGAATCTAGGTGTTTCTTTCTTTTTCTGCTGTATGTTGAAACCTAGGATTTTTTTCCTCTTCCATCAATCTCACACCTATGTGTTTTTGCTTTTTCTGCTGTGTATTTAAACCTAGGCATTTTACCTCATTTAGAAATCTCGCATCTAGGTGTTTTTGCTTTTTCTGCTGTATTTTGAAACCTGGGCTTTTGACCTCTTCTAGGAATCTCACATCTAGGTGTGTTTTGCTTTTTTGCTGTTTATTGAAACTTAGGCCTTTTCCCTCTTTAAGGTATCTCGCATCTAGGTGTTTCTTTCTTTTTCTGCTGTATGTTGAAACCTAGGATTTTTCCCTCTTCCAGGAATCTCGCATCTAGGTGTTTCTTATCCTGAACACTTGAAACTAGATGGGTGCATTGCTGTTGTGTTGAAGTTGGCTTTGTGTATCTCCCTCACCCGCTCTCAGACCACACTTGCCCCCCCTTTTCCCCTCTCCCCTATTCTCCTCTTTCTCTCCCACATCACCTGGTGAGGTCTCTGGATGGCTCCACTCTGCGAGAGTCTCATCCAAGCAGATGATCCCCTGCTCTGCAAGTACTTTCAAGGACAACATTGCCTTTGCTGCTCCAGCCTTGATGGATTCTGTGATCACTCCTTGCCAGCGGTTCCTTCCCTTTTCTCCTCTAGCATTCTCTTGTGCACCCTCTCCTCAAAAGTGCAAGTGTACCTGTTCACTTGCATTTAATGTACCCTTCTCCTCCCTCAACCTGAGCACTACCCATTCCTCCCCGTCCTGCCCTTCCTCCTTCCCCTCTGCCCTCATTCTGTTATTACACTTGCACGCTTTGAATTGTCTGATGACCTAGTGAGAACGTTATTGTTGTCCTCCTCCCTGTTGATACCAACCTACACCCCCCCTCCTCTCCCCTCTTCTGTTACTGCACTTGCACTCTCCGAATTGTCACGACCTAGTAGGAACGTTATTGTTTATCTTCTTCCTGTTCTTCCTCTTCCTACATTTCCCCCTCCCCCCTCTCCCCTCTTTCTGTTACTGCACTTGCACGCTCCGAACTGTCTCAAGACCTACTAGGAATGTAATTGCTTGTTTTCTTCCCTGCCCCCGCCCCACCCCTTCACCTCCCTTCACCCTTCCCCTTCATTCTTGTGAGGCACATGCATGATCCAAATGTCTCAACACCTAGTAGGAACGTAGTTATTTCGTTTTTGTCTTCCCTGTAACTTCCCCTCCCTTGCCTTCATGCACCTTGAAACACAATTTGGCTGTATAGGCTGTATAGGTGCATTATAAATAAATAAATGAAACCCTATTAAAATCCATGAACTGATCTCTGTAGGATTCTGCGCCTTAAAGCAAGATTACTGTGAGTTTCTCCTCTGAGGTTCCCTCATCTCTCGACTCAAACCCCAACTTTTTTGTGTCTGGACAACAACACCTGTCCTAGACATGTTGTGTGGGCAATCCTATAAGTGTGTAGAATGGGTTTATACCATTTGTTAAGCTTTGCTTATAGAATTATCGACATTATTACATATTTCTCTAAATGGCTATACATGACACCGTGGATAGAACAACACTGTGGTTGAACCGAAAAAAGAATAGCATAGGTTATAAGGTGCATATTTCTTCTGAATAAATAATATTTTGGTAGTGTACACAATCACCAGTTAATTTTCCACCGAAATGTCAGTCCTTCTTTGGGCTGTCATGTGACCTGCATTCAAATGAGAGCTTGGGAAGTCTCTCCTGCTCACTAATGATTAGAGTGTGGAGGAGAGTTTGTGAGAGAATGATTTAAGAGAGAACATTAGTTTGGTAAAGTAGCAGGCCTTCACATTGTCCAAAGCATTTCAAAATATAGGATAACATAACTTAACAAATATATTTGTAAAGCACATGTTCGCCCTCAGGCATGTTGGCCCTGAAATTACAGATTTAGGTGTGAAGCGAATTTCTTTGTACGTGATTAGGGAAGGAGGGGTTTGGTGTATATTCCAGCAGCATATCTGGAGGCACATAATAACTTCAGTTGTTGAATCACAGGTATACTCTAGGGTGGAGGGCAAAGGTGGATGCAGTAAAGGCGTGGGCGGGGTAGACGTGTTCAAATGAGAGGTTAGGAGTCAATCAATGAATTCCTGTTCAATAAGGAAGCTCTGGGGTGGGGATAAGGTAAAGAACGAGGATGTGATTTCATCTAGGTGGGGGCTATCGATTTAGCCTTGTATTTTTGTTTGGAGTTGGAAGAGGTGGGAAGGGGCAGAAATGAGAGGTGGAACAGACAAATCTACATTTCAGAATGGAGAGGGTCGGCAGAGCGGGTGCCAGTGGAAACGGTGTGTGAAAGAAATAACATGCAAAGGGAGATACCTTGAGTGTTAGTAGATAAGTTATTGAGTGTGGTGAGCCAGTGGTCGGACAGAAGCAAGTCGGGATTGCTTTGGTTAGAAGAAGAGATGTATGGGAGTTTGAAGTCATCCATATAGCAATTAGGGCATTGGCTGCAAAGAAGTCAAACAGGGGGTCAGGCAGGAGAAGACGGATTTGAGGGCGTGAGGTGTAGCAATAAGGAGGAGAGAGCAGAACATGGAAGGAAACATGGGGGGTGAATGAAATGTGGGTGGCCTGAAAGATGTTCAGAATGTTATCTGTGAATGCTGCAGAGGACAAGAATGTAGGAGAGGAGGTATGGGGAAGAGGTAGAAGTGGAGTTGGTGTCAATAGATGGTGATGAGAGGATGCAAGCTAAACGAAAGTGGGTGATGTTTCGTGGAGTGTTCATTGATGGGATGGGAGAATGTGTGTAGGCGTGTGATCAGGAATGCTTTAGGAAGAGGGGTAGTGATCTGGCCCTTCATCTCAGCTGCCTCTTGAAGGGAACACCAAGGTCATACAATACCAAGTCATGGTGAAAGTTCCCATGGTCAGTCATGGCCAATGAGGGCCAACGCGGCCTGGACAATGACAAAAGCTGCCAAACTGTGTGACTAAATGGCAAGAACTCAATATGAACTAAGTGCCAAGGGCTATCATGTCTATATCTGTACAATTACATTCCCGGCCATATTGTGGAAATAGCTGACAAATGATGTGAATACCTTTCCATTTGGTGCAACGAACTTGCACATTGTGCACATTATTAATAGAATATGACACTAATTCCTCCCACTGGACCAGCACCTTAGTGTGACCCTGCAAGTATGACACTCTGTGGGATGGCCCACTCATCCGAATTCTCTCCGTTATTATTGTTATTTTTATTATTATTATTATTATTATTATTATTATTATTATTATTATTATTATTATTATTATTATTATTATTATTATTGTATTTATTGAGTGCGGACCTAGCTTTGAGAAGCAATGGATCGCTTTACAAAGGTATATAGCAATACAGATACATAATGGAGCACTTAACAGAGTTATGGAACAGTACAGATGAATAACTGAGCACTTTCAGAGGTAATAACAGAACATATATACAGCGGAGGGTGGGATACAGAGTGGCACATAGGAGAGGTACAACTGTACCGGGTGGCAGGAAGGAGAGGGATAGGTGGCATCGAGCAAGTCAAGTGGTGCGAGGGGCAACGCGATGGCCTAGGTGTTGAGTAGGAGAGACTCCTTGAGCAGGTGGTTCTTGAGTTCTTTTCTGAATTGTAGGAGTGTGGGCATGAGTCTGATACTGACGGGCAGGAGGTTCCATAGTCTTGGTGCATTGGGAGAGAAGGTGTGTTTTCTGGTCCTTCCCTTTTTGCAGCAGATTTCTTGTCTGAACGTGTCCTAGCTTCTAGTGGTGCACTGTCCGCTGGAGATGCTGAGTTTATCCACGAGGTAGCTGGGTGACTTGTGAGCGACTGCCTTAGATGATGCTGCAAGACTTGATGGTGATTTGTGCGTGCAGTGGGAGCCAGTGATGGTCATTGCGGGCCGGGTTGATGTGTTTGTATCCGCGCAGACCCTTGATGAGGCATGCGGCTGCATGTAGGACCAGGGACGTCATTTCACCAAAATGCCAGGGGTCGCGGAAGTGACATCACAATGTCACGCCCCCAAGAGTAACATCACAGGAAGTGATGTCATTTGACCACTCCCCACGTGACATCACATGAAGTGATGCCATTTGACCACGCCCCCACGTGCCATCACAGGAAGTGGCCTCACATAGCATTGTTTCTAAGTACACTACGAACAATATGGTCACGATAACCCTGTAAATTGGTGTACATTTCATACAAGAATGGATCACCATATGTATCGTTAATATCAGTGCGTATTGGCCCATATTACCAAATCACTGTGATTGCAAGCAGATGTCCAAGGCCAAACGATAATGATGCTTTAATATATAGAACTTAAGCACTGCTTGTGCCTCATGCCTCATGCCTGCAGGACACCGTTTCCAGGCTCCAAAGAAGACAAGACAAAAGGCGCGTGGAAGTGAAAAGCACTTGCACTTGCAGTAACTTTGCAGTAACTTTGAAACAAAACATGTGCATATCAAAGATCCAGGGACAAAAACAGCGCCTTTGACTCTTGCTAAATGGAAAACACTAAAATCCTATTGCCACCTGGACAGGAGCAGAGGGACGTCTTTGCTATACACTCAAGCCTGCAGATGTGAAAGCGATATTTGTGCCTGTCAGGAGTGACAAATTACAGGATTGGGGAGAGAAGGTGCCTGAGGAAATACTGCGAAGCTGCCCAGCACTTTTAGAATTCCTACACAGTCCCCCCCTGCTGCCTTGCTTCCTAAACGAAGGGTAAAGTACAAGGCAGAGAATAATGTTCACTTAGGCGGGATCATAGTACAAGAGCACGAGACTCCCTAAACCAAATGTTGCTACTCACCACAGTTGTAGGTCTTTTGGAGTACTTCATTACAATGCAGAAAGACCCACTCCGGTACCGCAGTGTGGTCCTTCGTCTGCTGATATTGCTTTCCTGGTCGCGCTGTAATGCTGTCTCTCTCGTTATTGTGGCACTATGCAGATTCTCCGGTGGGCTGTTCTCAACAGTGGCTGATACTCGGAGACAAAACACGCACTCTCTTGCACGCTGTGCTACAGTAACCGTGGTACCAACAGTGCGCACTGCATGCAGCCCTCACCTTGCTCGGATGCAGTGTGGTTCCGGCAGACCCCCTTGCTGTGCATCAGTGCTTGCAGCGGTAACTTCTCCTTGGCCCGGCCGATGCAGCGCAGCCCCACACGCAGCTGGAAGTGTAGACCCCACACGGCTCCCCCAGGGCTCTGTAGCAGGCTGGGTTGCAGGGCTCCCCAGGAGCCACTCTGTAGCAGGATTGGTCGCAGTGCTCCTCCGGGCTCTGTGGCAGGAGGGGTTTCTGCAGGGGTCGCTCGAGTGGTCTTCCTCGGGACGCGTGGTCTGCTCCTCTGCGCATCCAGATCTCCGCCGGTGCAGCCGGGGCATCCCCTCGCCCCCACGCCCTGGACTCCAGCAGCAGCACCATCAGCAGCCAGCAGTGGGGACACATACTTTGGGGGGTGTTTGAGAGGGAGAATAGGTGTGCTGGGGGTCTGCGTGCGCGCGGCAGCCGGTATTCTGTCTGTGTGTCTAGCTATGACATCAAAGCCGGGCAATGCAGGAAACAAACATAGCGGAGGCGAGGTCAGACCCGACAAAATTCATGGTTGCCAGGCAACCATGACCTCGAGTGCCAGCACCAGACCGAGTGGAGCCGCGCACGCCCCCAGGCAGGCATCATGGAGCCTGCACTGCAAGTCGCTGCGCGCGCGATTCAGCCCGCCAGTGACTTGCCTCATAATTCTTTTTAAAATAATCAGAGTTCGAAAGGCACTGGCAGGTTGACTCGCGCGCACGGCAACCCGCATGGCAAACTCCATGACCTCTGCGATGCAGGAAACATAGCGGAGGCGAGGTCGGACAAAGTTCATGGTTGCCAGGCAACCATGACCTCGCGTGCCAGCCTCCAGACCTAGTGGAGCCGCGCCCGCCCCCAAGCAGGCATCATGGAGCCTGCCCTGCATGTCGCTGTGCACGCGATTCAGCCCGCCAGTGACTTGCCTTGTAATTCTTTTTAAAATAATCAGAGGTTGAAGGCACTGGCAGGCTGACTCGCACGCACGGTAGCCCGCAAGGCAAGCTCCAGGACCTCTGCAATCTTTTCGCGACCCCTGATTATTTTAAAAAGAATTATGCAGCAAGGCTTAATCAGAGGTCGCAAAAAGATCACAGAGGTCGCAAGGGAATCACCAGAGGTCGCAGTTGCGACCTCTGGCGACCCCCAAATGACGTCCCTGTGTAGGACACTTTTCATGGGTACAAGGGAGGACGACAGGAGGTCAAGTCTTTCCAAGTCATTTGCTTTGCACACAGGGCTCTCTGGGCTCTGCCCCTTCTGACATTCAGCTGGGCCAATTCTTGACTTGGCTTTCTGGGGTGTTAGCACCCATTGTGTCTGTGTTGGGTGTGTATGTCTTGCCTTAACACCAGTCCCCTGTGCAAAAATCCTGAGCTCCTCACAAACTTCACATTCTGGGGTGGGCGCTGTTGAGAAGTCGGCTCATGAAGACGTGAACCCTACCTGCTGCGTCGGGGCTGCAATATTCTTCAGTAAATATCCTCAATGGTGGCAATATCCTGTTATAAATTCAAACTATATGAGTAGCGGAAGGTCACAGCCTCATTACCCTGCAAAGTTGCAAGAAATCGGTGCAAGATAACCCGGTGCCGGTGGGCACTGAGAAAGGCTTCACGGCCTCCCGCCATCCCAGTGAGGTGGCTTGCAACGCAGGACTGGAACTTGCTAGTGTAGTCAAGGTGCAGGTCCCGACACTGGATCTGCTGCTGCCAGAGGAGCTGGTTCGGAGCGGGAGATGTTAGTGGGGAACCGACAAGCACCCTGACACCAGTGTAACACACTGGAGCGGATGCACTACAAATGTGAATTGAGGCCCTGCAACGGGCCATCGGCGCGCCAGCGGGGTGTGCAGTGGATGACCTGATGCCTGCTATCTACCACAGCGGGACCACAGGAGAGGATGATTGCATACCTGGACCGGGCTGCTGGCGGTGAAAATAATCTGCTGTGGCTGCACTGTGCGCAACCCGGTGTCCACAGGAAGTGGGAGCACCGGTGTTGCAAAATGGACCCACGATGGGCTGCCAGTGGTAAAGGCAGTGGCCATCACAATGCATGGACATATGCAGGTGCAGGAGGGCCTGGGACACCATAAGTGTGTCACAGTTGGGGGCAGAGGTGCATCTTGAGTGTGCCGCCACGTACATCCCAGGAGCAGTGCACAGGGGGGTTGCCTGCTCATCCCCACAACCAGAGGCTTGCATTGCAAACGGGGCCTGCTAGTACACTGTTGGGGGTGCCTGTGCTGCACTAATACGTTTTGGCCCCGGAACGGGCCACTGAAGGGGATACAGGAGGTTCAGTGGGAGTGCACAGGCCGGTGCCCACTGTATCTACTGCAGCTGTAGCGTAGTAGAGGAGGAGGACACATCCGATCAGGCCGCTGGCAGTGAAAAGGAGTTGCAGCTAGTGTGTTGTGTGCAACCCGGTGCCCGCACCATGTGGTGAAGTGGGAACACCGGTGTGGTGGAGCTGGACTTGGACTGGAGCAGAGGTGAGGACCACAGTGAGCGCCACACAGTGGGGGCAGTTACACTGTACGAAAGGTCCCCATGACACCTGGAGCACTGAATATTTCGGGAGAAGAGCAGTTTCTTGGGGTGTGCTGCCCCTGTATCCCTGGTACATTATGTAAGAGGACTACCGGGTCATCTCCTCCAGCAGAAACTCACAAATTGAAAGCAAACTGGAAGGGGCACCGTTGGGAGGGGTCTGTCTGTGTGAGGGACATTGTTTTTGCTTTGGGGGTAGAACGAGCCCTCTGGGCATATAAAATACCTCTGGGTGGGGGTGAAGGTCCCCATGGAATTAGACCCTGTGGAAGGCCAGAGGGTTGCTTGTGGTCTGGGTCAAACACTGCAGAGACCTGAGGGATTGTACAGATGAGGTGTGCAGTGCCAAGATAGGAGGTGTGTGTGGGGCCTGAATTACTCTGTCAACTTACTGCTGAGGGACCACTGGAGAGGGCAGCAGCATCTGGCAAGGACAGTGGGAGATTGGCGGGCACCGACAGTTGCCATGGGTTACTCAGGCGCAAACATCTCCTGCAGGGATGGCAAAAGATAGACCCTGGAAGGTGAGCATGCAGAACAAGATGGATCATTATGCAGTGAATGCCCCTGCACCTCCTGCCATGTCGCATCGGATGGTGTGCCCAGCTTTGGGGCTTCCAGTGAGGATAATGCTCAAAGACATTATGAGTCCCGACGTGAAATCCAGGTCCTCCGTGCAGGCTCAAATTGATGGGCTGGCCGCAGAAGTGTATTTCCTGAGGCAGGATAATCGCAGCTCATCTTCACAGGTGGGTGAGGCGGAGCCACGCATATCCTACAATGAAGATGCACTCAAGAGATGGAAAGGCAGTTTGCGCTGGTGTTGCAGAAGCTCAGTTTCCTAGAACACAGAGACAATTAAATTTAGGGTACAATCTTGCATACTGGGACTGCCTGAGCAGGAGGAAGGACCCAATATGGAGCTATTTCTAGAACGCTGGCTGACAGACCTAATGGAACCCTAAAAACTCTGTAGCTTCTTCTCAATAGAACGGGCGCCTCTGTGCACTATGATACCGTGTCTGTTTAATTACAGGGATCGGGACACTCTCCTAGACATGGTAAGGACAACAGGCCCAATCACATATAATGGAAATCAGATCGGTTTCTTCCCGGACTACACAAAGGAGGTACAGTGGGCCAGACAGTTCTTTAACTCTGTCAAGAAACAGTTGATGTTGCTCATTATTTAATATGCACTGTTCTTCCAGGCTTTGCTCAAGGTCTACCATCAGGGCACGGTTCATCTGTTTCACACCCCTTACGATGCTTGGGACTGGATGGAGACACACATCCTTTCTGTGCCGATCTCCAGATCGCTTGGAAACTGGGTGAATCGAAACTGGGACCGAGAATCATCCCTGGCCTTTTCTGGTATGCAAAAGTCAGTCCTCGCTGGGCCTCCTGGAGGCGGGCAAGATCATAGGGACACGAGCTAATGGCTGGGGCAATGGGGTGGCTAAACCCTTCTTAGTTGAGTGAAAGAAGCAGGCTTATGGTCAGTATTATGTTTAATGTTGTAAATGTGGATCCTGCATATGGCGTTCCCAGGAGGGGGCTCGAAGGGGGCTTGGATGGCTCTCATAGGTGACCCTGAATATGTTTGCAAGGGTTGTTGTATGTTTTGGTTCTCACGGGTTTGGGCACAGGTTCTTCTAGATGGATGAAGTACGGGTTGGGGGTGTTGTCAGGGTAGTTGGGGGTAGGGGAATGGAGTGGGTTTGTTTGACGATTGGAACACTGTAATAGACAAGAATTCAGGATGTTTACAGATTATTAGTTGAGATCACTGGGAATGGGTGAGTTGGTTGGTTAGAATGCCCCACTGCAGATTCCCAGGTTTGAATTTGACAGAGGGGATGCCGTTCTCTGGGCCCTTCTGTAGGGGTGTGGGCAGCCCTTTATTGCCCTGGCAGAAATGTCTGATAGGTCCACTCTGTTTCTGGATTGTTAATACCTGGGGACCTACGTTTACTGCTCTTGGGGTGTGGGGAGAAACAGGCTTCACTAGGTTTGAGAAGCTGTTTGTGTCTACGGCTGTCAGACTGATGAAACAAACTGTTCCAGCACAGTGGGGGGCAGCAGACCGCCCAAGATTGGCAAAATGGGTCCCAGAAACGGACTGTTGTATGGCTCTGGAGAAAAGAATATATAATGCAAGGGGCTGCCCTGGGAAATGGGAGAAGATTTGGGTAGAGTCGGAGGGGGGGATTAGGGTGGGAGGACTGTGTCCTTACAGATTGTAACTCTTTGCATTTGGTCTGGAAAGTTTTTCTTTTAATATTTCCTGTGGTATATGATTTCTTTGAACCTGGCATTGTCATCCAACCCTGCTTCAATATAATGTTTTTCTTTTATGTTGTGCTGTTTTTAATTTCTGGTTATATGCAAAACAATAAAAAGTGTTTAGAAAAAGAAAACTTCACACTCAGACAATATATTACAATATATTATCAGAATAATGAACTACTCCCTCGCACTGCACCAGTCCCTCACTGTAGCCCTGTAATTATGACAGTCTAAGGTATGGCCCACACACCCGCTTTCTCTTCCCATGTCTGTCCACCTCATTTGCTAGTCCACTCTGGGCTTTGTCCCGCCTGACAGTCAGCTTTGTAATTCCAGATGTATCTCTATGTGGCCTGTCAGGTTATGGTAACACCCCTGTTAAAATGGATTTCTGAACTCTGACCTTGGAACAGGGTAACCTTCTGCACAAGCCAGACCAATCAAGGTAGCATTAGTGGCGGTCAAGACTAGGTCTCAGGAGGGGTGAGAGTGATTGAAAGCCCACAATGAGCACACACAGTAAATGACACTACAAATTACTATCAGTCAGGTGTATATATCAAATATACATATACATTTATTAAAGGCCTTTCAAGTCAAACACAAAGTAAAACTCAACAATTTTAACAAAACTAACACAACACTAACTAGGAAACATATATACAGTAACTTTTGGCCTAAAGGAATAGTACACAAGTAGAGATCCACAAACTGCAACGCAAAGGGGTCATACAGTGCGAATATACTTTAGGCAGCCCTTCATCAATTCAAACGCTAACTAAGAGGCAGTCCAGTTCCTAAGAAGTGTGGAGCCTTGCGCTCAAAAATTACATTAGGTGCCGGAGCACTCGATTGTGCGGTTAAGTTCAAAACTGGCCTCTTCAAAGGGCTATAGTGACTCAGGGAGGTGGGTGAGGTGATGAAGAATAAGGTCCGAGAATTCAAGGAGGGTCTCCACAAGAGGGCAGAGCAAATTCCAAGAATCATGAATAGCTTGGTAGCACAGGCTACCTTGACAAAGGAGAGGGTCCCTCAGGGAACACTCGTGCGTAAATGACTACGGATGTGCCAGGGGCCACCGGTAAGGGATGCAAGTACTTACCAACCCTCAGTGAAATCTGGATCAAACTTTACCTGTCAAGTCCAGTTCATTTGCAGGTTTGAATCCTACAGTTGCGCGTCTCTGCGGCTTTCAGGGGCTGCATTCTGAGACATCAGTCCGTGTCGGGACAGTGGCGATTTCTCTGCTTCTGGTGAAGGGATCAGGCCAGTTCCACTGCAGCTCATCTTAGAGCACATGGGGGCACAGCAGCAAGGCACCCATGAAGATCATCACCACAGTGGGGAGTCACAGTGACCGCATATGCTCGGGTTCAGGCAGACTCTCCTAATTCCAGACCTAGGAATGCTAGATATATGTAACTTGGCTAGAGAGTGCCGTATATCAAGAGTTTACCGTCTTCAAAGGCTCAAGTCAAAACCCGAGACAGTGGCAGTTCCAGGGCAAAGGTCCCATACGAGCTGGTCAGTACACTGAGCAGTCCAGGAACACTTCCGAAAAGGTTCGTTTGCAGGTTAGGCAGGAGGTGCCGAGAATAGTTAGTTCCAACATTCGACTGGTCTAAGCACCCTTGCAGGCATTCTATAATCGATCAGAACAGGTGCTCTGACGAGGCAACAGCATGGTCAGGGTGTTAAACCTTACAGCGGGTCACCAGCGGTTCCACAGATCTGCCTCTTTCATTCAGGATACTTGGCTCCTTTATTAAGATAGGTGTGAACTCAGAAGATCAACCTGGAATGAGTGTAGGGTGCCTTCTCTTATCCGAAATCTCCTTCGCGCCAAAATGAAGAGAAACCAATAAGAGATCTGCTCAGATTCAGCCATCCCAGACGTGGACCAATCACGGACCACGGTGGTCCCAGTCATCCCAGCACACCAGACATCCTGGCACCCAGAATGTGTATTGGAACTGGACAGTTCCAGCCCACATCCTGCGCGCACACACACAAGGCATGCAGAAGCCTGCGAAAGCTTCAGTTTGCACGGGGTCTGCATGACAAAATACAGAATTTCCTGGGTCTGCTGCACCTGGTGAAGGCAAAGGCACAAAATGGCCAAAGGACAGAACAAAGGACCTCCTGGCATGGCCAATTTAGGCACTGGCCACTGTCCTGGACCAAAAGCGGTAAACACAGTTTGGACCATAGAAAAGAGTCAAACATGCTTTCAAATGAACTGCTGCCACCAGCTTTGTCCTAGACATACTTGTACATTCACCAAAAATCCTTCTAACGTGTCTAGGGCCCTAAAAATGAAAAAGGGACCCCAGCGCACTGTACTGGAAGGTACATTGTCCACTGATAAAATGTTACTAAGAAGTAGCAACAAAGTGAAAGATTAAGTGAAACAAAGTCTCTCTCTAGTGACAGTCTGAAGGGTATGTCAGTTTCCCCATAACGAAATGAGCAAATGCCCAGTGGAGTACAGCAGAAGGCTGGGCTCCACAGGTAAAAGTCAGGCTAGGATCATCAGACAAAAGCAAACATTTGGGAGGTTCACAACTGGAGGGAAAATTACCCATAAATGGAAATCTTTCCTAAAAGCCCTGAGAGAGAAGACATGACAAATGATAGATGCTCGTATGCTTCAAGGGTGAGCCTGAGCACACCTCAAGCCCTTCCTTCAGCACTATGTGCCACTGTCTGGTGACAGAACAAATGTTCAACTATGCAAAAGCCATCACTGTTACCTTCATCAATGCTTGGTTAAGTACACCTTGAACATTGATACCGCATGTCCCCATCTGAGCCTACATTTTTATCTATCACACTAATGACCCATGACGAGGATAAAACACCTATATGGATGTTGCTTTCTTGAGAGCTGACAGTCCTGGGCTGATAAATGCATGTTTAAATTAGCCCTGCCCTATACAACAATGGGCCTCATTAGGACCCTGCCGGTCTGGAAATAAGGGTGCCGGTAAGCTCACTGGCACTGTTGTTTCCGGACCGGCATATTACAGGTCGGCTTGCTGGAGCTGCTGTGCCCGACAAGTCTGACCCTGCCGGGCACAGGGGCCACGGTAGGCAGACCGGTCCTGGAAGCACTGGCACCTAGCAATGGTGCTGGTGCTTCCCTGTCCCCACTCCCAGAAAAGGGGACTTACAATTTACCAGCGCTCGACTTTCTAGGTCGCCAGAGTTGTAATCTCCCGGCGGCACCAGGAAGTCAGGTGCTGGTAAATATATGTGTATAGGCACATTATAAATGCCATATCATATCATTTATGAGTCCGGCGGCGACCCGCTGGTAGCACCGGCAGGGTTACCGCCGGGCCCGCAATGAAGGCCAATGACATTATTGTAATATGGCCCAAAAATGCAAGCATTTAATTTAATATGCTGTGAAACGTGTTGCTTCTTAACTAAAATAGCATATTCTTCAATCTACCTGTCATCCAATCTATTAATGCATTCATGCACCTGCCAAGTCATCTGTCCGCGTACCTATCCATCCATCCATCTATCTACCTATCTATCCGTCAGAAACTAAACACCATTGACTTGCTAATACCATGCCTCCCCCTGCCCTGCAGCTTTGAAGACTGTACATGTCCTGTGCCCTATTGACCCATGGCAAGGAGCTATTAGGAAGCGTGGGAGAAGCCGGCAGTTGCCTTGGGGTGAAACCATGTGAAAAGCATGCGTCTGAACACTGACTATATAATTTCGTCTTTAAATGATATCCGTACTTTCTTTCACTAATTCCAGGTGTGAGAACGCTGTTGTGCAAGAGTCTCAATAAAACATGACTGCGCTCTTTTTTTAGAAGATAAAAGCATGAACTCTAATTTCTACAAAAGTACATTTAATGCGACATAGTTCTCCTCACTCATTCCAAACAAGACAAAAGATGTCAACCACTAACATGAATTTCAGTTAGAAAATTCCATTGCCTTTTGGAGAACAGCAGTCACTGTGGGGTAATATAACCGTGGCTCGCAAACACCTGCTCACACTCCCACCCACACCTGCATGCAGCCACACGCAGCTTCCCGAGCAGGTCCATTTCCCTGTATCTGTAACAACAGGTCGACGCGATCATCGCTTCTTGGCAACACTTGCCTGCTAATTGTCCTTCTGGCGAAGAGCTGTTCTGAAGTAGTTCCAAGTGGATTTACAGTAAGTCTGGTACACTAGACAGAAAACACAATTGACGTGGACTCGATGTAAGCGGCTGGTAGTTACACAGGCTGCACAACAGAGCAGCCACACTGTTTGAGGCCACGGCATGTTGCTGCCTTTACACATTTAACAATTGTAAAAACACGACATAATCGCAAAATGAGGAACGAGTTGATAAATGGTGATGAAGAATGTGATAAAATGCCTCTTTCTGAATTGAAGGCAGGCTAGAGCAAGGATTCTCGGCACCACAGCCCCTTTCTTACAGTGGGCAGCCATTTTATGTGGCCAGATCTAACATGGCTCCCTTGCTTCTTTTTCTGCTGCTGATCTTAGCAGTCGCCTGGAATTGCCTCACCGGAGCACCAGCCCACACTATGGGAGATGATGACGTTATTGTATGTACAGTTCTTTTCTATTGCACAAGTTGGTATCATAGTAGCATGACAACACTGCGACATGTCCATGGAGTGCCATATTGCGCCCTGCAGTGGGTAGCCAGATCTTGGTCTGCGGGAGAAAAGAGAAGGGCTGCACAGTAAGAAAAGGGTAAGGGGCACACGCTTAAATTCACATGAAGGATTTGAACAGGAAAGAAAGGAACTGAAGGATAGGGATGAGGTTTGAGATGGATTGCATGTCTGGAGAGCCAGAGAACAATGATCAAGTCATTTCACTTACCAGGTCAGGGCAAGCGCTTAGTGCTCCTGTCAACAACCTGTCCCCATGTGGGCAGTTTCTAGTGGTTCCAGAGAAGTCGTGAAAATTAGTCCGTGAGTGGCTGCAGAAAGTGCTTGAGATGCAATCCATCCTACCCTTGATGCATAGGTGAGTATGCGTCTCTTAGGTGTTACCATAACCTGACAGACCGCCGAGAGCAAAGTCTAGGATTGGCCCAGCTAATTGTCAGAAGGGACAGAGCTGAGAGTGGCCTGGGTAAATTCCATCAACTCAACTGAATTCTAACATCACTTTCTCTATAATCAATATTAGAATTAACCTGCATACTTGTCCTTGCCAAGAGAGGATTAGCACCCGCCTCCAGGTCCATGGGTGGTGGGGTGTGCAAGGGGGAATCCATAGACAGCCCTGACCCTAAGGGAAAAACCAGCAAAAAAGCCCCAACACTGCCCACCCCCCATGCCAGCATGCTTGTGTGCAGAACCATGTCTCTATCCTTGCCTCAGAATGCGCACACTTGCCAGCGTTCTTTTCCCATTTCAGATGCTGGTAATAAAAAGAGAGAAGAAGGGAAGCCGGGGAACCCAGAAATAACCACCCGCATGAATAAAGCTCCAGCACTGTAGAGACCTGATCACTGGTGCGAAGCGGTGAATGAGAGAGCGGCGCTGCCGGATGCTCTGCAGCAGCCCAAAGTGGAATCTCACACAGCAGGACTGGCGAAGCTCTCCAACAAACCCACCACGAACAAAGACAATCCATTAGACAACGATGGACCGAAAAGGGGAAGGTTCCCTGAATTTACCAAGGGGGTCCTTGACAAGTGGCTCCTAATCTCGACATATTACACAGATTTCCCAGCGCTGTCATGTCTTCCGAGCAGCAAGCCTGCACAGAGAAAGCGGCGGGCCTAAGCCCCTTCTAAAATGTTGCCCTGCACATACACGCCCTGGGAGGCGAAAAAGGAAAGAACATTGATTAGGGACAACTGGCCAACCTGTGCCAGGGGAAGGATACTCAAGCAGTGGACAGGAAATGTCGGTGTATCGGGTGAAGTCGGTGGATGGTGACCAGCAGAAGGAAGGAGGGGGCGGTGGCTTGTGCAGAAGAGTTTTTCATCAGGTGAGTGTTGGTTTAGGGGCGATAGTGGTTCTACAGTGTAAGTGTGCATGCGTGTGAGACGAGTTTGTAGAAAGGGCAGCATAAGGTGTGAATGTGAGAAGGCTGGTACAGAGTGAAAGGAGGGTGTTTGAGTAGCAGTGTGAGAGGAGGAGGAGTAGTGTGAGTAGGGGTAGTAGGAGAGTGGGAGGGGTAATAGTAGTGGGATGAGTAGTAGTGTGAGAGGAGCAGCAGTTGGAGGAGGAACAGTAGTAGGAATGTGTGAGTAGTAGTAGTAGTGGGAGGGGGAGTAGTAGCAGTGAGAGGCAGAGTGGGAGGAGCGGGAGAAGAGTTAACTTCAAAGAGTGGAGGCAGAAGAGAGGAGGAGTGAAACATCAAAGTGACAGAAGGTTGATGGGGGAAGTCGAGAAGAGGAGATGGGTAGCACAGACAGGTACGATAAAGATGGCGATTAGTGGAACCAGGTACATCTAACAGAGTGATTGCAAGGCATAACCACTTTCCCGATTAGAACACTAACCTATTAGGAGTGTGGGAAAAGTTTGGAAGTCCTGGAGGAAGTCATTGAGGACACTCAGTCACTCTGGGACTTTAAGGGATCTATGTGGCACATAACATAGGAAAATGCAAATTAAAATGACAAAACATCCTAATGGACTCCCTTGCATACCAAGGGTGCATTTTGAGGCACCTTGTGGATCATTTTTTTTAAGTGTTAATTGCACAGAAGGGCCCGCTAATTACGTGCACTGCAGTTCCCTCCATGCAATTTGCATTGATTACACTACGAATTGCAAAAAATGCATGCAAATGCATGGTAAACATCCTCACAATGTACACACTGCTGCAGGCATTAACAATGGATTTCTATGGAACTCTCGAGCTTTTAGCAGGTGCTAAATGGCGACAGATCCCATAGGAATCCAACATATTCAAGCCAGCATGAAAATAACATGCATGCATGAATGCATTCATTTTCCCTTTGTGGATCGCACATGTGGATTCCCTTCTGTGCCCTCGCTCCACCTGCCTAAAACCTCAAAGTCCTCCTCAATATTAAGTGAAATGCCAGCCATGCAAACCCTTTACAAGCAGGCTGTTTACACTTCATTTAACACTCTGGGGGATTGGAAAATGACCCCCATTTATCTAAGCCAAGAGAAGGAAGGAAAATGGATATAATTTGGGCTGGTTCATCGCACTTCGAGTGCAAACTGTTCCTAATGGAAGTCATAATGCACCCAGTGCTAAGGTCGATGGGTGTATGTAAGCGCCATCACCCAGAGAACATAAGTAGGGTGAGATATGTCCGACAAAGATCTGCGATTGTTTTTTCTATTTGATACCAGTCTTTATTTGACACAAATTTGCATTCAAAGTGGCGTTTAAAGTGAGCATCCTTAGATTGCAGGATTTATTAAAGTTCAAAAATGGGTGTTCCTGGATAGAAAGTAGCATATTACCAAACCAATGGGGCAATTTCTACAAATTTACAGGGTATTGCCCTTAGTAGATAATGTTCACACAAAAGATTAGGCAACACACAACTGTGTAAAAGCTACTAGCAGCTAACAGAGAACCCAAGACAAAGTCCAGTTCGTAAAACCAAGCCCAAAAAGGTTTTTTACTGTGGGGTGGACTCAAATCTATTCATAAAAAGAAGGAATAGAACAAGGTTGTGGCTGAAGACAGAAGGATAGAGCGAAACAAAGGTACTATCCCTGCCTACTGTGCACTCTCAACTAGGTTGCAGTGTTACAACGCCTGTCTAATAGTGACAGAATAAGAATGAATTGACCACTTCTATGGTGTGTAATGCATTCAAGCTTGAGAGTCCCAACCCACTCTCCTCCAGATTAACCTAAATCGGAGGAGACTACCAGTAAAAACAAGGGAAGGAAAAAAGGGAGAGTTCACCCAGGAAGATTAAGAGAATCAGTTTTTCTCTTCAAGACAACTCATGTGGCATCTAATGGGATATACAATGTTTTAATAGCCCATTGATTGTCACACTGATTCTAGGTTACTCAGGTTAAAAATGACACAAAGGAAGGAAAAAGGATAAATTCCCATTTCAACAAACAAAGACAAAGACAATACAATCACCACTTCCCATGTGGGATCGACTTTATACTCATGGTAAGTGGGACACTATAAAATGGTTTGCTCAAACTAAAATGGGGGCAAAATGGTGCCCTTGTAGATGTAACAAACACCATCACATTACCACCTTGCCGTAGTTGTCATGGGACTGGAACAGTCTGGTAAAGAACCTGTAGGATCAAAGAAATGAACCACAGTTACTAAGCAGCTGCTAAATTCCACATATTGGATTAGGATGGTACAACATTAGTGTGCCGTCCAAACAAGCACAGCCCATGGCTATCGCAAAACACCACTTCATCTCTCAATCCTAGTATCTAAAGCTCATCTCCTTGTTGTGTAACATATCACCTATATTGGTTAACCACAATGCTATTTAGGAATAAACACACTATTTGCGATTATTTTAGCATTGGCATAGGATGCTCTTAAAAAATGTGTTGAAAACAGAGAGACCGCAACTCACCCTTGATTTTCTCTCCCTCTTGTGTGTCGTATGCCTCAGGGCAGGGCACAACTTTATTGTCCAGTTCACGTGTAATGCATCTGTAAATAATTGCAGGGATGTAACATAATACGAGGTACTGAGTCTCTCACAAAGTCAATATAAAGAGACCACGATGTAGGTCATGTAGACAATTTCTAGGGACAGCATGTTTGATGCCAAAATCTCGCAGAGTCCTAACTAAGTGCAGGCATGCATTGTTTTTTGAAAAAATACACAATGGAGGGGAGAAGGTGGGTGAGACAGCTAGCCTGTGTCAATTACGGGTCGGGAGTTCAGAATACCATTCAACCACCATTTCTTCCCATGTACTCACTTGTAATGTGCATCCAGCGGGCACCTTCTTAGTTAAACCAAAGCGCTCAGCATGAGCTTGTGTGTCACCTTGCTATGCTCTCCATATTTTAAATAAGAGCAAAAGGAGGCGGAATCGACTGTGTTATCGTGTCACGTGACACGCACCAGCGTGTCACGTGCGCACTTGCCAGCCTCTGTATTGGGCTGACTCCGGGCTAATCCACCCCCTTCGATGCGTGCGCATCTCCACACACGCAGAAGTCAGGCGGAAGTGCCCGAACTCAGTCAGGCACGGTACAAAAACCTGGATTCTGGGCAGCACTGCCCGCAACGCATACACGCTCAAGTTGCGTGCAGCGGCAATTCATCACAGAATTATTATTTATGTAATGCCGCTCATTAGGGGAAATAGATTCTTTTCAAAGGCACATCAGGACTCCCTGGGGCATATACCTACTCACGGGAGACACAAAGTCTATCATCCTGTGTAAAAATGTATATGTCTAAAGAAACTCAGGGATGACATAGGTCTAAATAATCACTCACAGGTATCATCACTAATGGCTCAAGCCATCATGGCCAATAAGTGCCAGGGTATATTGTCATTAAGACCCACTTTATCAGTTTTTAAACGAAAAACCCATTTTTGTTCCCGATTTAATAGGAGGAGGCTCATGTCCCCTCCTCTTCTGGGACATTTTACTTTTTCTATGATAGTCCACTCAATTTCCGAGGCCCGATGTTTGAGCCTATTAAAGTGGTCAACCATAGGGGCATTCTCCCGATGGGTTCTAATACACGATAGGTGCTCCTGGATATGTTTCTTAATTGGCCTTGTGGTCATGCCAATATATCTTTTGTCACAGGGGCACCGTATCATGTAAATGACATTTGATGTATTGCAATTCGTGAGGGCAAGTTGTTTCCACAGTGTTTTTAAACCAAGATCTAGTGTTTTGGTGCGTTTTGTGAGGCTACATACGTTACACTGGCCACATGGTGTGTGTCCTTGTGGGGAGGTGTTATTCCACAGGGTTGTTTGCCCTGTCGCCTCCTGAGCTGGTGTATATGAGTGTATCAGGGTGTCCCTCAGATTTTTTCTTTTTTTCATGGCAAACTGTGGTAATGGTAGATTGACCTGCCCTACATTTAGTATGGGCCATAGCTTAATGATTTCCCTTTTGATCAGGTTGATTTTGTTGGAATAACTAAAAACTGCTGTGATCGTGTTATCTCCCACAGGTCGTACTTTTTGTTGCAAGCTTATATCCCGCGGGATGTTTTTTGCTCGTTTCCTTGCTATTCTCACAGTTTTCTTAGGGTATCCACGTTCTAAAAGGTGATCTGTGAGTCCCTGCGCCTGTAGGTTGTATTCCTGCGTGGTAGAGCAGTTACGCCTATATCGCAAAAACTGTCCGAAGGGTAAGTTTTCACAAAGGCATTTCGGATGGAAGGTGGTGTAATCCAGAAGAGAGTTACGATCAGTGGGTTTTCGAAAGATGGTGGTAACTAAAGCACTCAAACTAGGTTTAATTTCTACATCGAGGAAGATACAGTGTGTGAACTTAAGGTATCTATCTCTAGAATTAAGCCAAGTCAAAAAGTCTTTGAATTGGCCTTCCGTTCCTGTGAAGATGGCCAGGACGTCGTCAATATACCGCGTACACAGGGTGACATGTGTCCTAAAAGGGTTGGATGGCTGGTATATGTGGGTCTCCTCAAATTCAGCGACATACAGTTTCGTCAAGGAGGGCGCAAATGTAGCACCCATCGCCGTCCCTGAACATTGCTCATAGAAGGACTCTTTATAGAGAAAGAAATTCTTGGTGAGTGCTAGTTCCGCTAGTTGTGTTATGAGATCAATGGGAACCTCAGGGGGAATTACTAGATCTTTAAGTACTTTTTCCACTATCTCCAGGGTTGCTGCCTGCGGAATATTCGTGTAGAGTGCTTCTATGTCAAGCGTTACCAGAAATTGGGTAGTTGGATCAAATGTCTGACCTTGAAGTGTGTTCAGAATACTCATGGTGTCTTTCGTGTATGAGTGCATTTTCGGGATAAGTGGCCTAAAGAAGAAATCCACGAATTGCGAGTGTGGCTCCAAAATGGAGTCAATACCAGCCACAATAGGTCTCCCAGGGGGAGGTGTTAGTCCATTGTGAACTTTCGGTAATGCATAAAATACCGGAATTTTGGGAAATTTTGGCATGAGAAAGGCTGCTTCTTTGGTGCTGATGTGTCCTTCACATGCAGCTTCTTCCACAATATTAGAGATGACTACACGGAGATTTTCAGTGGGGTCGCCAGTGAGGATTTTGTAATGTTCTTCATTGTTTAAAAGTGATGTGACCATGACGTCATAATCAGCCAGGTCCATGACAACCATGGCCCCACCCTTATCCGCCTGTTTGATTATAATGGCTTTGTTAGTACTTAGATCACGCAAAGCTTTACGTTCTTGAGATGTAATATTCTGGAAAGTACTTTTTTCTTGCTTCTCAATTTCCTCCATTTTTTCACTATGGCCTTCCCGAACGTTAAAGATTCTGCAGAGACAGTAGATGGATAAAAAGTTGATCTGGGGTCTAAGCCGTGACGTCAGTTTCTCTCTCTTCAGTGGATACCTGATCTAGCATGCCAAAATGTTGTCTCAGTCTAATGTTTCGCATTAGCCTAGCAAATTCGATTCGAGTTTGAAAATCGTTATGTGTTGCAGTGGGAACATAACTGAGACCTTTTTGTAGGACTTGTTGTTCCATATTTGTTAAGGCATGAGTTGCGAGGTTAATTACTAATAGTTCTTGGGCTGGGGGAGGCCTCTCCCTCTGCTCCTCGTCACTATTGGGGAGCCTAGATCTTGTCCTCTTCCTCTGCCTCCTCTCTGGCCTTGATATAAAAAAGCCTTTCTATTTGTGTTCTGCCCTCTTTGGTTTTGGTTGCCCTGGAACTGAACCCTTCTATCATTTGATTGATCACGGTTACGGGAGGAGCTCCGTTGGTGGGTACCAACTCCTAAGGTGCCCGGTCTACTGTCTTCATATGAGCTACCACTCGAAAAAGTCCACTGTGCGGGCGTGTTCCGCTTCTTGTTCCTGCTGTTGTTCTGTCTGGGGTACCAGTTTTTCTTATTCTGGTAAGGTTGTAGAAAGTAGCATAACCATGTCAAATGCTAGCACCTCGATTCTAATAAGAACAAGTTCACGGAACATCGCACAGTCCCTGAGAAATTGCAAATCATCATTGGAGCCTGGACTAGTTAGTTTGATCCTTTAGTGACTGAACATAAAAACACCTCTGGCACACAACCCACCCATGCACCTTAACATCAATACACCGCTTCTTCAGCCAACCCGTGATTCTCTCTCAGCAGGCAAAACACTATGATTGTACACCCAGAGTTACCTCAGTATGCCATCAGAAGTCAATCCTGTGATCAAGCGTGCCTAGGTCATGCTTAGACAGGAGACATCTCCAATATAGCCCCCAAAAACATCATAGCTCTGCAGCTAGCACCACCACCAAACCACAGCTGGACTGCTTTAGGCATGCAGGACCCCCAACAAAAACAAAAATAGTCCCCTGAAAATGGTACAGACTGTGGCAGATCGGAACATCACTTGCATAAAGAGAATAGACTTTGTGACATGCAGACAGAAGGATAACCACCTGGCTGCCTCCAGGACAGAGCAGCAAAACCCCCAGATGCTCCGTCACTGTGGTCTGTTCTCCCCCGGAACATACACAAAATCCTACAGGGAAGCGTGGTCGAATATTAGATACTGTTCTTCCCCAGCAATTGCCTCAAGGGAGATTGTCTTGAATGTACTGTAACAGCAACACCACTATTTCGTGGAATCATATGATGGATGTTCTGTGTCAAAGGGTTCCACTTTGCTGAGGTATAAATAGTTCCCTCGGGCTATTCAGTGGATGGAAGATATGAGCCGGCCAAAGCCATCCCCGTAAAAACACCAGAATCTGGGTAGAGCAGCCACTTTCCTTTACGTTTTTCAAATGCCTTTAATCTCTTTTTCAATACCTTCTTTATATTTTCCCTGCTATTTTCCCTTTCCCCCAATTTTTTCTTCATGTTCCCCAACACACTTCCACCCTCCTATGGGGGGAGGTGTCCTCTTCATCCTTTCCATTGTACTTTTCTCTGCTTTATTCATGTATTGAGTTGTTTGTTTACAGTCTTCTTCACTCTATATTTTGTCCTTTACCCTCTTCTCCCTTAATACCTAATCTCTTATTCCTCACAGCCAACCTTCTTTCTTTCAATGTATTGAACATGATATGATATGATATGTCATTTATAAGGCACCTGTAAACAAGTGTTTCTAGGCACGACAAGACAGGGAGGTAAAACAGATGGAGGATAAGACAAACAATCTTACTAGGCCTTGTGTCATTTAGATTGTGCAAGTGCGAGAACGAGAAGTGCAAGGGGGAGAGGGCACTGCTGGGGAGAGGGAAGGGGAACAGGGCAGCCAGTTCAGTGCGGCTCTGGGTAAGTGTAAGGAGGCAAGGGACTGTAGAGGTTACAGTTACAGCCCCTAATTGCGTGGTAGGCCCATAGGCAGTGCAGGAGTGACTAATCAAGAGAGAGCCCAGTACCCACTGAGACTCTGAGGGTAGCCAAGAAGCCAGTCAATGCAGCAGACAGGTCGGTCAGGTATGTCAGGAGGGTAGGGAGAGAGAGAAAGCAGAGGAGAAAAGGGTTGTTTTGAGCTGCTTCTGGAACTTCAGGTGATCCAGCACTAGTTTGAGAGAGGCCGGGAGGCCATTCCAAGGGGAGGCACCAGCAGAGGAGAGAGATCTACCACCCACTCTCTGTCTGGCGAAGCGTCTGACCCTTAGATATTTAGAGGTAGCTGAGCGAAGGGTTCGAGAAGGAAGGTATTTAAGAAGAGAGCGTTGGATGTAGTTTGGGCCCCGGCCCCAGTAAGCCTTGTGGACAATGCAACAGGTCTTGAACTTGATCCTTGCAGCCGCCAGGAGCCAGTGGAGAGATTTCAGGTTTGGAGAGATACAGTCCCTCAGCTTGAGGCCAAGGATAAGTCTTGCAGTCCTGTTCTGATTAGTTGTAGAGGGCGGAGAATAGAGGAAGGCAGATTGAGAAAGAGGCTGTTGCAGTAGACCAGCCTAGAGAGAACCAGGGCTCTGGAGATAGTGAGCTTCGGGGGAAGGCGAGAAAGGGAAGAGTACATGTGAGGAGGTGAAGCTAGTAGTGTGACTTCTTGGTGATGTCTGAGAGGAACAATGGTTGAGTACCACATAGGCCTATATAGGAGAGATCCCATGATCTCATCTGATAAATTGTGCTCCTTCAGAGACAATCCTGCTGTTGTAGTCTAAAGTAAGGTAAAGTGGTCCTAAAGAGTGTAGCCACTTCAATTGTGTTGGCTTCTTAGCCCAATAGGCAAGAGACATAAATAACCAAGTTTTCCTTCTGGACAGTCCTATCCCCCCGTCTTCCCCGAAAACTCAGATTTTATGATACTGTAGGATATCCCAGAAAATCGCAAAATGTTAAACAAAATGTTCATACATTGTAAATTGAGGTATGTTCATTCTGAGAAATGATAACATGGCACATGGAGTGTGGAGGGTGTGGTGGAATGTTGAATGAGTTATTGTGCATAAACAGTCCTGTAGTACACACCCGGGTCTGTGTGACACCTATGGTGAGTTCTACCCATTTCTTCCACCCAGAGTGGAACCACCTTCAGCTGACAGTCAAAGTCCAGTTGAAAGCAGGCTCAAGCAACTGGTGTATAGACTGAACGATACAGTGAGCTATTCAACCTCAAGAATCTGCACAATAGGCTTAGCACCTTGAAGTGGATTCACTGATGCGCTGAAAGCCAGGACAATGATGCTAGTTTACAAAACCTGTATTCCCCAGGCTTTTTTACAGAGACCGGAGGTCCCAGGCATTAGTGAGGCTTGAATACAAATGTGTTGATCTCTGATTGAATATGAATAGACATTTTGGATTTCTCTTGGCAGAATACTAGAAATCATCTGGGAGTCATTTTTCTCCCAGAGCTGTGCTATAAAAATCTGTCAATTCAGTAGCTTTGATCATTCTTCATTTCATTTGGTTTCCTCTACTCCCTCTCTTACGGTATAATTCCAAAAGCTTCTGTCCTGAAGATCTTGGACACGGTTTAACTCCTCCTTCCTGGTGGATACTGGGTTCCGGAATACTATAGAGCTCCTTGACTCAGTAAGTGTCTCAGTGGATACATATACTTTGCTGCAACAGATTCTTACATTTGTTAATGTAATATTAAATGCTATTATTGATTCATATTCATAGGTTCCGTACTCTTATGATGAACTAATTTGTCCTGATAAAGTGGTTCAATTTCTGTATCTTTTTTTAATTTATTTTTTTACTTATTTGACATGATTTTACGCTTATACATTAGACAACCTTTGATCACATGTTTTAACTTCATATTTAGAAAATAAAAAGAAAGAAAGAACGAGAAAAGATAAGATGAGATGGATACAGAGACCTCAGCATTGTATATATGTCATGTAGGCTATAACAGTTTCCTCTAGTCCAATTTAGCTAGGTGATTCTTTATGATGATTAACAGCTTGATCAATGCTAAGGTTATTGATGTTTGTTCATTGGCTGGTAGCATTTTCCACCACATGTCCTTTGGTCTGTATCCATATTTTTTGATGACATCATACATTATCAATGTTCTTTGATTCTCAAAACTTGAACAGTCCATTATCAGGTGTTGTAGATTTTCAATAGATTTTCCTTCATTACATAGACGGCAAGTTTGGGGCCCTGCATGTATTGTTTTGGACCATGTAGTTTCTTTAGTTTGAATTAGATTTAACTTGAATCGTTTCAATTGATCCCGATATGTATCATGCCAAAACATGCACGCTGGTCTGGCCTTCACTCCACCCTAATGACTAACAGTTTGGTCTATGTCCTGTTTTTTCTGAGCACTAATTTTCTTAAAGAGCATGCCTAACTCACGCGTGTGAGATTTTGCCTTCCTTGAAGAATAAGAATATTATATTATGTTACTGTGGTTTTGTAATCTGCCTAATCCTAACTGTAGTAGTTTCAAAGCACTGATCCTTCACCATGGCATTGTGGAAATGGCACTTCATGTGTGGACCCCTGACAGCCTTCACTTGTGTTTCATATACATGTCATTTGTTGTTTACTGTGGCTTTCTGAATTTTTCAGTTTACCAATGTACTGCAGGCTTTTCATTTTCCCAAACATATTTTCCATCGTGCACTGTATGTGATTGTATATCGTGTGGGTTGTGTTACTCCAGCCATGCCCCATTCCCTTTGAAGCCCAGCCAACTCCTCTGCTGGCCCATACTGGAGGGTTAACAAGGGTAGCTGTGGCTCATTGCTTAATGTAGGGACCGGTCTAGCCTAGTTTTAGAACATGCTACCTGTTGCTTATTCAGTTAACTGGTACCAGGCCACCTAGTCTGTACCAAACCCATCTTCTAGTCACTAGGAGTGAACAAGGCTAGTAGAGGGCCCGAATTCACCCGCTTAGCCAGTTTGTGTCCATATCTTGGTTGTGAGAGCCGTGTATTTCTTTAGGACCATGAGAGTGGGCCTCTAGAGATCGTCTTTCCCTGGAACTCTCTTGAGCTAGAGTCCCTGACCTGCCTGCCTGCCTGAATCCGATTAGTTGTATGGTGACTCATGGGAATTGTACCTGACACTCTTTTTGGAGGTGGACCAGTAGCTTGGCATCACTGCGTCCCCTGTTCTGCAACATTTTATCACCCAACCCCTTCCCTAGTTGAGCACCTGTGAGTGTGCATCTATGAGTGCCTGTGAGCAATTGTGAGTGTGCTAGATTCACCCTGGTTAACAGACTGGACTAATAGAGACTCAGTGGTGCCGACCTACGCCCTGTAGTGATTTAGTATTTTTCCTAAGAAATGTGTCAAGCAGTTTTAGTTTGTGTACAATATTTTTTTTTTATCTGTGGTAATGGGAAATTCTACAAGCCAGGGAGTGGACCTTTCCCCTGATTCCTTTGTGGCCCTCATGGCTATGGTGCATGTCCCAGATATTGTCAGATGGATGCCAGTATGGCATAAACAGACCAGGTGCCAGAGCCTACTGGTCTGGTCCCCAGAAGGCTGCTTTGATGAGACTCACTTATCTGCAGTGCGTGAGGTTCTTTAAAGGGAGAAAGGCAGCTCAGCAGTTAGGCAGTAGGAGGCCTTCACGTTGTGGTCCCAGCAAAGTGTATCTGTGGCCAGGAAGAAGTGGCTAAAACAAGTGACCCTAGAGAAAATGCTAGAACAGTATGATCTAGAGAAGATGAAACGTGACTACAGTTATAGGTGTGACTCCCCCCTGCCTATTCCCAGTCTTACCCCAGAAGATGTCCTCAATTCCTCTGAGCTTGCTCCCCCGCCCAGCTATTTGACTCCTATCCCTGTCTCTGCCCCTTCTGCATACGCCCCTGTTGCGTCAGCCTGTATACTGTCTGACCCTGCTTCACCTGTGCCTATTGTAGTTTCCTCTACTCCCGAGGTCCCTGCACTGGCCAGCCAGGCCATGGCTACCAGGCATACTCATCAGGTCCCTGCTTCCCAGGCCCCTTTATTACCCCTAGGGCCAACCTCTAAACAGGCGTGAGCACTTCAGCAGTTAGAGGCACATATCATTATAATAATAATTGTTCTTTTATAATGCGATTAATTCTGGGGTCCAGTTTCTAAGTGCAAGATCAGGATTCGAACCAGTGTTGCTATGCGTTGTCTTGTACCAAGACAAACGTGTTGCCACTTGGCTATCCTCCTGGCCTGTCACACCCTTTGCCCCCTTGTGTGTAGACTAGGATGACTACAGCAACCGTCAAGATCATTGTGGTGCACTGTGTCCTCTTGCCTACTACAGCACTTCGCTTGACCCTGATGCTGCTGGTCTACCCTCTGGTCTGCACACTGTAGCAAGTTCTGTGTCCCTGGTTCTGAAGAGTATGAATATTGTCCTGGACAGTGACCTTCTTATTAGGGAACACCCCTCAGTGCATGCTCTCTTGACACATAGCAGGACCCAACATCTTTCTCCAGCCTGCAAACTGAGATATGAGGGGTACCCTTTTCAACAGTAACAACATCACCATAGAGAGGGCTCCTGATTTCAACATTGCCTCCATAGTGCCAGCATGCGATGAGCACCTCAAAGAACATGAATGCCTCCAGGTAGTGCAGCAGCAGTTTACCATCTACCCTGACCCGTTCAACATTCAAATTCCTGGGGCCCATACACTATTTGTGAATGGGTCTGCGCAACTAAGAATGTCTGATGGGGCTCTCATATGTGGGTATGCCATTTCGTCCTGGGATGAAGTGAACAACACCTGCACTGTCCTAGAAACAGAGCACATATCTACCCGTTGATCTGCTCAAGTCGCCGAACTTGCACAGTGATGTCAGAGAAGCAGGTTAATATCTTTACTGACAGTAGGTATGCACTAGGCATGTGCCTAGATTTTGTGATGATGTAGCGCAAAAGGGGATATCTTAATTCGGCTGGGACCCCAAGCAGGAATGCTTCCCATGTGGCTGATCTTTTAGTTGCTTTGCTCCTACCTGACAAGATCTCCACCAGGCACTGCAAAGCACACCAGATCGGACATCCTGGCTGGCATCTGGTAAAGATTTGACAGATCAGTCAGCTTAACAGGCTGCCAAAAGCACTCCTGAGAGGACACAAGAAACAAGTCTCATTCTCCCCAATTTACCCGTAGAAGATCCTGTAGCAGAACTGATAACATTACAATACACACTGCAAGCTGCCCTAGGGACACAAGAGCTGGAGGAACATAGGATGCTAGTGGGCACACAGGACCAATCAGATGTCTGGCACTACCCAGAAGAGAAACCAATTTCTCCAACTTTTGCCCAAGAATACCTGATTCGACTGGCACACAATGCACACATGGGTGGCGATGCAAGAATGGTGAGCTCAAAAACAAGCTGGCAAAGGTATGCACACAGCCAGGACTAGGTTGGACAGATGTGTTGCCCCTTGCCCTCATGTACATGAGAGGTATGCTCAGCGCTTTTCTGGACTCTCTCCATTTGAAATCCTGATGGCAAGTCCAATGCTCCTGACGGCTGCAGCTCACCACTTTGTGAACAGGTTGCCATTGGCACTGACTGATCCAGTTCTGGCATATTTCAAGCACCTTACTTCTGTCATGAGACAGATCTACTAGCAGGTCAGTGAGGCACAACCTGTACCAGGCCAGCAAAACCTATATTCGGTGCAAGAGAGATACATACTCAAGGGACCATTTACTGTCTTTTTGACCACAGGCACCGCTCTGAAGCAGCAAGGTATAACGTTCTGGGTTCATGCCACTCATACCAAGCATATGAGGCCCCCTCCTGCTCCTGAAGTAGAATCCTGAGAGCTGCCTTCCATAAAACTGGGGCCCTGTCCTCCACTTCACCCAGCCCTGAAGGGTAAGGGGTTCGACCCTGTGGAGACACGGTATAACCTGAGGCCCAGGAATAAGCCGGAACCTGTGCTACAAAGGACACTGCAACCCAGAGCATGGACTCTATTTTTTTTCCAAAATGCACCCTCAACCCCGTTCTGAAACTCTTCTTGTGTGGCAACAGTCTTCTCTCGCTGTGGGTAAGTGACCTGTGTTTAGAAGACAGCACTGTCTGAACTGTGAGATTTTGAACCTTGATATTTTTTAACGTTGATATTTTTTAACATTGATATTTTTGTAGCTGCTATTTTTTAATTTTGATATTTTTGGAACTTTGATGTTTTTGGACTACATTCTTGATCCTTCTTGGCCACTGTTCTCCCATTTTGTGGCCAGCATACAGTCTTGATATGCGTCAATAGGGCCGTGTGGCTAGATGCAAAGTGAGATGGCAGCTTGATCAAGTAGCTCCAGCTCCATTCAGCAATATAAGAAAATAGAACACGTCTTAAACTATAGGAAATGCAATAAAAACAAATATTTGAATCTTGGAAGCAGTGGAGAACAGAAAAGGCAAGCCGCAGCGAGATGACAGATCGGTAAGCAGTGGAAACCAGCAATTGAATGCCCCAGACTGCGTGCGTTCATGAGCATGCTGTGAGAAAATGGTGGCATAGCATGCAGCGGTCTGTGACAGTGAGTGCTGATCAGCGGCAGCCTCTGAGTAAGCGGGTGAAGTGGGACATCGGGAGTGCAGTGAAAACATGGAATACTACTGAAAAGTGGTCAGGGCAAAGGCACACAGTCATCCGTTCCTGCTCTTTTTCCCAGCCACCACTTGGGAGATACCTGGGAGCACCAAAGCTTGTTCTAATATCCAGCCGAGGAGGCGCACCACTCAATTGCACTGTGTTAGAGTTAGAACCATTAATGAACTAAGAAACTCAGACAGGTGTGTGGAATGGTGTTAATAAGGATTCTAACATGTGCAGGAAAGTATATTTTACACAAGCCTATTGTTGTTAAGGCGAGCCGGAAACGAAGCTCTCCACTCATGAAACCATGTGGATTACTAATTGTTTAAGAGGGTAAATTTGCTCAATGAAGTTTGTGGTATGATAATGTGGGTGTGATTCCACCAAATAGCATCTCATTTTAACAAAAGCAGTAATATCATGGCAGAGTCCTATTGTACCTAATGTGCCCCTATTGCTAGATAGTGGAGAGAGAAGTTATTGAAGTCCACTGTTTAACTTGCAAAAAAGCTGTGAGCCTCCACAAAACTGCACCCCTGTGGCTGAAGCTATGTGTTAAAATCAACATCAACACAAAGGCAGTGGACAATGGGAAAGGAGCTGTGCACAGAGGCATATCGAATGTTTGCTCCTAACTAAAGCAATGGCAATCTCCATTTTGGAGATGATTCCATTAGCGTAAGCAATGGACATTTGGTTTAGTGGGGAGTAAGCAGAACATGTTCGGCGTGGTACAGACGAGAAGAGAGAGGAACGCAGAACCATCAGGTGGTAGATGATTTCATGAAAGTAAAACGCAAAAGGAAGATTCTAAAAATGTAATCGGTACCTAAAGAAGCCCTGCTCAGCAACAATGCATGCATCAGCAAAGTGAATTCATATCCTTAATCAACTTCTCCTCACGTTGAAGTGCATGGTCATGGACAACAAGTAAAACATGTCGAGCAAACCCACAGAAAGGAGTTGATTAACACAAATTTAAAGAGACCCAAAACAGGTTGTATCTTGCCACACAAATCTGCAGGTGATGTAGTTCTGGACACAATCCTTGCTGAAGTCAAAGGTCACAAGCCTTTCCTGCAGGCAGCTACCGCCAAATTGGACACCATAGAATGAAAATGAAAAATAAATTGAACTAAAGGCCAAGGAGGGTGAGAAAAGAGTCGACAAAATGGAAAGTATCATGCCCAAACTGAAAACAATGGAAGTAGAGATCTGCAGCATTCATAAATTGTGCAAAGACATTGAAAACCGCAACAGAAGAAACAACGTTTGCTTATTCGGTATACCGGAGAGGGGCAGAGAAAGATGACCTGAGAGGTTATTTGCAATCACTACTACCCAGAATACTGGACTTGTATCCCAGAACCAGACTGAACATTCAACAAGCTCATCATCTGGGACAGAGGCACACCGATCCTAGCACTATCAACCCTAGACCCAGAGGTCTGATTATGCACTTTCTGGAGTATACTCAGCCTATGCAAGTCCTGGAGGCAGCGATAAAAATGAAGAAGATAACATGGATGGCACACAACATTTACATTTTGCAAGATGTCTCTAAGGCAACGTCAACAAGAAAGAAACAATTCTTAGAAATGAGACCAAGAATGAAACAGCTGGGTATATGCTACGGTATCCTGCACCCTGGTAGATGCAATATTACCCACAATGATAGAACCATGACATTTGATGACCCTCATTTTTTGGCACATTTGTTGAATGATCTCAGCTCAGAAGACATGGAGGTCCAATTGAGATCAACAGATACCAACCAAAATCTATCTAGAGTTGTCCCTGTAGAGTCAGTTGTAAACTGAGTAGGGTTTGAGCGTGACGTACCATGCATGCTTGCCCATCAGTTTTTCTAACGCGCTAAAGCTAAAGTTAAAATGACATAAATGAGAATAGGCATGCTAATGTTTCCCTGTTGCACTCCTCTGGAGGTCTCTTATCTCATGTCGTGATAACTGTCCCTTTTGGAGGTGCGGTTTTGAAGGGAGTGCTTTGTGGTCTCAACACACCATAAGCATTATGCTAAAGGGTCAGCTCGTAACTGGCACGCCGAAACAGATGCACTTAAACAGAAATATGTGCCCACTACATGGGCTTCTCTTTCCCTACACTGCATTCCACTCCTGATTGCAGGTCCTATCTCTCCCAGGCCGCTTTCTCAAATACTATAACACATGCCTACAATAAAGTCACAGAAAAGTTGAAAAGCAACTGTGCCCAATCACATTCCAACTATTCTGAGACATCTCAAAGAGTGAGTTGATAATGCAGTGGTCATTAATAATCTCCAGGCACAATTCCAATCAGGCAAATGTACCCTGGATCAGTGATTCCGCTTATTTCTTCTGGTGCAAAAACATATATCACTTAAGAAAATTAAACTGTACTCCATATTCATGGACCTTTAAACAGCCTTTGATGGGGTTCATTTTGATCTTTTATGGTGAGTTCTGGAAAGAAGGAAAGTCCCCAACCGTCTGTTGTCCATCATGCAAGCCCTTTATTCTAACATCCAGGCAGTGGTTTGTTATTGCTTGGCGAGCAAGGTCACAGCACCCTTTGAAGTTGAAAGGGGTGTTAGGTGGGGCTGTGTCCTCACTCTGCTAATCTTTTTCATTTATATGTATGACGTAATGCAGGAACTGTTAGAGCACTGCTTCGATCCACCGAAAATGGACAGAGATAGTTACCCGGCTCTCTTCTTTGCAGATGATGCAGTCCTCCTTTCCACCTCACCCATGGGTATAAAATCTACCATGGAGTTATTCAAGAATAAATGCAAAGAACTAGGCCTATCATTAAACGTAGGGAACACTAAGTCTTTGATCTTCCAACCTCAGAACACCAGACGTTGAGAGCTAAACATCAGTGTTGATGTCAATAGATTAGAGAAAGTTGCAGCCTATGATTATTTGGGCATAAGATTTTCTAAAACCGGACTGTGGGCTGCCCATGTGGAAAAAGACTGCACCAACCTGGAAGAATTCAGTGGAGCTGCAAGACGTTTTTTTCACAGCCATAGTAGGGGCCCAGTGACACCTGTGCTCTGAATCTACAAAAGCAGGCCAAAACCTCTGCCCTTTACGCAGTGGACATTTGGGAATAGGTCAATCCTTGGCCCCTGAATCAATAAAAAAAAATGAATTTTTGAAAAAATTGCTTACACTGCCACAGAGTTCCCCAAATGTCCTGCTACACCTGGAGATTGACATGTCCCATTGGGGATGAGGAAAAGTTGAAACCAATTATGTATTTGGTCAGGTTGTGGGGTACACTAGGTATACTAGGCCTAGTTAGGTATCGGGAAGCCCTAGAACACGTTTTAAATGCTGAAGGTGGTAAAAGACTACCATGACTGGTCCATGTGAAAAACACTCTTGCAGCATTAGATTTGACAAGCATGTGGACCAACTCTTTTTCAATTGTAAAAACAATGACTACGAAGGTGAAAAGCCCGCCCTAATATTAGCCAGAAAGAAGATGGAGGAATCAAGCTTGGTGTTAGGATTGGGTCCGGAAATACCTCTCGAGTAAACCGATTTCTTATTTGATCCCTACCTGGATCTAATCACCCCCCATTTGCATGTAGCCTCTATCTGGAATAAAGATTGGGCACTTTGAGGGTTGCTACCTTCACAAATAACTGGGGCAAAGTCAATTCAAGCACATGCCCGATCTGCAGGAGCATACATTAAATTGTGGAACATTTTATTTTAATTTGTGAGGAACTCAACATTTTTAGCCAGGTGTATTTGAAACCAGTTTTTTACTTGTTGTCAATTCGGAATACCACTGATGCCATGTTTGTTTGTAGGTGAAATGTTGATGAAGATGTATATTGAGTATCCAAATATATACACTGTGCGTGGCTGCGTAGATCGCAGGCTGTCAACCTGGCTGGTAATCAGCCCAGTGCTTGCAACCAAAAAACTATGACTATGTGATGTGGCTGCTGGTGGTAGAGACAATGACGATATTTGCACCTATTGTTCACACTACAGATTCTTTTTTGGAATATTAACACACCCTTGTTTTAACCACCACTTTTCCCCTTTTGATATTGTTATGTATGCATTTATATGTATTTTAATCTCCTGTGACGGTGATGATTTATTTTAACGGATGCTGTATTTTGTTTTACCTGAAGACCAATGTTGAATAAAGGCTATTTGATGATGATAAAGAACATACATGTACCGACATGCAGCAAGACAAGCTTCTGTAATTCAATAGGTATAAAGATTGAATCCTTAACCAATAGTAATCTAATCATAGGAGGAGATTGGGATCTACAAGTTGACCCAATCCTTGATAGAAAATCCAAAGTAAGCTTCTCATGAGGGAACGCCCACAAATCGCTAGTAAAAATTATTAAGAAACTCCCTTTAACCAACATTTGGAGACTATGGAACCCAGAGGAATTAGACTACACATACCATTCTATCACCCGCCAGTCATAAACAAGAATTGATTATTTTTTAAAAGGAAGCCTGCTAAGGAAAAATATAATAGATACTAAGATAGGACCGATTTTCCTATCAGACAATGCACCTGTGCCACTTCTGGTAGATGACAACCACACCCCTAACCACAATAAAGGGTAGCCTTTCAATACATCTCTACTCAAAGATACAGAATTTACAAAAGAGGTAATCAGCTTTTGTCAGAATTTTTCTCCAATAACCAAACAGAACACACCAACATGGAAACAACTCGTGATGCATTCAAAGCTACACTGTACGGCGAAATTATTATCAGCGTTGCAACTAAAAAAAGAAATCAGAGAAAGAACTACAAGAATTCTGTACCAGAATCAAACAGATAGAGAAAAAGCACCAATCAGATCATTCAGAATCCACCTAAAGTAACCTCATCAAATTAAAAATGTAATTTAATTAAAAAAACAATTATAGCAGAGAACATAATGACGATAAACATTAAGGCAAAATGCCATAGTGGTTCAAATAAAGCTAGAAAACGACTGGCAAGATACTTGAAGAGCAAAAAAGAAAAAAAGAAAAAAGACTCCATTAAGAACAAGCTGGGGAAACACTTACTAAGGACAGAGAGATAGCACAGGTATTTACGGAATACTGTTGAAAACTATTCTTCCGATAACATCACATCGCCCAACATCCAGGCAGGCAAAGCCACATTCCTAAATAACATACCAATACATAGACCAAGTAAAATAGACATAAATGGCATGAATTCCATTATTACAAAGACAGAAATTATTAAAGTAATCTCTTAAATGAAGAAAAGGAAATCATCAGGACCTGATGGGTACCCCATAGGGTACCCCATAGAATTCTACCATGCCTTCATGACTACCCTAACTCCTATGCTACTAAATCTATACAATCATTCCACAACAATTCTACACCTACTGGAACTTTTAATGAAGTCAACATTATTGTTTCACAGAAAGGTAACAAAGAGGCACCAACCTCAAAAATTATAGACCTTTCTTATTAATCAACGTAGACTTCAAGATCTACGCCACAATTCTTGCCCCAAGACTAGAGAAAACTTTGCCATTCCTGATCGTAAATGACCAAGTTGGTTTTTACGAAAGGAAGTAATGCCAATTAGCATCCTGGTGGGGGGAGCCAGCCACTCAGATGGCTAGGAACGTGGGCTTGAACCGCCGGTGCAAGCCCACGTTCCTCCAACCGGAAGGAGGGGGTAGCCCTGATCTACCCTGAGTGGATCCCAGCCTCTTTCATTCCTACTCAGACATACTCTTCTTTCGAATGCCTTGTCTGCAGGCTCTCTCTCTCTCTCCTAGCCACTCTCTCACTGTTGCTACTCTCTACCGGCCCCCTGGTAAAATTACCTATTTTCTCTCTGAGCGGGCAGACCTCTCCTCTTCCCTCCTGGCCTCAACCATTCAACTCCTCCTCATTGGTGACCTCAGTATCCATCTGGATTCTCCCTGTTCTTCATCTGTGCTCTTTTGCGACCTCTGCGATTCACTCTCCCTCCCCATCCTCCCCTCCCGCCCGACTCACTCTGCCGGTCACACACTTGATGTCTTGATCTCCTCTGGCCTCCCCCTCTCCATCCCTCTGACTACTCCTCTCTCCTGGAGTGACCACTGCCTCCTCTCTTCTCATCTCTCACTCTCTTCTCCCCAAGCCAAGCCTACCCCAACACTGCCACCTACTTTCTCAGACATCCAGCCCATGAAGCGTGTGTCAGTTGAGGCTTTCGCTGCCACCTCCCCCGCCCTCATCCTCTGGCTGACTCACACCAAGGTACAGCCCTGTCCCTTCTCTGTATTACCCGAATTGTTCATCTACAATTGTTCGAATGACACAATTGTTCGAATAATAGGGGTCCTAATTGACCTTCTGCACAATTGACCGTATGGTCATTTTAATATATATTATGGGTTGGGTTGGTGTAATAATAATATAAGGGGATTGGGAGGGGGGTTGGGGTGTGGGTTGGATTGTGTGGGGGGCTGCAGGGGGGTTTCCCCCCGCATATATATCCTGATTGACCGTTTAAATTCGGTCAATTGTGCAGAAGGTCAATTGTTATTCGAACAATTGACATTCGAACAATTCGTATACAACCCCCTTCTCTACTCTTCTGTTTCTGATACTCTTGATGCTCTTGCCCCTGTAATGAGGATCCGTTTGAAGTCCAAAGCCAAGTGCAATTCCTGGCATGACTATGACCTAGACGTAAGTGTAGGGTGTCTGAGAGGAAATAGAGGGCTTCTTGTTCATCCTCTGACAAACTGGCCTGCCGCCTGCTCCAAAGGCAACACAGACTCTCTGTCCGCACCAAGAAGAGAGTCCACATTCAAGCCTGTGTCTCTGCAGCATCTAACTTGGCTGAAAACTGGAAGGAGCTGGCCAAACCTGCTGAAGTCTCCACCCCCCTCTCACCTCCCAGGCTCTTTGCAATGCCCTTGCTGCTCACTTTATCTCCAAAACCCAGGACATCTTGTTCACCCTCTCCTCCGCTCTCCCTCCTCCCCCCCTCTCTGTCTCTGCTTGGTGTCCCCCCTCCAGCTATCCCCCCACCCTCTTTCTCCTCCTTTCCTTTTTTCTCCCCTGATGAGGTCAGTAGACAAGTCCGATCTATTAAAGCCTCATCAAAACAAGTCCATCCCTACTCCTCTAAAACCATTAAGGACCACATTGATACCCTTGCTTCGGCCCTTGCCGATTTCTTCAACCTCTCCTTTGCCTCTGGATCTTTCCCCTCCCCCTGAAGCACTCCATTGTGCATCCTCTGCTCAAGAAAGCCACAGCCGATCCTTCTTGTCCGGCTACCTATCACCTAATTTCCATTACTCCCTTTTTGGGTAAACTCCTGACAAAAAGCTGGCCATCTCTCAGCTAAACCATCAGTCCAATTCTGTGGGCTCTCTCCATGACCACCAATCTGGCTTCAGAGCTGCCAGAAGCACGGAAACTGCTCTCCTGAACATCCGTGAAGATCTACTCTCCAACCTTTTTTTTCCATTTAGTTTTTGTTGAACATTTTGATTAAGACCAAACAGCTGGTTACCTTACAAAGCAGAAAATCAGCCAAGAAAACATTTGGAGCTTACCCCAACCCCCTCACCCATACCCTCCACCCGCTCTAACGCAACCTGGTCGAAAATGGGATCATGAAAATAAAGGGAACAACATAAATAGTAGGCTGTGGACCAAACATAGGCTTACCCGCTGGGTCCAAAGATGAAATTCATTTAAAGGTGGTGTACATATGTGCTAATCCTGGAAACACAGAGAGGAGGGGGGACACCCATGAAGGGAAACGTCTCAACGCTCCACAGTCTTCATGAAAAAGGACCAGGGTCCAGTCCCGCAAAAAGGATTCCATTTTGTCATAAGTTAACGCAAGTAATTTCTCATAGGTGAAAATCGTCCACAGTTTAGACAACCACTCTTACTTAGAAGGCGCAAGTAAGTTTACTCTTCCAATTCTGCACTAGGGCAAGCCTCCCAGCTCTCAGCATACCCTTAATCACCTGGGGGAGATCACCCGATTCCTCCTCGAAAGAGGAAACCCCCAGAAGAATATCCAGGGGATGCCTGTCCAGAGAAATACCCATTATGTCCTTAATCCAACTCAAAACCTCCGTCCAGTAAATCTGGGCTGTCGGCACTCCCACCACATGTGATACCAGGTACCCCTGTGGCCAGAGTCCCTGGGGCAAAGGGGGGACACTCCCGGAAACATTTTTGACAGTCTGTCAGGGGGAAGGTGCGATGCATGAAACATCTTAAAATTATGTTCCATAGCAGAGGTATAAAGGGAGCCTTAAAAGTGAGTCCTGTATATCTTGGACCTGGTCTATTCCTCTATAGCCATACCAAGTTTTTCTGCCCAAAATTGCTTGAACCCCTGTCTACCTTGTAGTTGGGCCAAAACCAAAACCCCGTAAATCCTGGAAAGTGATCTCTTCCATGAGGAGGATTCTGTTATTACCTTCTCGAGGGGTTTAAGAGGATGTGCCAGTTCCTCATTCCAGGGAGGGGAGGTTAAAATATCTCTTATGCGGAGATAGTCAAACAGCGTCATCGGAGTATCCCCCATCACCTCAGCTAATGTGGTATAATCGATGAAGGCATTCTGCCGGTATAGCTGACCGGCCCATTCCAGCCCCATATCGGACCACTTCTGTGTGTTTCTAAAACGCCTGCTACCCAGATCAAGGGGAGGGCCCCGCAAGGACAAGAGAGGAGAAGGCCAGGAAGAAAGGACCAGGTTTTCCCGGTTGGGCCTCCAAAGATCCCATAAGACAGACAACGTAGGGTGGGATTTAACACGGATGGGGAGTTCCTTATGGGGGGCCCAGAGCAAGTCCCTGACCTTCCTAGGGTGAGCGTGAATGTCCTCGATATATGTCCAATAAGTGCGCAGCTCGTCTTTCATATGTTCCAGCATGACTCTAAGCTGGGCCGCCTTGTAGTACAGGCGAAAGTCAGGGAGACCAAAACCTCCATGGGACCTCGGGAGAGTCAGGGTGGCGTGTTTAATCCTGGGTTTCTTTCAGTTCCATATAAAGCGCTGGACCATGGAGTGCAGGGATCTAAAGAATGAGTCTGGTATCCTGGTGGGAAGAGATGAGAAAAGGTAGAGTAGGCGGGGGAGGATGTTCATTTTGACAGACACCATTCGGCCAAACCACAAGAGGGTCATAGGGGCCCACCTGGCGAGGTCCGCTTTTATTTTAGAGAGAATCGGGGGGAAGTTAAGTTCAAAGAGGGAACCCAGATCTCTAGGGTGGAGAATCCCAAGGTAAGGAATGGCAATATTTACAGTTTTAATGACTCCCGCTATGCCCTCCCTCACCACATCCCGGGAGCCCACCCCCACTGGCATTAAACAGGATTTAGCAGGTTTAATCTTCAAGCCTGAGAAAGTTCCGAAGGAGCGAATCAATTCGAGGAGGTTGGAGAGGGAGTTTTCCAAGTTACTTAAATAGGCCAAAATGTCATCAGCAAAAAGGTAAGGTTTGAAGTCCTGGTTCCCCACCCTGATCCCTGTGATCCCCTGATGTTGCCGTATCGCTATAGCGAGCGGTTCCATCGCTAGGGCATATAAGAGAAGGGAGATAGGGCAACCCTGTTGGGTGCCTCTGGAGAGGGAAAGCGGGTTGGAAGTAGTGCCATTTATAGCAACCCTAGCAGAGGGCCCCTTGTACAGGGAGGCTACCCATCTGCAGGACCGCACACCCAAGCCCATTCTCTGCAAAACCTTGCCCATGTACGGCCATTCTACACGATCAAAGGCCTTCTCCGAGTCCAATGAGAGGAGGTAGGCTTCGACATTGTTGCTCGATGCTTCATACATAAGGTCCAGAGTCTTTCTGATGTTGTCTGACCCTTGTCTGCCCTGGATGAAGCCTACCTGGTCACTGTGAACTAGAGGCGGGAGATGTTGGGCCAACCTATTAGCAAGGAGTTTTGCCAAAATTTTCACGTCCGTATTGAGTAGAGTAAAGCGACGATAGGAGGGGCACTGGGTCGGGTCTTTTCCCTCTTTAGGAATCACCACTATGATGTCAGAGAGCATGGATTGAGAGAGGATTCCTGAGTCAAGAGCGGAGTTGAACAACTTCGCTAGAAAGGGGGCGAGGGTTGATCTGAAGGTCTTATAAAAGGAAACAGTAAAACCGTTGTCTCCCGCGGTAGTACCACCTTTCAAGGAACTTATTGTGTCTACAATCTCCTGAGGAGTAATGGCGATTTCAAGGAGGTCTGCTTTTTCGGGGGAAAGGCAGGGGATCGGTAGGGAGTCTAGGAATTTGTATGCTTCAGGGCCGTCCCCCCTGTGTTCCGAGGTATATAAGCATTCATAGTACAAGCGGAAGTGCTCCGCTATCCCTACATCATCTATGCATTTCTCTGCTCCGGGGGGTTGTAGAGCGTGAACTCTCTTGCTATTTCTGAGTGCCGTAGTTTCCAGGCCAGGATCCTATCTGCCTTTTCTCCCTTTTCCATATATCTTTGTTTTAGGAATGCCCATTTTCTCTCAGTTTGTCCCGCCAAGAGGGCTGCCAGTTGAGCTTTGAGTCGTTGGAGCTCCAACCACTTACCCAGGAACATCTGGGACCTAGGTTTACCCCCTGGTTGGATAGCCTCAATTTTGTGCCTATGGAGTATTTCCTCCCTACCTCTTTCTCGTTATCTTCTTGCCCCCATCCCGATGAGGACCCCCTAATTGTAGCTTTAAAAGCTTCCCATATACTGATTTCACCTATCTCACCTTTATCGTTAAATTCAAAATAGTGTTTTATGGCTACCAGAAGATCCTGAGACAGCACTTTGTCTCGCAGCAACAAGTCATTGCATATCCACCTTGAACTCCAGTGGATGTTCCTGGGGCATCCCTATCTGGGTACTCACCAGGTCCTGGTCCAACCATGGGATCATCTCCACACCGAAATCGGAAACCCTCTCCTTAAGTGAGTTATCGACTAGAATGTAATCAATACAAGAAAAGGAAGAATGAGGGTTAGAGAAAAAGATAAACAGCGGAGCGCACCCCTCCCGTGTTGAGTGTGAATCCAAAATACCCATGTCGCAATTTGTGTTGTGGAAGGAGGCCGATACCCTCCTTTGTTTATGGAGGTCGATTTGGGGAAGATATGATTTCCTTTCAAGTTTGGGGGAGAGCACCATATTAAAATCCCCTCCAACCAGGAGAACACCCTCCGAGAATCCCATCATTTTTTGTTTAGTCTCCACCCAGAATTGGTCATGGGCCTTGTTCGGGCATAAATTGAGACCAACGTTATTTTAGTGCCCCTGATATCCCTCCTAACCATCACATAATGGCCCTCTGGGACTTTTCGCTGAGCTTGTGAAGCAAAACGGGCTTTAGGGGACACGGCTATCGCAATCCCCCCTTTTCTTTGTCTGACACGAAGCATGGAAGACCTCCTGCACCACACTGGCTCTAAGCGCCATTTTCTTGTCCCTTGCCCAGTGTGTTTCCTGGAGGAAAAGAACATGAAGTTTTAACCTATTGATTTCCCTGACCACCAGGGAGCGCTTATGAGGGGAATTCAAACCTCAAACATTAAGTGAACCCAGGGTCAGCGAGTGATTAGGGTCAGCCATAAGGGGGACAACATTCTCTCAAGAATCCTCCTGGGAAGTTCCCCTGAGCCAAACCCCCATGCCAGTTCCATAAAATCTGATCCATGACCGATCCAAAAGGTTCCTTCAGAGACAGTTCCCAACCTGGTAGTAGTGCAAAATTCAACCCCAAAAACAACAATAAAAACAAAACCAACAACCCCTCCTCGTCCTCCCCGAGCGTCTGGCCGAAACTTGACATTGAAGATGTCAACAAACCAGGCCACCAGTGTCTACGTCCGAAGAGTGGACACTCATGATATTCAACTGTAGAATTGATATCATCTGTATATAATCCTCAGTGACCAGGGAGTACTTATAGCCTTCATACACAAAGGAAAGGGAGAAAGGGTGGCCCCACCTATATCTCACTCCTTTAGGCTGGAGCCATCTCGTGAGAGGACCGCATAGTCGATGACGTGCCAAAGTGAAGGCCGAAAGGTCTTGATATATCGTCACAGTGGCATCCTCCCAGGTGACAGGGCCCTTTTTCCATGCCAGCTCTCGAATCTTAGTCTTTTCCGAGTAATAGTGAAATTTTACCAGGATCGACCTGGGACCTCTATTGGGAGTGCCCAGGACGGGGACGGCCTGGTTTTGGGCCCAGCACCCAGGGCGGTAGTAGCTCCAGGGGGTTCCTCCCTCTCATTTATCGGTGTGGTAAAGGCTATGGAGAGCGGCACCCCCCACCTCCTACCTCATCCACAGAAAGCTTGTTTACCTCTCCTGGGGGGGTGAGAGTCTGTTGAGCTGGCTGGCGGGGGATGCAAAGATGTCCCACGGCAAATCCGGTGCTGGGGGAGGCGGGCTGGAGGCGTGCAGAGCAGCTATGGGGACCCGGCACAAGCTACCCCTCATCTTCCCTCACTTGGGAGGAGGGGCGAGTTGGTCTGAGTCGGGTCAGCCCCCCTTGCCTGCACATACGTGTCTACACTACTCGACCCATGGGGAGCATCGGGGAGGCAGGGGCCCCCAGGTTGTCCCCCTGGCTCCGCTGCGAGCAGCTGTAGCCCAATTCCTCCTCCTCAAATAAACCGCTGGTCCAGGATGGGCTGCAGGGAAGGCAGGGCATGGCCGGTAAAGGCCTCCAGGAAGTCCTGCCGCAACCCTCCATCGGCGGAAGGCCAGTGCAGGCCAGGTCTCTCCTCAGTGGTTGGCACCAGGGAAAGATGGACACGATCCCACCGAGCCGAGCGCCGCGTTCTGGGGTGCCGGAGCGTACGTCGGCTTGAAAAGCAGATGCCAGTCTCGGTAGACCCGGCACGCAGCGATCCACCACCCTCCCCGTGCTGCAGCTGAACATTGTTCTGCCCCGCCGGGGCCGCAATGCCACTCAAAGCTGATGACAAGGCCCCCGCACTCTGCGGCCCTCGAGTAGGATGTGTGGAGTCACGGGGAGAGGGTCAGGAGGGCCGCCTCCTCATCGGGTGAAACTCGGGTTATGTGTCACAGAAAAGGACCGGAGACAGGTTCAGCTGATGCTCTCAGGCTCCAGGGGCACGCTGCAGGGTCTACGCTTCACTTCTGGGAGGTTTTAGGGGGGCTCAAGTCCCTTAGTGTGCACCCCTCGGAGGAAACAGACTCAGGAGCGTCAAACCATCTCTGCGCCCTCTGGTGGCTCCTGCTCTCCAACCTTGACTCTAACATTCCCTCTGTCCTTATCCTACTTGATCTCTCCTCTGCCTTCGACACGGTCAACCACACCACCCTGCTCAACCATCTCTGTGACAACCTGGGTATCACTGATCAGGCTCTGGCCTGGCTGACCTCTTTCCTCTCTGATCAAACCTCCCAGGTACAACTTGTGTTCTTCCTTTCATTGATCTCCCTCTCTGCCTGTGGTGTTCCCCAGGGGTCTAACCTCTCGCTCTGGCTTTTCAACCAATACCTGGCATCTCTCGCCTACTGCATTTCCATTTTCTGCTCAAACTTCCAGTGCTATGCTGATGACACTCAACTCATTTTCAGGCTGCCCTCGGCCACCTCCTCTCCCTCCCTCATTTCTGATTGCCTAATTGCCATTCAAAATTGGTGTACTGCCAATGATCTTTGTCTAACTGCAAACAAGACTGAGATCCTCCTCATCGGTACACCTTCACCATCCTTTCCCCTTACTCTCTGGCCGGCCTCCCTTGGCCCTTCTCCTACCCCCACCTGCAAGGCCAAGAACCTCGGGGTCATCTTTGACTCCACACTTTTCTTCTCCGCACACACATTTTTGACGTCTCTAAAAAGTCAAGCTTCTTACTCCACCTCCTCAGAGGTACTCTGCCTTTCCTCTCCTTCCCCCAGAAGCTCACTGTCTCTCAAGCTCTGGTTCTCTCCAGGTTGGACTACTGAAACAGCCTCTTTCTAAATCTACCTGCCTCCATTCTCCGCCCTCTACAACTAATACAGAACAGGGCTGCGAAACTTGTCCTTGGCCTCAAGCCCTGTGATTGTATCTCTCCAGCTCTGAAATACCTTCATTGGCTGCCAGTGGATGCAAGGATTAAATGTAAAACCCTCTGCATTGTCCACAAGGCTTTCTGGCGCCTGGGTCCAAAATACCTTCAACTATCCCTCCGCAAATACCTCCCCTCTCGAGCTCTTCGCTCCTCTACCTCTAACTCCCTCAGTGTCAGTCGTTTTTCAAAGAAACGAGCTGGGGGCAGATCTCTGTCTTCGGCTGGGGCCTCCCTTTGGAACAGCCTACCGGCACCTTGAAACTTGAGGAGAACCAGCTCTGGTTCCGGAAGCACCTCAAGACCTTCCTCTTCACTTCCGCCTTTGCCCCTCTTCTCCCCTGCTGACCTGTTTTTCTCTCTTGGCACTGGGCACCTGGACACCCTCTGTCCTTCGGGCTCAGGTACCTGCTCAGCCTGCCTCCCTCCTGCACTGCCTCCGGGCCTCCCATTGCACTGGGATCTGTATCTGTAGCCATACAGTCCCCCACTCTTCCTCTGCACTTATCAGATATACCCTATCTGACTAATCTTGCACTACCACTTTTTCATTGCCTGTATTTATTCATTTATTTAACTTATTCTTTTATCTCCTCTGTTCTGCACTTTTCACTCCTCCCCCTTTCACGCACTTTCCCCCTTTTCCCTTCTCCATGCACTTGCACATTCTTAATGTCACTGGGCCTAGTAAAATCGTTGTTTTTATTTTTTTTTCTCCCTTGTTCTCTTCCCTTTGCTTGGTCGCGCTCTGAAACACTTGTGTACGAGCACAATATAAATAAAATATCATATCATACCTGACAGCCAGCTCCCCCGCCGCCATCTTCCCCTACCCTCTGTCCCCTTATTTTTTTTCCGCTCCCCCCCTACTTACCCATTTTAGCAGCGGCGACCAAGTTGGTTTTTATTAAAGGGAGTAATGCCCATTAGCACCCTGGCAGTGGGAGCCAGGCGTGTGCATGAACCGCTGGTGCAAGCCCGCGTTCCATGCTGCCTGGCGGCCAGCTCCCCCACTGCCATCTTCCCCCACCCTATGTCCCCTTATTTTTTTTCAAACATCCACCCCCCTACTTACCTTATTTTGGTGGCAGCGATGCCACCACCACATCCGCTCCTTTCCCTTGCCTCTCGCAGGCCACCATGGAAAGAGAAGAGGGGCTCCATATGGAGCCTCACTTCCCTTTCCATGGCAGCCATCTTTGTAAAGAATTTTCCTTCTTACAACAGGACGCAACGCGCATCCCGTTGAATGAAGGAACATCGTTTTTTTTAACAGCCGGGTTACCACTTTTATAGCCCGGGTGCTAATGGCCTTAAGCCCCCGTTCGAGGTGCTGGAACTAGGGTTAACGGCCCGAAGCCCCGATATTGGCCCTCACCATTACCCCCGTTCCAGCCCTTAGAACGGGACTAAACACCACATTCAAAAAGTAGACTGTTAGCTGACATATTAGCCCTCTCTAACCCTAATCTAGAAACCAGACTCATAATTGCTCTAGATATTGTGAAAGTGTTTGACCGCTTAGAATGGAATTTAATGTTTCAAGGACTGAGTTGACAAGGCACTTTAGATCCCTTTATTGATTTGGTCAAACGCCCATACCACATCCCCAGGGCATCAATCGCTGTCAACAACACAGTCTCATCCTTGCTCCCTTTAAACAGAGGCACCAGTCAAGCTGCCTTTTATCCTCACTAATCTATATTTTAGCACTCACACCACTGCTGGAATCGATGAGGAGAGACGGAAATATTATGGGTATACGAATCCAAAACCTCCATTTAAAGCTAGCTGCGCATGCGGGCAACGTTATTATTGTTCTCTCTAACCCCAGCACCACAGTGAGGCGGACAATGCTGCACATAGAGAATTATGGGAAAGTATCCAGATATAAGCGAAACAGAGAAAAGACAAAGCTCCTTCCGTTATCACTTACATGCAATAAAAGTGATCGCGCCGATCTGGGCCTATGTGGGAGAAAAGACCACATGAAGTATTTGGGTATTGAATTCACCCCAACATAGATTCAACCGTGTCCAAAGGCCAAACAACCACAATTGAAAATATAAAGGAACAAATAGAAAAAGTGTCACCTCTGTGTCTGACATGGTGGGGCAGACTGGACATAATTAAAATGATGATCTCGCCGATAATACTGTACCCCCATGCAATGATCCCAATCACCTTCAATAACAAGTTCAACAGGGAAGTGTACTCATTCCTGACTACATTTTTGTAGACGCGCAAATAACCAAAGATCTCCATTAAAGGCAGACAAAAATGAGTGAGGGGTTACATTTCCAAATTTTAAATCACGTATCATCCCCTACTGGACAAGTGGAATTCTCCAAGATGGATAGAACTCAAAGAAGCTGTTTTATATCCATTCCCATTACAAAGCAGACTCAATATGAGAAATCAAAAGGAACACAAAGACAACCCAATAGTGGCCTGATCGTCAAAAATACTATGCTCACTAAAACTCCAGGTTCAAACCAACTCTGCATTCCCTCGTTATGGCACAACCCCAGGTTAGATATCAACAAAATACACTATATTGGGCTCCCTCGATCGAGAGTAAGATACTCTGGGGCACTAACTCGCCTCTCACCTACGCGGATCGGCAAGGTAAATATGTGTTTCCGTCCAATGAGTTTGGTAACTATCTGAAGTTAACCAGGGCAATAAACAAACTCAAATATATAAACAGTCAGTGGATATAAACAGTGCAGGTGACATTCTGCTGGGAGGTAAACTATACAAGGCCAGCGCTTTCAATAAAAGAAGAACCGTCATTAACAATACAGCAACAATCAATTCAGCAACCATTAAGAAATGGGAACAAAACCTCGCCGTTAACCTAGATTCCACCCAATGGCAACACATTTTCAAAAGAATAGGGAAAGCTTTGAGGTCAGCCAGCAAATCCCAAACCCTCTTTTTCGTCCTACACAGAGTTCTTTGGTCACCAGAAAGAATGCACAAGGCTAACACCGCCCCCAGCGCAACTTGTTGGAGATGAATAGATACACAACATATGCTATTCTATGGCCCATGCCTATCCAAATTTTAGAGCGCAATAACACAAAAAATCATAGATAGACAACAGCTGTTTTCAAATATCTCACTAAAGGAACTCTGCCTCAACACCCTAGGCAAAGATAACAAGGTTAGACTTCTCACTCCCAGACAAATAAAGATCCTAGACACATTGACAGCAGCAGCCGTTCAATGTATAACATCCCAATGGAAAAACCAAGACCCCCCCATCTCTCAGAGCATGGTGGAACTGCATCTGCCTATCATGTAGACTCAAAAGAATATGGTTCTATGTGATATTTCTGCATTTTGAAGGCCATCGCCAAAAAGACTGATTATTTTGGTCCTTTTGGTGTCGCCTCCAAAATGCAGAAATATCACGTATTTGGCCCCGACCCTCACTGTGCCCTCGGTTATTTTGTTTATCGGCGGTTTCACCCCCCAACTTCCTCTTTATGCCCCTTCCCCCCTCCTGCCCTGCCCCACACTTTCCCATCATACAATTTCAACATTCATTACATTTTAGCTAGAACCCCCACTGGGGCAAAGGGAAGAGGGCATTTGAGGTGGGCGAATGGAGTTGTGGGATCGATTTAGAAAGAGCAATGTATCGATTTTAATTGGTCTTTCTAAGTCAATCTTTTTTTGTTTCGGACAATTGAAAACTAAATTTTCAATCAGTACCAAAAATACTTTGTGAGCATTCAAACTCACTTAGACATTTCTCATATATTTGAAGTGCCCTAGATAACTTCCTAAGCATCAATCATCCCACCATCAGATCCAAGAATAAATTTCCAGAGGCCCACAAGCCTCCTTAATCAATCATACTTGGTATCATTGACCGCACATCCCCTGAACGATCCAAAATGAAACATAGAGGGCAAAATAAGTTCAAGAGCACGTTTTTAGCTTCTTCCCCTGGCCCCCCATATGAAGAACATAGAAGGATCATGCATACAATCCATGCTGCTCCCTACTAACTACATGGTCCACAAGCTCCTTTAACCACCTCAAGAATCTAGCACACTACTGTCACTCTCATGAAGCAATACTCACTTATTGAAAAGACAACCTTCCATACGACACCCTGAAAAGCACGACAGTCCAACGTTTAGCATATCCACAACTTATAGTAAGTTCTCCATACCTTCCTTTCCAGGCTATCATCTATTCGGATGTATACAATCTGCCTGCAAATGTTTTGTTAGCGCGCAGACTGTCTGTATTAGAACTGCTTGCGTCCCCGTTTTGACCGTTCATTGAAAACGGCGGCCCAAGCAATTTTTGGCCCCCTGCCTCCATTGTTAAAGATGCGGGGGACACCCCTGAAACCCCCTTTTGATGTACTTACCTGAACATGAGGAGCGGGGGACACCGCCGCTACCATGACAACTCATGTTGTTAGTAGGTCAAAAGGGAAGAAGGTAAAAACGTACACATATAATTAGGTCAAAAAGACGTAACAAACTCATGTAAATGATCAAATTGGGTAATTCCATCTATTCTGTTTACTGTCTGTCTTCCTATTCATTCCTCTCTTTCCTTCGAAACTTGACAGCTCATAGTTCCCAAAAAGACACACACACAAGGCATATACCATGTGACCACACTTACGCCACTAAAACATTTACCATAGAACATTAGCTGAGAGTATATATTGCTAACTTACTGGATTTATGCAACATACTGTTCACCCAGTGATTACTATGCAAACTGTTAAACATCTCATATTCTCTGTCTCGAAACATGTAACCCGGTTTGTTTCATAGCAACACATCCTGTTATTGTGGCACCCCATGTATACCAGCTGTCTAGGCCAATAATACTGTACCAGGTTTCAAGCTTTCATCCAATGTATTTCTTGGGGGGGGGAGCAGCGCTTATGATGTAATGTCTCCTGTTCTCTTACAACATCACAATACAAAATATGTTCAAACGGGATATGCGTCAATACAAAACTATCTGGGGTTCACACAGCACTGCGACCTTAGAGGGGCAGCCGCTTTTGTGAGGGGCTTTTTATACGAAGAGTAATAGAAAGACTAAAAGGCATTGATTTTTTCAATGAACACTTGACATTCCGCTCGATTTTAAAATCAAACGGAAGTGTTCAACGACATTTTGAGTGTTTACCGCAGGGAACATCTTTACAGAACTATTTACATGAGTTTTCAAATGAAACAATTTCGGCCTCAGAAGTACAGATGAACACAAGAGTGGGTCTGCGGCCTGCGGATACATTAGCTCGCAGGCGAGCTACGGGAAGAGCCTTGTCCTTCTAGAAGAAACCACGCACGCAGACCGTGAACAAGAGCAACCATCATCACCTCGTGCCAGATTGCTCCCTCTTCCGGGCGCTGTGATAATAGGTGTTCCTGTTGCCATGTTGTGCAAGATACAGGTGGCCGTTGGAAGGGATTTTCCCCACCTGACGCCTCCTTTTCGTAAATATTAATGACTCTCTTCTTTGAGAAGCCCTCGAGTAAATGGGATTGCGCGAGCAGAGCCGCAGCCCTCATCTATTAAATGACCATCCAGCGCGTTGCTGCAAGCGACACAAAAAGCAGCCCATCTATGGAGCAGGTTGCACTGGCCGTGGGAAGCGCAGTACGTGCACGTCTCCATCGCTGACCATAAAATTACGTATCCTTTCATTATCTCCTCAGGAGGCCTGAAGGCAACGAGTGCCCTGGTGCAGGATTCGCCCACATGCCATTCCTCCCACCACGTCGGAACCTGCCTGCGACCCTCTATGGAGAGATGCACAGCGCGGGAAACACCACTCCTGAGTCGATCCATAATTCACACACTAAAACAAGAATCCCATAAAGGAGGGGTTTAGTCTTTTTGGCATCCGTAGCCAATGACAAACTTAGAAAACAACCTTTTGAGGTTTCAAGCTGAACAAAATGGTGCCGTTTTTATTGAAGCAATAATGATGAGATTGAAAGGCACTGCCAGATGCGATGCCAGTCTAATCTAGTTATGATCTCTATTAGCACCTCTCTCAAATATCTAGGGTAATAATGGCCACTCTTTTGTTTGAAAAAGTGTGCTGTGCTAGGGCACAACCAGTGGTTCATAACCAAAACAAGAAAGACTACAAATAAGATGGCTGCCCTGGAAATGTCAGCCAGTGCGCCGCGTGTGGAGCACCTTCTTTCATTTCCACATGGGTTGCAGTGTCAGAGAGGAGTTGGAGGCAGGATCTCAGGGTACCTGTGAAGTATTGTTATCGCCATGTGTATGCAAGTGATATCTTTTTTTACAGTTGAAGCAAGTATGTTACAGGGTGTATTTGGTGCTGGCGCAGGGGTGCACGATTGGTGTCTGAGTGACGTTTTACATTCTCACTACCAATGTGTTGACCTATGACCTGCACAGCAGTCTATTGCTCCCAGGCTAGGTTTGCTTTAAAAATATATATAATAAAGATACAATGTTGAGATAGCCAAACTGAACTTTCAATAAAAAAAAAAAAAAAAAAAAAAAAAATAATAATAATAATAATAATAATAATAATAATAATAATAATAATAATAATAATGATGATAATAATAAGTGCGGTAGTGAGAGGGCACGAACAGTCAGCAGCTTTCTTGGAACACAGGATAGGTAATACCTGCAGGTAAAATGCCAGCAACCTGATTGGGTGATCGCTCCCACCCAGATTCTTATTGTTTTTGTATTGGTTATTTATGATCTTCAGCCTGTTTAATGTATGCACATTTAGGAATTGTGGCTCAACAATTCACTAAGCACATCATTTTGGTTGAGCCAAGACTGGGAGCTAGGTTTTCAAGGTACACCATCAGTAACTTTATGACTCATGAACATGTCCTTTAGTAAAAATCCAGTGTAGTACTAACAATCAGCGGGTGAGTTTCTGGTGAGAGCTCACATCTTCAGGCTTGAGTGTGTGCCTTTCAACCCATAACTGACCCTTGTGAACTTGGGCCAATCATATGCTCACATGACTAGCCCAGTACCATTTGGCCCTCAACAGGCGTCCATGAAAACTACTGACAGGATGTCATGCTACTAGCCCCATAGCACTCGGGGGCATTGTGCAGGCCATTTGCCAGCACGCTGCTGGAATTTCAATATGAACGCAACAAATAAACTATGAACAAGCAAACTTTACTAAATAACCTCGCTGTGAGTAAACGAAAAACATTGCAAATATGCACTTAGCTATATTACTACATCAGCCCCGAGCCCATCTATGGAGATGGAAACTGGGCAATAATAATAGAAATATGGGCATGCGTTCCTGTGTGAAGTGAGAGGAGGGTGGCCATGGTGGTTTTAAGTGCTCGACTACTTTTGTCTCACAGCCATCGTGTAGGTAATCATTGAACACGTGTATGAATTGCAGTAAAGAAGAGCTTTCTGGATCATACATTGTTTATTTTGAGGCAACAACTCATCAGATAGGCCTTCCCCATTGGTGCTGGTATCGCATAACAGCTTGAGGGCCCGGTTCATAGAATCTAGCGCAGGATAGGCGCAATCGCCGTGCGTCGAAAAGGAGCGTGCACCACGTGTGCGCCAGCCGTGGCACAAAGAAACAATTGCGCGGCATGAGTATTCATGGACTCACCGAGGCATCGCTAGCCGTGGCGCAGGGAAAATCAAGCTGCGCCAGTAACACCCCCAACATGCCCCCACACGCAATAAAAAGCCTGCGAAATGCCTAACACGGCACAAGCCCCCCCAACCCATGTCCAGCATACAGCCCCCCAGCCAAATCGCGTGAAAATGCGTTGCAGACGGGACACGTGCTGAGTTTCCAAGTGATTTGGCTAGGCTGCATCCGGGGTAGGCGCTGAGTTTACACGCAATTTGGGTGGGGTCGGTCTGGGGTATGCGCCTAGTTTCCATGTGGTTTGGCTGGGCTGCGTCCGGGGTACGTGTTGAGTTTCCATGCGATTTGGCTGGGGTGCATCTGGGGTATGTGCCGAGTTTCCACGCAATTTGGCTGGGCTGCGTCCGGGGTATGTGCTGAGTTTACACGCGATTTGGCTGTGGTCCATCTACGGTACGTGCCGAGTTTCCACGTGATTTGGCTGGCCTGCGTCTGGGGTACATGCTGAGTTTACACACGATTTGGCTGTGGTCCATCTGCGGTACGTGCCGAGTTTCCACGCGATTTGGCTGGCCTGCGTCCAGGGTACGTGCTGAGTTTCCACACGATTTGTCTGGGCTGCGTCCGGGGTATGCGCTGAGTTTAAACACGATTTGGCTGTGGTGCATCTGGGGTATGCACCAAGTTTCCAAGTGATTTGGCTGTGGTCCATCTGCGGTACGTGCCGAGTTTCCATGCGATTTGGCTGGCCTGCGTCCGGGGTACGTGCTGAGTTTACACACAATTTGGCTGGGGTGCGTCTGAGGTATGCACTGAGTTTCCACTCGATTTGGCTGGCCTGCATCCGGGGTACGTGCTCAGTTTCCACACGATTTGGCTGGGGTGTATAAGGGGGGAAAACGCAGAGTTTCCACATGATTTGGTTAGGGTGCGTTCAGGGTACGTGATGAGTTTACACGTGATATGGCTAGGGTGCGTCTGGGGTATGTGGCAAGTTCCCACGCGATTCATCTGGCCTGCGTCTGGGGTAGGCACCGACTATCCACGTGATTTGGCTGGGGTGCCTCCGGGATATGCGCCGAGTTTCCATGCGATTTGGCTGGGGTGCTCCCAGGGTACGTAATGAGTTTACACGTGATTTGGCTGGGTGCATCTGGGGTACATGCGGAGTTCCCACGCGATTTGTCTGGGCTGCGTCTGGGGTACGCGCTGAGTATCCACGAGATTTGGCTGGGGTGTGTCCAGGGTACGCACAGAGTTTCCACGCGATTTGGCTGGGGTGCATCCGGGGTATGCACTGAGTTTCCACGCGATTTGGCCGGGGTGCGCCCGGGCACGTCTGACTTCTCACGCAACTGCTCCATCCGCACCCCAGCCAAATCGCGTGGGAAGACACACACAAATCCACCCGAAGCTGACCCCTCATGGGACAGCCACACCCCAGCCACCATCACCCATGACCACACCCCACAGGCAGCCCACACCACATGGGACCCCCCACCCGATCAGCCGTGACCACACCCTGCAGGCAGCCCACACCACATGGGATCCCCCAGCCACCATCAGCCGTGACCACACCCCGCAAGTAGCCCACACCAAATGGGACCCCCCATCAGCCGTGACCACACCCCGCAGGCAGCTCACACCACATTGGACCCCCCATCAGCTGTGACCACACCCTGCAGGCAGCCCACACCACGTGGGACCCCCCATCAGCTGTGACCACACCTTGCAGGCAGCCCACACCAGATGGGACCCCCCCATCAGCTGTGACCGCACCCTGCAGGCAGCCCACACCACATGGGACCCCCCAAGCACCCATCAGCTGTGACCACACCCCGCAGGCAGCCCACACCACATGGGACCCCCCATCACCCGTGACCACTCCCTGCAGGCAGCCCACACCACATGGGACCCCCCAATCACCCGTGAACACACCCTGCAGGCAGCCCACACCACATGGGACCCCTCCATCACCCGTGACCACACCCCACAGGCACCCCACACCACATGGTCCCCCCATCACCTGTGACGGCAACCTGTAGGCAGGCTCCGCCTCATGGCCACCCCCACCCACCCATCACCTGTGATGGCAACCTGCAGGCAGGCCCTCCATCATGTTCCCCCAACCATCACCTGAAATGGCAACCTGCAGGCAGGCCCCGTCTCATGGTCCCCACCACCCAACCATCACCTGTGACGGCAACCTGCAGGCAGACTCCGCCTCATGTTGCCCCCCACATCACATGTGATGGCAACCTGCAGGTAGGCCCCGCCTCTTGTTCCCCCAACCATCACCTGTGACGGCAGCCTGCAGGCAGGCCCCGCCTCATGTCCCCCCATCACCTGTGACAGCAACCTGCGGGCAGGCTCCCCATAGTGGGCACCACCTGCATGACGGATGTTGACAGTGACACAGGTGCACTCCAATGATGTTGCGTGCATGAACCTGCTTGTGGTGCAGTGACCCCACCCTAACCTCCTCCTCAGCAAATATACAGCAAACAACAAAAAAATACACACGTGGCCCACAAGCTTCTGTGTCCCAGCTGATCACACTCTATTGCATACTACAACTATATCCCAACATTCACATCACAAAAGTGTATGTCAAAGTGAGGACCAGCATGCGATGTGAAAAAATAATGTCAATAATCCACATGTACAAATACTCAAACTGTGACAGAACATAAAGCACCCTAGATATGTGTCACAGAAACAGACATTGCAATGGTGTGTCATGGCATGAGCAACAATGAGCACACATCACCTGAACCAATAACCCCCTAAACACATGACTGATTTCACATGCTGGTGAAGCTCAAAGCACCACTGCGTCCACCGAATTTGGTGGCAAAATAGCAAACAAATCCCACTCAGATCATTCACCAAACCCACCACCCTCACAAACACACAGAGGCCCAATACACATTCATGCTGCTGTCACGACCCGTGACCCAGAACCCCACTGGCATGGTCACATGCCAGGTAGGGTTAGGACTTGGGGTTCATTTGGGGCCCAAGGGCCTTACATTATCACCAGGGACTCTCCTGGAGTCCGTCCTGGTGCCTTTGGCGCCAGGCTCATATTTGGAATGGGACTTGAGGGGACTTCTTTTTGTGTGGAAGCCTGCAGCCAACACGGAGACACCCACACAGTCTAGTCCCAAAGAAACAGACTGTGCGGTGCAGTGTTTTAGGGTGTGGTAGCCCGGACTACTTTACCTGTACTACTTTACAGGGGTAGACTATATAAACCACACCCAAGCTAAAGAACGTGCTTTACGTTATTCTGTAGCAAGCAGTGTGACACTCATCGTGTTCAGAGACCAGCACCCGGTGTTCCTGGAATCGCGGACCTGCAGAGGAGACAAAAGAACATCATTAGCAGTCCCAGCTTACCTGCAGCTTTCCATCCTTCGATCTCGGCTGCTCGCGGTCTTCCATCCCGTTGGCAGCATCTTCAGGACATCACGCACATGCACCAGAACGAAGCACCTGGAGGGGAGAGAGAAAAAGGGACAACGTTAAACAGGTTACTCACGGCAATCACAGCAGTAACCATAACCTCCTCACCTGGCTGGGCATATCTTGGCCAGTTCCACTCCGGAAATCACTGCACGCCCAGAAAGACTATTGCGACCTGAAAAGGAATAAAGAATACAGGTTAGCCCAAAAAGACATTAGCGTGCCGCACTTCGCGCTGAACCTACCTTTCTTCATACGCTCCGCGTCCATAAATCCCGGCAGGAGCCTGACCCAAGCAGCGCACCCAGTGAACCTCTGCACACCTAAGGGGGAAACAATTAGGGAAAGACATTAATAGCACGAAAGTCCTCCTGTGTTTTCAGGCCCACCTGCCATAGAAGACATCATCCCGAATTTAGCACATCCGGGGGGATTCCGGCAACCAGGGCATACGGGTGTCCCCGTGGATACCAGGTGAGCATAATAGAACGTGGAGCCCTCATAACAAAATCCACCTGGGCGCCATGGAGACTTCAGAAATGGACCAACTGGCCCATTTATTAGGACAATTACGCACTGAAGTGCATTCGGCTAAGCAAGATACTAATACCCTGCGAAGGGATCTTGTCACCAAGGATTGCACTGAAGAACTCAGCAGGCAACTACTGCAATCACAGGCCGGGCAAGCTCCATTACCCGGGACAACTTCGCCGGCACAGGCAACCACGTCTTCTCCCGCCCCAGTGCAAATCAATTTACCCAGAACAATACTGTTAGCACGGTCAGAAAGCTTTATAGGAGATCCAAGAAAGTATGCAGCATTCATGAATCAATGTCGCCTTCATTTCCTCTGCAGACCGGCTGCATTCCCAAACGATCAGGCACGAGTAGCATTTATTTTGTCATATCTAAGCGGTAGCGCAGCAGATTGGTCAGTGCCGCTTTTGAGCTATGATGATCCGTTACTACGTGACCTTGGGGGCTTCCAAAGGGAAATGGAAAAGCTCTTTGCATGACACACCCATGAACAAGCTGTAGACAACTAACTCTTATCACTCCGGCAGGGGAATCAGGATTTACTAACATACATAGAAACCTTTAATAGCTTAGTGGCCGAAACCAGGTGGCCTGAAGACAAGAGAACCACATTGTTTCACCGAGGCCTTCGAGGGGAATTAAAGGATGTTTTGGCTCAGGTAGTTGACCCACCTAGAGATTGAAGTGAATTTATCAATCTGGTGGTGCAATTAGATCATCGACTACAAGATCGGAAAGCGGATTGGTCCAAATCCGACACACGGGCCGTCTATCTACGAACCAAGGATGCTACACCGCCCATGTCAGAGAATACCAAAGACCCAATGCAAATTGGAGGCATACGACCACCGTTAACAAAAGCCGAAAGAGACAAGAGAAGGCAACAGCAGTTATGTTTGTACTGCGGACAATCGGGGCACTTCTTAAAAGACTGTCCAATAAAACCCCCCAAGCGAATTGTGGGAGCTACAGAAAAGGATGAGAGTAAGGAGTCAGAAAACTGCCTAGCTCAACAAAAGTAGAGGTCAGTTTGTCGAGTGAGAAGACTGAGCCACCGACCTCACATTTTGCAATACCAGTGATCCTAATCAATCACCAACAACCTTCAAGGATGCATTCCGTTGAAGCTTACATAGACAGAAGAGCCGTTGGGAATTATATTGATCAAGATCTGGCCGCACGGATGGGGCTTCCCTTAAGTTTTAAGCCGAACACAGAAAAGGTGACCACAGTAGATGGGACTGAAATTGCTTCCGGACCAGTAACCCAATGTACGGCAGGAATAAACCTGCTGTGCCAGGATGGACACCGTGAATCGATTTCCTTCGATCTCATCAAGGCGCCTTAGTTTCAGCCAATACTAGGGATGCCATGGGTAGTTGCTCATAACCCTCAGATAGATTGGCGTGCAAAGAAACTGACTTTTCCTCATGATTGCACCTCCGCCTGTTATCTCCAAGAAAACAAGTCCAGTTTCAAGGTTTCTATGAGTCCTAGAGTCTGCATATCTACAGTTGGCGCAACCAGTACTCTCCCTGAAGAATATCAAGATTTCCAGGATGTGTTCCAGAAGGAACAAGCTAATACACTACCTCCGCACAGGTCCTATGACTGTCAGATTGACCTCATACCTGGTGCACAGATCCCCTGCGGCAGAATCTATGCACTCACCGAATCAGAAAACCAGCATCTAAAGTCCTATCTGGACCAGTACCTGGCAAATGGGTTCATTCGCCCATCCAAATCACCGGCAGCCAGTCCCCTGTTCTTCGTACCAAAAAAGGAAGGGGACTTGAGAACCTGTATTGACTATCGCGCCCTGAACCAGATCACCGTGAAAAACCGTTACCCACTGACCCTTATTCCCGAGATGCTAGATCAAGTCAAAGACGCCCAGATTTATACGAAGTTAGACCTCAGAGGAGCGTACCACCTGGTCCGAGTTAAAAAAGGAGATGAATGGAAAACGGCCTTTCGTACTAAGTATGGGTTGTTTGAGTACCAGGTAATGCCTTTCGGGCTTTGCAATGCCCCGGGGGCGTTCCAATATTTTATGAAGAACGTCCTAAGGGAGCTGATCGAAGTTTGCGTTCTAGTCTACATAGATGACATCCTTGTGTATTCAACCTCAGAACAAGACCATGTTAAGCATGTCTGCGCTGTTCTTGCCAAACTGCGCCAACATCGACTATACGGAAAACTTGAAAAATGTTTTTTCCACATAACCAAAGTTGAATTTCTTGGTTTCGTTCTTACTCCGAAAGGCATTCGTATGGATGCACACAAGGTGGATGGCATTCTAAAATGGCCCTCCCCGACCTCAGTAAAAGGGATCCAGAGTATGCTGGGTTTTGCAAATTTCTACCGTCGATTCATCCTAGACTTTTCTCAGATTGTGCATCCGATCACGTTACTTCTACGAAAAAACAATAACATTTCATATGTTCCAGATCTTCCTTATATCGTGGAAACAGATGTTTCCAGTATGGCGATGGGGGCGGTTCTTTCTCAAAAAGACCCTGAGACTGGCCAATTGCATCCTGTGGCCTTCTGGTCACGAAAAGTCACACCTCCTGAACTCAATTATGCCATCACCGATAAGGAACTGCTTGCTATAAAATCCGCCTTCAAGGCATGGTGGCATTATCTCTTAGGGGCCAGGCATACAGTCACTATAATTATAGACCATCAGAACTTACAATATTTAAAAACAGCAAAGGCGCAATCCTTGCGCCAATTACGATGGGCCCTTTTCTTTGCCGAGTATGACTACATAATCACTTATCGACCAGCCGTAAGAAGTGGAAAAGCTGAAGCACTATCTCGCATGGGCATCGATGAAAGAGAATATGCAACTCCAGATCCAGTGGCCATTATACCTGAGCACAAGCTTTTAGGCCTCACCACAGCTTTAACACAAACTGAACTTAGAAATGTGATCCAACAGGAAATAACCCCAAGCGAGTTACTGGAATGGCATACCAAAGGAAAAAAATACACTGTCAAAAATCAACTGCCATATTTTGACGAACGTCTGTACGTGCCTAAAACCGAGCTACAACAACAAATCATTTCAGACTATCACGACTCTTTGATGGAGGGTCATCCCGGAATTGCCAAAACTCTAGCCAAAGTAAAATGCAATTATTGGTGGCCCACATGGCGTTGAGACGTCATCCAATACGTTCAGTCATGTGGAGTGTGTGCACAAAACAAGTCATTGAAACAAAGACCAGTGGCCTCCTGCAACCAATAGAAATACCTCCAGCACCATGGCACACACTCTCTCTCGACTTCATTACTGATTTACCTCCCAGCCAAGGGTTCAATACCATTTTAGTTGTAGTTGACCTATTTTCTAAGATGGCACACTTTATCCCTCTCAAAGGCCTTCCATATGCATCCCAGCTAGCAAAAGTGTTTTGGAAAACATTATCAAGCTGCATGGATTCCCTTCAGTCCTGGTCTCTGATCGAGGGAGCCAATTTGTATCAAACTTCTGGAAAAAGTGCTGCGCTATGGCTCACATCGACATACGTCTATCCACCAGCCATCACCCCCAAACAGATGGTCAAACAGAGAGGACCAACCAGATTCTCGAACAATACCTACGATGCATGCTGCATCAAGTCGAGGGAACCTGGAGAGATCTATTATGGATAGCCGAATATGCTTACAACAATTCTGTACATTCCAGTACTGGACAAACACCTTTTTTCACCCTCTACGGCAGACATCCGCATACTTCCGAACTTGACAGCCCTCCCAGCCTCGAAATGCCGGCTGTAAAGACTCTTCATGCAAACATCAGTCGGGCCTTTAAAAAGGCAACAGAGCAGTTAATCCAAGCCAAAACTAAGCAAAAAAGGTTTGCAGACCAACATCGGAAAAAGGCTCCTGACTATCAAATAGTAGACAAAGTTTGGCTAGCAACAAAATACATACCACTAAAGAGAACCCAGACTTTTCGCCCTCGCTATTTGGGGCCTTATCCTGTTCAAGCAATCATCAACCTGGCAGCAGTTAAACTAACATTGCCAGCTAACATGCAAATTCATCCAGTGTTCCACGTCTCACTGCTAAAACCAGTACTACCCGGTACATGAGTTAAACCAACACCTGAACCCATCATGATCGATGGAGAACCCGAATACGAAGTGAAAGAAATCCTGGATTCCAAATATACCAGATCCAAACTATACTATCTAGTTGATTGGAAGGGTTATGGCCCTCAAGACCTGGGAACCTAGTGAGAACATTCATGCACCACGTTTAATTAGAATGTTTCATCAAAACTTTCCAGATAAGGCTGGACCAGGCAGAAGAATCACCTTAGGAGGGGCCTTGGGGGGAGTGCTGTCACGACCCGTGACCCAGAACCCCACTGGCATGGTCACATGCCAGGTAGGGTTAGGACTCGGGGTTCATTTGGGGCCCCAAGGGCCTTACATTATCACCAGGGACTCTCCTGGAGTCAGTCCTGGCACCTTTGGCGCCAGGCTCATATTTGGAATGGGACTTGAGGGAACTACTTTTTGTGTGGAAGCCTGCAGCCAACATGGACACACTCACACAGTCTAGTCCCTAAAAACCAGACTGTGTGGTGCAGTGTTTTAGGGTGTGGTAGCCCGGACTACTTTACCCGGACTACTTTACAGGGGTAGGCTATATAAACCACACCCAAGCTAAAGAATGTGCTTCGCGTTATTCTGCAGCCAGCAGCGCAAGGCTCATCGTGTTCAGAGACCAGCACCCGGCGTTCGTGGAATCGCAGACCTACAGAGGAGACAAAAGAACATCATTAGCAGTCCCAGCTTACCTGCAGCTTTCCATCCTTCGATCCCGGCTGCTTGCGGTCTTCCATTCCGTTGGCAGCATCTTCAGGACATCACACATGCACCGGAACGAAGCACCTGGAGGGGAGAGAGAAAAAGAGACAACGTTAAACAGGTTACTCACGGCAATCACAGCAGTAACCATAACCTCCTCACCTGGCTGGGCATACCTTGGCCGGTTCCGCTCCGGAAATCACCGCACACCCAGAAAGACCATCGCGGCCTGCAAAGGAATAAAGAATACAGGTTAGCCCAAAAAGACATTAGCGCACCGCACTTCGCGCTGAACCTACCTTTGGTCATACGCTCCGCGTCCATAAATCCCGGAAGGAGCCTGACCCAAGCAGCGCACCCAGCGAACCTCTGCACACCTAAGGGGGAAACAATCAGGGAAAGACATTAATAGCACGAAAGAAAAGCAAAGGCCTTCAGAGACTGCTATAATCGAACTTACCTCCTTAAAGACACTTGAATGGGTTGGCACCAGTGAAGTTAACTCGGTCGCTTCAACCCGCAGAAAGCAGGACAGAGATCACGCCAGGCATCATAACAAGGTGAGGAGGGGGCCATCAGGTCAAGTCCATGGGGCTGGTGGGAGGAAACGAAATCTGTGCCTAAGTCCAGTCCTCCTGTGTTTTCAGGCCCACCTGCCATAGAAGACATCATCCCGAATTGAGTACATGCAGGGGGGATCCGGCAACTAGGGCATACGGGCGTCCCCGTGGATACCAGGTGAGCGTAACAGCTGCACATGTGAAATTAAATCCCAACACACAGTGCACACTCAAACCACACCCAAACACCCATACACTGGTCATGCACACCAGACCATGCCCCATGCAAATGAATGTAAAACATGACACATGCCTGCATGTGTGCACACACATTAACAACATACGTCATCATAATGGACACAGAACAGAGTAATGAAGCCTCAGTGGTGAAAACAAATGGGCAAACAAACAGCACTTGGATGAAAGTTCGGAAAATATATTAAAAACCAGTATTGAAAACATAGTCATGTACATTGAATAAACTAATGAAGCATGAAAATAAAATAAAAGTACTGTTCTCAGAAAGATAAATCCTGTGTCCGCATAATGAGGTCCATGTCCTAAATAAATATCCAAACGAAAATCACAAATAAAAAGAAATCCATTACGTCATGGGTAACACAAACAGAACAAAAAACAAATCCAACTATGTACAATAAATATAGGTCCTTTGTCCCAAATGCGTAGATAAAAAAATTATAAAAACACTCCAACAAATGACTTCTCAAAAACCAACTATATACAAAAAGTGGAGCACAGTCCAAAAACTCCAGAAAAGGGAAAAACAAATGAAACCTACTCCTAAATAACTATATACAATAACAGCATGCTAGTCCTTCTCCTCACCATGCTTGATTGATTGATATTTTATTTCTATCGCGCTCGTACACAAGTGTTTCAGAGCGCGACAAGGCAAGGGAGGGGAACAGGGTAGAACAAAACAGTGATCTTACTAGGCCCAGTGACACTCATAGTCTCCGCCAGGGCATCTTCGAACACTGCCTCCACTTCCCCTAGGTGGGCCTCTGCTTCCCCCAGTGGGCTTGCAGGGGCTCCAACATGTTCCTCTCAAACTCCCTGCAAGTCTCCTCAAAGACCTCCGCTCGCCTCTCTGCCCGATGCAGTGAAATCTCTGTCCTGGCCATGTTGAGCTTCTCCTGTGCCTGCTGCCACTCTGCCCCGATCTGCTGGCCCAAATGCTCCAACATGGAAGACATCCTTGTTGTAAGGTCCACGTTTGTCTCTTGCCTGATGGCCGATACCTGCCCCTCTGCTGTTGAAAGCCCTGAGTCGTGTCACCTCCTACCCCGAGCCTGCTGCTGCCAAAATGCCTGGTGCCTGCACCTCAAAGACAGCCTCCGGGATGATGACAAACCCGTGGTGTTATGCACGTTCCCTGCTCCTTGGTGCCTGCTCTTCCTCCATCGCCACAGCTCCTGTCACTGGCTGGATCGGCGTGGTGACCACATCTGCTGATTCAGCCTCGACTCCCTGCTCTGGCAGGGATGTGATCTCCAACAGACTGGCAGCCAGGGTTGTGACAGGTACACAGTGGGCCCTGGTGGTATCTATGCCGGAAGACGGCAGGGAGGATGACTGGCGCACAGAGGAGGAAGACGATGTGCAGGGTTTTGACCCATGCTGAATCAATAGACTGGATAGACATGGGGATTAAGCCGTCGCTGCCCATTATCCTATCCCGGAATAAAAATAAATCAATAGACAGGGTAGATGTGGGGTTGAGCTGTCGCCGCCCACATCCACGCCAGGATCTAGGAGAACCGCGCAGTTGCGCACACCAAGGTGGTCACCCAAGGTGCCACCCATTTTTGCCTATGTTGTGAGCACAGAAGGGCACAGAGCCTAAAACCATTGTAAAAGGGGCAATGCTGATTGCCAAAAGCAACCCATAACTTGTGGGAATTCGTTTTCTTCAGGTCAAACATGGCTAATTTATGGGCACAAAATTATTTTACTGCAGAACTACACCAATGCCATTTGTTGAACCTGGACAATATACTTCCATGTAATATCTCTTGTTTGAAATGCTTGAATTCAAGACTGATCCAAAAAAAATGCATGCAGTACCCGCTTTTGACTGAGGGCGGCGCTAGCGGTCTAAACTCTGACAGGGAAACTGCATGTCACGAGTTGCAGGAGAGGCCTCTACATCAAAGGCTGGGAGTTAATTAAAATCTTAACCACATGCTGTTCCCAGAAGACAATCTGATTTAATTAACAGGCCAAAGGCTGGGAAACCTCTCGCCTCCAGAGATTCACACCAGGAGTAAGAATCTCACATGACCTCTTGATTGATAGAAGGCAGACTGGCTGGCAGCCTCCTGGAGACCACACAATAGGCTCTTGCACTTGAATAGAATATGTTAATTTTGACTGTTTCCTGTCAACAAAGACCTGCCGGCCAGAAGACACATGTCATCACTGACCAACCCAAGTCTTGGAGGCGGACTCCAACACTCTGAGAACTGAATTGAAAGCAAAATATATATTTTACAGAAACACTGATAACTTATTGGGACTAAATGACAGGAATGCACAACTTTGAGTTCCTTAAAATGGAAACTTTGCCTACAATTCAAGCCCAAACTCCAATTTGTGTGATGTTCTGGGGCAAAACCCCACCATTTATTGATACTACAGACTCTGTGTATAAGCTAAAGACATGGGAATTTACTGGAGTATGTATGGACAGGCCGTGTATATGTGTATAATTTTTAATGAAAAACCAATATTGCAAAACCACTTAAAAAACGCAAAATGTTGCCAGTTCTGAATGCGAGCTCTTAGAAACATCAGAGTTTGAACAGAGTATACCTCATGTGATACGTGATGGGTGCATGTAATTTCAAACCACTGTGTATCTATGAAATATGTCTTTAGGTCAAATATAGATTTGTGTGTAATTTGACAGGGGAGTGTCCTTTCTGCAAGCCATTAAATGACATCATTCTGACACACAATCCTGCTCTCCAGTGAGAACGCAAAGAATTCTCCAACCTATCAGAACTCTGAAGGGGTTGGGCCTAGAAAGCTAGCCTCTCCACCCACTTTCAAAACACACAAAAAAGAGACTGCTGGGACAGGTAGAGACATTCAATTCCATTTGCTGCGGAGCATGCTGACCGACGACTTCACATCCAAAGATCCAGACTTCAAATCCATCAATCTCCAGAACCTGTAGCAGTACCCAGAAAGCAGTGTTACATCCAGAATCCAGAGAGGCTAGACCAGCAGAGCAGAGCTGACCCAGATCACTGCGAAGTGCCGAGACCAGAACCAGAGTCCAGTCCAAAACCTGACCAGATCCGTGGCGAGGCCTATTTCAAAAATATATTGTGAGTACCTAGCAGAACTGTGCAGAACCAATCTCTTAGTTAAAATAATCTAATCCAAACTATTTTAATCTAACCAGAACTGCCTCCTAGAAGTTGTCACTTGTTATTTTGTAAAGCGGCACCACTGTCATTTGTCAATTCTGCAGCTGTAAAGCTGTCACCTGTCATTTTCTAGCTGCAAGCTGTAACCTGTCGCTTTGAACTTTTAAAATTTCAAATCCAAAAAAACAACCTTCACAAAATCGTTCATAACTCCGTAACCATTTGGGCTAGGAACTTGGTTTAACTTTCCTCTGAAAGCTTAGAATCTTACCTTTCCAACAAGCCTAGAACCTTCTCCTTATACCTTCTCCGCAATCACGATTCACGTATTTGCGAATTTTGCCGCGATTTGCGATTTGGCCCGATTTCTTTACTTGTAAAAAGATAGCTGCTTTTGCCTGAACTGCTAAATTTCGTTTGCCTCTTAAGAACCATCCCTGAATCATTGCTAGAGTGAGCCTGAACTAATATTAACTAGATACCACTCACCCTGAACCTCCTGAAGGGAATTAAAAGCATTTTCAGCATATTTCTCACTGCATTGTCACCATATTCAAAGCATTTTGCCTGTGTTTCCAAACTCCTATCTGTTGTATAAGCTGCTGGGGGGGAATTGAACTGAATTCTATTTGATTGCATTCCTAAGATCTGTGTGCTCTCATCTTCATCTCCTTACATTGCATCAAGGGGGGGGTGAATTGTCCAAGAAAGTGATTATATTGTCTTTTGCTGAAATCCTATCAAGTTATTTTCTGTACTGCATTTTCATTCCACATTGCATCTATTTGAAACCATAAAAGTATTGTTGCTATCTTATCCATCCTATACCCACTCATCATTGATTATAAAGAAGTGTGCTAGTGCCAGACTATCCATTATTGATTACTGCTGAGATTAAGTGTGATATTCAATTATTAATTTATTATAAAGTGTGATATATATATATATATATATTGTTTACATTCTCAAATAAACCTTTTAAACTTGCAAAACAGAACTACTTCTTGGCTCAGTGGGGTCAGGGGGATTCTAAGAGAGGGGTGTTACATAGGGGTAGTCATCCAGAACTCATGAACTGGACATAAAGAAATATCAATAAGGGTTTCCATTCAGTATCCCAGACTAGGCATTGACTTAGCTGTAGTGTTGAATTGAATCTTCTTACAACGAGTAGGGGGTCACATAAGTGGCCAGCCCACTGACCCATTGCGAGAGCAGGAAATGTGCTAGCCAGTTCAAGAGACGACAGACCTCATTGTGATGACGTGCAAGCACCCGATTGGAAGCCTGCACCTAATCACGGATTGTGCCTGTACCCCTCATGGCACCAGCTAGCACAGGCTCCACCCTGTCCCGAATGGCGACATCCACAGGTATTGGTGTTTTCGTTTGCGTGGAAACATCTGTCACCTGTGGATGGGTCCAGCCTGAGGCATGCCCACAGGTGCATACTGATGCAGTCGCAGTCGCAATCCCAGGGGAAGGAATAAGCACAGGCACCTCCACGGCGAACTGCGCTGCCTCCGGCCCTTGAGTCTGGACTGCACCAGTCACTCCTACATCATCACCCCCGCCGGGCCCCATGGACTGGGCTGATGTGGCCTCCTCCTCCTCCCCTGCCAACCTGGATGCATCCCCACTGTCTTCCGCAGTGTCTTGCCCCTGTGCGGGCTCACCTGTCCCTCCCACTGTTGTGGAGTCCTCCACCACCTTCGCCCTATTGAACCTACCCTCTGCAGCTGCAGCCGTTGACTTCGATGCGGCACCTGCCTCCTCGCTCCCAGAAGTTGACAGTACCTGGGAGGATGACTGGGCCTTGCATATGTGCCTGGTGGAGGCATTTCTGCTGTCTTGTTCCACAGCGCCTTCTCCTCCCTCTTCTTCTTCTTCTTCTTCTTCAGAACCCACCCATAACAAAGGAAGGACTCTTGACTGGCTAGCTAGTTCCAACTGTATGGTTAAAACACTCTCCAACACCCTGTGCATTTGGTCTGATCACCACATCATCACCTTCAATATTGAAGCAGCAACGCGCCTGCCTCCGCTGAATGCCCCAGCCCTCCCCACAAGAAACAAAAGGTATATTACTAAAGAGAAACTCCTCCCTTTGCTACTCCCTGCTCTCACTGCAATCACTCATTCCAGCACCGATCCAACAACCTTAGCAGACACCTACAATCTCACTATGCTCACAGCTATAAATTCTATCGCCCCCATCAAACTCAGGAAGTCCAAACCGCGCGCACATCTTAACTCCTGGTTTACACCTCAGTTAAAAGTGCTCCGCAAAGCTAAGCGCTGCGCGGAAAATCGCTGGAAAAGTCACCCATCAGATGAGCATAAAGACAGCTTCATCCTTGCCTCCCTCTTCTACAAAGACGCTATTATCACTGCTAAAAAAGAGTCGCTAAACCACCGTATCATGCAAGCAGACTCCAATACAAAAGAGCTCTTTAACATCCTTAAAGAACTCGAATCGCCAGCCACCCCTCCTGATACCTGTACCAAAGACAGTAAATGGTGCGCCAACATCCAGTCCACCCTACTGAATAAAATATCTACGTTAAAATCTAAAATCAAAGTCAAACAAAACAGCCTGAACCAAGACAATCGTCCTCCAATACCGCTAGGGCACGCTCCCCCAAGTCCCGTTAATACTATACCTTTTACCTTCTCGCCTTTAATTATTGCGGAAGTGGAAGACATCATTAAGAGAATGAAACCGTCAAACTGCCAAGGTAACCCCTGTTCGGCTCCCATTATTAAGGATTCTGCCCACGATTTGGCCCCCTTCATCACGGCCTTCATTAATGCATCCTTTAGTACAAACACTGTCCCGGACAACCTTAAGGAAGCATGGGTGATCCCATTGCTAAAAAAAACATCCTTAGACCCAAGCATTCCCACCAATTTCAGACCCATAACCACGGTCCCCTTCTTGCTGAAGACTTTAGATCGCGCAGCATACCTGCAGATCCAAGACTACTTGGAATCTAATAACCTCTTAGGTTTGAGGCAATCTGGTTTCCGTCCTAGACACGGGACCGAAACAGCCCTGATAGACCTAAAAACCAAAATTGAACACCTGAAAGATAATGGGAAACTATCCATGCTACTCCTATTAGACCTCTCGGCAGCCTTTGATCTGGTCAATCATCAAATCCTCTGCCAACACCTCCTCTCTGCTGGCCACTTCTCTGATTCTGCCACAACTTGGATTAAATCCTGTCTGAGTAACAGATCTATGAGGGTCTTTTCTCCCTCGGCAGCCGCCAACCCCGTGCCAATTCACTGCGGTGTCCCTCAAGGGCCCTGCGTGTTGCCCACTTTATACAATGTCTTCACGAAACCCCTCTTTGATGTACTTGACTATCTGGGTGTGTCCTACACCAACTACGCTGACGACACCCAGATACTCATTCCCATCACTGGTGACTACATGGCTGACACAAAGGCCTTGAACGATGTCTAGTTGGTCATCCAGGCCTGGATGGCACAACATGAACTATGTCTTAACGACGACAAGACGGAGCTCCTCATCCTAGGCTCTTCGCAACGTCTCAATAAATTATACCACTCTTACCAATCATTCATCATAGATGGTAACACCATTAAGGTCTCCAAAGACACAAAAACTCTAGGATTCTATCTTGACGCCACCTTGTCATTGACACGACAAACCAAAGCAGTCAGATCATCGGCTGCTTACGCCTGCAAACCGATTGCAGCCTCTAGACCTTTTCTAACTACCCCCAACAGCATCACCTTAGCGAGAACGCTCGTCATGCCTAAAATTGACTATTGCAGCGCCCTTTACCTAGGAACCAGCCAAGAAAACCTAAACAAACTACAAATCACCCAGAATAATGCCATTAGGGCCACGCTAAACATCCCTAGAAACCACCATATCTCAGAAGCTAGAACCAACTTACACTGGCTACCTGTCAAACAGAGAATTTCACTAAAAACACTTGCCCTGACCCACAAATGTCTGGCAAATAAGGCTCCCCCTTATCTGTGCAGCAGACTCTCCCACCACTCATCCACTCGGCCTCAAAGATTAGCCCAGACCCACTGGCTATCGGTTCCAAGGTTTGAACTTCAAAAAGCGGGGGAGGCCTGAGCTTCCCTGTCCTTGAGTCCAAGCTCTGGAACACACTCCCGGTTACCGTCAGATCTGAGGTTTCACTCAATACCTTCAAATTGAAATCGAAATTGTGGCTCCTTGCTCCTAACTAAGACTTCCTATTACGGTCCTACCTCGTAATCGCCTGCCTTACCGTGATTCGCTGTATATACCTGCAAGTATCCTGTCTGTAAATTATTGATGCCTTTGTCCCGTCTGTTGCAACGATCCTATGTAACTTCTCTATGCAACTATTGTATGTAAACATTGATTTCACTGTCTGTTCCAATGATCCTTTGTAAATTATTGAAGTCATTGTCCGTTGCAACGATCCTATGTAACTTCTCTATGTAACTACTGTATGTAAACATTTCCAAATTTGCGCCCTGATGCCCCCGGGCCCGATGGTGCACGTTACAAATAAATAAACTAAACTAAACTAAACTTCCATCGTCGCTGTGGATGGGGAAACAAAGAACACAAACATCATGGGACTGAAGATATGTGTGTTTGGCACAATGCAAATGTACAACAGTGGCACTGTCAAAGGTCACAACCATCATCACCGTCCACTACACAACGGGAAGTGCTATTCACACATGCACAATCATGTATGTCATGCGCAACAGACATTCACATCCATGTACAAGGCACAGTCAGCACATCAAAATTGTGGATCCACCTCACATGCATCATGGGACAGACATCACATTCACACACATCACCTGACAGTCATGCATCAGGCCATGGAGCTATCAGGTCAGAGTGCACTTGAGGACAACTTGGCAGCATGAGTTAATCACACATTGAAATGCTCATGTGTCATACATCCATGAGTGTTGGCCAGTCACACACTCACTTCCCTGACACATGCACATGTACATCATACATGCCCGTGATGTTGACGAAAGCACAAATATGTCACACCTCTCACATGCCCGAGTACAGACACATGTATGCAAACATGGGCAGGTTGCTACATGCTTGCGCGCATCACGCATTGCAACCCAAACACCATTGCTGTCACACATGTTTGAATGGACTCACATGCAGCACTGTCTGGGACATGTACACAGACATCTGTACAAGAGGCATGCCAGACATGAGGCCAAGGTGCACACTCCAACCATACATCAACATGCACATGCACCATGGTGGACAAGAACACATGGACACTTACCAGTCGACTCCAGACAGAGCTCCAAATCCATGACCTGGGCGTACAGCACTAGGTAGAACCGCTCCAGGACCCGATAGTTGTCAGTGGTCAACCGGCCCAGGCACCTCCCTAGGTTCTCACCAGCCTTGAGGAAGCGCTGGGCCTTGCTGTGGGTCCTGGCCTTGAAGTCCCCCCAGCGCTTGTGGACATGGATGTAGTTGCGGGGTGCCACCCCCTCCACATTGATGGCACCCAGGATGTCCACCCAGATCTTCCTCCATACTTCCTTGCCGACTTGTGATGGTCTGTGGAAGAGGGCATCATAATGCCCCAGGACTTGCTCATTGTCCAGTGCATGGTTGGTATCCTTTTATTGTTTTGACATTGTGATCCATCATGTTTTCATGTTCCATCATCATGTATTAGCTTTCCAGTATCCATTTTTGTTGGCCTTCCTGCTGTATGTACTTCCCTGCCCCCTTTAGTTGGCAGGGCCACACTACAAAAAAACGGTGCCATGTGGTAGTTAGGGAACATTGAGGCACTTGTGGTATTCTAATTGGTGACTGTCAGACATATTCACTGCTGGGTCCTGTGTTTCTGGTATGTTATATTGGCCAATTGATGTTCCTGTGTACATTATTGTTTTGATGTGTGAGAGTGAGTTATTTCAGTACTAGTCTGTTTAGCGTTGAGCGCTTTGTGACAGTACTGTTATGTGTTGGCCATTTATGTGTCACTTTTGACGTTGCTTGCCATGGCATAGTGTGGCAACCAGGTGACATGAAGTTTGGGAGGGTATAGGTGACATACCGGCATTTGAATGTGTATTTCTGCATGGGGTTGTGGCATAGTGCATCTTCCATGTGTGCCTTTTGTGCACAGCAGATTGTGTTTGTGTTAGTTGTAATGGATGCACACAATATAGCACTTCCAAGGACAGATTCTCAGGGTGGCATGGTTGGGACAGATGATTGTCCCTTTATCATCATAGATTGTCACCTGGAATGTGCCAGGCCAGTGTGCACTGCGCAGGGGTTGGATTTTAGATGAAAAATGTGGCCACCAGCTGGGTACAGGCAGCCTCACCATGTGCCCTTTCCCCTCCCATGTGCAGCGGGCGTGCATGTGATTGGGGATGTGGGGGCACCACCATGTCCCCCGGTACGCCATGCCGTGTTGCAACATTGTACAAGACACATGCTGCCACAATGATCCAACACACTACTGGTGGTGCCCATAGTAGCTCTACCTGGGGTGGTGTGGTGGGGTTCCGTATTGGCATCATCATGTAGTTGCTCAGTGGGTAGACACAGTCTCCTGTGGAGGTGAGATGGTTTGTCAGTGGTGTGGTTTAATCTGTGTGAGGCATGTATGCATTTGCAGGCCCATTTGTACTCACCAATGAGCCATGTATTGCTATGCCTCCCAGCTTCCAGGGTCCGGTGTAGGGCTGACATTCTGTATATGAAACTATCATGGGTGGACCCCGGATAGTTAGCATATACAGAGGTAATGATTCACTTGGCATCACATACAACTCGCACGTCGATGGAATGCTAGTGCTTGCGATTCTGATAGATGTGCTTAGTGGCCCTAGGTGGACGTAGGGCCAAATGTGTGCAATCAATGGCACCAAGCACTTTAGGGAAGTGCGTAACCCTGTAAAAGTCCTGGGCCACAGCCTGCCTTTCTGCAGGTGTTCTGGGCATGTATATGTGCCTGCGGACTGAGGGGCGCGCAGTCATGATTGCCAACACCTGGTGTAGGCAGCGTGATTGCATAGCCTGTGAAATTCCCCCAACAATGGCAGTTGTCCGCTGAAATGACCCAGTGGCCAAAAAATGCAGTACATTGAGCATCTTTTCCAAGGGGCTCAGTGCTTGGGAGCACAGGGTGGGTGATGTGAGGTCATCTTCCCACTCTGTGACCAGGTCTAGGATGATATGAGGTGGGAACCTATACCTGCCATAGACCTGGACATCAGGCACCCCAAAAAGGCTGATCCTGGGTAAAGAAATGTGGGCCCTGGCTATCCTCCTCCTCCTGCGGTGTCCCTCGATCACTGCTGCGGAAAATGGCACATTCATCGTAGCTGTATATGCGCGTTTGTGTTTTACGTGTCTATTTATGCATTGTATTTGTGCGAAGTGATGCTTACACCAGATTTCGCTTGGCGGACGTGATTCTGAATTAGCCTGCCATTTCCCGGCCGCCTGTGAGCCCTGTTTGATTCCATGAATATGTGTTGTAAGAGTGCGTATGGGCGTTGCAAGTATTTTACTGTGGTACTTCCCATGTAACGCCCACATTTTCGCTTGTTGTTCCCCATTCCACGTGTTCCACCCCCTTTTTAGGTGACTGTGCAGGATGGTATGCCCCTTCACTGGGAGTCTCACGCAAGGCGTTTGTAGTTTCATAGTGACATGTTGGACCTGCGCGGATTCCTCTAAGGTCTCCATGAATCAGCAAACAGGTGCTTGCGTGTGTTTTCGCGCACAAGTCCCCCTTTTTATGTGCAATTAATTCCATGAATCGGGGCACTATAGTGTCACTGAGCTGCAAAATACACTCTCACATTTCACCACCTTGGTATACATTTCACAGTTCTGCCTACCTGTGCTTTATTTATGTAAAGCTCAATTTGAGCTATAACGCAATAAAGATTATTATTATAAATGCATATTTAGAGCATAGCCACTATGCTTGTTGCTGTCCAAAGATAGCCAATGTGGTGCACTTGGAAGATTTTATGAGGGTAGCCAATGTATTGCACTTAGAAGATTTTACAAGGGTAGCCAATGTGTTGCACATAGAAGATTTTATTAGGGTTGCAAATGCGTTACACTTAGACGATTTGATGAGGGTAGCCAATGTGTTGCACATAGAAGATTTTAAGAGGGTAGCCAATGTATTGCACTTAGATGGAATTGTAAAGGTAGCAAATGTATTGCACCTACATGAAGCTCGAGAGTAGCCTATGTGTTACACTTGTATACATTCTGAAGATAACAAATGTGTAGCAACTTAGACAAACTATGAAGGTAGTGAATGTGTTGCACCTAGACGAATTCTGAAGGTAACCAATGTGTTGCACTAAGGATAACTTGAAGGTAGCCAATGTACTAACCACCCCTGTGCCCCACTCCTAGCTGAATTTTGAGTGTGGCCACTGTATTGCGTTTAGCTGCATTCATAGGTAACCAATGCTTTGCACTTGGTTTGACTTTGAGTTTAGCCACTGCATTGCACCTGGCTGAGTTCCCGAGTGTTGCCAATGTATTGTACTTAATTGGATTCGTGAGGGTAGCCAATGTATTGTATTTAGCTGACTTGTCATGCAACCTATTTATTTATGTATTTATTTCATTTGTAGAGCACACAGAAGCCCTCAGGCATCCAGGCACTATTAAGGAATCAAGTTGCATACAGTTACATCCAGAGAAAATAATTTACATTAGAATCTACAGAACATAGGATTCCAATGGGGATGAGTGTCACAGGATACAAGAATTTAAGAAAACATCCACGTTTTGAGGGCTTTGCGGAAAGCCCAGAAGGATTCCTCTACCCTCAGAGCATGGGGGAGAGAATTCCACTGTTTAGCTGCAATGACTGGAAAGCTTGTCCCTCCAGCTTTGTAGCGTTTAAACATGGGTTGGGTAAGTCTATGTGTGTATGGGGTTCTGGTGGGCCTAGACGAGTGGGTCTTTGCAATCTTTTGGGCCAAGTAAGGCGGGGCATATTTGGAGATACACCTGTGTGTGATTGTGAGTGTTATGAACAGGATTCCTCTACTGTCCTCTACCTCTAACCCTACTAATAATTCACAAATATCCTGCAGACTCAGCCTCAAACACAGAACAAATACACCCACACCTCTTACACAACAAAACCTAAAACCACCACAAACCACATACACTATGAAACACCCAACAATGAACTAAATCAACAATACATAAGTCCCCACATAAACACTCACACCCCAAATAACGCTCACCAGCTAACAAACCAGTACAGAGTGACCAGTCTTTTCAAACTGAAGCTACCATCAGCATATCAAAGCTCTCTTGCTCTTTTCCCTCTCAATCCCACTTTCTAAGCACTCTCAGACCCCCTTTCTTTTCAGACCCACCAGGGCACCTGGAAACCAGGACAATGCCAGTTGTGCACTGTATAAGTCCCAATAGCATAACATAATCTCATTGCGTCCCCTTCCCATGCCTGTTGGCATCAAATGAACTATATGATCAGCTCCCTAGTGTGAGGCTGGCTTTATGTCAGTGCTGCATCTGAAGTACCATTCCAATGATGCTTCCTATGGGTAGGTTCTGCCGTGTGGGAAGGCACAACCATTTATGCAGGAGAATTAAAGGGGCTTCATCCTGGCTACTGTTTCACAAAGCAGTTGTGAATACAGTCAGCCTAGACACCAATATAGATCAGTCCTGTCATAGCTAGCCCTGCTCACAAATGTGACACTGGTGCAACATAACATTGTTGTGGCTCTATAATTGTGTGTCCTTAGCAATCACCATGCCCCAACTAGGCATAGCTTAAATTTGAGGATGTATGCAAAGCCAGACTGTGGCAAAGGCCTACAGTTATTATAATTTGGATCGGAGGTGCAGAAAATTAAAAAGCTACATCTGCCTGCATGGACTCTGTGTCCCAGCAGCTGTCATGATGCATATTTGACATTTGAAACTGCTCTGTGCCACTGCAGACTAGGGATTTGGATGTCTGGAGACTGGCTACATTAAAGGCACATGTGTACACTATCATTTTCGTATGGAGCATTTAAGGAAAGGTGGGCATGATTAACAGACCTCCCTTTCAGCAACAGAATTACCAGTTTACACGTTTCATGTGAATGCAAAAATAAATCTCAGGCTATCCCACCCATGCAGTTGGCTATTCATCAGAAGTACATTATCCAAGGTTAAGGCCTGCATTTAAAACACCTCTAGAGCATCCCTGTCATGTTTTCAATGGAGTACCCACTGGTCAAGGCCCCTGCTTACTGTCATTAATTTAAAACAACTTCTCAGGATATGTGATATCAGTGATGTCATCAATGATGCAATTTGTGATGGAATCTGTGCTGTCATGTGTGTCGTATGAGCAGAGCATGGTGGGGGTAAGAGATATGGTTGCGTTGCTTACTATACCTGGTGAATTGTGTTTGGTTGTTCGGTGTTGCACTACACTATACAATTTCTTGAATACACTTTTTTTGCTGAATTTTAGATTTGTATTCAAGCAGCTTAACCATAATGTTCCTTTAGAAACATCATTTTTTTTAATGTAGATATACTTGCCAGAGTGCCTACATTGATAATTTGTAGTATTTGGAACTACAAATGCCCATGCATTTCAATTACATAACATGCATGCTTGGAGTGCTCTCACCGATAATGATCCCTTCACCACTGCTCCATGATGCAGTCTTTAAATGCACAGCTGACAACATGGACAGAAAATGCGATTTGAGAGGACGCCTGCGACTCCAGAGGCAAGCAGCACTACCCGGTCACCATCGCCTAGGATCTAGGTAAAGGACAGGACATGACATCAGGCATATACGCCAACAGGCCACCTTGCAAGATTCTGTACCTTTCATTCGGGATGGGGGAAAACAAAGCTCCAGTCATACTATGTCTTACTGCAGGGAGTATTTAGCCACACTAAACATTAGTATCAGTTAGTGTAGTGAAGAAATGTGGTCAGGTGCCTAAAGTGCAAAGCGGGTTCATATCCCAGCTTTACCTCTTAACTTAGTGTGTGATGCAGGGCAAATCAGATTATCACAGTGTAGAATATGCCAACATTGTGACAGTAGGTATGGGTTTTATGTTTTGTGGGATTGGGATGCAAAATAGAAGTTATGGGTGTTGTGGGGTGGGAATGCAGGAGATGTAGGTGCTGTGAGGGTTGGGGAGACAGGCAATTAGTTTGGGGTGGTGTGGCGAATGTGGAGGTTGGAAACCAGATATTGGTGTTGTATTGTCTAGCATGTGGAAGCAAGATGCCACCTCTGGTTATTCTTTTATGGTTGGCTTGGAGGATGAGACGCCATATGTCCTTTGACTGCTTGGCCCGTGTTCGGCTCTTGGATCCAAACCAGACCCTTGGCTTGGCTCTACCCATAAATTCTCTGGCTTCCCCAAGCTCTAAGAGAGGCTGGATTGTGAAATAAGTACATCTTTCCACTGACTACTGTGTTCCCCATAGTGATAACGTATCATTAACACACAATACTAAAATATGGATACATTTGACCAACAACCAATCATGTATACATTTACATTTCCCCTTCAAATACCCCATTCAAAAAAATCATTATCATAAATCTTTATTTTCCCAGCAAAAGGTTTACAGAACCTTATCTGTGCAAAGAGCGCATGGAAGGACAAGGGTAGAGTGCTGCAATGTCATACAACTGACATATGTGCACTATTCAAAACACTTTTGTCAGTGCCATAATTGGCGTTGTTACAAAAGTAGAAATCCGACATAAAATATCAGCCCAGTTCTCTCTCTCTCTCTCTCTCTCTCTCAAACATTTCTTTTACCCAAAAATATCCTAGTCCTAGAAGTGTAACGGCTATAGCTACTCGAAAGTGCTACTCTTTCTCCAACGCCCACACCCTCCCGTGGCATAACATCAGTGGCAAAAAGAAATATCAGCACTGCTAGCGATCCAGTTGCATTGTTCCACTGTGGGGCAGTGGCAAGGTATGTTGCTTCTGTACCATGCCTTTTGGACCTAGAGACCCAAGCTACTCCTCACTGATGAGGCAGAATGAGGCTGAAACATGTCTGGGGATACTTGTGGAATGTGACCAAGCAGTTCAGGCTGGACTAGGGTGGAACCTAACCTGATTTGCATATGGTCTATCCCCTTTTGTAATGACGTGGAAGGGGAAGAACAATGGTCTAGAGGGATGCCCAGAGCAATGCCAGAGGTTAAGATTAATTTGAAACTTGTCAGCCATCTCTTTTGTTTTGCCATAGTCAACCCCAGAGGGACGGGTATGATCCGATGTGGGTCCTGTGCCTGATGGGCCTAGAGACCCAAGCTACTCCTCACTGATGAAGCCCAACGAGGCTGAAACATGTCTGGGGATGCTTGCGGACTCATGCAGAAGGGATATAACCAAGCATTTTGGGCTGGACTGCTGCTTTTGGGGTGGGACCAAGCCTGATTTGCATATGGTCTTTCCCCATTTTTATTGGCTTGGCAGGCAAAGAACGATGGTCTGGAGGGTTGCCCAGAGCAATGCAAGAGGTTAAGATTCATTCTAAACCTTCCAGCTGTAAAGGAGCAGGTGGATGCATTTTCCCTAACTCCCACCCCCTCATCGCCGTCATACTGGAACTGGAGGAGAAGGGCTATATGTGGGAGCCTGTGCGTTATGCCTATATTGCATCGAGTGTGATGATATGCACTCAGACAACCATATCGAATGTATACTCACACTGAGAGAGTGGAAGGATATCATGAGGCAGGATGTCAGCGTGCACCTTTGGACATAATGTAACGCTGAGTGAAATCTGACGAGGCCAGAGTGATGTCATGAAGAAGATATACTAGGACATACTGAAACGATATGAAAAAACTTAAGAATGATGATGTAACTGAAGAGACAAGAGAAACGTGTTGTCACAAAATGATAAAGTAATCGTGCATGCAAAAGAAGATAAAGTAACCTGCTGACCAATAAGTGTAAATATGCAGTAACGCAAGGTAGATGAGAAATACAGAAGCTTGTTATAGAGGAAAATATAACGTGGCAAGGACAGCCATGGTAGGAAAATGGAGGTTGGCTTGTATAAAGACTCAATCCAACTATCTCAGAAACAGACCAGGGTGCATAGTCAAGAGACATTGGCAAATTAGATTTGTGTGCATAATAAAGAGGAGTCTATGTTGGTTTGGGATCAAGGATGCTATTTGAGGAATAGCTGCAAAGCAGAAAGGGAGGCAGACGGATAAGCCATGAACGTGAGAAATATTTCTCTTCCATTAAAGAAGAAGAAAACATTTGCAAGAGCCAAGTATTGGACAATTAACAATGGATAAGGCTCCTACAAGATGGAGTGAGCTAGTCTCTAGAGGTAAAAAGGTGCAATGACACCCAGAATAATTGAATCAAACTGCAGTAAATCAGAGGCCAAAATGGACAGATTTGCGGTCTAACCACACATGAATCAGAAGTCGAAAACAAGGGCTTACACTCCCTGGAATGTCCCAGAAGAGAGTAAGCTACAAGGTCAGATACAGACGGGAAACTTTGGCTTACGGTCAAACTGTGAGAGATGATGGACTAATTGGGAAAGTGGGGAGCAAACTGACGTGAGTGAAGCACCTCGGTTTCATTTTGCTTACGTGATGATAGACGAGCCAAGAGCCCATGGTTGGGTGGGAATGCCATGCAATCAGTTGGTCTATGGGGCAACCTAGTATACAATGTTCCCTAGACCAATCCACTGCCCTTTTGTCCGCTATAATCAATATTATATGTATTTAGAGGTAGTTCAAGGCATGTCCTACAGATAAGGGGCAGGCAATGAAGTACTAACCCATATGTATTCTATAAGTAAATATGTTCCCCTAACCAAACTCTCCCGCAAATTGGTTTAATTATGCCATGTGGTATGATGTCATAGATGACTGATATTGGGGTATAAAATATCTGTGTAATCAAGTTTGTATGTGAGTGTGCGAGCCTCTGTCCGATGTCTGCCAGTTTGCCCAGATTTATTAAATTGAAAATAAAGTAGTACTTTGCAGTTTTCTTTGAAGTCTGTCCGGTTATCTGTCTGTCTGTCTGAAATCTTTATTGGTATTTACATCTAGCACAAGAGTTATTTTATGGTCCCAAAGCACGTTTTGGTAGCAGCGTTGATGGTTCAGGTCTAATCGTCGTAGGCCCAGATCCAGACCTCGGGATGCACAATTGCTCCCGACATCTGCCAGAAGACAGCAGAGATTCCTGTGGAAAACAGCCGGCACATATACATGTAAGAAGATACGGTTGACAGGTTCCCCCTTTGATGAAAGTCCTGTCTGCTCCTCGCAGGTGCACCCTGTACGGAAAGCAAACTGGTCAGTTGAGGGAGAGTCGATGCTGAGGGACTCGAGCTGAGCCACGGACCTAAGTAGAACATTGAAAGTGACAAAAATAGGGGGAGGAACTGTGTTGTAAATAATACATATATATAAAAGTAACAGGATTTTTGGGTGGTACAAAGAAGAGAAGTAGATACCTCAATTCCTGGTTCCAAGGGGATGGAAGGATACACTTCCTGAAGCAAGGCCAACAAGAAGAGTGCGTATCAAGCTCCAAGATGGAGAAAAACTGAGATGAGATACATTTACTAAAGACAGTAAAGGAAGGCGTAACCAGAACATTTAAAAAAGTGTATGTGTGGGGTTATAAATGTGTCAGTGTAAAGGTTTTGTTGTGTTTAAACTAACAGATATAACATGATACTAAAAAACTAAAGTGGTTATTAGATTTTTTTAATCAAGAGATTGACATCAATCAGGAGGATACAAATCAAAGACTAGACTAATAAATAAATAAGGAAGAGACTCTTAAAATATCAATGATAAAACAATGAGATACTAAGAATTGATAGAAAGTGTAAACACAGGAAAAAAACAAACATTGTTGCATAGATTTTAAATTTGGTTAAAAATCCAAACTATAGTGCATTCCATTTGAATTACATTATACATTGGCTTTTTCCTATCCAAAGATGTCTGCCGTGGTTTCTGCACACAGACTAGCTTGCTGTTGCTAGCAGTGGACACAGTGGTAGGACTACTGTGTGTTATTTAAACTGCTTTTTAACCTTGTCCCCCATATGTGAACAAATTCCGAGTGGAGTGTATAGCAGGACGTGACCTACAGTGTCCTGCCTCTGTTGTTTTGTTGTTGCTGTCTGACCTTTTCAATAAACTTGTAATCATTTTGATTTGAGTTATTATATTTTTTGGGGGGGCTGCAAGTTATGGAAATGTCTCGTTTCCTCGCCTGGAGTGTGGTTTGTCGTCCTTCTTTTTGTATATATATATATATATATATATATATATATATATATATATATATATTCAGTGAAAAAAACTTTGTTAAAGGGACGTTATGGTTAAGTTGCGCTACTAAAAACCTATGAAATTCAGTGAAAAAACTTTGTTAAAGGGACGTTATGGTTCCAAGTAAAACCGAAAAACCCTTGAAATTCGCCAGTTATGGTAAGCTAAGCAACCATAACTCGCGCCACCACCGTGCACTGCTAAGACTAACACCCAGGACATCAAAGATGACATCACAAATGTCATTGATGACATCACTGATGACATCACATGTGTATGTACTTCTCATGAAATATGTGTAGAAGGGATTCTTATTATGTTGCGAAAAAAGTGTCAAGAATCATTGCAAGAAATATACCCTAATAAGTGCATTGAACGATGCATTGATATAAATAGCATCCTATTATGGGGTTCTATCTAGTATACTAAGCTACTCATACAGAAACATAACATTGTGTGCAGCGTACAAGATGAAGGTATGATATTTGTAATGTTAATATGTTGAATAATGAAATGATAATTGTTTTCTTAATAGATTTTTGTGTACTGTGAAATATGTAATAAGTAGCTAATAAAACCCATGTATTACATAATTGCATTACTATATACAAAACACAAAGACACAAGAACACATACCAATATGGGTATATACAGGGAAAGTGAAGGTAGCAAAAAAGCACAAGTAGTAGCAGAAACAATTCATAACTTAACTGATTAGTTTTATGCAAATAAATGATTGCTCTGTTTCAAAACTGCTATTTACCCTATGTATATGTATCACTTGATGTGATTGGACCCTAAGGAAAGTAGTGTGAGTACAATGTATACAAATATGACCATACACAGGGAAAGTACAGCCATAAAAAAAACAGAACTATCAGAAAGTGCTCATAAGTCTAGTGATTATCTTTATGCACAAAAAGGATTGCTGTCTTTCAAGCTTGTGTTTTCCCATATGTATATGTTTCATATGATGTGACTGTACTCTAAGGGAATTACTGTAAGAACCTACTAGAAGGATATGTCTACAAATACAATAAAATTCTTAGTTTCTGACTGTTACTGAAGAAAACCATGTGGCCTAGATATGTCAGCAAAAGAAAAAATAGTGAGCCAGACATGCGATGTCATCAGTGATGTCATCAATGACATTTGTGATGTCATCTTTGATGTCCTGGGTGTTAGTCTTAGCAGTGCACGGTGGTGGCGCGAGTTGTGGTTGCTTAGCTTACCATAAAGGGCAAATTTCAAGGGTTTTTCGGTTTTACTTGGAACCATAACGTCCCTTTAACAAAGTTTTTTCACTGAATTTCATAGGTTTTTAGTAGCGCAACTTAACCATAACGTCCCTTTAACAAAGTTTTTTTCACTGAATTTCATAGGTTTTTAGTAGCGCAACTTAACCATAACGTCCCTTTAACAAAGATGTCCTGGGTGTTAGTCTTAGCAGTGCACGGTGGTGGCGCCAGTTATTTTTCATAGCTTACCATAACTTGCGATTTTCAGGGGTCTTTCGGCTGTACTTAGAACCATAACGTCCTTTAAACAAACTTTTTTTAATATCACGCAAACAATATACAAACATGGCGTGCAAAAACCAACTTCTACAGATGGCTTTACACAGAATGTTGCAAAGTAAGAATTTATGCTCGTTCACAGTGAAGGTCAGCTGCTTCCACAACTTCTACAGATGGCTTTACACAGAATGTTGCAAAGTAAGAATTTATGCTCGTTCACAGTGAAGGTCAGCTGCTTCCATTTTTTTCTCGGCCCCGGAGAGGCTCACGAAGCGGACTGTAAGGTTGTATTGTGTTTTGACCTTGACAGACAGAGATTGTGATGAAAGACTTCTCTTGAAGGAGTGTTGCTAAAACGTAAGAGAAGATAAAGATGAAATTTCTGAAACGAAACCAGTTTTATATATTATATCACTATGCGAAAGATCGTTGGCACACGCGGAGTCGTATTTTGGGACTGCACCACTCGTAGACAATGGAAATTGCAATTGTACTGTAAGTAACCCTTTAGATTACTTTATACCAAATATAATTACAATAGCGTAGCATTAAAGACCGCTCAAGTTGAACTTGTTCGTTGAAAGTGGCATAATGTTTTCTACCGCGCACTATCACCGCCGAATTGATCCCCTGTCGTTTAGAGGGCTCTAAAAAAGGCAGACAACACAGGGTGGGTTAATAGAAATAATTTAACCGGTCTATAGGCGGTCAAGCGCTCTACTCGCTGTGCCACTTCACTGTAGCCTGTCAAGTGGCACAACGAGTACAGCGCTCGCTTTGACATCCGTGCACAGCTTGCTAATGCAAGTTTGAATCCCGGCAAGGCCAAACTCAGCCTTTCATCCTTCCGTGGTCGATAAATGAGCACCACACACCGTGGTTAATAATAAGCACTGCTTAGATACCTCACGGTTCTTAGCGCTATATGAATGGGAAAATATTATTATTTTATTATTAACATACTCTGTTGCACTATCTTCGATAGCAAATATTTTCACGCCCTAATAAATAAAATGATGATTTTTAATGAAGATCGGCTGGTGAGACTAATTTATGTTTTTTAAAACAGGTATGTGGCTCCATTTTGCCTATGTCACGATTTACAGACTCCAGCGGATGGGGTCTTCAACTGCCAGGTGCAGGTCCAAATATGCAACTTCATGACCCTCACCATTTTATTGGACAATCGCCAAGGACCAATATGCCCTTACGCAGTACTAGCGGCTAAAAACAACATACCAACCAATAGGGTGGTCTAATGGCTCGTTGTTGGAGCAACCTTCCGATTATCAGAGCGACCATTTACTGCTTTTATCATAAACCAACAGCCTATCTACCGCAAAGGAACAACGCGTGGCTCCAAATAAACTTTTGCTGATCGACAGCAGAGACAATAGCAAATCGCTGAATATTCACTAAACATTTCATGTGAAATAAATGTACTTTACCAAATGTACAATCCTGCTGTTTACTTTTAAACCACAGTTTCATATTCCGAATTGTGGCGCACTGAGTTGTAAGCTGATCTAACACTCTCTGTACCGCAAAGGAACATTTCGTGTCTCAACATGAACTTTTGCGGATCGACAACAAAGACAAATGCAAATTGCTGAATATTCTCTAAACATTTGATGTCAAATAAATGTACTTTACAACATTTACAATCTTGCTGTTTGCTTTTAAATCACAGTTTCATATTCCGAATTGTGGCGCGCTGTGTTGTGACATAATGTGTGTTGTCTTCCGGGTTCTGTGTAAAGTCGCGTAGTACTGGAGACGACTGGGCGCGTTTGATTACGAACCCTGTAACGTCACGGAGAGAGGCGGGGAATATGAATGCTTTGATAATATCAGGCTTAGGGGCGGGAGATATGATTTAGTGTCGCAAAAGCAAGTCAGCCAGGTCAATAGCACCAGTCATAGGATTATCAGATAATGTCGGCGCACACCAGCCTGATTTATCGTTTCTTTAGTGGACAAAAAGTCAGTTGACGCCCCTAGGAAATTGTACTATTAGCGGACAAAAGGAGTGCTCTTAAAACACTTTCACCCTGACAACGAACAATACAAACAACGTTCTCAGAACACCCCCATTTTGTGTAATTGCAACCATTTCGGGACACTGCGAGTGTTCTTAGAACACATTCAACTAGACAGATTACAATACGGACAGCGTCCTGAGGACACCCCCAGTTTGTGTATTTACGAACAATTAAGTACACCGCGAGTGTTCATAGCTCATTTTTACTTTCCTTGCGAACAAAAATGACACATACTCCGTCCTCTAAACACCCCACCATTTAGTTTATTTACAAAATGTCAGAACAGCCGTGTTCTCTGCGGACTAATCGAACGCAACAAAAACGTCTAGCACATAAAAAAACAAAACATTGAACCTATCTCATACTCCCCCACCCTCCCCAAACACTCTTACACACCAACACACGGCACTAAATACAATTTTTTATCCACGTTTCACTGCGCTGTACGCGGTCGACTGCAAATACAAGATGGCGGGCGCCACAGAAAATCTGACACGCTCCACGCCCCTCTCCGTCCAATCAGCGAACACGTCGCATGTCTGCGGACATGACGCAAGGCCATGGGCCAATCGGGGTGCTGTCCGCAGAGCGAACAGGGAAGTCCGTCCGCGAACACAGATATCACTAATTTTTTTGCCTTACATTTTGGTCATTTTTAAAAAAAAAACTACTGGACAGATTTACACCAAATTTACAAAAGCACGCTTTTGGGACCAGGCCGCCACTCCTGCCGCAAATTTGGTGTAAATCCGTCCAGCGGTTCGGGCTGTAGCCGTGCGCAAAGTTTGACAGAGTGACCCAAATTCATTTTTTACAAAGTTTGGTGAGGATTCGTCCAGGGAGAGCGAAGTTATAAGCCGCCCAAAATGTGCTCTTCCTATGGAAACAGCAACTTAACCATAACTACATGGCCACTACCATGGCCATGTAATATATATATATATATATATATATATATATATATATATATATATATATATATATATATATATATATATATATATATATATACATACATATATATATATATATATTATACACATATGTATATATATACAATTTTTGGGATAAATAAGCAGTGATTGATGGTGCTCACTCAAATTGACCAGTGTGGCATATTTGATACAACAAAGAGAAGAATAAATGGATTGGTAAGTATGGACAGTCGAGATAAACTCGTCATCATGGGGGACACTCCTCTTTTACACTTATGTAGAACATTGCCAGAATACACAGCCAAAATAAGGAAGTGTCATTCTCAGTGGGTTCAAGGCATGACCAATAAGACACTTATGAAAGAAAATCCAGCCGAGAAGGAGTGGATGTTTAATCAGCATAAAGAGGAGGATTTAACACTTTCGGCTCCCCTTTCCCCTTCTGGAAATAAGAATGTAGACATAGGAGAAGGGATTTTATCCCTTAAAGGAATTGAAAGAGCAGTGCGGTATGTTAATCCGTCATATGCACCCCCCGCTAATACCAGTGAAGACAATGTGGAATAGAGCAAAAGCAGAGAATGCAAACATATATTGACACGCAATGAAAGTAAAAAGCATGATGAGAGAAATGATAGGCAAGATAGACAGATGGAGATAGAGGAGGAAGCAAGGAAACAGAAAGGAATAAAGGACAAAGCTAAGGGAACAACAATAGTACAGAATGAATGGATGGGAGGACACATATTACTGAAGCTGGACAATAAGGGCACTGATGGTGTTCGAGAAAGAGAAAAAAGAGAAGAGCAGGAAAAGAAAGAAAAGGAAGAAGAGAGAGCATATAAAGAAGAGAAAGAAAGAGAATACAAGCAGATGGAAGCACGAAGAAGGTATGAGGTGAGGAAAGAAAAGGAGTGTCTAGAAGAGAAGAGACGAGAGGAGGTAGAAGCAGCAAAGAATGAAGGTACGTAGGTTGCAAAGAAGGCGAGAGGAAGATGAATTGAGGTAGATGAGGAGAAGAGAATAAGAAATGAACAGAAGTAGGGGACTAAAGGATGATGAGATAGAGTTTCTATGTCATAAAAGTATAGTGCTGATCGAAGCACAAGACCTATTGGAGGAAGGGAGAGGGTCACAACAGCCATGCAGGAAACTGCAAGGAATACCAAGAATACCAACATGGGTTGATAAAAGAGATACAGAAGACACAGGGAAAAGAACCAGGGATTTATAAAGGCAAATGAGGGATGAAGAAGGGTATACAACCCAAGAGAACATAGTATGATCTCTATTGAGGGACACTGGAGGAAGACTAGATGATATCATAACGGAGGTGCACAGAATGCTGTCTTTAAGTAGACTAGATCTTGGTGATGTGGAAAAGAATAATAGCAATACAAGCTGGGGCATAATAATGTCAGATGAAGAAAGGGAAGAAAATGAGAGCGTGTGAAAGGAGGGTGCATGCAGATTTTCAAAAGAATTGAGTGTAGAGAAAGGGGCAAAATAGTCAGATTTAGAAGACCCCAAAGAAAAAATACCAGAATCAACAACATATACTGAGCAACAGTACAGGAGATGTATCCCTGCCTTATGTAAGCAGATTAAGGGCACTTCCAGGATGGAGACAAACGGGCAAGACTAGCCCCACCTGGAAACCAAAAGTATAGGCAGATATGATTACAGATCAGGATTTTCACAATTCCCATTATTAGAGAAAGGAGGGGGGGCGACCACAATGTATTCCATGGCCACAAATGGATAAAGACAATTTAAGATGTAAATTGCTGAGTTTAACCTCCAGTGCGGGAAAATTGATTTATGAATTAAAGAGAATGACATCAGGAATGACGTTAGCATTAGGTGACATAAAAGGCTTGCTAGCAGCCATTATAGGCAAAAGAGAGCTGATGACATTTGGAAGTGAGCAGGATACACAGGTGTGACTGCACAAAATGTGACACATGATGGAGAGCCATTTAATAATTGCAGAACATATGCATGGCAGTAGCTCATAATACAATATCCCAATACATCAAATATGGGTGTGATGATGACTGGGAAAATGGGGGAGAATGAATACCCTGTCGCCTATATTCAAGACATTCAAGAGAGATGGTGCCTTGAGGGGTGTGAGCTGTGGGATAAAACAGTGGCATTATTTTACCACATTTTGTGTCAGGGACTGCCCGAGCCAGTGCGATGGCAGATGAAGAAACTGTTGGGAATGGAAGCAAAACCATGGCCAGAAATACAATTGACAATCATGCATCACTGTCGATTGATGCAGGAGTAAAATAAGAAGATAGCCGAGAGTCGGAAGCAAAGTTAGTCCAGAAAAAGTTGTTAAAAATAACCATAGAGGGAGCGGTATTGACAGGTAATGAAAGTGGGGTGACACAGGAGATGCAATCAGTACAGCAAAATAACATAGTGTATCCCACAGATCAGAGTTGGTACAATTCCTGGCTAAGGGGAAGAGGGAATGGGCCTAAAGGAGGTGGATTTGAAAACCCTCAGGGTAGAGAAGGATTTAATACGGACAGCCACAACAATGTTAGAATTGCGGAAGCATGGGACATATAGCCAGAACTTGTATAAGCAGAGGAGGCATGCAGCAAAATTGGCAAGTTCCAAGAGGGGGATGAGCTATGTTCCACAATATAATGCAGAATCGCAGCAGTATTATGCCCAAGATTACATGCATGCTCAGACAATTGCACTGCAACCACAGCAAATATAGCAAGCGCCATTACAAATGCAATAACCACAAGGACAATATCAGCAAGGACCCATGCACACACAACAGCTACAAACTCAGCACGCACAGACGCAACAGGCCATGGAACTTCAATGGAATATGACTACAGGAGTCCAGCATGCACTCACACCCAAATTGTGGAGTGTGGTCACATGATAGGAGTAAATCCTTTCACAGGTACAAGGATGATATTATATCCACAATAGGACAGCCCACAGAGTGACCTGATGTGTACAGTACTATTTGTGACACCAAACCCCCAAGGGGAACTAAGGGTCAGGGTGACAATTGCAGGCAATTTCTTGCAAACACTGGAGCAATTCGTTGCTGTGTCCATGTGGGAAAATATCCATGTCAAGTATTGCTGTGAATGTGCAGGAATTCTCTGGGGCAATGAGTTTAGTTCCTTTCACAGATGAATTAAAAATCTCTGTAGGAGAGCATGACATGCCGATGCCATTATTATATTCTAGGCAGAAGCTGGTTATCATATTAGGGCGTGACTAAACGACGAAATGTAACATGATATCTTTTACTGATGAAAGAATATTGTTTTCCACCCCAGGGATACATTATATGAATGTGAGAGAGTGTATATCAGCCTTTACAGGCCACAAGGCATTACAATGAGTTCCCTTAGATACAGAAGTATAATTTCATGGAGTGACTGTTTTATTATTGTGGTTAACCAGATTAATAGGTAAACTGTTAAGAATACCTGATGAGTTTTTGTTCAGAACAGAAATCCCTATAGATGATGAAGAAGGGCAGATTATCCCCTTGGAATTAGGATCAGCAATGGTCTGAGAGTAAATGGTGGTTCTTCATGGGACAGATGATGAGGGAAGAGGTGTTAGAAACCTGAAGGTGCCTCACCCACCAGACCCCGGGGATCTATCATCTTGGTGGCCAGGACATGGCCATCAGTTTTGGAACCAGTTCCTGGGGGTGGACCGGTGCAGGAGGATTACCTAGATGAGGGGTCCTCAGGGAGTAGAAGTGGGACACTGGAGGGTGAGACGCAGTATCGACTTCCCAATAACACCTTTTCCCCATCCTACCAGGTAGAATACCTAGGAATTCAACCCCTCTTTTCTGACAAACACACTTTCCCACTGACATTTCATCGTGCCTGACAACGGACTAACACCAGAGCCGCATACCTGATATGTCCCAACACAAATGTCAGGCAGAGTCAGGCAATTACAGATAATTACACAAACCTGACTTCCATCCCACTTGCCCACACGGATAAAAGGCAGAGCACAAAACCACACTCTGAGCAAGGCAAAACACACCACAAAGCAGCAGTTTCGAAATGACAATTAAATAAGAGGAGAAAGAGACCAGAAAGGGTTGCATAGAGGGAATTGCCCTTGTCCTTTTCAGAGGAAGAAAACCACTTCTTTCATGAGCCCTTGAGAATAAGAAACATAAGACTGGGAATTAAAGCTGAAGAGAGGTTATTTATGTGTTGAAGGTACCGGGGCTCTCCCATATCGATAGCCAAGGCGGGGAGGAGCGCTTGACGCTGTGGTACTGTCTTTGGCTCCTACAACAAAGCCCCTTCAGTAAAGTCAGCACAGCCAGTGAGTCAGGGAGACTGGTAGCAGACCAGTCTGTGTTAGAACCAAGGTTGCAAGCAGCAACATTGTATGAAGGAATCTACAAGGAAAATAGTGTAAGGTGTATGTGAAGAGTGATGCAAATATAATTGAATATCCATGGAGTCACTGAACTTTTGAATCCAAGGTAGATGCCGAATACATAGGGGTCTGGCGCCGTGTGGGTGCTCATTCGAAGGTCTCTGTTAGGTATCCAACTGAGAGTGTACAATTGTGAACTGTGAAATTGAAGTGGTCCTGCAATGGGTCAAGCCAAGCCCTATGTACATTCGAAAGTCTTCGATAGCTAATACGAACTGTAATTGGTCTGAGCCTGGCTGAGGGAGACTAATTGTGCAAAAGGGATCTGAGCCTGGCTGAAGGGGTTCCGGGGTGAACCATGAGACACCCAAGAAAAGATATTCAATAAGCATTGGAGAAGAGGATCTGAGCCCAGTAGAGGGGGATCCAAACTCAAGATTGTGGTGTAAAAGGGATCTGAGCCTGGCTGAGGGGGATCCAGGGTGATGAGTGAATCGCCTGACTTGAATATTTGTAAAGGAACTTTTTCATTGTTTTGGTACATCAGGCCCTCTGAATCAAAAGACTGATAACTTAAGAGACTTTGGCATAGAAGGCCCTGATGCTTGTAATAGAACTGTGTCCTCGTGCCGAAGAAGCCCAAGAGTGTCCTATGCTCGAGTGAACTGTCTTGTCCCGTGCTGAAAACACGGGGAAGGGAGGCCAATGGCCTGAATATTCTGACTTTGTGGTAAGGATTGGCAATAGGTTTTTTAGTATAGGCTCTTTTATTCTGACGAGACTCCACTAGGACTGCATTATTATTATTTGATGGTTATAGCTTGCTCCCATCTTAGATTTAGGTTTAGATAGGCATTTATCACACACTTGATGAAGTTCAATAAATACCCTTCAACTGTGGTCACTTGTGTCTGTCTTACTTTGATACCATGCCTTCCTTATAGAGGATACAGAGTAGTGATACCCCTTGTTGAAGGATACAGGCTGACAGATTTGACAGACAAGGAGCTGTTTAAGGATGAACACTCAGATGATGAATAATTATTTTTCATATGTCTCACTTATTGGATTAAAGAAGAGAATAGAGAAATACAGCAGAGTATGGCGTTGTTAAAAAAGAAGCCGTTGTTTTTTCAGGAAGATTTCGAGAAAGTGCCAAATATTTTATTGACCACAAGTCCATATGGCATGATTCTATTGAAAGGAGTAGGAACAGTTAAAATCAAACTTAAAATAGGAGCCCTTTTCCATGTGCAAAGCAATACCCCATGTCGAGAGAGGTGGATGACGGTATATTTGAGACCATTTCTGCTTTAATGAAAAAATGAATATTTGTACCATCTGATTCTCCATGTAACAAGGCTGTTTACTGAGTGAGAAAATCAACAGAGATCCCCTTCAATCTTTAGCAGAGTCTATCAGATAGATCTAGGCAATGTTCATCATGAAAGAGTAATAGTCCAATACGTGGATGACATTTTGGTGTGTTGTGAGACAGAAGAAAGATGCAGAGAAGATTCAGTTAAGCTTCAGTTAAGCTCATGACTATACTCTCAGAGAAAGGATATAAAGTGGACCAATAGAAGCTACAACACTGTCAAGAAGAGGTCTTGTATATAGGACAGTTGATTTCTCACAAGGGGAGGAAAGTGACACTTGAGAGAGCAGAGGCAATTATGAAGACTTTAGAATTTATAACAATGTGGGAAATGCAACAGATTATAGGCCTATGTAACTATCGTAGGACCTGGGTTTTGAATTACAGTACCTATATTCAACCACTTTTAAAAGGGCTTAGAGAAGCACAGGTGGGCAAGAGCAAAATAATATGGACAGATTAGATGACTGAAGGAGTTCAAGAATTATAAAAAGGCAAACAGTACAGCCCCTGTGTTGGGAATTCCAGATTATCATGAAGAATTTTACTTATTTTCTCATTGAAATGGAGAAGTCATCACAGCAGTCCTTACACAGAAAACGACATTTGGACATGGACATAAACCATTGGCTTCCTATAGTGGGATTTTAGATTGAGTTATGAAAGGGCATTATCCCTGTAAGCAGTTTTTAGCTGCTGCTGCTGCATTCACGATCGAAAAAGCTTCAAGTATAACAATGGGCTGTGCAGTAACACTATTTGTGGAGCATGCATTATTTGAGATTTTAGAGAAACCTAAAAGTACCTTGACCACACAAAGAGCACCAGGATACCAGGTAATTATATTGAATTCTTGCTATTAAAATTGTTAGATGTAAGACAGTGAACCCAGCAATGTTCATAGCTGAACCAGTACGGGAGGATGATTTGGACATAACTGCACAATGTATATTGAACATAATGATGATATTCCTCAAGCTAGAGAAAATGCTATCGGGAGGGGGGAAGTTCTCTTTATTGATGGTTCTTTGAAAAATGACAAAATAACTGGCGAAAGGCATACTAGATCAGCGGTAGTGAAGGTGAACGGAGACAGTGAATTTGAGGTAGTGACAAGCACAAGATTGCTTTTGCATTATTCAGCACAGGCTTCAGAATTAGTGGTGCTTATCACTGTTCTTCAGAGATACGAAGATGAGGAAGTGATGGGGTACTCTGACTCCGCCTATGTGATGTCAACCACATACATGCAGGTTTGTCATGCTGGAAAAGGAGGCGTTGCTCCATGCAGACAGCCTTCCAGTGCAACATGCAGCCTTATTGGATAAACGTGTGGAAGCACTAGCACTCCAATTGACTCTAGCAGTCATAAAATGCACAGCGCATACTAAACGTGAAGCCACCATTTTCCACAGAAATGAAGCCACAGACTTAGAAGACAAAAAGGCAGCCTTTTTCCCAACCATTTCTAATTCTGAAATAGAAAGTGTTGAACAGACGACAGGACGATGCAGGTTGCTAAAGGAGGGCTTTAACATGATGTCTACTGTTCATTTAATTGAGATACAAGGTCGAGCACAGCAAGAAGAAAAGGATTTATGGAAAAAATAGGGGTGTTCTTTATCCCCTACTGAGGCAATCTGGAGACAGGATAGCATTGGAAAGTCAGTTATGCCTCTAGCATTATTGAGGTTAGCGCTTGAGCAGCTCTACTACCCTGCGCATGTGATGCCGGAGAGCCAAGCTGCTACAATTGCAGAAGAGTGTTTCTGGCCAAATCTGCTAGAGCATGTTGCACAGTTTATTGTAAATTGCATTGTGTGCCAGAAATGTGCTGCAGGCCACACATTGCAAACAGTGAGAGGAGAAACTCCTACACCCAATGGCCCATTTTAACACCTACATATAGATTATGTAGCTATGCAGACATGCATATCTGCATGCATGGCTGGTCGTGGTATGTCCTTTTTCTAGATAGATCGAGGCAGGTCCATGCACACACCCTGATGCCACGTGCTCTGCCAAGTTCCTTGAGCGTGATGTGTTCTCAAGATGGGGTGTATACACGGTTTTGCGGTTCCATATTGCACCGCAATTTGTAAATGAATTGTTTGAGTAAATAGTTCACCTATTAGGCATTAAGCATACATTTTCCTCAGTTTATCACCCACAGGTGAGAAGCATCTCTGAAAGATCAAATGGATTATTGAAGTAAAGAATTGCAAAAATAAAGATGACCTTAAAGAATGGAGGCTACATTGCCTACCCCTTGCCTTACATGCCCTAAGAAACCAGCCTGGTGCAGATCACCATCTAACTCCTCATGAGTTGGTGACTGGACATTGCATGAGTACCCCCTTGCTCCTCCAACTAGGATAAAAACTGATGTCCATAGTGTAGCGAGGACACTAGGTGATGAGATGCATGATTATCTAACAACAATGACTGCAAGTGTTTTTTCATGTCTCAAAAGGAAAAAAAGGAGGGGTCAAAGAGAAGTGACAAAGATGATGAATCCATTGAAGCAGATGATTTGTTAAAACAAACAAGCTTATACCCAGGATACCAGGTGCTTGTGTGAAAGTTTGTATGCACTTGGAGAACGCCCCGCTTTGAATATGAGGTGGAAGAAGTTACCCCTACAGCTGCCAAGTTAAAAGGAAGAAGAGCCTGGCTGCATTTGCACAACATCAAAACATATAAGGGAGAAACCCCAACTCCTCCTGCAACTGCTGACGGTGAAGCAAGAGAAGAAGTGCCGCACATGCAGACTCATTCAATGGCCAAGAGCAAAGACATGGAAAATGAAGAGCACTGCAGTACTTTAAATTAGAGACAAATATCTTTCAACATTTGTTAAGGAATAAATAGACTTGCAGTTATCCTGGAACTTTTTAGATAGGCTCAAGGAACAATGTTTTAATGTACTGTAGCTGAAAGAAGAGGAGCAATTTCATATTATGTTAACCATTATAATAACAATACATACATTCTTGTATGCTGGTTTTATGTACATATTACAGCCTTATCCTGCTTTAGTAAGAAGACACATGAATATAGTGTTGTTTTTTGGTAATGCAAAGAACAATCATATTATTTTCAGAATAATTATAGCAATTATTTTGCAGTTCTTGATTTAAAAGTGTTACCCATAAAGAGTATGTATATATGTATATATATGTACTCAGAATTAAAACAGTAGTCTTTATAATCTTATAAGGCACTTATTTCGATGTAAAAGGGATGTTGGGGAAGACCATGAAGATATAAATACATATCTTGATAATTCAGCTCATTTAAAAAAGTAATCTATGCTATCAGCACATGAAGCAAGTAGGAGAAAGAATGTCAGATGAAAGCTGCTATGTCTGTTCCTTAATACCATATGCCATGAACACAGCAAGGACATTTATTGACAAAGAGATGCCTACACATGATGCACTATGTCTCGGTCATCTAGCAGCATGTACAACCAGAGGGTAATTCGAAGGAAAATTGGCAACTTTATGATGGCGATCAAGAGGAACATTTCCACATGAAGATACTTAAGTGAAGACAAAAAGGATGGAAAGTGGAATGGAGTGGACAAGCTAACAAGGTATGTATGCATCCCAGATTGGAGAACAAATATAAATTGTCGAGATGAAAAGGATGGATTGCTCAGATATGACTGAGAGATCAGGAGAACCAGGATGCTGGGAGAGACCTCAACTATTGGTATATGGGTGTGTTGCCATCAGTACCAAATGGGAAGAAGGACTATCATCTTGCTCTGCACACTTATTGTACAAATAACCAGTAGGCATAGTGCAAATAGTGAATGAGAGATGCCTAGAATCATGGGGCAAGAACTCTAAGTTACTTCCATGGGTCGACAACGACGCAGGACCAGTATCCATAATAACATTGAAGAATGCAACAACATGCTTTAAGAATGGAGGTTCGGTTCTGGTTGGAGAGAACAAAGAATGTGGACAGACCATCAAGGTTGTGGGGATAAATGGAGGAACTGCAATACTGATGGACCAATATTGGGCCTGTAGATCCAGAGCTTACATACAGTTGCCAGAAAACTGGGGAGGAGTATGTTCCATTGAATTAATACATGTTGCAGCATTAGTGATTCCTCAAAGTGGTCTCAATATCAATGAATTTCGAAAAATATTTAATTCCAGAGAAGGAAGAGGTTGCTTATCCTCCACTGGTTGTAGAGGGAGAAATACTTCTCATCAAAATGAAAAAAGGCCTACAAAGACATTCCAGATGAACATACATTTTTCAGCAAGACAGCAATGATGGTGACATCTATATTTATGCCAGGACTCCAGACTGCAGTGAATGCCAAGTGGCTGCAGATTACCAGATGGAAACTGTTACAGAGGACTAACGTGACAATAAAAGGATTCAATGCAATCAGAGACAAATTGAGAGGCATCAGGCTGATGACTCTCCAGAACAGGTATGCCCTGGACTTAATTATAGCAGTGGAAGGAGACGTGTGCACCATGGTCACGCCTACTTGGTGTACATTCATACCATCCAATGATGGAATAAATGGAACCCACACAGAAGCAATAACTATGCTGATGGCACTGCATACAAAGATGAAAGATGAAGCTGATTTGACAGCAGGAGATGACTGGTTCTCATTTCTATTGTCGTGGAATCCAACCTGGCTGGCAACTGCTTTCAAAATACTCAGAGCAATACTGGTGTTAGTATTGCTAGGATTCTGTCTTATTAGGATCATCTTGGGACAGTGCGAGAAGACAGCCAAGAAAGGAACCAGTGAGCAGATGCAAGATGATGAAAGTACATGTGTGAATATAAAGAAAAGTCCCCTGGCACCTCCAGGAACAAAGTTCTACTATCCCAAGGAACATAAAAAATATGTAGAACGTTGGATATTCTGTCCACGATAAGGAATATGTTGTCACATGACCTGAAGTGTAGATGAATTTATAATGAATGCAGGTCTCCTGAGGGGGGGTGACAAAGATATGGATCCCAAAGCAACAACAGTATGAAAAGAAGATAAAGTACTTTGAAAAGGAGAATGTGGTCAAGGACTCGACGAGAGGGGGGAATGTAGAGGAGCAGGTGGATGCATTTTCCCTAACTCCCGCTCCTGCCCCGCCATCATACAGGAAGAGCAGGAGAAGGCCTATATGTGGGGCCTCCGCATTCAGTGTGTGAAAGACGATATGCACTCAGACAACCATATCGATTTATCCTTGCAGTGAGAGAGTGAAAGGATATTGTGTGGAAGAATGTCAGCATGCAACTTTGGATATCATGTAACACTGAGTGAAATCTTACGAGTCCAGAGTGATGTCATGAAGAAGATACAAGAGGACATACTGAAACAATATATAAATATCTATGAGTGACGATGTAACTGAAGAGACAAGAGAAACATGTATGTAAATGATAAAGTAATCATGTATGCAAAAGGAGATAAAGTAACCTGCTGACTGATAAGTGTAAATATACAGTAAAGCAAGATAGATAAGAAATATAGAAGAGTGGTTGTTCTCTGAAAAGGGTCTTCTTATACTTTTTTTTAGCTATCCAAACTAGGAGATGCAATATAAGGTGCAGACCATGAAATATCAGAACCAATTTAGAGTTTGACATAAGCAGCAACTGATTTCAATAATAAACTGAGGGACTGCCACTTTTTTGGTCTTCTAATTGAAATTATGAATATATGTTTTAACTGACACCTACTTAAGGAAATATTTTACTCTATCATACAGGTATGAATCATTGTGGGAAACTGCATAAAGCTATCATTTGAGGACAGACAGAGGAGCATTATATAAGTAAGAACACTTCATTACTGATTCTAATAAGACCAAACATTGGGATATAATTTAGAGGGAGTTCTGATAGGGGAGTGGATCTTGACCCATAGGTGGAATTAATAGTATCTTAATTGCAACTTATTTTCAGTTTATACTCTCTATCAAATATAACATAGTTTGTTATTTGGTGATATTGGGGTGGTAGCTACATGGGTATTTCACTTTGAGATGTCAAAATAGGAATATCTGAACTTATCCAGATTTTCTTTTCCCTTCCCTTCCCTTTCTTTTTCTGTGTCCTTTAGACAAATCATCTATAAAGACTATGGTGTACAGGGTTGATAATGTAGTAATAAGACTGTGCATGTGGATAAATAACGAACTGTAAACGTGAAATAGCGAAACAGAACCTTTAGTAGGTGCACTAATGTGGAAACCGCACCTTTAGTAGATGCATTTATGTGTATGCTTCCTTACAATAATCAAGTACCTAGACAAAGTGCAGGTGGGCGAAACATTAGCACATAATGTGCAATGAGCTATTGTTGGATTTGGATTTTCCAATTATGTCTAGGTTTTCCTAATTATATTTATGCATGGACATTTTCTAGGCATGTTAATGGATTTATAATACATTGTGGACTACTATCCAATGAGTTACTATTGGATATTTTAGTTTGGGTGAGGAATGGACATAACAGTTATGTCTATTGATTTATTATAAAGTGTGGACCACAGCAAGCTAGTGTCTGGACTTTCTTTTTCTGTAGCATTGTTTACATGGGTTGTTTGTAGTGTGTCAACCACCAGACCATTGTCGCTGCAGTGGATATCTTAAGCAATAGTTATTACTATGATAGGGGAGCACAGTATCCTGTTTGATTAATACTGCATTTTGAGAGTATCATTTTTAAAGGGCACCACAGACAAACCTATAGATATAAAATATCACAACTTATAGACAAACTAGAGATGAGGATACTAGATTCCTCTTCTCAGCTTGGGCTATTACTGACAACTCATCAGGTGACCGGAACAAAGAAACACTGAGGGATACATACATAAAATTGGAAAGACTGTCTATTAAAGAATTCAACAAATATTATGAAAATGCCACCATGGCTAATTACTTAGAAAGGACCAGATACCACATGAGCTCAGAATCCTAACATTCTCAAATTTTGAAAACCGGAGGATTCCGATCTCGCTGACCAATGGGAAGCAAATATGAACAATAGCTTAAAGATTACGATTCAATTATTGCTTGAACACGCAGACAGGGAACAGAAACGAGTGGAGGGGGACATGGAAGTAGTGGAGAGGGAGATCAAGGAGATGGATGCTTTGTAAACTACCAAACAGAAACATTTCAAGAAACTTGATGATGCGCGACTAGACAATGCAGGTGACTTGACAAATTTAAATGTTAAAAAGGTATTTTTAGGCCAAATAAGGTGCTATCACAAAGGAAATCATACAACAATCAAGCATGTAAGATTCCAAAATCTGGTTCATACAAATATTACACCAACAGTAGCCATACAAGGGGTAAACGGGGGGGCGGTAAATCTGACAGGACAAATGGGAGACAAGGTAGGTGTACAGATCAGGCCAGAAGCCAGGAAGTACAGAATGCTACAGAAATGAGGGAACAAGTACATTTGGTCTTGAATCTTTCTGACCATACTCTTGAGGAAGTAGAATTGGAAGTCCGCAATCATGGCCTGTCATTTGCACTGACCAACGAATGTGATTACACCAACATACAAATTGATGTTTACAAATACATTAGAAAACTTAAACTTAAGAAGTTCTTTTCACAATTCAACATTGAAAATCAAAGAGAAAAGACATTGTCCAGAACTGAGTAATCTTACAACCAAAGATGTTCTGAATATCACACTAGCCATGTCTTTGTCAGACAATATGGACACAAGGCCTGAAGTCATCTTGGATGACTTATAGATTGAAAGCATAGCACTGATCGAAACTAATCTGAAACCAAAGTCGTACTTCATACTACCAACACAGTACAACTGCCTGATAGATACTTTTCGTCAAGCTGTTATGAATGACATTTACAAACTTTTAGATAAAAAAAGTAAGTGAAACAACCATTTTGGGAATAACTTAAGCCGAAGAGAACAGGCAGCCGTCAAGCAACTATGTAGCTATGATGATGTGATTATTAAAGAGGCGACAAAGGCAGCAATATAATCATTCTCAACACGAGGGATTACATTAAAATGGTGGAGAAACACTTATGCCAACCAGGGTGTTATGTGAAAAACAATCTTCAATTTGTAATCAAAACTATCTCTAGTTATAAAGAGCTAACTGACAAATGGCACAAAGTGTAATTGATCACAGATGATGGGAAGGGCTTCATGGCCCGTGAGACACCCCACATGCCTACCATGTATTTCTTACATAAAGTGCACAAATACTACATATTTGTGACCTATTGCCTGATGTGTGACCTATTGTAAGTGGCAATGGGTGTATACCTGAAACTCTGTCTAAATTCATTGATATTTTGTTAAGACCTGACGTTTTGCAATTAAAATCATATGTAAGAGATACTATGCATGTTTTAGAAATTCTAAGAGACGTCAAATGGCAAACAAATTGAATCTTGGCCACAATGGATGTTAAGGCGTTATAAACCTCTACAGATCATCAATTAGCGCTATTTACCATTGATTATTTCTTCAATACAAAATCTGCCTCCTTTACGAAATAAGTTAAAATGTTGAAAGAGTTTGTTGCCTTCACCTTGTAACATAACATTTTACTATTTGATCAAGTTTATTACAAACATGTAAAGGGGGTGGCAATAGGAGCATGCTACGCACCTCCACAGGAAAACATATTCATGGGAGAATTTGATTATGCACATTTGATGAAACATCCAGACGTGACTAACAAAGTATGTATGTGGATCAGATACATTGATGATATTTTGTTGAAATGGGATGGTACTGAAGATGAACTTATAGCCTTTAACGAATATCTTAATGAAAATGAGTTTGGCATTGAACTTACTTTGGAAAAAAACAGTTAACAGGTTAAATTCTTGGATCTTTACATTTTAGTTGTGGGTGGCAACTTACACACATGTTTGTTTAGGAAAGATACAGAAGTCAACTCAGTACACTGCACTAATTGTCACAAAAAATATGTCATAGAGAATATCCCAAAAGGGGAATGTTTGCGTGACAAACGAAACTGTAGTAAAGGAAGTGACTAAATGGAGGAGGAATCACTCGTAGAAGAAAGATTTCTGCAAAGAGGTTATGCAATAGCTATTATTGAGGATGCTAAAATAAAGGTCGACAATATAAATAGGGATCTGCTATTAACTCCAAAAGTAGAATTGCCAGAAAGAAACCAAGACGAAAATGATAACACAGTTCTCAAAAGACAATCATATAATTTACAGAATTATTTTTTAAAAGTCTGGCCAATCTTGCAATTAGATGAAGTTTTGACCAAATATATTGGTAACAAACCTGATTTTGTGTACACTAGGGCACCCACACTCAAAACTATTCAGAGTCCCAGCTTTATGAACAGCAATGTGGACTGAACACAAAGAGGGGCTGTAAGTGGTAAGCCGGTAATGGGGCTTTTTCAAGTGCATGAATTGCACCATGTGCAAATATGCATTGAACAATGTACAAACATATGTGACAGGTGACCAACACACAATTCAAATAAAATGATTTCATTAACTGTAGGAGCACATTTGTTATATATATATATATATTCAGTGAAAAAACTTTGTTAAAAGGGACGTTATGGTTCAAAGTAAAACCGAAAAACCCCTGAAATTCGGCAGTTATGGTAAGATAAGCAACCATAACTCGCGCCACCGCGCACTGCTAACACTTACACCCAGGACATCAAAGATGACATCACAAATGTACTTCTTTGTTTTCTCACAGAAATGTGTAGTACTCTGGACTGGCTAGAGGACCATTTCCCATGAGACAAATTGTTAGAAGATAGTCCACCTAATGGTACACACTTTACTATATAAACCAATTAATAAATATTATTTTGTATACATTCAACATATACATTTTTTTTTTACAGACCCTACAAAAATTGCAACTTCCAAAGAAAAAGAAGCGGTGAATAACACTCTTGAACACATTGCCCACAAAATGGACCAACTTATGGCAAATTTTACGGATTTAAAGAACTTTGTGGAAGATCACCTAAAACCACCAACAACATACCATTGTCCCACCTGTACTTGTCCCCCCTCACCATATCCCATTCATTTAACCCCAAACTCTCTCCATGGACCACAACGTTTTGATGAGATTTCCATCCCTTCTTCACCTGATCCCACTTATATTGAAAACCCTAATTCTCCTGCCCCACCTTCTCAGTCATAAATTGTTTATATATGTTAAATAAAGTTACTTTTTTATATTGTGTTGTAATTCCTTTCAGTTCTTTGTGGTAAAACCAATTTGGGTGTCCACGGACAGCGCAGTTGTTCGGAAATGTTCGTAAATAAACGAAAATGTAAGTGTCCTGAGGACACTAACAGGCCGATTCATGGAATTAAAGTGCGCCGAAAATTCCGGCGCAGAGGTGCCAAAACGTGCGATTCGCAGTAAAAGTGCGAAAATCGCAGTGCAACTGCGAAAATCGCAGGGAAACCAGCGCACATCGATTCATGGAAGTCCGTGCGCGAGAAATATATTGGATGTGCGCTGAAAAAGTGCGCGGCGCACGCCGGCGCAAAGGCCATCCAACGGCATGCGCCACGGCAGCTGCGAAATCGCACATAGCGCGGCGCACATTACAAAAGTAGGCGGAACACGGGGCGTAACACTTGGATTGGGGAACAACGCGTGAAAATATGGGCGTCATGGGGGAAGTACAGGAGGCAAGTTTGCGGAACGCCCACACGCTCGCCTACAACTCGTATTCATGGATTCGAATAGGGCAAACCAGCGCACGGTCAAAGACGTGCACAGGGCCAAACAAGTACGCCACAAGAAAGCAGGCGGTAGCGTCCCTGCGCCTGAAATAAATGTGCGCCAAAATGTGCACTAACAAAAAGCACCCAGATACAGCTATGATGAATGATCCATACTGTGGCCCTCTAGGACAAATGAGGTGCAAAGGGGTACCGACAAACACGGACACCCGCTGTGTGAAAAATATCGTGTGCGTGTATTATTCGCGGGAAGTTCCACACGCGATTGGCCTGGGCACGTGTATTCCGGGGTGCATGGGAAGTTCCACACGCAAATTTGCAGGGTACGTGTATTTCGGTGTGCGCGTGAAGTTCCACACGCAATTTCAGCAGGGTACGTGTACTCCGGGTGCGCGGGAAATTCCACACGCGAATCCAGCAGCCTATGTGTATTTCGGGGGTGCCGGGGAGTCCCACACGTGAATTGGCCGTATGGGTCCTCCCAGCTGTTCTCTCTACACCCTCTACACCCACCACGGCCCCTGCAGGCGGCCCACACCACAGGGGACTACCCTGCACCCCTGCACATGTCCCGCAGGCAGCCCATCCACCATGGCCATGCCCCCCAGCCAACCCACATGTCACCTTGCACAACTGCCCACCAAAGCATGTCTCCCAGCACCCCCACCCCCCAGCAGTGCAGGGCACCCTCCACCAGGCCGCCACTCCTGTCCCCCTGCACCCCACCCACCAGCAGTCAGGGGCACCCTCCACCAGGCCCCCACTCCTGTCCCCCTGCACCCCCACCCCCCAGCACTGTAGGGCACCCTCCACCAGACCCCCACTCCTGTCTCCCAGCACCCACACCCCCAGCAGTGCAGGGCACCCTCCACCAGGCCCCCACTCCTGTCCCCCTGCACCCCCACCCACCAGCAGTCAGGGGCACCCTCCACCAGGCCCCCACTCATGTCTCCCACCCCCCCACCCCCCAGCAGTGCGATTTGCCTGGGTACGTCTATTCCAGGGGTGCGCGGGTAGTCTTACATGCGATTTCATCAGGGTACGTGTATTATGGGTCTGCGTGAACTTCCACACGCGATATCAGCAAGGTACGTGTATTACGGGGTTCGCGGGAAGTTCCACACGCAATTGCCCTGGGCACGTGTATTTCGGGGTGCGTGGGAAGTTCCACACGTGAATTTGCAGGGTACCTGTATTTCAGGGGTGGGCGGGAATATGTACTCGCGAATGGGCCTGGGAGAGCATGTTACGTGTATTCCTGGGGTGGGTGGGAAGATTTACACGGTCGCCTACAACGCGCCAAAAAAAAAAGGTCCAATCCGGAAACACGTACGCCAGCATGAAGCAGGCGCACGTCACGCGCAGCATAAAAGAGTGCGCTAACAACAAACAAGCTCAGACGCCAGGATGAATATACCGTTCCTAGCAGCAGTGGCCGTGGGATACCGCAGGAGGAGGAGAAGGATAGTCAGGGCCAGAATCTTCACACCCAGAACCAGCCTATTTGGTATGCCTGATGACCAGGTGTATGGGAGGTACAGGTTTCCACCACACATAATACTAGACCTGGTCAGTGAGTGGGAGGATGACCTCATATCACCCACCCTGTGCTCCCAAGCACTCAGCCCCCTGGAGAAGGTCCTCAATGTACTGCACTTCTTGGCTACCGGATCATTTCAGCAGACAAGTGCCATAGTGGGGGGGGTGTCACAGGCCACGCAGTCACGGTGCCTACACCAGGTGTTGGCCATCATCACTGCACCCCCATCAGTCCGCAGGCACATATACCTGCCCAGAACACCTGCAGAAAGGCAGACTGTCAGCCAGGATTTCTACAGGGTGGCACAATTCCCCAAAGTGCTAGGTGCCATTGATTGCACCCTTGTGGCTCTACGTCCCCCCAGGGCATCTGAGCACATCTACAGAAACCGCAAGCACTGGCATTCCATCAACATCCAGGTAGTATGTGATTCCAAGGGAATCATCACCTCAGTATCTGCCTACTATCCAGGGTCCACCCACGACAGCTTCATTTACAGGATGTCAACCCTAAACCGGGACATGGAAGCTGGGCGGCATGGTGATGCATGGCTGCTTGGTGAGTATAAATGCCACAGCACACGCATGCATGACAGATACAGAGTAATGTCAATACCCCACTAATGATCCCCATCACCACCTCCCCAGGGGACAGTGCCTACCCTCTGAGCACCCACATGATGACGCCAATTCGGAACCCCATCACGCCTCCAGAGGTAAGATACAACACAGCCCATATTGCAACACGGGGCATAGTGGAGCGCACATTCGGAGTGCTCAAGTCACGCTTTCGCTCCCTTGACCGTTCTGGCGGGCAGCTGTTATACGCTCCCCCAGTAGTGTGCAGGATCATAGTGGCAGCATGTGTCCTGCACAATGTTGCAACACGCCGGGGCCTGGCTGTGGACATGGTGGTGCCCCCACATCCCCAACCACATGCATGCCCGCTGCGCATGGGAGGGGAAAGAGCACGGGGTGAGGCAGCCCGTACGCAGCTGGTGGCTAATTACTTCACATAGAAATCACACCCCTGTGGAGTGCACACAGCCCTGGCACATACCATCTGACAATCAATGATGACTCAATATGACAATTATGATGAATTAAGGGACAGTCAACTGTCAGAACCATAGCAGCCTGAGATTGTTCATCTGGAAGTGTCACAATGTGTGCATCCCTACCTACACAAACACCACCAATGCAGTGTCATCAAAAGACACACTTCCATGCTGCAAAAATGAATACCCACTTGCAAAATACAACATGAGAACAGCGCCATGTCAGCCAACCCCTCCCCGGCACGGCCACACAACACACCATGGCATGTCATGCTATGTGAGAGCAAACAAATTAATCCCCACAACATGACCCAAGTGTCACAAACTACAGTGTCCCTAATGGAGACTGGACACACATGAAATGCTCACAGTAATGCAGGACCAACAACACACATTACCAAATACTTACCAATAATACTAATCACCTACACAACCTCCAATCTACCATAAACATGACAGTACGGACTTAGAAAATTGGTAGCCTCACTACCTGATAATGCCAGCACTTCGAACACTTTCAACTGTACAGTGTTAGCGCCACGCAAAAGTGTAGGTGCACTGCTTACAACATGGACTCCATTTCCAAAGTAGACCGCCTTGTGAAGACATGACAAAAGGACCTGCAAATTAGGAGGATGAGATGGATGCAGAGGCACATATCAATACACCATGAAGTGTACAATACAACAACAATATGCACTAGGAATGTATACACAGTATTGACTACAGACTGCCCACACATCAAATGGGAGTCCAACATCACCGTGTAAGTCAATGTCACTTGGGCACACCCTTTGCAAGCCCATGGAAACGGGAAGCAGGAGGGGTGTGTGTCACACAAACCCAAGCATCTGACCCAAATTCAGAACAAGCCTGCATGTGCCCAGCCACAATACAGCGTATGCCCACGGGAGCCACACAAGGCAACACACTGTCCAAAAATTCAAAAATCAAAAAACAAAAATCAAAAATCAAAAATGGCCATGAATGGGCTTGGGGGGGTGGGTAAGGCCACACAGGAGGTCCGAGGACAGGGTGCACACCAAAACCCACCTGTGTGGATCTTGCGAAAAATAAACACCTCCATGGGCTCATGGCCTGCACGGCTACCCTATTATGGGAGAATCGCTGCTGTTGCTCTCCTCACCCTCTGCAGCTGCATCAGGAGGTGGTGGTACTATGGGAGGCAGCCCACGCAAAGCCCTAGTCTGGTCCTCCATGGCTGCAAGCATGCAGGTGTGGAAGGTCTGGTTCTGGAGGATAATTGTGCGGAGGTCCCCATGCAACAACTCACGGGATGCCCTGACCTCCTCCCTAGTTGCCTGCATCTCAGCTGAGAGCGTACGTACGAGCCGCTCCAGCTGCTGTTCTGTCCTTGTGTCAGCTGAAGCCTCAAGCTCAAACAGAGTTACCCTGAGCTGACGGAGTTCCACCCTCAGGGCTTCCCTGTGGCCCTGGGACTCAATAGAAATGGCTTCCCGCAGAGTCTCCAGTGCCGCCCGCCTGTCCCTGTTGGACGCCAACATGTCCACCCTGTGTGACTGGCTAATGGAGTCTGTTGCCTGCTGTAGTTGTTCAATCAGCCTTTCTTGGGGGACAATGGAAGTGGCCACCCTATCCATGGCCTGAGCCATCATCTCAGTTGATGCTGCCTGTTGGTTTGCCATACCATATATGGATTGCTCCCATGCGGTATTGCCAGGTGGCATACGGCCACCGCGTCGGCGGGCAGCACACCTGTCTGGGGCAAGGCGAACTGCACCTTGCTGTGCCAGGACTGCCTGAGGCTGCAGGACTGCATTCCCTCTCTGATCTTCTGGCCCAGGAACAGGATCAGATGTAGCAGAGTGTGACCCTGCATCCGTAACCACCAAAGGCGGATCTACCAACACTGACATCCCCATTGAGGGTTCTACCCCTGGTGCAGGTGGGTTGGACAGTACAGAATCCCTCCCAGAAACAATTACCTGCGACTACACATAGGTCTCATCATCCGAATCGACACCTGAATAGAGCTCGAGGGAGGTGCACCCAGAGACACCCCTAGAGATGATGGTCTGCAGCAAGTGTGGGTTCTCACCCACCACCACACCACGTCCCTCACTGGTGCCGGTCGGGCCTGAGACCCCTCCTGGGTCTGCACCATCTCCACAACCCCAGAAGTATCAAGTGCGTCATCCCCTGCAAAGACATGAAAGAAAAGAAATGGGAACAGGCATTAGCACCATGGCACACAATTAGGGCTCAGAAGCAACAGAAACAGTACTTCATTGACACATGTCCCATATGACTATAACCCTCCCATGCATGCACTGTCACTGCGTGTGAAGGGGATGCACATGTCACACATTGATGACACCAAGATGGAAGACCAACACATTTGCTGCATGCTGTCTAGCAGTGCCATCACACATTGGCCTGTGGTTGGCATGTCCAATACACATACATGACACATGCCATCACACAGATGGCATGTACCCTAGCCATGTCACACATGTGACAATAGGACTGAGAAATGCATAGTGAAAGTAGTGGAATACAGACAATCAGCCTGAATGAACACAGAATAACATGCAACTATGTTGTGGCAAGATGACACTTCAAGGGCAACTGGCGTGAGGTTGGGCTGAATGTCTACTGTTGCCAGAAGGGATACTGCAACACCCAAATCCTGGTGCGCAGAATGTATTGGATGAAGCACATGGGTGACCCAAACCACTCAGGCACACACCCCCTCACCTGGTACTCAATCAGAAGCACTCACACACACCATGCACATGGATGACACACACATGCATGTGCACTCACCGGACAATGCCTCGTAATATGGCAGGTCTCCCACGCCTTGGATCTGTTCCTCCGTGACGTAGGTCCCAGCAACATACTCATGTGGAGTGAGTTCTATGTCCTCTGTGGAGACCCACCTCCAGTCACTAGAGTTGCGGCATGACTTGAGGCCAGCTTTTTCTTTGCCCTGCACTTCAGGTCATTCCAGTGCTTGTAGCAATCATCAGCTGTGCGCCTCACGAATCCAAGGGCACTTATGAGTTCCGCAATGGTCTGCCAGTGTGCCTGACGTTGTGCAGGTGTGGTCTTGCATCCTGCAGTAATCACCATTTCGCTGTCATGTGCGGACACATACTCCACAAGTGCATCAAGTTCGGCATGATTGAAGCTGGGCTTCCTTGGTGGGCCGGACTGTGTAGCCGTGTCTGGGGCATCAGCCTGTACTGGACAAGCACTCTTCCTCTTCCGCTTGGAAGGTGGTGGTGATACTGAGTGTCCTACGCCGCTCTGGACACTAGGGGCAGGAGCCCCGATGGACTGTGGACCAGGAGTGTGGGAATGAACACTCACCATGGTACTTGGTGCAGGCATTAGCTGAAGTGTGATGTAGTCAGTGGGAACGTCAGCAGGATGGACTAGGACCGACACTGTCCTGGCTGGGAGACTCTGAGCTGGGGTGGATGGAGCCGCAGCTGCCCCTGCAGCCTCCCCACCCTGCCTACTCGGGGCAGCAGATGACATAGCTGCCCCTGATCCACGTGGGCTGGTGACACCAACATGCACCGCCACATGTGGCCTAGACCTGCTGACCTGGAAGTCAGCCATGAGTCACCCTGTGCCAGGTCTGGTGCTACAATGGGCTGGTCCAACAAGGGCTGAGCAGGGATGGTGTCAGCCACGTTACCCTCAACCAGGGGGCGGGCATGGGTGTCCCTGACTGGTCACCCACACATGGGGGGCTAGGGGCCCCCTGCAAGTCCCGGCCACGTCCCCTACCGTATCCACCATGGCCACCTCTTGTGGCTCGTCCACCTTTGCCACCCTTACCGCGTGCTCGCCTCCCAACCATGGCACTGATGTAGTTGTGCGTATGGGAGTTGCAGTAAACTATTGTCCTGGGCAATTGGGGGTGAAAGGGGTAGGGTACTAGATGGAATTCGTACCCTAGTGCTCTAGCAAGGCTGTATGTGACCCCTGGGGGAAGATGACGGGTCACGCAACGCACAGGCACCCCGAAAAAGGGAGATAATGTGCACGCAACCCCTCCTAGACCACGTACGTGGAAAAATAAACCTGCACTACGCTGTGGCACCCAGAAACACAAAAATGAACGTATGCGTGTCACACGCAGCCTAGACTGACCTCTGAAGGGGTAGGCAACACACGGGGCAAGCACAGATGTGCGCGACTCACCTTCTGCCAGGAAATAACGCGTGAAAAATACGCGCGTTGGCAACACCCCCGCCAAAAGAAGAATTGTACACTGTCTGAGGAGACAGGACAACAGGAGAAGTGAACGCTGTTTGAGGAAACAGGCCCAGGAAAAAGACAAAAAGAGAAAAAGCTGTCAGAGGTAACAGGGAGTACGAACTTGGAACGCCGTGAAGTAAATCACGTGTGAACCGACAAGAAGTACAGATTTCACCCACTCGCTCTCCACGAAAAGCACGTACAAGGAAATGGCGTTCTACACGTACCTTTTAAACATGCCCACACGTCCAGCGTCACTTCCGCGTGTACGCGCTAAGGCCCCATCCTCCATTACACGAGCTGACACTGAGGCTGACACTCTGAGGTGCAGCCATTGGACGTGTAACATGCACCCGTGTACAGGGAAACGCCCGCGCACGCACGTCACAGACGCGCATACGCGCTGGTGGCCTTTGGGCCAATTAATTTGCCAATTAATAAGGCCCTTTCCTCAAATTACACGCAGACATGCTGGATTTTCACGTGCCAAATCACTCTGTATCAAGCTGGCCACGCGTAAGCACACGGAAGACCACGCTCCTGCCCAGAAGGCCGAATTACTGCCCCCCAGAGCCCCGAGCAAGCTCCCACCTGCCATCTGCTGCTGCCTGATTGCCTGCTGCCCACGTGCCCTGCATTTGCTGCCTGCACATCAGCCAGAGGTGCTGTTGCTGTGACCACCCCTGCTGGAACCGAAGACTCCCGACTGGGATTCCTTCGCTCCACAGACCAGCCCCAGGACCCAGTTGGCCACCCACTCCTGTCTCTGGGGTTGTCATGTCGGGCACTGCAACATCTGGCACCACTGACAACCCCCAGCCAGAGAGGCAGAGGGGCACCAGCTTCACTGCCACCAAAGTTGGTGTCCTGGTGGAGCAAGTCCTGGGGCAGTATGATGCCCTCTTCGGAAGTTTGAGCGCCGACAAGGAAGGACGGACTCGGATCTGGACGGACATCGTGACTGCCATCAACGCAGAGGGGGTGGCAGTCCGACTATTCCATCATGTCAAGAAGCGCTGGGAGGACTTTAGGTCCAGGACCCTGAACAAGGCCCGGCGCCTCTTGAAGGCAGCGGATGCCAAGGGGCGCCAGGGCCACTTGTCGGACGATCAGATGAGGGTCCTGGAACGCATATCCCCAGCGCTCCGCGTCCAGGTCCTTGAGAGGCAGACCCGTCTGGAGTCAAGCGGTAAGTGTACATGCATCATGATTGTGAGCTGTGCGTGTGGTGATGTGCCAGTAGTAGGCAGGTTGCACATGTGTTTTTATGGGGCCAAGTATGGGGGGGGTGTACAGGACCGTGAGGCTAACACATGCGAGGGCTGTCATGTGTGAGACATGGATGGTGCTTGTGTGTGTAGGCTTGCATGCCAAATGCAGTTGTGTGGGCACACATGTTTGGAAGAATGTGTATGTAAGTAGGCATGTTCGTGATGTCACACATGGATGTTGTTTTCAGCTGCATGTATCAGCACTGTGTACATGTGAATGTGTGTGTATTTGACAAGGGTGCAACAGTGATGCAACATGGATGCATGTGACAGCGGGATGTGGAAGCCTGATTGGCAGATGTGACATGGATGCCAATCTGAACACTGCGACAGTTGGCAGAGGTGTACACATGCATGCAAGTGTGGTGGTGTGTGTGCATGTGTAGTGCACTCCCTGTGTTGCATGTGATGTCTTGCTCACCTTTGCCTGCTCATGCTGTTGTATGTGTATGGATGGTGCTGGCTGTTGCGATATGGCTGTGGTATGGCTCATGTGTGCGAGTTGGAATGACATGTGTGTTGGCGATTGTGATGCCATGTCTGAGGTTTGCCAATGCCACTCATGTACAACTGTCATGTGTGTATGTGTCCATTGTACAGTGCCCTGATGCCTGTGTTGTATTTCTCCCTGTCTGCAGCGTCAACTGATGAAGAGGGCGGAGAAAGTGCTGTGGAGAACAGCGGCGGGGATCGCACCGCCAGCCAGAGACGCAAGGCCCGGCTCCCCTCCCAGGTTGTGATCTCGTCGGGGAGTGAGGAGTCCGGTGCCGCGTCCCAGGCGCAGCTGCCGGGGGGAGGTCCAAGAGGCGGAGGTCGGAGTTGGACTCCTCGGCAGCAGAAGGGGCAGCTGGGACCCCACAGGGCCCAACGGGGAAGATGGCACGGAGTCATCCAGGTTGGTGGGGTGTTTGGTGGAGGAGGAGGCCGTGCAAGCAACAGAGACGGGGTCTGGAGGTGGGGATTCCACTGGTGCTAGTGTTGCAGTGCAGGACCATGGACAGGAGGCAGCACAGGCCACCGCGGAGGTGCCTGTGTGCAATCCTGTCCCTGATCCTGTCACTGCATCATCTTGCACCAGCAGGGATGCCTACGTCCAGACCCGATTTCAGGCAGGGGATGAGCTCACAACTGGCCTTCCTCTGCCTGTGGACGTGGCTATCCAGGTACGGGTTGAGCCTGTCCTGTCTGGTGTGGCGTTGCGCCAACGGGCCATGCGAGGTGACATGCAGTCTTTTCATGAGGAGACTGCACTTCATCTCGAATGGCTCGTTGACCGCGTCGGCCTACTGGGACAGGTCACCCAGGCCGGATTCCTCCGTTTGCTGCAGCTTGCTCCGACCCCCTCCTCAACTGAACACCCTATGCGCCAGTCGTCCTCCGTGCCATCTTCCCACCCATTTGTCACCTGGGTGCCCTGTGGAGCTGCCTCTGACGGTGCGGCCAGGCTGGTGGAGGAGGCATCCCTGCCACAGTCGGGAGTCGGACGTCCAGCAGGGGTGGCCACATCAACGACTGCACCCCAGCCGGTGGAGGATGTGCAGGCAGCAGGAGCCAGGGCACGGGCACAGGCACAGCAGCAGCAGCAACGAGGTGGGAGCCATGATGGCTCGGGGTCTTCGACATCGGAGGGGCAGGCATCGGCCGGAGGGCAGGAGGACCCAGGACAGGAAGTGTTTTCCGTGTGGCAGCGGTTGGGCCATGCCATAGATCCGTAGCGGCAGCGGGCGGAAGAGGCACGGCTCACGATAGTCAGGGCGGAGAACTCCATGCAGAGGGCCCTGAGGCGGGCCGAGTGCCTCGAGGCAATCCGCAGGGAGTTGGAGGTGAACATGTCGTCGGCCCTGCGGACCCTCAGGGCCATGGAGGAGGACCGCCTCCGGGACATTGAGCAGGAGTTCGATGATGCCCTGGCCCGGAACATCCCGAAGTGAGCCGTCTGACTGGCCCGCTGCCCTTGTAAATAGTTCTGTAGTTAGTGTTAGGTTTCCTTTGCTTTTTTATATTTTTTGGACCTTTTGGACAATGGAGCACATTTTTGTATATAGTTTTTTTTATTAGGTAGTGTTTATATTAGATAGGTTTCATTTCTTCTGTTGGGATCATGGACCCTGGATTGTTTATCTGTATATAGTTGACTGTTGGGAATTTTTTTTTAAATTTTGATTTTACCCATGGAGCAATGGTTTTTGGTTTTAATTTTCCATTGGATTTACTTTTGTGAACTGTGACTTTGGACACCTTTCCTTTGGATTATGATTTCGAGTTTTACATTATTTTACGGACATGCTGCTTTTTGTTTTAAATTCCCATTTTTATTTGTTTATTTTTGATTCCATTTATGTTTCTTTTAATACATATTTTTTCATCATACTTCAATGTGTAGTATCATCTCATTGGTTTCATGCATGTCATGATATGGGTTTTGACATTCACTTACACCCATTGTGTGTATGTGAGGGACATGTGTTCATTTACATACTTGCCATTGGGGTTGTATCATGTAATTGGCATTTCTAAGTGGGTGGATGTAATACCTGGGTGGGTGTTTGGCATGTGGAGGCTGCCCATAAGGGCCAGGGATCTAGATTGTGATGACGTGTTGGCTGGGGGACATGTGTGGGGGCCTGCTGGCAGGTGCCCCTGACTGCTGCGGGGTGGCGGTGCTGGGAGACAGGAGTGGGGGCCTGGTGGAGGGTGCCCTACAGTGCTAGGGGGTGGGGGTGCAGGGGGACAGGAGTGGGGGCCTGGTGGAGGGTGCCCTACAGTGCTGAGGGGTGGGGGTGCAGGGGGACATGAGTTGGACATGAGTGGGGCCTGGTGGAGGGTGCCCCTGGATGCAGGGGGGTGTGGGTGCAGGGGGACATGAGTTGGACATGAGTGGGGGCCTGGTGGAGGGTGCCCCACAGTGCTGGGGGGTGGGGGTGTAGGGGGACATGAGTTGGACATGAGTGGGGCCTGGTGGAGGGTGCCCCTGGATGCAGGGGGGTGGGGGTGCAGGGGGACATGAGTTTGACATGAGTGGGGGCCTGGTGGAGGGTGCCCCACAGTGCTGGGGGTGGGGGTGCAGGGGGACATGAGTTGGAAATGATTGGGGGCCTGGTGGAGTGTGCCCCACAGTGCTGGGGGGTGGGGGTGCTGGGAGACATGCGTTGGTGGGCAGTGGTGCAAGGTGACATGTGGGTTGGCTGGGGGGCATGGCCATGGTGGATGGGCTGCCTGCGGGACATGTGCAGGGTAGTCCCCTGTGGTGTGGGCCGCCTGCAGGGGCCGTGGAGGGTGTAGAGTGAACAGCTGGGAGGACCCACACGGCCGATTCACGTGTAGGACTCCACGGCACCCCCGGAATACACGTAGGCTGCTGGATTCGCGTGTGGAATTTCCTGCGCACCTTGGAATACACGTACCCTGCTGAAATCGCGTGTGAAACTTCACGCAACCAGAAATACACGCACCACGGACAATCACGTGTGGAACTTCCCGCGCACCTTGGAATACACGTACCCTGCTGAAATCGCATGTGAAACTTCACTCTCAACCAGAAATACACGCACCACGGACAATCGCGTGTGGAACTTCCCGCGCACCTTGGAATACACATACCCTGCTGAAATTGTGTGTGAAACTTCACGCGCAACCAGAAATGCACGCACCATGGACAATCGCGTGTGGAATTTCCCGCGCACCTTGGAATACACGTACCCTGCTGAAATCGCGTGTGAAACTTCACGCTCAACCAGAAATACACGCACCACAGACAATCGCATGTGGAATTTCCCGCGCACCTTGGAATACACGTACCCTGCTGAAATCGCATGTGGGATTTCCCGCGCACCCCGAAATACACGTACACAGGGCAATCGCGTGTGGAACTTCCCGTGCACCCCGAAATACAAGTACCCAGGACAATCGCGTGTGGAACTTCACAAGCAACCCGAAATACACGTACCCAGGGCAATCGCGTGTGGAACTTCCCAAGCAACCACGGAATACATGTACCCAGGGCAATCGCGTGTGGAACTTCCCGCAAACCCCGTAATACACGTACCCTGCTGATATCCCGTGTGGAAGTTCACGCGGACCCATAATACACGTACCCTGATGAATTCGTGTGTCAGACTACACGCGCACCCCTGAAATACACCTACCCAGGCGAATCGCACTGCTGGGGGGTGGGGGGTGGTAGACAGGAGTGGGGGCCTGGTGGAGGGTGCCCCTGGATGCTGGGGGGTGGGGGTGCAGGGAGACAGGAGTGGGGGCCTGGTGGAGGGTGCCCCTGGACGCTGGGGGGGTGGGGGTGCAGGGGGACATGAGTTGGACATGTTTGGGGGCCTGGTGGAGGGTGGCCCTGGATGCAGGGGGGTGGGGGTGCAGGGGGACATGATTTGGACATGAGTGGGGCCTGGTGGAGGGTGCCCTGCACTGCGGGGGGGTGGGGGTGCTGGGAGACATGAGTGGGGACCTGGTGGAGGGTGCACCACAGTGCTGTGGGGTGGGGGGGTAGGGGGACATGAGTTGGACATGTGTGGGGGCCTGCTGGCAGGTGCCCCACAGTGCTGGGGGGTGAGGGTGCTGGGAGACATGCGTTGTTGATCAGTGGTGCAAGGTGACATGTGGGTTGGCTGGGGGGCATGCCCATGGTGGATGGGCTGCCTGCGGGACATGAGCAGGGGTGCAGGGTAGTCCCCTGTGGTGTGGGCTGCCTGCAGGGGCCGTGGAGGGTGTAGAGGGAACACCTGGGAGGACCCACATGGCCAATTCACGTGTAGTACTCCCCGCGCACCCCTGAAATACACGTGCCCTGATGGAATCGCATGTGATACTTCCCGCGCACCCCGGAAATACACGTACCCTGCTGAATTTGCGTGTGATACTTCCCGCGCACCCCTGGAATACACGTGCCCTGATGGATTTGCGTGTATTACTTCACGCGCACCCCTGATGTACACGTACCCAGGACATTCGCGTGTGAAACTTCCCGCGAACCACTGAAATACACGTTCCCCGCTTGGCGTTTGCTGTTTGGCAGCCCTGTGAACTGGTCCAGGGTTAGCGCAGACATTTGCGATGAATTGGGAATTTTGATGGCTTTTCCTTGTGCGAGGGCGTTCTTGGGGGCGTAACTGGCGCTGCTGCAGGGTCGCTGCGCTACTCTGCGCCACGGCTGGTTTTGGAGGCTAAAATCCATGAATACGCTGTGCAATGAAATGGATTTTTTCGCACGTGGCTGGCGCAGTGTATCGCACGGGGACACTGTGCACCAGCCGCGTGCGCCACTTTTGTGCGAAATTCTATGAATTACCGTGTATATCTGTCCGTAATGTTCTCATGCAAGTTGAAAATGTTCTAAGAACACTCGTAGTGTCCTGACATGTTCGTAAATAAACGAAAATGGAGGTGTCCTTAAGAACACTACGGCTGTTCGTAGTGTTCGCTAGCAAGTTGAAACTGTTCTAAGAACACTCGTGGTGTCCTGAACGAAAATGGAGGTGTGCTTGAGACGCTATGTCTATCCGTACTGTGCACAAGTAAATTAAACTGTGCTAAGAACAAACGGCTGTCCGTAACTGTTCGTTTTATGTGTGACGCACTTTTAATTAGTTCAGGACCCGAACACTGTCCGTAGAACATCAACACGCATGCGCAAAACAATGTCTGTACATTGGGTGTCCTGCGGACGGCTGCTACCTTAGCGAACATGCTCATGAAACAATCATGTGACCGCGCCCACGCTGATCGCGTGTTCTGAATCCGGACACTGTTCGTGTCCCCGAACACTTTAAAAGTACATTTCCAAGTAATCCACAATATTTCTCATTAAAAATTCAACATACCACAAATCTCACATACTAATCCTAAGTTTCCCTATAAAAGACCACCACCTAGAGCTCATTCTCATTGTGTTTCTGGCTATTCTACAGAGCACAGAGATTTTTGCTGCAACCTGCAGATTTCCATCTTCAACCTGATGGCTTCTGTGGCTCCACTGCTGCCACCTGGTGCTGTATCTGCCTCAGGACCACCCCCACCCCCTCCACCACCACCACCTTCCCAAGGGCCTGAAGAGGGGAACAGGAGTGAGGATACAGAGGAGGAAGAAGAGGATGACGAGAATGAGGTAGAGGAAAACCCTACTACCCGCCCTCGGCGTGATTCTTGGGTGTGGTGGTTGTTTACTATTCATGGGAATGGTCCTAAGGCTCGTGCGAACCGTGTCACCTGCAATGAGTGCAAAATGGTACTCAGTCGCGGGAGGCATGGTTCGTATAGCTTTGGGACTACGACCATGAAGCGACACCTGAACTGTTGTATGTTTGTACTGTGATACAGTACTCTGCAGGGGGGAGCGACTTCGCAGTGCTTTTGAGACTATCGTCTCAGAGCACGAGAAGACCTGCTCACTACCCAAATAAAACCCACTCTACATCTTCCTCTCTCAGCTCGCCCTTTCTTATCCCTATGGTTGGTGTCCCCCCCTTTACCCTCCTTTCCCCTCCTCTCCTAGTGTGTTGTGTGTAAAAAACCAAAAAAAATACAAAATAACAAAAATAAAAAAAACTAAGGCTCTTTTCAGAGCCGCCTTTCACAGTTAAAAAACAGAAGTAAAGATAAATAACGCAGGGCCCTTTCTATTTTTTGAAAGTCTGTGGACAGTTCGCAAACATAAAAAGAAATTGGGATGCTACCCTATTGTAACCATTGCATTTTTCTCTGGGAGGAAGCGGTGGCTCTGAAAAGAGCCTTTTGGAGGTGTTTGTATGTCAAAAATTATAAATACTTAACACCTACTTCGAAATGCATGCTGCATTTCTAAAAAAGGTCTCAATGCATTTGTACATTTCTCAGAAAAATCTGATTGCCAGCATAGGTAATAGCATAGATGGACACCATCTCTGCGAAAAATGTATGTACTACGAAACATAATATTTTCATTGTGAAAAGAGGACATGCCAAAATCTCTTAGGAAGGCACAAACAGCCTTACTGACATTATGCCTTGCTTTCTCCATTTGTGGACCACATGAGAAAGAACGAAGCCACATTTGTCTCTGCGCAATCCGTGAAAAAATTACTTTGGAGTTTGGAAACATGTCCATGATCTTCTGAAGTCCTTCTTTTATTGCAAATTGCAAAGAAATTCCAGACACATGTCCTAAACTGTTCCCTCCACAATGAATTACAATTATGTCTGGATGTTCCTCTATCTTCAAAGTTGCACAGAGAGGTAGCAAGTCCAGCCACTTCATTCCACGGACTCCATGCCAGTGCACTTCCACATGTGGGAAGCCAAGATCTATAGATACTCCACAGCTTTCTGCATGCACCTTCAACCAATGTATCCACGAGTCTCCCAACATCCACACAATCTGTTTTTTAAAACACTTACCCATAGCTATCTGTTCTTCTCTCAGCAAAAAAGAATATCTGAGAAAACCTCTCCTAGCACAACACACTTACTAAACTTTACTGACCAATCCCTTGTTACATTCAATCTCATTTGCATGCCTCCCCACCCCAAATTCCCCGGATGTAATACGAGGTGTCCTAGAACTACCGCCATGTCCGCGAACATATCGTAACATGGACAGCCCTTCTACCATTTCCACTTCACTCTCTGTGCCATTCCCTCATTGGATGTAGCTAAGAAATCACATGACCATCCACCAATCAAATCCAAGACCTCTACATGTAACTGCATCATCATAGATCAGCACTGCAAATGTACGGTGAATCTCTCGGACTACAAGTCTCATACCATTGGCAAGCACGATCTATGAGAAATACTAGACAAGTCTCCAAGATTTCTACTTGCAGCTTCGTCCATATCCATATGCATGAACACAAACTACAGGTATGCATATTTTCTATACAGTACATGAACACATTTTCTAACCGACTTTTACCTTGTATAATCTGTAAAATGAATCTACGATAATTTTTTCATTCTCCTAAAATGAACTGTGACTTACAAACCTTTATACCGTTTAATTTCTTCGTACACACACACACACACGCAAATAATGTTAAACTAACATTTTTGAAATAAAATATATAGACTACATATGATGAAACAAAATTACATGCACACTCTATCATGAAATCTCAAAGAATAATATTTGTACAAACACATACTTAGTTTTCATTTTTTTAGTTTATATAATTACTTACATTTATATAGGACAAGCAGGCTATGACGTTGACTCCCTCTTACGTGGAAAAGCAGGCTATCACATGGACTCACGTGGAAAAGCTTAGTTACAGGAATAGTGGTATACAGTGGTACATTATGATTTTGACAAGCCGTAGTAAAGATATTTTCTTTCCTACAGTTAGTCATAAGATAGTTTTAATGTTTTTGAGGAAGGCGCTAAGCATTTCAATTCAAAAAATCTATGTCTAAATTAAAAACAGTGCTATATACAAAACGAATTACTAATTTCTTTCTTTTACAATTGCAGTGAAGACCATTCTCCTGAAAATAAGCAGCCAAATTTGAATTACAAAGAACAACTAAGAAGCAAACTGCTCATTTTAGAAAAAAAGTAAGTAGATTGTTACCGTAATATTTGAATTATTACTCAAACACACTCTAATGTCAATTCATGCTACTTCTGTGCCTAAAAATAAATATTCTGCACCATTCTGATTAAAAATCCTCCCGTCTTAAACAGTGATTTACTGGCAGAATGGCCCACAAATTCCTATTTTTCGCCACACAAATTACCTAACTCAGCCACTAGAATTTAGATGTTGTAGAAGAAACAACTGTTTTAATTGTATAGCTTTAGACATAATATTTATACTTCTCCACACCACTGGCTTACTTTTTTCTGTCATCTGAACCCCAGTTTATTAACACATTATTTCAAGAATACCCATCCCTAGTAGTTGTACTTCCCAATGCACAATCACCCACCATTACATACATCTTTATCATCTCACTCAAACACTCATGCACACAACACACATGCATTGCAGAACACCCCAACCCATACCTTCTGTATTTTTTTCAATAGACCCTAAAGCATGCCTACCAAAAAGCAACTCTGTAGAAAGGAACGCAGAAATAGAGCAAATGAAAATAAAAGTCTCCAACATAAACATCCATCTACAGAGGAATTTGTAAAAAAAAGTTGAAACACAACAGCTAATACAGTCATGTAGTGAAACAGAAGAAGTTTCTAGTACAAAAACTTTGCCTCCTCTATCAAAAAGTAAAACAACCCAAAAAACAACTAACAGAAAATCAACTATCACTACAAATAAAACTTCTTCTATAAATCTTGATATAGTACAAAGTAAGCATACCAAGAAAAGTATTTTAGCCAAAATGTTCCGTCACAAAGTCCTTTAAAATCTTATAAAAACAGGAGAGAAACCAGGTTCAACACTTCAAACCTATCGTAGGAAAGTAATCTTAGAAGCGTTGATAGACAGGTCACTTCTTCTCAAAAGAAAGATATTTATTTTAGTGTTAAACAGAATAAAACCACTAACAAAACTAATAACTAAATTACAAAAAAGACTTCTCAATAAACGAAATGTCAACAGAAATACTTCTTAAATATATGTGGAGGTGAATGGAGTCACACTACAAGCACAGAACCATACTTTAATGAAGAAGCGTACAAACAAAAGCAAACAAATACAATTGCCATACATAGCAGTGGTCGAGGTTATGAAAAAGTTAATAATACCATAATGGAAGAAGAAGTACTCCTTACAAAAATATGCCCCGAAAACGTAGATTTACCCCTCCATTCAACTGAATCAGAACATCTACTGTACAAATGGCCATGCACGTCAATGTGTAACATTCCCAAAAAATGTTCAAGTCTTTAAGCCAATTCCTCAATCAATATGTGAAAAGCAAAGACAAAATAAAAATTAAACTACTGCAAAATATGGATGCTTGTCCAGTACGCAAATACACAGGACTACAAGGACATTCATTAGCCTGCATTACAGGACCTACTTGCAAAACACCCTTCCATGATATCAAAAGTATATCAACACATCATGCAAGTATAAGAAATCTAGTTTATAAACTGTACTATGCTAAAAGTCCTGCTTTAGCACTAGCCAATTTAAATAACATTCTTCTACATGGTACAGCAAAAGACCTACTAGAAGAAATCGACTATATCCAGACAAAATATTTTAGAAGTGAAACCCACTTACAAGATGAATTAGCTGTAAACCAACTTCGAAACAAATCTGCACATGGCAACCTTTCATTACACACATACAAAAAAGAAATACTAAAATTTGAAAGTACTTCAGCTGAAGTACCAAACCACGTGTGCGTATGTTGCCGCAGAACTTTTTATAAAAGTAACACAAAAACTGTAGACCTATCATACAAAATAGAAGACAATGAAGATTCTAAATGGTTTGAATTAGCTCTCTACCTCATAGCAGGAAACAAATATGAAATAACTGACCCCATAATACTTTGCAGTTACTGCACTATAAAACTTTACAACAACCAAACTCCTTCATGTGCTATCACAAATAACTTGGAATTATATCCACTACCAAAACCCCTTCAACAACTTAATTTATATGAGAGCATCATAATTCAAACAGTGCACCCATTTCAAGCAATAATACGCCTTCAACCAAAAACTGCAAAATTACCTCCCTCTGAATTAGTAAAAGGTATTCGTGGAAAAGTAATGTATTTACCATTAGATCTAAAAGAAAATGTGCACACTCTAGGAGTGCAACGTTCAATGCAGCAATCTTTAATTATCTTGGTAAATGGAGAACCTACAAAAGACAAAAAAATTTGGCAACAACTGGTAGATTTACATAAAGTTAGAGAAGCCCTGCAATATTTTAAAGAGAATAATGAATATTACAAATAAATTAATATTGAAGAAAACTTGAAAGATACAACTGAAATAATTCAAGAGACACAAGAAGCTGGTCAATTTGAGCTCCTAGATCCTGCAACAATATCAAACACTTTAGACCATTATACAATTCATCCATTGCACTCTAGTGACACCATAGAAGATGCACTGGAAATGTACCAAATGCGTCAAACAAAAGGATCACCAATCAGCATATGCGAAAAAAGTATAGAAGCATGTGCTTTTCCTCTACTCTTTCTGACTGGCAAAGGAGGAAGATACGATGATAGACCTATTCAAATATCAGCATCAGAATATCGCTCATTACGAATTTATTCTGAAGATCCCAGATTTCGATAAAAAATGTGGAATACATATTCCACCTACTCTTTGTAAGTAAACTAGCAACTTTAAGTTACGGAGTTGCACACATATTAAAATCAGGATCACACTTTCAAAATATGACAGCTACACAATTATTACAAAAAGTTCAACAAAAAGATGAGGTTTTACAAGCAAATCTTACAAATCTATTAGCAAATATGCATGGTACTAAAGAGTACTGGGTTCGACGTCATGGAGATGTACGTTGTATGATCAGAAACCTTGATCCAACCAATTGGTTTGTTACTTTAAGTTGTGCAGAATATGCATGGGAAGATTTACATGCTTTCCTACGCATATCAAACGAAAACAAAACATAGATATACTAACACCTGGAGAACTTTGTTCACAGGATCCTGTTAATGTTTCAAGATATTTTCACCATTGCTTCATTGCTATGCTACATTTTATTTGTAACAAAACTGTTCCTCCCCTTGGAGAAGTGCAACACTTCTTTTGGAGAAAAGAATACCAAGCCAGAGGAGCACCACATGTCCACATGCTTTTATGGATTAAAGATGCTCCTAAATTTGGTCAAGACAGTGTTGCCACTGTTTTACAGTTTATTGAAAAATATGTCACTTGTGAAATTCCATCAGAATCTGCAAATAGTGATCTTCATGCAAAATTTTACAATTCCAAAGACACAAATGTGGCAAATATTGTCGTCGCAAATACAAAAACAAAGGGAAATACTACACCAAATGCCGATTTGGTTTCCCTAGACCAGTTACAAATACAGGTCAAGTGAACAACCTCATGTCTTCAGTTAGACATAGTGTTAAAGGTAAGTCACCTAAAAATACATATTGCATAAAAAGAAAAGAAGAAGAAAAATATATCAATGATTACAATGCAATCATTGCCCACTTATGGAATGCAAACATAGACTTGCAGTACATTGCAGACAATTCTACTGCAGTTGCACGATATGTCACAGCATACTTAACCAAATCAGAAAAGACAGAGCTCCAACACCTCTGGAATGACCTGTCATCAGATAAAACAGTGTCTCAGAAATTATACAGCTTGGGCATAAAAATGCTGTCCCATAGAAAATGTGGATCGTATGAAGCAGCTGATCGATTAACTGGTACTGCATTGTATGGTAAATCTGCAAATATAGTATGGCTAAGTCTTGGTCCAGCTAAATCTAGAAAAAGAGTTCTAAAATCATACGAAGATATAGAAACAATAGCCAAACATGATCCCAACAGCCAAGACATTTTAAAAAAACAATTTATTGGACACATACTACCCAAACAGGAGTACCACTTTGGAAACCATGAGCCTATACCACATAGCCCAAAACTACACATACAAAAATAATATAAAACCTGATGAACAAAACCGTAAATACAAAGTGACAAACTGTGAAGGCAGCTTAGTAAAACTCACCAAACCAAATTTAATTAATCATATCAAATTGTCATTAAAGACTTCTCAACATAAAGAAGTATATTACATGTCCCTGCTACAACTCTTTAAACCATGGAGAAAAGAAGAAGAAATACTAGATAACTATGACTCATATGAAGATGCTTTCAAAGCAAATGAAAGCAGTATAACTGATGTAAACTTTGCACAGTACAAAACAATGTTGCACAATGAACAGCAACACGAAGAAGAACTCCAGGCCCAACTACATAAGGACACTCCTGACAGTAGTCAACCTTCTATCATAGGAAACCAAGAACCACTGGGAGACCCACTAATAACAAATGAGGCAGAAATAGCTATGACAGAAGTAGAAAACACCATGTGTCAGTATGAAGAAAAAGAAGACTTACTATACTACAATCAAAGCTAAACAATGAGCAACGTAGCATTTTTCAAGAAGTAACAAAAGAAATTGCACATGGTGTACAGCGTGAAAACAAAGAATGCACCTGTCAAAATTACAAACCTATACTATTGTATGTCAGTGGTGAAGCTGGTTCTGGCAAAACATTCCTAATCAAAATCATCAGAAAGTTCCTTCAACAATTGACAAACAACAAACTGTCAGCTGTTGTCACTGCCCCCACAGGTTTAACTGTCTACAACATAGGTGGTGTCACTTTACACCGATTACTACTCCTGCCAGTAGAACACCAAAACAAATTAGATTATTACAAACTTTCTGCAGAAGCTGCAATGGAACTACACAGAGTATTGAAACAAATGAAAATGCTACTAATAGATGAAGGGAGCATGGTGTCCAACCTAATGTTGGCTTTGATTCGCCGCAGATTAAAAGAAGTACTCAAAACAAACTATGAAGAGCTCTTTGCAGTAAAACACATTATTGTTTTCGGAGATCTTCTTCAATTGACACCAGTAAAAGGTGAGCCTATTTTAAAACATTAGGACACAAACTCTGCCGTAAAACTGTTGGCAGCGTTGGAAATGTCAACCTATGGCAACATTTCCAATACAGAGAATTAACAGAAAACATGCGCAGATCTCCACATCTCACTTATGCCAACATCTTAAAAAGTATCAGAGTTGGTATACTTTCTAAAGAAGCAGAACCAATATTGAAAACCCGGCACATTCATGCACTTTATGGTGATAATGCATGTGCTACAGATGTTATGGAACAATTAGCCCACAAAAATGTCAATTGTATGGCCTTAATGCCAACTCTTGCAAGCTGTTTCAAATTCAATGAAATAATGTTAAGTACAGAAATGCAACCAATAATGGAAATTAGCACCACAGACAAACTAGATGTACATGGAATGACACTACCCATGTGTGACCAAGCCTCAACAAGACTAAATAGTTTAGAAAAATCAATCTCAAACACAGCAGGCTTGGAAAAGATATTAAAATTATCCTTAAATTGCAGAGTAATGCTGAAACGTAACCTTGACGTGGACCAAGGACTAGTTAATGGAGCACTGGGTACAGTTGTTGGCTTTCAAACATACCCACGTGACAACAAAATTCAGTTTGTCAATATTCTCTTTGACAAACTTTCAGAAGTAAAAAGAATAGGACGCTCAACAGCTCGATTCCTTCTCTTCAAAGACATGTATGTACGCAGAGAACAATTTTCTCTAACTCTTACATACGCAGTCACCATTCATAAATCACAAGGCCTTACCCTAGACAAAGCAATGATAGACATTGGTAACACTGTCTTTAAAGAAGGCATGAGCTATGTAGCACTATCACGCTTACGTACACTTGTGGGTCTATTTCTAATCAACTTTGATGCAAGTAAAATAAACGCTGATATTCCTTGCATTTTAGAATACAATAGACTTCGTTCACTATACACTCCCCATCTAAACACATATTCTGTTCCACAAAAAGTAAAACATTATAAAAGAAAAATAAATCAAACAGAAAAGCAACAGGATGTCACTGCAAATCCTCCAAAGAGAGTAAAAGAAAGTAATACTTCATCAAGTGCCACAAGCAAAAAAGAATCAATTAGGGAAAGTAAACCAGGTACTTCTTCAAAGAAGGAAGACACACTCCAAAAAAAGCCGTCAGATACAGAACTACCTGGTCCATTAAAACTCTCAAATATAGTTGGTGTAAGTTGCTACGCAAATGTAGCAATGAATATTCTATTTCAATTACCACCAATTGTTGAGAACATTTACTTACACAGTACAGACCCATTGTGTTTGCAAATGTTAGTACTTCACAGAAATGCAGCAAACAATCTTGACAACACGTATGGTGTTTATGGAATAAGACAACAATTGGACTACTGTGCTGGAATGGTGAAATTCACTATAAACTCACAGGAAGATCCACAAGAATTTCTAATGTACTTACTATTAGTACTGGAAAACAAAAACATACTTATAAATGAAATCTTCCAGATTTCATACATGTGGAAACATACATGCACTCTCTGCAACAATGTGACACAAGAACAAATCCCCAATGAGCGCTTTGTGTATATATCAATACTTAATTGTGAATCCGTTCCATTTCAGCAACTTGTACAAAATGCAAACCACGGTAAATTATGTTCGAGCTGCAATTCAGATAATCGCTCCACGTTAGTAATACAAACACATAGTAAATACATAATACTAATGCTTCTACGTTACAATGCAGATGGTACCAAAAAGAACTGCAAGCTGACTGGATTCACACATGGTCAAATATCACTTGATAGGAAAACCTTCACAACAATAGGTATAATCTACCACGCAGGAGCCACAACCAACTCAGGGCACTACACTGCATATATAAAAACGAAATGTGGATGGTTTGAATGTAATGATAGTACCGTTACTCTAAAGCAGAGATTACCAGCAAATCTTAGAAACGCTTATTTAGGGGCCAATTCATAGAATTCGGCGCACAAGTGGCGCACGCGGCTGGCGCACAGTGTGCGCGTGCGGTAGGCTGCGCCAGCCGCGTGCGCCGAAACACATCTACACGCGATTGGCCTGGGTACGTGGATTTCAGGGGTGCGCGAGAAAATCTACACGCGATTGGCCTGGGTACGTGGATTTCAGGGGTGCGCGAGAAATTCTACACGCGATTGGCCTGGGTACGTGGATTTCAGGGGTGCGCGAGAAATTCTACACGCGATTAGCCTGGGTACGTGTATTACAGGGGTGCGCGAGAAAATCTACACGCGATTGGCCTGGGTACGTGGATTTCAGGGGTGCGCTAGAAATTCTACACGCGATTAGCCTGGGTACGTGTATTACAGGGGTGCGCGAGAAAATCTACACGCGATTGGCCTGGGTACGTGGATTTCAGGGGTGCGCGAGAAATTCTACACGCGATTGGCCTGGGTACGTGTATTACAGGGGTGCGCGAGAAATTCTACACGCGATTAGCCTGGGTACGTGTATTACAGGGGTGCGCGAGAAAATCTACACGCGATTGGCCGGGGTACGTGTGTTTCGGGGTCCCGTGAACTTTCACACGCGATTGGTTGGGATCCACGTGTGTACTGTCATCACGTGCAATGAGGGATACTCCCTCGCACGTCACGTCACAGACGCGCTCACGCGCTGAGGGCCTTTGGTCCAATGAAAATGCGTATGCGTGCAGACGCGCTTACGCGCTAAGGGCCTTTCCTCGAATTACACGCTGACGTGCAGAATTTTCACGTGCCTAATCACTCCGTATCAAGCTGGCCACGCGTAAGCACACGGAAGACCACGCTCCTGCCCAGAAGGCCGAACTACTGCCCCCCAGAGCCCCGAGCACGCTCCCACCTGCCATCTGCTGCTGCCTGACTGCCTGCTGCCCACGTGCCCTGCCATTTGCTGCCTGCACATCAGCCAGGGGTGCTGTTGGTGTGACCACCCCTGCTGGAACCAAAGACTCCCGACTGGGATTCCATCGCTCCACAGCCCAGCCCCAGGACCCAGTTGCCCACCCACTCCTGCCTCTGGGGTTGTCATGTCGGGGCCAACTCCATCTGTGACCACTGACAACCCCCGGCCAGAGAGGCAGAGGGGCACCAGCTTCAGTGCCACCGAAGTTGGTGTCCTGGTGGAGCAAGTCCTGGGCCAGTATGATGCCCTCTTCGGAAGTTGCCGCGCCGACAAGGAAGGACGGACTCGGATCTGGACTGACATCGTGACTGCCATCAACGCGGAGGGGGTGGCAGTCCGCGACTTCCAACATGTCAAGAAGCGCTGGGAGGACTTCAGGTCCAGGACCCTGACCAAGGCCCGGCGCCTCTTGAAGGCAGCGGATGCCAAGGGGCGCCGGGGCCACTTGTCGGAAGAACAGATGAGGGTCCTGGAACACATATCCCCAGCGCTCCACGTCCAGGTCCTTGAGAGGCAGACCCGTCTGGAGTCGAGCGGTGAGTGTACATGCATCCTGATTGTGAGCAGTGCGTGTGGTGATTGTTCAGTAGTGTGCAGGTTGCACATCTGTTTGTATGGGGTCGAATATGGGTGCGGGTGTGTGGGTGCGGGTGTACAGGGCCGTGGGGCTGACACATGCGAGGGCTGTAATGTGTGAGACATGGATGGTGCCTGTGTGTGTGGGCTTGCATGCCAAATGCAGTTGTGTGGGCACACAAGTCTGTATGAATGTGTATGTGAGTAGACATGTCCGTGATGTCACGCATGTATGTTGTTTTCAGCTGATTGTATCAGCGCTGTGTACATGTGCATGTGTGTGTATTTGACAAGGGTGCAACAGTGATGCAACATGGATGCATGTGACAGCGGTATGTGGAAGCCTGATTGGCAGATGTGACATGGATGCCCGTCTGAACACTGCGACACTTAGCAGAGGTGTACACATGCATGCAAGTGTGGTGGTGTGTGTACATGTGTGGTGCACTTCCTGTGTTGCATGTGATGTCTGGCTCACCTTTGCCTGCTGATGCTGTTGTATGTGTATGGATGGTGTTGGCAGTTGCAACATGGCTGTGGTATGGCTTGTGTGTGCAAGTTGTAATGACATGTGTGTTGGGGATTGTGATGACATGTCAGAGGTTTGCCAATGCCACTCATGTACAACTGTCATGTGTGTATGTGTACATTGTACAGTGCCCTGATGCCTGTGTTTTGTTTCTCCCTGTCTGCAGCGTCAACTGATGAAGAGGGCGGAGAAGGTGCTGTGGAGCACAGCGGCGGGGATCCGACCGCCAGCCGGAGACGCAAGGCCCGGCTCCCCTCCCAGGTTGTCATCTCGTCGGGGAGTGAGGAGTCCGGTGCCGCGTCCCAGGCCGCAGCTGCCGGGGGGAGGTCCAAGAGGCGGAGGTTGCAGTTGGACTCCTCGGCAGCAGAAGGGGCAGCTGGGACCCCACAGGGCCCAACGGGGGAAGATGGCACAGAGTCATCCAGGTTGGTGGGGGGTTTGGTGGAGGAGGAGGCCGTGCAAGCACCGGAGACGGGGTCTGGGGGTGGGGATCCCACTGGTGCTAGTGGTGCAGTGCAGGACCAGGGACAGGAGGCAGCACAGGCCGCCGCGGAGGTGCCTGTGTGCAATCCTGTCTCTGATCCTGTCCCTGCATCATCTTGCACCAGCAGGGATGCCCATGTCCAGACCAGTTTTCAGGCAGGGGATGAGCTGACGTCAACTGGCCTTCCCCTGCCTGCGGACGTGGCTATCCAGGCCCGGGTTGAGCCTGTCCTGGCTGGAGTGGCGTTGCGTCAACGGGCCATGCGAGGCGACCTGCAGTCTTTTCATGAAGAGACTGCAGGTCATCTCGAATGGCTCGTTGACCACGTCAGCCTGCTGGGACAGGTCACCCAGGCCGGATTCCTCCGTCTGATGGGGCTTGCCACGACCCCCTCCTCAGCTGGACCCCCTACGCGCCAGTCGTCCTCTGTGCCATCTTCCCACCCATCAGTCACCTGGGTGCCCTGTGGAGCTGCCTCTGACGGTGCGGCCAGGCTGGTGGAGGAGGCATCCCTGCCACAGTCGGGAGTCGGACGTCCAGCAGGGGTGGCCACGTCAACGACTGCACCCCAGCCGGCGGAGGATGTGCAGGCAGCAGGAGGCAGTGCAGGGGCAGAGGCACAGCAGCAGCAGCTCCATGGTGGGAGCCATGAAGGCTCGGGGCCTTCGACATCGGAGGGGCAGGCATCGGCCGGAGGGCAGGAGGACCCAGGACAAAAAGTGTCTTCCGTGTGGCAGCGGTTGGGCCACGCCATAGATGCGGAGCGGCAGCGGGCGGAAGAGGCACAGCTCTCAATGGTCAGGGCGGAGAACTCCATGCAGAGGGCCCTGAGGCGGGTCGAGTGCCTCGAGGCAATCCGCAGGGCTTTGGAGGTGGACACGTCGACGGCCCTGCGGACCCTCGGGGCCATGGAGGTGGACCGCCTCCGGGACATAGAGGAGGAGTTCGATGATGCCCTGGCCCGGCACATCCAGAAGTGAGCCGTGGAACTAGCCCGCTGCCCTTGTACATAGTTATGTAGGTAGTGTTAAGTTTCATTTTTGTTTTTATTTCATTTGGACCTTTTGGACATTGGCCACATTTTTGTATATAGTTTTTTTTATTAGTTAGTGTAGTTAGTTAGGTTTCCTTTATTTTGTTGGGATGATGGACCCTGGCTTCTTGCTTTGTACATAGTTGTGGACTTGGACATATTTTTTTTTTTTAATTATCCATGGATCAATGGCTTATGTTTTTTTTTCACATTGGATTTTGTTTGGTGGACATTGACTTTGTAGTACATTACTTTGGATTTCTATATTCTTTGATTTTTTCTTTTTTTTGGACGGACATGCTTCTTTTCATTTTTTTCCATTCACATTTCAGTTTCTTCATTTTTGTTTCTATTCATCTTTCCTTTAATACATTATTTATTTGTTGCACTTCAATGTGTGGTGTCTCATTGTTTTCATGCATTTCATGTTATGTGTTTTGAGATTCACTGACACCCATTGGGTGTATGTGAGGGACATGTGTTTGTTTTGGAACTTGCAATTGGTGTTCTGTGATGTAATTGCAGAATATGAGTGGGTGGATGCAATACTCGGGTGGGTGTTTTGCATTTGGGGGCTGACCATAGAGACCAGGGATCTGGACTGTGATGACATGTTGGGTGGGGAACATGAGTTGGACATGGGTGGGGGCCTGCTGGCAGGTGCCCCACAGTGCTGGGGGGTGGGAGACATGAGTGGGGGCCTGGTGGAGGGTGCCCCTGGATGCTAGGGGGTGGGGGTGCTGGGAGACATGAGTGGGGGCCTGGTGGAGGGTGCCCCTGGATGCTAGGGGGTGGGGGTGCTGGGAGACATGTGTGGGGGCCTGGTGGAGGGTGCCCCTGGATGCTGGGGGGGGTGGGGGTGGTGGGAGACATGAGTGGGGGCCTGGTGGAGGGTGCCCCTGGATGCTGGGGGGGTGGGGGTGGTGGGAGACATGAGTGGGGGCCTGGTGGAGGGTGCCCCTGGATGCTGGGGGGTGGGTGTGCTGGGAGACATGTGTGGGGGCCTGGTGGAGGGTGCCCCTGGATGCTGGGGGGGTGGGTGTGCTGGGAGACATGTGTGGGGGCCTGGTGGAGGGTGCCCCTGGATGCTGGGGGGGTGGGGGTGGTGGGAGACATGAGTGGGGGCCTGGTGGAGGGTGCCCTGCACTGCTGGGGAGTGGGGGTGATGGGAGACATGAGTGGGTGCCAGGTGGAGGGTGCCCCTGGATGCTGGGGGGGTGGGGGTGGTGGGAGACATGAGTGGGGGCCTGGTGGAGGGTGCCCCTGCACTGCTGGGGAGTGGGGGTGATGGGAGACATGAGTGGGTGCCAGGTGGAGGGTGCCCCTGGATGCTGGGGGGGTGGGGGTGGTGGGAGACATGGGTGGGGGCCTGCTGGCAGGTGCCCCACAGTGCTGGGGGGTGGGAGACATGAGTGGGGGCCTGGTGGAGGGTGCCCCTGGATGCTAGGGGGTGGGGGTGCAGGGGGACATGAGTGGGGGCCTGTTTGAGGCTGCCCCTGCACTGCTGGGGGGTGGGGGTGGGGGGAGACATGAGTGGGGGCCTGGTGGAGGGTGCCCCTGGATGCTGGGGGGGTGGGGGTGGTGGGAGACATGAGTGGGGGCCCGGTGGAGGGTGCCCTGCACTGCTGGGGAGTGGGGGTGATGGGAGACATGAGTGGGTGCCAGGTGGAGGGTGCCCCTGGATGCTGGGGGGGTGGGGGTGGTGGGAGACATGGGTGGGGGCCTGCTGGCAGGTGCCCCACAGTGCTGGGGGGTGGGAGACATGAGTGGGGGCCTGGTGGAGGGTGCCCCTGGATGCTAGGGGGTGGGGGTGCAGGGGGACATGAGTGGGGGCCTGTTTGAGGCTGCCCCTGCACTGCTGGGGGGTGGGGGTGGGGGGAGACATGAGTGGGGGCCTGGTGGAGGGTGCCCCTGGTGGCTGGGGGGTGGGGGTGGTGGGAGACATGAGTGGGGGCCTGGTGGAGGGTGCCCCTGCACTGCTGGGGGGTGGGGGTGGGGGGAGACATGAGTGGGTGCCAGGTGGAGGGTGCCCCTGGATGCTGGGGGGTGGGGGTGGTGGGAGACATGGGTGGGGGCCTGCTGGCAGGTGCCCCACAGTGCTGGGGGGTGGGAGACATGAGTGGGGGCCTGGTGGAGGGTGCCCCTGGATGCTAGGGGGTGGGGGTGCAGGGGGACATGAGTGGGGGCCTGTTTGAGGCTGCCCCTGCACTGCTGGGGGGTGGGGGGTGGGGGGAGACATGAGTGGGGGCCTGGTGGAGGGTGCCCTTGGATGCTAGGGGGTGGGGGTGCAGGGGGACATGGGTGGGGGCCTGCTGGAGGCTGCCCCTGGTGGCTGGGGGTGCAGGGGGACATGCGTTGGTGGGCAGTAGTGCTAGTTGATATGTGGGTTGGCTGGTGGGCATGGCCATGGTGGATGGGGTGCCTGCAGGACATGTGCTGGGTAGGCCCCTGTGGTGTGAGCCACCTGCAGGGGCCGTGGAGGGTGTAGAGGGTACACTGTAGAGGGTGTGCTGCTCCCCGCGCACCCCCGAAATACACGTACCCCGCTCAATCGCGTGTGGAACTTCCCGCGCACCCCTGAAATCCACGTACCCGGCCAAATCGCGTGTGGAACTTCCCGCGCACCCCTGAAATCCACGTACCCGGCCAAATCGCGTGTGGAACTTCCCGCGCACCCCTGATATCCACGTACCAGGCCGAATCGCGTGTGGAACTTCCCGCGCACCCCCGAAATACACGTACCCCGCTCAATCGCGTGTGGAACTTCCCGCGCACCCCTGAAATCCACGTACCCGGCCAAATCGCGTGTGTCACTTCCCGCGCACCCCCGAAATACACGTACCACGCTCAATCGCGTGTGGAACTTCCCGCGCACCCCTGAAATCCACGTACCCGGCCAAATCGCGTGTGGAACTTCCCGCGCACCCCCGAAATACACGTACCCCGCTCAATCGCGTGTGGAACTTCCCGCGCACCCCTGAAATCCACGTACCCGGCCAAATCGCGTGTGGAACTTCCCGCGCACCCCCGAAATACACGTACCCCGCTCAATCGCGTGTGGAACTTCCCGCGCACCCCTGAAATCCACGTACCCGGCCAAATCGCGTGTGGAACTTCCCGCGCACCCCTGAAATCCACGTACCCGGCCAAATCGCGTGTGGAACTTCCCGCGCACCCCTGATATCCACGTACCAGGCCGAATCGCGTGTGGAACTTCCCGCGCACCCCCGAAATACACGTACCCCGCTCAATCGCGTGTGGAACTTCCCGCGCACCCCTGAAATCCACGTACCCGGCCAAATCGCGTGTGTCACTTCCCGCGCACCCCCGAAATACACGTACCACGCTCAATCGCGTGTGGAACTTCCCGCGCACCCCTGAAATCCACGTACCCGGCCAAATCGCGTGTGGAACTTCCCGCGCACCCCCGAAATACACGTACCCCGCTCAATCGCGTGTGGAACTTCCCGCGCACCCCTGAAATCCACGTACCCGGCCAAATCGCGTGTGGAACTTCCCGCGCACCCTGATATCCACGTACCCGGCCAAATCGCGTGTGGAACTTCCCGCGCACCCCCGAAATACACGTACCCCGCTCAATCGCATGTGGAACTTCCCGCGCACCCCTGATATCCACGTACCCGGCCAAATCGCGTGTGGAACTTCCCGCGCACCCCCGAAATACACGTACCCCGCTCAATCGCGTGTGGAACTTCCCGCGCACCCCTGAAATCCACGTACCCGGCCAAATCGCGTGTGGAACTTCCCGCGCACCCCTGATATCCACGTACCCGGCCAAATCGCGTGTGGAACTTCCCGCGCACCCCTGAAATCCACGTACCCGGCCAAATCGCGTGTGGAACTTCCCGCGCACCCCCGAAATACACGTACCCCGCTCAATCGCGTGTGGAACTTCCTGCGCACCCCTGAAATCCACGTACCCGGCCAAATCGCGTGTGGAACTTCCCGCGCACCCCCGAAATACACGTACCCCGCTCAATCGCGTGTGGAACTTCCTGCGCACCCATGAAATCCACGTACCCGGCCAAATCGCGTGTGGAACTTCCCGCGCACCCCTGATATCCACGTACCCGGCCAAATCGCGTGTGGAACTTCCCGCGCACCCCCGAAATACACGTACCCGGCCAAATCGCGTGTGGAACTTCCCGCGCACCCCCGAAATCCACGTACCCGGCCAAATCGCGTGTGGAACTTCCCGCGCACCCCTGATATCCACGTACCCGGCCAAATCGCGTGTGGAACTTCCCGCACAACCCCGAAATACACGTACCCCGCTCAATCGCGTGTGTCACTTCCCGCGCACCCCCGGAATACACGTAGCCCGCTCATTCGCGTGTGTAACTTCCCGCGCACCCCCGGAATACACGTACCCCGCTCAATCGCGTATTTTACTTCCCGCGGCGCCACTTTTTTGATGCGCTGGGACTCTACCGCCTGCCTTCGTGTGGCGGACGTGTTTCAGCTTGTGCGCGGCTTTGGCTGTGCGTGGGTTTGCCCTATTCCATTCCATGAATACGTGTGGTTCGTGTGCGTGTGGGCGTTACCTCTGCTTCCGTGCAGTGCATCCCCAGTTACGCCCTTATTTTCGCGTGTTGTTCCCCATTCCGCGCGTTACGCCCCATGTCCCGCCCACTTTCTGCTGTGTGCGCTGAGGTTGTGCGCTTTCACTGTGCGCGTCGCGCACCGTCGCGCACGCCTTTCGCGATGTTGCAGTGACTTGTGCGCCATGCACGGGTTTGGCGCACATCGCGCGGTGAACACGCGCAGGGACTTCCATGAATCGCGCGCGTGCGCGTGCGCCTGTTTTTTTCCGCTTGCGCCTGCTTGCGCCTGCTTGCGCCTACTTGCGCGTAGATTTTCGGCGCACGTTTGTTCCATGAATCGGCCCCAATATGTTCTTAAAACCAAAATTTGATAACTAAACTGTACTTAAACCTTAAGTACACTTGTAGTAAAAAAATATAAACTGTCACAATATTCCAAAAGCTATCTAACCGCCCAAAGATGCTACAACAACTAATCAGATAAATTAATACCACTCAAATAGAGCAAAAAAAAGACAGTTAGAATACGCCAATTGGTATCTAACTGTCCCAAACTTTAGAAATATCCAAATAAGAGCAAAAAATAGACAGTTAGAATACGCCAATTGGTATCTAACTGTCCCAAAATTTAGAAATATCCAAATAGATAAAGCAATACCACGAAATTATATAAAAAAATAAACAGTTAGAATACGCCTACGTATCTAACTGCTCCAAAATTTTACAATATCCAAACAAATACCTAATATCTTACTGCTCCCAAAAACTGGAACAATCCAATGTATAAAGCATTAGCCAGAAACAACAAGTAAACACTGAAAACAAACACACAAATAAACTGTAGCATAACAGAAAAAGGTTTTTTTTTAATCCAACATGGATTTTTTTTCTCCCACAGACCCAATGGTTTTAGCAACAAACACAGAAACTGAGCATATTGCACAATACTCTGGTTTGTCATCTACTAAATATGAGGGTCAAAAAAAAGAAAAGATTGTGATTGTACAATGTAATAAGTCTTTATAAAATACTAATACTAACATGCTATTTTCTTTTATCACAGAAATGAACAAGAAAAACATGGACTCCCGTTACTAAACCAAATAGTAAGTATAACATGATAAATACAACCATCGCAGCATATCACACCCATACTGGCTTATAACATTGTTCCTTATAAATTTGTTTTTGACCCAAAGTTATAAGCCACTATGAGTGTGATATGCTGCGGTGCTTGTGGCCAGGGCATAGACTCTTCGGTGCATGGCATATGAGTGTGATATGCTGCGGTGGTTGTGGCCAGGGCATAGAGTCTTGGGTGCCAAATGGCCATGCACCCAACATTCTATACCCTGGCCACAACCACCGCAGCATATCACACCCATAGATTCAAGCATTTGAACCATTTTAATGTCCGCAGACACAAGGAAGTTCCTAGAACACATTCAACTTGCCAGAGGACGATACGGACAGTGTCATCAGGACACCCCCATTTTCTTTATGTACGAACAATTCAAGACACCGTGAGTGTTCTTAGAACACTTTCAGCTTGACACGAACAACACAAACAACGTCTTCAGGACACCCCCTGCAAACATTCCAGGACCCCACACGTCTTCTTAGAACACTTTCAACTTGACAACGATTCCATTCTGTTAATTTACGAACATTTCAGAACAGCCGTGTTGTCCGCAGACAAATCGAACACAACAAAAGCGTCTATCACATAAAAAAAATACAACATTGCACCTATCTCATACTCCGCCACCCTCCCCAAACACTCTTACACACCAACACACTCCAATAAATACAATTTTTACACCAAGTTTCACCTTGCTGTCCGCGGTCGTCCGCGAATGCAAGATGGCGGGCGCCACCAAAAATCTGACGCGCTCCACGCCGTCCAATCAGCAAACACGTTGGATGTCTGCGGACATCGCGCAAGCCGCTCGGCTAATCAGGGCACTGTCCGCGGAGCGAACCGGGAAGTCTGTCCGTGGAGCGAACGGAGATAGCACTAATTTTTTTGCCTTACATTTTGGTCATTTTTAAAAAAAACTACTCAACGGATTTACACCAAATTTGCAAAAGCACGCTTTCGGGACCAATCCCCCGCTCCTGCCGCAAATTTGGTGTAAATCCGTCCAGCGGTTTGGGCTGTAGGCATGCGCAAAGTTTTTTCCCATTATGTCTATGGGAAAAAACAAAGGTTTTGGGACCCCCCCTATAACTTTGCCCCCTCTGGACCAAACCTCTTCAAACTTTGCAAAATAATTCAGAGTGGGCCATATACTTTCTTTGCAAAGTTTGGTGAGGACTCGTTTAGGGGGAGCGAAGTTATAAGCCACCCAAAAAATGCTCTTCCTATGGAAACACCAACTTAACCATAACTGCATGGACGCTACCGCGTCCATATTAGGAAGTATTGGAACCTGTCAATTACATCTGAGAAAAGATTGCTGTTTCAAGAGCACTGGGACAAGATGCAACAGATGGACAACAAGGAACAGATGAAGTTCTCCGGAGTGAAACAAATACTGTCCAGTAACAGACGAGGATATTGGGCAAGAACTTTAAGACAAGAAGAGGACAAACTCATCTGCAGATTACGGAGCACTAGAGTTGGATTGAATCACGATACTGAAATGGAGATATTTTTATAACTAATGTGACTTTGTACAATTGCAATGATTGCTGTGATAAGAAGCAAAGTTATGGAAAACTGTGATTAAGTAATAAGAACAATTAACTTTGACTTGGGGTCCACCCTCACTAGAACCCCAATGCTCCCTCACAGGAGAGATGGATTGGTGGTATCTACCCCCCTGGGCTGTAACTATACTCTCATGTATTCCAAAATATAGACTAGAGTCCAGTATAAATGTACCCAGGAATATACACATCCTCTAACCAATTGCAGTTTCAAAGGAATCCGGAAAATGTAATGGGTAATAACACACTAAAATTATGTTTCTATTTGTGGCTAATAACACATCATAATTATGTTTGTAATTGTGAAAGTGCTTAATACTTATTCTATTCAATACTTTTATAAAAATTCTCTCTCAGAATAAATAGCGGATCGTAATAATAGGGAGTAGGACCAAATCAGAGTCGTAGTGGGTACAAAATGACTGATTTACGGCATTGCTTGGTGTAACGTGATGACGTAATGCATGTCATGCCTTCAATAAATGTCACGTGGTAAATACAATAACAAAGATGGTGGTGAGTCTCTGAAACCGGTTGAAGCCGCTGCCATGAGAGAGGGCAATGAAATGAACCTTACACAATCAATGAACAAGGTAAAGAATGATGAGCACTGGGACATGTAGACCCCACATTACCTACACAGGAAGTACTTTACCCTGTGATTTAGAGTGGTTCTACTCTGAAAAGGATATTCTTAAACTTGTTTCTGCTATCCTAACCCCCTAACTAGGAGATACAATGTACGGTGCAGACCATGGAATACCAGAACCAATATAGAGTTTGACATAAGCAGCAACTGATTGCAGGCAAATACAATTTTCAATAATAAACTGAGCGACTGCCACATTGTTTGATCTTCTAATTGAAATTATAAATATGGGTTCTAACTGACACCCACTTAAGGAAAGGTTTGACTTTATCATACAGGCATGAAACATTGCAGGAAACTGCATAAAGCTATCATTTGAAGACTGATAGAGGACCATTCAATGGGTAAAAACACTTAATTACTGATCCTAAAAAGACCAAATATTGTGATATAATCAATTTAGAGGGATATCTGATAGGGGAGTGGATCGGGAGCTAATAGTATCTTCATTGTATCTTATTTTTAGTTTATACTATCTGTCAAATGTGACATATTTTTTATTTGGTTATATTGGGGATGGTATCTACATGGGTATTTCACTTTGAGATCTCAGAATAGGAATATATGAACCTATCCAGATTTCCATTTTCCTTCCCTTCCCTTTCTTTTTCTGTGTCCTTTAGACAAATCATGTATAAATACTATGGTGTACAGGGTTTATAATGTAGTAATATGATTGTTAATGAACAACTGTACAAGTGGATAAATGAGGAACTGTAAACGTGAAAAAGTGAAGCAGCACCTTTAGTAGGTGCACTAATGTGGAAACTGCACCTTTAGTAGATGCATTCATGTGTATGCATCCTTACAACAATCAAGTACCTAGACAAAGCCCAGGTGGGCGAAACATTGGCACGTGCTATTCAATGAGTTATTGTTGGATTTTCATTTTCAAATTATGTTTAGGTTTTTCTAATCATGTTTATGTATTGACATTTTCTAGGCATATTAATGGATTTGGATTTTCTAATTATGTTTAGGTTTTTTCTAATTATGTTTATGTACGGACATATTCTAGGCATGTTAATGGATTTATAATAAATTGTGGACTAATATCCAATGAGTTACTATTGGATCTTTTAGTTTGTGTGAGGCATGGACATAATGGTTATGTCTATTGATTTATTATACAGTGTGGACCACAGGGTGCTAGTGTCTGGACTTTCTTTTTCTGGACTATTACTGGGTGTTTCACACTATGTCGCCCAATTTTGATCTGCAGTCCCTTTGACAGAAATATCATTCCCATCAAAGTTTTGGAGTGGTGCAGTAAGAGGTGTGAGGGGAATTTGGTAACCCCCCCCTTCCTGAATTCAGTTGGTCAAAGGCCTTTTTGGACAGAAGGGTGGCATGGGATCCAGTGTCCACCAGCGCTGATAATGCACACTGACCCTGTACCTTGATGGAAGCATACATTTTTAATATTGAACTCCAACACTGTGTGATCTTGGATAGTTTTCTGTGTCGGAGTCCGGGAATCAGTAAAAAAAAAAAAATAGCACCCAGAAACAAGTGGGATTGCCAAGTCTCCTTTTTCTCCCAATTCTTTGCTGTCCCCCTTGTCCTGGAGACAGTTACCCGAACATGTTTGGGGAGGGGATACCTCAGTGATTTCAGGGTCATCTGGGTGAAAGGTTGAAGTTCAGTTTCCATACTTACCTCGTCAAAATCAGAGTATTTTTGCACCCCATTTTTCCTTGGGAGGATCCCCCCATCTTGGAAAGAGAAATAATTCTTCCCTGAATCCTCCAGAGATTCTTCTCCTTCAAAAGGGATGATGCAGACTTCCTCCACAAAGTAGGGTTTCTTTTGCTTTCAATTTATCCTACTTACCCTCTATTCTTTAGGTTCCAGCTTTTCGGGCGTAGAAGATTCATGTTCAGGATCAGAGGTTTCCAGAAGTTTTGTTCTGGTGGGGAAGGAAGCTTCCTCTAGGGCTTTCCATCTCCCTTCCACCCGGGCCCCATCCTTTTGAACCTGTTGGTTGTCTGATGTTTCTTCACGTCGTTGCTGCAGGGCACCAGACCTGGACGTTGAGTTATTCTGGGCAGCAGTTTCAGGTTGAGGATTCTACTGACCCCTCAACATTTGACCCAGGTCTTAAGTTAGTTGTTGGACTTGTCACTCCAATAGTGAAATTATTTCTGGTTAGTAGGGAGGTCTTGACTCATACCTTTTTGGCTCCCGGAAAGGGTAGCTAGCTGTCCCTTCTCCCTGAGTAGCTCGGGTATTGGGAGTTTTCCCTGATAACCTTCCATCCTAGGTTTACCTTCTCCCAGATTTGGGAATCTATTGTGCTGAAAGCGGTGAGATAGAGGAGGATTCTTCTGGAAATTTGGGTTTGAAAAGTATCTGGGAAAGAAACTTAGGTTGGGGGGCTTGGAGGGAAGTTTTGAGGGAGATTTCATGGGGCAGTACTGACCTGATTGGACCCCCACTTGTGCCGGGAGAGACTGTACATACACCAGGATGGGTCTGTTACCCTTGTATCTTGACTGATATAGTTGGAAGGTCATATGGAGCGCCTGGCTCATACCCTGCCTGACTACCCTATTCGGGTATACACATTAATGTTACTATGGGGATTGGACCCTTTGACTGCTATTAGCATCTATGCTATTTCAGATTTCCTTACCATTTGACTTTAAGATTTTACCAATTGTTGGTATTTATCCTGCTTTACTACTTTCTAATCATTTAGAGCAATTGCTCATTTTACTACTGGATTCACGTCTTGATAACGACCAGATTGGCCAAAACACGTGTTGGCTGTTTATGACCAATAAACCCTGCATACAGGCAGATGACCTTTGGTTCCATATTCTGATGTGATTGCGTATTTTCTGGAACTGCGCATTGGATATACCTTTTATCTCATTGTTTCTGTATTACGTTTCCTGGTGCTTCCTAGGGGGCACCAGAAAAAGGTTTCCATTGCAGCTGATCCACACACTTATATTAATTAGTGGTATTCACTAGCACACTGCTACCTTACGACCCCCAGGTTTTTCTGCTGCTACCACCCAATTGGGTTGGATCTCAGGGTCTCCTCTGCCTCTCATTCTGCTTCTTGGTGGGAGGAGTATTTTTAGGCCCCCCCATCTCCAAGTCCAATGTCGGTGTATTGTTTACCTCTGCAACCTTTGCAGCAGTGGGTGTGTTTGATGGTTTGGCATTTATAGGATTGTTTTTGTTTTCAGAGGGCTTTTGGACTTCATAAATCAGGGGCCTATTCTATCACCCAATCCAGGGTCCTACGCTCATGGAAAACCTCTAGTTGGGTCATAATGTATTTCTGAAATGCATGGAAGTATTTGTTGATGTTCCCCTGCCTAGAGGTCTGAGCAAATGCTTGCTTCAGCTCCTGCACAAACTCTCTAGGTGCTTAGTCTTCCCCACACTGCAGGTTCGATGCCACCTTGAGGGCCTCCTGAGGATTTCTGTGAATGAGGAAATGTTTTAAAATGGCTACCTTGTATGTGGACCATTTTTGGTGATCTTGGTCCACAAGCCCTGCAAAGAAGCTGGAGTGTTCAAGGGAAAATGTCCATTTGTCAAACTCCATGGAATTACTATCACTTTTAATACCAAATGAAGTCACCATCTCGTCAGAAAGCCCTAGATGCTCCCATACTGAATATTTGGCGTTCTTATGGTAGGGAGTCATAAAACTCTTTGTGTCCTTTATCTACTGGATTGGGTCTTTCACAAGACCTCTCTTCTGTTTGGCAGAATTTTATTTCCACTGCACCTGAGTCCACTCACCCTCTGACTCAGAGCTGCTGCTATTGATGATCCATTCACTGTCCTCTCGGTATCTCCTACCTATATGAGACTGGGAAAACCTCGCAGGGCGATGGGGTCTGGAATCTTCTCCCCTGTGGTGCTGTGGGCTCTCAGGGTCGTTTACCTTGTGCTTCCCTTTTCTCACAGGGGTGTACTCATCTTCCTCATTCCTACTTCCGGATATGGTGGGGAATTCCCCCCAATTCCCTGAATACGTGGAGGTTTTTAAGATGCTCTTTTCAGGCCTAAACTCTGGTCCTTCTCATTCTGCAAAGCAGCCCAGGTGGTCACTTTGTATCTCCATTTTCTGCCAGTCCAAATCCCTGATCTTTTCATCAAAGGAGCCCTCTTAGTCAGAAGTACCTGCCAGGGTATTTTTAAATTCCTAGAGCCCACTGGTCCAGCCACCTTCCCTTCTACTGGGTAGAGATGAATGTTCATCAATATCTTATAAGGTATGGCCTTCTGGCTCAGTTGGACTAGGCTAGGTTGGGTCCAGCTGCATCATGTTTCCCTGTTCTTGAAAGCTGGCAGGTATGAAGTCTGCTGCACCCCCTACATATGAGGTGGTGAGTTGGCTTGAGGTCCCTGGTAAAGAGGTCAGCACACCGTAATCGGAGTGTGCTTTTCCATACCCTAACTGGTTGGGGTGCCTCAAAGCCTGTTTATACCTGGCTATTTCACTTTCCAACTTCTCACATTTGCTTTTCTCAGTCCCTATTTCTTGGTGATATACAGAGGCCTGAGTTTTCAATTCTGACACCAGTGCTTGAGTGGCTTCTAGTGCTTTATTTTGTGCATTTAACCGGTCTCTTAGTCCCTTGTTCTCTTCACATTGAGACTAATTTTCCTTCTGTGAGGATTGTATCATGTGCGCACATTCAGATCTTTTCTTTTTCAGGAGACTAATCTCCTCCCCTTGTGCAATTTTGGCCTGTGTTACCTGCTCTATGTCAACCTCTCCTTCCCTCACATGTTCCATTAATTTTGCATTTTCTAGCCTCATAACAGTCAGTTTCTGAGAAGATAACTCACTTTTCTCCACATCCGTCCTTAACTGACGCACTTCCTGAAACAGGGCACTATTCTCTTGACTTAATTTGGCATTTTCTTCTATCAACTGCTCTCTCTGCTGTTTCAAGGTGTTCAGATCTTGGCGCATCTGATCAAATTTACCCTCAGAATTAACCTTGTTAATGATTAATTGGCTGTTTTCAGCTTTCGTGTGTTGTTTAAAATGTGCTTGAAATGTGAAAATGTCTTCCAAGCAGGCTCTATTGTGAACAACCTGGTCATTTAATTTGTGTTTACTTGCGCTCAGATTTTCAACACATTCTTTATACTCCCCTTGCAGTGCAGAAAATTGAGCCTCCCGCTCTGCATTCGCTTGCTGTTGTGTCGCTAACTCATCTTTTAGCTGTTGTATAATATTCTCTCATTTCTACTCTGAATTTTGGCTCTGTTGCACTTTTGCTTCTAATTGTTTTAACTCTCTCTAGGCTTGATTTAAAAAGCTCAGCCTGCTTTTTCACAGAGGCCACACTATCCTGGTGTCTTACTTCGATGATTAGCAAATTTGCTCATATTTGCTGGTCTGTGTCATATAAAACATGTTCATGGCCTGATGTAACAGCCCATTATCCTGCCACATATCAACATTTGCAGAGGTAACCTCCTGCATCACTCTAGCTTGCCACATTTCATGTTCTTGTTCTATCCATTCACCTTTAATAAACAATTTGGATAGGAGATGCTTCATGACTATATTCACTTCTACGGTGCTCATTCGGAAATGTGTTCTGCACCTGATTTACTCTTTATGCAAGGGCGAAAATCTCAACCCTGTTCTTGCTTAGTTTCCACTCAAAATCAACACTGTTTTATCTATACACTGCCCTGGAAACCAGGGTACAAGTCTGAATGGCACCTTCACATGGCAACAAAACTTTACATCCGCTGCAATGCAATTACACCTAAATGAATAGTCTGCTGCTACTGCACTGTCGCAAGTTAAGACTCTCAACTAAATCCCAGAAGGGTCCCAAACTTTGTTGTAGTTAATTAGGCAGTCACACTCAACTCAGGGAGTTTCTTCCCCCAAGCAATGTGGTGCACACCCAAAGTGCTTACACAGATTAAACTTTAGTGAGGCCTCCAACCCGTTTTACACCACCCTAACAAACACACTATATAGCCCAAATGAGCTAGAAACCAGGCCGCTGTACAGTAAGAATATATATTTATTTATTTAAGGTTTGCCAAAACAGAATATAAACCAACATCAACCATCAATGCTGTGGCCCTACACAATATCACAAATTCAAATTGATTGCACCAATTGACTAACACAGGTTTAAAGGACATACAGTTTTGATATGACACAGGTAACATTTTTAAATATGCAGTCACAATTAACATCAGATTTACTTGCAAATTAACCAATAGAAGACATTCAAAATACAATGGAAACATCGTTTTGCAGCACACATTGAAAGGACAGGCAGTGCTTTAAGGATGCTAGTTTGGGAGGCAAGGGAATCAATGGGAAACTTTGTTTTTGCACCCTCACATACACTTGAATAGCAGCGTTTTAGGGTTACTTATTTTGGGATTATGGATACCCCCTTTCGGGACAGGAGTCAGGGGTTTCAGATGGATAGCCACCCAAGTCTTTTTTGTCTATACCGGCTGTAACACACTTGGCATGAACTTTGTTAGTTTCAAATTCTAATAACACTCATCCCGTGATTTTCTGTATGGGAATTAATTGATTTAACGTCAATTCATTGTGCTATGGATCTACACATCTTCATCTCTCCCAACAGTTTAATGGAAAGAAATATGGCGGGCTGTTCCCAACATAATTCAAATTAAATGGATAGGGTGATTTTCTTTAGTGGAATTAATTTGAATTTGAGTTAATACAAAATGCCAGTACCACCCCCCTAACTCGCCATGTGAGATGGAGATTAAGGCTGGCAGTTTCCCCCCTCGCACATTTGATGGCATTTAGGATATCTCTACTTACATGGGAGGGAAAAACAGCAGGGCTCCTGTGATGACAGCACAGATCTGGTCAAGGATTTTCAGTCAAGGATTTTCTCCTGCACCCAGAGTCCCGCTGGTTCCTCTGATTGGGTCCCAGCTAGCTTCTAAATTTCCCTGTCACTGTCTCCAATGCAAGGACTGAGGCCTCTCTGCTAGTTGTTCCTTGCAAAAGTCTGGCAGCAGGCTACCTCTCGGAATAAAGTGGAGAAAAAAACTCTTCTGATGCATTATTGACCTCTTATAGGGCTGATGACACTCCTACATTATCATAATTCCCATGGTAAGGATTGACTAGCACTTTCCCTTCACCTCCCACTGGCTGTTGATAGGGCAAGGAGTTGGAGGGTGTGTATGGTGTAAGCTGAGGGTGCAGAAAGATTTGTCATCCTAAAATGACATGTGGGATTTACCTTTTTGGGTTCTGAAAATCTAACAACATGGCATCTATGCTATTTTTTCTGCTAACTACATGCATCTATATATTTTTGGATTCTGCATTTTATGGCGAGTCAGAAAATACTAATTTTATTTCAGCACGCCCTTTTTGGGCAGAGCCACCATTTTGTCACAGTTTGCTGCTGCGCCAAAATAGTTACAATTCTGACACTACATATTTCCATCATTAATTTCACTGTCTATTAATCTATGAATATTTCCAATTCCTCAGATTTATGAAAATGTCAGAATCATAATTTTGATCATAACTTAAGTTATGTAAATTACAAAATGTTCATTTTTACATGGTCCCAACTGGCTTTTTATATCCTTTAAAAGTAACTGGATAGGACACCCAATGCACTTTTTATTTGAAAAAAAACAGCTATCTGCTCCTGCCAATGTTTATTCTACCCTCTTCTCCTGAGCTTCAAATGGCTTTGCTCAGAGCTATTGCAACATTAATGGGGAAGCGTACGTTAAAGGTAATTTCTGTTGGTTGTGTTATCTGTAAATCACATCATTTCGATCTACTTCTTATCTTAGCATTTAAATTGACAACCAGACCTTCTTCTGCTTGAGGTCCTCACCCAAAGGTCTTGAGTTCATATTTTCAAATGCAGAGACCTTTCAGTTTAGTGGAAAAAACACCAGCTGCACCCATCCTTCAGAAAATACAGCTTTAAATCGACAAGATGTGCTTACATGTAACATGTTAGCATTACATCTTGGCCTGCTGTTCATAAATACAATCTTTCTTTTCTATTACATTAGAATAGAGGTAGATTCACTATTAACCTAGTGCACACAGATAGGCCACAGTTACATAAGAACCAGTGTTCCTTTATCAAAAACAAAATAGGCCTTTCCATATAAATTGTGTCATTTTATGTGCTAAAATGTAAGTCTATTTATTCTTCATGAAGGCAATTAGTCATTTGACTTTATTTTTCAAATTTAAGGCATCATTCCTCCTTTTTAGCTTCCAAATGCCCAGTGATTAAAATGTATCTTTTCTTTCCATGTGCACTATTGCAGTTTTGAATCTGTCAAAGTGGGCATTTACACAAGGTCAGCATCTGCAGTACCCCATGCCTTTTGGAATCTATTGGATGCAGTTAACAATAGTCCAGTTCTAAAATGCACTTTTTTCCGCGGAGTGCCTGTACATTCCAACAGAATGGAGGGAGGCCCATTCTCGCTTATTCACTAGGCCTTATGTTAAAATCACTGTTTTGTACTGGCTTTTATATTTCAATGGAACTTCATACTTAGCCAGCATCACTCTCACAATGGGGCCTAGCATGCCAACTCCATCTCTGTCACTGTGGGGCTGTCTTTTTACCTCACAGATCAAAGAAAAAGAAAACATTTACAAGAGCCAAGTATTGGAAAACTAACAATGCATAAGGTCCTACAAGATGCAGTGAGCAAGTCTCTAGAGGCCAAAAGGAGCAATGACACCCCACATAATTGAATCAAATAGCAGTAAATAAGAGGCCAAAATGGACAGATTTGTGGTCTAATCACATATGATTCAGAAGTCAAAAACAAGGGCTTACACTCCCTTGAATGTCCGAGATCAGAAAGTAAGCTACAAGGTCAACTACAGATGGCAAACTTTGGCTTATGGTCAGACTGATGAGAGATGATGGACTAATTGGGAAAGTGGGGAGTAATCTGACGTCACTCAAGCACCTGGGTTTTGTTTTGCTTACGTGCTGCTAGACGAGCCGAAATTCCAAGGTTGGGTGGAAATGCCAACCAGTCAATGGGCCTCATTACGACCCAGGCGTAAAAGGTTGTGGCGCCGCTAACCCCTTAACGTCTTACTACGAGGTCCCTTTGCAGCTCTCGACCTTAACAGCTGGTCTGTACCAGCCGTTAAGGTAGGGACCCGCAAAGGGACCCTGAAGGTAATTACGGTACCGCAATTTGCGGTACTGTAATTACCGCCTTCCCCATTCCCATTGAGCCCTATGGGGCAAAAATGGGAATGGGGAAGGGCCAATGGTAAATGGGGAATTACCGCCCCGCCAACCTTGGAATGGGGTGGTAATTCCCCATTTCACCATGGCGGATTCGGTAAGTTACCAGCGTTAACCATGGCACTAATAGCGCCATTGGTTAACGCCAGGGTCGTAATGAGGCCCAATGTGTCTATGGCGCAACCGGCTATATAATGTTGCCTAGACCAATGTGCTGCCATTTTATCCTCTATAATCAGTATCATATGTATTTCGAGGTAGTATGAAGCGTGTCCTAAAGATAAGGGGCAGTCAATGAAGTGCTAACCCATATGTATTCTATAAGTAGATATGTTCCCCTAACCAATATCTCCCACCAATAGGTTTCACAGTTTGCCATATAGTATGACATCATAGATGGCACATATTGGGGTATAAAACCTCTGTTTAATCAAGTGTGGGTGTGAGCATCAGTCAGATGTCTACCAGTTTGCCATGCAATATTAAATTGAGAACAAATTAGTACTTTGCCATATTCTTTGAGTCTGTCTGGTTATTTGGTCTTAGATCTTTATTGGTAATTCCATCTAGCACAAGAGACGCTTCAAGGCGCAAGAGCACACCACCAACACCTCTTTTGTTTTGCTATAGTGCCGATCATTGATAACATAGGCAAGGTTGGACAATGTAGAAATGTCATGTTTAGTAGCTGCACCCTCTTAAAAGGCCAATATATTAATTGTTAATTGCCCAATGGAGAAAGCTTTCACAAACTAGGGGTGTACCGATTAGTATATTTAAGTATGTATTCAGACGAATTCCGAATAGTTGGAGAAGTATACGGCTGGAGCTGAATACTTGCCCTTTTAATAAATAAAGTTATATAGATAAGAATACAACTTTGTAAATTAAAAACTCATTTCCATTCTTAATTTTATTTCTTTTCTTTGTTGTCTACAGAAGATGTTTGTGTAACCCATGAAAGCAATACATTATCAGAAAATAAACCGTTCAATAACAGCACAACGTGTAGTTTTGTGCATGTCGCTTGTTGGGCAGGGCCCAAGTAACTAAGAATAGCCCAAAAGTATAGTATGCAGGCATGCAATCACTGTAAGGAGAGACTGTGATGTATCTACTTGTACTTTCAAATGCTCCTTTTGGGCCTGCCTATCTTTAGCCTTCTAGCTCCAGCAAGGCACTGAAACACAAAAGGAGTGATTGAGTCAATTAGCTGACAGCAACTAAATGCAAACCTTTGGGATGCTAAATCCATGTTTTCTAGCTGTAGTAGTGAGTGGGGATGAGGCATTAAAAAATGTGTTTCATTAATAGTAACATTCTTTTTTGGGGGGTATGTTTGTGGTGTATTGGGGCATAGTAAAAGACACCAGAGAAAAATATACAGGGAATGCTGGCTCTCAGATGATCCTTTAGGGAAGGGACAGTGCTGATTTTTAGATCTTTAATTGGCATGTGCATGGATATTTTACATATTTGTTTCACTTGTACATCCATTTGGGCCAATGTTTCGACATTGTAAACTTGTATCTCCATGTTTTTATAGCACACATTGCCCTCTTTTCTAACTATGTAATGTAGGAAGGAAAAGGTCTGCTACCACAGACTGAGGTATACAAAGGTACTCATTTTGGCAACATGAGAAAGTTGGAGGGCAGGAATTGTAATCTCTGTTTCGATATCTCTGCCGCAGGCACACCTCCCACTGAGCCATCTTACTTGCTTTATAACCTTGGCCTGCAGGCCAAAACATGTTATTTGCTGTAGGCACACTACCCCCTGAGCAATTTTACTCAGGGTTTGGATCTTACTGGGATCTCTGCAACTACTTTACTAATCCACTTAATTATATTGAAACAATTAACTTTCAGATTTCTCACCACCAAATCAATAAGCACCTAAAGAAAATGCCATTTTCCAAAAGCGACTTCACTAACTATTGTTTCAGCTCACTAGTTTTCAACTGCAAATTAAAGGGGAGACCAGAAATACATTCAAAATTTTGATAGTTCTGCTTAAGCTCACCCCCTCCCCAGCAAACCACCATATGAAAGTCTGGCTGCTCAGCACATGAAGGGCAGGCTCTTTGCACTTTCACACCTCTGCTCTGACTCTGTACTTAATTTAAAAAAAGTGGTTCCATGTGTTAATATCCCCCCAAAATATTGCGATATAAAAATATTGCCATATTTTTGTGGCAATATTGAGGCTTGGACCCTGCGGGGGACACCCCTGCAACCCCCCGCATTATTTTTAAATGTGCTGGGGACACCCCTACAACCCCCGCTCCCACAAGTTATCCCCCCTCAAAAATATCACCTATGGCGTTCCGGATGACCATTTATACGGCAATATTTTTGGTGGGGATAATATTACCCGATACTAAAAAAGTGACAGCAACATTTGTTTGATGATCCTTTTAAAGGATAAACATGACATGCCAGAATGATTCCAGGCACGCAGTCAAAGCAATACTTATCTATTTGGCTTCAAGTGATAATACATTAATATCTAATTTTCTGCTGGAATTCGGCCCAAAACTTACTGGAAGCTGAATTTCGGTACACCCCACCAATTCAAAACGCTGAAAAGAAAAGTCAACCATCGGTTGTTCATTTCCAGGATTAAGCAATGGTGCAATGCGCACACATTCATTGTCCCCAATGACACGGAGGCTGTGGGAAATCATTCAGGCAGGTTGAACCACTGCCTCCTACACTACGATTGGTGGGGATTGGGGGGGGGGGACACAGCGATTTCAGTCAGCCTGCCAGAACTGTCTGGTGACCTCACATGTATGTTCATCAGGTTATTTTTGCAGAAGCATTCCTCTGGCCATTCCTCAGTTGGTTGTGTAAGAGATGAAGAGATGAAGGCGCAAAATGTTAATTTACAGCTTGCTGTCCCTGGACGACCATAAACGAACATTTTTTTTTTCCCAGTCTTTCTTAGCACACAGATGAAATTCCTTAAGTGGAGGGTGGGGGTTGACGGGCAGAGAGAGAGCAGTGGGTGGACATGGAGCAGCTATGATCAACAAAAGTCCAAACATGTTGAAAACGAAAACAGATGCAGAACACAAGAAACTGCAGCGACCGACCATGACGCTAACTTGTGCTTATTTGTTTTCCTTTGTGATGGCGGCAGCTTGAGTGCACTTCGTGATTGGCACAATCCCTTGCCACAGGCTCCCAAAACAAAAGTCACGACAGAAGAAAATCACTTTGGAAATATTTGGTTAGTCTTCATCACATTCACCCAGAGGAAAAAACGCCTCACAAAATCATGTAATCCTCCATTCCCGCCACCCCGCCTCACCATATCTCAGCCTCGGATGTCCATAATTCAATGTACTTGGACAAAGAGAACGAAGGCAAACTTTCCCCTAATAAGAAATGTGAGATTATGTATAGCTCAGGTGTCAGCCAACGTAGCAGCGGCGCAACTGACTGGCAGCAAGGTGAGTTTAGCGCTGCACTTGACTCGCCCCAACAGCCTCAGGACTGTATTCTCAAGGTAGAGCAGCAGTGTTTATGTACTGAGCAAACGTCGGGGAGGAGGTGGGGGCATTGACGAACGGAGAACTGTAACCTCATTGTACCTGGTCTGAACTAGCCTGGGTGGCAACACACTCTCACAAGTGCGCACATTCATCAACCTGCCGCAGTGGCCCGTCAGGATGGAGCCGCTGCTTCTCTCTCTGCCGCTCTGTCTCCCTCCGTTAAACTGCGTCAGCCCGTATCAGGTCCAACTGTGCAGAGACAGGGCGCCAGTGCCAGACATGCTCTGGTCAGAGAAAATAAGCACAGCTCTGGCTCGTCTCTCTATTACTCAGCACAGGCAGGCCACGGAACACAGAGTTCCTGGAGGAGGCTTACGTCAGCGCTTGCTCTTTCTCCCTCTCTCGCTTTCCTGCTCACGCTCTCACGCTCCTGCTGACTAATTTGTGTTGCCTTCAATTTATAAACATTCTAGAAGGCTAGCAGTGATTTATGTTTATTCCCCTTTTTATGTATGAAGTGTCAACAAATTCAAATTGAGCCACAATTTTATTTGCCTCCAAATAAATTCCTTGTATCTACCCAGGGTGACCAGATTTAAAAATAAAAAAAGGACAGGGCAACTGACATACAAGTAGGACTAACTCTTGAAGTGGTTATCAAGGTACTACACTTGAGTAGCTGAGGTACTATACTTGAGTAGCTGTTGGAGAAGCGGGTTTAGTAGTTACTGTACAAATAAACACATATTATAATTAATGTGTCATTAATTTATCACAATCCGACATTGGTCCTCATTATAAGTGTGCCAGTAATGCGCATCCGGAAGTGCATACAGAAGTGTAGTTTCTGTTGGGCTGCCCGTACCTACCGCCGAGCTGTTTGCTGCCTTGCTTCCCGCATAGAGATGTTGAGCCACCGTGAGGAAGTTTGGGTTCCAATTTTTGGAGCAGTAACACGGACTTGAAGTTGCTGGACTTTGTCAGGACTGGTTGGTTCCACTTGACTTTGCACTACTTTGTGGCTTTGTGCTTAGTGCTTTCACGGACATTTAATGTTCTGAATCTTCCTGGTTTCCGCTCTTTTCTCCACTACAGTTCCGTTTGCCAGCCCACCCCCAGACATGCCCCCCAGCAGCCTCGCTTCCACTTTCCATCCATATCACTCCGGTGCGCGCGCATCGCGCACGCATCCGGAAGTGCATGCATAACTGTAGTGGCTGTTGGGCTGCCCATACCTACCGCCGAGCTGTTTGCTGCCTTGCTTCCCTCATAGCGATGTTGAGTCGCCGTGAAGAAGTTTGGGCTCCAATTCTTGGAGCAATAACACAGACTTGAAGTTGCTGGACTTTGTCAGGACTGGTTGGTTCCGCTTGACTTTGCACTATTTTGTGTTTTTGTGCTTAGTGCTTTCATGGACATTTAGTGTTCTGAATCTTCCTTGTTTCCTCTCTTTTCTCCACTACAGTTCCATTTGCCGGCCCGCCCCCAGACACGCCCCCGAGCAGCCTCGCTTCCACTTTCCATCCATATCCCTCCGGTGCGCACGCATCACGCGCGCGCATCCGGAAGTGCATACAGAACTGTAGTCGCTGTTGGGCTGTTTGGCGAATTGGCGAGGGCGCGGGGCCGTGGCAGGAAAAAGTGCCACATTTTAATGGCACATGTGTTATTTGCGTTTTGGAACTAAGGTAATACTTGCTTAATGAGCTGTGTCCATGCAAATTTGCAATTTGTTGATAATTATTTTTGTCACGACTGATTTAGCTACTGCACTCAAAAAATGTGTGTTGGTAGTCATTATTTAGAATATGGTTGGCACGCTACACAGTGGCAAACTAGTACGGTCTGCAGTGGTTGAGAAAAGGACTTATTCACTGTCCAACTTGTCATTAGGTACTAATACCAAGGCCCTCTCCACTGTTTGCACTCAGTCGCCCGATCATCTGGAATGCCCTTAAATATGTCCTCCAATAAGGAAGATCACTCATTTTTGGCAAAGAGTAGTCATAAGAGCATTGGCCCAATACCAATTTTTTCTTTGCATGCTGAGGGCAACGGTGATATATTTGGTAAATCAGCCTGTTTGACTGCCCCTCTCCAAAAGTGCCTTTTAAGTATATATGATAATACAGGCACTCAGCCGGCTTGGAATTTAGAAGAGGGTGAAAAACCTAGATCTGGGGTGGATACCTCCCTACTGGCTCCGGTAGTTTTAGTGGAGCTGGACAGAAGGGCGCTTCTCTCAAGGGGGGCCTCCACCCCGGTTAGGGCAAGAGGGGGAGGTATCGATAACCTCTACTTACACGAAGCAGTTTCCCCCGTGCTCTCTCTGCATCCAACGGAAGAGAATCGCTTCGGGCAACACACAGCTGAGCCACCTAGGGTATTGGGTGCAGGGCTGGATAGCAAGGATGGGGCAGGGCAGAGTAGCCCCCTCACTACCCAACCAAAAATGCTCCAGTCCTGCTTCCCCAAGGCACCCTTCCCTTCAGGAATATGAAGCCCCCCCTACTGTCAAGGAGTTCCCCCCTTCTCACCTGAGTTCGATCTTTGCTGGATTTCTTGATCAATGCCTTCTTGCGGACGGATCGAGTCTTGAATAAGGCTGCACGAGTCTCTTCCAACTCCACCGTGCGTTCAAAGTTCCGGGATGCAAGGATCCAGGAATCCGGGAAATTTACAGAGTGCGCTACTAGCACACGAGTCCAGGAATCAAGAAAGGAAGGAAAGGCACTAGGAATGGGGTTGGCTGGAAGAAGCAAGGAAAACAATACCGCGAGCTATGGGGCACACGTCTGGTCGCTACTTTGCAATAGCATTGAGACGCGCGGAGCCGCGGGAGGCTTGGTCTATTAATAGAACACGCTACGTCCAAGGTGTAGAGCGAGGAAGGTGTTTCACAGTGGACGGCCATGTTGGAAGTACAAGGGAGTGTAAGCCCCGTTGAGACAAGGACCAGGAAGTCCAAAAGGGGCGTGTTCTGTAGTTCATGACACCTACAGGCCCCGTCTTCGAGGGCCTCAATACAGACGATATTGCCTCTACATACGCATCATTTCCCGTTTTGACAAGAATATTAAATCTTCTGGACAGGGGCCATGAGAGAACACATATGGATATTCAAGAACTGAGGTTCTTGATTCTTGATATCTCTGAGAAGATAAGTAAATTGGAGGGTTTCATTTTTGCCATAGAGAGATGTAGTATGCCTCCGGGACACAGCACAGAGTCGGCCGGGATGTTTACCCATGATCAGACTTTGCAAACTGAACATGGGTACCAGGCTGGGCTGAAATCCTATGCTGAAGTCCTGGTGAAAAGGAACAAGGAACAAGGATGCACATTTAGCTCTCCTAAGTGACATGGATGAACTAAAGACTATGGTCTCAAAGAATATAGAACAGATCAAATGCATGGAATCCCGAATGGTTTTGGCGCCTTTCGCCCTAGGTTAGAGGGGTTTCAGTGAACAAAGTCCTATAGGACTCAAATGGGAATGGGGATTTACATTTACCGGCACCTGACTTCACGGACCGCTGGGGCTGTAATGCCCCAGTGTTTCCGTAAAGTCCGTAGATGGAAAATTTTGTAAGTCTGGCGGCGACCTGCCTGTTTTACTAGCACGGTTACCGCCAGACTTGTAATGAGTCCCATTATCATAAGTTGTAAAATGCAGCATTTCTTCTGTGTGAGCTGTGCCTGCCAGCTATGAAGATCTACTACAAAAAACCAGGGCCACTGCAGTTTCCAATGGAAACATAATCTTGACAAAGGGGGATAGAGGTCCAATTTCTGGAATCGTCCCCGCAAAACCAGGACGTCTGGTCACCCTATATGAACCGGCTCTAGGAGAAAGTGATCAATGGGGTGCTGCAGAGCATATATTGTTCTGTTCACTGAAACCCCTCTAACTTTCAGCTACCCTGGATATACAACGCTGAGGTAGTCAACTTGTTGCCATGAACAAGTTCAAATTCATGCTTATTCATGAGTTGCTCACTTCCAGTTTGCAGCAGCATGTGTCCTTTTGAGAGAAATCCCCCCATTTGAGAGTAATCACAGAATTAAGAAATGTCGACAGCGTCACCGCCATCCTTAAGGAGCTGCACTGGCTACTCCTTCAAGCACACATGACGTATACCACTCCATCTAGCCGAGAAACCCACCATCCCCAGAGGCCAGAGCCCCACTAGAACATACCACATTGCCAGACTGGAAACAAAGAACTGCAAGAGAGAAAAACTAGAAAAGGAGCCTTTTCCTGCTGCACACCCTCTATCTCCAACAAGTTACCAACACAGATAAGAATGACCAGTTTATCCTACACTTTAGCAAGGACTGCAAGACTCTATTCTTCAAAGAACATAGGACCAATCCCTGGTCGTGCCGTTCAATCCTACTTCTCACCCACTGGAGATTGTTCCCCTCCCCATGCTTTCTCTATATCCCAGCTACCTCTGCAGCCCTCACACCCTACTGGTAACCCCAATAGACATCCATAGATACAGCGCTCTGCTTCTTCCCAGCTACCTTTGCACTTTACAAATCCCATGCATGAAAACATATGTGCATATTAATGCAGATGGAAAAGGGAATCTGGCACACTCCAGCTATTGGCGTTCCAAAATGGAGAGCTCGAGGAACAAGAAAGACCACATCCCGCATGCAAGTGACCCTTGTCTGCTTATGGAAGCGCTACAGAGAGAAAGATTTGCAAGAATATGTGTCCTAGAAAATGTCGGTACAACACTGTAGAAGGGTGACACATTTCATTTCCTAGTGCTGCTCAATGACAGTAAGATCTTTTACACTGCTGGACAATCGCAAAGTGTGACTAATAAGTAGCACATTTTCAATGAGGGTACTAAAAGGTGGCATTTTGGTGCACTGCCAGGTTTTTACATTCACAAAGCAATGATACCCCTGCTCACCAATCTGAGAAGTACCAATGGGAATAATTGCCAAGCAGCACTTTTTGGGCATGGGAGCAGCGTCCTACACTCAGACTGAGTTGAGTACTTGATAGGTCCATTTAGGTGGGAAAGAGATGTGGGTGTGAAGAGGGTCTGAACAAATATTCTGTGGGCAATCGGAAGGTGTGGTTTCTAATTGTGGGTACCATCCTAGCAGCACCTGCACGCCATAGAGGAATAACTGAGGGTATATTGGGATCCCTCATTGTGCATTGTGGGCAATCAGCATTTGCAATACTGTGTTGTATCGAGACATTTTACCGAAAATAATTCAGACTGGTAAGTTTTACCAAAGTAATACATATCGAAAAAATACTGAAAAGTGGTTAAAATGGGTGGGCATGGGGTTAAAAGGGTCGGAAAACAGGGGGGTTGCGGGCGACCCCCAAATAAAAAATAAAAAAGATTTTGGTATGTTTTACCTCTGGAAAACTTAACACTCTGAATTTTACTTAGTTAAAATCACATATAACCCACTGCTCTGCTGTAATACACCCCAGGAGTGTAACACACTGTGCCCTTGTCAGTCAATTAAATGGTAATTTCTAATTTACTCATAATCTCTTAGCCCAATAAGCCCAATAAGTTGATCAGAGTTTCTTTGGAATATAGTAGGGGTGCGACTATTTCCTGATCGCCAATGATGAGGGGTGGATCTTTTGTGATAGCAACCGTTACAACAGCCACAGAGAATCCCAGCATGTCCAACAAGGGGAATCTTCCATCTCTAATTTAAAATTTGGTAGCCCCTGTGTCAGCCAAAAATGAAAAGGCTTTGCTGTCATGGGTACTAGCATGGGAATCCACACCTCAGTAACACAAACACATGGGGCAAAGCCTGAGACACAAGTAGGGGCTAGATGGGTGAAAGCCTGGCAAGCAACACATGCACTGAGGGGCTAATAGAATGTACACCATTCAAATAAGACTTGTTTTCCACTCACTTCCTGTGCTCTCAACATAGATGCATGTGGGACATCCATGAACTGTGAGGCACGCTCTAGTGTTTGGGTGTGGCTGCCTATATAAGCCACACGCAAGAATTGGTCCACGCTTCATGTGCTTTCTGTAGCCTTGAGCACACGTTCACTGCAGCCTGATCCTTACCTGTTTTGTAAGAGGATTCAATTCAGAGTCAATGCCTATTCTGGGATACTGAATGGAAACCCTTATTGATATATCTTTATGTCCAGTTCATGAGTTCTGGATGACTACCCCTATATAACACCCCTCTCTTGGAATCCCCCTGACCCCACTGAGCCAAGAAGTAGTTCTGTTTTGCAAGTGTAAAAGGTTTATTTGAGAAAAATTAAACAATATATATATATCACACTTTTATGATAAATTAATAATTAATATCACACTTCAGAACATGAGCAGTTAACAACAATGAGTAATGTTCTACTAACAAACTGATTGGGTTACTCAGAAGTAGTATAAAGGATGAGGTAGCACGCTTGGGAATAGGAACAGAAGAATAAGGTGGTAGAGAATGCTTTATCTAGTTTCAGATGGATGCAATGTTGAATGAAAATGCAATACAGAAAATACTCAATATGATTTCAACAAAACAATGTAATCACTTTTCTCTGGCAATCCACTCCCCCCCTTATGCAATGTAAGGAAATGAAGAGGAGAGCACACAGTTCTTAGAAATGCAATCAAATGTAATTCAGTTCACCCCAGCAAGCTTAGACTACAGAAGTTTGAACACACAGACCCAAGTGCTTTGAATATGGTGACAATGCAGTGAGAAATATGCTGAAAATGCTTTTAATTCCCTTCAGGAGGTTCAGGGTGAGTGGTATCTAGTTAATATTAGTCCAGGCTCACTCTAGCAATGATTCAGGGATGGTTCTTAAGAGGCAAACGAAATTTAGCAGTTCAGGCAAAAGCAGCTATCTTTTTACAAGTAAAGAAATCGGGCCAAATCGCAAATCGCGGCAAAATTCGCGAATGCGTGAATTGTGATTACGGCAAAGTTATAAGGAGTAGCAAGTCGGTTCTAGGCGTGTTGGAAAGGTAAGATTCTAAGCTTTCAGAGGAAAGTTAAACCAAGTTCCTAGCCCAAACGGTTACGGAGTTATGAACGATTTTGTGAAGGTTGTTTTTCGGATTTGAAATTTTAAAAGTTCAAAGCGACAGGTTACAGCTTGCAGCTAGAAAATGACAGGTGACAGCTTTGTAAATGACAGGTGACAGTTAGGAGGCAGTTCTGGTTAGATTAAAATAGTTTGGATTAGATTATTTTAACTAAGAGATTGGTTCTGCACAGTTCTGCTAGATACTCACAATATATTGGTTCTGCACAGTTCTGCTAGGTACTCACAATATATTTTTGAAATAGGCCTCGCCACGGATCTGGTCAGGTTTTGGACTGGACTCCGGTTCTGGTCTCGGCACTTCACAGTGATCTGGGTCATCTCTCTGGTTCTGCTAACAGCAGTCTGGGTCACTCTGGATCTCTGGCCTCTGGTTCTGGATACTGATCTGCTTTCTCTGGGTACAGCACTGCTTCTGTATCTTCCTGGCACAGGGTTTTAGGCCAGAATCAACAGCTGGGTCCGGCTGTGAATAGTCTGCAAATGATTTTTGGGCCTGCTGACAAATACTTTTGCTTGCAGTGGGCCTTCTTGGTTCAAAGTTCTGTAGTCTCTGTTTAGCTTGGAAGTGTAAGTGTAGGATCTCTGGATGTGAAGTCGCCGGTCAGCATGCTCCGCAGCAAATGGAATTGAATGTCTCTACCTGTCCCAGCAGTCTCTTTTTATGTGTTTTGAAAGTGGGTGTGTGCCTGGGCCTAGCTAAGCCTGCTCCTTTCTACTTGTCATTGGCCCAATTCTCCCCTCTCCCAGGATTGGGGGAAGGAAATGTGAGTGATGCTGTAGGTTTTATGGGTCAGAGGATCCTCCCCATGTCAGTTTGCCCACAAATCTATATTTGATTCAAATACATATTGCACAGATACACAGTTGTTTAAAATTACATGCACCCATCACATATCACATGAGGTATACTCTGTTCAAACTCTGCTCTTCCTGAGGGCTTGCATTCAAAAATGGCAACTTATTTTCGATTTTAGTGGGTTATGCAACCTTGGTTCTTCATTAAAAGTTATACACATATACACAGGCTGTCCATACCTACTCCAGTAAATTCCCATATCTCTAGCTTAAACACAGAGTATGTGGTGTCAATAAATAGCAGGGTTTTGCCCCAGAACATCACACAAATTGGAGTTTGGGCTTGAATCGAAGGTACATTTTTTAAATTAAGGCTCTCAAAGTTATACACTCCTGTCATTTGATTACAAAGAGTTATCAGTATTTTTATAAACTGTATTGTTTGCTTCCAATTCAGTTCTTAGAGTGTTGGAGTCCGCCTCCAAGACTTGGGTGGGTCAGTGATCACATGTGTCTTCTGCTGGGAGCTCTTTGTGTACAGTCAACAGTCAACATCAGCATATTCTATTCAAGTGCAAGAGCCTATTGTGTGGTCTCCAGGAGGCTGCCAGCCAGTCTGCCTTCTATCAATCAAGAGGTCATGTGAGATTCTGACTCCTGGTGTGAATCTCTGGAGGTGAGAGGTTTCCCAGCCTTTGGCCTGTTAATTCAATCAGATTGTCTTCTGGGAACAGCATGTGGTTAAGATTTTAATTAACTCCCAGCCTTTGATGTAGAGGCCTCTCCTGCAACTCCTGACATGCAGTTTCCCTGTCAGAGTTTAGACCTCTAGCACCGCCTTTAGGATTTTGTTGGTACTGCATTCATTTTTGGGATCTTTCTTGTTTTAATGCATTCCAAACAGGAATGGTTCTTACATGATAGTAAATAATCCTTGCTTAACATTGTTTTGATGGGGCTCCTTACAGTAAAATGGTTATGTGGAACCCCACAAAAGGGTTGAATCTTTAAAGTGGTCCGATGAGCCACGATTTCAGCAACTTTTTGACACCAGTAACAGTGGATTTTGTTAACAAAGATCTTTCTTTACACTGGTGGGTGGCAAGTTAGGTAACCATTTTGGTGTGCGCACAAACTGCGTGGTTCTCCTGGATTCTGGCGCACATGTGGGTTTTTTGGCCATCTTGGATTTTCTAAGCCCACAGCACCAAATGTTGCAGCATGATAGCTCAAACGTGGGTCAGGACACCCAACAAAGCCCCCCCACCCGACTGCACTTTAAATCTGCGTCGATGGGGAGTCGGGTGCAAAGAGTGTTTTGACCCACGTACTGGTATGTCCGCATAATCTTCTCCCAATTCTGCAAATGGCACAGTTCAGCATCTTTTCCTCCATCCGGTACTGATCGATCGGTTCTCCTCGCCGGTCCTAATGGGAATATTGGGCGGTACCCCGGGCCCCTTGGGTCTCTGCTCCCGGTCTCCGGATCGTCCTCCTTGGCCAGTCTCCAGGTTTTCTTTCTCCTAGGACGACAAAGGAAAAGCGGCAATACCTATTCATGGACATTTCTCCCCCACCATTGATATAGTGGGGTGGCATATATATTTTAGAACTCAACAGATATGAACATGCACATTTTTTTAATTTAAGAGACAGGAACACATAAACTTGAGAAACACAGAATTTGATAGGCTATATGTAGGATCTTTTAGGGTTGGAATTGAATTACTCTGGAGCGGTATCCTCTGGGATTGCAGAGGACTCCTCCAGTTGCTGCAAAGTGTGCCTGGGATGGCAACACTTCAACTGGTTTATGTGGACCCACTTGTCTTCCCCTTCTGCCAAACCGCCTTTGGGGATGCGGATCCTGTAGACCACAGGGGAGATCTTGTCTATAATCTCAAAGGGTCCCTTCCATGTAGGCAAGACTTTTCGCTGCTTTGCCTGGTTTCTTTGGAAGTTGTATGAATAGACCCGGTCCCCCACCTGATATTCCTTCCTGGAAGTTTTCAGGTCATAGTGGGTCTTCATACTCTCGGCTGATCTTTCTAGATTCCGCTGAGCATAGGCAAAAGCATGTTGAAGGTGTTTCCTTAAATTCTCCACATACTCATGAGTTGTGGAGGCATTTATTAACGTTTGCTCTTGGGTTCTGTAGAGCAAATGCTGATGAAGCACCATCTTGCATCCAGTCATCAACTCAAATGGTGACATTTTGGTTGCAGATGAAGGGGTAGATCTGATGGCCATTAGGACCAGAGGTAATCGGATATCCCAACTTTGCCCAGAATCTGCCACAAACTTCTTTAATATGCTCACAATTGTCCGGTTGTAGCGTTCCACTGCTCCAGAAGAAGCTGGCCTGTAAGCAATGTGTAGCTTTCTCTTGACCCCCAGTATCTCCCACATCTTTGTCATCACTTCACTGGTGAAGTGGCTACCTCTGTCTGACTCAATCCTTTGAGGTAGGCCAAAACAGGAAAAGATGTGGTTAATCATCAAGGCAGCTGCCGTTTCTGCCTTGCAGTTTGGGGCTGGGAGACATTCCACCCACTTGGTAAACAAGCATGTCACAGTCAACCTGTACTTATTCCCCCTAGTGGAGCGAATCACGGGGCCTACAAAGTCGATTTGTAAATCTGACCATGGGAGTGTCATTCCCCTCTTTTGGAGAGGCGCCCGGTGTGTGAGGGATGATGGCAGAAATTGTGCACACACAAGACACCCCTTCAAGTATTGGTCGAGGTCCTGCCCCATGTGTGGCCAGTATGCAACCTCTCTTAAGATTTCCAATGTTGTGTGAAACCCCCTATGACCGGCGGTGGCCACATCATGGGCGTGACTTAGCATCAGGCTTCGGAATGAGATAGGAACCACCCACTGATGGTGGCCAGCTTTGGATTTCCTTACCAACAAACCGTCTTGGATCCGGAACATTTTTGGACATTTCATCAACACTCTTAGGTCCTCTTTCCCAATGTAATCGGTATCCGTCAGGGGAAGGTTCTCAGGGTCCTCAAGGTGTTGGTAAAACTTAACAATGATTGGATCCCCCTTCTGAGCTGTAATCAAATCAGCATCAGGGGTCTCCTTGCTCCATTGGGCAGTTGAAAGATCATTATGAGCATTTGTCTGGGACCTAGTGATAGCAGTGACCTGGATTTCCCCCAACAGGGACTCAATCTCAATTAGATCCCCTTGGATGGCCCCGGTTTTGGCCAGCTGATCAGCTAAGTCATTTCCAGTTTTGTCTGGTCCCTCTACTTTGGAATGACCCTTGATCTTCTTCCAATAGATGGTCATCCCCTTCGAGGTGACCAGATCATCAATGTTTTGGATCAACTTCCCATGTTTCAAGGGTTTGTTGTTAGCACATAACATTCCTCTGGTTTTCCAATTAACCAGGTGCTCCACGAACCCATTCCGTACATAATCAGAATCTGTGATTATGACCAGTTCGTGGAGTTGATGTTGGACAGCAGTGAGGATGGCTCGATGCACAGCCATCAATTCTGCCACCTGACTACTTCGGGGACCAATTTTGTATCCAGCGGAGGGTTCTGGGAACTCCTTCACCCATGCATTCCCTACGCCAGTCACCAGTTCTTTCTCCCCGTCGTTGTCAACATGGTAACAGCATCCATCCACATAGACAGTGGGCATTCCCTCACACTTGTAATCTTCAAAGACTTTGTGTGGGGAATTAAGGTATGCCTCTGTGTTGTCCTTGATTTTTAGACTTTCCTCCTCGAGACAGTTTTCTCTGGCACAATCATGCAAGTCAGCCAGACCTTGCGTGAAGGGACTCTTCTTGTTTTGGCCATATCTGACCTCCACAGGAAAGCCTTGCATTGACAGAATCCAGGAAGTAATTCGGGAATTACTCACATTTCCGGCCCGGATTCTGTCACTTTGGAGATATTGCAGAGGCTGGTGTGGTGTCTCCACTATGATGTGTTCCCCCTGGATAAACGGGCGGTAATTCTTCAATGCCCACACCGTTGCCAGGGAGGACAGAGACCCTGAGGAGTAATCTCATGCCCCAAGAAATTAACACGGGTTCTACACCACTGTGCTTTCTGAAAGGAAAGTTTTGCTCCGGCGGCCCTCAACTGGGTCAGAACATAACGGATCTCCGCTATGTGTTCCTCCACAGATGAACTTTTGATGAGGACATCATCTACATAAGCCAGGTTACCCCTTGCACGTAGGTCGGGCATGGCCTTGTGTAGGAAAATGTTAAATTCATTGCCGGAGTTGAGGTATCCGAAGGGAGTCCGGGTCCATGTGTACTGCTGGCCCCCAAAGGTAAAAGCCAGTTTGTATTGGTCCTCCCTACTGACAGGCACGGTCCAGTATCCATTGGTCAGGTCTATTGCAGTGAATACCTGTGACCCCTGGATCTGGGCCAGCCCTTGGTCAATGTAGGGCAGAGGCCATCGGGAAGTATGGACCCGTTTGTTGAGCTCCCTGAGGTCGGCGCAGTCTCCACTGGCCGTTTGGCTTCAATATTCCCAGGACCGGATTATTGAAAGTGCTGTGGACTGGACGGATTATTCCCCGGGACTCAAGGTTCTTAATTATTTCAGTAAGGGGCTCCATGGTTGCGAGAGGCAAACGATATTGCTTCACGAACACTGGAGTCATTCCAGGGTCCGTGGGAATTGTTGTTGTGTGGATGTCGGTGCGACCACAGTCATATGAGTCTACAGCAATGAGATCTTGGAAATCCAAGAAAACTTGTTTCAACTTTTGCTTCTGTTCCAGAGTCACACAGGCATCAGCTAGGTTGACCCTCTCTTCCACCATCTGCCTGAAGCCTGGAAAGACTTCTGGTTTGGCAATCTCAGCGGCCTCCTCCAGCTGGGTTGAGAAGTCCCTGGTCAGAGTGCTGATTTGGACTGGAGGCCTCAGGTGGGAAAGGCAACCATCATGGACCTGGAAAATCACCTCATCCCTCCTGAAGTCACAAGTCACATCTTCCTTACCATAGGGGTAAGAAGTGTACACCAGGAAGTTCCCCCCATGCCGGGTAAAAATCCTGTCTGGTGTTGTATTGTCAAAACAGTCCTTGGGGATTGGTCCTAACAGTTCATTTCCTAAATCGATGGAAAAATGTCGGTCATCAAGCGCCATTCCAATAATGGTGCCTGCGGCTAGAGTAATACTCTTTAAGTCGCTGTTATCCACCTCTATTAGAATGGTGTCATGTTCTATGTTGACTAATGGAGTTGGGTTTACCCCCAACCCTTGCTGTTGGAGCGAAGCGTTTAGATGTATGTAAGCATCAGGGTTTTTCAAATGTTGTCCTCTTTTAACTTTCACTTCCAGGGAGAATTGTCGGGTCCTTTCTGGGATGGTGACTTCCTCTTTAATCTGAATTTCAACTGCATAAGGTAGCAATTGAACTGACCTAAATGCTTTTTCTTGACCATCAAAGCCCATGGGATTATCCGCTAATCGGGACCAAGCTTTAAAGTTGATTAGGTCCAAACTAATGGCAAAGCGATTGAGAATGTCACTGCCTAAGTAAAAGGCGGCAGTGACGTCTCGCACGACCCAACAATTATGGACTATGCTCTTGTTGCCAATGGAGATTTTGAGCAGACACCTGCTTGGCAGGAGATGTTTGGAATTGGGTGCTTCCAGGTCCATTTCCCATTTATCTATCAGTTTCAATGTGGGAATGGCTGGATCTTTTGGGAGTTGGCGGAACATGGCTTCGCTGATGAAGCGCTTACCGTTGTTCACGCACACTCGAGCGAGAACAGAGTCCTTCCCATCATTTAACTGAACAGGGATGAACAACTGCTCTCCAATTTGCTGAATATCAGCCAGGCTCTGAGCTGATTTCACATCTTTCTGGACTATAGAAGTGGGAGTTTCTGATTGTGGATTGGTGAAGAATTTCAGAGTGTTTCCTTCCAGTGTGGAATACCACCTTAAACTGGAAGGAAGGTTGATTTTCAGAAATTGAGAGGACCCCCCATCACCAGTCTGTTGTCCTACTGCTATTACTGTCACGTCTGGAGTTTGGTTGTTCTGGAAGTGAAATTCTACTTGGTCAGATTTTTGTTCAACCATGTGGCAGGTGCCGTTTAAACTAACATGGTTGACACTCTGTTTTAATTTTATTGGTCGGCTAGTCTGGGTCCAGAGGACCTTGTTTACACAATCTATTAGGGGTGACAACCTTCTCAGGAGGTCATTCCCTAGTAAACAAGGGGTGCCCTCTGGAGTCACTACTATGACTGGGTGTTTCACCTTGTGTCGCCCAATTTTGATGTCCAAATCTGCAGTCCCCTCAACAGGAATTTCCTTCCCGTCAAAGTTCTGCAGTTGTTTCGGAAGAGAGGTGAGAGGAATACGGTAATTCTCCCCCCTTCCTGCATTTAGTTCCTCAAAGGCCCTTTTGGACAGAAGGGTAGCTTGGGATCCAGTGTCCACCAGTGCCAAAATTGTACCCTGCCCCTGTACTTGTACCGGGGCATAGTATCTTCCCTCCTTCTCCTCAAGGGGGCACAGATAATGCACATTTTTGGACAACTGGTGGGCTAACGTTCTGGTTTTGGACATTGCTAGCGAAGAGATTTGGGCAGAATTCTGTGGAGAGCCTTGTGAATCTGAAAGAAAAAGTTGGCAACTGGAGATCAGAGCCATTGTGGGTTCCCCTGGTTCCGGTTCTGGGCCGCCCCCCCCCTTTTTGGAGGCAGTCACCAGGATGGGTTTGAACCAGGGGATTTTGGCATTGTGGGTTCTGGGATGAGATGATGGGCGGCGGTAGCTCAGTCTCCATATCTCCCCAGTCTGGATTGGAATCCCTTGGGACCCATTTTTCTTTGGGAGGAGTTTGTTTCTCCTACCCCCCCTCTGCTCCTTGGGAGGCAGGCTTTCAGGGGTAGGAGATTTTGTTTCCGGTTCCTGGTTTTCCAGGGGCTGTTTACAAGTTGGGAAGGAAGCTTCCTCCAAGGCTTTACATCCCCCTTCCCCTTGTGCCTCCTCCCTGGGAACCGGTGTGTTATCGGGGTGCTGTCCCCGTCATTGTTCTGGAGCACCAGGTCCAGAGTTTGGGGCATTCGGCGGTGGCATGCTCATCTGAGGGTTCTGTTGAGCCCTCAGTATGTGACCCAGATCCCGTGCCATATTTTGGACCTGGCGCTCTAACTGGGAAACCCGCTCAGGCTGATACGGGGCTCTATTTTCTCCGCTGGGCTGATCCCGGGAAGGGTAGCTATCCCTTCTCTGGTAGTACCCCTGGTTGGGAAGATTTTGGTACCCCTCCACCCTTGGCCTTGGGGAAAGAAGGATGGATGATTTTGGGGCTGGAAATTGGGCGGATACCTGGGGAAAAACTTCTGCCCAGGATTTGGAGAATTCCTGTCCTCCTGGGGGAAGTTGGGAGGGAAGTTCCCTGGGTTAGGTGTTTGGCCGGATCCCCCCCCTTGGGCTGGAGGAGTCCACACATAACCCAGGATTGGTCGGTTTCCCTTATAGCGGGGACTTACATAGTCAGGGAAGCGGGGGACCCCATTTGTGGGACTACCTCCTCGACTCCCTGTCTGTGACTGGCCCGAGGGCCTTCTGGGCTGTGAATTATTTGGTGCAGGCAGGTTTTTAGGCCCCCCCATCTCCAAATCTAAAACGGGGGCAACCTTTACCTCTGCCACCTTGGCAGCAGCAGGGGTGCTGTTGGTTTTGGGGTTTTTCGGCCCGTTATATTTATTTTCGATAGGCTTCTGCACCTCATAGATCCGGGTAGCCTGTTCAATGACCCAGTCTAAAGATCTTTTCTCATGAAAATCTCTCACGAGCTGGGTCATTATATATTTAGGTAAGGCATGGAAAAACGTATTGATAAATTCTCTGCTATCCATGCGCTCCCTTCTGGTGGTCTGCGCAAAAGCACGTTTTAATTCTTGCACAAACTCTTGTGGGGCCTGATCCTCCCCACATTGCAAATTGTAGGCTGCCTTGCGAGCCTCTTGAGGATTTCTGTGAACAGAAAAATGTTTCAAGATGGCCGCCTTATAGGTGGACCATCTTAAATGATTTTGGTCCTCCAGCCCCGCAAAGAAACTGGAGTATTCTGGGGAGAATGTCCATTTGACGTACTGGATGCAGCTACTGCTGTCCTTCAAATGGAAAGTCTCCATCATTTGCTCATAGAGCTCCAAGTGTTCCCAAACGGAATACTTGGCGTTCTTATGATAAGGCGTGATGACACTCCTTATTGCCTTTATTTGCTTCAATGGGTCCTTAAGCAAGGCCCTTTTTGCCTTATTGGCCTTTTTGGTTCGGGTAAGCCTGGTCCATTCACCCTCTGACTCAGAGGCACTGCTCCCAGAGGTTCCTGTCTGTTCTTCCAGGTTTTCCCGGATTCTGCGAGTCTGGGAATGGCTGGCAGAATGTGGGGACCCGGTCTCCTCTGTCCTGCGCCGTTCAGAAGAGTCTTCAGATTCCTCCTTTCTGCCAGGATTTGATGGTACCCCCCCTACTGACCTAACTGGGCAGAAGTTTTCAGGATGCCCTTAATGGGCCTATTCTTCTGGGGTTCCCCACTAAATTGCACTGTGCTTGGGTGCCCATACCCGGATGCCCACCCATCCATTCCTGGGAGGTACTGGCCTATGAGCCCCATGCTTCTGGCTGGATAGTAATCTGCCATCCCTGTGGCCCGGTGCTCATGTGCGCCAGGGGACATGGGGGTGGCAGAGTCCAGGGACTGGGAGAGATAAAGGCCTCTGGTACTAGGGCTCCTGAGGTTATGCTCAGGAGTTTCCCTTTCCCAGCGAACCTGGTCTCTATCCGCCCCTGCTCCCTGTTGCAAAGAAAGAGCCTGCGCCTTCAGTTCCTCAGTTAAGGCCTTACTAGACTCTATAAGTCTCTCCTGCATCACTACCTGTTTTTGGAGTCTATCATTGTGCTGGCAGAGAGCCTCATTCTCTCTCTGCGTTTCCTGATTGGTCCTGGAGCACTGGGCCAGTCTTTGCTGCAGGAGGGTTACCTCCTGAGTCCCATCCCTACTGGCCTGCTCCTGTCTTGCCAGAGCCTCCTCCACCCTCCTGGTGTGCTCTAGCAAGTCCTGGTGTTCTTTTTGGAGGTCACCCAGTCCCTGGTGGGCCAGGTGATTTTCTTCCATTTTTCTTTTTAAGTGGCAGACTTCCTGGCCTAAGGTGTCCCTATCCTGACTAAGAGTCTGCATCTGTGCCGTCAGGTCGTCCCTTTGCCTTTGGAAGGCACCAGCTTTCTGACGCTCCTGATCAAACTCTGCCTGGGTATCCAGGTCTTTCAGGATCAGTTTATTGCTCTCCTCTTTCTCTCTGTCTAGTTGGATCTGCAGGGTGGCTACCTGCTCTATGCATGCCCTGTTGAAATTGATCTGTTGCTCCAGCTTTTTCTGGCTGTGGAGTAGGGAGTCCAAACTGTCTTGGCGTTCCTTCTGCAAGGCCAGAATTCTGGTATCCTGGTCAGCCTTTTCCTGTTGCAGTATATCCATGTCCTCTTTTATTTTAATGATATACTGCCTACTATCATTTTCTGCCTCCTGGCTTCTCTGCAGCCTCTGCTCAGAAGAGACCAGATCAGATTGGACCTTCTGTAATGCCAGCAGTTGCCTACTCGCCAGATCTTGGCCTTCAGCACATTTGTCCTGCATGGCTCCCATATGTAAATATAAATATGCCGCTACCCTGGCAATCTTGTTGTGCTCATCCTTGGCCTTAGGGGACATATATAGTTCACTCAGGGCCACATGTAAGGGACCCTGGTCTCTCCATATATCTGACCCTGTTTCAGTGATCTGGGGTGCGATTGCCTGCAACCAGACTGTCTGGTCCTGATGAGTCCACTCACCTCTCACAAATAGCTTATGTAAGAAGTGCTCTCTGGCTATTTTCATATCTACCAAGGTCGTCATTCTGGAATTTGAGTTCCTTCCTGACTTACAGAAGTTTGTATTTTATTTTTGCAAAACAGACCTTTTCCTTAGAGCGTTCTTTTGAGGAGTGCTTTACAGCGTAACACAGCGTGGTGATCCGACCGGATATGTGTATCTGGTCAGCTGGCACACTGTATTAATCTGCACAAGTGATAGATCTAACCCAGACGTCCGGCTCGAGCCCCCAATTTGTAAGAGGATTCAATTCAACACTACAGCTAAGTCAATGCCTAGTCTGGGATACTGAATGGAAACCCTTATTGATATATCTTTATGTCCAGTTCATGAGTTCTGGATGACTACCCCTATATAACACCCCTCTCTTGGAATCCCCCTGACCCCACTGAGCCAAGAAGTAGTTCTGTTTTGCAAGTTTAAAAGGTTTATTTGAGAAAAATTAAACAATATATATATATCACACTTTTATGATAAATTAATAATTAATATCACACTTCAGAACATGAGCAGTTAACAACAATGGGTAATGTTCTACTAACAAACTGATTGGGTTACTCAGAAGTAGTATAAAGGATGAGGTAGCACGCTTGGGAATAGGAACAGAAGAATAAGGTGGTAGAGAATGCTTTATCTAGTTTCAGATGGATGCAATGTTGAATGAAAATGCAATACAGAAAATACTCAATATGATTTCAACAAAACAATGTATCCACTTTTCTCTGGCAATCCACTCCCCCCCCCTTATGCAATGTAAGGAAATGAAGAGGAGAGCACACAGTTCTTAGAAATGCAATCAAATGTAATTCAGTTCACCCCAGCAAGCTTAGACTACAGAAGTTTGAACACACAGACCCAAGTGCTTTGAATATGGTGACAATGCAGTGAGAAATATGCTGAAAATGCTTTTAATTCCCTTCAGGAGGTTCAGGGTGAGTGGTATCTAGTTAATATTAGTCCAGGCTCACTCTAGCAATGATGCAGGGATAGTTCTTAAGAGGCAAATGAAATTTAGCAGTTCAGGCAAAAGCAGCTATCTTTTTACAAGTAAAGAAATCGGGCCAAATCGCAAATCGCGGCAAAATTCGCGAATGTGTGAATCGTGATTACGGCAAAAGTATAAGGAGTAGCAAGTCGGCTCTAGGCATGTTGGAAAGGTAAGATTCTAAGCTTTCAGAGGAAAGTTAAACCAAACGGTTACAGATTTATGAACGATTTTGTGAAGGTTGTTTTTCGAATTTGAAATTTTAAAAGTTCAAAGCGACAGGTTACAGCTTGCAGCTAGAAAATGACAGGTGACAGCTTTGCAAATGACAGGTGACAGTTAGGAGGTAGTTCTGGTTAGATTAAAATAGTATGGATTAGATTATTTTAACTAAGAGATTGGTTCTACACAGTTCTGCTAGGTACTCACAATATATTTTTGAAATAGGCCTCGCCACGGATCTGGTCAGGTTTTGGACTGGACTCCGGTTCTGGTCTCGGCACTTCACAGTGATCTGGGTCAGCTCTCTGGTTCTGCTAACAGCGGTCTGGGTCACTCTGGATCTCTGGCCTCTGGTTCTGAATACTGCTCTGCTTTCTCTGGGTACAGCACTGCTTCTGGATCTTTCTGGCACAGGGTTTTAGGCCAGAATCAACAGTTGGGTCCGGCTGTGAATAGTCTGCAAATGATTTTTGGGCCTGCTGACAAATACTTTTGCTTGCAGTGGGCCTTCTTGGTTCAAAGTTCTGTAGTCTCTGTTTAGCTTGGAAGTCTAAGTGTAGGATCTCTGGATGTGAAGTCGTCGGTCAGCATGCTCTGCAGCAAATGGAATTGAATGTCTCTACCTGTCCCAGCACTCTCTTTTTATGTGTTTTGAAAGTGCGTGTGTGCCTGGGCCTAGCTAAGCCTGCCCCTTTCTACTTGTCATTGGCCCAATTCTCCCCTCTCCCATGATTGGGGGAAGGAAATGTGAGTCAGAGTGATGCTGTAGGTTTTATGGGTCAGAGGATCCTCCCCATGTCAGTTTGCCCACAAATCTATATTTGATTCAAATACATATTGCACAGATACACAGTTGTTTAAAATTACATGCACCCATCACATATCACATGAGGTATACTCTGTTCAAACTCTGCTCTTCCTGAGGGCTTGCATTCAAAAATGGCAACTTATTTTCGATTTTAGTGGGTTATGCAACCTTGGTTCTTCATTAAAAGTTATACACATATACACAGGCTGTCCATACCTACTCCAGTAAATTCCCATATCTCTATCTTAAACACAGAGTATGTGGTGTCAATAAATAGCGGGGTTTTGCCCCAGAACATCACACAAATTGGAGTTTGGGCTTGAATCGAAGGTACATTTTTCAAAGTTATACATTCCTGTCATTTGATTACAAAGAGTTATCAGTATTTTTATAAACTGTATTTTTTGCTTTCAATTCAGTTCTCAGAGTGTTGGAGTCCGCCTCCAAGACTTGGGTGGGTCAGTGATCACATGTGTCTTCTCCTGGGAGCTCTTTGTGTACAGTCAACAGTCAACATCAGCATATTCTATTCAAGTGCAAGAGACTATTGTGTGGTCTCCAGGAGGTTGCCAACCAGTCTGCCTTCTATCAATCAAGAGGTCATGTGAGATTCTGACTCCTGGTGTGAATCTCTGGAGGTGAGAGGTTTCCCAGCCTTTGGCCTGTTAATTAAATCAGATTGTCTTCTGGGAACAGCATGTGGTTAAGATTTTAATTAACTCCCAGCCTTTTATGTAGAGGCCTCTCCTGCAACTCCTGACATGCAGTTTCCCTGTCAGAGTTTAGACCGCTAGCGCCGCCTTGAGGATTTTGTTGGTACTGCATCCATTTTTGGGATCTTTCTTGGATTAATGCATTCCAAACAGGAATGGTTCTTACATGGTAGTAAATAATCCTTGCTTAACATTGTTTTGATGGGGCTCCTTACAGTAAAATGGTTATGTGGAACCCCACAAAAGGGTTGAATCTTTAAAGTGGTCCGATGAGCCACGATTTCAGCAACTTTTTGACATCAGTAACAGTGGATTTTGTTAACAAAGATCTTTCTTTACACTGGTGGGTGGCAAGTTAGGTAACCATTTTGGTGTGCGCACAAACTGCGTGGTTCTCCTAGATTCTGGCGCACATGTGGGCTTTTTGGCCATCTTGGATTTTCTAAGCCCACAGCACCAAATGTTGCAGCATGATAGCTCAAACGTGGGTCAGGACACCCAACAGTTTCCACAGCTCTACAACTTGGAACATTCTTACCTGTTTCGCTCTCCCACCGCTCGGATATCCAGAAATCTCCCGTCAGCTGTTTTCTTTGTGATCAAGGCAGATTTCTTCTCGGCTCTGCTCTTCAGCGCTCCGGACCCGATCTTCAGCTCTTCAGCGCTGTGGGATGTATTAACCCACTCATCCAAGCCCTACAACAGTACTGTGCATTGCTGGCAGCAGAAACATCATAATGATTGCCGGAAAGCATGCTGCTCGCCAGAAATCATCCAGAAATGCACAGTGAAAACCTGACAGATAGGCCACCATCCACTTTTGCCTCTGTCAGTGTTAATACAGGAGACCATTGCCAGACCCCATCCTTTGGCTGCACACAGAGCAAAATCAGTGCAACGGAATACAGAGCTGTTAAAAAATCTGTTTTTTGGATTGTCAAAATGTGCTAAAATCATGGCTTCCAAAACCACCAAAACGATCCAACCTCTTGTTGGGTGTTCCACATTATTCTACTGCAAGAATCTCCATCAATACAATGTCAGCAAGAATCATATGCTATCAAGCTAAATCCCCTTTTAAAAGATTGATAGCTGTCAAAAATGGGTGCAATACCGTTAATCACCTCTACCAGAAAGCCAGCATTTTAAAAACATTTGTGTAAAATGGAACAACTGAACCCAAACTATGGCAAAGAAAGACTTGCTAAAAGGTGGATACAATTTAAAGCTATATTCTGAAACAGAAGACTTGATTTAAAGATATGTTGCTTATTTTCAGTTTATAATGTTATATTTTTTTCACAAGGAAGTATGCACAATTTATCAGGATGTAACTTGATGCAGTCAAAACTTCAAAAGGCTTGCTGTGCCTGGGAATCCTTCACACCTGGGGCCTTCCCAGCAACAGGAGAGGATGTTGCATGGACATGTTGATTAAAAGGGAGGAGATTTCCCCTGCTGGCAGGAAAAAGAGACAATGGATTCTTTCAGCTGAATAGAATATGCTGATTTGGGTGTGCCCGGTCCACAGCTGTCCTGGCAGGAAACAGGCTATGTGACCTCTGAGTCAGAGCCAAGTTCTGGGGGGGCGGACCAGACTGAGATGTGAATTCAATTGAGAGCAAATATATGTTTTATAAATTTGCAATTTACAAAGTGTTCCAAGCTGAGCAAAATGTCAAACTTTGAGGCGGTTAATATGAAAAATTCACTCGCAGTTTAAGACTAAGCTGGACGCCGTGTGATGTTCGGAGGCCAAACCCCGGGATTTATTAATATTGTAGATACAGTGTTTATGCTAGAAACATGAAAACTTACAGTAATGTGCTCAGAGAGGGTGTGTATGTCTGTGTACATTTTGGTGCAGAACCAATATGGGGAACTTCACCCAAAACAAAAATAAGTCGTCATTTCTGAACCCAAGCTCGTAGGAACATGGGGCTTGAACAGAGACCTACCTTAATTCATCTGTGAGGTGTACATGTATTCTCAACATCTTGTGTATCTGGGAAATATGATTTTTTATGAAAAATTGATTTTCTAAGTAAAAGCAAAGGGGAGTTTCTTCACTAGATTGTAAAACACAGCATCACTCGGACTCATTCTGACACGCTCATCCTTTCTCCAGTCAGGTCACAGGGAATTCTCTAACCTATGAAATCCTTTGGGCGTTGGGCATTTAGAATCAGCCTTCCCACCCACTTTGAAAACACATAAAAAGAGACTGCTTGGGACAGGCGAGGACACACTCACTTTTCCACTTCAACTGATTCCTGCGAAGCACTCTGCCTGACCAGATCCAGACAATATCCAGACTCCAGACTCCAGATAGATCCAGAGACCAGACTCTAGAACCAAGTTCTAGAACCTGAAAGAAAGGCCTAATTCACAAGCTGAATCCTTCTCAGCCGGCCTCAGAACTTTAGCAACCTGATTCTCACATTCAACAGCCGGGCTGAGCTGTTCTATTCTAGCCAAGAACCCTGTGCTAGGACTGAGGCCCAGACCCAGAAAGCAGGGCTATATCCAGAACCATCAGACCACGACCAGAGGCCGTGCTGTGAGCAGATCCAGTGCCTGAGACCGTCAAGGGGCGAGTGAAGTCCAAACCTGACCAGATCGGTGACAAGGCCCATTTCCATTCCATTACTAGGAGTGAGTATCTAGTCTAGAACTGTACAGAACCAATCTCTTAGTTTAAAGTAATCTTATCCCATCCATTTCAACCTGTCCAGAACTGCATTTAGAATTTTGTGTCCATCCTGTGATTCCAAATCTGTAAAGTGCCTTCTGTCATTCTGAAATCTTGACTTTATTTCTGAAAATCTACCTCCACAAAAACGTCCGTATCTTTTGAACCGCACGTCCTAGAAGCGGAATTTAACTGTCATTTTAAAGCTAAGATCCTCAGCTTTCCACCCAACTCTAAAATTCCTTATAGTTTTTCCTTAATCACGTTTTACGCACGCGCAAATAGTGCAGCAAATTGCAATTTAGCTCAATTTCACCACATGTTAGAAATAGCTGCTTCTTGCTTTCAATTGCTTAGATTCGTTTTCAACCTGGTAATCACTCATGAATCATTGCTAGTGTTGACCTGAACCAATCTAAAGTTACTATCACTTATCCTGAATACCCTTTAGTGAATTAAAATAATTTTAGCATATTTTCCCATTCATTGCAATCACATTCAAAGCGTTTTGACCTGTGTTTTAAAATCATACCTGTTTTCTCTAAGCTTGCTGGGGAACTGGAATTGAACTGCATTATTGATTGTATTCTTGAAACATGTGTACCCTCCTTCCCATCTCTTCATACTAAATAGTGGGGGGGTGAGTAGTCACAGGGGAAAAAGTGACCATGTTATCTTTTGATTGAAATCATATCAAGTCTATTTCTGTGTTGCATTATTTCCCATTATTGCATTTCCTTGAATCACATAAAAGTATTCTCTGCTACCTTATCCTTCATAGCCATACTCCTAAGTGATTAAAGAGATTGTAATTTTGTAATATTGTTGATTACCGTCCATATTCATAAGTGTGCTACTCAAATATTATTTTATTCATAAAAGTGTGATATATATATTGCTCATTTCTTCAAATACATCTTTTAATTTGCAAAACAAACCTACTTCTTGGCTCAGTGAGGTCGGGGAGATCCATAGAGAGGGGCATTATATAAGGGTTTATCATCCAGATTTAAGAACTTTGACATAAAAATATATAAATAAGGGCTTCCATTGGGCATCCAGACTAGGCATTGACCTGGTTGGAGTGCTGCATTGAAGTCATTTACAGCGCTCCGGACCCGATCTTCACCTCTTCAACTCTCCGGACCCGACCTACGGAAGAAAGAAGAAAACAAGTTAGAACTAGTAAGCGCGCACATGCAAATAAAGCCTCAGTCTCCAGCGCGACCACAGAAACTTACCTTCTGAGGCGAGTCAAGCGGAACACTTCCCTCTGTGCCCGCATCCAGCTGACAGCCCGTTCTGAGTCCTGCAAAGACAACAATCTCATTAAAACGCTCTGCGTGTTCCCAATCAACTCCCACCTTGAAACCTGCATGCAAACCAGTGAAGTAACTGGTTTCCATTGAACTTACCTTCTGCTCACAGTTGGACTTACCTGTGGGCTCCTGGATTTAAGCCCATTCATTGAACTCATGGACATAGCCAGTGCAGTAACTGGGCAAACTCCGAAGAGTGCATTTTGCACCAAGGACTGCCTGAACCTTGTGAAGTAACTAGATCTGAATCCCAGACTTCAGCGCCACTGCAGATGCAGGATGGAGAGCGTGCCACATTAGACCAAAAGGTGAGCCACACTCCCGTAAGGGAACACACTCCACTGGGACACAGGGAGGGCGGAGGGTGGTTTAGGAAGTCTATTTACGGAATCCCCTCTAAACACCGATTCTTTTGGCAGGTCTGTTTCCCAGTCCCGGGGTTATGAGAGGAAGAATCCAGAGGACTCCATTGCTCCCGCAGAGACCCAGGTGAGCGTGACAGAATACAAAGCCTACCGTAAACCACTCTGCCTAAGCAATGAAAACTTCAGAAGTGGATCAGTTGTCCCAGCTTCTGGGGGAGTTGCGAGCAGAAGTGCATGCAGCCCGTGCGGAGACAAATGCTCTGAGGCACAAGTTGATAGTCAACAGAGACAAGACTGACGAGATAGCCTGGCAACTACTCCAAACCCAGGTAGGGCGGCCACCACTGCCAGGAGGAGCTGCTGCATCCTCAACCCCTCAGGCTTAATCCGTAACCCCTGTATAGGTGATACTCCCGGGTAACATCCCATTAGCGCCACCGGAGAGATTCATGGGAGACCTGAAGAAATTTGGAGCCTTTTGAACCAGTGCGTTTACATTTTTTGTGCAAACCCGGGTTTTTCTCCAACGACCAGTCCAAGGTGGCCTTTGTGCTATCATATCTACGGGGCCATGCAGTGGACTGGTCTGTCCCATTAGTAAGCAGGGATGACCCCTTACTACGTGATTATGCCGGTTTCCATCGTGAGTTGGAAAAGCTCTTTGCTCGTCGCACACAAGGACAGGCCTTAGATGATGAGCTGTTATCACTCCGACAGAGCAGTGAGGATCTTCTGGCTTATGTGGCCACGATCAACCAGCTAGTGGCCGAGAAAAATTGGCCAGGACAAAAACAAGTTACCTTGTTTTACAGAGGTTTACGTGGGGAACTAAAAGATGTACTTGCGCAGGTAGTGAACCCTCCGGATGGTTGTGCTGAGTACATCGACTTAGCACTCTAGCTTGATCATCGGCTACAAAACCGGAAAACAGACTGTGCCTGTTCAGAGAGTAGAACATTCTATGTATGGCCCAAGGAGTCAGCCCGGCCCTCAGCAGAAGCGCACCCTGAGCCTATGCAATTAGGCGTAGTACAGGGTCCTCTTACTAAGTCAGAGCTCGACAGGAGGCAAAAAGAACAGCTATGCCTGTACTGCAGTCAATCAGGTCATTTCCTCTGCAGCTGCCCAGCAGAACCACCTCGGAAGACAGTAGGGGCCATGGATGGGAATAAAGGCACGGAGGAGATGGAAAACTCTAACGCCCGACAGACATAGAGGTCGGTTTGTCAAGCATGGTAAAGACCCCTCAGACCTCCCACTTTGCTATTCCAGTTGTCTTAAATCCACCACACTCGCCCAAGATGCATGCAATCGAGGTTTTCATTGACAGTGGGGCCGCAGGCAATTACATGGACTTAGAAACTGCTGACCGGATGCGGTTATCATTTAGCCCAAAGGCAATAGCCGACGATGTGACTGTGGTAGATGGTTCCCAGCTACTTTCTGGCCCAGTTACTCATCCTGCTACTGATGTCACACTCCTCTGCCATGATGGTCATAAGGAAATGATCTCCTTCAATCTAATTACAGCTCCACAATTCCAGGTGATTCTCGGTATGCCCTGGTTGGAGGTTCATAACCCCCATATAGACTGGCGAGCAAGAACACTAGTTTTCCCAAAAGAATGCAGATGCTGTTATGAAAAACCCCAATCCTCAGAATGCCCGCTACTCACGTCCCCTAAGTCGGTGTCTGTGCTAGGGATTACAGGAGTCCTGCCACCCGAATACCAGGAATTTCAAGACGTGTTTGCTAAAGAACAAGCTAATACTCTTCCACCGCATCGTTCCTATAACTGCCAAATTGATCTACTACCCGAGGCCCAAGTACCATGCAGCCGAATCTATGCTTTGACCGACGAAGAGAACACTCATTTAAGGAAGTATCTGGACCAATATCTAGCAAACGGATTCATCCGTCCTTCAATATCACCTGCAGTGTCACCGTTATTCTTCGTCCCCAAGAAGGAGGGTGATCTCCGCACATGTATTGATTACCGGGCATTGAATCAGGTCACCATAAAAAATAGGTATCCGCTGCCATTAATTCCGGTCCTGTTAGACCAAGTACGACAAGTGAAAGTCTTTATGAAACTAATCCTCCGAGGAACCTATCACCTAGTGCGCGTTAAAAAAGGTGACGAAAGGAAAACCACGTTCCGCACCAGGTACAGCTTATATGAATACCAAGTAATGCCATTCAGGCTTTGTAATGCCCCAGCGGCGTTTCATCATTTCATGAATGATGTTTTACGGGAGTTACTTGACGTGTGTGCAGTAGTGTACATCGACGATATGCTCATCTATTCGTCCAACCTGCAAGATCATATCACACACGTGCGAGCGGTACTCTGCAAGCTGCGTGAAAACCACCTTTACGCCAAGCTTGAAAAATGCTTGTTCCATGTCACTGAGGTGGAATTCCTGGGGTTCGTGCTGTCTCCACAAGGCATCAGGATGGACAACAGAAAGATAGAGGCCATACTTACTTGGCCTTCGCCCACATCTCTAAAAGGGGTGATAAGCTTTTTAGGCTTTTCAAATTTTTACCAAAGCTTCATACCCGGCTTTTCACACCTGGTGCACCCGATAACCTCACTACTCCGCAAACACCGAAAGTTCGAGTGGACGCATGCTGCAGAAGAAGCCTTTCGTGCACTGAAAGACAGGTTCACCTCAGCCCCCGTGTTACAGCATCCACAAGCTGATCTCCCATACATTGTGGAAACCGATGCGTCCAGTGAAGCCATGGGGGCCGTCCTATCTCAGTGGAATCCGGCAACTGGCCACTTACATCCTGTGGCGTTCTGGTCAAGGAAATTTTCTCCAGCGGAATTAAACTATGTCATTACAGACAAAGATCTCCTAGCAATCAGGAATGCACTCAAGGAGTGGAGGCACTATTTACTTGGCACCAAGCACTCCATCACGATCATAACCAACCATCAGAACCTACAATACTTACGCTCAGCTAGTGCCCAATCATCACGACAGCTTCGCTGGACATTGTTCCTAACTGAGTACGACTTTGTAATCACTTATCGACCAGGAGTTAAGAATGGCAAGGCAGACGCGTTATCCCGCATCGGCAAAGGAGAAGAGGCCTACAACAACCCAGATCCAGTGGACATAATCCCCAGTGATAAAATCCTAGGCATTTGCGACAGTACTCTCTCACCGCTGGATGCGCTCAAGAAAGAAGTGAAGAGTAGGATTCCTGCTGAAGAGTTGAGGACTTGGAACCAAAAGGGAGCTCACTTTTCCATACAAGACAATCTCCCCTATTTCCAGGGATGCCTGTACCTGCCTACACATGCTCTTAGAGAAGAGATCCTAACCCTTGGAGGGTCACCCGGGAGGGGCTAAAGCACTGGCCAAGGTAAAGAGACACTATTGGTGGCCAACCAGGCGGAACGACACACTGAATTTTGTGAACTCTTGTGGAATATGCACTCAGAATAAGGCATCAAGGCAAAGACCAGTTGGTCTACCACAATCCCTGACTATACCTCCTGCTCCTTGGCACACAGTGTTGATGGATTTTGCCATGGACCTACCCTCCTGTTCTGAGTACACCACCATCCTGGTGGTGGTTGATCTCTTTTTTAAAATGGCCCACTTTATACCTTTAAAGGGGATACCTTTGGCTCAAGTTTTAGCCCAGAATTTCCTAGACCACATAGTGAAATTACACAGCAAGTTAGAACTAGTAAGCGCGCGCATGCAAATAAAGCCTCAGTCTCCCGCGCGACCACAGAAACTTACCTTCTGAGGCGAGTCAAGCGGAACTCTTCCCTCCATGCCCTCATCCAGCTGGCAGCCCATCTGAGTCCTGCAAAGACAACAAACTCATTATAACGCTCTGTGTGTTCCCAATCAACCTCCCACCTTGAAATCTGCATGCAAACCAGTAAAGTAAATGGTTTCCATTGACCATACCTTCCGGTCACAGTTGAACTTACCTGTGGGCTCCTGGACTTAAGCCCATTCATTGAACTCACGGACATACCCAGTGCAGTAACTGGGCAAACCCCGAAGAGTGTGTTTCGCACCAACGCCTGCCTGAACCTAGTGAAGTAACTAGCTCTGAATCCCAGACTTCATTGCCCCTGCAGATGCAGGATGGAGAGCACGCCATATTAGACCAAAAGGTGAGCCACACTCCCGTAAGGGAACACACTCCACTGGGACAAAGGGAGGGTGAAGGATGGTTTAGGAAGTCTATTTACGGAATCCCCCCTAAACACCCATTCTTTTGGCAGGTCTGTTTCCCAGTCCCAAGGTTACGAGAGGAAAAATATGGAGGACTCCATTGCTCCTGCAGAGACCCAGGTGAGCGTGACATTTGCCGCCTATGCTCACAGCCACCTGTGGTTCCTCTTCTGGTACTACACTTACTGATAGGATTGGGCATACCAAACCCCTCTGTTGGCTGTCCTATGTGTGTTTATGTTGGTGCTGGTGGATAGGAAAGGATTGGCCCAAAATACCACTGCGCCCATACAGTATGGTACCATGACCTGGGGTAACAAGTTGGTGTCCCATTGCTGTTTGGTTGTCTGCGCTTGTGTCTGTAACTGAAGCTGTGCCTGTAGAGGATTTGGCAGTTGATATTGCTGAGGAGTGCTACCGGTGGGCAAGATGAATGGAGTTTGTGGCTGTGAAGGTGGTTCTGCTTTTTGCATGGACACATGTTGCGGGGGCATCATTTGTGCATTCTGGGCATTAGGGATAGACACAGATTGCTGTGGTGGTATTATGTTATAATGTGTAATGGCTTTGGAGTGGAATTCTACCCCGTAGAATTCCACTCTTGTTCTAATGTCATGTTTGCATTTGTTGAATGTTCCACATTCCAAGAACAACGGTTATGAGTTTAAGTGGAGAGCTGTAATGTAGGCTGAGCGCTGCTCAGCTCAGGCTGGTTGCCATTAAAGGATATTCACTTACCTACAGTGTACGCCTCCTTATTACACTGCCGACAAAGGTGGGATTCGAACCGACGTAGCCACCCGCTGCCCAGCAGTTGCCTACATTCCCTTCCCTGAGGCCAGCCCGTTCCCAAGTGCTGCCCAGGCCTGCCAAGGGAAGAGTTCTCCGGCCGACGCTGCCCACATCGAGCGAGTACCTCTGATGGAAGAGAGGTATTTCCCCGCACGTCCACTTCAACCTGGCCTGCGCTCCCCAGCCAGGGTCTAGCACGGTGTCTCCGCTTCATCAGGAGTGCACGAGCAGGAAGGTGAGAGGAGACCTTCCCATGCACGCAGACAACAGTGACCAGCGTACCTGGCCAGCGCTCCCCACCCAGGATCGAGCGCGGTGACCCCGGAGCAGGTGCTGGAGTGCAGGCGAGCAGGAGGAGGGCTGCCCCCGCGCCCCCGGCCTGCGCTCCCCGTCCCGGGTCGAGCGCAGCCACGCTGCAGCAACTAGAGTGCAGGTGAGGAGTAGGAGGGCTGGGTTGCCCCGCGCCATCTGTGGCCGAAGTCAAGCGTGGGTCTCCCGTTGTCACCGGGAGTCTTGGAAAGGAGGTGAAGACCATAGGGGGAGGACGAGGGGCAAGGAGCTGTAAACTCACACGCGTCGGCATCTGTAGCCGGCTTGTCGAGAGGGCAACGCGTGACGTATCAACACGCATCTAGGGGCGTTTCAGCTGGATCCTGTTGAATAGTTAACCCTGTGTGAACAATTCAAGAGTTTGTGACTGCGTTGACCTCCACATGCCTAGGATCTGCAGTATTCTGTGATCAGTGACAATTTAAATTGCCGTCTCCTTGCCTAGCACTAGCAAAGTTATAGACCGACATTGTTGTCGGGGGGAATTCTCCCGGGGTCGGCTGGGCCGTCCGCGGACCTCCAGGCTGGGAGGCCCCAACTCCTCCCGCGTATAGAAAAATGAGTATGAGGCACACACAAGAAGCAAGGTGGTTCTGCTGTTTATTGAACAACGGCAGGGATGGGTCTAGGATCGTACGCGTCCGTCCTGGCTCTCGAAATTCGTGGGGCTCGCAGGCCCCTTTTTGCTTCAGTATGACGCGCTACTTGCGTCACCTGGGAAAGTTAACAAAAAACCTATCGCCACTCTGGATTGGTTTCTCGAGTGGTAGGGTTAGTATAGCATACGTATAGAGAACGCTGTCAGTGGTTGAGGGTCAGTCAGGTGGTATACTTGGGTTGTCCCTTCTATTAGTTACATGAAAATTGTTACACGAAGACCCCTAATGATTGGCTAATGTTAATGGCGTCAGTGATTAGTGCTCCATGTTCTGATTGGTCCACTCGCGAGCCCCCCAGCCTGGGACCATCGTTGTTCCCAGCTCGCGGTGTACCTGTCATTTGCAACAATATGTAACTATGTGTTTATGCAGACAATGCGTGGATTTGCTCATATGCCTGAGAGCAGACTATTCCCACCACTGTAGGTGTCCATTGGGTCATTTCATTGTTGCAGCCTGTGTCTCAAACCTGGGACCTAGGCAACTTCTCCCTCCTGGGTCTGGCACTCTGTCAGGTTCGGCTTGGTCACGTGAGGAGAGACCGTGGTTGAGGCAGAATTCTGCGCATTTAATGTTGTATTTTCTACTGTGTGTCTGGCTTGGTTTGCAGGTGTGACCTTGGCTTCGGCTTGTGGCATGCGAGTTGCAACATTGCCCCTTGGCTGTCAGTTATCGCTGGGCTCGTTCTGCAGGGTCAGCAATTGTACTCTTGTTCGTTCAATGTTCGTGGAGGCTCTTGCTTGCGGCCTACTTGGGCCTGGTGCATAGGTGGGGATGTTCAATGCACGGCACTTTAAGTTATGGTATCATATTGCTTCATATCCAGTATCATGTCTTCGTTGTATTTTTCATCACAATGCATGGGTTAGGAGAAGCGTCAGCAAGCATTTTAGATGAGTGCTTTGTGCGTCGTGCATTTCTGCATTTTGAAAAACCTATGTGAAAAATAATAAAGATGCGCGTCAGTGGGTGTGTCCGTCACCTACGTCATAGCACTGAATATGTTCTTCGTGTGGATTGGTGTGGGGGTGTCCAGTGTGCATGGTTGCACGGGTGTTCTGACCGTTGGCTAGGTCGTCATGGCATCTCTAACGATGTGTTTATTTACTGTTGAATGGTTCAGTCGAGTTCATCCATGCCGCAGGTGTCGGCTTGAGCAGGGCAGGCTGGTGGGCAGGCTGGTGGGCACATCCGTATGTTCCTGTACCAGGGTATTTGGTCGTCTGGTAGATAGGCAAATTCATCTCGTGGCGGGTGTCTGGGCCGCGATCCTCTAGGCCAGGGGCACGAGGGGATTGGGGGGAGTCTTTTGTCCCCTTCTCCCACTTCAGTCCCCCCTCTGGTCGACTTGTCGACCACAAACATATCTTTTTCCTTATCTCCTCTTACTCTCCATATTTTAGTTACACCTCCCAGGTGTCCATAGTGGTTGACATGGTCTTCAAATGACCAATACATATACACACAGCTTCCTCCAGGTGTGCAGTATACCCATTTCCCGATGTAGCTCCTCAGGTTTCTTGGGTTTTTGAGCTTCACGGATGGCGGGTCCAGGTGGTTGGTGATGATCTGTTTGCGCAGTTTTTCTCTTTCTTTTATTATTGTGTCTGTGTGCTGGCCATCATCAGTCGGCATCAAGGGGTGCATACCAACCATTTCGATCATTTCGTCTGTAGTGCGTGCTTTCCGGGCTTTCCAAAACCTTATTATGATCAGTGCAGCTCCAGCCAGTATTATACATCCAACTATAATCTTCAGTCCGTCCGACAGCCATGATGGCATCCATGACCATAACATTGAAAACCAGCTGTCATCCTTCTTCACTCCTTTACTTTCTTCCATCATTTTGGGGTGCATCTGGGCCAGTTGTGATACTGGTTCAGTGAGTGTACCATTGTCAGCATCGTTAGCAGGAATAAATGTGCAGCATGATTGTCCTATCTTTGCGCAAACTCCTCCTTCCATTGCTGTAAGGAGATCTAATACGTATCTGTTCTGTAGTGCTACCATCCTCACTGCTCGCAGTTCCTCTTTTATTGCGTTGAATCCATTTACTGTATAATTAATTGTCATCATCAGCTCCCATCGGGTTATCTGGAGCCATTTTGCGTTTGCGTAAGCTTGTAGTCCCGGATGTATTATTGACGAGAAAAACATTGCTGCTCTGCTGAATAGTCTGCGTTCTGGTGTGATTGATATGAGTGCTGTTTCCGACCTTCCCCATAGGTAATTTCCTGTCAGAGGTTCTCCTTGTCTCTTTTTTCTATTCAGGGCATTATTGTTGTTGTTGTTTTCGTTGTCTGACCCCCTCTGAGATTGTACAGATCTCTTCTTCCTCTTGTTCCCTTCATCCATTTTAGGGAAGTTCGCCATGTTCACATGCTTCTGGGGCACCACTAGTGATGGTACATTAATGTGTACCATTGTGCATATACCGTTCCACAGAGGGGGCAATGTGTGGTATGCCTTGTTTACGCAGGCCCAGTAGTGGTCCATTAATACTGCTGTTCCTGCTCCCCCCTCAGGTAGCTCTAACACGCTGGCACAGTTGGTGTTGTATCCCACGTCCACTTCTCCTCTATGTTGGTAGCATAGCTTAGGTGCAGACAGCGGCAGTATGCTCATTGGGTCTTCATCCTTCTCCATCCACGTCAGCATGGGTACGTACTTGCCCCAAATCGTCCAACATCTGTTATTGTGTTCATCAATAGTGGTAATATTTTCTCTTGTTACCATGTTGCTGCCAACCACTCCTATGTCCCATTTACACCTTCCCTGTTATTGTTACCAGTGGTCTTTCCCAACATCCTTGTGTACCAGGAACTTCAGTGGCGTACCAGTCACATGGTAGGTATTGTAGTGTTACTTTCTTCGTTTCTCCCTTTTCAGGACCACTTGTCATGTATCTGAATGCTTCAGCATGCAAACTGCTCTTGTGGTAACTCAAATAAGTCTTGTGGAAGTTGTTTTCGTATGGATATGTGTCTCACGTTTTCCACACCAGTCTCACCACCGTCCCTTGATATCGCCCTCTCGTTTGGAATAGTGCCAGGTATATTATACATCATGCTGTATTTTCATCTATTTCTGTGGCAACGAATGTTCGAGAAGCGCTCATGGCGTATGGGATCAATGAGCATACATAGCAGCTGTCTTCTGTTGTCTGCTTACCTATTTGGGTCATGTGCTGGTACCACATGTTGTTCGAGACGTGTGCTGAATCTGTTATGTAATTATCAATACCTTTATTATCTGAGTATGTGCTGCGTTTAACTCTATTTCCCTTATGTGGAGGTTTGCTAGTACCACCTGACGTAACACCTGTTGCAGCCGTGGGTGGGGGTACATTAGGTTTGGGTGCAGCCAAAATATTGATAGCATAACTTTTCTGCCATACAGAGGCAGCCAAAAAACCAGTGATCATCAAAACCCCTATCATTTTTATTACAAAAGCTAGTCTCACCGGCATTTGCTCTTACCTTGCTGCAGTCCGGCAGCTTATTCTTGCGACGTTAAAGTTGCCCGCCTGAAAATTCTCAATACGCTTGTTATTATTGTTAGTTGTCGTTATCAAGCCCTCCCTATTAGGTAGTCGTTCAGTGCCCAGGCGAAGAGCTGTTCCCACGCCAATCTAAGCGATCTATCTCTTAGGGCAGGTAAGTGTTGGTGAAGATGGGGCATTGATTGTTCTATGGCCAAGATAAATGCGGTGTAGTAAACACGTATCCTCCTTCTTTTTAGGTACTTTGGCCTTTTTATGTGATATACAAATTGGTGTGATAGGGCTTCAGGGTAATTATCGTCTGAGGGTAGCATCTACTCCTGGGCAATGTACGCTGTTAGTTATCTATTTTCTTAGCAATGCAATAATACACGGTACCTGCATGTGCGAGAAAGAAAAAGAAAACATACGAGTGTTTACATGTGTATATGTGCAAAACAATGTCCTTCAATTGGGTGGTGGCTGTAGTGGGTCGGGGGTTTGTGGGCAGAGGGTTTGGGGCTCAACTGGCGGAAGTGTCTTTACTCTTTGATCGTGTGACCATGGGGTGGGTGGTATCGGAATTACCAGTTTCTATTTCAGTAGTTGTCTCTGGGGATTCTGGGGGGTGGCAGGGTATGGAGACACTGAGGTCGTCAGCTGTGGTAGACGTCTCTTTCTCCGTAGGTGACGCTGTCGCTGCTCTTCCAATGGCCCTGTCGGTGACGCTAGGGCGGGTCTGGAGTTTGCAGATCTTCACGTCGTGTAGGTGATTCCAAGCACGCTTATCCTGCAACTTTACTGCTCTCGTAGATACCTCCTCTACCAGGTGGGGACCAGTGAAGCGTGGGCTGTTCCACTTTCGATTGAAATTGCGGAGTAGCACGTGGTCACCTTTAGCAATTTTGCACAGTTTTTCCTTTTCCAATTCTTTATCCGCGTCTTCTTGTTGATAACTCTTAGACCCGCCCCGCGTGCGCTCGAGCTGTTGAGACACAAACACTACACTAGTAATCAAAGAAGACACATATTGGTACATTTCATCACCAAGGACAGTTGCAGTGTTTTCATAGTCTGTGAATGCTCTTGATGTTGGCGTTAGAGGAAGGCGCATTTGACGTCCGGTCACCACCTCGTGAGGAGTGAGGTGGTGGTCGGAGCTTGGTCTATTCCTTAGCTCAAATAGAGCAATACAACCAACTCTTCTTTGTTGTTTGCTGTATCTTTGCAATTGCCTCCTTCAATAGGCCATTCAGGCGTTCGCATATACCGTTGGCCTGCGGGTGAAATGCACACGCAAATTTATGCTTGATGTTCAATAAGGATGTGATGTGCTGGAACATTTCATTAGCGAAGTGCGGGCCGTTATCCGACCGCAGTACCTCGCACACTCCCCACCTGGGGAAAACCTCCCTCACTAGAAATTTAGCTGCTCTGAATGCATCTGGATGCGAGCAGGGTCCTGCCTCAATCCACCTGGAGAATGGGCATACCACTACAATCATATACCTATTCCCTTGACATACATTGATCATATCAACGTAATCAATATGGATATGCAGGAAGGGTCCCTCTGGCCGGGGTATAGTACCTTTTATCACTTGCAGCGTGTGACCGGCCGTAAACTGTTGACATGTGAGACAATTGCTGATAAAATTTGTCACATGGGAATTTTACTCGGGGCAGAACCAGTCTTCCCTAATTCATGCTGCAATAACTTCCTTGCCTGTATGGGCTGGGTGATGGAGTTGGCTCAGGGCGGTGTTCAATAGTGCCAATGGCATTACCATCTTTCCAGTGTTACCCTGACGCCATAGTGCGTCAGTTGGCGACATTGTACATCCTCTTTTTACCCATATTTCTTTTTCTGCCATTGGTGCAGCCACTTGTAACTCCATTATCTGTGTGGCTGGGAGATGAGTGTACCCTTCTCTCATTAACATCTCTTTAGCTATCCCCCTCCCTCTCCCTCTCTCTGACTCTGGGGGGTTCCATATCTCACCAAAATAAGCAGCATACTTTGCATGTGCGTCTGCTGCTGCATTTCCTTTTGAGATATGATCTTCTCCATTAGTGTGTGCGAGACATTTGACCAAAGCTAGTTCTTGGGGATCATTTATTACTTCAATAAACTCTGCTAATAAGAAAGCATGTTGCACTGGGGTGCCGTCAGCTCAACTAAACCCTCTTCTCCTCCATTTTGTCAATCCTGAGTGGACAGTAGACGTGACATATGCGCTATCAGAATATATAGTTACTCTTTTGTCAAAGCTTTCCTTCAACGCCAAGATCAGTGCAACCAATTCTGCTGCTTGAGCAGAGTAATGTTGTGGTAATTGTACACATTTCACCGCCACACACACCAATTCCTCTGTCATTTTTACAACTGCTGCCCCAGTTCTCCTTATCCCATCACTCTGGTCTATTGTTGATGACCCATCAATGAACAAGAGCTCTCCTCCCTTTAGCGCATCCTCTTCAACTTTTCTAGTACATGAGTACATCTCAGTAGTCTGCGTACAATCATGAGCATAGTGCCTTCCTCAATAACTTCCGCTATAAACCTTGCAGGATTAACTGTGCTGCATCTAACAATGGATAATTCTGGTCTAGATAAGATGATCTCATAACCTGACGCCCTCTGCGTGGTTAGTGTGGACTTAGGCTTGTTCAATATTGCAAATAGTGCATGTTCCACAAATAGCGTCGTTGGGCACCCCATTGTAATAGATGATGATTTCTCTACCGCAAAGGCAGCTGCGGCGAGACCTTGTTCGCAAGGGAAATGACCTAACATAACAGGATCCAAGTGACCGCTATAGAATGCTACTGGCTTGTATCCCATGCTTGTTTTTTGGGCCAACACTGCTTTCATTACTGCTGAGTCGCAATGTGAAAATATAAAGAATTGACGTTCATAATCTGGGGTGGCCAGTACCGGAGCAGTTGATATTGCGTCTTTCAATTCATCCAAGGCCTCTTTCATTTCCATTGTCCATCCCAATTTTTTCTCCCCTTTTTTAGCTTCTCTCAATGCTTCAAGTAGGGGTCCTATGTATGAGCTGTAATCAAATACCCATGCTCTACAGTAGTTGCACTATCCCAGGAACTGCTGCAGCTCCCTCACTGTTTGTGGCAATGGCGTTTTTGATATAGCCTGTGCTCTTTGTGGTGCAATCTTTCTTCGTGTTGGGATATCAGCTGCCCAATGTATAATACCTGTTCCTGACAGTACTGTAACTTTTCTTTGTCTACCTTGTAAACCTTTTCAGCTAATATTGTCAGCATCTTCAATGAGTCCTCCCTGCATCTTTTTTCGCTTGTGCTGCAAATTATTATGTCGTCAACATATTGCAACACTGTACTTTCCAATTCAATGTTTCCCAAGTCCATCTGTATTACTCTGTTGAAAATTGAGGGTGACTCGCAGTACCCTTGTGGCAATCTGGTTTGTTTCCATTTTGTGTTTCTGTACGTGAAGCTTGTCAGATCTTGTGAATCTGGATGCAGGGGTATTGAGAAAAAGGCATTTTTGAGGTCAATCACTGTAAATCGCGATGCCTCTGCTGGAATTCCACACAATATTGTGGCCGGGTTTGCTGCTATGGGGTATTCTGCTTCCACTATGTTGTTCAAGGGCCTGAGGTCCTGGATGAAACGCCAAGACCCTCCTTTAGCTTTGCGCACTGGATATACGGCTGTGTTACATGGTGATTCTGATGGTACCAATATGCCATTATTTATAAGGGCCGTTATTGTTTCATATATGCCCTCATCTGCCTCTTTTGATAGTGGGTATTGCTTCACTCTAGGGAGTTTTGCACCTTTTTTCAATTTTATTCTTACTCCCCCTATACTTTTTATACACCCCACGTCATAGGGACTAATAGTCCACAATGATGTTGGAACTTTTGCCATATCCTCCTCAAAAAAAGGAACTGGGGTGGATGTGGGTGCTTCAAGTGCCATTGCAATTTTCTGTGCCACTTGTTTGTATGTCACTCTTAGCCATATATCTACACTCATCATAAATACCATTTCACCCTCTTCCTTTTCTTCTGAAAAGAGCTCCTCGTCTGACACCTGGGTGAGCCTGCATACCTCAGCTAGGGCTATCACTGCCCTCCATGCTCTTCCTTCCCTGTCTTGGGCATGTACTGCGATGTAATCAGCAGTCGCTATAATACTCTCCATGCTCACTGAAATCACCTTTCCTTCTGGTTCATTGGCTGGTGTTTCTGGTCTAAACAAATATGCTGTCGGTCTCCTCCAGATCTTTCCTTCTATTCCTGGCATCCATGCGAATGCCATGTCTGTTCCGTAATGGAACAGTTCGCCATCTACTGGCTCAGCCCTAATCACTGTCTGTCCACAGTATGCTTGCATAATTTGCCGTGCAGTGAGCATGTTTATTCCAGGAGTGGAACAAATTATGCCGTCCTCCGTGAAGGAGATTGTCATATTCAACCTGCTCATTATGTCTCTCCCGAGTATGTTTACTGGTGAGTCCCTTGAATATAAAAGCGGGACGGACATGTCATAATCCCCTATCGATAAGGGGATGTTATCAGTAAAGGGAACCAACCCCTAGCCCCAGAGAATCCTTGGGTGTTCATGGCCTCACCTGACATCTTAAATTTACCTTCCCTTATGCAAGACCGGGTTGCCCCGGTGTCAACAAGGAATGATAATTTTTTTTCACCTATCGTTACCTCTATGCGTGGTTCCTCTGCACTATTAGGTGTTACCGACAGGATGGGACACACCAAGGCCGTCTGTGGGCTATCCTATTGTGGGTATAATGATTGACCACTTCCTGTGTAAGGGTTGTGTCCCAGGACCGTCACCCTTCCCAGTTGTGTTTGCTGTAGCTGTGTATTGGTAGAGGTTACTTTATGGTCTTGAATTTGAGCGGGTTGCTGTACTGGCTGCACTTGAGGTTGTTGTGTTATCGCTACCTGTTGTTGTGGTATTGAATATGTCTGTGGCTGTTGTTGTGTTACTAGTTGTTGCTGCACATTTCCCGGTTGCAGTACCTGCTGTTGTTGGTGGCCCTGCTGTTCCCTTGTAGGCCCTTGTTGTCCCTGTTCTCCCCATGCTGGTGTGCCGGGTCTCATTCTACATGTGCGTGGCATGTGTCCTAGTAATCCACAAATCCAACATACCGGTGGTTCCCTGGTCTGCCATGGAAAACTCCCTGAATTGTCCTGGTATACTGGTTGCCCAGTGGGGTTGAAACTTCTGAATCCTCCCCCTTGCTGTTGTGTGTTATAGCCGTATCCCCTCCCCCTCATCATTCCTCCCCTTCCCCTGTTGTAATTATAATATCCAGCTCCTGGTGTTGAGAATCCTCCTCCCATGTTAGTCGTGTATGGTGGGGGTGGGGGCAGCTGTTGTGCTACAATCTGTGGTGATTGTATTTGGGATGGATCTTGTGCAGCCACTACTTGCGTGGGGTTTGATGTCATTGTTGTAGGTGTAGTTATTAGTGCACCTTCCATCGTGTATTTAGTAAGTTTTTTCTGCACCAATTTAGCCTCTTCCGCTTTTCTATCCTCTTCCTTTTGTTTCATCTTTTCTTGCCATGTCCTACAATGATGTACTATCGTCAGTTGTATTTCTGGCCATGCTTTTGCTTCCATCCCCACTACTTTCTTCAATTGTTTCTGCACTGCTTCTGGGAGCCCTTGTATTAGTAAATGATAGAATATTGCTGGTGTTTTGTCCCATTGCTCTCTAGTTTCCATACGCCACTTCTCTTGAATTTCCTGGATATAATCAACAGGATCTTCGTTCTCACGCATCTTGCGAGATGTAATCGCTCCTATGTCTGATGTGTCTGAGTATTGTACCCTTAATGCTTGCCATAATGCATGTCTGCAGTTTGCGAATGGCGCCCCGTCGTGTGATGTGTTTGTTATTGTGACCTCGGGGAAGCCTGCTCTCTTCCAGATGTCATCTGCTGCATCCCCCAATATTGATATTAGGAGGCCCTTTACATCTCCTACTGCCAGTTTTTGTCCTGCGGTGTGTTTTTCCATTTCATATATCCATTTCCACACACCCCCACTTAATGATGGGAGCCTGCACTTTATATTTTCCTTGTCTGCATGCTTCCAAGGGATGTATTGTGGTCTAACCCCTCCCCTCTCCAAAAGTGGCATTAGGTTGTGTCCTGTTTGACCCCCTGGGTTCCCCAGAGTCGAGTCCGTGTACCCCTCCTCTTCTTCCGTGTCGTCTACATCGTCTGTTGTGTCCATATTTCCCCTGCTCGTAACTGTTTCTCCTCCATCTCTTCCCCTTCTTTTATCATTTCCTTTATTTAATGTGGGCGTGTGTATTCGTTCTTCCTGCCTGCATCCAAGGAGGTCTCTAAGCCTGCCTGCGTAGGGTGTGTGTTCGTGAGGGGCGGGTGCGGGTGTAGGTGGGCATGTTGCACGGGATGAGTGTGGGGTGGTGGAGCATGTTGGACGGGATGATGAGGGTGTAGCTGCACGTGTGTGCCTTCCCGCCATTCCTTGCTCTTCCCTCTCACTTCCCCCCAGTTCCTCCTTTCTTCTGCAGGCCCATGGTGATTCCCTGTTAGTCCGGGTGATGTACAATTTATCTAAGCTTTCCCTTTCCCTATTTCTTCCTTCCTTTTCCATTCCTTCTTCTTCCTCGCTACAAAAGTCATCCAGGAGCGACAACCCCCAATCTGTCTTTTTCCCCCTAATCGTTACTGTTTTTAAATCTATTAAATCCGTTCCTCACGGTTCTTCCTTACCAATTGCTCCCGTTTGTGCTGATGTTGTTGCTACTTCTGTGTCTCTGCGTACATATCTCATTACTTCACTCTCCCCTCTCCTATCTTCTCTTTCCCCTTCTTTTTTCTCCAGTATCTCTCTACCAATTTCCTCTCTTTTCTTTATTAATTCCTCCATTATTTCACTACTCATCTTTTCCAATATCCTTTCCTCTTCTCTCTTCCTTTCCCATCTCTCTCTTTCCCGCTCTAATATGCTCTCTATCATCCTCCCTTCTTCGTATTTCTTGGTCGTTTCTGATAGTATGTTCCTCTTCCATATTTCCATTTCTTTTTCTTTCTCTTCTTCCTCTCTTTTCTTATCGCGCTGTGCCGCTCGAGATACCCTTTCAGCTACTGCCTTTACCCTTTCAGCTTCTCTCTTTCGTTCTTCAGTTCGTTCCCGCATTTTTTCCAACTCATTCTTACTTTCTTTCCTTTCCCATGCTCTCTCTCTTTCCTCCCTCTCAAGCTGCTTGATCAGGGAATTTTTCTCATTCCTTAATTCTGCTAATCGTTCCTCCAAAATCTCTTCTTGTTCTCGTAACAGCTCTTCCTCCTTTCTTTTCCCCCTTCCCCTTTCATCTCGCTCTTTCTCTCATTATCCTGGTCCATTTTCCTTACTACCTCCTTCTCTTCTCCTGTTAATGAACCTCGTAATTTTAATAATACCTGCGCAGCTACCCACTCATCATGTCCTATTGCTGCAATTTGTTCTTCGCTAGTCTTCCCCTCCCCTGCGGGCATCTTCGTATAAGTTGTCTGCTCCCCTCCATTGTAGCCACCTGTAGCTGTATATGGTGGTGGGCTGTATGCCGGGTTCGAGTACCCCTCAGCCGCCCTTAATTGTTCTCTCACTATTTCTCGTAGTTCCGTTAAAGGATATAACTCCCCTTCCTCTTTTTTCACTACCTTTGCTAGGGGCATGTCGTCGCCCTGTTCCTTTTTTATTTCTTTTTCGTTTAGGTTGCTACTCTTTTCTCCTCCCTCTTGTTCTTTCCCCGTGCACTGTGTACCTTCACTCTCTTTTTCCCCATTCTGTTCTTCCTCCTTAATCTTCTTCTCCTCCTTTGTTTCCCCCACAGAGAACATTCCGTTTGGTCCTGGTCGGGACCCCTGGAACATTCTCCATAAGTTAAACACCTCCACGTGGTGTGTCAACTTCTTCCCCTTGTATGTGTTATGCAGATGGGTTAATAGTGAGTGTTGGGTATGTTGGGTATATGGGTCGAAACTGCCATTAGGCGGCCATGGTGTCGTCATTTTGTTGTCCGTCCCCTGTGTCCATTCTATGCTGTATTTGATCAGTTTCTCCCTATGGGGTGACAGTGTTTTACATATGTGCTGTAGCGGGGTAGTTAGGGTGTTCCCCCACCCTCCCGAACCTGTCCCGTATGACATAGTAGCACTGGTTTGTTATCCTCCCTCTGTATGGTAGCGGTTATCTTGCTAATAATGAACGCTATACAATTTCAGATGTTTTACCTGGCCCCGTAATTTTGGGGACTTGCGATTGTCCGCTAAAAGAAAATAGTAAAATATAGCATTTGCATTTATATATTCTTTCTCTCTTTTCTTCTTTCACCTAACACCATTACGGCCCCCTATGGCCGAGGCGCACGTAGCCTCCTACGGCTGCGTGCCCTGTGTGACGTTCTTATACAGCCGTCCCACTTTATTTCACCCCTCCTCCTCCTTCTTCATTTGTCGTGGCCGGCGTTCTCCGTGCGCGGCCACGTCCCTCTCTTCACCTTGCCCTGATCTAATCGTTACTGTTTATCTCCGTCTCCACTCCCTCACCATTATTCTCTTCCCCACCACTCTCCAAAAAATGCCTTGTGCTCGAGATATCCTATGAGAGTCCTACTAGTGATGTCACCGACCTCTTCCAAAACTACCGGTAAGTTCTTTGCATGTTTTGAAAGTTTGAAATAAGTTTGCAATCTATCCCCGTTAACCCCACAGCTGTCCTCTTGTCACGCCTGGAACAAGCTAATCAACAATATAATCAGACTGCGCACACTGCGTCGCCTTGCGTGTGATACGCCCCTCGACAGGAGGGCTTAACCAGCCAATTATCTTCCGTATTAGGCAACCAGCTAGCTACCGCCTACAGGGAATCGTCATCTATCTATCGAGTTTTCTGCTTGATCAATAGGGATCCGCATCTACTCATTGATCAATAATCACCAATTCGTAGGAAACCGCACACACACACACACCCTTACAGGTGGTCGCGACCTAGGCCAATCAGTGTCTACGAGCGGCCGCACGTGATGTTTTCGTGCTCCGCCCCCTCCTTCTTCGTAACGTAGCGGACTGCTCTCGCACTTGTCCAGCTACCATTCACTTCACCGTCAACACTAAATTATCAAACCTTTGCCGCGCACCTTTGTAACACCTCCCACCTCCCCTATTCTATTCCTCCCCCCTCCCTCACAATCTCAGATTGCTTGTTGGGCGTGGCATACTCACCAAGTTCTCTTGATGCGGGGCCGCTCGACTGCGTGCACCCCTCCAAGCGGCTCGCCACCTCCCCTCGTCTGGACCACGTCTGGACACTCGCCAACCACGGGTGGGATACTTCTCAACCGGCTCCCGAAGGCCAATATCCGGATTGCGCTGTCCGGTCTTCTCGCAGTTCCGCGATGGTCCTGTAGTCCTCAAAAAGGGGGCAGCGGCAGAGGGGGCCGTGCCGCCGGGCCTCCTCGCAACGAGAGCACTCGGAAAAATAAAATAAAAAGCAGATCTTAAACAGATCTCAGCAGTGCCTCCAACTTGTCGGGGGGAATTCTCCCGGGGTCGGCTGGGCCGTCCGCGGACCTCCGGGCTGGGAGGCCCCAACTCCTCCCACGTATAGAAAAATGAGTATGAGGCACACACAAGAAGCAAGGTGGTTCTGCTGTTTATTGAACAACGGCAGGGATGGGTCTAGGATCGTACGCGTCCGTCCTGACTCTCGAAATTCGTGGGGCTCGCAGGCCCCTTTTTGCTTCAGTATGACGCGCTACTTGCGTCACCAGGGAAAGTTAGCAAAAAACCTATCGCCACTCTGGATTGGTTTCTCGAGTGGTAGGGTTAGTATAGCATACGTATAGAGAACGCTGTTAGTGGTTGAGGGTCAGTCAGGTGGTATACTTGGGTTGTCCCTTCTATTAGTTACATGAAAATTGTTACACGAAGACCCCTAATGATTGGCTAATGTTAATGGCGTCAGTGATGAGTGCCCCATGTTCTGATTGGTCCACTCGCGAGCCCCCCAGCCTGGGACCATCCTTGTTCCCAGCTTGCGGTGTACCTGTCATTTGCAACAATATGTAACTATGTGTTTATGCAGACAATGCGTGGATTTGCTCATATGCCTGAGAGCAGACTATTCGCACCGCTGTAGGTGTCCATTGGGTCATTTCATTGTTGCAGCCTGTGTCTCAAACCTGGGACCTAGGCGACTTCTCCCTCCTGGGTCTGGCACTCTGTCAGGTTCGGCTTGGTCACGTGAGGAGAGACCGTGGTTGAGGCAGAATTCTGCGCATTTAATGTTGTATTTTCCACTGTGTGTCTGGCTTGGTTTGCAGGTGTGACCTTGGCTTCGGCTTGTGGCATGCGAGTTGCAACATTGCCCCCTTGGCTGTCAGTTCTCGCTGGGCTCGTTCTGCAGGGTCAGCAATTGTACTCTTGCTCGTTCAATGTTCGTGGAGGCTCTTGCTTGCGGCCTACTTGGGCCTGGTGCATAGGTGGGGATGTTCAATGCACGGCACTTTAAGTTATGGTATCATATTGCTTCATATACAGTATCATGTCTTCGTTGTATTTTTCATCACAATGCATGGGTTAGGAGAAGCGTCAGCAAGCATTTTAGATGAGTGCTTTGTGCATCTTGCGTTTCTGCATTTTGAAAAACCTATGTGAAAAATAATAAAGATGCGCGTCAGTGGGTGTGTCCGTCACCTACGTCATAGCACTGAATATGTTCTTCGTGTGGGTTGGTGTGGGGGTGTCCAGTGTGCATGGTTGCACGGGTGTTCTGACCGTTGGCTAGGTCGTCATGGCATCTCTAACGATGTGTTTATTTAATGTTGAATGGTTCAGTCGAGTTCATCCATGCCGCAGGTGTCGGCTTGAGCAGGGCAGGCTGGTGGGCAGGCTGGTGGGCACATCCGTATGTTCCTGTACCAGGGTATTTGGTCGTCTGGTAGATAGGCAAATTCATCTCGTGGCGGGTGTCTGGGCCGCGATCCTCTAGGCCAGGGGCGCGAGGGGATTGGGGGGAGTCTTTTGTCCCATTCTCCCACTTCATTGTCAATACCCAAACCCCACTCAACATGCAGCACAAAAGTACACGTCCGCCTCCTGCATTTCTGGCCAGTCCGGGTGAACCGGCAATTGTGTGGGATTTATGGGTCGACACCTTCAAAGTATACCTCAGGGCAGCAGGTGGTGCCAAGTTCACGGACAATGAAAAAGAAGCAGCTTTGCTCAACTGTTTGGGAACTGAGGGTCTGAGGCTGTTCAGACATCTTCCTGGTCCCAATGTGCACGCTGCTCCTTCTGCCCCCACAGAAGGGAGTGATGGGGGTGATGCTGTACCAGGTGTAGTGTTGGCTTACGAAACAGCCTTCGGCAAGTTAGAAGCTCGATTCGGCAAGAGGGCCAATGTGGTGCTCGAAAGGTACCATTTCTTATCGAGGGCTCAAGGTTCTAATGAGGGCATAGATGCTTATGTGACTGCCCTGCGTACTCTGATAGCGACGTGCAAATTTACTGGTACCATCAACGAGTACATCCGGGATCAGGTGATGATGCAGACATGTGATGTGCACGTTAGAGAAAGGTTGTGGATAGAAAAGGATCCGGCCCTAGAGAAACTCATTGAGATAGCTCGTGCGATTGAGGAATCCAGGAAGAGCGTCAGAGAGATGTCTGATAAGGGAGAAACGGTGCATGCTGTGATTCCCCGCAAATCACTTGATGCCAGAGCAAAGAACAAGGACAGTAAGCCGATACCCTCGTCAAGGGAACTGTGCAAGAGATGCGGTTGGCGGGGACATGTGGCAGGCAGGCGCAAAAGAGTGTCCGGCTGCTTATGTGGAGTGTAGGAGATGCAAAACCAAGGGTCACTACGCCCGCATGTGTGAAGGTGTGGTGTCGGTTAAGGAGTCAGTGAAGTTGGTGGTGATGATGAGGAAGGTGTGACAATTGTGGGGTACATGGGATGTTCCGACAAAGGTAGCACATCAGAATGAGCCTTGTTAAGTGTGGGCCGTTGCAAGAAGAGAGTGTGGGCAACGCTCATGGTCAACGGAGTTTCGATGGAAATGATGGTGGACACGGGGTCACCATACACGATGATGTCCCCTGAACTGTATGAATCTAAATTCCACAAGAGGGTGTCGGATTTGATGTGTTCGGACATAAATCCGTGTGCTTATGGACGAGTACCCATCAAGGTTCTTGGCTACGAGTGGGCTGTTATAGAGTTTGGAGGACGGGCGGCGAGAGGAAAATTATATGTGGCTCACAAAGGTGACCCTGTGATAGGGTGGGACGAGCAAGCCGCTCTAGAACTTGAAATAAAACCAGGCAAAGCAGTTCCGGTGATGTGTGTGAGGGGAGAGAGTGATGGAGCTGAGTTGCATGAGAGACTCACGGCTGAAGTGCTGGAAAAAGATTTCCTTCTGTTTTTACTCAAACGTTGGGCAAATTGAAGGGTTTTGCGCACAAAATAATTCTCAAGAGGGGTTCTGTGCCGGTTGTCCATAAAGTCAGGAGGGTTCCTATCATGGCTCGTGATGCCTTAAAGGAAGAGCTCAAAAAACTCAAAGAGTCGGGGGTCATAGAGGAAGTAGAGAGTTCAGAATGGTTGGCCCCCGGTGGTCCTGGCACGTAAGAGTGATGGAGGCATGAGAATGTGCGTAGACCTTAGGGACCTTAATTCATGCATATGGGTTGACAGACACCCTCTGCCCAATATTAATGAAATGCTTTCCTTGGTGTGCGGTGCATCCTGCTTTTCGACGTTTGACTTGTCATCCGCATATCATCAAATAGATCTGCATGTTGACTCCCGCCCCCTTACATCCTTTGTCACTCCCTTTGGCGGATTCCGTTTTTGTAGTATGCCCTTTGGTTTGGCATCTGCTGCTGCTGTTTTTCAGAGAACAATGCAGAAACTCTTTGCGGGTATGCGCGGGGTGGAATGTTTTCAAGATGATAATCTGGTGTGGAGTGAGTCTCAGATTGAGCATGATTGTAAAGTCCTTGAGGTGATGAATGTCCTGAAGAATTGTGGTCTCACGGTCAAACTTAGCAAATGCAAGGTGGATGTTCCCAGCGTGACTTATTTGGGACACTCTATGGATGCCAAGGGAATCCACCCTAAGATTGAGTTGGTGAGGGCATTGAGCGGTGCATCGTCCCCGGCTAATAAAGAGCAGTTGGGATCGTTCATGGGACTTGCTGAATATTACAACAGGTTTGTACCTTGCTATGCCGACAAGACAGTAAGCATGAGGTCATTATTGAAGAAGGGCCTGCATTTTGTGTGGTCTGATCAGTCTCAGGCTGAATTTCTTAAGTTGAAAGAAGAAATTGAACAGGCCCCTTCCTTGAGTTCATTTTCCCCTGTCAGAAAAACGTTCCTAACGGTGGATGCGAGTGAGTATGGCATAGGTGCTGTACTGGAACAAAGGGTTGAGGGACAACTTCGTCCCATAGCTTTTGCATCGAGAGTGCTCAGAGAAGCTGAGGGCAGGTACGCTGTCATTGAAAGGGAAGCTCTTGCAGCTGTATGGGCTTCTAAATATTTTCGAACTTTTCTGTGGGGAATTGAGTACACCCTCCATACTGACCACAAGCCGTTGGTTCAAGTATTGACAACGAAGGGGTTGTCTCATGCGTCTACCAGGATCATGAGATGGATGGCCGATATGACAGAATTTAATTTCAAGGTGGAGTATCTCCCTGGTGTGAGAAATGCGGTAGCTGATTGCCTATCGCGGATTCTGAGTTCTAGCAGTGCTGAAGAGACTCCAGGTGTGGTGGGGGATGAATGTTCCTTGGTGGCTAGTGTAGTGCCCGCAGTGTCGGAACCAGAATGGAGTGCTGAATGTACAGATGATCCCGAGTTAGTTGAATAAAGAGCAGCACTTAGAAGTGGTCTTGTCAGTACTAAATTGTCCAAGCTGTATGGGCATGTATGGCAAGAATTGTCCGAAGGTCCATGGGGCGTGGCCAGAGGTCTGAGGTTAGTTCCCCCTTGTTCCCTTAGAGGGAAACTTAGTTCCCCCTTGTTCCCTTAGAGGGAAACTTGTTGAGTTAGCACACAAGGGCCATTTGGGCAGGTCTATGACCAAGAAGAGACTTAGACAGGATTATTGGTGGCCTGGTATGGATACAGACGTGGAGGATGTAGTGAAAGATTGTGCAGCATGTTCCAACAGTGATAAAAGCAAGGTTCCAGTTCCCCAACCAGTTTATCCTGTTGAAGTCCCCCGTCAAGTCTGGTCCAAAGTAGCACTGGACATAATGGGACCCATAGATTCGTTAGGAGGAGACTTGAGATTCATTGCAGTTATGGTGGACTATACGTCGAGATGGGTCGAGGCCACTGCCTTATCTACGGTTACTGCTGAGAAGATTGTGGGGTTTCTCTCTGCAGTGTTTGACAGGGAGGGTGTGCCTGCTGGATTGGTCACCGACAATGGGTCTCAATTTGTGTCAGATTATATGCAAAAGTTTCTGGACGATTTGGGCATACGTCATCATAAGGTTGCTCTACATAATCCACAAGCCAACGGTCTAGTGGAACGTATGAATCGTTTTATCAAGGGGGCCATCCAGTTGGCTCTTGCCAATGGCCTTCCATGGGGAAAGGTAGTATCGGAATCTCTGAGAGCTTACAGGCTGACCCCCTCTACTGTCACTGGGCATTCTCCTTTTGAGCTTATGCGGGGGAGGAAACCGGGCTCCAAATTGAGAGTGCCAGCCCTGGGTGGTGGTGTCCAGTCACAGGTGGATATGCAAGGAGTTTTGGATCGAGTTTGATGTAAGCAAAGGCGTTTTCTGAGTGAGCAGCTGACCAGTAGGAAGCCTCTTTCGGTGAAGATTGGCGATTGGGTTCAGATCAAGAATCCCAGATTTGTAGCAAAGGGTCTCAGCAGGTACTTAAACCCATGCAAGGTGGTCAAGCGTGGTAGTGGGTATGTAAAACTTGATGACGGAGCTACATGGAGTCTTAGGCGTGTGGTGGTGGTGGACCAAGAAAAGGTAGTTTCCACAGGTGGTGATTCTGGCAGTCCTAGTGGCGCTTCAGGAGATGCTGATGCAGGGTGTGATTCCCCCTTAGAGGGCTCCACTATCCGGGAGGGTAGTGAGGAACTAGTTAACTTACAGCCCATGGTTAGAGGGGCGGCTGTACATCCCCAGGGGGTTGAGGAACATTCCATCCCTATTTCTGCACATGATTCTGATGTCGGAAACGTTCCAGTTGAGGAAAGTGAGGTGTCCACTTCTGGGGCGGCCGACCCTGCCCTAACTCATGCTCATTCTGTCAGGGAGAGGAAGGTTCCCTCCAAATATAAAGATTATGTTTTGGGTGCTATTGCTCGTTAGCACAGTTTTATGTGGGTGCTATTGCTCGTTAGCACAGTTTCATGTTTTCTTGCCTGTTCGCTTCTTATGAGGACTCCTTAGTTTTAGTTGGGACTAGTGTGTCTGTTTGTGTGATTGCCGTGTGTGCGTGTGTGTGTGTCTGTGAGTGTGCATGTATGTGTGTGTGTGCTTCAACAGGGTTGTTTCTTTTGTTGAGTAAGGGCTATAATGTGTAATGGTTTTGGAGTGCAATTCTACCCTGTAGAATTCCACTCTTGTTCTGATGTCATGTTTTCATTTGTTGAATTTTCCACATTCCAAGAACAACGGTTATGAGTTTAAGTGGAGAGCTGTAATGTAGGCTGAGCGCTGCTGGGCTCAGGCTGGTTGCCATTAAAGGATCTTCACTTACCTACAGTGTACGCCTCCTTATTACATATTACTTGCTACTGTGGCATATTCAGAACGTTCTGAGGAAATATGTAGTGCATGGGCTGCATTTGCTGCTGCGTCTGGGTGTATTGTATAGGCTGTGTGTGCTGCTGTGTTTGTGAGTAATAAGGTGTGTTGGGGTAGAACAGGGTGCCCTATGGGCTTTACTGTACTTGGTTCCTGTTCCTGCATTCCTTTGCAAAGTGACCTATTCCTCCACAAGCCCAACACTGCCTTCCATATGGTGGCCTCACCCCGCCATACCCAAAACCCCTTCCTCTTCGGAACCTCTTCATGCTCTCGGAAAATACTCCCCTTGTGTGAAATACCCTCCTTGTGGCGTGAAACCTCCTTGTGGCATGAAGGCACCCTGTGGTGTGAACCCTCCTTGTGGTACAATCCTTCTGTGTGGTGCTAACCCTCCCCGTAGTGAAAACCCTCCCCGTAGCGTAAAGGCTCACTGCTCCGTGAACCCTCCCTGTTGTGCATACCCTAGTGGTGTAAATCCCCCTTGTGACATGGACCCCACTTTTGGGAGGGCTCCCAGCACCACTTCTTTCATGCTTATTTTAGCCAATTTCATCTGCACTCATTTTGTTTCTGCCTTTTGAGAAACTTCTATCTTCTTCATATCCCTATCCTGTTTCACCCTACTGTGATGTACTATGTTGGCTTGTATCTCTGACCACCCCTTTTTCTCTATCTCTACTACCTTTCCTAGTTCAGTCTGCACTTCCACTGGGAGGCCTCTCAATAGGATGTGGTAAAAACAGGTATGCTAGTATCCCATGGTTGCTCTGATTCTAAACACAACACTACTCTTTAATCTCTTGAATGTAATGTGCAGGATCCTTATCATGCTCCTTTGTTCTACTGAGGATAGACTGCGTGTCAGTCGAATATGGGTAAATGTCCCTAAATCCCTTCCATACATGTGTCCAGCAATTGTTCAATGGTGCATAGTCATGGGCATCACCCCTTATTGTCGCCCCCTCATACCCTGCCTTCCTCCATAAGTCATTGGCCTGTCCCTCCGATAGGGTGGCAAACAAACTCTTCATGTCACCAATTGCCAAAGTCACCCCTTCCTTTTCTTGTTTCATGTCTTAGATCCCTTGTTCATCACCCACGGTGAGGGACGGTAAGCTACTCATCAAATTATCTCTGTCCATATTTGGCCACGGTACATACTGGGTACCCCGCGATCATTCTGTAGTAGGGGGAACAGCATCTTTAGATCTTTACTCCATCCCTTCTCCTGCCCCCTGTTGTTATTGTCATAGATATGCGAGTCGGTATCCTTCTAAATCTCTCTGCCTACAGCCTGTCATCCCATTCTTCCTCCTCTTCTTGTCCCCATATTTCCTCCAGTTCCTCCTCGTCCCTTGACCCGCAATCAGATTCAGTATCACATGGCCCATGCGATGGAAAATTTCTATCAACAAAAGGCTTCCTGTATACCCTAAACATTATCCGTCCTGATCTCCAGTGATTTGGGCACAGGGTCTCACTGCGCTGCCTCTGTGAGGAATTCAACCATCTACACGGTGGGTGTGCGCTAACCTGTTTTTAAAAAAATAAAGTTTAAAATAAATTGAATGATGGTAGATGAACCTCCGGAAAACATGCAGGACTAATCCACACACATTTTCCTATGCTCACTGCTTGACATACACATAGACCATTGTACTCTGGGTGAACACAGTCTACAGGCGCTGTCTCCCCTTGCCAAATTTAGTTGGAATATAACAGCCAAAAGTACATCAAGGCATCTCAGAATGCAGAAGGCAAAGCCTTCCTCCTGGAATTGCCAGCCTAATTAACTATCAAAGGCTCCATGGATCCACCCTGTCCTTTTGTGAAAGCACTGCAGAAGGTTGCAGCAATTAACATAATTAACATACTAATTATTTTTCAAACAGGCCTGCATGCGGCCTGGCTGCAGAGTTTAACAGAAGACAGGAAAATCCCAACAACAGTGATGTGCACTGTGTCAACCTGAAGCCAGCTCCCGCCTCTTAGTATCAAGGGCAGTGACCTGTCATGTCTCGGACTATGTATTTACAGTAGTTATCCCTGCAGGGGGACCCCATTCAGAAGATACAAAAATGTGGTTGGCGATGACCAAAAGTGGGGTCTCGCCACAGCTTCAAGGGAGACCTGCCACTTTAATCAGGAATTACAGAGAGCTCAATTAACAAAAGAGACCCTTTGATCCACAACAGACAGGAAGATGGTGGGACTTAGTATTACATGTTTTCACCCCTTTACCTTTTCTGTTGCAAAGCACTGATTATGACCTCACACATACAGGAGATTGTGGGTGGGAACCCAGGATTGGTTCATTAAGGTAGGCTTAGTCTACACCAATAACTGGGGCCCATTTGGCTTTAAAAGAATGTTGAGCCCCTCTTTTGGCAGATCATCTGAAGACTTTGGAGGAGTCACAATAATAACTCATTTGGACCCTGGCTGAAGGTACAGTCTGCCTTACATCTTCCGCCAATGAAGGAAGGCCAGGCTTTCCAAGGAGGGAAACAAGATCCCTCCCCTTGCTCCCGTTGTGCTCAAACCAAGTATCCCTGAACTAGTGTGATTGATTACTTTACTGACTAGCCTTCTATCAGTATTCAGAGTGCATACCCTTTCCTTCTTTGAAACTGTCTCTCCTCTGCATTCCTTTACAGGGTGGGTTGTATTTTGTAGTGTGCTACAACTGTCTGTTGTGATAATAATAAAGTAGATATGTATATACAACCTTGACTGGACAATCCCTTTTATCATTGGGTAATTATTGTATTTTTGCTGTGTTGCAGAGATAAACCTGCCATTCCGTCCACATTACCAAAATTGGACAAGGTGGTTTATAATTTGCTTGTGTTTACAATCTGGTTGGATCCGTTGTACTAGAGGTGTGGGGCTAATAGATGGATTAGAAACCGATATTCATCCCTGTACTACTGGTGCCCCGGAAGTTGATTAGTCACAGCCACTCCTGCTGCTCCTTTGATGCCCATATGAGCTCTTCCTATGTGGAAATCGAAATAATATTGTACCTCCTATTGCATTGTTTGAATTTATATTGGCCTATACCAAGTTGTCTAAAAACATCGTGTACATAGATTCCGCGGCAAGGTCTTGACCTTAATGTATTATGTAAATCGCTATCTTGGATTTAGCCGCCATTTTAGGTTCTCTTGTAGTGTGGAAGTCACCCTGAACAACAAAATGGAGGCCGAATGACATTTCGAGTGGGATTCTGGCCGTTGTGACCTCCGCACACATGAATAAATAATATGCCCGTAGGCCACTTGTTAGGGTCGCGAACTAAGACCTTGTCCTATCCCTGACCTATGTGTAAATGAACAACTGTATCAGCGGAACTGATCAAAATGCATACATTATCGGATTGACCTGGCAACGAACCCTAGGTTTGATTCTGAGAATGGTTAACTTGAGAGGGGGTTGGCCAGAGCTGGATAAAAAAGTATAAAAACCCGAGTGTCCCAATGTTCGGTCTCTCACACTAACACGGCGAACTACCGTTGATGGTTCGTCCTGTTACTCTGAGGGCCGAATAGCTATCTGTATGTCAATTGACTTTTGGTAATTGTTGTATCTTTGAATAAAGCGCTTTGTATGTCCTTTGTAACCTGTGTTGGTGTGTTTCCTTTGGGCTTCCCGGCCTCATATCAATTTTTCTGTTTCCACACCTATGCCTCCTTCAGCACCTCATCAATCTGTCTCTCTGCAGTCTTCCCTATCTATGTAACCAAACTGGCACTAGTGAAGTCCCTTGAGATACTCTTGCCCTCCACGTTAGTACTTTTTACGGTATATTTCTGTTGGTCTGGGGCATATCCGGGGTTAGTATATCCTGTGGAGGCCTTTTAAGGAAAGGACTGCACTATGAGTGCAGCTGATGGTGTCACTGTGCCTTCTGTACTCGTCATGACGGGGGCAGCCTGGGCACTCTCCTTCACTTTTTCCCTCTTGGGGGGTGCCAAATGCAAAGGCAGGGCGCTCCCAACTCGGGTCCCAAAACCAGGGAAAAATCAATCCACAAAAACTCAGAAAAGCGTGTGTCACATGCAGTAAAAACAAAAATGTATTCGCACATCACGGCCGGGAAGTGGACCAAAACAAGCCAACTTCAACACACCCCTTGCAGGCCTTGCATTTTATAGCCATCAGCTAAAAATTAGCATATCACAATAAGAATGTAACAAAATCATCATCTTAACGTTATGATTGGCTGGGCATCCCCAGTCACCTAAACAGTCCTATACATTGTTAAAATACTATTGGTCATTGCCATTTTGTTACACTGTGAACACCACCCACCTCACATGCTCACTACCGCCTTGATCCGGACAAAGAATGCATCAATCCCAGCTTGTGCGAATAGTACGATAAAGGACTTCATTTTTATTGGACCATGCGACCTCAGACAATTGGGGCCATAACATCCCACTGCAGTGGACCAATGGGTGACGAACAAGCATGTCACACCTCCCTTATTCATTTCCGATTCCCAACATCTGCCCCTGCTCACTGTGTAATCCTCTATCTCGTTACATGTTGCTAGTCCGGGTACATTGCGTCTTGGCTTCTTTCCTGCAATGAAGGGCCTGCTAGAAAAAACGTGATTAGTCGACTGCTGAGCTCTGTTTCTGGGCCGTAATTTTCACAAATTACTCCATGAAATTAATCAAATTTCGTATTGTGGCTGCCTTATAACCCTCACTGTGGCCTTCACAAAAACGAAGTATTCTTTCTGGACAGGCAGCACTTGTTACCTGGGACCAGGCGTTCATCCCTTGAGAAATGCTTCCCTTGCAATAAAGAGTCGGCAACTATCTCACATCCCACCACACCTGCCCATGAGCTCTCAGACTGTCTGCAGGGCATGACAAACATTTTGACCAAATGCAGCTAAATACCGCTAACTGATGCTTAGAAAATGGGTAAGCTCTTGCTACAAATTGTACAATGCCCCTAAAACACATGGCACTATAATATAGTGCTATATGTCCCAGATTAGATGTTTTACAAAGGGCAAATATCCATGCGTCTGGGTGTTCTTCACCATCGATTCTCATGTTGTGTAACCTGCATATGTGGTGTCAGGTACTTGGTTGTGTGTATGTGTGCCCACAGTAACAGCGAGTCCGCGGTCGGAAGCGGCTGACACTCTGTACACCTGTGGCTCGTTGGTACAGATTCTCAGTGCGGCTTGACTGCCGGTGACGAGCAAAGCGTGTGTGTGTGTGGGTCCTTTCCTCTAGCAGGAAATCTCAGGACGTCCCAGGACCTGACAACCGTTGATTTTTCTCGATCAGATGGTGAGCAGACGGCAGCGTCGGAGCGAAGAGTGGAGAACGAGCTCAGTGCGGTCTCGATAGATTTTGTGTATTGAGGCGTATCCACGCACCCGCGAGGCAGCAGAGGCAGCAGAGGCACAGAGGTGGGTGTCCGCGGCGGCCTGAAGCAGCCTGCGGCTGCGAGCCTAGCGTTTTTCCAGCGATTCTCACACACCCGCGAGCACAGAGGCACAGAGGTGGGTGTCCGCAGCGGCCTGAGGCAGCCTGCGGCGGCGACCCCCGCTATCTCCAGCGATTTCGCGGAGATAGATTATTACGTTTGGTGGGCCACGTATAAGTGCTAGTATCAGTGCTGGAGGGTCTACTGACGCATAGCCAACTTGCCAAACTAGCGGCAGCCACCCTGATCTGATCCACAGACACCGACAGCGAGGTCTGTATTATTTGCACCATCAGTGCCTTTCGCATTTTTTTTTTTCTTTTTTTATGTTATTCCATGGACAATTGAGCATGATAACTGTCTGGTAACAGTTGGCAACTGTCTGTGCTTGAGCCCAAGGTAAAGTTAATTTCCTCCTCCTCCATCACTACCTGAGTATGAGCCTGAGCTTGCTGGAGAGACAGTGAGTGAACCGGGGCTCGGGCCTGTACAAAAATATTGATACCGATACTGATAAAGGGTAATAGGTTGAGGATTCGAAGGGTAGTAGTACAGAAATTCTTATCCTGTATGTGGTGGGCTGTTGTCATTTAGTATTAGACAGCAGTGGTCTCTGGCCGTAAGCCCCTTTATAAGTCTCCTTAAACAAGAGCCCCAGAGATTACTCTGGGATAATCCGCAGTTCGCTGACAGGAATTTTGGAGCCTAGGCAATTTGGAGTGGACAGCGGAAAAGAAGTGGTTGGGGCCTAGTTTAGACAATATAAAGTAAAAAAGGGGTGAGACTGTGGGAGACTTTACTCCTTTGATCCCCCATTTTTCTTTGGCCTAATTCTCGCAGTCAACGAAGGGGTAAGAAATGGCCCGCTACAATTTAAGGAGTGGACAACACGTTGACGATCTAAGAGCTCCAGAGTGGGATGGTTCCTACATTGAAAAGTCCCTGCATGAGGATGTGAACCCCGTAAGTTCTCAAACTCCGATTGTCTCGACAAGAAATAACAACATAATAGAGGCACAAATTCATCAAGAACTTCAAGTGGATAAATTAACGGAGGGAGAAATTTTAAGGGACTCAACCAGGAACACCCCATTTAGACAGGTGAAAGATTTTACTCTGACATCAACTAATATAAAAGGGACTATTGATTATTATTTTCAGAAATCTGCACAAGAAAATTTAAATGGACCTATGCCACATTCCCTAAAACTTTTAAATCAAAACATCAACTCACAAACGGAGATCAGTGGATCTGAACTACTCATCCCAGTTATGGAACTTTCAAGGACCCCAAATCATCTGTTGAGTTCGGCGCAGAATATACAACCGCATGAGGAAAGATTAAACTCAGCAGTGGTATCGAGAGGGGACACGGTCGAGTCTGATGGAATTTTACTGGATCAACCGGTGCAAATACCAAGTATGACACAGAGAAACAAGAATCAAGACCCAAATGATGGTGACTCCTCTCCCTCGACTTTAAATTTTGTTCTAAATTCCTTGGTGAAGGTTTTTGACCTTCTAAAAAGAGATGTGCAGACCCACACAGGGATTTTAATGGAAATGACAAAGGATATTGAACAACTTGAATTTTCAGTCGTAGGCCAAAACAATGTAATAAACTGTTCAGTTCTGCCCTTGATGATAAAGATGGAAGATGGCTTCACAAAGCATAGTGGAGACTTAATGGAAATTAAGCACCAAATGACTTCTCTCATGAGTGAGAATAAGGAGATCAAGGATTTGTTATTGCAAATGAATGAAAGAAATGTACCGACTTCTTCATTAAATCAAGATCTAGCAATTAAAACAAAAGATTTAGTCCCTGAATTGAATATCTTTGGGGATGATACTCCCTTATCCGAATCAATAATGGAAGAATTCTGCCGATTGGCACAGATCGCTGAGTCAACGGTGGAACAGCTGGCAGAAGATCGACGGGAAGTTATTGAGAATCATGAAGATGAAGCAGAAAACAACTATATGTGGAAGAAGAGTTCGCAACAATCTTATAAGAGAAGGAGAAGAGAAAGGCGGAAGAACCAAAAGCAAAATAATACAGATTCAAAGTCACGAGGTCGACAAGAAAAGAAAACAAAAAATGTGAAGAATAATGGATCAAAAAAATCAAAGGTAAATAGCTTCGTTAAGGGGATTTCAGATCCTGCAAAAATCAATGAGAATCAAAATATCTCGGATAAAGATGGTAGAAGCAAGGGTAACGATTCTCTACAACAAGAAAGAATTGCCAGGGTAAATATACCCAAAAAACAACAAAGGAAAAAACTTGAGACTGACAGAATTCCCGAAGCAGAGGGGATGCACGCATGGTAAAGAACTCAATGAGTACTCAAACAGAAGGAAAAATTGCTGACCTGGATAGAAATCAACCACGACATGACTCGATTAGATCAGAGATTACAGGGAAGTTGTTAAAAATAGCTCCTATATTTCTTCAAAAACAGAAAAATGCTTTCAAAGTACCAATGCAGACCCAGATTGGTTTAAGAATTGCTCCAATATTCAATCAAACAAAAACAAAGACTGGAGATTTGGTGGTCACTCAAAGTTCTAGGATGGGTCACGCAGAGGATACAATACGTATTCAAACATCAACATCGAATACGGATTACCTTGATCAATCCAAAGAGGTAGGAAGAGAAGAGACTATGAACGTCCCGGTGGGAAACTCATCCTCCGAAATGGTAATTGAAAGAATAACAAATCCCCAAGATGATCCGAATCCATATGCAATCCCGAGACTGTGGTTTACTAATGAGGAAAATCGAAAGTCTGGTAAACCACTGAATAGGAGCTCGATTCTATCACTGGTTAAAAAACTTCCAGAATTATATTTATTTTCAACAAAAGACATTGAATATGTTTGTTTCCCTAAACCAGAATGTATTAGCTTAGTTGAAGTTGGATTTGTTTCTAAATTGGGGGTAAAAGCTTTTTTAAACTTACAAGAAAGATTAAGGGAGGTGGGTTTGGAAGTACATGAGCAATTGCCATCTCACGCAATAGTAATGACCGAAACTGAGGAATACGAGTTAACCCAGGGAAATATTTCCTTACTGCATGAAACCCATCGGGGAAAAAACGAAAATATTATCAATGATGGGTCACAAACATCATCTTGGTCAATGTTACCTGAGATAATTATGCAAGTCTGCCAGAAGTTGGGTGTATCACAGAGGTCTCTTTAATAGTGACAAATTGAGAATCACTAGTTGGAACTCTCGGGGATCCAGTTCATTTAAAAATAATAAAATGAGTGCGTTGTTATTTGGGGGAAACGATTTGATCCTTCTACAGGAAACATGGTTAGTAAACACCCTGGAACTCGAAGGCTTTGCACTGATAGCACAACCAGCTAACTGCAAAGCCAAGGGAAGACCGACGGGAGGTTTGCTGACCGCCTGTAGAAGGATTCTATTTAAAGAAATAACAATGTTATCTTGCAAACAGGAAGGAATACTGGTGGTGAGAGTGGTCACTCCCCTCAAAAGCTCTCCAGTTAAGGAGATAATAATTGTGAACCTGTATTGGAACTCCGTGAGGGAAAAACTCTCAGAGTTTCTAGAATCAATTGCGGTAACCCTTTGTGACATTAATATAATGTACCCTGGGGCACATATATTGGTTGCAGGAGATTTAAATTCGCAATGTATCAATTCCAAATGCCATACAGGGAAAATGAAAGAAGCAACGAATAACGGGAGAAAATGGTCGAACTTCTTTGAGGATTGGAATTTAAAATTCCTAAATGGCTCCATAGAAGGTGATGATCCATCGATCACAACGTGGGAGAGGGGTTCATCAGAATCGACATTGGATTATATGCTTTTATCAACAGAGTGCTTCGACACTTGTATACATTTCTCAGTGGCCGATGGTGGAACAAGTGACCATAAGCGATTAGTTGCCCATTTAAATTGGTGTAGTGAGGAAAAAATAGAGATCTGGGACCAGAGAGTAGAAGTTAATGCACAGAAAAGTCGGTTGATAAAATACAAGAGGGAAGGAGAGCGGTTAAACAAAGCCCTGGATAGATTTTCCAACTGGGGAGAACAAAATATTTTGCACCAGCATTGTGACCCATCACGGTTTCATGAATTCCTGTGGTCAATTGATCCCCCGTCAAGTACCCAAAAGGGTTTGCAGCGAGTACACAAACACTTTTTTGACGAAGCAGTTTGGGTAAAAAAACGCGAGACGCAAAAACAATTAAGACTCGCTAAGAAACGGGCTAAAAGCTTACTAGAACTAGAGATAGAATCAAAAAAAATTAAAAATGACTTGAAGAGTTGGTCTAGACAACATAGAGGAAAACTATGGCAGAAAGATGGGGAAGAGATGCTGCGTGCATTACAAAATAATTCCTCGCGAAACTTCTGGTCACTAATAAATGCTCCCCAAATACATCAAACCATTGCTCAGACGAAGAATGTGTCGGAAGCAAGTTGGTTAACCTACTTCGGTGCAAAATATCAGGAACCAGTGGGAGGACAAAAATATATAAGTGACAATGGAAATTGGGGTTTAAATTTTGACAAAGAGGATATTTTGAATTTGATCATAAACTCCTCGGCGTCGAGATCCGCGGGCCCAAATGGCCTAACTTATCAAGTCCTCAAAGGAAATGGGACATTGTGGGCTGAAATCCTATATACCTTGTATAAGAAAGTGATTGCAAATAGAATAATTCCATCTTCTTGGAAGACTGCAATTATAATCCCGATTTTCAAGAAGGGGGATCGTAAAAACCCTATTAGTTACAGGCCAATTACATTACTTGACGTAGAAAGCAAGTTGTTTACTAGTCTGATATTAAGAGAACTTGAAACATGGGCGAAACAAAATAACATAATCCCTAAAAAGCAGACCGGATTTAGAAGAGGCCATTCAACTTCTTTGAATGGTATAATATTAGCTTCATTATCAAATCTGAAAGATAAAAATAATAAAGAAAGACTTTATGGAGCATTTATCGATCTGTCAAGCGCTTTTGACATGGTAAATCAAGATAAATTATGGAGCAAATTGGAACAACAAGGGGCACCTAAAACTCTAATTAACATACTAGTAAAACTTCACGAAAGAAATACAGCCAGAGTAAGATTAAATATGGATGGATATTTGTCAGAACATATAAGAATAGATAGGGGGTCAGACAGGGTTGTATGGTTGCTCCATTTCTCTTTAAGTTTTATCTGGGAGATTTTGGAGCCGCCCTAGAATCCTCATCACTAATAAGCCCTAAGGTGGGGTCCTTGGCCGTAAGATGGCTTATGTATGCGGACGATATAGTCCTTCTTGATAGGACTCCCATCGGTCTACAAAGATTGTTAAATGCCCTCGACAAGTACATGAAATTAAATTACCTGGTTGTAAACCCTGATAAATCTAAGATCGTAATTTTTTAGCAGAAAGGTCGCAAAGAAACAAAACATCGGTGGTCAATTGGCAGTAACCAGATACCGGTGGCAAAAGAAGTAATGTATCTGGGCATCACTGTGTACGCGACCCCTACAGTTGGGAAACAGTATGGTGAAATCCTGGCTAAAGGGACACAACTAATAGCCCAGATGAAGAAAATTGCCAGCCTTTATGGTAAATTTTCGATTATGCCTGTTAAAAACTTCTATGTGGCCAAAGTAATCCCGGTACTATTGTACGGAATTGAATCCAAACCTTCGTTGTGGTCAATAGACTGGCAAAAAATAGAAGGTCGCACTTGGAAACAGGTATTAGGATTGCCTAAAGGATTACATACGATAACCCTCAGATACGAGCTTGGATTAAAATCTTTAAAATACGCAGTTGATTGGAAACTTCTGTCCTTGTATAGGTCAATTATGGTGCCAATGACTAATACACTATATGAAAATCTCCTAGAAAATATGAGTCTAGATTCCTCACTAACTTTGACAGAACTCAAAAAGATAGCAGAAAATCTGCTGACTTATTGTGAATCAGATAAATTAACATTGAGTTCAAACCCGCTGAAAGTTAAGAAGTCCTTATCTTTGAGAGATTGGATCTCAACAGGGGACATGGTGAGATCATCCTCTATTCCCGAAGGGTTTTTTAAGTACGGGAAAAAACAGGGTATAGTACCAAGATACTTGACGAAGTTCCCTAACCCAAAAGGAAGACAAAATTTTATGAGGGTACGGTTAAACTTGATTAAAACTAGATCAGTATTAACCAAATGGGGAGTCACTGAAGGGGCTCGGAGTCTATGCACGGAATGCTCAGATTTAAGTAAACAAACGCTAGAGCACCTGCTAAGATTCTGCAAAGGCACTTGGAAAATTAGGGTGGAACATCTAGGGAATTCAGTTGGGTCATTGGATAGACTATCTTCTGATTCCTTCTGGGAAAGAATGATTGCGGGTCATGAAACAAAATTGACCCTAAATATTTTAAGGGTCTTGCAATTGACAGGTTTTATATCGTCAGAATACTGTTGATTGATTGTTGAAATAAGGGGAAAAACTGTTTTATAGGTAAACTAGATATTGGTGTGATGAATTCAATTTTAATATGCTAATTTTATAAGATTGTGACGAATTAGTTTTAAATGTTATCCAGATACAATTTATAAATATGATGTTTTGTATGTATATATGTTTTGCTTTTGAATATGAAAAAAAAACCCAAATGTGGTTATATCACAATAAAAAAAAAAAAAAAGTATGTGTGTACGTATAGTGTGTGCTTTCTGTGAAGTGTGGTGCTTGTGGGAATGTGGTTTCAGGCAACATGTATCTTCAGTAATCCTATTGTATGGGCCAAGTATGGCAAATGTGGTGCCATGCAGTGTGCTGCCGGCTGATCACAGACATGAGGATGTGTGTTATCTTAATAGGAATAGTGTATGTTAATAACATCGTGGTGTATGTTATGGAGCTGGCAGGAACTAAGATCGACAATGCAAAAACAAAAGCTACAATGTCCCACTTACCTAAGTAAAGAAAATGTGCTACTATACCTTTCAGCTGCCAATCCTGAAGCTGTTGATGCTGCCACTCGTTCTGGTGGCACGTGCATCTTACGTCACTGCCGGGGTCCTGATGCTTTGTTAGAAAACACTCCTTAACTGGTACTTCTGCTGCTCAGTGGTGGGTGGTGCCCCCTTAAGTCTGTCGTTCAGAGTAAATATCACACTTTGGCCAACATTATCCAGAGGGAGGTTTGAATGTCATTCGTGTGCGCACATAACCCTCTTGCAAGCAAATATGGAGCAACATGTCTAAGGAGCAGAATTAGGGTGCTGCACATGGCCCCCTGAGGACCTTTGCATGTCCTCTACTATCCCACTTCAACACCACCTGATTTAGATGTCATATATTATGCACAGTTCATACACTAACACATAAATACATATTCCATATGGGGTGAGGCATACCCCTCCATCAATATATCAGTTTCAAACATTTCCTAATTACAATTTCATTCAATAACATGTGCAACAAACACAACTGAAAATATATGCAAGTAGCGCTAGTGTCTTTATTGTTTTCATCTGTTTTTTTTTATCCTCATTTATTTGTGCTTATTTGCCATTTATAATGAGCGCAATATTCAGCCTATCTTATTGACACAACTGTAGACATAATGCATGGGATACAGACATGGAGTGGCTACATGTGGGCGTCTGTGTTGACACTTTGTGTTAGTCAAGCATCAGAAAGAAGCATTTTAGGGACACTGATTGAGCACCTGTTTGGACACCCCTGCTCTGTTCACGCTCCAGCAGGAGCGCCACTTAAAGCCTCTGAGGATTAGGGTTCCTGGGCATGCATCTAAGCAGTTGTCACCCGTGTTTGGGAGGATCTCCTTCTTCTCAGCATAAGAGAACATTTCAACCCTCCTTCCTGGAGAGCCTGTTAGTTCGCAGGCATCTAGAGAGCATTAATGCCCCTCACTTGAGGGGTCTTAATGTCAGCAGTGTCCGAGTTTTAGGGATAACTGAAGGTTTAGGAGTGGCCCTGTGTAGACCTGCATGCCCGGTTCGAGGTGCTTTTGTCGTTTTTTTTTTCTTTGCCAAAGTGGATTTCATCTATGTTTTTGTTTTTTATGGATGATTTTTCAGAGAATGTATGTGGGGTGACCCACCGCAGCCCTCCTTATCCCCCTACATTTATTATTAACCTAAACCCACCCACCACATATATTTTCAGCAAAATCCATTGGAAAAAAACTAGATGAAATCCACTTTGAGACAACATACTGCTGCAAAATCTCCCATTCCCGCAGGCCTTACCACGGGAGTTGCTAGGTCTGGAAAAGACCCGGGCTAAGCTGATGTCGGAACTGTTGGGACTGGGGGCTAGCTAGCCTTTTGGCTGTAGCTCCTGAGATTCTATCCGGGGCTACAACCAAAAGATCAGGGGCTATAGCCTCCTTAGCCCCCCCTAGCAACGCCCGTGGGCCTTACATTTCTTGTTTACTCGGAAGTCAAGCCAGGGAGCCATTCTCTGATGCTCTTCTCCCTAATGTCTCTATCAGTCTGCAGCACTGATCTAAGGAGCCCGAATCACACTAGAGGCGCTGATTACCTTCCTGCAGAAGCAATCTCCCCCGGGGAGGAATGCACACGGGTCATATCAGGCAGGGTTCCTGGCCTCAGATCAAGTTTTCCAGATAGGGCAGAGCATATGCAGCTCTCTATCTGATCCGGAGGCGAGGGACCAAGATGGGTCCCCGCATTGGGAGACCCCTCATGTTGGGTTGTGCAGTCGCACCCTACGTGGATCCCCATCAGGGAGCACGCTGCAGGACCTCTGCACCCCTGTCTCTGTATCTGGGACACTCTAGGGAAAGCAGTAGACAGACTTTAACTGAGGGTGGGATTGGGTGGTGATAGGCAGGGATTCGGCGCTGGGTAGACTGCTGGAAAGAAATGCTGCCACAGAAAGTGGCGTGGGATGGAGGAATGGAAAGTACGCTCATAGCAGCAGATCACACCCACGTTCCTAGCCTTCTCATTGGCTGGCCCCACTCCACCGGCTGCTAATACAGAAGTGGCACTTACAGGAAAACGACGGGAACACTTAAGGAAGATACTGCCATAGCTTTTTACCTGGCGCAGACTCAGTACAATGTGCCCCCAGGGGTCTCTAAGCCAAGTCATGTCGACATTTCATGGTGAAAAGGGAGCTAGAACTCAATACCTACTTTAAAAGCTACAGTGCATGTTTTATTTAAATTCTTTTCACAACATTTTAAAGAATGCCTAATGTTGTTTTTGTGCCAAAGTCTTTACTGTGATACTGTGTGTAATGTAATGCAGTGTGAAGTGCTCTTCTGTCTTTATATTGGCATCATTGTATTTGGTTCTGTGAAAAAAGAGGGAGGGGTTCTGCGTGTGGGATAATGGAAGATGTAGAGTTGATGTGTGCAAATCGCAAGTACCAATGTCCTGAATGCCAATCTTCTTCTGTGGGGTTGCCAGTGGCAGTGACGCTTTCGGACTTTTTTATCCAGAGGGGAAAGCCCAACATCTGATTGGTCAAAGTGCTTTTGCTCTGGGTTCACCACTGATGATGTGGATTGTGGGGGAGGAGGGGGTGATAGTGCTAAACAGGAGAGCTTAGCCACAGCTTGATTAATGTTGATGTGACTACTGATAGGCCTGCGGTAGCCATGTGCAGGAGATGTGTGTTTGTAGTGTAAGGTTATAGGAGACTTTAGTGGGGAGTCAGTTAGGCGAGGAGAAAAGTGGTAGGCAACTGAGGGGTGCATGTAGAGTTCCAGAGTTTGGTCGCAAGGGGGATCTTCCATGATATTTCTAGTTGAAGTTTGGTACTGTTACTAGTGCCCTGATGCTGGATCAAAATGCTCTAGGTGGTACGTAGTGTTTGAAAGTCCTTCTGATTGATTCAGCCCCCTCCCTTGGGTGGTGCATAGAGTTTTGAAGTGAATAATCCATATTACCGGTAGCCAGTGGAGTGTGTCGATTGCTGGGTGGTGAGTTTGTATTTTATCTGACTTAGGAGCAATCTGGCTGCCACCTTTTGGACTCTTTGTAGCCTGTTGAGTTGATATTCATGGAGTATAAGATAGAGGTTGTTGTCTTAGTCTAGTCTTGATAGTGCATGAAATTCAGGTAGGGCATGATGTGTCGGATAGCATGGAGCTGAAAGAAGCAGTTCCTTCTGATAGCTTTAATCTGGGGCACCAGTGTAAGACTGTTCTCCATCATGATTCCAAGACTCCTCCTGGTTGTAGTGTGCAGTGACCGAATACCCATTTCATCCAGTCAGGGGATTTGTTCTGGGTTTTTGTGGTGTCATGCCAGTGATCATAAGCTCTGATTTGGTTGAATTGAGCTTAAGTCTGTCTGTATTCATCCAAGAATCCAGGCATGCAAGGCATGTTTTGCGGTCCTCAGTGTTTGTTGTGGGATGACTTGAGAGCTTGTAAATGATTTGTCGTACATCTGTGTAACTGAAGCATGTGAGGCCTGAGGTGTTATTGGGTTCCAGTGGTAGGGTTATGTAAAGGTTGGGAGATAGGGAGAAGCTGGATTCTTTGGATACACCCCATGCTAGGTCACGAGAACGTGACCTGAAAGGGACCATGAGTGTTGTTTCTGTTCTCTCGGTCGGGAATGTGGTGAATTATCATAGGGCAATTCCCTTTGCTATAATGTCATTAGTGTTTTTAGTATGATGTCATGACTGATGGTGTTGAACACTGCCAAAATGTCCTACAGGATGAATTAATTGGTATCAAGGTGAGCCCACCTTGATTCCCATTCACCAGAATGTCTGTGTAGTGGATGGTGCAGGATAATGCTGAGAAGCGATGTCTGTCCGGTCCTGTAGAGAGTGTAGTGTGGGAATCCACCTCCTGAACCAAGCCATAAGGTGTAAACTAGTGAGGGACAGAAAGCAGTTCCCCAACACCAAAACAGAACTTCCCCCCACGATTAACTTGGTGTCATGCAGTGCTAAGCAATGAGCGTGGGTGGCCAAAAGCTAGATAGGTAAGAAGCAAGAAGCAAGGGCTCAGCAAGGGCTGAAGGACAAGGAAAACTCCAGCAAAAAAACAGCAGAGATCAGGAAAAGAAAAGAGAAATAACTGAGCAGATCTCAGCAGTGTATCCCCTTAAGCAGAAGAGGTTGCAACACACCGGAATAGGGGTCTGCACTGCTTTTATGTAGAGCGGTGTCCAGTGGTGGTTGAATGCTGTAATAATGCTGTCTGTGGCAATGGACCGTGCTGCCTGAACCACGCATGCTCAGAATGCAGCTGCTGGACCCTGGCGCATGCGCAATGTGCACAACATGGCAGCCCTCAGGTGAAGAGGGCGACTGAGCCGCATACGACGATGCAGATGATCTCGGAGCCGCCAAGGGGCCCGCCACAGAAGGGAGACGTGGTGGGCTGACCAGGTAAGTACCATGATAATTGGATGATTTGGTGACCAATTTGATCTTTAGTATGCAGCATTTTGAGCATAGTTTGGATTCTTTTCCTCCTTTCGGCTTGCATCCATATTATGACTTTTGTTGGAGGCTGTTGTTTTCAATGTATTCCCATAGCTGCCGGTTAATACGTTTCTTGAAGATTTTGGCGATGAAAGTTGTTTTTGGGTGAAAGTTTATTGGGTCATTTTTGGTTTTCCATGGATTTTTTAAGAAAAAGTTCAACAAAGGCTGTTTTGAAGTCATGAGGGATGACCTGTTTCTCAACAGAGGCATTGAGCAAGGCTAGAAAGGCAAGTGCTGGTATGGGTTGCTTAGATATCCCTTTATTGATGTTGGTGGTGGCACAACTATAGTGGAAAACCTACTTGGTTGATGGAGTTGACTGTGCTGAGGAAGTCCTGAGTGGTGCTTGGACAAAAGGCTGATAGTGTTTGGGTATTAGGCTTGGTCGCTAGTATTTACCTACTTTGATATAGCGTGTTTGGCCCTTTCCTGCCCTGGGGGTCTTTAGTTACAAGATTATATTTTGCTGAAGTGTGTCGTGATAGAATTGCAGAGTTCTTGCATGGATATTGGAGCAATGTGCAGGCTTTTTCAATTCTTCGATGATTTTAAAGAGTTCTTTCTGACCTACTGTGCCAATGCAATTGAATGTGTAGAAGGTTTTTTTTTTTTGCTTTGATAGTTTCCACTCTATAAAACCTCAGCTGAGGATAGCAGGTGAATGTGTCTGTAGGAAGGTTCTTTCACTATTTTTTATTGATGAGAGAGTTTGAATTTGTTTGGTGTTATGCTATCCTGGCTGTTGATTATCCAGGTGTGGATGTCATTGAATTGGTCGGCTGTCACTATCATCTGTATTTCGATTGTGTGAGGGGGCCTAAAAACTTTGTGTTTGTATCTAGTTGGATCTCTTTCGATGGTCTGGTTAATGTTGATGTGTTTTAGATTATTTCACGAGTGGTCGTGCTTCAGTGAAGATGATGTACAGGAAGGGCTATTTGGTCTCCCTAGGTTAAGTGGGCTCGTGAGAAAACATTGGCAACATTCTTGTTGCAAAAGTTGCCATTTTAGGTTTGTCAATCTTTCTGAGTGGGTCTGTAAACCAGTTGTTTGAGGTGTACACACCATGGATTGTGGAAAGTGATTTTGTAGTTGCATTGTCCTCCTTATCTAGCCAGATGTTAACGTCTTACCATTATGGTGAAGTTTTGGCTGTCTACTGAAAGATTAGCAACCATATTGTCAAGGATGTCTGCAATTGTCAAGGATGTCTGCAAAATGTAAGGCTTTGTTCTGTAGATGCGAAGGAAGCTTAGTGTGGACATGTGTGGGGTCAAGTAGAATAAGAGGAGTGATTTGCAGTCCAGGATTTCATTGAAGAAAGGTGTTTCAAGTTTCATAGAGTGTTATGTACAAGTGCAATCCACCCTCCTCTCTTGGCTATTGTGTTGACCAAATTGGTTTTGTAGCCTGGGAAACAGCTTCATGTATAACCAATCGAGATCCTGTGAGGAACAGGTTTCTTGATGAAGCGTATACCCCCACAGTGCGGATCATAGATGTCAGAAGAATATTTGGCTGTAAAGCAGGCATTGATGAGCCATCTGGTTCTAACAGTTTCTTTTTGGTTTTTCTTTGTATAGAGGGAAGTAGCTTGGGCTGCTCATCGCCTGGTGGGTTGGGGAGGGCATCCAAAGACTCTTGCTTTTTGCATTCATCCCAAAACAAGCTGAGGAGATTCTATGTGGGATCAGGGTGTTTGTCTTGGTTCCAGAGAGGAATTGCAGTAAGTGCTGTTTTACAATGTAAGGTGTGATCAATGTTGACTTTTAAGAGTTGGTCTGTTTGGTTGTATAGGTCTAGTGGTCAATGATGAGGATACATGAAAGTTGGTGCGGTTTCTTGTGTTTCTCAGTAGTTCCCTGTGCAGTGTATTGCTGGCTTGAGGTGAGACTTGGTTGTGTGATGCCTATGCAGGAAGTTGTTTGACAGGGTATCTAGGCGCGGAGGTCGTCAGTGATCCTTTAGGGGGAATGGCAGAACTACATCTAATGTTTTTCATTGATTGACCATGATACAATATGCTAAACGAGTTGGTTGTCAGTGCATTTAAGACTGTGCCACTTCTGTTTTCTGTCTGGTAATGGGTGCTGCTACAATAGTGAATGAGCCCACAACCTAGAGCCTAGGCACAGATTATTGGCTATATTTTCCCTAGTTGAAAAGCGCTTCCCAAATTAATCTATGACACAATAAATGTAGTCAAATTAATCGATTCAAAACCATACATTTTATACATAAATATGGTCTTATTTTGTGAGTTAGTAGAAATGTAATTACAAAGCGGAGTAGCGGCAGAGTAGCAGTCTGAAGCAGAGACTGCCAGTTATTCTACGTTCCAGTCTTTCTACTGTTGTTACTTTTCAAAGATCACCTGACCAGCCTTTAAAAACTCCTTGCTCCCGCGGAGCGGCCGCGGAGTAGCGGCAGAGTAGCAGTCTAAAGCAGTCTATGGCAGCTATGGACGCTAGGGACTCTACTCTGACGTCCCCGCATACTGCAGAGAAAAGTGTGAACGACTTGCAGCAAAGGAGCTCACGCTCGCGCACTCGGGCTGAAATGGAGGGACTATATGTACAAAGCAGAAGAAACCCTTTGCCACAGTCACATTTGCCTAAACTGATACCCACTGAACAGCCGCAGAGCCTACTGAGTCCTTTCCGAAGAAATGAGCCCACTTTATTGACTCCAGAGACTAGTGGGGGCTCTTGCCCGAAAACAACGTGGGGCAAAGACAAATCATCGGCAGAGTCATCTTCTCCAACACGGGGCTTCAGCCTACTGTCCAAAGCTCCTACATCAATGAGCTGGGAGAGATGGATTCCCGGACTGTATGCCGAAGAAATGATGAAACATTTAAAAACTTACAGGGCCGCTCCGAGGCTCTTCAAGAAACCCTGGCCGACGACTCATGTGGAAATGGCCGGGTCTTCCCAAATGTGTGTGCTCCGCCGTCTGGCGGAGGACCGACGGCGTCGAGCTTAGCGCAGCTGGCGGAGAACGGTCTGGGAGATCGAACCCAAGGGCGCGCGGGGCCGCCGGTGATGGACCCGGGGGCCGCGGCGAGGCTCCCTACGGAGGTATCGCGGGGACATAAACCTACGGAGGAGGAAACAGAGGAGGGCGAATTTCGACAAGTACCGGCTGAACCAGAGGGCCCTTTGGTGGCCGCTACGAGAAAGATCACGACCGAAAACTTGATCGCAGAGCCATTCCAGGATTTCCACAGACCTGATACCCAACTGAAAGACAGCTCAGCGGGTACGGTAGGAGTAACATCTCCGAAACCCCCACGGGAGACGACAATACTTGATTTGAAAGAATTGCCCTTATTAAAAGAAAAGGAACAGGTGGGAAACATAAACCACCCAAAAGACTGTCAACCGACAAAACCACCTGTAAGGCAATCAGAAAAAGGGCCGTGCTGTAAAAAACTGAAAATTACCCAAAAACTAAATAACAACTCGGTGGCTAAAATATACCCTGAAATTGTACAATCACTTCCAGGTCAGCTGGCAGAACGCAAAGGCTTTGACTTCAACAACGCTGGAAAAAAGAGAAGAAAAAGACAAATAAGGCGAGTACCAGAATGTACAAACAACAAAAGCCAACAAGAAACTTCCATATTCTCGCCTCAGAGCATGGCAGATTTTTTTGTGAATCCTAGAAAAAGGAAACTTGATAACACACGAGAAATAACTGATAGCGAAATGCTGGAAGTGGTGCATTGTGTAGAGGATTTACAGCCGGAAACATCATCTTTGGAACTGAATATTGGAGACCCAAATCTAGAAAGCCATAAAAATTTACTTGGTTGTGCCATAGATGAGCAAGATAAACTCGTGTCCAGTCCTACCCCTACAAATGAATCTGCGGGGGACGAGAATCAAGTAAAGACACCGAAAGGGGCAGCACTGAATCGGCCAGTTCTGGGATAAAAATAAAAAAACCCTATTAATAATAAAAATGAAAAACCTACATCGATTAACTCTATAGAAAGCGAGGATCCAGAAGACTGGCTTGTAACAACTGAGGACGCTAACATATCCACACATGAGCCAGACGCATCTGAAACAGGCACGCCAATTAGGGATTTGGGGAGAAAACCTAGACATGATCCCTTGGTAGCGAATACACCGGAAAAAAAACTGGACATGGTGACACTGATGGCTGCGGTGGCAGTTGCCATGGCCCCCTTCACCAAACTGTACGAGGCTATAAATGACTCATTAAAAGACAACTGCGCTCTACTGGCTACAATGCACACTAAGTTTGTCTACCTGGAGGGGTATGTTACCGCCATGGAGACTGAAAAGTTAAAGGCGGATGCACCAAGACCATCGCCGATAGGGATAGGAGAAAAGATAACAAATACTGGAATTGTATACACTGAAAAGGGCACCCAACCATGGGAAAATGTGTCAACAAAAATCCAAGTGCCAACTAAACCAACAGAAGAAGCCGAGGTATTCATTATAGAGGAACCTTTGCTTACTCAGCCGCTAACAATGAGACCTAAGTCTACAAGTACACATTTTCTCCCAAATGTAGCAAGGAATGACTCCTTGTCTAGCGGACAAAATCCGCTACTAAAAAAAAAATATCTACTCTAAAAAATCTCCCAAACAAGAGTATGGAATCTGCTATCAATAAAGATTTTTCCATTTTCTCAGAATGTAAGTCATCAGCTATATCAGCCGCCTACAACGAAAAACAACTTGTGTTTTGCTTACCAGTCCAGGAAATGAGCTTTAAGGATAGGAAGAAGACACAGACGGCGAAAATAAAAGCAAATACTGACGCAAACTGCTTAATTTCAACAAATATAGAGACATCCAACACACCAACAGGTGTAAATTAAATGGATACCTCCAAAGCCTCCATAATATCAAAGTGCACAGAAGATCTCCTGCTGGATGAAGTGCTTGACAACCTAAATCAACCCTGCGGACCACCGACCATAGAAAAGGGCCATCATAACTCAGAACCTCAAACAGATGGAGGCCGAACAGAAACAGGGGATGAAAGAACATTTTTATCACTAGAGGATTGTTGTAAAAAGATCTCCTGTAATGCAAACTGGGGCCTTACAAAGCAGGCAAAAATTGGACCAAATATTGTTAACAACAGTTCGCAAAACTCAGACTTAACAAACGACCTAGAATTTTGGACAGAAAGGGAGAAAAACAATCTCCCATTATACCCAAAAAAGAGGCAGTAAAACAAGATAGACCCGAGTACTGCACATGGAAAGAAGACAGAAAAGTGAATAGACATGAAACAAAACAGGAAAGACATGAAAAAAACACGAAAGAAAGGCCCAAGGTCGAGGGGCGACATCCAAAAAGTATTTTAGAGGCACTCCACCCTTTAAAGTTGAACAACTTGGAAACTGTCATGACTATGTGATCTTGAACAGGAGAACTGTTATGGAATTACTACATAGTATCCCGAATTTAAGATCAGTGAACTCCAGAGATCTGGAACTAGTTGAGCCCTTTCACGAAGGACGCCAAGCTATGACCCACTTATTCATTTCCTCTACATCAGTTAAGCGGAGACTGTGTGACTCCTGAAGCACTTCTTAAAAATGGGTTACGATATCATTGAACTGGGAGAAGAGAGAGGAGCAAAAGGAGCAGATTTAAACTATCTGAGCGAAAAAAAACCAGTCCCAGAGGAAAGAAAAAGACCCACGAGATGATTACAGAACCCGAGAAGAGAGGAGCAAAAAAATAGACCTTCCAATATACTATAAAAATGATAACTCAGAACTTGGAGTCCAGAAAAGGACGAGGCATCTGTCTAAACGAGAACATGGCCAAGAAAGGACAACAGAGCCAGACACTGGGGCTCTCGCCTTAGAGCGCACAAACACAGATTTAGACATCGAAGTGACGAAATGCGAAAGAAAGCCAAAGGGGCCAGCCTTGCAGATCAAAAGAACGTGTACACAGGATACGAAAGTGGCAACCAATACCAAAGGAACAAAAGAAAATCTAAACCCTCTACAAAACTTGTGGGCCTGGCTCCCGAAAGCTTTGAGTTCTCAAAGTAACAAATAGCAACTCATCTCTGGCAAAAACTTTGGAGACGACCTGAAAAGAGGCCAAAACACAAACCACGCAAAACTCTGTTCATGGAATACGTGAGGGTTTATGCACCTCACTGTACAGAACGAAGTGAACCTTTGTCAGGAATCGGCCCGGGAGCCGCAGGGGTCTAAATAGGCTAGCGCCGCCCTCGCCGTCTCACAGAAAACGGGACCAGGCTACATTGCATCAGCGGTCGCGATCCATTCGGTTACCTCGTGTTAAAGGCTTAATCCACGGCCACAAGAATTTGGTACAACCTCGTCCTTCAGGGTTTTTGCATTGGCGGTTACCATGGAGATTAGGGCAGCAACGTCGACCCGCACCACGGCTGCCGCACGTACAGGTCATGTGATCATGACTTGATAAAACTCTAGCCTGCAGTAAACTCGTTGCTTCTGATTTTGAATTTGGAGTCTGCTACGTGCCTTGCGAAAATTCTTGTCTCCCTGTTCCTTGTACCCTTGTTTTCCTGTCTGGCCCTGCTACCTTGCACTCTGAGTACCTCTTGTCGGGGCGATTCCCCCTCGCTTTCTGCTTACCCGCTCCTGTCTTCTTTCCAGCCCTCCTGCGGAACTAACCCCGTTCTGCCTCACTGCTACTTGTTGCCGGACCGGACCTCGCTCAGGATTTGCCTTTGTCTCATGTTTTTGCCTTCGGAACTTTTCTCAACTACCGACCTGGATTGTCTTATGGATTGCCACTGCCTCTCGACTTGATCAACCTGGTTTATCCTCGCGCGTGGACATTAGGAATACCTCCCGCTTTGGATCCACCTGACCAGTGCTCCTCATCAAGACTGACGGTACACTACTCCTCCCCGTTCCCCGGTACGGACTAGAGACTTCCCGTGGTACCATCAGGGGCGGAGGTAGGAGCGTCCTCGTTTCGTCGGGGATTGTACTGCCGACCCTTAGGCGTACGCGTGCCGGCGGGAATAGTCCTACATCCCTGTACATTGGCGGTCTTACTGGAGCATTGGTTGCCCATGGAATTCTTGTCAACAATCCCATGGTAAGAGTGTCTGTCCTATTTTCATGTTTCTGTTCTTGATGTCCCTGGTATAAGTGTTAAGGATTGTTTTTCTTGTATGTTATAACAGCTATTTCTGCTCCTTGTGACGTCGACACAAAAAGGCTTTTCTGTTTTAAACTGGCATACTGTCGCACACGAGGGAGTCTGCTGCCACGCGCCGTTTGGGTCCATTCTTCCAAACAATAAATCCCTGGTGCTGGTTTATTTTATATCCAGACACAGGGTTACATTGTAGGGTAGAATTCTTCGTCTACACTACGAGGGCAACCCAAGAAGGCAATCCTGACATAATCAGAAGCCTCATAAAACACCCTCATGGACCCAAATGATGCTCTGACCCAGATTATGCAAATGGTTACTGATTTAAGGGCGGATATGACTGCAGCTCATACCGCTACCCAACAGCGTATCAATGAGATACAGGCAGGAATGGTTTCTACCGCCCCTCCTGTAGTCGACCCCATGGTCCCCTCAGGTTCAGGAATGGCTGGGTCTGGACAGGAATCAGGTCCTGTGTTTATGACAGCTCATTTCCCTCTAGCTCAACCAGAAAGGTTCACTGGAGACCCCCGTACTTATCGTACCGTCTTGAATCAGTGTCGTCTGCATTTTTTATGTAGACCTGCCTCGTTTCCTGATTCCAAAATCAAGGCGGCTTTTCTCTTGTCTCATCTTGGAGGGACTGCTGCATCATGGGCTAACCCTTTACTTGAACAGGGTAGTCCATTGTTGTTCGACTGTGATGCTTTGATTGCGGCAATGAGTCGGGTATTTGATACCCGGTACAAGACCCAAGCAACGGATATTGAACTTTTGAAGCTACATCAGGGCGATTCCCCGTTGTTGGCATATTTGGCCCGGTTTAATCAACTCATGGCTGAAACCGGGTGGCCTGAGGACAAGAAGGCCTCTATGTTCTATCATGGATTATCCGACTCCCTGAAAGATACCTTGTCTACGGTACCTATTGTACCCACAACCTTTCCGGAACTCTTAGATATGGTTCTTCAGATTGACTCAAGGAGAGCCGAAAGGAAAGGAGAGAAAAGGGCTTCTACACCCTTGGCTATGTTACCTCCAGTTCCCGTTCAGGGGGGACCGGAACCAATGCAGATTGGGGCTATCCTGGGTCCTTTAACTCCTGAAGAAAGGGAGATCCGAAAGAAGAACAATCTTTGCTTCTATTGTGGTTCATCAGAACATCTGTTAAAAAGCTGCACTAAGAAGCCCAAGCGTCAGGGAAACGCCAAAGCCCGGCAGTAGAGGGAGTCACTCTGCCGAGCTCACTGTTCCTTAACTCCATGACTAAGAGACCTTTCCTTGTTCCTACCCGTTGCGCCCTTGACTCGGACCAGGAATGGTTCATTGATGCGGTTTTGGATTCTGGAGCCACCGGTAATTATGTTGATGAGGCTTTTGCTAAGAAACTAGGCATTCCAGTAGTTACCAAGTCCCAACCAGAAATGGTTAATACTGTGGATGGTTCGATACTGCTTTCCGGATTAGTTACGGAACAAACGGTGGATTTGGTGCTAACCACCTGCCAAGGTCATGAAGAGACTATTAGTTTCGATTTGATCGCTGCACCACAATATCGACTAATCTTGGGTCTACCCTGGCTGAGACGTCACAATCCGGTGGTAGATTGGAACTCCGGGGAACTGGAATTTGTGTCCGACTATTGTGAGTCCTCATGTTTTTCCTCGAATTCCGAGTCAAAAAATCCGTGTCGACCATTGTTGCATGGCGTTTCCACTATCGGAGCCATTGTTACTACACCATTACCCGAAGAATATGCTGCCTTTGGGGATGTATTTGATGCAAAAGGAGCTGATATCCTCCCTCCTCATAGGCCATATGATTGTCCTATCGATCTGATTCCTGGGGCCAAAATACCTGTAGGTCGTATTTACTCATTGACGCAAAAGGAGGAGGGCATTCTAAAGGAATATATCGATAAATCCCTGAAAAATGGATTTATCCGTCACTCACGTTCACCGGCTGCTTCTCCGATGTTTTTTGTACCCAAAAAGGAAGGAGATCTCAGGCCATGTATAGACAATCGTGCTCTTAACGCCATTACCATCAGAAATCAATATCCGGTTCCCCTAACATCTGTCCTTCTTGACCAACTCTGGTCTTCTAAGATCTTTACCAAACTAGACCTACGAGGGGCTTACAATTTAGTCAGAATAAGGGATGGGGACGAATGGAAAACAGCTTTTAAGACCAAGTATGGTCTTTTTGAATATTGCGTAATGCCTTTTGGGTTGTGTAACGCCCCAGCTACATTTCAACATTTCGTTAACGACATATTCAGAGATATGAGTGATCGATTTCTTGTTCTGTATCTTGATGATATTCTCATATATTCAGACTCCTATGAAAACCATGTACAACATGTTCGTCAAGTTTTACAACGGTTGAGGGAGCATTCCCTGTATGCTAAACGAGAAAAATGCATCTTTCACGTGAAATCTGTGGAATTCCTTGGGTATGACATAACAGACCAGGGAATACAGATGAGTAGAAACAAAGTAAAAGCAGTTTTGGATTGGCCGGTTCCAAAAGATCTAAAAACGTTACAATCGTTCTTGGGTTTTGCCAATTTTTACCAGCGCTTTGTCCGATCATTCTCTGAAATCGTCGCTCCATTGACGTCCTTGACTAGCAACAAAAAGGTTTTTGCTTGGGATCAAAAGGCTCAAGACGCTTTTGAATCCCTCAAAGTAGCTTTCACTACGGCCCCAGTACTCCAACATCCTAACCCACTTCAGCAGTTTGTGGTCGAGGCGGATGCCTCTGATACAGCAGTAGGAGCCGTTCTATCACAAGCTTGTTGTGACTCTACGGCCTTACATCCTGTTGCCTACCACTCCAGGAAACTCTGTTCATGAACGGAATTATACTATCACTGAGCGAGAACTCTTGGCCGTAAAAGACGCGTTCACCGTCTGGAGGCATCCTTTGCTTGGTACCCAGCTCCCTGTCCAGGTATACACTGATCATCGCAATCTAGTTGCCATTCGCTCTGTGAAATGTACCACGGCCAGACTAGCCCGCTGGCATGAGTTCTTTTCTGCTTTCAATTTCACTATCACTTATCGGCTGGGTTCTTGTAACACCAAGGCAGACGCTCTATCACGTATTCCGGGAACCGACGTATCAAAACCGGTTCCTACTCCAGTATTACTCTCTACTCAGGTAATTTGTGGTTGTACGGTCGATCCTACGTTAAGGGCTCTCCTTGAGAACTGGGTTAAGCAACACCCACAGGTCATTAAGGATGAGAAAATCAGGGTCATGAATATGCTACCCTATCTTCATGAAAAACTATATCTTCCCACCGACACAACTCGTTCCATGGCATTGAATTGGTGCCATGATCCTAAGTTTTCTGCTCACCTGGGGATTAGAAAAACCATGGAATTACTAGAGAGATGGGCATGGTGGCCTACCATGAGATCCGACACTGCCCAGTACATCAAGACCTGCGCTGTCTGTGCTCAGGGCAAATCATCTCACGCAAAACCCATGGGGTTATTGCATCCCTTGCCCATTCCCAGGTTACCATGGACTATGATATCTATGGATTTCATTGTAGAGTTACCTCCAATCGATGGCCAAAATACCATCTGGGTTGTTGTCGATTATTTGACAAAGTCTGCCTTGTTTATACCATGTTCGGGATTGCCTTCTGCCCCAGCCTTAGCTGAGTTGTTCATTTCCCATGTGTTTCGGCGTTTTGGTCTTCCCAGTATCATTGTCACGGATCGGGGGTCGCAATTCACTTCACGTTTTTGGAGGGCTATCACTACGTCTTTGGGCATAGAAGACAGGTATTCCAGCGCCTATCACCCTCAGACTGACGGGCAAACGGAGAGAATCAATGCAACTTTAGAACAATACCTACGTTGTCTTCTGCTCCATTATCAGGGTTCTTGGATATCTTGTTTGGCCATGGCTGAATTCGCGTATAATAATTCCTTGCATACTGCCACAGGGGTCACCCCGTTTTTTGCTCTTTATGAATATCATCCACGTACCTTGCCATTGCCTTTGTCTGTTGGAACCAGTAACCCGGCTGCTAATTCCTGTGTCCAGTCGCTTACGGTTCTACATACCCAAGTGAGAAAACATCTGTTGGAGGCTCAAAGGCTTAGTAAACAGCGTGCGGATGTTCATCGTTCAGCATCTCCAGTTTACTCCCCAGGTATGCAGGTCTGGTTATCCACACGGAATTTGCGCTTATCTGGTCGCAGTTCCCTCATGCCTCGGTTCTCAGGCCCTTTCATGGTCTCTGGAGTAATTAACCCAGTGGCTGTCCGTTTACAGCTTCCCCCCACTTGGAAAATCCATCCTGTCTTCCACATTTCGCTCCTGAAACCTGTTCAAGGGGGTTCACGGTTACTAGCCCCGAAACATCCCTGGCCTGCTATTGGCTCAGACGAGTACGAGGTTCAGCAGATTGTGGACACCAAGGTCCGTCGGGGTGTCCGCCTCTTCCTTATTGATTGGAAGGGTTATGGGCCGGAAGACCGGACTTGGGAGCCTTTGGAGAATATACACGCTCCGGCCTGTTTGCGGGATTTTTGGGCTTCCCGTAGAGGGAGGCATTCTTTGAGGTGGGGTACTGTCAGGAATCGGCCCGGGAGCCGCAGGGGTCTAAATAATCTAGAGCCGCCCTCGCCGTCTCACAGAAAACGGGACCAGGCTACATTGCATCAGCGGTCGCGATCCATTCGGTTACCTCGTGTTAAAGGCTTAATCCACGGCCACAAGAATTTGGTACAACCTCGTCCTTCAGGGTTTTTGCATTGGCGGTTACCATGGAGATTAGGGCAGCAACGTCGACCCGCACCACGGCTGCGGCACGTACAGGTCATGTGATCACGACTTGATAAAACTCTAGCCTGCAGTAAACTCGTTGCTTCTGATTTTGAATTTGGAGTCTGCTACGTGCCTTGCGAAAATTCTTGTCTCCCTGTTCCTTGTACCCTTGTTTTCCTGTCTGGCCCTGCTACCTTGCACTCTGAGTACCTCTTGTCGGGGCGATTTCCCCTCGCTTTCTGCTTACCCGCTCCTGTCTTCTTTCCAGCCCTCCTGCGGAACTAACCCCGTTCTGCCTCACTGCTACTTGTTGCCGGACCGGACCTTGCTCAGGATTTGCCTTTGTCTCATGTTTTTGCCTTCGGAACTTTTCTCAACTACCGACCTGGATTGTCTTATGGATTGCCACTGCCTCTCGACTTGATCAACCTGGTTTATCCTCGCGCGTGGACATTAGGAATACCTCCCGCTTTGGATCAACCTGACCAGTGCTCCTCATCAAGACTGCCAGTACACTACTCCTCCCCGTTCCCCGGTATGGACTAGAGACTGCTGTGGTACCATCAGGGGCGGAGGTAGGAGCGTCCTCGTTTCATCGGGGATTGTACTGCCGACCCTTAGGCGTACGCGTGCCGGCGGGAATAGTCCTACATCCCTGTACATTGGCGGTCTTACTGGAGCATTGGTTGCCCATGGAATTCTTGTCAACAATCCCATGGTAAGAGTGTCTGTCCTATTTTCATGTTTCTGTTCTTGATGCCCCTGGTATAAGTGTTAAGGATTGTTTTTCTTGTATGTTATAACAGCTATTTCTGCTCCTTGTGACGTCGACACAAAAAGGCTTTTCTGTTTTCAACTGGCATACTGTCGCACACGAGGGAGTCTGCTGCCACGCGCCGTTTGGGTCCATTCTTCCAAACAATAGATCCCTGGTGCTGGTTTATTTTATATCCAGACACAGGGTTACATTGTAGGGTAGAATTCTTCGTCTACACTACGAGGGCAACCCAAGAAGGCAATCCTGACAACCTTGCCTCTTTTGACATAATATGTTTACAAGAGTCATGGCTTACTACAAAGCCTATTCTTGATGGTTTTGAAATTGCTTTTGCGACTGCCAAAAAGGGACAAAAAGGACGACCTTCCTCTGGCCTGTTAATTGCTGTAAGAGCAGGAAAAGGAATGAAATTCACTAAGATTCTGACTCTGTCTCTCTTGATGATCTCAGTACAAGTCAAATGGAAATACTGGGATATACAAAAAATGAAACCAAAAAAATGAAACAACAGCTATCATTATAAACTTGTACTGGAATCCTGAAGCCATCTCCAATCAGGATTTTCTGGACATGGTCGAACTAGAAATAGACAAAGCATACATCGACCACTTTGAAACACATCTATTAGTCTGTGGAGACCTAAATGCTGTATGCACTAATAACCAAATTAAAACCAAAGCCGAGGCTAGGGGAAAAGCATGGTCACTACTGATGAAAGCCAAAGATCTGACAAATGTGAGCTCAACGTTCCAGAACTCGGACCTGTTGCCAACTTGGGAAGGTCGAGGCTTGGTGGCAACAATAGACTACATCTACGCCTCGACAGCCCTATTGTCTATTATCTCATTTTTTGACATCATTAAAACAAAGGCGAGCGATCACAATCTTTTGTCCTTAACTTGGCCAAGTGTCCCTCATGAACAAATATCCTCGACCCCAAAGCTCGAAGTAAATACAAAAGGAAACCGACTGGCCTTGAGCTTGGACAACGTCATCTCTTTGACGAAAAACTACATCAAGATAGAACAAAAGGTGCAAGCTGACAATTTACCAGACTATAGTACCTTATTGAATGTCTTCAGAAAACCAAGATTGCAAAATCGTATCAATACGAATAAGGCAATCCACACCTATGACAACCTCTTAGTTGAAAAAAGACGCCAATTTAGGAGAGTCAAGCGAAGACTAATAAAACACAGCTCAAACCATAATAAACAACTATGGTTAAGTGAACAAAAAACCTATAAGTCTTGGCTGAAAACCCATCGTTTTGCAATGTATCAAAAAGACTCTGAAGATATGCTGCGATGTATAACCACTAAGAACTCGAGAACTTTTTGGGCTTTAATCAACGCAACAGAACGGATAAACTCGGATGCTTTCATAAATGGCATTCCTGAAGCCAAATGGATAGAGCATTTCGAAAACCTCTTCTATAATCGAGAGGGCATGAAACTCACAAACTTCACAGATACCGAACCTTGGATTGAGCTTCATGATCCGCAGGATATTTTATTCATCTTAAAAAAACTGAAAAATTCCAGGGCACCTGGGCCAGATGGCCTTACAAACAGACATTTAAAAGAACACCCTGAGGCATGGGCCAATTTCATAAGCGAGGTATTCCAAAGATTGACAATTCCAAAGGTACTACGAAATCCTGGACAAATGCAGTGGTTGTACCTATTTACAAAAGAGGGTCGAGGGACGACCCAAAATTTTTTCGGCCCATTGCTTTGCTGAATGTGATTGGGAAGGTGTATGGTTCGCTACTTTTACGACATTTCCTAAGGTGGGCAAAGGAGGCACCCTGTGAAGATCCTCTTCAATTTGGCTTTAAAAAGAATGTGGGAACTACAATCAATATTCTAACGATTAACATCCTAAAAAACAAAAGCCAGTCGAGAGGGACCAGAACTTATATGGCCTTCATTGACCTAAAACAAGCTTTTGACCAAGTCAACAGACAGAGACTATGGGAGAAGCTAAGATCATGGAAATGCCCTGAACAAATCTTACACCCAATCATGGCATTACACACAGCCACAAAGATAAAAGTGAGGCTTGATAACCAAGGTACTCTTTCGGAGGAGATTGCAACCAACCAGGGGGTCAAGAAAGGATGCCCTTTGGCTCCTGCACTCTTCTTGAGTTTCATTGGAGACTACAAAGAAACAGAAGGAAAAATAAGATCTTTTCCCCCGCAAATTGGACAGATGAAAATTTCAAGAATCATGTACGCAGACGATATCTTAATTGCTGATCAAACCGCAATAGGGTTGCAGAGACAACTAAACAACCTTGCGGAATACATAAATGCAAATGGTCTCGAAATAAATAAGCCAAAGACCAAAATCATGCTCCTTGGCAAAAGAAGAAATAAAGGTGATTCTTTTACTTGGCTCCTGGAAGGCGAACAGATTGAAATAATAAACTAATTTAAATATTTGGGCATTATTGTGGACAACTCATCCAAGGAGCTTGCAATGCAAAAACATCTGCTTCAGAAAACAAAGAACTTAACATCGCAAGCAAAAGCGATTGACAGAAAATATGGCCGTTTTTCACTTATCCCAATTGTGGACTTCTACAGGGTAAAGGTAGTTCCTACACTAGTTTACGGAGCTGAAGCGACGCTTGGGATACCACAAAACATCTGGAACAAGATGGAAAGTCAATATTGGAGAGAAGTCTTGAAATTACCAAAATCAACGGCAATAGCCCTGATTAGACGCGAAATGAGCCAGCTCTCACTTGTCTCTATAGTGGAGAGGAACAGCATGATGCTGTTCAGAAAATTACTGTTGGAAAATCGGCCAATGCTCGTGGGAGCAATAAACAAAGAAGCTGAAGAAGGCGGTGTGGCCAGTCTGACCAAATGGTACAGAATCCAGGAAGCAAAACTCGATCATATCCAATGCTCAAAAAAAGATCTAATGGATAATCCGACAAAAATCCAAAAAAAACTAAACGAGATGGATTGGATATGTACTTTGGAAAAGGCAGCCTCAAACAAACTAACTTTACATCTGCCACATACTGCTCACAAACTACACGAACTTCAACCATACGTAAAAAAGTACCCCAATAGAAAGCTGAGGAATACTTTTTTAAGAGCCCGCCTCAATTTACTACCCACAAATGAAATTCTAGAGATAAGAGGCCTGGCCACTACAAACACGTGTAGATTTTGTAAAGATCTGAGCACAGTGGAAACAATTGAACACTTGTTGTTAAGATGCCCAGGAGTCGACTCAATAAGAGGACCTTACCTGAAAGAAATCTTAGCTGATGTTTTCATTTTATATGACAGGACTTACTTATCTGTTATTGTTTGTCGCTCTTTCTCCTGTTGATTGTTTTGCTTTTTTCGTACACTGTAACGTTATGTTGGCTGTTTTTCTTATATGTTATTCAATTGGATACATGTGTATAATGTGTTTTGTTCCATCATGTCATGACTGTGTGACTTTTGACTGAACCCTTTTTCTCTCATTATTTCCCCCCCAATGCTTTTTAGCTTGTTTAGACTTTTTGATCACATTGTTACTACCTCACAAAATAAGAAAACATTTATGTATAAGATGTATGGCTTTGAATACATTAATTTGACTTCATTCATTGTGTCATAGATTAAATTTAATAATTTAAAAAATGAAACCTTGAAAAATCGATGGAGTCGCTGATAAATGACTCGGAGGACCTTCGATCGTTAGCCTGGACCGGGTCCATTAAGCAGTTTCTCTTGGCCGTGGCTGGCTGCAGCATAACTGACACATTGGGCCTTATTACGACCCAGGCGGTAATCTGCCGACATTACCGCCATGGCGTAATGAGCGTTTACACCGTGGGCCGATGGCGTAAAGAGCGCCACATTACGACCCATCGCGCACGAGCATTACGCCATGGCGGTAATGTAAATAACGCCATGGCGGAAAGTGCCCCTACCGGCATCGTAGGGTGAGCAAGGTGCACTTCCGCCACCGTAAGTAGCGGCCACCGTAATTAGCGGTGGCCGCAATTAGCGGTCACCGTAAAAAGCAGAACCGGAAATAGCGTCATCGCGGCGGAACGGGAAACAGCACGTCGGCCATCTTTAAAAACACAATCCATTGCCATCCTTCCGAACAACACCAGATCCAACCCTGACACCTGTCCCAACCCAACACCCACCCATCCAACCACCCAAAAATGCCTAAAGTTGTTAAGAAGGCATGTGACCGCCAGCGCCAGGAAAGATTTACCCGGGAGGAACTCTGCATGCTTGCGGAGACCCTGCAAGACAATGCAGCTGTCGTTTTCTCGCCGGAAATGACCAGGCCTGCGATAGCAAAAAAGAAGGCCATATGGGCCCTGGTGGCTGAGCGCGTTAGCGCGGTGGGGACCGTACCCCGCACCCCACAGCAGTGCAGGAAGCGTTGGGATGACCTTCGCATACGGGTCAGAGCCGTCATCTCTGCGAACCGCAACCTTGCCCTGGGTACCGGTGGAGGTTCGGAATCCCCACTGAAACTCCAACCGTGGGAGGAAATATGTGCAACCACGATTGGCATGGAAGGCATTGAAGGCGTCGGAGGGATGGAAAGGGGAGTTCCGACATCAGGCGATGAAGGTAGGTGCCTCAAACAAGACGTGCCATAGTCACTGCAGTCCATTCATGTGTAGCACAATGTTGCCCTAGAGTGTAAATGCAACACATTATCTCGACACTGCCCATAGCCACATGCGAGCTCCACCCTGTATACACTGCTGGCACCCACATACCTCCATCCACATTCCACACAAAAAGGAGACAACCTGCATGGCCCTGCCTGAAATCTGCCTCATCTACTGACCAGAATCATGTCAATCATTGTCATTCCAAAGTCCGCAGACCCATCAATAACGCCCTCCCTCCTTTGCTCCACCACAGGCACAGAATCACACCCCGAGGACCAGGACACCCCTGCGACGAAGAGAGCCAAGAAGGCCAATAATACCATCCCTGCACCCTCAACCTCAGCTGCAGTGAGGCAGACCCCACAACAAGCAGAATCCACTGCAAGCAAACCGGACGGCCCACCGGCAAGCACCCCAGTAGGCAGCAGGCCAGCAGCAGCAGCACCACCTATACCAACATTGCCTGCCACAGAAGGCACCGGGTCTGCGGCCAGCAGCAACATGGGTGAAACAGCTGCAATTGCTGCATGTTCAGACTCTGACATTGAGGAGCACGAAGTCAGAAGCCCCACTGACCTTCTACATTCCCCCTGTTTGTCAAATGCCAGCCCCCATGAGGATCACACACAGGGGCACACAGAGGAAGAGCAGTGGCCTTCTACCCCATGCCCAGTTCTCAGTCCACAGGAGGGGAGCAGCCCCTCCATCACACCACCAGCACTGGGCATGGCCCAGCAGGGGCAGCAGTCCCTCGAGGACATCATACAACGGCAGCAACATCTGTCCACGATGCTGACTGAGCATTCTGCGGAATGTGTGGGGGCTAGGGCAACCATTGAACAGGCCACGGAGACCCTAAGGGCCGAAATTGCGCAGAGCACTGCCACCCTGAGGGATGCTATGCAGGCCATGTCTAGGGACATTTGTAGTGAACTTGCCGGGTTGTGTCGTGCGCTCACTGAGCTCACCCACACCCTACAGGACGTGCATGCACGGGAGCAGGCAGGGACATCCTCCGCTGCCAGTTCTGCACAGAGCAGCCCCGTCCGACGTTCCGGACGGAACCTGCGCTCCACAGCCAGGGGTGCCCCAGGGGCCGGGAGAGGGGGCTTGTAACAGCCTGTGGCCACTGTCACAGGCATCTGTTGACACTTACATGGGGTGTGTTGGGGTGTGCAGGGGGGAGGGGGGAGGGGGGAGGTGGGAGGGGGTGTGTTGGGGTGTGCAGGGGGGATGGGGGAGGTGGGTGGGAGTGTGTTGGGCTGTGCAGGGGGGAGGGGGAGGTGGGAGGGGGTGTGTTGGGGTGTGCAGGGGGGAGGGGGGAGGTGGGTGGGGGTGTGTTGGGGTGTGCAGGGGGGAGGGGGGAGGTGGGAGGGGGTGTGTTGGGGTGAGCAGGGGGGAGGGGGGAGGTGGGAGGGGGTGTGTTGGGGTGTGCAGGGGGGAGGGGGGAGGTGGGAGGGGGTGTGTTGGGGTGTGCAGGGGGGAGGGGGGAGGGGGAAGTGGGAGGGGGTGTGTTGGGGTGTGCAGGGGGAGGGGGAGGTGGGAGGGGGTGTGTCATGACGTTTTATGATTGAAATACACTTTTTGCTTTTCCGAAATGAAATGTGTGGACATTTTCATTGCATATGTGTGCTTTATTGGTGTACAGTCCACAGTGTGCATGTCCCAGAGACACACAGTGCCCCAAGTGCAGTCTCCATGTGATACACACCAGCCGTGTGTGCTAGAAGCAGTGGTCGATGATATTTTGATGCATTTCACGCCCCTCCTGTGCATCGCCTCCTCCATGGGGTGTCGCCCCATCTGCACCCTCCTCATCCTCATCGTCAGGTGGTTGCAGTTCTGCGTCAGGGGGCAGGGGCACATTCCGTCTGACGCACATATTGTGTAGCATGACACATGCCATGATGATCTTTGCCACCTTCTCATGGCGGTACAGGAGTGCCCCACCAGACCTGCTGAGGCATCGGAACCGTGCCTTCAATAGGCCGAATGTCTGCTCTATGACCACACGGGTACGTGTATGTGCACGGTTGAAGTCCTCCTCGTGCTGGTTCTGCGGGTTCCGGACTGGTGTAAGGAGCCACCTCTTCAGGGGATAGCCTGCATCACCTGTATGTAGGCGAGAATGTATGTGTCAGTCATGACGTCTGATCAAGAACATGATGTGCCACCATGGCTTGCATCCAACTGTTACTTTGGCTCACTTCTACATGCACTAATTGATTCACACAATGCAACCAGTATATGCTCATGGCTCCCATGGCCTGTTTTGCATGCCATCACCCAATGTATGCAGAGGGGTGGAGTGCATTGTGAGTGCCCATCCACTGTGTCCGTTCATGCCGTTTGGTTAGTTGGCCTGGCACATGTCCTGTGATGGCAATGCGCACATCATTGCAACATTGCTGTGGGCCTCATCATGACCCCAGTGAGCAATGCTGATGTAGACAGGGACATTTTGGGGGCCCTGCTGTCTGTGTAATGGTGTGTTGATGTTTCTGTCCGTCATGTGCCTCCTTCGTGGGCAGTTATGGGGGACAGGCCTATCGGTTGATGGTGTTTGGTGACGTGCATGTAGGTGCTTTTCATTGTTGACAATGTGGTCTGAATTGGTAGAATGCACTTGCAGATGGTTGTGTCATGGTTGGGACACAACCTCATTCACATGGTAGGGCTGCATACATTGGGTATTGGCTTTACTGGTGTTGGGTGGAGTTTGGGTTGCTTTAGGGTATCATCTGTCTCCGTTCTCTCTGCTACTCACAGCCAATTGGAGTATGCATCATCCCCCCCCTTTCAGCCAAGTGGAGTATGCATCATTCCCCCCCCCTTTCAGCCAGGTGGAGTATGCATCATTCCCCCCCCTTTTAGCCAGGTGGAGTATGCATCACCCCCCCTTTAAGCCAGGTGGAGTATGCATCATCCCCCCCCCCTTTCAGCCAGGTGGATTATGCATCATTCCCCCCCCCTTTCAGCCAGGTGGAGTATGCATCATTCCCCCCCCCCCTTTCAGCCAGGTGGAGTATGCATCATTCCCCCCCCCTTTCAGCCAGGTGGAGTATGCATCATTCCCCCCCCCCCCCCTTTCAGCCAGGTGGAGTATGCATTGGTACGTCATTCACCTACCCACTTCACATTTCCATGGTCATGACATTGGACTCACCGAGTAGCCAGGATCTTGGGCCTGCATGTCGCTCCATGTAGCGTGGTATTGTGGAGTTCATCAGGACCATAGAATCATGGGTTGATCCGGGGAATCGGGCACAACAATGTGTGATGATCTTGTTGGAGTCACAGACCATTTGCACGTTGATTGAGTGGAACTGTTTCCGGTTGCTGTACGGTACCTCCATGGCACGTGGAACCGCCAATTCCACATGGATGCAGTCGATGGCACCAATGTAACCAGGTATGCCGGCTAGTGCATGGAAACCCACTTTGGTGTTTGCAATCTCCTGGGCAGTCCGTGGTAATGAGATGTGGTCGTCTGTGTGCTTGAGGAGGGCATCGAGCACTTGGATGAGTGTTCGTGAGAATAATGGTTGTGAAATGCCATGTAAGTGCCCCACTGTGTGCTGGTAGGTGCCTGTGGCCAGGAAGTGGAGTACAGACACTACCTTCAGTCGGGGTGGGATGGCGGTTGGAGTTTCTATCATGCTGACGATGTCGTTGTGTGTCATGTCTACGATGGCGGTGATGGTGTCCCGGTCCAAACGGTACAGGGTGTGGATCTGCTCAGCAGTGAGGTTGAATGGATTGGCTCTGATGCGTGGGATTGGGGGCTGCCTGCGTGGTGGCACTGGCTGTGCTGGTGGGGCTTGCTGGGCCTGCCTTGCCCTCCTTCTCCTCCTGCGTCTCCTCTGTGCTGCCTGTTGTTGTTGTTGCTGTTGTAGTACTTGCATTTCTATCAGGTCCTCCAGCCCCAACATTGCTAGTCGTATTGGTATCATTGTGGAGTGTGACTGGGTGTGGGAAGGGGTGGGGTGTGCTCTTTTTGTACTTCCTGAGTCTGTATTGCCTTCACCTGTGCTGTTTCTGTGCACCTGTGGCAGCTGCATTCACTTTACATGGCCATTTACGGTTGGTTCGCGATGGTGTAATTAGCACCATGGCAGTAAGGTACTTAACAGGCTGGGTGATGGCGTTAGGTGCATGTCTGCTTGGGTCGGAATTCGCGTACCTTTCCGCCATGGCGCTAAGTACGGTGTGGGAGGTCGCGTGCGCACGCCCTTGGCGCAGTTAGTGGCAGCGTTAACTACGATGCCGCTAATGGCATCGTAGTTAACGGTCACGGGTCATGATCGGACCTAGCGGAAAACGATGGCGGTAACCATTTACCGCCATCGTTTTTCACTTAGCGCCAGGATCGTAATGAGGCCCATTGTAGGTTCACCTATGGAGGCCTTCCTCTCATTCTGTTGTTGTTGATTCGGCATGGCTCTCCACTCTGCTAATTCAAATTCCATGTTTTTACAAAAGACAAGCAAGGACTGGCAAGTAATTTGTCAAGTCATGGCATGAGTACAAAGCGGTCAGCACAGAAACATTTCGGGCACAAGAGAAGTGCAGGAAAATGGGCCCTCTTTACTGCCACTATCCATCTCTGGGCTAGGATTGATCTAGGTTCCTTCCCATCGTCTCCAAACCCTTGGAAGGAAGGGCTCTTCAAACTTCTTGACAAGGCCACAAATCTGGCCTTGTCACATAGTTTTAACGTTTTAGAAGTGATTAGAAGAGTGGGATGCTCTGTATATACTAAACTACTTTATTGCTAATTGTAGGAACTGCATATTGTTTGACTATTCTATTTTTAATATTCAAATTGTATCTCTAGAAGAGAATAAATACACATAAATGCTAAACAAGTGAATGAAAGCATTATTAATGTGTTTCTATTTATCAGTATAAAGTGCAAACACTTGCTGGCTTAGTGATAAAACTGTGTAGGGAAGATATTGATAGCATCTAATGTTTATCATACGCAGAAGGGTAATGCACAGTCAAATAGACATTTATCTAGAAGGTAGGCCCATGTTAATGTAATCAAATAGAATAAAACATCCATAGGTCCTCTCATGAATGCAATTCTTCAGGCCAATTGTTTTCTTGAGACCACAAGTTTTATTTTTGTATTGGAGGTGTTGATCCCTAGATACTTTGCTTTACAAGATTTCTCAAAGGCCAAAGCCCATCAAATCCAACTATGTGCTGTGTGGTAAAGTGTCACTTCATTATATGAGAATAATGATGTAAAGATTTATACCATGCCCATTGGTGGAATGTCAGCGATCAAACAACAGACAATCCCCAACAGCCCAATTGGAACCTGGGTAACCCAGCTGAGAACTGTATAGCTACTGGGTCAATAATCTGTTTGTATGTATACGAATTATAGAATGTATCAACCAGTTTGATAAAACGGCAGACACAAGTTGGAAGAAATGTACTCCAAAGTATTCATATATCTCAGTAAAGGAATACAAATAACAAAAATACAGTTTTAATGCGTGGCTTCAAAGTCAATCCATGTCACAGACAATGTGTACAGTATTACAAAAAGGAATCAATATCATTTAAAACCATGAACTAAAAAAATGCATTTTCATACACTTATCACAATACCAAAGCATGTTCTACTTATACAAAAAACTAAAAAAATCTATCTCTATTTATGTCATGTTTTACAGAAGAGGAACTAGTCATGTCTTATGACCTTGTAGAGGAGGTCCCGGGCATGGCCTGCACCCCTGCCCTCCATTTCGAGGTACCAGGAGCGTGCTTGCCAAGGTATGTGATGTATGAGGAGCAAATGAACCAACAGAGAGCCACGCTGGGACTCTGCCCAGTGTACATCAGAAGAGCCGTACCGGTTGAAGTGCCCATAACCAGACAGCCATGGGCTACACGATACCCTCTTAGGAAACCATACCAGCAGCTGAGACGAAATGAAGAGTACCTACAGATGGTCCACAAAGAGACCCAAAGAGCCTTAATGGATGGCCAGTAGAAATGACACAATGACCTGGACAGACTCGCAAATGAACGAAAACGGCTGTAAAGGATAGCACGCCAGTGCGAGCAGCTATGAAAATAGATGTAATGAACACAGGAAAGAGACGATGTTAAAACGTAAGGAAAAGTTGCCATGAGACAAGATGGAAGTAACCAACCAGTTAACGTGTGTAAATAGGCTTGGAACGCAAGAAGCTAAGAAAACGATACTGCTTACAATGCTTAGTAGAAGAATAGAGCGGCAAGCGCCAACCAGATATATACCTCAATAAGGCACATTACACAAGTGCGACTCCATTTTGTTAAGCAGAAGTATGCCCAGTCGGCCAGAGGTCTACTAGGCCAGGTTTCATATTCCAGCTGAAGCCAGAAAGAAGAGCGGAATCAAAACTCAACAAAGAGCAGCTCATGCCTGGGAATTAGAGGTCAACCCAAGGAAAGGGGGAGAGTGGCAACGCTAGAGAATTGAAACTTCAGAGCATACCAGCCTGCCCCGTGCAGGTCAAGATAAGGGGGGCCCAGGCAGGTGGCGAGGCTAAAGAAGAATCAAATACACGAAAAGCTGGAAACTGAAGCAGATTCACGGTGAACAGACATGTGACCAGTCAGGGGCGAAGAATTACCAATGTCTGATGTCACCCAGATCCAAGGGTGCCATAACTTCTCCAGATAAGATGCTACAGCTTCAAGGCCGTACCCATCCAACTAATTGACACATAGCTCAAAAGCCCTGATTAATGGAAGGGAAGCAGGGTGAATCTTGGGACACTAGGCACCTGGGTGTCCAGTCTGCATGCTGCTAATTAAAATAGAGATTTGCGTCTAGGGGTGTAACCTGCCCAATCACAATGGAACAAGTTATCTAGGGTCCTATAGATAGTAGAACCAATGGGACGTTGTAGTTGTAGTGACGTCTATCGCGCGTGATGTAGAGGGTGGGCGTAGACACCCACCCGATAAGAGTTATCCAATCCGCATGCCTTGTTACCATATACAGATATAGCACCTATAATTAAGTTACCTTTCCTAAGCAATTATATTGCATGATGAATTTGTAGAGGTGGACGTCAGTGATGACGAGTTTTATGTATAAAAGTTGCTGTTCAACTAAAGCTCGAGGAAGTTGGAGCGAGACAGGCGATCGCCACGATGCTGATTTCCAATTGTTTCCCTGTTTGATGTACTTGTCATTAACCAGACTTCCCTTTGCCATACTACTGAGTCCTCATTAATGAGACATGTTGGAGTAAGTGAATCCTGCATCCCCATTCCTCACATGGTGCAGCTATCTTGTCTTACAGGTACTAGAGGGTGAGCACTGACCTATGGGCCCGTCAGTGGAAACACTGCCCTCCTGTACACTTGGTAGCGTGAGGATGGTTTCGGCAATATCACGAGTACTTTCGCGATTCAAGCTGAGTAGACTGAGGAGCTTCCCGTGGACAATGATAGAGTAAGTCCATAAAATCTGCAGTGGGTCTGAAGGAACCCACCTTTCCAAGCATAACCCTTCTCATTCCCACAGGTAGCCAATCGGACGAAAAGACCGCAAGAGGCTGAAGAGGAAGGGGCAGTGATCCCGAGTTTCCAGAGAGGAAAAGATGCGAGCGGTGAATGAAATAATAAACTTGTTACTTTGGCAAATGTCTTGTAGGCATTAGAACAAATAAGGGAAAAGTAACGGAGGGTGGCGGAGAAAAAATAAAATAGACATAAGTAGAGAATACTGTGTATATATAAGAGTTAATGAATAAGAGATAAAAAGTGGTTACCGGGGGGCACCCGAGAGAAAAATGAGTGGTTCCCGGGGGGGCACCCGAGAGAAAAACGAGAGGATACCAGGGGGGCACCTGAGATAAAAACGAAAGGATTCACCTTGTTCCTGCGCTTTAATACAGCGGTCAGAAGAAATGTGAACTCATAGCCCACATAATGGGGGACAATTAGACTATGGTGATGTTTAAAGACGTATCAAAGGAGTTTGTTTAAACTACATGATGGGGTATTGATTAGAAGGCAGGTATATGTATGACCAGCTGGTGTCCGTCTAGTCTGTCAAGTGTCTGTCATATGTGTTCTGTTGTACGCCAAATGTAAAAGAACTGTATCATTGGTTATTTGTAATGAAATTTGGTTTTACGTGATTCTGTAACTAAGAGGGAATCGCCAATGAGTTGATGGTTTTAAGTAAATTGATAGTATAAATTCTGGCGGGAAAAGAGTGGATTGGAGCTTGCGTATTTGGTCCTTGCTCATACTATTGGTAAGGTAAAACCTGCATAAATACTGGTGGTGACGAAATTGAGAATGGAGGAGGTTACCCCACTTGCGCATCTGTGTAAGCAGTAACCCAAACATGCACCTAAACTTAAAAAGTACAGCACAGAGTGGGTTAAGGGTACTGCCCACAAGATGCTTATGCCTTGGCCACAGAATGAGTCCCTATCTAAAGCCATCTTACAACATATGACGACTTACCTACATGCCACATACACAGGCAAAAAATTAGGGAAACGCCTCGCTGAAAATGTTCGAACAGACGAAGGAGGACGAACCGCCCGCAGACTGGATATTAAACTTATGCACAGAGGGGGGTGAGACGCCTACCGCGCCACCAGCCCCGCCTGAGCCAGTCATCGTGGGAAGTAAGTCAGAGGGACTTTACGCACTAAGAGAACTTAAGGCAGCCACAGGGTATTGCAATCCTGCATATGAGTCGCCTACGTACAGTAGTGATGACAATAAAGGAAAGGAACAGGAAAACAATCTTGCCTCTGCAGTCCCGAGGGACAAGAGAAACGCGATGATGAAAGGAAGGACCAGGCACAGAGTTGTGCACCTCTCATTAAGGAGAGAGAGGGAAAGAAATGGAAAGGAAGTGGAGACAGAACTGATGAGATAGCATTCACAAAAGACGAATGGATGGGAGGACAGATATTGTTAAAACTTGATGGAAAAGGAAGTGATGGTGTGAGACCGAGAGAGAAGTCTGATGAGACACAAAGGGGGGAGAGAGAAAATGAGATAGAAATAAGGGACGAAAGGATAAGAAGGAAGGATAAGCTGATGCGAGAACAACTATATTGCGAAGAGCAAGAGAAATAGCTTGATCGCAAACAGAAGGCAGCCTATGACCAGTACAAACAGAACAAGCAAAAGTTGGAAGAAGAGCAAAGAATAGGTGAGAAGAGAGTGAAGAGAAGAGAAGATGAGGAAATTAGAAGGACAAAGGAACGTAGAAATGAAAGGATAAGGGAAGTAGATAAGGCTAGAGAAGAAGTGAGGAAGCGCAAGGAAATAGATGGGGAAATAGAACGTAAGAGCAGACAGAGGGCACGGGACCTTGAATATTTGGAGCAGGAAGTTAAAAAACCCAAACCTGTTGTAGAATGGGAAGACATAGAAGAATTCTTTCCTGCAAATGACTCGGTACCAGGTGCAAGTGGAACAAATATTGAGGATGACTTCGACACCAGAAGCATCGGGGAAACGATCGATGAAATATATGATGAGATGGGGTTGGAACACATCTCCCAAGGGGGAAGGATGGACAAGCGCTTGGAAAGCACTCAGCTTTATGACACTGAAGATGTCACCCGAAGTAGTGGGAGCAGCGGAGGACTGTCCCTAGACAAGCTGGAGATTGGGCAGAACGAAGAAGATGCAAGGAGTTGTGTAAACTGGGAGCATTCAGAATCTGCCTGTGGTGGGGAAACGGAGGATGAGACACACGAAGAAGGGAGACGGTGCGAAAAACGGCTCCCAAGGGACCGAGGGGTATGATGGTCAGACGCCAGCGAGTACGCAACTAGGACACCAAAGTCTCCCACGCAGTCCGGCCGACATGAAGGAACACCCCACGGTCAGAGGGGGGCGTCAGCACCTGCCTATGCAGACGGATTAAGGGCATTGCCAGGTAGACGGCAATGCGGGAATACGACCCCAGCGGTAGACAGAAGAGCTATGGGGAAAAAGAAGGAAGACTGTGCATTCCAATTCCCGCTGCTAGAAAAGGGAGGAGCAAGACCACAATATATTCCATGGCCACACATGGATCGAGACAACCTGAAAAATAAGCTTCCAATGCTGACATCGGGAGCTTGGAAGTGGATACATGAATTAGAGAAAATGACAGGGGGTGTCACCTTAGCTATAGAGGACATTAAGGGCCTCCTGATCGCCATACTCGGTAAAAGAGCAGACGATGTATGGAAACGGGCAGGGTACCCTAGGGTAACCATAATTAACACTTCGCCATTTAATAATTGTAGAGCAGCAGTGTGGAAAGTGCCACAAACTTTATACCCAGACACTTCTGATATGGGAGCTATAAAGACTCAGAAAATGAAACAGTCAGAGGATCTGTTGAGTTATATCCAGAATTTTCAAGACGCATGTGTGCTCGAAACGCATGAGTCTTGGACGAAATCTATCCCTGCATTCTACCACATATTGTGTCAAGGGTTGCCTGAACCGGTGCAAAAACAGCTCAAGAAATTAGTAGGAGTTGAAGCTAAACCCAGGGCCGAAATACAGTTGACAATTGCGCACTACTGTAGATTGTTGCAAGAAAAGAACCGAAAAACGTGGCAACTCGTAAGGGTGAGGAGGCGAAACTGGTGCAAAAGACACTCTCAAAGTATGCTCTCGAGGGACAAGCTGAACCAAGCACACAATCAACTGCTAACCCATCCCACAATAACCAGGGTAGCGTGGAATTTTACCCGAGGGGAAGGGGTTTCGGAGGAAGAGGATGGCAGAGTAACCAGGGAGGATTTCGAGATAACCAGGGAGGTTTTCAGACTAACCAAGGTGGATTTCAGAATGTGCAGATGGGCAGTCCAGCTAGACCAGATGGACAGATGGCCCGACCACCGCCAGTGTGTTGGCTGTGTGGAATGACAGGACATGTGGCGTGCGTGTGCAGAAGCCAAGGCATGTGACAAAATGGCCAAGCAAGTGGGGCAGGCATGGTGAATCAGCCTGCCGTCCCACAACAGGGTGGTGCACAAAATCACACAGTGCAGCAGCAGGCGTCAGGCTTGCAGCAAGGTGCACAGCAAGTGGTTCAACCCTCGAACATGGGGAACTTCCCACAGGGACAATCCCAACAGGCACCGCCGCAAATGCCTCAGGGCACTAACTCCGGAGGGGGAGTCAACCCTGGAAATGGTGGAAATCCACAAGTATACAGTGGGCCGAACTTATACATGAAATAGGACAGCTCACGGGGGACTCTGATGTGATATATCCTATCAGTGACACTAGATCATAATAGGGAACCTAGGGTGAATGTCATCATAGGGGGCGAAGAATATTCCTTCTTAGTTGACACGTGAAGTATGACGGCGATACTCGCTCAGCGAACCTCGCTGGGGTATAAGCCCTTAGCATATTACAGCGGGAGTCTGGACCCGGTTATGAGAGGCCACTTCCCATGTGAACAAAATTTAGCTGCTGCTGCATTCGCCATCGAGAAGGCATCATCCATTGTGATGGGGTGCTCCATGACTTTGTACGTTGAGCACTCACTATTCGCCATACTAGAAAAACCAAAGGGCACGCTGACTTCTCAGAGAGCAACCGCCTATGAGGCGATGAAAATAGTTTGATGTAAAACTGGAAACTCAGCGACGTTCATAGCTGAGCCAGTCACAGAGGGAGAACCTATACACAAATGTGCGAATTATGAGGAATTCTATGATGAAATCCCCAGGGTAAAGGAAAATGCCCTGGCGGGTGGTGAGATCGTGTTCATTGATGGTTCATCAAGAATCGACCAAGAGGATGGACAAAGATACACAGGCATGGCCGTGATGAAACACCTAGCGAATGGAGAGTTTCAGGTACTCGTCAGTGTGCGAATACCATCTCATTACTCAGCACAGGCTGCAGAACTATTGGCACTGATACTCGCCAATGAGAATCATGCAGAACAGGAAGTAACAGTGTACAGTGACTCTGCCTATGTGACATCAACCGTACATGCAGGTCTAGCACGCTGGAAAAGGAGGGACTACCTCCGAGCAGACGGCACGCCAGTGCAACATGCAGCCTTATTGGACAGGTTGATAAAAGCACTACAGCTCCCAGTGGGCATAGCGGTCGTGAAATGCACCGCCCACACCAAAGGGACAGATTTCTCGTCACGTGAAAATCATGAGGCGGACACGGAAGCCAAGTGTATGACATCCAAGAGTGAAACAATCATGGACGTGGAGGTGGCACATACCCATGAGAGGATGATGGTAGCACGAGCCACACCCGAGGCCTATAGCAACATGGGGCAGTCGCAGCTAATGGAGCTCCAAGGGGAGGCACCTCAGGAGGAGAAGAATTTATGGAAGCATCGTGGGTGCTCTTTAAGCCCCTCTGACGGATTGTGGAGGCAAGACAGCACTGGTAAACCAGTAATGCCTGTCGCCCTATTGAAGGTAGCATTGGAGCAATTACACTACCCTATACATATGTCAAAAGAAAATCTCACTGCAACTCTCGCAGAATTCACCGCTGGGCACACATTGAAAGTAGTGAGAGGAGTTATCCCCTGGCCCAATGGGCCATTCCAGCACTTGCAAATCGATTATGTCGACATGATTCAAGTGTGCAATGGGTACAGGTATTTAATTGTGGTGGTGTGTCCATTCTCTAGAGGGATAGAAGCAGGTCCCTGTACACACTCAGACTCTACCTGTGCTGCCAAATTCCTGGTGAGGGAAGTGTTCCCTAAATGGGGGGTGTGTGAGGTAATGAGGTCAGATAACGGGGCTCACTTTGTCAATGCAGCATTCGAGCAGATCAGCTTGTTGCTTGGTGTAAAGCACAAGTTCTCGTTGGCGTATCATCCGGAGGGGAATAGCATATGTGAGAGTCTCAACAGCCTGTTAAAGGAGAGGATAGCCAAGCTGAAACTCACATTAAAAAAGGGATGGATGCACTGTCTACCACTGGCATTGTATGCACTTTGGAACCAACCCGGCTTTGACCATCATTTCACGCCGCACGAGATAGTCACGGGTAGAAGGATGAGGACCCCTCTTACCTCCCGAGATAGAGCTAGATGTGATGCCCAGCCAACAAGAGAAGTCTTGGAGACAGAGATGCAGGAATAACTGAACTGTATGACATCCGGCATCTCTGTCATTTCAGGCAAACTGCAGTGACGGCGGAAAGGGTGCAGCGCAGTACAAAACACAACAGGAAGTGCTGAAGCAGACACCGCGCAACGTCTATGTGCGCCTCTCGTCTTCCCTGGTGATGCTGTGCTTATAAGGAACTTTACAAGGAAAAGGTGGGACGAGCCACGATTTAATGGCCCTTTCATCGTGGAAGACTGCACTCCTTCATCTGTCAAACTATAGGGCAGGAGGCCATGGCTCTTCCGAAATGACATTAAACCATACATAGGGGGGAGCCTCCCAGCTGCATCTAACCGCGAAGAAACCACAGACAAAGGGGAAGAACCTCAGCACGTGCAGACAAGATCCATGGCGAGGAAGAAGGATGCATGAGCAGCAAAATAAAGGCAAAAGAACTCTGTTTTAAATTGTGGCTTTTAAACAGGACATTTCTTCAGACCAGAGAAAGGTGATAAAAAACAATAATACGGACACTCTGTGCACCACTGTTGCAGGCTGAAGAAGAGGACTACACATCCAAAGCCACAACAACGTTGATAAAACGAACTTTTGAATCACGTCACACTCAAGTAGTATAAAGAATTAAGACTCTGATAGACTGCAAATAAGACATTTTCTGAGAGCGCAACACCGTATCCTGAAGCAACCAGTGTCAAGACTTTGTTTACAGAACTTATGGTATCTCCCAGCAGAAACCTCAAGTGGGATGTGCTCACTTATTTCCAGTTGGTGGTGATATCATATCCGTCACTCGTAGGGAGAGAACCCACTGTGACTTTATTCGAGATCCTGCTAACAAGAAAGTAATCTTCCAACTGCTGACTGTCTTCGCGGAAGCCTTCGCCGAGCTACCCAAGCACAGTGAAAAGGACACAAATGCTTCCACCACAGACAGACATTGAAGAACTCACCTTCACAGTGTTCTTTCAATTAATCGAGAATTGCCCGGGACTCATCGGGAGAACGACTGACACAAGCACATTCATCAGAGATCCAAGAAACATTGAACGATTAAACCAGCTGTGGACTAAGCTAAACTATCTAGTGGCAATCCACGGAGCAGAAAAGTGCAGAGACTGTTTGTGTCAAAAGAAAAGCTTGTGATCAGGATCTGGACAAATGTCCCTGTCACCGGAGGACACCCAGCTGGCACATAACGTTTTGTTCAGACTAGTCACAGACTATCCAGAAATGGTGGGAAGGCCTGCAGATGTTGACGTCATCACCTTCCTTAGAGATCCTGCCAATATCCCACTCATGGAAACACTCCTTCACGGAATTATGCTCCAGGTAGAGCTATCTAGCGAGAATACTTGAGGAGATTCCAGTGAGACTTTCCGCCGTGGGACAGATCGAGAAGAGCAGAAATGAGAACTACACCATCTTATTTTTCTTTTTATTTTTCTTTTCTTTTTTCTTATTTTTATTCTTATTTTTCCATATTGACTTTTATTTTTATTTTTGGTTTTATTTTTACGACATTTTATTTTTGTGTGATTTTTAGCAGTTCCATCTTTTCATTCCTTCGCATTGAACAGGTTCCAGCATGTCCTCAGGACCAAGGCAAATTCGAGGAGTGCACTGGGACTTTACCTACTATAGATAACCATAATGAATGTGACGTGTCAAAGATGCACTCCATATCCAGAGACTACCGTCATCACTCGCAAGAGGGGGGACACTTGAGAAGCACTCGTCACTTTAGTAATTCACAAACTCTTGAGCAACCAAATCAGAGTAATAAAAGGAAGTAAACGCTGAAAAAAGACTTATGTTCGAGATGGGGGCCCGATACAGTAACTTGGTTTTACCACCAACAGAGGGGCGCCCCCGCTTCCCTGGAAGGAAATGCTGCCAGCTGTCCTACAAGTCAATAATGTGTATATTCGTAGTAATTATCATTGTGTTTCTGACTTTGACTATCAGAACGGCATTTTTTATCGGCGCACAAAGCGTCCCAATTTCAGTGCACCCGCTAGATAATGAACGCCCGGGTCCCACGAAAGCACCCAGACCCTATATGGTTATCCCGGTTCCAAGAAAAGCTGATGGTAAAGTTAACAAACTAAAATTGAATGTAATTAGCAGTGGCACATACACACTCGAGGTGATGAATGAAGAGAAAAGCTGGAGACAGGGTCAGCACGGAGTGAGTCCGAATGTAGCACTGATCACTGCACGCACGCACACACTGAATGCATACAAACAAGGGCAAGTGTCAATGGCAACAGGGTCTCAAACAAGGACAACAGAAAAAGAGAAACTGCCTACCGAACGACCAGCCCCAGAAAATGGTGGAAGTAACCAAGAAGAATCAAGTGAGAAATCAAAGAGAGAGGGCATAGCAAAATCCCTCGAAAGAACAAAAGTAATCACAAAGGAACTCACAGAGAAAACACAAACGCTGATAGATAATTTTTTCCTGTTCATAGTTAGAGCAAAGAAACTGCACGAGGAGCTGAGAAATAGAACTACAGAGACTATAGCAACAAGCACGCCAGCTCCAATGCAAGGAACAAGCACCAGGCCCACGAAACAGCCACGCGTTGGGAAGTTGGTGAGCCAATGATGGTTACAGGAAGTCCATGGAAGATTACAAAAGGGAAGGAAAGGAAACACAAAACCCTCTCCTACCACAGCGATACAGCCAAGTCAACCTGCTCCACCAAGACGCCAAGAGTGGAAAAGCAGCACAGACGCATTCGAGGACATAGTTATAGCAAACTACAGAAGAATGCTGAGAATCAAGAGAAGCCCGCATGAGGATAACAATGAACTGAACGATTACCTGGACAGCACAGCCCATCTCGGAAACAACATATGGTACCAGCACATGAAGGCAGTAGGACAAAGGCAATCAGAAGGAGAATGCTTCGTCTGTGCACTCCTACCATACAGCATGGGAAAATCCAAGATCTTTGTAGCTGTAGAAATTGATGTCCCCACAGCACACTGTATGTCACACGTAGCAATGTGCAACACCAGAGGACAATTTATGTGAAGAGACGCCTCACTGATATGGGCCAACGAAAAGGATTACCCAGATGAAAATGGCTATGTCCAGGACATGAAAACAAGAAACAGGACACACCAGGAATCATGTGATCAGATACGAGAACCCTGACGTCAAAGGATCAAGAACAAGATGGGAAATAAACCAGAGACTGAATGTTCAAGGAAAAACTGCAGAAGAGGCTCAAATCTGGAAGAACAGAGGCCAAATGCAGATCTGGGGAACAGTAGTTTCCCCAGATGGATAGGAAGAAGGAGTACTAATCTGCCGAGCTTGGATGGTCCTTGGAGCCTGCCAAGAAGCAATAGAGAATTCGCAGAGGTTATGCAAACCTCTATGGGCAAAATTGGTAAAGCTGCTGACATGGGTCGTGGACAAAGGAGGACCCCTGCAAATAGTACCACTGGAAAGCCCAAAACTATGCTTCAGAAGCAATGGCACGAGAAAGATGGGGGAGAATCAAAATTGTGGACGAATTTATGAGGCCCCAGGAATGACACAAGGAACCGCAGTTATTATGGACCATTACTGGGCGTGTGGATCCAAGGCATATATAAGACTACTGAAGAACTGGGGAGGCATATGCACACTGGTGAATGTCCACGTTCCCGCACTAGTGATCCCAAAAAATGACCTGAAATTGGACAGTTTCCTGAAGGCAGATGCTCATATAAGAAAAAGGAAATCTGTGGAACTGGTATCCAGGATGAAGAGAGAAAATTACTTTTCTGCCAAATCAGAAGAGGCATTCCATGCGATCCCATACAAGCACAGGCTGTTCAGCCTCACCTCAACAGTGTTCACAACACTACTCCTGCCGCACATCCAAGTTGGAGTGAATGCTAAAAGGTTGCAGATAACCAGATGGGAGTTATTGCAGATCATCAACTCTACCATAAAAGGATTTAACGCGATCAAAGAGGAACTAAGAGCAATCCGACTGATGACCCTCCAGAACAGATATGTACTGGACATGATCACAGCGATGGATGGAGGTGTTTGCGCAAAAATCGGAGAGTCGTGTTGCACATTTTTTACCATCGCACGATGAAGAAAATGGAACCCTAACAGAAGTCATAAGTATGTTGACGAACCTAAAGAACCAGATGATCGATAAAAGTGATGAAGTGGATGATGACAGCTGGTTTGGAGACCTGTTCTCATGGGTCCCACAATGGATGGCGGACATATTCAAGTTTTTGGGAGCCTTACTAGCAATGATACTGCTAGGATTCTGTGTCATCAAGATAACCATCACACAGTGCCAGAAAACTGCGAGGAAAGCCATTGGGATGAAAATAATGATCGATGTCGAACCAGTATGGAAGCCCAGAGATTTGACTGGTGAAGAAATAAGAGACTTTGTGAAAGCTAGTGAATTTGCGCCAGAAGGAACAAAGTTTACATATCCCAGGAAACAAAGAAAGTATGAAGGGAAATGGATCTATTGCAGCCCAAATGGACAATGCCAGCTAATGACATGGAATAAAGATGAACATGTAAAAATCGCAGGAAGTTTGAAGGCGTGATAAAAATATGTACTCCAAAGACGCACACTTTCACACCAGCATGTACAAACCCTGAAGACGATGAACAGGACACTGAAGAAACTAAGGAAATAAATACAAAAGAAGAAGCAGAAGTGGTTGATGAACCGACCAGAGGTGAGTGTAGAGAAGGTCCCGGGCAATGCCTGCACCCCTGCGCCCCATTTCGAGGTACCAGGAGCGTACTCGCCAAGGTATGTGATGTATGAGGAGCCAATGAACCAACAGAGAGCCGCGCTAGGACTCTGCCCAGTGTACAGTGTACTGGTTGAAGCGCCAATAACCAGACAGCCATGGGCTGCACAATACCCTCTTAGACAACCATACCAGCAGCTGAGACGAAATAAAGAGTACCTACAGATGGTCCACGAAGAGACCCAACGTGCCTTAATGGATGGCCAGTGGAAATTACCCAAGGACCTGGACAGACTCGCAAATTAACAAAAACGGCTATCAAGGATAGCACGCCAGTGCGAGCAGCTATGAAAATAGAAGTAATGGACACAGGAAAGAGACGATGTTAAAATGTAAGGAAACGTTGCCATGAGACAAGATGGAAGTAACCAACCAGTTAACGCGTGTAAATAGGCTTGGAACGCAAGAAGCCAAGAAAACGATACTGCTTGCAATGATTAATAGAAGAATAGAGCGGCAAGCGCCAACCAGATATATACCACAATAAGGCACATTATACAAGTGCAACTCCATTTTGTTAAGCAGAAGTATGCCCAGGCGGCCAGAGGCTTACTAGGCCAGGTTTCATATTCCAGCTGAAGCCAGAAAGAAGAGCGGAATCGAAACTCAACAAAGAGCAGCTCATGCCTGGGAATTCGAGGTCAACCCAAGGAAAGGGGCAGAGCGGCAACGCTAGAGAATCGAAACTTCAGAGCATACCAGCCTGCCCCGTGAAGGTCAAGATAAGGGGGGCCTAGGCAGGTGGCGAGGCTAAAGAAGAATCAAATACACGAAAAGCTGGAAACTGAAGCAGATTCACGGTGAACAGACATGTGAGCAGTCAGGCGCGAAGAATTACCAATGTCTGATGTCACCCAGATCCAAGGGTGCCATAACTTCTCCAGATAAGAGGCTACAGCTTCGAGGCCATACCCAGCCAACTAATTGACACATAGCTCAAAAGCCCTGATTGATGGAAGGGAGGCAGGGTGAATCTTGGGACACTAGGCACCTGGGTGTCCAGTCTGCATGCTGCTAATTAAAATAGAGATTTACGTCTAGGGGTGCAACCTGCCCAATCACAATGGACCAAGTTATCTAGGGTCCTATAGATAGTAGAACCAATGGGACGTCGTAGTTGTAGTGACGTCTATCACGTGTGATGTAGAGGGTGGGCATAGATGCCCACTCGATAAGAGTTATCCAATCCGCATGCCCTGTTACCATATACAGATATAGCACCTATACTTAAGTAACCTTTCCTAACCAATTATATTGCATGACGAATTTGTAGAGGTGGACGTCAGTGATGACGAGTTTTATGTATAAAAGTTGCTGTTCAACTGAAGCTCGAGAAAGCCGATCGCCCCGATGCTGATTTCCAATTGTTTCCTTGTTTGATGTACTTGTCATTAAACAGACTTCCCTTTGCCAAACTACTGAGTCCTCATTATTGAGACGTGTTGGAGTAAGTGAATCCTGCACCCCAAATCCTCACATGGTGCAGCTATCTTGTCTTACAGGTACTAGAGGGTGAGCACTGACCTATGGGCCCATCAGTGAAAACACTGCCCTCCTGTACAACCTATCGACCAATCAGTTTCGAGTTATAGGGTTCTAATTGTTACCCGTCTTCTTCAGGGTCTGTTAAATGTAGACTGAAGTTGTTAATTGTTCACGCTGAATAGGACACCAATGTGGTGACATTGTAGGTTTACAATATGTCACAATATGGAAGCCTCTTATTGGAGCCTAGGCTTGTGCTCACAGTCACATCTGTATGGTGATTCCCAAAGTCGCAAAATGGTCAGAGAGTGTGAATCTGCAGGTTTAGGAACATCTCTTAACTGGTCCTTGGTGATGTAAGGGGTTTACTATATATTAATTGCGTTTAGACAAAGGGATAATGGTATTGATGCCGTTTAAAAATTCAAGGCCCTCGTTTGTTGAATCACCCTTATTTCCCAAGTTCCCAATGGGTTATACTTTGTCTAGAACAGGTAGAGCACCATGTTGAAATGTAGTCATTCAAAAACGCGTTCAGAAGGCAGACATAGTGGCTGGGCAAGACAGGAGGTGAACAGTGTCAGAGGGGAGAATCAGCCTGACTGTGAGCAGAAACACAATGAAAAAATGGCATGGAACCTCGAGGCAGCATGAAGGGAGCAATGAGAAGTAGTCAGGGTATGAATGATGGGGGCATCAGCAGTATAGAAGGAGGGGCATGTTTATAGGTGGAACAGGAAACTGTGTCAATTTGGTAAAAAAAGGACATTATCCATTATGTCAGAGAATCAAGCTTGCTATCAACCACAAAGTCCACAATGTCAAAGATGTCCACAACGTGAATCGTCTTAGAGCCGTTATAGAAATCTGGAAAAATTAAATGTTGAAACAGGTATTTTCTTTTGTGACATAACAACCAATATGGGAGCCTTCATAGGCATGGCATGGTACACTTGGTTCAAGGAAGGGGTTTCTTTCATCCAAAAAGCAATTCTGTGTTGATATTTCTGTGTTTGGAATGTGATTTATGTCCGCAGGGGTGATATCACATTGCCAAAATAGTATGTCTGCTCTCGCCTGTATATAGCAACCATTGACGTCATCCACGAATTGGCAAATCTGGATGCCAATACACCTCTGCCTGGCCATGTTCATAGTTGGAAAGTCGGTGGTAGTTTCCCTTCTGGACCTAATACGCTTACACGGGGAACCTGATGCAAACCCCAGCGCAGCGGCCCGTGTTCTTCCGCAATCCTGCCCCCACTAAAGAAAAGCTGTGCTCTACTGAATCCAAGGCCACTTTTCGTTTAGTGAAACCACAAAAGAGAGGTCCTTTGTGCAGATACAGGTCACAGTAATCAAGGTCGAAAATTCCTGTCTCTTCTGCAAACACTTCTTGGTGACATTATTGATGTTTCTATTGGAAATGACACAACAAGACCCCAGACCCAATGTTACACCCTGAACAAAGCATTGACATAATGCGGTTGGATATTTTGTCTTTAAATAAAAAGAGAAATGTGAGTGTCTGCTACTCTCCATGTGAGAGGTATTTGACCTCTCAGAGGGGTTACATTAGAACACTTCGATAAGAGTGTAGCGCAAACCTTTATATTATGCAGGTATACATGTACTGCTGTCCTGTCACTAAATGGCACGTTCCTCCTATTCTGCATATATAGACGTCATTTCATGGATAGAGCCAGTATTAGAAAATAAAGGCCATCGTTTAGTGTTATTTTAGATGTATAGACGTGCATTTGTGTGGTCCTTATAAAGAATGTGACCAGTTCAACAAACATGCACATTTAGGTGCTTGTCCTCACGTGGCTACCATTAATTGAACTGTTATTATTGGCTTAATGATTAAATGTACTTATAAACTTTTAAATCAGCAGCTGGGGCGCAAAGCCTGCAGAGTACAGAGCCTGCGACACAGGCTGATAACATGCTTTTCATCTCTGTGCCATGCTGGGTGTTGGGGGTCGCCTGCCATGTCCATCCGGCAGGCGCCCCCGGGCTGCTGCTTCCTCACAGCACCAAACAGGCCCAGCGCCTGTGGGAGTTTGGGGCCTGCCATGTCCATCCGGCAGGCCCCGTGGCACTATGTGACACCAGCGCCATTGTGGTGGGGGCACAGCCTGCCAGGCTCCTGACCATTCGGACCTAGGCCACCGTCCTGGCAAAGGGGTCCCATGGCAACCTGACCTGCAGGCCTGTGCCTCCACGTGTAGGCCTGCAGCCTACATCAGTAATGAGACACGTACTCAGACCAACCTCTTATGGAGTCTGCAGCCGTTCTCTCTCACGTGCCTGCAGGGGCTCCTTTTATTAGCTTCGGCCATGACGCAGTCATGGCCCATCTTAAAAGGGCGATACACATACAGAGAAACACATCCCCTTAAAGGGGCAACGCACACACGAGGGTCCCACCTCACACTGGGTGCAATCACCTATGTTGCACTTCACCTTTCGTTCCCAATTTCCTTGGCTGTCACCATGCACAGCAGAGCGGTGTAACCCCTAACTGCCAGTCTGCAACAGTGCGAAATGTAGGAACATACCACTCCAAAATAAAATACAGACATACATGGTACATGAGACAATGGGCCTCATTACACGGAAGGCGGTAAGGGTTAATGGTCACCGGTAAGGGTACCGGTGACCGTTAACCCTTACCGCCTTACTACGAGGTCCCTTCGCGGGACCCGACCTTAACGCCTGGTGTAGACCAGCCGTTAAAGTTGGGTCCCGCAAAGGGATCTTGGTGCTAATTACGGTACCGCAATTTGCGATACCGTAATTAGCTCCTTCCCCATTAGCATTATGCCTTATGGGGCAAAAATGGGAATGGGGAAGAGCCATGGAGAAAGGGGGAATTACCGCTCTGCCAACCTTGGAATGGGGTGGTAATTCCCCTTTTCTCCATGGTGGTACCGGTATGGTACCGGCGGCAACCATGGTTTACCGCCTTCCGTGTAATGAGGCCCAATGTTTAGGAAAGCATGACCTGCTCATGTAGTTTTCAGCTTTATGAGAATATTGTGCTGTGTCAGAACTTACTACCAGTTTACCAGCCATGTACATGCAAAGAGGGCATCCCCGTTTACCTGAATAGGCTACTTATAACTGATTGATGGACGATCCGGTAGTGTGAAGGCCATATGCTCATTTCTGGCTGCGAAATATTTGACCAGCGTTCGCGCCTTAACATGTTACTTCACAGTACAACTGAAGCAGCCTCTCGACTCAGTCCTGGCCTGTGGGTTTAGCACTTAATAATAGAGCCGTTTTACAGACACGCCGCAAACCTTCCAACCAAGCGAGGCCCACAATTGCAAAATCTAGAACTACCACAAACAGCTCCATATGAAGGCTTCGGCACGTTGCAGCAAAACAGAGTGACATTCTTTTTTTTTTTTTTTTTTTTTAATTTTATTTTCAATTTTAACAATACAACAATACATTAAAAACATCAAGGTGATACAAAAATAAACTATATACAAGATTACAAATCACTGAACACAAATTCCACCCCACCCCCCAATCGTAGAATTCACATCCGAACATATGACATTCAAGTACATGCACTTACACAATCTCCATTCAGCATGCGATTCTTTCACAGCCTTATCTCTCACCGTGTCCATCCCCCGCGGCACAACACTGTCCCGTGAAATGAAGAGAGAGAAAGACATGTGTACATCCGAAGTCCTTTTGACTCCCTAAATATGGAGTTGTTGTGGCAATGGCACAGGTAGAGGGAAGAAGCTCTCCACAATGGTAATGCGGCTAGGGTCTTTAACACCCTGAGTGGTGAACTGGCAGTGACACTTGCAGTGGGAATGGGTGTCATATTGGATGTGTGATGGAGTTTACATTGTTTTCTAGGGTCTGGAATTATTTAAGAGGGTTTTCTGGTTGGCCAGCAACTGGATGTGCGTTGAGTGGCAGTACAAGACATTCTGTTTCTGCTATTTCAGGATGATGAATAGAAGTAGCAATGCACACACCTGCCACCTTTTGTAATTACTGTATTTCAAAAAAGCTGCCGCGGTACCAAGAGCAACACGCAAAGTCAGTGGTAATCTACCCAGCCAAATGCTCATGCCGAGTTTTTGTGTAAATGGCAGATGTTTAGAGGTAGTTTATTACTTTGACTACCTGAGTCCACCTTAATAATAAAACAGGATGGGGTGTGCAGATGTACAGGAGTGGGAATGGGACCAATGAGTTAGTGGCATTCTGCGGTTCTATAGGACGTTTGGGTGGAAGTCCCTGACACATGCCCAAGATGCCTACCAGAGGAGGTCTGTCCCTCTGGATATATAAGGGGCTGAAGTCAGTGGTGGTGACTGCAGTTGAAAATCCTTTCCTTAAAAGCCTCATTTCATTGTCGAAGGGACCTCTTACCAGACCTATGTACCAAGAGATCAGGCTCTCTCATAGAGATCAGGCTGTGTCATAGAGGCCAGGCTGTGTCATAGAGACCAGGCTCTGTCATAGAGACCAGGCTGTGTCATAGAGACCAGGCTGTGTCATAGAGATCAGGCTCTGTCATAGAGACCAGGCTGTGTCATAGAGATCAGGCTGTGTCATAGAGACCAGGCTGTGTCATAGAGATCAGGCTGTGTCATAGAAACCAGGCTCTGTCATAGAGACCTGGCTGTGTCATAGAGACCAGGCTGTGTCATAGAGACCAGGCTGTGTCATAGAGATCAGGCTGTGTCAAAGAGACCTGGCTGTGTCATAGAGATCAGGCTCTGACATAGAGACCAGGCTGTGTCATAGAGATCAGGCTGTGTCATAGAGACCAGGCTGTGTCATAGAGATCAGGCTCTGTCATAGAGACCAGGCTGTGTCATAGAGACCAGGCTGTGTTAGATTAATGACTGTATCGTCCTGTTGCCAATTGCATTTTATGGGGTAAACCAGAGTCTGGAATATGGCGACACACATTGAAAGATAGTTTAAGTTTGGTTGCTTGTCTGATGATCCCGTGACTGGCCTACATGCAGAAATCTTTGGATGCATATTGCTTGGAACTCTGTGCGAGTCCCTGGGCCTCATTATGAGTCTGGCGGTAGCCGTGCCGGTATAAATGGCACGGCTGCCGCCAAAGTCATTTTTTTCCAGGCACCCGGCAATGGGGAATTACCAGGGCATTACAGCCCCATCGGTCCCGGTAATTCCCCTTTGCAGGGTGCCAGAATAAATGACTCCCCATTCCCATTTGAATCCCCTAGGACTCAATGGGAATGGGGAGGACGGTAGAGTCTGCTGGGCGGGTGCCGTTCCGCCCGCCAGGTCAGACCTGGCAGGTGGGAGGGCACCCGCCCGCAGAACTCGTAGTTTGCCGGTCCGGTAACAACGGTGCCGGTACCTTACCGGCACCATTGTTATTGGACTAGCAACCTTGTAATGAGGCCCCTATCTTCAATTTCTAGGGATTACCTTAGGTGTGTGAGGGAGAGATTTTACGATGTGAGAAGGAAGACATAGGTAACCCAGACAAATGCCCCATGCGGTCCTGGTATTTGAAATAGAAGAGGGGAGGGAGTGTTATGTGGCAAAGTATGAAACAATTGTGATTCCTCTCTCTGCACAATATAACTGCTAAGTAAAGCAAGGCGCCTAGGGACAGACTATGTGAATGCGATACTAAGACCATTGAGAATGTGGTGCACTTCTTGCTCTTATGCCCACATTATCGCAGGTGGAGCCGGAAGGTGCTCCTATCCTTCCTTAGGTCTAACATTATTACCACATGTAAGGAGGCTTTGGAATACTGCACATTCGCAAAATATTAGAGGGTGACAGAAGTATTGGCCTATCATCTCACGCTGGCCTGGCACAAAAGAAGAACCTCTCTTTCTCCCTAGATTTCTGGCCCTTGCTAAAATAGAGATAGGGAGCGCTGCAAGAAAAGGATCTGGGCGTTGTTTTATGGGTTTTGTCATTTTTATGGGTCGTTTCTTAGTATGGTCAGGCTCCTATTATTGTGGATTCCGGTCTACGTAGTAGATTTATATTGCATATGTATATGATGATATTATATTGTGTTATATTATAATTAATTTTGTTTCACAATAACGTAATGATGACAGTGATGATGAGGAGAAAAGAGATAGCAAGCAAGAGAGAAAGTGATACAGAGAGAGAGAGAAAAGGGCAAAGAAGACAAACTAGATTAAGTGATAAGGAGGGGGGACAGAGAAAGGGAGACTACGACTATGAATGACTGTGAGGCTTTGCCTGAGGCAGCCAATCTGGGAAGAAGAAACACCATTACAAAGGCTGTTATGAAGGATGTTGATGAAGGAGAAGGATTGTGATGAAAGAGAATGACTGTGGTGCAGAGCAAGGACTGTGATAAAGGAGAAGGACTATGAAAAAGCAGAAGCACAATGGTTGAGAAGAAAGAGTATGACTAAGTTGAAAGACTGAGATGAAAGAGGAGTACTGCAATGCAGCAGTTGCACTGGGATGAACGAATATGAAGGAGAATATTCCGATGAAAGAGAATCACTGTAGCAAAGGAGAAGGACTATCATGAAGGAGAAGGACTGTGATGAAGAAGAGATTATATGACAAAGGGGAAAGATTGTGATGAAAGAAACAGGCTGTGATGAAGGAAACAAGACAGTGATAACGGAATGACGAAAGAGAAGAACCATAGTGAAGAAGGACTATGTATGACATGGAGCAACATGGATTGTGACAAAAGAGAATTGTGATGAAGGACAGTGATGAGAAAGAATGACTGTGATGAGGACTGTGATGAATGAGAAGGTATGTGATGAATGACTATGACAAGGGACTGTGATAAAGTGGTACTGTGACAAAGGACACTGACAAAGTAGGACTGCAAGGAAGTGCTATATTGAAGAAAAAGAACTTTGACAAAGGGGAAGGGCGGTGATAAAAGAGAAGGAATGTGACAAATGATTGTGAGAAATGATACAGTGTCAAAGGAGATGGCCTGTGAGGAAGGAGGTCTGTGAGGAGAGATGCCTGTGACAAAGGAAAAGAACTACGAAGAAGGAGAGGGATTACGATGAAGGAGAAGGGCTATTACAAAAAAGAAGGACTGTGATGAAGGAGAAGGACTGTGATAGATTGCAATGAAGAAGGACTGTGATGAAGGAGGACTGTGACAAAGGAGAAGAACTCTGAAATAGAACTTAACCAAAGGAGAAGGATTATTATGAAGGAGAGGGAATGTGACAAAGGACTGTATGAAGAAGATAGGCTTTGGGAAGGGCTGTAATGAAGGAGAAGGACTGCAATGAAGGACAAGGATGAAGGAGAAGGACCGTAGCATCGACTGTGATGAAGAAAAAGTACTGTCATGAAGGAAAAGGACAGTGGCAAAAGACGTATATCACAAAGGAGGGCAACATACTGTGAGGAAGAAGAAGTACTGTGACAAAGGAGAAGGACTGTGGTAAGGTGAATGACTTCTATGAAGGAGAAGGACAGTGACAAAGGACTGAGATGTAGTGGAAAATATGTGATGCAGGAGAGGAACTATGACTAAGGAGGAATGTGATATGAGTGGAGGAAGGACCGTGATGAAAAAGAAGGAATTTGATGAGGGATTGACCAAGTTGAAACACCATGATAAAGGACTGTGATGAAGGGGAAGGACTATGATGAAAAAGAAGGACTGTGATGAAGGAAAATAATTATAATGAAGCTCTGTGATGAAGGAGAAGCACTGTGACCAAGGAGGACTGTGACAAAGGAGGACTATAATGAAGCATAAGGACTGTGACGGAGGAGAAGGGCTATAATGAAGTACGCTGATGAAAGAAAATTATTGTTATGAAGGTGAATGTCTGTGACAGAGGAGAACTGTGGTGAAGGAGAAGGTCTATGTCACAGTCAATGGACTATGATTAGGGAAAACATTTATAACAAAGTGGGGAATGTTGACAAGCAGATGAATACATCATTCATAGCTACTGCCTCTCTCCCACCCCAATATTGCACAGGTGAAAAACATTGCTCACTAAGGCGACCTTAGCAGCCATATCCGAAGCAGATACAGCAGGAAATGGAACTAATGTAACTGAAAATGGCAAGATTAAACAAACTCACAGTGAATTAACACATGCGATCAATAGACACAAAGCAATTATGCACTCACCATGATAAACAAACGTTACGTCAAATATGCATTTAGAAATGAAGAATGCTAAAATAAGCGATGTATAATTGAATACAACATGAACGACACACGTATATATCTCACTAGCCTAGCAACGCAACAGTACTGAGCAGCCATCGTTTTCAAAATGGAAACAGCAGCACACATGGACGTAAACGAGCCGACTCAAGGCTTTATGGAAACCGAAATTGTTTCATTCACAGAAAAATATATTCATGCAGGGCACAGACAGCAGCTACGCGGACCCAGCCAAGTTTACTTAGAAATTAGGGAGGGTTCAGAATACTCAGAGAGAACATGAGATCTTAATTCCCAAGGCACATGCCACATAATCTTAGATTCATTAAAAGAACAAACAGTCTTTGAAGGCCAGGTGTAGAATATTATAAGCTAAAAACTTTCATTGGGAACGGACCAAGCAAGTCCCTAGTGGTTGAGAAAGTAATAACACTCACACGCATATTAGCCAAATTTCCAATAAATGCATAGTGTAATCAGTCTTCTCACACATGACCCATCATTCAATAACACTGTCTATTCATTAGCCCCAGGCTCAGATAGGGCACCTGCATCGACTTCCCTCATATTGTCAGAAATTAGGTGCCTTACAAGGTTCACTAAAAAGAAGTTGCTCTGGCTCATGTCCTAGTAATAAAGGATAGTGTTTTTTTTAATTGAAAGGAAAGCAGTTCCTGGGCCTCTCTCCCCCTGCTCCTGTCTGGTTCATGTGTTGACAACCTGTCAATTGCCCAAGGTTGGTCAGTAAGATGCCAAACAATGAAACCCCCTAATGCTAGGCTGCCCAGTGCATTAACCAATCATATACTGTAGAGATGACATGTTTTCACTATTATCATTTTAGAGGTGGTCTCAGGTGGAACCATCAGACATTTAACATCTAATTAGAAGACTTACCCCTATATAACGTGTAAATAATCAATTCCCTTAACCAATTGCTTCAACTTGCAGGTTTTTGTTACCAAGATTGTAGTATGATGTCAGTAATGACGAAAATCAAACTTTAATCTGTTGTTTTGCATGAGAGCTTTTTTGAGAGCCTCAAGATTTGATGCTTGTATGCTATCGCTGCTTTATATTGGATTATTAATTAAACAGGTTTTGCCTTTCGCTTTGACTATTTCCATTTTTGAGTGCAGGATTTCCCTACCTCCCATTTTTGCTTATTCTGGGGTTTTCCTGACCATCTTAACAATACTCCCTAGAAGTGAATCAGGTTCAAAGATCTTCCAATCTTTTTTAATACATTTTTTATGTGATTAATCTGTTTAGAGAAAGTGGTCACATATTCCATACGGAGTATCTTATGTTCTATTTCTTTCAGCAAATCCTCCCTTGAGCATGAGTTTGCTTTCTGTAGTGCTGATGTCACCCTGTTCTCATTATATTCTCTGGTTCGACGTGACAATGTTAACTGGGAAAAGTCACCAGGTAGGTGATTTTATTCCCTACAACCCTAAAAGCCTTCGCCCACATATTCTAGGATGGTTATTAATTTCTATTATATACTTGAGTCTTAGAATATTTGAGGTATGTGCTTGATTTTCTTTGGAGTGCAAATTTGGGGAAATGTCGCCCCTGCCAACCCTTTCCTGGGCGTTATCACTGGATACCTATTAACTTTGTAAGAATTTCTTAAGTTCTTCTTGTTTTAGTGTTGCTTTATTACCTTCAGAGATTATGCGTTTATATCTCCTAAACTGCCAATAAGGTATCCCTTTTATCAATGAAAATGGATGGAAACTCAGCACAACAACATATTTTTTTCGTCAGTTGGTTTTGTATATACCGTAGATTGCAATTTTGAATCTCTCACATACATCTCAGTGTCCAGAAAACACATTTTCTCAGAGCTAAGCTTGAAGGTAAAGTGAATTCTTGAATGTGTGTTAATAATACATTTTAAAATATCTTTAAACTCAACAAGTGCTCCCTTCCATATATCGAAAATGTCTTCAATAAATCTTTTGTAGAATTTGATGTTATTCTTCCACCGGTTATTTGAAAGAATACTAGTCATTTCTCAATGTAACATGAATGTATTGGCATAAGCGGGTGGCCTACTTCCCCCCATGGATGTACACGAGATTTGTAAAAAGAATTGGCCTTTAAACTGGAAAAATTGTTAAGTATTAGGTTTGATAATGTGACAGCAAATACTTTATTAGCCCTAAGATTTTCAGCTATTAATTCTCACCATTCCATAGATTCAATGCCCTCACTGTGTGATATTGAAGTGTCTACCCTCACCAGATCCATTGTAAATACATTTTCTTGTGGAGAATCAAATTGTATATCTTTCAATGGCCTCATTTCATTATAATTTGAAAATTTATTTAGATGTATCTATAAGGGGACTTGAGAATTCAGAATTTACAGATGTGAATGTAGACATTTCTTAAATACACAATCTTTATATATAAAGCTGTATATATGTATGTGTGTATGTTTGTCTGGCTATAAAAATCCACACCGTTGTACCCACGTCTACCAAATTTTGCATGGATTCCTCTTTTGTCTGGGGCGAGATTGTAGTCTACGTTTGGGTGAAAAAATCATATAAGCAAAAAGAATTTGGAAAAAAATAAAATTAACATTTTATCATATCGTGCCACTCCAAACATGGGAAATTGCAAGGTTACTGTTTACTTAAGTTCATTCACAAGAAGAGAGCACAATCAATCAATCTTTCTTGGATATTTTCTCAAGTGTGCTGAAGCCATTGAGTGATTGAAGCATGCCACACAAAAAACGAACATCACTTGGAAAAGCTCCATCTGATGTAAAGCGACAATCAATTTCAAGAGCTTCTGAAACACAAGAGCTTCTGAAACACAACAACAAACAGCAGCACGACTTGCAGACCAGAGGACAAGAGTAACTTTCTCCAGGGCAAATAAGATTCCAGAGCAAACTGAAGCAAAACTTGCTGGCATATGGACAAGAGCAACATCCTCCAGGGCACATGAGACACCAGAGCAAATTGAAGCAAGACTTGCCGACAGGAGCACAAGAGCAACATCCTCTAGGGCACATGAGCCACCACTCGATCAGGACACGGGCAGCGCCAGGTACCCCAGCTAGTTGAAGATAATTGATTGAATACAAATGATTATTTCAAATCTATAAGTGTTATTCTGAAACAATTAGTGAAGTGGTTACTCTCATTCAGATTGCTGCAGACTAAGAATGAGTTTTCTCATTGTTAATATCATTGCTTTCACTGTAATAGTTAGGTCTTGGCTAAAAGACCGTTGTTATCCCATGCACCAGAAAAATAACACATTTTGGTAAATTTATTAATTTAAGGAGTGCACGTAATATCTACTGTTTCTATTACAAATACATCCACTGCATTTCCTACCACTGAAGCACCTACCCTAGATTCAGATGTTGAAGACCCCAATAATTTAGTCCCGTGACCCACTGTGGTTTACCAGGCCTCACTGAACTCAGCAAACTTCACAGACCCCAACAAGCAAGTAACCGGGCCCTTTTGAAGAAGAAAAAACATTGAAACATACCTTGAGAAGGTACAACGTCCTTACATTACATCGCAGGCCTTTTTTTCGCTGGGTTTTTTATTGTGAATTTTTTTCCGAAAAAAAACCATACCATTTTTTTCAGGCAGGTTAAAAAATTATATATATGGAATGTGGGTTTTGGTAATAGATATAAATTGAAAGGGAATGGGAGGTTTGGGGTGGGAGCCCCCCAAAATAAATGAAAAAAATCCAATGGGTTTTTTCGATACAAAATTCGCTGTAAAAATCCCAGCGGAAAAACATCCCACGATGAAATGACATGGAACCCTTGAGAAATACCAGCATTTCAACAAGGCATGCTGGAATCAGTGTTCTCAGTGACGTGTGCCACAATACCAGCAAGAACTGCACAACGCTCCTGATTACACAACCAGGCAGAGTTCAGAAGTAACACTTTATATCAAGTGAGAATGTTTTCAAATTAAGCATAGTTGAAATGTAAGCAGCATTTGCTGTGCGGGAGTCCCCAGCACCAAGGACTGTAGCCCTTGGTCTGCTTGTGGAGATTGGATTCTGCATTATGCAAATGTGGTAGTAGGTGTCCTCCAAATGTTTGATTTACAATTAAACAAAATTATAAAATGTAGTTATTTTATAAGTTTATGTTGTTTATGTGAATGGTGCACACACTATTTCTTTTTTTATATACTGATGGCCCATGTGTAAAAAGTACTATGTCAAAATAATTAATTACAGACTTTTAATTTCAATTATAATTAACTCTTGAGTGGGTGTCTTTTGATATGGGCTGTAGCAGTAAACCAAAACATAATACCAAGGTGTAAAGCGTTTAATGCCATGAGTTACTGCTCCAGGACATCTTCCTTCCTTTTGAAGGCCTAGTAGGCTCACCAACCTGAATTACAGTTTCCGCTATGCATTCCTCCTCCATATTTAAAGAGTACTTTGTTTCCTGCCTTTGACAAAATGACCTGTGCTTTGCAAGAGTACATAGATAAATAGTGGCTACACAATCTACTCAGCCCCACACTATCACTAAACAGCAGATATCTGTGAGAAACCTGGGGTTATTCTCACTTCTAACCCCCTTATATCCTCTACGCAGGTGGCCAGGGAAAGGCCATTCTTTTGGATCCTGACCCTGTGGGTGGACTAGCGAGGGAGGATCACCAGGGTGGAGGGTCTTTGGGGACTAGGAATGGAATGCCCTCGGGAGAGACATGGTATCCCCTTTTCCTACTGATGACAAACCCAACTCTTCCCCCACCTTCATGGGTTATTGTGAATCAACACCCCTGACTTCCTCATATATAATCATTAACAATACTAGGATGAAGAAGAGGCAACCAGGACTAATGAAGTCTAGGTGCTTTTACCAGTCTGGTACTGGGACGAGGAAGAGGCATGGGGAGAGTTGTAGAGGTCAGGAATGTCCCCATAATGAGGGTCAGGCAGGGCTGATTGCACATTCGCACCTGCAGCCGGTTAAAGAGCCGCAGGTATGTAAAAGAAAGCCCAATAAAATAAGGTCAGAAGGAGAGGCAGTGGAAGCGATGGTGAAGCAGCAGGAGAGAGCCCAAGAAAAGCAGTGGAAAGCTTTACATGTGCAACACCTAGAGCCCACCTGAGCTCATTGTTCACACCCCAACTAAAAGCCCTGCGGGCCGGAAAAAAGGAAAATGGAAGTTCAGTGGAAAAACCTCCCCATTAAGGACAACAAATGTAATCTGCTGAAATTGTCTGCGAAATATTAAGCTGAAATACTACTAACTAAACGAGAAACTTACTATGACAGGATCAATAAACCTAGTTCTAGTACCAAGGAACTCTTTATTATCCTTAGAGAAATGGAAGCCTCCATCCCCCCTTCAGCAACTCGCATAAGGGATCAAGTATGGTGCACTAACATCCAGAATGCACTGTCCACCAAAATCTCCCTCCTCCAAAAAAAATCTTAGATAAAAACGTGAACCTTCCCACAACAGGTACCTTTCAAAAAGTCCCAGATCTAACCCCGAAACATCTCCTGCATTTCAAATTTGCACAAGTCACTACTCAAGAGGTGGAAAATATCATTGCTTCGCTCAAACCTTCCAGATGGCAGGGAGATATTTGCCCAGCCCAGATTATCAAAGAAGCGGCCAGCGACCTGGCTCCCTTCATTACCAAATTAATTAACGCCTCATTTCTATCATGCAACGTCCCTACCAACCTGAAGGATGCATGGGTCTTGCCAATCTTAAAAAAAAATCCTTGGACCCTACCATCCCAACCATCTACAGACCGATCACTACAGTAACGTTTTTACTTAAGATAATAGACAAGGCAGCCTACCTGCAGATACAAGCATATTTGGAGACTTACAATCTCTTAGGGCTACGGTAATCTGGTTTTAGTCCACAACATGGCACAGAAACGACTCTGATAGATTTGAAGACCCAAATTGATCAAATAAAAGACAATAGGAAACTAGTCCTCCTACTTTTATTAGACTTATCAGCTGAGTTCGATTTGGTGAATCACAAAGTGCTATGTAAACACCTGTCTACAGCGGTTAATTTCTCCCAGGAAGCCACAGCATGGATTCAATCATTTCTGAACAATAGGTCAATGAGAGTGTTCTCATCTTCAGCCTCAGCAGATTCCACACCTATAACATGTGGGGTACCTCAAGGTTCTTGTGTATCACCCACTATGTATAATGTCTCTTCACTAAACCGCTGTTTGATGACCTTGACCATCTGAGTGTTGCCTACACAAATTATGTAGATGACACCCAGATCCTCATCCCACTTACTGGAGACTATGATACCGACCTGGCCTTAGTGAATAAAATCTATCTTATCATTCAGGCATGGATGGCCACACACAGTCTCTGCCTGAGCGACGATAAAACGGAGCTCCTAATCCTAGGAGCTTCAGCCAACATCAACAAACTCAGTAACAAATACTCAGCCTTCAACATTGACGGCATCGACATTAAAGTGGCAAAGGAGGTAAAAACCTTAGGCTTTTGTGTAGAATCACCCCTCAGCCTAGGCAAACAAGTTAATGCTACTGCCTCAGCAACACCTTATACTTTCAAAGTAATACAGGCTTGTAAACCATTCCTCTCCACAGAAAGTGGCATCACTTTAGCGAGAGCCTTCATTTTATCCAAACTTGATTATTGTAATGCCCTCTACTTAGGGCCTAGCAAATACATTGTCAATAAACTTAAAATACTTCAAAACAACGTACTGAGAATGGCCCTCAGCATACTTAGGAGACAACATATCTCTGAGGCTAGACAGAATAATAACTGGGTCTCAATTAATGACAGAATTCAGTTCAAACGGTCTCTCTCCCCTACAAATGCCTAAATAATTCTGCCCTGCTTTATCTAAGGGAAAGAATTGTCAAAAAAACATCAACACGTCCTACTTGGACAGCTAATTCTTTCTGCCTTGTCCCTAGGTTTTATTTGAAAAAAGCAGGAGGTAGTAGCTTTCCAGTTATGGCCGCCCAATTATGGAACTCTCTTCCCATTGCTTTGAGAACAGACCAGTCATTCAGTCATTCTCCAGTTTTAGGAAAAACACCAAAAGCTGGCTCCTTACCACTACTGTTGCTTGACTCTCGTCCCCTACACGGTATATCATTGGGCCTCGTTCCGAGTATGGCGGTAAGGGATAGTGGCCACCGGTAACGAGACCGGTGGCGGTATTCCCTTACCGCCATACTCCGAGTTCCCTCTGCGCCCTCGCCCTTAACGCCTGCTTTGAGCAGGTGTTAAAGTCGAGGGCGCAAAGGGGCCTCCAAGCCAATAACGGTGACCGTAATGAACGGTCACCGTTATTTGCATCTTCCCCATTCCCATTGAGCCCTATGGGGGCTCATTTGGGAATGGGGAAGAGCCTTGGTGAATGGGGAATTACCGCCCCGCCAACCTTGGAATGGGGCGGTGATTCCGCCATCCACCAAGGCGCTGCCGGTCCGGGTACGGCGTCAACCAAGGCGTTAATAGCGCCATTGGTTAGCGCCGTACTCGGAATGAGGCCCATTGTCTTTTACTATGTAAATTATTGATTTAAGGAAATTCTCATATTCATCATCGTGCCGGCTCCCTTTAGGATTTCTGCATATAATGTCTGTAATATTTTGTATATAATGACTGTAATATCTCCATGTGCAAACTGAAAACTGATGCCTGCTTATAATGACTGTTGGGGTCATTACGACCCAGGCGGTAAGTACACCAACTTTACCACCATGGTGTAAACTGTGTTTACACCATGGTGGATGGCGGATTTACCGCCCCATTCCAAGGTGAGTGGGGCGGTAAATCCCCATTTCCCATTTACCCTTCCCCATTCCCATTTTTGCCCCATAGGGCATAATGGGAGTGGGGAAGGCGCTAATTACGGCACCGTAAATTACGGTGCCGTAATTAGCACCAAGGCGGTTTAGCGCCATGGATTTTAACGCCTGCTAAAAGCAGCCGTTAAAATTGGAATCAGGCGTTAAGGGTTAACGACGGCGTTAACCCTTAACGTCTGAGTTGTAATGAGGCCCTGTAACTTTATATGCCTATGAAAATTGTAACTTACTTGTAACACGCCCAGATACCTAAGGGTTTGGTGCACTATATAAATTAATAAACAAACAAATAAACAAACAAACATGCCGTGTGTTCATGGGTGTGCAGCCCAGGAGCTGCGGCTCTGTGGAACTGAAGGAACACTAAAAGGGGAGCAGGCAGGAAGGCTGCCCCTTTTTCTGGTGTTCGAAGTGCTCATTCTTCTGGGGCAAGACACCAACCCTGGAGTGTCTAAGGTGCAGGAGGTGCAGCACTGAGGTGGAGAACAGAAGGCAGAGAGATCTGCGCTGCAGGAACTTCCAAAGAAGCAACCAGTGAGTTTCTATGAGAGTAAACCCGATATGTAAGTGTTTGAACTTACACAGAGGATTACTTTGTATCAGAGTTGTTGCGTGCATGATAAAACACGTTTTCAAAGGTCTCCTTTCAGAATCCCCATTCAATATTGAACAATTAAGAATACTTTGTAATGGAGTGGTCGCATGTATATGAATGCCCGTTTCGAAGGTCTCTGAGTGCAGTGCACATTATAAAGGCAATCTACAAAGATATATAACAACAAAATGAGCAGAATTAAACCTTTAACAATTCTTGAATTCCGAACTGAATGAAAAGCTTAACAAACATATCTTCAAGCTTATTGAATACCGAACTGATAGAAAACTCAATAAATAAACTGACTGTTACCTATGAATATGAATGCAGCTTTAAAATACCCATGTGTCAAGCGAAAACGTGAAATGCCACTTTAAATACAAGTAAAATTCATATATGCTGAATTTACAATTTCTGAACAAATGAAACCAATGCACATTGAACTTTAAAGTGAATACAACTTTAACAATACAACTGAACCCAATATATATGGAATTCCAAGGTGAATGGAACCTTTGGAAGTGAACTTTACCAAGTGAACCAAAGAAAAGTATATTAAACAACAGAGTGGGAGAAATTGTAAATAATAAACTTTAATTGGAAATCTGAATGAACTGCAATTTTCAGTCAAGACATTTTTGTACAAATACCCACCATATACAGAGGGTGCAAGTGTGGCTCAACTTTAAGGAAACTGGAAAATACCATTATAACATTGAAAGCGAATCTTGAGGAAGTCAAGCCTGAGGTTTAACCTCCTTATTGACCAGAGGACAAAGTCTCAAGATATTTTGTGTTTGGAACTGTGTTTTTGAACTTGGGGAAGGCAACCCCAAGTATTGGTTAACTCTAGATCATCGTGAACTTAAGGCAATCCTGAGACTTTTATTGCAACTGTTTTATACTTGGCGAAGGGAGCTGAAAGAAAGCTGCAAGCTGGACAGAGCTCCGAACTTTGTGTTGAACACTATTTTGTTGGTTGCTGACATCCCTTCACATTGTATAGATTTGTTGTGAGGGCAAGTATAGGTTTTGGACACAAACAGATTCGTAAGTTGAACTCTTTAACTTTAACTTTGCTTAGTTTTGTTTTGGTAGAGAAATCCCACCCTAGTATAGAGCAAGATAGGGGTTTCTCCAGCCTGACTTTTAAGTTAGTAAAGTTTTGTTGTTAATCATATTCTTTTGTCTGTGTCTTACTCCAAGATGCCTTCACATATCCCAATCATAAATGTAAAACAGGCACATATCAAAAAGTATACCGCTTTCAGTTTATGTGATAGCGAAAGACAGAGGGCAGGCTATACTCATCAGGAGGGCTGTGGAGTGATCGCAATAGCCGCCCAAACCACGTAAGCACAGCATCCAAAAAAAAGAATGATCAATCAAGGTCACATAAAAATATAGACTTCTAATTAAACAATAAAAAGACAAATATCTAACCCACAATGTTCAACAAAATGTATTTAAGAAAAAATCAGAGAAATGGGGATACAAGTACCTGTGGTCCCAAAGGTAAGGCAGGCTGACAAGTCCTAATCACAGTACCCTATTGTTGTCTTTGGTGCTCAAAATCATTTAACCAGGTTCTTCTGTACAGAACCAAGAGTCAAGGCACTTTTGGGGGGATTGTTTTGTAGATAGGCAATGGCAGGTCCCAACGGTGTGGTGCTGTCGGCAACAGCATCGGTTTGTGGGTTGAAGATGCTGGGAATGACACTTGGAATTGGGCCCATGACATTGGAAAACTCGGTGGCCTGGGATGTGGAGAATCAGAGTCCCTTCGGCAACAAGCAGGCTTCCCCTATGCCATTGAAAATTCCCTAGTCAGGCTCAGCCGTCTCAACATGATGTTGGGGCACTGTAGTAGCATTTGCAAGTAGCTCAAGAAGCTGGTCACCAGACAGCAGTGTCGAGTTGAGGACTCTCGCCAGATCATAGATACGGAGACCGTAGAGTGCCGGTCTCGCCTTCAAGTGATCTCTGAGGTGTAGAGATGATTAATTATCTGTGTCAAGGATGATTCTGGTGGTTGCCGTATAGCAGCTTGGATGGCAACGAATGTGTCTAAACCTGTTTCAAAGCTGTTTGGAGATGCAGGGAGAGCCCAGGTCACTTTGGGTCTGTGGTTGCTCAAAGTCCAAGTCCAGGCTTTGCAGGAAGAAGGCGAGGCCTCCTGTTGCAATGCCAATCCAGGGAGCTTAGCTGGCACCTACAGGCTTTCCTTCACCTCCAGTTAGAGGGTCCTGATTCCAGTGCAGCCACCATGAGGCCCTGATCCAACAGAATTACACCCACAGTGTGCATTTGGATGGGTAGGGAGCAGAGCTTTCCTCTGCCTTGAATGCCTTCTTTCTTCACCTCTATGGCAGAGGACTTTGGAACGGACCATACTCTCAACAGAGGTCCAAAAGCATATTCTTCTTCTTGGTGCCTAAAGATGAATCACATAATGAAGACTGTCCTTCTCCTTTTATAGGCAAAATGCCACAGGGGATTGATCAGTCCAAAGCAAGTCTGCTGTAAGAGGTCCAATCCCCGTTTTTGTAACAATCCCCCTTTGCCTTATGTCATCACACCCAGAGTGCCTTGCTTACTGGAACTGAAGGGTACAGGAAATACAAGTGAATCCTAACACAAAGCACGATCGAGGGATCCTTCTCCAGGCCCAACCTCCCTCTCTGGCTATTCTAACTATACCACCTTCCCATGCATGCTGGATTCAAAGGCATTCCAGTGATCAGCACCCTGGTGTGAGGCTGGCTTTGTCATGTCAATTCTGCCTCTGAAGCACCATTCGGAGGAGACTGCCTGAAGAAATTTTCAATGCCCTAGGGGACGGTGTATCCCTCCCTACTGGAAAATCAAAGGAAGCAGCAGCCTGGCTATTGTTCCACAAGGCAGTTGTCGAAACACTTAGGCTACATGCCAAAAAACATCAGTCCTGTACTGGCTAAGCCGTGCTCACAGAGTGGCACTGGTGTGGTATTAAATTGATGTGGCTTCATAATTGCCTCTTCTATTAGTCACCATGGCACAACTAGGCATAGCTTATATTTAGAGATTTACCTGCCACCAGACTGATTAAGGCAGACAATTATTAAAATGTAAATCAGAGGAACAAAAGTTAAATTGCTACCTCTTACTGCTGTGTTTCTGTGCCACATCAGCTGTCATGGGTGACCTTACAGCTTGCTCTGTTTGAGGGCATAACTGGTGATGTAATATCAGTAGACTGGTTAGAGCCAGGCACCTGGGAGCATTTCAATTTTGGCATGGATCATTTGGAAAGGGGGGAACTAATTAGCAGATCTCGCCATCAGAACAAGATTTAGCTGCCTCGTTATATTAATACAAATCAAAGAACTTAGGTCTTGCATGCCTCTGCCACGTGGAATTCTGTCACAAAGCCTACATGAGATTCTCATGCATGCGTAAAACAAATGGAAACTGACATCATTTTGCTCCTGCTAAAAGTAAGCAGATTCCATATGAATCCATTGTAAATGCTGCCTGCAAAGCTAACTTTAAGGGGATATTTATACTTCTTTCAAAACGCAGCGTTAAACCAAAGAGTAAAGTCATTTCTCCTGTTTTTATTCTCTACTTTTGCACTCTTTTTGTAAAGGTTTAAAATTGCATGTAGGTGACCCAACAACACATAAGGGATAACATTCGTGGTTACCTCCCTGTAATAACAATTTTAATAAAATTACCCCATTGTGTTTTTATTTAGGTCAAATGTCAATACATTTTCAGCATGTATCTTACGTTCAGAAATGGGATGTGCGCATTTTAAAGCCGTCATCACCTTCCCAATGCATTTTTCAGTGCAGAAATAAACCGGCGCGTGACTGTCTCTTCTGTGACCTGAGGTAAACATAGCACAGTTGTCACTACAAACCAGGGTGTGATTTGCTACGATTCATTTGCCAACGATCTGTGGATCTCTAAAAGGTATTGTGAGAAAAACCTTCAGGCAAGCAGGGGTTTATCTTCTATTATTTCAAAATGTCCTCTAGCAAAAAGGAGTGTGCCCGCCCTTTAAGGTGTGAGAATTGACTCGCAATGATTCAAAGTCTGTTTTTTTTTTTTTGCCCTCTTGGGTGCCTGTTAAATGCAAATAAAAGGTCATACTGAGTGAGTGACAGCAAGCAGAGAGTAGTTCCCAAGGGAAACAAGCCCGGTGCGGCAGCCGACTCTACGAGATGACAGAAAGGTGCGTTGACAATGGCTATGGTGATAGACACCCTCTTTACCCGGTTACCATCAATGTGCAGCCTGTAATGCTGAACTCCTGTCTTTAAAGAGGCCTGGTCACTTTTGGGGAAATTCCTATCCTGGGACAGATTCTGGAAACATTGTTTGGTGCACAGCCCAAAAATGTTGTACATTTCACAAAATGCATATGAATTTGCACATTTATGATGCACCAATTTGCATGCCCTTGTTCAACCCCTTTTGTGTAATTGGACAAATCAGAGGATATTTCAGCAGATTTAAAAGTACATTCCCTAATTCACAAGCGGGTTCACTGCCAATTGTGAAGATAAAAGAAACATTGCCTTCTGCCTTTTTGAAAAAGGAGCAAGGGGGATGCGCAATGCGAGAGCGCATTATTTCTGACACCTTCAGAAGTGCCTCACTGCTGTTAGACTTGCATTTCTATTCCCCACACTGGGATAGAAAAGTTTTTTTTTCCATATTTTACCATTTCACAAAGGCCTCTCACTGTCAAGTGTGTTCACAGCCGCCACATGGGTGCTAGACATGTCTCATAAACCAGTGTTGAGAGCACACGCACACAACATTAATGTATTCAAGGGATTTTACTGGCACACCATGTTTGCTGCCTCCACAGCCTCCCAGAAATGTGCCAGTCAACTTAGTATATAAAGTGATCTAAACATGTATTCAAAGCACACAAGTAAAAACATTCACATATGATGAAAATGTGTTAAGTAATGCTAACGTCCAGAAGAGACTGGCTACCCATCTTTCAGCTACCCTGCTATCCTTCCGCCTTAAAATTGCCGACTTTGCACCATTTAAGAACCTTCACGTTGTGTTACCTCTCAATTGTTTAACCTCTTGCCTGACACTGCAGACGTTTCATGGTTTCTCATTCACCCATTATATCGTGCAAGATTCCAGGACTTTCTCAGCAAGACCCAGAGATCAGAATCTCAAACAGATCCCGTCCAAGCTGTCCTTTCCAAGGATGTGCCAGACGACACTGTAAACATCCTTAATGCATCTTTTGATCAAAGATAGATCAATTCGACCTGAGCTGGTGTTCTGAAAAAACAGGTCTTGGCCCTGATCCCCTCCAAAATGTACTGCTTCACAGGAGCAACTCAAATCCTGTCTGATGCACAGGTGGATTCCCACCCATTCCTGGGCATCAAATTGGCACTGATGTACCAGTCAGTCAAATAACTTTATTCAGCTGTGAGGCCATCAAAGTGCTTCCTAACACAATACAACAGTTATTTTAATACATAAAGTCAAAGGGGAGAAGGAAAAAGCACAATAGTAAGGGAATCCCCTTTTCATTTTCACGTAACAGTACTAATGCCCTTAAGTTCATAGCCACAGTGGTTATCATTCAGCCTTGTCCCTAATGGTGTTAGAGACGGGCCAGATAAAGCCGAGTTATGTGAGAAGTTTCCAAATAGGCCAACACATTTCAAATAAGGATATGAGTTGATTACAATACCACAGTTTACAGTCCTGCCAGGGTTCCCAACTCTACCCAGAACAGCATTGGCCACCCTTGGATCCCAAAATTCCAGTTTGATAGATTCACGAGAATTGTCCCCCTCATTACGCACTATGTGGCAGCTGGCTGTAGCTTCCCTAGGCACAAAGGTACAGCCCCTTACAGTACGAAGCCAGTGCAAACATTTATTTAAGAGTGCGTCACTTGGTTCCCGCTGGTTGGGAAACAATTTCTGTACCCACTGAAGAAATGCTGTGGCCCTCCTTGAGCCCCCGTGGACTTGATGGCTGATCATGCTTTCCATAGGGCAGGGTCTGTGTGAACTTTTTTCAACCAACCTGGGGCCTTGGGTTCACACTATGTTTGTGGCCCGATTATCTCCTACAGTGTTCATGATGATAACATTAGGGAACTCATTGGCTTCCCTACTTGCTATTCTTGTGGCAGAGTCACATCATTATGTAGATTGGTCTCACAATGGATAGGAACCTGAAATTGTCTCACATTTCAGATATGCAGGAATCAGTCTTTTTTTCAGGGGGCAGTGTATCACAAATATTTATCTTCTCCGGGCGTTCCAGGGGTAGATTGTAAGACCCCTTAACATCCAGTGAGCCAGTATTAAAGTCCCCTATTGGTCCCCCTCGTCCTTTGGCCTGCTGTCAAAACCAGTAATAGCCTTTTGATGTCTACGAGTTTGGAGAGCACTTGCTTACAATTACATCTCTGAGCAAAGCAATCCTCCTTAAGAAAAATGTCAGAATTAGGTAGGTTTTGTTGAATGGTTTGCTTGGAGCCCCTTGATGGTGTTAAATGAAGAAAAGAGCTGTACCCTAAACACATCTTCATCATGTTCTCACTCCAAGTACTACTAGTAAGGGACGGCTTGTCTTCAGGCACAGCGTCATTCTCCAAATCCATTTGGGCCAGGGGGACGAGGGGGCTGAGTTTCTGAGCAAATGTAGGCAGGGTGTTGTCCATGTGGATTAATTCAGCTGCAGTCGGAGACTCGGGAGCCAAGCAGTTGCCCTTGGGAATAACCCAAGCCCTAAGGGGGTAACAGCTAGTATGGGGGACTCAGCCAGTGACTGCCTCCACTGGTGATGGTCGTGGCACCAACCCATCACTAGTCAGCATTGGTATGGGGTGTAAGATAGTCATGTTAGTGGGGACCGGGAAGCTGGCGGAAATGTTATCATACGGGGGTAGTTCGGCCATAGTTGTTGACAGAGTTGTATTAACATTACGTGTGTCTTTCTCTGTATCATTGTCATGGCAAGTAGGGGGTCATAAAACGATCAACAGACCTTCTTTTGTAATTGATTTGCCTAGGTTTATGATTGTAGGTTTTTGTTCGGGGCATGCGCCGATCAGACACCCCAGGCTACTTTTTGTTTCTCCTCTGTGGATGATTCCAAGTGTATTTATCTCTCACCCCCAAGACATCTTGGTTGGACCCCAACAACGGCTTTGATCTTTGATTAGGAAATAAGCTTCTACCGTCAATTTAATAGGGCATTCTTTTTTTACATATCCAGTGTCAGTGTCAGTATCGATATCAAGCTCCACGCCCTATCAGACGGGGCCAGGTTCCCAATTTGAATCTCATGGTGAAAATCCAATGTTTGGGCTCTGCGCAAACTTGCATGATTAGCGTGAGCAGGGGGTTACTGGCCCCTAGGGAACTCTGGAGATTTCCCAGTGGGCCTCTGCACCCTGGGCCTCTTTTGTATGGTATTTCCACATTTTCTCATAGGAAAAGAATTGAACTTGCTGAAAACTTGTAATATGGGGCCACTTTGAAAATTATTTCAAGGGTCCCTTTTGGTTCCCAGTAATTATTTCCAGGGTCCCTTTTGGTTCCCAGTCCACCCCTGAGCGAGAGATGGGCTGTATGGAGTGGGGGTGTGAGGGATGTAGGGAGGTAGATGAAGATGCAACACCTTCAATGAGGCTCACATAGTGGAGTCGAAACACCAGTCACTATAGTCCCCGGCCCAGGTTTCTCCACTCTCCGTCTCACCTCATGAGGCTCTTCTGGTTAAGGTTCCTCAGTTGCAGTGTTAGGTGAAATGCAAAGCTTGGGACCAGAATAAAGACTCTTCACCTGGCCTAGAGGCCTCTCACCCTGCTCACGTGGAACACCCGGTGAGAGAGCAAAACCTGCGCCCTTTATCCCCATGGGCTTTCGCCCTGCTATCATGCTCAGCGTCTCGCTTGCACTGTTTACCTGCTTTCTTTTGTTGCTGAAGAGACGATGAAGCTAATATGCCACGAGGTTGATCTCGAAGGACCAGAAGACAAGGTGAGATGGGAAACCAACCCAATGACACCCCAATGCACAGGTGTATGCTGGATCAGCTCCCCACACCACGGGACGGACCTTCCCTGATTTCTTTGGCACAAGGACAGTGCAAGCACTGACAGGGAAGGCCACGCGGAGACCAGGCCTAGGGGGTGCACCAGCAAACAGGATGACGAAGAGACAAACTGGCAGCAGCGCATGAATGGATGGATTGGATGATGAAGACTGCAGTGTCAAGGCGAAAGAAGCAATAAGGGTGACTACTCGTGGCAGCAGGTCCAAGGTACATGAAGCAAGGCACGGCAGGACAAGAGGGGGAAGACCCAAGCAGGAAATGACTGGGAGGACAAAAAGGGAAGAACAGGACAGAAGAGACAGTCAAGACGAAGAACTGGAATCAGTCGGCTGCTTGGACTGACAAGAGAGCAGGCGAGGGACAGATCCCAGGAGCGAGGGTACGGACAGAACTTTCCACCTTGAGATGCGCAGAGAAGCGTCTTCCTATTGCTCATATAGGCAGGCTAATTAGCCGATGGCTGGGAAAACGCTGGCAAAGGTTTTCCTGGGACACTGAAGGGCATTGTGGATCGCGCATGTGCAAAGAGCCAAACACGGTCTCCTGCGCATGCGCAAAGCAACCATAATGGTGGCGCCCATCACCATCGGCAGCCGCATCGAGAATACCAGCGGCCATCTCCAGCGTGGGTAGAGCCTACAAGAGGGCACCCGGGACCCCGTGACACGGTGCCAGGTAAGTGGCAAGACACCTGCAGGTTTGTTGAAGCTTATGAGGCAGAAGGCGGGCGTGGCCCCACCCAGCACAAAATATGATGGCCCTCCTGGGCAGAAAAAACAAAGCAAACGTTGCCGGTACTGACTGAGATGCAGCCTCCCCTCTAAAAGCAAATTAGCAATTGAAATCGCACATTTCTCACAATCTCACCTGGACAACGTCACTTCCTCCATTAAAGCTCTGAAAGTCATCCCAGCCTTGATCCACAAGACTCATAAGAAGAGGAAAGATACCTGTGCTAGAAATAATGAGCAATGATAACAATACTAGTTTCCTTTGAACCCTAGGAGTGAACGAACTTCAGGGATAAACAAAAGAAATGTAATAGGAACATATGGTTTCATATTGCAGCCTGGGCCAGATCAATTGCTTCAGGCCTCATTAGAGGTCTGGAGGCTGCAAAGTCCCATAGGATTCAATGGGAAAGGGGAACATGGAAGCACCAGCAACGTTGCCAATGGTGCCGGTGCTTCTGGGAAACTCTTTGGGATGTGCCGTTCCGCCTGCCAGGTCTGACTGTGGCAGACGCGGCGGCACCCGTCCACGGAGTCGTAGTGTGCCTGTCTGGAAACAACGATCCTGGTAGTCTTACTGGCAGCGTTGTTTCCAGACCGGCAAACTCGTAATGAGGCATAGTCTCATTCGGAAATATGTGCTTCATTACTTAATCTTTCAAAACCAAAATACATATAGCCACATAACCGTCTGGGGTTGGCTGTCTCTTTCAAAAATTACTTTCGAAAGTCCATGTAAATCCTCATAATAAAATATTCACCCTGAACTTTGTGAAAACCAAAAAAAAAGGTACCATTATTGGATTTCATACTAAGCAGACTATGGTTAATTGTTCTTAAGTTGTTAATTGGCCTCTTTACCAGTTGATAGCTGTACCAACTTTAACTCTTTGGGATGTGGAATATGACATTTTTTGACATTCTCTATATGCACGCGTGTTCTTGAAACTGCAGGAAAACGCATGACATGGACAGTTAAGGTTTGCTTATCTGACGGCATGTGGAAATAAAACATGTTTGCCATTAAAAGTAACGCACATACATTGACTCCCATCAGAATCGTGATGTAGAAATAGCGTATTTTACATTTCCTCTTTGGGATTGTTACTGATACAGGCCGAAGAATCAATCCCTGCTTAATCTTCGATGTGGATGGAGGTAACGAGGCTACTGGTGTGGTCAGAGCACGGAAACATGACATTTCTACTCAATATGAATGGAATGGCATTACAAAGTCATTGGGCCTCATTACGAGGTTGGAGGTAAGGGGTTACCGGCACCAGTAAGGTGCCGGTAACCCCTTACCTCCGTATTCCGAGGTCCCTTAGCGGGTCCCGCTATGGGCGCCTGGTTTTACCAGGTGCCCTTAGAGGGAGACGGTAAGGGACCAGGGAGCTAATAACTGGCCCGCTATTAGCTGGCCCGTTATTAGCTCCATCCCCATTCCCATTGAGCCCTATGGGGCTCGAGAATTACCTGGTAAGTCCCTATTCCGAGAACCCGGACCCGGAATGCGGTAAGGGGGTAGCCATGGCTACCTCCTACCTCGTAATGAGGCCCATTGTGGTTCACAGGAAGAACAGAAAGGGAGACGAGGTCTGACACTCCCAGTGGTGAGTCATGGAGTGTGGGAGCATTGCACGAGACAGATTGTTTCTGGGAAGAGAGGCACTTGGGGGTTGTATCTGCATCCCCACAGTCCCTCCACTTGCACTTTTCCCCTTCCTCCTCATCCGCACTTGCGCATTCTCAATGTCACTTGCTTGGCCTAGTAAGATTGTTGCCTTGTCCTCCCTTGCCCCCCTTGCCTTGTTGAGCCTTGAAACACTTGTGTATAGGCGTGCTATAAATAAAATATCACATCTTTTCAGGTGCAAGCCGTGGAGTGAGGGTGGCCCTGCCATTCCCTGGGCTCCCTGAGAGCAGGCTGCGGTTAATTTGAAGTGGGCCGCACAGGACTTTACAGGGCCAGATGATTCTTAGAGAGGTTGGTTCAGGCAGTAGTGGCACCTTGCATGAGTCTGGGGACCAGCAAATTTCTGGGATGGTGGCTGCAAGGTTCCGGGAATGGGCCCAGGGCAGGTGGGTAGGCCCTGGAAAAGGTTTTATTTTCTGGTTGAATCAGTTCATTCCACTCTGGAATATTATATCCTGCTTGGAACAGGACCACAGAGTAAGTAACTTGGCCAGAACTTGGGCTTGTGAAATGATGGCAAACATGTTTTTCAGGAGAGACGATAGACATGATTTGGTGGAACATTTCGGCTTGATTACTGAGGCAAACCCATGCTCTGACAGTATTATGCAGGGTCGCTCTTCCAGCAAATGTCCTATGGGGACAATGGTGGTGATTGGGAAATTGTAGATGGAGCTCAGAGGGAAAACCATCACAATTTTAACAAAATGGTCTGTTCTATTGGAATATTGCGGGTATGCCTCTGAAGTGGACATCCTTATGGGAGTTTACGTTATCTGTCACAGGTTACATGATTATTCTGGACCTTGATCGGCTGCATGGATAGCCTGGGTGATGAGGCCTGTACCCAATAGTCCCCCTGGGGGTGGTATACAGTGGGAGGATCTCATGCGGAGAGACTAGGATCTAGGGAGAATGACATATGACACACCTCAGGTAGCACCCTATACATCCTCCTACCCTATGAACCACACTTCTATATTACCCACCTCTATCTATATCTGTAAGACAGCGTTTCCAACATTCACTGAGACAAGGAAGAGTAGGGATGGATTTCCTTGAGATATACTGGATGTTGAGGAGGCACAGAGCACTGAACATCACTTGGAGGAACGTGAATGAGCTTTCTAGTTGGCAGTGGTCCTTCTGAATAAAGACAACGGAAGGACTTCCTCAATTGTTAATCCCTCCCTGGAGGAACCAAGAGTGAGACAGCGGTACAGTGCGGGAGGAGGAGGCTGATGACCAGTATGTGGAGAGACAGGCCTCCTCACGCGGTCCTACACTGACAGGCGGGGTGAGAAGTGGCCAGAGCAGAGGTTCAGGCAAGTGCAGGTGTCTGATAGCGCGAAGCAAGACGCTGTGCTTGCAAGGGACCAGCAACTGCAGAGCTACTGCTCCATGCCAGAGAGTCATAGAAGCCGCACAAGACCCGAGCACAGAGAGAGACGATCCAGAGACCAACCAGGAGATTCCAGGTCCAACTCTGAAGGTACAGGGGTTACCGAAACAGTTGGTGGGAGTGCAAAGGTGTGCCAGAGGCAACAGGAATGGAGCCAATTAAAAGTTTGCCAAAACAGGGAAGACGAGGTCTGACACTCCCAGGAGAACCGGGTTCCAATTTTGTTTGACTGGCCCAATATATACTAATGTTTTTCGAGGCATAATCCATTTAATGCCCTGATATATATACTACTTTGTATCTTGTATCACCATCACTGTAATCCGAAATGATAATACTTTTCCACGGTTCCAAGGCTACCCACTGCTTAACTCCTTTCCTTGATTTGTGTACATTACCCAACACAATTTGTATGATACTTTTCCACACCTATGCCCCGATTCATGGAATATCTTGCACGGTTCAAAGTGACTTTGCACTGCTGAAAAGTGACTTTGCAATACGCTTTGCACAGTTCCATGAATCAGGGCTTGTGCCGGCAGAGCAAAGTCACTTTTCAGCAAATCCCCTAGTCTCTGAATTCCAGCCAGGACCCAAGTTCTTCACTTTATAATTCTTTCTCGTGCTTGGTTTTCGGGCCCCGAGCATAGGCACTGCCATCATTGTGCACCATATTCAGAAAGGTCCACCCAGGTCCAGATGCACTTTCTAGGCGGCCTAGTGCCTATCATATGTTTTAGCAGCGATCACTATATTGTGTTCACTGTAGGGAATGGACTAATGCGTGTGCCCCAATGTAAAGGCAGCCAGACCACACTGCACTCTGAAAGCACTCCTTGGAACGAGGAGAGAGCTGAGTCAGGTGGGCTGGGAGCAGAGGGATAAACATTGGGTCAAGGGGCAGAAAGGGTTCTGACCCGAGATCTTCAGGTCTGGAGCCATGGAGCATTGGTACAAAATATTAGCGGGACGCAAGACGAAAATCCATTATTACTGTCTTGTTCTCCCCACAACCCCATGATAGCTAGCACCCACCTGCCAAGAATCTTGCTGTGGTTATCGGGGAAAAGATTGGAGACTCACCTAGTTGGGTGGACTGGCACTGGCACGGCAAAACAAAGAGCTGGTGGAGATGGGGTCCAGAATCCTTGATTAATGATTCCAGAGAGGAGAGCCTGAGCTGAGAGCCCTGGCACAGCAAAGGGTTAACTGGAGGCACATGGTTCAAGCAGATCTCTCTAGGGAAGTCTAAACAATGGGAAAAGTACTGGGACTGAGAAACCCTACCCTTTCGGAAGAGCAGTCCAGAGTGAAAGGAGGGGGGGTTATGGAAGGAAAAGAGAAATATTATCATCCTGGACAGAAATCTAACTTATATGTCCCTGTAACATAGGTGCAATAGCCAGTATGGCACCAGCGCCATGTTGGCAATGACAGGCCAATGGTAGCCATGGGATAGGACCTGGGGAAGCAGAGCAAGGCGTCCAGAAGTAAGTGGTAAATCGGTGTGAAGGGGGGTCTGGGGGCAGGCTGGGAAGTAGGGGCAGGCACTTGGAAGTAGAGTCAGAGGTAGGCATCATAGAAACACAGAGTTTGCAGTCTCCCACTAGACCCCCACTGGCCGGCACGGCGTACAAATGCAAAGATTCCAAAGGCAACAAGACTGGGCAAATACCACGGGTGGGGTGGCAGTGGAGAGCAGATCGGCCAGGGTAAAGATAAGTGGGTGGGAACCTTTAGACAGCACACTCGTTTGGGAACAGGCAGCATCACAATAGACACACTCCCTGTGTTAATTGCAGTTAACCGCCAACTCCAGGTGAAGCTGCTCAGTGGCTGATTGCAAATGGTATTACCTGTTGCTGGATGGACTGACAGAGTACCCAGCACAGCTCAGACTTGACATTTTTAAAGCCAGGGTTAGAACTAGTCGTTATCTGTCCTGTATTTCAAATAGGTCTTGTTATCTCCCAACAACTTAAATTATTCTTGCTTGGTGCAAGTTGTGATGATAATAATAATGTATTTCTTATATAGCGCTACACACCCATAGGTCTCAGAGTGCTGAAATAACAAAAGACATTATTATTCCACAGAGCGGCACTCATTATATCGACCTCGGAAGGATGAAAGGCTGAGTTGACCCTGCTGGATTCGAACCTGCCACAGCAAACTGCACACAGATATCAGGGACAAGCACTTTGCCCACTCTTGTGGTGTTAGCTGTGATCTTACTAAGCCCTGTACATTTCATTTTATTCAGCATTGGGTGACATGTCTCATGCCTATTACCTACACACATGTCCTACAAGACTGACCAGAGAACTCGCCTTTCATCATGTAGCAAATGTCATACATTCCTTCTCCTCATGTGCCTCCTCATTCCCCTTCACACGCCTAAATCATGGCTCGGTTACATCTGACAGCTGGCTTGGCAGTGCCATATTAAGCTCCTTGTTGTTTGTCGGAGGACAATTAAAACATTGCCTGGCATATAAGCCTCTGCACCACAGGGCAATGCTTGAGGATGGTCTCGTACCAAAAGCTTCTAAATAAAAATCCGAATGAGCGTTTAGTGCGCATTCAGCTTGGTAAAAATAAATGTACCCCAAAAGGTCAAACAAAGGGAGCAGAAGTTGCAGGGCTGCGGGGGTGTCTCCCACATACATTAAAATTAAAGCGGGAGATAAAAAGGTGCATTCGGAAAAGCTTGAGTTACAAAATGCGAGCAAGTCGGCGTCGCTATTTTGTAACTCGAGCTTTCAGAATAGGGTCTTTCAACGTAGATCCTTTGAGTACATCGTCAGCCCTTCTCTCATCTACACTCTAATTCTAGCACCTCCCAACAGATTCTAGAAACTGACATCCAGTGAAAGGCTTGTTGTGATAGGTTGAGTCTACTTTCCTATTTCAGATCGGCGTTTCGTTTTGGCCCACTATCAATGACTAGACGTGCAGCCGATACCACAATCACCAACCCTCCCCTCAGCCATCTCCTGTCCTTCCAAGTGTTTGTTTGTTTCTATCCTACTCTCACTTTACCCATCCACTTCCTGTTGCCCCTTTTCCTTTTGCCTACAGATGATCTGGTTATATCTGACAGGGGCACAATACGCTACTCTCCTGATAAGTATTGGTGTTGTAAGGGCAGTATGGTCGTGATTGGCAGAGTATAAACTCGATTAACATAACCAAACATGGAATCGACAGTGGCATCATTGTAGAAACATTGGTGGCTCCCAGTATCTTCATCTGTCGTTTTACATCTTCAGTAAGTACATATTATTGCAGTCAAAAAGGAGTTTTATGTGCTTTCATGCTCTTTACCTTTTCCGATTTTTTAGCAAAGGTGACAGGCATCAACTACTGTGATGACACGCATTCCAAAACATACATGAAGGTGTTTAGAATCAACCATCAATTTCCAATGCATAACCAAGCTAATAAAATCCTGAGTGAAAGGCATTCGCAAGCAGCGCGGGGTAGTGAAATAACATTAATTTCGAAGGATTGACACTTTTCACCGTATTAGCAGCCAAAGTGCATTTGTGTATGCTCTTTCTGAACAGCGTGGGCGCATTAAGTTAGGGGCAAGTAAGGTTTGAAAAATCACGGGTTAAACGATGAACATTTGAGTAACATGACACATGATATAGCCACTGAAAGGAATTGGCATGGTCGAGACTGAATATGGAGTTTGGACCTTGCTGTACATTGAGAGGAATTGGTAGTTCTGATACTTGGGTCCAACTCCCTATGATGGTATAAACTTTGTCCAGCTCGCAAACAAGGGTGAGATGTCTCAGCCTAATTGGAGCCACATAGCAGAGGAGGGACCCAGGTGGAAGGCATAAGTTCATCTGTTGATCATTCCCTAAGCTTACTTCATCAAAACATTCCGTCAAAAAAATGACTATGAATGCTAAAGAGCCACTGAATTCAAGCAATTGCCAAAACAAAAACAAACCCATCTCCTCAATGTCGATATATATTTATTTTGTGGTCCCTCGGGTCCAAGATGCTCGAAGATGCCTACAATGACATGATGCTTGATTTGAATGTCTCTGGACATGCCAGGAACCACTTGAATGTCATATGAAGATGACTTGAATGTCATATGAAGATGCCTGACCCCACACGACTGTGCGTCATACGGTTCCGTTTCATCAGCAGATCTGCAAACGCAGGATCAGAATTCCAGCAGAAACTCCCAAATAAGCGCAATCAAATCCAGATGACCATTAAACTGTGTCTCATGTCATTCAAAACAGATGAAAAATGTAGTTTCTCAGTCAAGATATTTTCTGAAAAAGACACTAGAGCAACTGCTGTGCAAGTAAAAAAATCTATTTAATCAAGTCAGAAAGCAGGGAGCGAAAGGGCCACAAATGTTTTCCAAATTCAGCAAATGCTATCTTGGTCAACATCCTTCCATTCAGTTTCTGCAGAAACATGCATTCCAATCTTCCACCACGGTGCTCCTTCTTCCGTCACTGTGCTCCTCTCTTCTGCACTGTGCTCCTCCTTCCGCCACTGTGCTCCTCCTTCCATCACTGTGCTCCTTCTTCCGCCACTGTGCTCCTCCCTTCAGCACTGTGCTCCTCCTTCTGCCACTGTGCTCCTTCTTCCACCACTGTGCTCCTCCCTCCGCCACTGTGCTCCTACTTCCGCCACTGTGCTCCTCCTTCCACCACTGTGCTCCTACCTCCGCCACTGTGCTCCTCCGGTCAGACTCTCTGGTATGACAATCCTAGACACATTGATTCATTTAAGGAGTTGTGTACAACAGTACATGTCTTTTTGCATACATTTGGCATAAGTACAGCACTAATGCTGTTACATGGTGGGTGGTGTACCCTAGAGTCCAACCTCATTTGAGGACTGATCCCACTTTTGGCATGTTTCATTCTTCATTGGCTAGCTGAATGCTCAATAATATGCTAGCTCTGTTTTCAGAAGTTTTGTGAAGTGCAGGTGATGTGTTTTTATTCTCAGGGTGATTTCAATGGAGCTCCAGCGAGTAGAGCCCACTACTCCCACTGATCTGCCACCACATTTAAGACACATATGTGCATATTTACAGTGCTTTTTGCAATTAGTTGAAATTAGTAATCGTGATGGGATGTAGTGAGGATTTTCTGGTGATATCTAGGACCCATACAGGAACATGTTTTGAAGGAACTTTTGGGTTGATATCACTTAGAACCCCCGCGACCTGATTAAATGCAAAAATTTGCACTGTCGCATTGGTGTGCCATAGAACGGAGACTTCGAGTTCCTCAACTCCGTTTGTTTAATTAGGAAACCAGGCGGCTGTGGTCACACCTTATTACTGCGCCAGAAAAAAATTATGCTGGAGACTAAGTCCAATTGCTGTTGTGTGATAAGGAAGTTTAATTGATCTGCCCTATGGATTATACGTGTTTCGGCAAGGTGCCTTTCTCAAATCAGGGCTTATCCAACTTTATTTCTCTTGATCATTACTGGACGCGGCAATGATATTTGCAGTTGGGATTGATCCCAGTTATTACACTTCCAGTAATGATCAAGTGAAATAAAGTTGGATAAGCCCTGATTTGAGAAAGGCACCTTGCCGCATAATTCAGGATTCTCTTTAGTCTGTCATGATGTTTTTTTTTCTTTTTCCTAGAAGGCCAATGTAGACTATGTTGCAGTAATGTAGACGAGCCATTACCAGGGCTCCAGTAAGCTCCACTCATGGTTCAATTTAATGCACTATTCTATCTGTTCAGTGAAGGGAAAGCTGGAAATTCAAACTATTATCCACAGCATTGACATAGGGAGTAAAGATCAAAGATCATCCCTGGTTCTTAATTTGATGTGCTGTAATGTACACCATCAGGACAAAAAAGTCAATTTCCCGGTCCGAACCTATTGATCACATCTGTCATTGGATGGAATAGAGTTTTCTCTTTTTAAAGAGACACTTGAAGCAAGAATGAAGAATGCTCTCTTTGGCTCTAATCCAAGTTTAGATTGGAAAAGCACATCACATTACTGGCTGAGAAATAAATGCAGCATTTTCACTGAAACTGCCACCCATCAAAAGGCGGTGCACTGTGACAATTCAGACTCACTTTTCAGCAGAAAAATTAACAGCAGAAAATTAAAAGTGTATTTTGTTAATAATTGAAAGAAACAGCCCTGTACTTTCAGTGCAAAAGCAAAGTGAAACCTGAACATTAAAACACACTGGGCCTCATTACACGGTAGGCGGTGAGCCATGGCGCTATTAGCGCCATGGCTCATGCCGGTAAAATACCGGCTCCGCCTTGGCGGAAAGGGGATTTACCGCCCCATTCCAAGGTTGGAGGGGCGGTAAATCCCCTTTCTGCCATTGCCCTTCCCCATTCCCATTTCTGCCCCATAGGGCTCTATGGAAATGGGGAAGGCGCTAATTACGGCACCGCAATTTTGCGGTGCCGTAATTAGCTCCGAGGTCCCTTAGCGGGTTGGATTTTAACGCCTGCAAGAAGCAGGCGTTAAATCCTCCAACCCGCAAAGGGACCTCGTAGTACGGCGGTAAGGGTTAACGGTCACCGTTGCCATTAACGGTGACCGTTAACCCTTACCGCCGTCCGTGTAATGAGGCCCACTGTATGTTAAAGAATCAAGGCTGATGTTGGAACATGCAATATGTGAGTTCCTTTCAGCCAAGGACAAATGGTGGGCCTCTGGGCAAAATTCGCAAGTGGTTTCCTCTACTGCCAGCCTGGTTTGTGCATCCCAACTGTTTACTACTGCAACAAAATGTGCCATGCCTGAAGGGTGCTGAAAGGCTGGGCTCTGACCCGGAATATTGGCCCTGGCAGGTGCATGAACGGAATGTAAGGGGGAGATGTGTATTCAAGGCTGAACTCTAAAAAAAAGAAAATACGACAAAATAGAAGTTTTTCAGATCAAAAGGTGGTCCCATTCAGATATGAGGACATGATGACAGATGTCTGCAGTTGGGGATCTCTGTGTAGCAAATGCATCCCCCATTTACAATCTGTACCCTACACCTCAAACAACAAAGAGACTAATAAAACACTGGCCCAGAGAGGCAAATGGCACTGGAGACAGGAAGCCTCCAGTTTGCATATCCCAAAGATTTGCTATTTATTTAAAAGGACTATTATCATTTAGGACTTTTTCTCAGCAACTCTAGGTCGCACCTTCTTGATTGATGTGTCATTTGTTTCGATAAATAATTTCCTGGCAATTGTGTTGAGATAAAAATCATCCATCTGTGCCTTAGGGAATTTGATGACAATCTAACATGTGTTTCTGGCTGCTTTTAACATGTTCTAAATTTGAGAGTTGGTGAACTGGTGGAGGGTTGGTGAACTGGTGGAGGGTAAAATTAGTTTTTTGTAGAGTAAATTACATGTTCAGAATTATACTTTTTTGTGTAAATGGTGAAAATTGCCAAATGGACATGCATCATGGTTTGTGCCAGGCTGTTGTTTTTATTAAATTCTCCGTGATATCTGAAGTTGAATATATTACATGGCCACGGTAGTGGCCATGTTGTTATGGTTAAGTTGCTGTTTCCATAGGAAGAGCACTTTTTGGGCGGCTTATAACTTCGCTCTCCCTGGACGGATCCTCACCAAACTTTGCAAAAAAAGTATATGGGTCACTCTGATTTTTTTTTGCAAAGTTTGGTGAGGATTCGTCCAGGGGGGGGCAAAGTTATAGGGGGGTCCCAAAACTTTTTTTTCCCCATAGACTGAATAGGAAAAAACTTTGTGCACGGCCACAGGCCAAACCGCTGGACGGATTTACGCCAAAGTGTGGCAGGAGCGGGGGCTTGGTCCCGAAAGCGTGCTTTTGCAAATTTGGTGTAAATCCGTCCAGTAGTTTTTTATAAAATGACCAAAACGTAAGGCAAAAAAATGTGTGATATCTGTGTTCGCTTCGCGGACGGACTTCCAAGTTCACTCCGCGGACAGCACCCCGATTGGCCCATGGCCTTGCGGCATGTCCGCGGATATGCGACTTGTTCGCTGATTGGACGGCGAGGGGCGTGGAGCGCGTCAGATTTTCTGTGGCGCCTGCCATCTTGTATTCGCCGTCGATCGTGTACAGCGCGGTGAAACGTGGATAAAAAATTGTATTTAGTGCCGTGTGTTGGTGTGTAAGAGTGTTTGGGGAGGGTGGGGGAATATGAGATAGGTTCAAAGTTTTTTTTTTTATGTGCTAGACGTTTTTGTTGCGTTCGATTTGTCCGCGCAGAACACGGCTGTTCTGACATTTTGTAAATAAACTAAATGGTGGGGTGTTTAGAGGACGGAGTATGTGTCATTTTTGTTCGCAAGGAAGTTTGTAAATACACAAACTGGGGGTGTCCTCAGGACGCTGTCCGTATTGTAATCTGTCTAGTTGAATGTGTTCTAAGAACACTTGCGGTGTCCCGAAATGGTTGCAATTACACAAAATGGGGGTGTTCTGAGAACGTTGTTTGTATTGTTCGTTGTCAGGGTGAAAGTGTTTTAAGACCACTCCTTTTGTCCGCTAACAGTACAATTTCCTATGGGCGTCAACCGACTTTTTGTCCACTAAAGAAATGATAAATCCGGCTGGTGTGCGCCGACATTATGTGATAATCCTATGACTGGCGCTATTGACCTGGCTGACTTGCTTTTGCGACACTAAATCATATCTCCCGCCCCCAAGCCTGATATTATCAAAGCATTCATATTCCCCGCCTCTCTCCGTGACGTTACAGGGTGCGTCATCAAACGCGCCCAGTTCTCTGCAGTCCTAAGTGACTTTACACAGAACCCGGAAGACAACACATATTATGTCACAACACAGCGCACCACAATTCGGAATATGAAACAGTGATTTAAAAGCAAACAGCAAGATTGTAAATTTTGTAAAGTACATTTATTTGACATCAAATGTTTAGAGAATATTCAGCAATTTGCATTTGTCTTTGTTGTCGATCCGCAAAAGTTCATGTTGAGGCACGCGATGTTCCTTTGCAGTACAGAGGGTGTTAGATCAGCTTACAACTCAGTGCGCCACAATTCGGAATATGAAACTGTGGTTTAAAAGTAAACATCAGGATTGTACATTTGGTAAAGTACATTTATTTCACATGAAATGTTTAGTGAATATTCAGCGATTTGCTATTGTCTCTGCTGTCGATCAGCAAAAGTTTATTTTGAGCCACGCATTGTTCCTTTGCGGTAGATAGGCTGTTGGTTTATGATAAAAGCAGTAAATGGTCGCTCTGATAATCGGAGGTTTGCTCCAACAACGAGCCATTAGACCACCCTATTGGTTGGTATGTTGTTTGTAGCCGCTAGTACTGCTAATGGGCATATTGGTCCTTGGCGATTGTCCCATAAAATAGTGAGGGTCATGAAGTTGCATATTTGGACCTGCACCTGGCAGTTGAAGACCCCATCTGCTGGAGTCTGTAAATCGTGACATAGGCAAAATGGGGCCACATACCTGTTTTAAAAAACATAAATTAGTCTCACCAGCCGATCTTCATTAAAAATCATCATTTTATTTATTAGGGCGTGAAACTATTTGCTATCAAAGATAGTGCAACGGAGTATGTTAATAATAAAATAATAATATTTTCCCATTCATATAGCGCTAAGAACCATGAGGTATCTAAGCGGTGCTTATTATTAACCACGGTGTGTGGTGCTCATTTATCGACCACGGAAGGATGAAAGGCTGAGTTTGGCCTTGCCGGGATTCAAACTTGCGTTAGCAAGGTGTGCACAGATGTCAAAGCGAGCGTTGTACTCGCTGTGCCACTTGACAGGCTACAGTGAAGTGGCACAGCGAGTAGAGCGCTTGACCGCCTATAGACCCGTTAAATTATTTCTATTAACCCACCCTGTGTCGTCTGCCTTTTTCAAAGCCCTCTAAATGACAGGGGATCAATTCGGCGGTGATAGTGCACGGTAGAAAACATTATACCACTTTCAACGAACAAGTTCAACTTGAGCAGTCTTTAATGCTACGCTATTGTAATTATATTTGGTATAAAATAATCTAAAGGCTTACTTACAGTACAATTGCAATTTCCATTGTCTACGAGTAGTGCAGTCCCAAAATACGACTCCGGGTGTGCGAACGATCTTTCGCATAGTGATATAATATATAAAAGTGGTTTCGTTTCAGAAATGTCATCCTTATCTTCTCTTACGTTTTAGCAACACTCCTTCAAGAGAAGCCTTTCATCACAATCTCTGTCTGTCAAGGTCAAAACACAATACAACCTTATAGTCCGCTTCGTGAGCCTCTGCGGGGCCCGAGAAAAAAATGGAAGCAGCTGACCTTCACTGTGAACGAGCATAAATTCTTACTTTGCAACATTCTGTGTAAAGCCATTTCTGAGAAGTTGGTTTTTGCACGCCATGTTTGTATATTGTTTGCGTGATATTAAAAAAAGTTTGTTTAAGGGACGTTATGGTTCTAAGTACAGCCGAAAGACCCCTGAAAATCGCAAGTTATGGTGAGCTATGAAAAATAACTCGCGCCACCACCGTGCACTGCTAAGACTAACACCCAGGACATCAAAGATGACATTGCAAATGTCATTGATGAAATCACTGATGACATCACATGTGTATATACTTTTCATGGAATTTGTGTACTAGGGATTTTTATTATAATGTTGCGAAAAAAGTGTCAAGGATATTGCAATAAATATCATACCGTTATTAGTGCTTTTAACGATGCATTGATATAAATAGCATTGTATTATGGGATTCTATCTAGTATACTGAGCTACTAATGGAGAAACATAGCATTGTGTGCAGAGTACAAGATGAAAGTATAATATTTGTAATGTTAATATGTTGAATAATGAAATGATAATTGTCCTGAAATGTTCGAAAATTCACAAAATGGGGGTGTTCTGAGGACGTTATTCGTATTGTGTGATTGCTTAGCTGTATGCAATGAGGGAATGGCAAAGAGAGTAAAGTGGACGCCGTCCGCGGACACCGCGGCTGTTCGTGGACAGGGCGTGCTATAACCAGGTTTTTCCAGGAAATCCAACATGGAAAGAAGAATGTACGGATCAGCCAATCAGATGTCGAGGTTGTGGATTTGTGTTGAAAGAGACTGTGTGTAGTGAAGATGGCAGAAGTGGAGAAAGTCAGGGTGTTGGTGCTCGGAGATATGTTTGTGCATAGTTTACAGCAGTATGCTCAATGCAGGCATGTTGCAAAGAACTTTGATGTGAAAGGAGTGGAGGTGGTGTGGAGCACTGTGCCTGATTTCAATGTACAGGGAATTGTACAAGTTTGTGAGGATATGGCCACGATGAACAGTCCGCATGTGGTAGTTTTGCACTATGGTGCTTTCCATTTGGGCAACGTCAGTGCCCCTACTTTGTTGGCTGATTTGGAACGCTTGGTTCAAGCCGTAATGAAGATCCTTCCAAATGCGAAAGTAATTTTTTCTGGATTACTACCTAGGGCAATATGGGACAATAGTACAGTTTTTTGTCCTAAGCAAAACATTGCTAGGTGTGTCATCAACCGAGGCATGTGTGCCTTCATGCTTAGAGCTGGTATGTTCTTCTGTAATAATGAGAATATTGATGCCAGTAATGCTGTTAATTTTAAAGAAGATGGCATTTCTTTATCTTTTACGGGAAATACCTTTCTATTTTGGAATGTAAGGGTTGCTTTGGAGAAGGTTATGTGAAGATTTTAGGAGTAAAGTAAGAAAAAAAAACAAGAAAGAAAATACAAAATAACAGGTGTCTGTCAAGCATCTGTAAAAAAAAAAAATACGGCTCTTTTCAGAGCCAACTTCAAAGGGGAAATGGGGCACACTATTTAAATTTACATTCACCATTCTCAGATTTTCGATATGTCCCCCGGAAATGGCAGTAGTCCGCGGACATGAAAATCACTACGAGGGGGTTAGTATGTTCTATGTTACATGTATATGAAGTCAGGGATATTATGGTTAAGTTGTGCTACTAAAAACCTATGAAATTCAGTGAAAAAACTTTGTTAAAGGGACGTTATGGTTAAGTTGCGCTACTAAAAACCTATGAAATTCAGTAAAAAAACTTTGTTAAAGGGACATTATGGTTAAGTTGCGCTACTAAAAACCTATGAAATTCAGTGAAAAAACTTTGTTAAAGGGACGTTATTGTTCAAAGTAAAACCGAAAAACCCCTGAAATTCGGCAGTTATGGTAACATAAGCAACCATAACTCGCGCCACCGTGCACTGCTAACACTAACACCCAGGACATCAAAGATGACATCACAAATGTCATTGATGACATCACTGATGACATCACATGGCTGGCTCTCCCTTTTTATCCTTTACTGACATATCGAAGCCACATAGTTTTCTTCAGTTACAGTCGGGAAGTAAAAATTGAAAAGGTACTATATTTGTAGATTTAGGGTCAAGTCACATCATATGAAACATATACATAGCAGAAGACACAGGCTTGAAAGAGAGCAATCCTTTCTGTGCATGAAGATAATCATTAGGGTTATCAGCACTTTCTCATAGTTTTATTTTTATTACTCTACCTTCCCTGTATATGCTCATATTTGTATATATTATACTCACTCTCCTTTCCTTTGGGTGCAGTCACATCATGTGATACACATGCATATGGTAAGTAGCAGCTTTGAAACAGAGCAATAGTTTCTCTGCATGAAGACAATCAGTTAGGTTATGAACTCTTTCTGCTACTATTTCTGCTTTTTTGTTTACTTCACTGTCCCTGTATATACTCATATTTGTATGTGTTGTTGTCTCTTTGTGTTTTGTCTGTAATAATTATGTATTAAGTGGGTTTTATTATCTACTTATTACATGTTTCACAGTACGCAAAACTCTAATAAGAAAGCAGTTATCATTTCACTATTGAACATGGCAAGATTATGAATATGGCACCTTCATCATGTATGCTGCACACACTGCCTATGTTTCTGCATGAGTAGCTTAGTATACTGGATAGAACTTCATAATAGAATGCTATTTATATCAATGCATTGCTTAATGCACTAATTAGCTCATGATATTTATCCCAATGATCCTTGACAGTTTTTGGTCAGCATTATAAGAATCCCTTGTACAGAGTTTTTATGAAAAGAAAATGCACATGTGATGTCATCAGTGATGTCATCAATGACATTTATGATGTCATCTTTGATGTCCTGGGTGTTAGTGTTAGCAGTGCACGGTGGCGCGAGTTATGGTTGCTTAGGTTACCATAACTGCCAAATTTCAGGGGTTTTTCGGTTTTACTTTGAACCATAACGTCCTTTTAACAACGTTTTTTCACTGAATTTCATGGGTTTTTAGTAGCGCAACTTAACCATAACGTCCTTTAACAAAGTTTTTTTACTGAATTTCATAGGTTTTTAGTAGCAAAACTTAACCATAACGTCCCTTTAACAAAGTTTTTTCACTGAATATATATATACTTATTATGGCCATTACTAGTAAATCACAAGGTTTTGACACAGAACTAGATTTTTGCCAAAATTTGACATGAAAACAACAGGGATTACAAATGGGATTTGCCATTGTCTGCTCCAGACCCCTAATCCAGTCCTTAGAGAGAGAGGCTGGATTTGCAAGTAGGGAGAAGGATAACTATCCAATCCTATTTGTGAGAACCCTTGCAGGGCGCTCGCCAAGATTGTAAACTTGCTGGTGTCATCATTGCTATATAAAGTGAATGCACCATGAGGAAGGGACCGAGCTTCTGAAATTTACACCTGACAGCTGCAACGAATCACCAAAGGAGATTGCATCTGGGTGGAGCTATGTATTGCTGGGGAGGCATAAAAAAAGCTGACATGCAGCTGTCTTTCCTGAACTTTAAACAGAGGTTTTCTACGTAAGTAGATTAGAACCCTTTGCCACCAAAAGGTGGGGGAATCAGCTGGCCTTAACTCCTTTCCCTTTATAGTGGGCAGGGGTCGGGGGGCTAAACTTTGTTGATCCTTAGTCTACTTCACTAAAAAAATACTAATTTAATTAATTCCCCTTTGCGGAACACCACAGGGTGATTTTGTTAAAATGCTAAATTAACAAAGCCCATTCCCGGTGTGTGCTGAAAACTATAGACTGTAATTTAATTGGGCAATCGTATGGGTGCAGCTTCCCCAGCAAAGGCCTTTAAGTGGAGGGGTGTATGAAATCCAACATTCTCAAATCATCTCAATGTTCACTGCCCAACTTCTCCAACACAGGCTTTTAAGTGGAGGGGATCTGAAATGCAAAATTCCCAAATCATCCCCATTTTTGCTGTCCAGATTCCCCAACATAGGGCCTCATTACAACTCAGGCGGTAAGGGGTTTACGGCAGCGTTAAGAGCGCCGACCCTTACCGCCTGAGTACGAGGTCCCCTAGCGCCATGGTGCTTTTAACACCTGCTTTTAGCAGGTGTTAAAATCCATGGCGCTAAGGGACCATGGAGTTAATTACGCCACCGTAATTTACGGTGGCGTAATTAACGCCTTCCCCACTCCCATTATGCCCTATGGGGCAAAAATGGGAATGGGGAAGGGTAAATGGGGATTGGGGACTTACCGCCCCGCCTAGGTCGGAATGGGGCGGTAAGTCCGCCAACCACCATGGCGTAAACGTAGTTTACGCCATGGTGGTAAAGTCACGGCCCAGGCGGTAACTTACCGCCTGGGTCGTAATGAGGGCCATAGACCTCTAAGTGGAGGGAGTCTGAAATCCAAAATTCTGAAATCATCCCAATGTCTACTGTCCAACTTCTCCAACGCAGGCCTTTTAGTGAGGTGGGGTCTGAAAACAAACTGCTAAATCACCATGTGTTTATTTTAAACCAAAAGTGTGGGTGAAATCATAACTGCCATATGCCTTTGTACCAATCTCTAAACCCAGCTGCCATCCTTTTAAGTTCACAGGAAAATCAAAATTGCTTGTGTTCATTGGCCAGTCTAATTATATCTCTGAAGTGCAATTTGTAGAAAGAAAAATATTGTAATTTGTGTTTTTCCCCAACCATTGGTGTGATTTATTTGTGTGACAAGAAGTTCATTGTTTGCCATAATGAAGGTGCTGTATGTAGTTTAGTGTCATTTCTATTACTTCTCATTTAAATAAATACCAATATATTTCCTGTACACCAGCCGGGTTCTTGGCTCATTGTTATCTCAGGGGGGAGGGATGAAAGGGACATGGTATGAGGGTGAGATAGGGCCGAAGAAAAGAACTGACATTAACCATTCATTGTGTGACACTTAGCTTGAGAAGGGAAGGAACTCCCTGTGTTGAGGGTGGCCTCTCAATAAACGGTTACAGAACTCTAAAACTAACTAAACACTAAAATGTAACTAAAACTGAAAACTATACTTGAAAACCTGGCTTTGCAACATCATTTTTCTGCAGATGGTGAGATTTGGAATGACAGAGAAGGAGGAATTTTGCTACAATTACACGGCAGACTCAATCTCCTAAAAATCATGAAAAGTGAGATTGTGTGCGTGTCTAAAAAAAAGTCGCAATGGTTTTCTTGAGTACATGTCTCTTAGAATGAAACCTGGGCTGTTAACATGTGCCCTGGCTTGATCCTGCTTCCTGAAATTCAGATGGCAAAGTAGGAATAGGTTAGAGGATCTTAGTCACCTGGCACCATTTGATGAAGATTTAACTAAAGGAAGGAACACTGCCATGAGAACACTGTGCCCGAGAAAGGGTTTCAAATGTTTTCTTTGCTGAGATTGACAGCTGATGTAATTCCTGCAGAGCATGTGGTCTGTGCTGATGACCAAAAATCCCACTCAAACTCAAATTTGAATTGGTAATTAAATTATGTATTCATACTTTGATACTCTGTCATCCTCTGGTTGCCTTTGCTCTCAATGAAACCTAGAGTGCTGGAGCATGTAACCTCCATCTGCTGAAGAGACTGGAAAGTTTACATGAGTCAAAATACGCCTTGATCTGGGTGTGTGGTGAGAAAACACCACCAGACCCTGATCAGCACCAACCACAGCATCTCATATTCGACTTTTGCGGGACATGCTGTCCAGCAGTATGCCAGATGAGCCCAGTTTCAACATTGAGGAGGCCCAATTACCTTATCAATTTGTACAAATGCATTGTGGTCTTTTTGAAAACTTGTGCAATTTTCATTTGTGCAACTCCCAAAGCGTTCATGAAAATATCATGCAACGGCACGTAGATACACATCGCACTGTCTGTAAACTCCAGCCATATTTTTCCACCTAAGCCCCATTTATGTTCGTGCACAACATTGTCTACACCTTTCCTATCCACACATCTCTTGATAATTGAACCGTGCAGCCATCCGGACATAAGTCATGCAAAACACTGATTCACAAAGCATGGAAAAGCAAACGTGGTGCCAGTCTGCGTGAAATAAATGGATCCATCCTGCCACAATCTTTCAGAGTGGCAGTCAACATGCGCACAGCCAGCACTCGCTGGTGGAAGTCCCCGCTGCCACACTCTGGAATGTGGGGTTCCCACAATATGTTCAAATAAAACCCTTGTCGCTGCTGCCCTCAGTATTCGTTTACGACCACCTTGCTTGTCCGGCACAACACAACCCTGACAGCCACTCCGGACTGTAGGTCCTCAAACAACCCCAACTCTGCAATATTTCTAACCACCGCCGGCTGGCGCACGAGCCTGTCCCTTCACACCCACCCCAGCAGAGGCGCACACCACCTAATGTTCAGAATGCCACTCTTAATCCAGCCGGGCGCCCCTTGCCCCTCTTTCTGCCACACACCCCACTTATTCTCACACCCATGCAGGAGGTCATAACCCCAACCTAGTCATACACACCAGGCACCTTTTCATGGTGTTTTATAAGAACCCACTAACCTAACATGCCACACAATGCCAGGAGACCCATCGTGGTTAGTCTATGTTATGTGCATGTGTTCTACAATACCCATTGCCCCTGACACTGGAAAGCCCACTTCTCACACTCCTAATCCAGTATCAATGCTTCATTTCGCTGCTCTCTACCTCACAAGAGCAGTAACCAGATGTTCTTAAATAAGACGACATATTAACAACTACGAACCCTCTGTGACAGGCCTGTCACTGCCTCATGGCCTCCTGAATCCTAGTCCAATCATCAAGCCAAAACGCCCTAAAAACAAGTTTGCATCATGCAATCACATGCCTCCATGGATGTGGGTGTATAAACAGCACCCAATTACATGGGATGCTTCTCGTGTGTGTTTCTTTTTCCATTTTTTTTTGTTTTTAGTTTTAGCTGTGGGCGTTGCACTTTGTTTCTGGCATTTCCAGAGAGATACATATATGCGAAGTAGCATGACCGTGCACCTTCTCTGTGTTATAAAAAATGGTTGTCTCATCAATTTAAAGAGCCATTTCTGTTTGCAATACATGCTGTCTGAATGGTAATGGGTTAATTACAGCTATGAAGCAGCTCCAGGCATAATAAAAACGTCTTATCCAACTGTGTGCTCAGACACGTAAATTCAAAGCAATGCAGTATGCCTCCACACAACCCTGAATTTAAATAATGTAGCTTGTCTCATGTTTTATGCGTTTGTCATATGTTCTGTAGAGAATTTAAACACTAACATGCTAGCTGTTTTTTTTTTAAAACCGAAAGCATAAAGACTCATAGTAGCGTGTTTACAATTGTAGTGGGATTAGTTGTAGAAAACTGTAGAAAAACGTAATGTTTGTTTGATGACTAGTTGTTGTGTGCGCACATATAAAAGCGGGCGGGGGTGGGTGATAGGGCATGTATGCCACGTCAACCATCGCAGTTTGCCGTGACCATACGCAATATTCCCTTGTGCAATTTAGCAAACTAGCACAGGAAGGGTTAAAACGCCACACAGCGGGTTTATGTAATCCTGCCCACGGTCTGTCAGGGAGGCGAGCGAGACGCACAAGGGTCTGCAGAGGGGAAACATGTTCTGCTGAGCCCTCTGCCGTCGTGTGGTATGCGTATGCGCAAGCGTAGCCTGGAATCAAGTCGCTGCTCATTTTGCGCAGGTGTAAATAAAAGACTCCAACTGTTAGGGTTCTATGATTGGCCCAGTCATGCACTTCAAGGGAAACAGCGCATTTGGCGACGTTCATGTTTGTGCACGTGCAGAGGAATGCCATTGTCTTGTCTGTCTTGAAGACAGTTTGAATTGTTCAAGAATCGCCTCCGGCGCTCAGCTTTACTAACTAGCAATTTACTGGCAGTCCTGGCAGCGGTTCTCTTAGGAAAATAAATTACTGCATTATCGTGCTCTATTGTGGTAGTTTATACAGCTTTCCAAAAAATATAAACGTAATCTCCTGAATTGCACGTGTAATCTCCGCAGCAAGCCCCAACCAGAGGAAAAAAGCAAGCAGGTCCATGAACAGTATATAATGGCCTGGGTTCACTGCCTTTCGAGCGTGAGTGAAAGCAGAACACATAAATGACTGCAGGGACGTCATTTCTCCAAAATGCCAGGGGTAGGGGAAGTGACATCACACGACCCTTGACCCCCTGGTGACATCACAGGAAGTGATGACCCCACTCTGAAGTGATATTGCGGGATGCGATGGAACGCGACCTTTCACCCATTGACAAAACAGGAAGTGCTATCACATAGCATTGTACACTACTACAAATATGGTTACAATATCACTATAATGTGATGTACATTTCATACAAGAATGGATCGCCATATGTATCATTAAGATCAGTGTGTATAGGCCCATATTACCAAATTACTGTGAATGCAAGCAGACGTCCATGACCAAATGGTAATGATGTGTTATTATATAGCACTTACGCTTAAGCGCTTTATATAGAAAACATATACACCCAATATCACCCAACCTGTGTTGGTACTCATTTATCGACCTCAGAAGAATGAAAGGCTGAGTAGAGGCGTACGAGAACAGACTAAATCAGTGACTCACCCCCTGAAGTGTGTCTGAAATAAACCTTTAATGAGTCTAGCAATTGTTGTATAGAATTCCAGAAAGACACATTATTTGGTCTTCCTTCCTTTCTCATTTAGGGTCAGTGCTGAAAGTGGTAGACTTGTGTCACTCATTTTCTTCTTTTTTTTTAAGGGGCTTTAACAATAAAGCCATCCACTCTAGAACTAAAGAGCCACATGGTGCTGGCCACAGCCAATGAGCTTGCATTACAAAAAAAAAACTAACAAAAACATTTTTTTTTCAATTTTTTTTCTAGAGATCGCAAGGGTGACCACAGAAAGGTCGCAAGGGTGACCACAGAGGTCGCAAGGGAGACCACAGAGGTCGCAGTTGCGATCTCTGGCGACCCCTAAATGACGCTCCTGAATGACTTGCGATGCGCTGCTGGTGCAAAGGAGAAGCAAAGGCCTTTATTTGGGCGGTAATACATGAAAGCATACAACCTCTGCTGGTCACTATTACCAGTATAATCCATCGAGGGAGCGCGGCAGCTAGCTATTTTACATGCATTGGTCTCCATAGTGATCTGCATTTGTTGACATGACCGGCTGTTTCTTTTGAAAGGGCTCTACAACAACCAATCAGATGTTTAGATTGTGTTGCTATCATTCCTTCGGAATTATTGGACATCGGTTCACAGGGGAAGTGTATCAGTAACCACCCCTTTCAGGAATAGCCAAACTACCTCCAGGCGCTGTCTTCATGTTCATCAAATTCGGTTTTGAATAAGGTTTCCATGAGCACCCACCTTGAAGTAGGATGGGGAGGCTGTGGGAGGCTGAAGTGGTTCTGATGAAGGTACTGTTGGGAAGGAGAGAGGGTCTTCCCACCCCCCTAGGCGATACTGAATGAGAAATAAATGCTAAGAGAGCACAACCAGAGAGTAGGGGGGAGGCGGGTGCACATAGAGGTGGGTGCACAATCACTTTAGTGCATGCATTAAAAGCTATATGGTAGATGCTGATGTGAACAACATCTTGGCAAGCAGCAACCATCTTAGAATTTAGGCCGAATCGCGGCGAACAGCATTAGTATTAGACCCCTTGCCTGAGAATGAACAACGCCCCCACCCTGGCCAGGTTTCAGAGATCTACAACATCCTCCATTGTCCAGAAAGTTACAGGCCCTCGCACCCTGGGAAGAATGCACCCTGCAAGGTCATGAGGAGTGAGCAGAGCGCCTCGTGGCAGTCCCATCCAATGTAACAGATAGTAAGGCTCTCCTGCCCCAATGATCCCCACATGAGAAATATAGCTTTGCCATGTTTTCATCCCATGACCTTCGCATGCCACAGCACCATCCAAACCTAGACCAACGACCATAAACCTATCACACCCCTCGATTGATCACTAAGATCAGAAGGCAAGGTTATCGCGCCTTCAGAAATGGGTCACGTGATTTTTGCAGCGTGTTGCAGGGTAGCAACAAAACTATAGCCCAAAATGAAGGTGAAGGACCTTGGGAGTTGCTAATCTGTCTGTGAGTGAGTGAAGCATGTGAGTTAGCATAACTTCAGGTCTCCCACCGAGCACCTCCCTGTATCTGCCAGGTACACTGTTACAACGATAAAATAACATTGTTTGTGCAAATAGCTAATTCATTGTTAGGCCAGCTTCAGCGCAGATGACGAGCCCAGCGACACCCAAGTGGACAAATATGGACAGATGAAGACAGACCAATGGCCTGGCCTCCCATATGGAGCAGGCTCTACAAGTATAGGGCTCCAATTCATATTGTAGAATTGTACTACATGTAATGCTGTCATTAGTGGCGTTGTTTGTGCTTATAATGTGCTGCACATGCCTACAGAGCTCAGAATGTTCGGCGGCAGCAGAGCTCTTTTCTGATGCACTTCTATTTTGTAGAAATAAATACTTGTTATACTTGCAAGTGTGTCTTGGGCCTTTTTCCCTAGCAGGCTGTATTTTTTCTGGTGTGAGCATGCAGGGGCGTGCCTTCATTTGGTGACCTCGACGTGATCCCAGTGACCCATGCTCTGACAGAGGCTTACAGGCCACTTCTCCCACCTGCAGTGATCAGTCCCAGATGTGTCAATCCTAGAGGTGTACAGGAGCCGTTTTTACAGAATTCCTGTCTGCTCTTTGAAGCGGAGAGCCGCTCTGGAGATCGTGCAGGTCGTTGTTGGAACCCTGTGATGGAGGAGTTTGGGTGAACACGCATATGTGAGTATACCCTTGCAAGTGATTACAAGTAGGGGAGGGGTAAATGGAAAGAGTGTGGGTTATGAGCAAATGGAGAATGAGGTTGTTTGTATAGTGTAAGTATGATGTTTTGCTTTTATTATTATTAACTCTTTAAGGAGTATATTATGGAAAGGAAAACAGGAGTGTAGGGAGCACCCCCAAATGAGAGAAGAAGGTGGTACCACTTAAATTGTGTAACAGAGGAAAAGGAAATACATAGGAGTCCCACATAATTAGTTTGTTCAAATACAGTAGTGGTTGTCATTTTAGAATATTGTTTTTGTGTTTTTGTTGTGTAGGATGGAGGCTCGAGGAGGTGCGTTGTGTAAATAGCAGCTCGTTTTGAGTGCATGGAGTGTGAGAGTGAGTGTGTGTGAAGGGGAGGGGAAGGAAAGTAACATGGGCTGGTGGAGAGGAGGTAACAGCAAATTGGTATTTTTTTGTGACATTTGCAGCATGCGCAGCGCGCGATTAGAAGTGAAGGGACGCTTTAGAGTGCATACATCGCTGCAATGGCAGGGGAGACCCCTTTAGAATACATGTGAAAATCCATGCCCTTGTACCAAGAGAAAATTAAGAAGTACTATAAGCAGTGGGTGGCAGAAACACGAGGGGGGATGCCCTGCTCATGGCCAGAGCAGGGCACCCATAATAAGGGAGTTCTGGAGCATCTGGACTGCTGATGTCTGAATAGCAGCATTTTGGCCAGAAGGAGGACAATGGCAGCGGGGAGGTGGACAGCAGTACCCCACCCAGGAGTGGCAGCAAGAAGGTCAGCAGTGTGAGAGGGGCAGATTTATGGGAGAAAGAGGGGGCTTTAGAGGCATGGGACTTAGAGGGGTGGGTTTGGGGTCCTCACAGAGTTGTAACTGCAGGAAGTGGGGACATTTTTTGAGAGAATGAAGAAGCAGGCCAGGGATCGGATACAAGACGTACAATAATTGTCATCCACAACTGCAGAACAGACAACAGATGCAGACTCCAAGAATGAACTCTATACCCTATGCAATACACCAAGTATATACGCAGCTCCCACCCCGGCCCCCAGAGGTGCAAGTACAACAACAGCAGCACACACAACAGCAGCACCCATAACAAACAATTTTTATTATTATTTTTTGTTCTTGATTAAATTGGGTTACAATGTTTACAAGACAAAACTCGACAGTTACCAGTTTGTCTTTTTCATCTATCCATCATATGGGAATAAAAAAAAGGCAGACAACAATAGGAAGGGAGGGGAAGAATACGGAGAAACATACACTATAATGAAACAATATAATCTGACTATTCCCCAACACGGAAATAATAACATGCATACGTCCAATGCAGTACCAAATGGCACCATAGTGCCCTACCCAGGGGTTAGTGTGATGGGAAACAACCCTTTCACATTCCCCAGGTCAAACATATACCCGGATTAGGACAGCCCTCAGACAGCAATTGCATGCCCATAGATAGCTATGACTGCTCGCCCTGATGAGGAACCCTTGATGGGTGTAGATATAGGAAACAAGCACTTCATTTTTATGATCGGCACAGGTGTCACAACGTCATGCATCAGTGAGGGAGATTTCCCACTATCGGGCCACACTCTTGACACACAGGGCTTCTCTGGGCCTGTCTCCATGGTTACATACACTAAAGAGGTTGACATCCAAATAGGCGGGAAGGTGGTTTGGGCCCCCCTATTCTATTGTTTGTGCCATGCCAGGGATGTGTGCCATGAGGGCAATGCTGATAGTCCATGCAGGTTGGAGGAGAAGTGGTGGTTTGTGGGATTCCCATAGACACGGACATGTTTGTGTATGGAATAACTGTGCTTGTGGATGTGGTGCCTCAGATTGGCAAAGGTTGTTGGTGAGTGCCCACAGATTTCATTTTTCACCCTGTTGTGTCCCATGAGTTGGTGGCAGGTACAATACTGCCCCTACATTTACAAGGCTTGATGATTTTGACAAAAAGAATTGTTGTGATTGGGACTGACCAGGAAGGGTGTGAGTGGCTCACAGTACTTTGCACACCCCACAATACCTCTGAAGGAGTTGACTGATGCAGAATTGTTTGAGGACAAGCCATATGATGGAAAAATAGTCTAGCAATATGTATCCTATGTTAAATAATGGTGCAGTAGCAGAAGGACCAGTGCCCCCGATGGACATTGTGGCCCACCCCAGTTTGTTAAGGCAGATTTAAAGCAAGTGCCCTACCGACTGTGGACTGTGGACAACTAATCCCATGAAATAGGGCTCCTACAGGGAGGGAGCCCAGTACCCATAACACTGAAACCAACAGCAGTACTATTCCAAGTGAGTGCTGTACTCAACCAAGGGATAATTGTACCATCTAGCCCCCATGCAATATGGCGATATATCCTGTATAAAAGGCAACAGGGGACAATTGGAGAATAATTCAGGACTTGCACACCCTAAATGATGTTGTGCAGCAAGAGTTTCCTATGGTTCCTAAACCTGTCACAATCTTGTGTAGCATCCCCAAAGAGGCAACATACTTCACAGTGGTTGACCTCAAAAATTCATTTTTCTCCACACCATTGCACCCAGACTCACAGTACCTCACTTCCTTAACACATGGGGGAATTAGGTTCAAACACATGAGAATATCTCAAGGGTACTGTAAGAGCCCCAGCATGTTCTACAGACTACTCCACAGAGATTTAGGCAACATCCAAATGTCCAGCACAATCATCCAGTATGTGGATGACTTGCTGGTGTGCAGCGACATTGAGCAACACTGCAGACAAGACTCGATTACAATCTTACACTCTTACACTCTCACAGCTACTGGCTCACAAGGGGTACAAGGTTGACAAGCCAAAAATACAATACTGTCTACAAGAGGTTTTATATCTATAGCAGTTGATATAAATTAATATCAGCACATGGCAAACGAATAATACCTGACCACGTTGCCTCTTTATGTGCTTTCCCAAAGCACACAACAGTAAAAGAAATGCAAACATTCCTAGGCTTGTACAATTATTGCAGGGCTTGGTTCCTAGACTATGCAGCATACAGAAGACTATTTTTACAGGGCCTTAAAGAGGGGCAAAAGTCTGACAAAAAGATAGTGGAAAATTGTTACAGAATTGTAATGAGCTCAAAAAGGTGATGTCAACTGCACCAGTGATAGCAACCCCAGATTATACACAGGAATTCTATTTATTCTCACACTTGACAAGCCAGTTTATGGCTGCCTTGTTGACACAGAAAAGCCTAATGCACCACAAGCCATTAGCCTATTACAGTGGCACACTGGACTCATTAATGCAAGGGCAGTTTGCTTATGAACAAGCACTTGCAGCAGTGACATTTGCAATTGAAAAAAAGTTCCACAATTGTCATGGGCTGTTCTATTAGACTCTACGTGGAACATGTCGTCTTTGCCATTCTAGAGAGATCAAAATCTACTATGACCACACAAAGACCATCTGGATATCATTCTCTCCAGCACAAATATCCACATTGTACGGTGTAAAACAGTAAACCTGCAACATTTGTGACAAAAATGTGCACTCGTGAGGATTTGGCCAGACATTATTATGTAACATATGAGGGGGAGGAGGATGACATTCCCAAGAAAAAGGACAGGCCACTCGAGGGGGGTCCTCTTCATTGATGGGTCAGCAACAATTGACCAGGACACAGGTCTCAGACATACTGGCGCAGCAGTAGTGCGCCTAGTGGATGATGAATATGAGACACTGATTTTAAAAGGACAACCAATGAATTATTCAGCTCAGGTGGCAGAGATCATTGCGCTCATTGTGGCACTGCAATCCTCACAAGGATGTCATGTGACCATTTATTCTGATTCAGCATAGATCACTGCAACAGACTACGCCAGTCATTCAAGATGGAAAAGGATGTGCTTTTGGAGGGACGATGAGTCCCTAGCACAGCATGCAGCACTATTAGACAAGCTACATTTTGCACTCTCACAACCTTCTGTAGTAGCGGTCGTTAAATGCACCGGCCATCTAAACAACACTGACATAGTGTCACTCAGAAACACTGTTGCAGACACCACAGCCAAAATAGCCGCATATCTCCCAGAACCAACTGTGACAGAGTATGTTGTCACCACCCCGCCACTGACCAGCCACCTGTCCCATACAATGCCCTGCCCATAGCATAAATTATTGAATTACAAGGAAGGGCCCCAGAAGAGGTAAAACAGTTGTGGGTCACAATTCCTGGTCTGTGAAGTGTTTCTCTGATGGCCTGTGTGTGATGCATTAATGTCAGATAATGGCACACACTTTTTCAATGAGTTGTTACCACTTGCCTTCAAACACCGAATCTGTACAATATATCACCATCATGCCAACGGAGTTGTGGAGAGTATCAACGGACTTCTCAAAAGCAAACTATTTAAGCTTTGCACCACGTTGAAGACAAATTGGTTGCATTGCTTACCCTTGGCACTGTTTAGTTTGGAAACACAGCCCAGCCAAGACCACCATGTATCACCCCATGAGGTGATAACTGGTTGCCGCATACACATACCCATTTCTCCGATTAGGAGGCCATCAGTCAGACATAGGGCAGCAGCTGTTTTAGGCGACAAATTCAAAGACTATTTGACAAACCTAACTTGAGCACTTAAATGTATTTCCTGACAGATTGCACCACATCGATCAGAAGACGTGCCAGGCACCACAGCTGACTCCACAACTGATTGCCCACCCACTCAACCACTGCAGCCAGGAGAACTCATCTACATGCAATCCTTTGTCTGCAGGTGGAACAGCTCCAGATTCAGTGGACCATTTGAGGGAGTATTTTCTACTCCTCTTGTGGTGAAAGTTAAATGACTCAATTATTGGATACACCTACCCGATGTTCAGAAGTCACCTTCGGACATTGCACCAGCACTTTAAAAGACTGGTAGTGTGCATCTACCTCATTTCCCTTTCCACTGCCAGCATTTGAATTTGGATTGCACCCTCAAACACGTGCACATGCACAGCTGCGAAAACAGTTACATTTGCACAAGTGGGTGCTTGCTTTTTTGCTCTTGCTCTCTTTCTCCCTCTCTCTCTCTTTCTCTCTCTCTTTCTCCCTCTGTTCTTGTCTGCATAAGTTTTGCCTTTCAGATTGTAAAGAAGATGGAACCAGTGCTCTCAAATCACTCATTATACATCAGAAAGAATTGTAATTATAGTATTATGTTTTCGTGTTCTTATAGTCGGTTTTTGTGTTCTTAAATGTGTGCAATGCATTTTATAGCAGGTATATTTGCTATTTCAATGTTTGTTTTAGGGATTTATTTAGGAATTTCTTTTATATTAGATGAACATATAAAATCAGGGGTTTTGGGGAGAGGAGGAAATTATAAGTTCACTGTAAATAATAGGTCAAATGTACACTTAGACGAAACTGAACATCGCTCAAATGAAACTGAATATGTATTTTTCCTAAGACCCAACTTTATGTGTCAACATGTCAACAATTCTGTACACAACAAGAATCTACCCCTCACACTGGTTTGTTAGAATATATTGTTAGGTCCCTACTGTTTTCAAAATTTCACAATGCTTTCTATAACACAAACCTTACCGATGTAAATAATATTAGTAGTGTTATTAATGGATACATAGGTGTACCCAAATGCACAGAGAGACAAGCATGAAGGGCGAAATGCAATGCCTACCACAGGCTTGGTCTTGACACCGTAGAAGATGTGCATCACCCAGAATTGTCTAATAACTGGTACACCGACATGAGCGTGGTGGGGTGGAACAAAGTAAATGGCAGTTGTTATGTGTGATTCTTTGATACTGCATGCATCAGGGTCACCCAAGGTCCTAGTTATGTTATGTTGTGTTTATTCTTGTAACGCGCCGAAAGCCTGCAGGCATCAGAGTGCACATATACCACAGAACAAGCCACATAAACACAGATAGAATAAAGGGCCCAAAAAGCTACACAAATTGGAATTTCGGACAGAGAGGTCGATAGGCAAGGCAGATATTCTATTTAAATAAAAGAGTCTTGAGCCTTTTTTTGGAAGGTAAACAGGCTCTCCTCTGTACAAATCTCAACTGGGAGTTTGTTCCAAGCAAGAGTGGCTATAACTGGAAAACAGCGACCCCTGCCTCGGCTTCTCTTGATTCTGAGGCAGACAAGACGATTGGTGTTATTTGATCTAGTTGACCTACCCAAAGTATGAAGGGTAAGGCAATTCTTCAGATAAATCGGAGCAAATCCATTCATGCATTTATGTGTCAGAGTCAACATTTTAAAAGTAATCCCCGAAGCAACCGAAAGCCAGTGAAGTTCCCTCCTGGCCGAAGCTATGTGCTCTCTTGTGGAGATAACTTTTTATGATACGAACTGCGTCGTTCAGAAAGACCTGGAGCTTTTGTATACAATTTTTGCTGGCTCCACCGAGCAAGGCATTACAATAATTAATGCAGGGCATTATTATGGCTCTGACCAAGGTCTCACTGTTTTTACTGGTAACGTATGGTTTAACCAGCCTAAGCAGCTTTAGGTGATACTGGGATTTCTTTACAACATTTGCTACATGAGAGTAAGCTTCCAGTGTCTGATCCACTATCACTCCCATGGTGTTGACCTTGTTTAAGATAGAATGGCCATCAATATCGAACTCTGCATATCCCTGGCCCAATTTAGGCCTTGCTTGGGGAGATCCAAAGACCAACAACTCAGTCTTCCTGCTATTTAGGCATAGCCAGTGTTCAGTCATCCCATCCTTGATGATTCAGTAGATATTTTGTATGGTTTTAGAGTCTTCACATAATTTCCATCAGTTCTACCAGCAACTGAGTGTCGTCAGCATAGTTCATATATTTCACCCCTGCTTTGTCCATGATGTTACTCAGGGGGCATAGATAGATATTAAAGAGTGTGGGCGATTGACATGCTCCCTGCGGCACTCCGCACATAGACAATAATTTTCCTGAGGAAGCCTGGCCCCATTACACTCTTGACATCCTGTCTGACAGAAAAGACTCCAGCCACTTCATGGTGGATGGACAGCGCTGACCTACTGAGGACAGTGTGGATAAGAGTGTTTTGTGGTCCAGGAGATCGAAAGCCGCAGATACGTCAAGGACCTTCAATACTCCTGCCTTGCTCTCATCCATACAGTCCATCATCTGGCTCTGGAGATCAAGTACCGTGCCTTCCATGCCAAAGTGTTCTCTGAAGCCAGATTGCCAAGAGTGAAGGATGCCAGCCTCTTTCAGATGTTTTTGTAGCTGTAAAGTAGCCACTCAGTCCACAAAGTTCAAGAGGAAAGGCACATTTGTAATGGCTCTATAATTGTTAAAATGTTAAGGGCCTAAACCTGCTTTCTTCAGTAATGGGGAGACTACAACTTTCAATATTATTTAGAAACATTTTGACGAGTGGGACACATTTTCTTAAGGACTTCCTCCATAGTTTGCACAGAAATAATGGAGAAATTGAAAGCCCCAACATCCTCAGTGGCGGGTACCTTAGACTTTCCGGGTTCAAGAACTGAGACTGGGTCTGACAAAATTTTCGCATGAGCTATGGTAATCTTATCTAAAAAGCTTGTTGTACTCTGCAGCTGTCTTCACAGTGCCACATGAAGTACCAATTCTATAGGTGCAATGCATAGTAGCTTTTGCCCTATGTAGGCTAAGGGGTACTTTCCAGGCACACAATGTGAGGCTCCAACTCGTTGATCCAGATCACCTGCAATGCGAAAGAAACTCAAAAGTGAACAAATGCCTGAAAAGACCCTACCTGGTGATACAACGACTGAAATACACAAACAACAAATGGCAAGAAACAACAGTTAGCTGCATGGCAGAGGGTTCTAATGGGATAGGAAGAAGGGGTTCTAGCCAAGGTGGAAGCAGCATGTGCACCATTCTGGAATGAACACATCACAAAACTAACATGGATCGAAGTAATGGAGAAACTGGTGAAGGTGTGCGGAGAAGAAAGATATCAACTTTGCTTGTATAGTGCCAGGACAATATATTTAGGGTCCAATGAACATTGCAATAAGACTCTGCCCATTCCTGTTCTGAATAAAGACATGCACTTGGACCTCCCACCATCATGGAGGGGCTATTGTTTGCTGGCCATGCTGCACTCAACCCTGCTTTCGGTCCCAGAAGTACATTTGCAAGGGGGCCAACAGAGAATTTTGGCCCTACCACCTTTCCAACCTCTGAAGAAGAAACAAGAACCCCCTTGACAGCACCAAAGTTCCACACCCTCCCTGGGAAAGAAAAAGGTGAAAGGCTGCGAAGGAAGAAGAGAGCGAACTATCTATCCAAACACTCATCAACATTGCTGGATGAAACACCAGACAAATACAAGCTCCTCAGCAAAGCAGACACTTTCTTCGCCTCCTTGTTACTGCCCGGTGTGCAAGCTGCCATTGCTAAAAGGCTGTAAATTGTCTCCTGGGACCTAATGGCAGCCATTACAAGCTATATGGTAGATGCGCGTGAATGCCATCTTGGCAAGCATCAGCTATCTCAGAATTTAGGGCCAAGCACGGTGAAGAGCATTTTGTGTATTAGTATTAGACCCCTTTCATGAGCATTAAGACCACCCGCGCCCTGGCCAGGTTTCAGAGATCCACAGCATTCTCCATTGTCGAGAAAGTTACAGGCCCTCACGCCCTGGGAAGAATTCGCCCTGCAAGGTCACGAGAAGGGATCAGAGCGCCTCTTGGCAGTACCATCCCACGGAACAGATAGCAATGCCCTCCTGCCCCCAAAGATCCCCACATGAGAAATACAGCCTTTTCATCTCATGGCCTCCGCATGCCAAAGCACCTTCCAAAACCCAGACCACTGATTATAAAAGTTTTACACCCCTCAATTGATCAGTAAGTTCAGAAGGCAAGGTTATCGTGCCTTCAGAAAAAGCTCACAAAATGTACGCAGCGAGGTGCAGGGTAGCATGAAAATTATAGCCCAAAACTAAGGTGAAGGACCTTGGGCGTTGCAAATATGTCTGCTAATCTGTCTGGGAGCGAGTGAAGCATGTGAGTTAGTGTGACCTCGGCTCTCCTCCCAAGCCCATCCCTGTATCTGCCAGGTGAATTGTTAAAACGATAAAATAACATTGTTTGTGCAAGTAGCTAATTAATCGTTAGGCCAACTTCACTGCAGATTATGAGCTGAGAGAGCCAATGTGGACAAAAATGGACAGATGAAGAGGGACCAATGGCCTGCCATCCCATATGAAGCAGGCCCTACATGTGTACGGCTCTTCCAATCCGTATTGTAGAATTGTACTATATGTAATGGCGTCATTATTGACATTTTGTGTGCTTATAGTGTCCCGCACATGCCTAGTGAGCTCAGAATGTTCAGCGGCAGCAGAGTTGTTTGCTGATGCACTTCTATTTTGTTATCCTTGCAAGTGTGTCTTGGGCCTTTTTCCCTACCAGACTGTATTTTTTCTGGTGTGAGCATGCAGGGACGTGCCTTCATTACATCTGTATCTGGGACTGCTAAACCTGTCAGCAAGAAAGAAGAGTGGCTTGCCTGACTGTCATTGCTACCAGTAGCTGGTCACTGCTATCAATCGAAACACTTTCACTTTCATAAAATATGGTCATATATTTTATGCTGTCAAGCAGGAGCTAGGTTAACTGGGAGAGACTTGAGTAGCCGTAGATAGAATCGTGATGATCAGGCTTATGTACTCCATGTGAATCAATGAAAGCCCCCATTTCTATGATCAGTTTCTGGATGCTCTTGTCCAATCAACTTGGATCCCACGCAGTGACATTCATTCACAACAAGGGGATAGTTTAATATTTCACAGTCGCTGAAGGAAAGCAGGAACAAAATGAGAAAATGTTTGCCTACTTCTATTTAGGTACAAATACGTACTTGCTGCCTCGTTAAAAGTATGCAAACATTCCCAAGTCATCACTAAAACATTATAAAAGAAACTACATTTCCATTTTATTGAAATTAGTGTTCACATAAGTTAATTTACATTGTAGACGTTATCGCAGGAAACATACATTTTTGCAAAACATTAGCACCACAAAATATTTCATTGCTACATTTCCAGCTGCCTGAAGCTGCCTGCAGAGGTCAGTAGAGCCAAAAGAAGCATCCTGGATAGATCTAGGGCTGACCATGTGACCTCTGAGAAAGTTTCTTCCAGGTTACTGTGGGTATATAAGCACTGTCATTTGGGCATCCTTTTGGCTGCACGTCCAGGGCAAAGGGAAGATAGAGCTGAAGATTGGCAATAGGCAGTGCACAGTAGACCTCAGTGTGGCTGACCCCGAGGGAAAGGCGGTACAAAGGAGTGCCAAGGTATAATAGTTTGCAGGTGACTCGCGGAACAGTGCATTTGACCTGTTTTTCTTCAATCTCGCATAGTAAAAGTTTGCCGCAAAATTTGCAAAATTCACAAGTTTACATGTGTCATTTCCCCATTTTAAAGTGTTTTTTCCATCCCATCCTCATCTGAAGTGTGTATTGTTGTCTATATTATAGCTCATGTATGTTAGGACTTGATTAGTGTTGCTTGCCTTGCTACTGAATTGCCCATTTGTGCCTTGTTAGTGAACGCCCCACCTTGCCTATAGTCCTAAGCACCCACGTGCACATATCTGGATTCACTAAAAAATGCTGCATCCATTATTGCACTACAGCATTATAGCTGTTACTCTAAGTTTTATCACCATGACCCAAGAACACCTTATGGCATCTCCTGCCTCAATATCAGACCCGACCTTACATATGTTGCCCAACATAGTGACTAATAACCCTACCAACTCTCCACCAAATAATATTAGTACCAGAGGTGAAACCTTCACCTCCCTCCCACGCACCTTACCAGACAGAAATCTTAAACTTCGCGCAAGACTCACACAACTATATGAACCACCTAGAAGAACCTTACCATCAACCAACCTAAAAACAAACTACCCACATAAACCACACCAGACGGTAACAACAAATGTCACTACAATCAAAACACAAAAGTTCAAGACCTCAGATACCAACTTAACTACCCCTAGCAAAGCAAACATGCCTAAAGAGACGCTAGTACTCAAAGGAGCACTTCTTAATGCGAGATCCCTTGTCGCCCATGCCCTTGACATAGCCGACCTCATTACAGAACACAATCTGGACTTCCTGGCAGTAACCGAGACCTGGCTACATAACGCAGCTGGACCATCGCTAATGCTAGCCATTCCAGAAGGCTACACCATAACAAGACAAGATAGGGATGGCACACGAGGTGGTGGAATTGCCATCATCTCCAAATTGAGCCTCTCTCTCAGAACATCCCCTCCTCAAATCCTACAATCCTGTGAAAATATCTTGGTTAAATTCCAGATAAATAACATACAAACCCTCACCATCCACTTAATTTATAGACCCCCCAGGTCCTCTCGGTACCTTCGACGAGGACTTGCATAGCCTAATCACCAACAACCTTAAACCTACCTCCCAGCTTCTATTACTAGGAGATTTTAACCTTGGCTTTAATGACCCTATGGACAAACAAGCCTCAGCCATAGCCAATACATCAATGCATCAGGCCTGTCTCAGAAAGTCAACAGACCCACTCACTCCAAAGGGAGAACACTAGACTGGATAGCAGATTACAACTGCACAGCCTCTATCACTTCCATCTCTCCCCAATCATGGACAGATCACTCTCTCGTAACCTTTAACCTATCTACAGCCAGACCCTCTCCAACGGTCCCATTGTTAGCACCTCCTTGTCTAACCAGAAACAAAAAAAGTATTACAGCGGAAAAAGTCATCCCCGCCATCCTACCCACGTTAAACGCTCTATCTGACAATCTAGACCCTAGTACTCTAGTTGAAGAATATAACAAGATTATGCTCAACACACTGGACAAAATCGCCCCGCTCAAACTTAGAAAAAGCAAACCTAAAGCGCACCTTAACAAATGGTTCACTCCCCAATTGAGAGATTTACGACTCCTAAAAAGAAAAAGTGAAAATTCCTGGAGACTATGTCCCTCTATCGAAAATAAAGCAAAACTATCCTCTATCTCCTCTCACTTTAAAAAAGAAGTGAACCTTGCCAAAAAGAATTCCTATGATGAACGTATCACTAACTCTAATTCTAGCATGAGAGAACTCTTCGCCATACTGAAGGAATTAGAGTCACCAATAGCCACACCAGACTTAGTTACTAAGGATAAGACTTGGTGCACAGATATTCAAAATGCGCTAGCAAATAAAATCAATACACTTCAAACTAAAATACAACAAAAAAAAGATATGCTCAACCTTCAGCACTCCCCTAATACCTCTACACATAGTGCACCAGAGGCAAACAACAAATTTCACTTCTCTAAAACATCCCCACTAGAAGTAGAAAAAATCATTCTTTCACTCAAACCATCTAACTGCAAGGGCGATACTTGCCCAGCACAGTTAATAAAAGACGCTGCCAGAGACCTCTCACCATTTATTTCTAAATTAATCAATGCCTCCTTTACATCAGGCACTATCCCAGCCAATTTAAAACATTCCTGGGTGCTCCCACTTCGCAAAAAACAGACCTTAGACCCACTTATCCGAACCAACTACCGCCCCATTACCACTGTGCCATTCCTCCTCAAAATATTGGACAAAGCCGCCTATATACAGATACAAAAACACCTTGACTTGTATAAGCTCCTAGGAGCAAGACAATCTGGTTTCCGTCCACTTCATGGAACGGAAACTGCCTTAATTGATTTAAAGATGCAGATCGACGAGCTGAGGGATGGAGGAGGAACAGCACTCTTGCTCCTACTTGATCTCTCAGCAGCATTCGACTTGGTTGATCACAAGGTACTCTGCAAACACCTGGACTGTGCTGCCCATTTCTCTCCTGAGGCCATCAAGTGGCTAGAATCTTTCCTCAGCGAAAGAACAATGAGAGTTTTTTCCCCTTCGGCCGCAGCTGACCCTACCCCTATATTATGTGGCGTTCCCCAGGGTTCCTGCGTCTTGCCCACCCTATACAATATCTTCACCAAACCCTTGTTCGATGATCTGGACCTTCTGGGTATCACCTACGCTAACTATGCAGATGATACGCAGATTCTCCTCCCGCTTTCTGGGGATCATAGGAAGGACTCGGAATTGGTGAACAGGGTATATCTCGTTGTTCAAGCATGGATGGCAACACATGGCCTGTGCTTGAATGACGACAAGACGGAGTTGATAATCCTGGGAACACATAGGAACACCCAAAAATTAGGTCAGGAATTCTCCTCCTTCAACATTGATGGAAATCCTATCAGGGTCTCCAAGGAAGTTAAAAATCTTGGTTTCTACTTGGATTCCACACTATCATTCGACAAACAACTAAAATCCCTGGCCTCCACCACCGCCTACACCTGCCAATTGATAAGAGCAGGCAAGCCTTTCCTCTCTAATGACAGTTGCATGATCTTGGCTAGAGCACTTATCCTCTCCAGGATCGACTACTGTAATGCCCTTTACAGTGGCACCAACAAATCTACCATCCAGAAACTTCAAACGCTCCAAAACAATGCTTTGCGAGCAGCGCTTGGCATAAATTAAAGAGCACACATTTCCACCATTAGACGTCAACACAAATGGCTATCTACAAACCACAAAATTCAATTAAAAATAATCTCCTTGACACATAAAGCTCTTAACAACGCCGCCCCAAGCTACCTCACGAACAAAATACAATAAAAAACCTCCCTCAGACCTATTAGAGCTACCAACACTAACTGCTTGGTAGTACCTAGATTTAAACTAACCACGGTCGGTGGGAATAGTTTCCCTGTGAAGGCGGCTAAAACCTGGAATCTATTACCCAACAATCTAAGAGCAGATCAGCCGTACCCACTATTCAGAAGGAATGCTATCCAATATCTTATCTCCAACGACCACTAGATATAGGTTTATAGTATTCCCAGACCTGACACTGGTCCCTCTCCTCTGTCTCACGATATGTTATGCGTACCATCTTCTATGTAACTCATCGACCTGCACGAGGATGGTCCTGCACATTTGTATACTATTACTGTATCTTGTATAATATGTATAACTTGTATAATATCTATAATATCCATTACTGTACCTTGTATAATATGTATAACTTTCACTGTATCCTGTATAATCTGTAACAATGTAAGCTTAGCATTATCCTACCTGCTGCGCCCTTCTACCTATGGGTCTGGAGCGCATTAGAAATAAAACAAACAAACAAACAAACCAACAAACAAACTTGCCTCCATTTAAGTATTTTTGCACCCTTTTGCAGTATTTCACAAAGCCATTTTCACCTATCATTTTCAAACTGTCATTTGCCATAATAAGGTTTTCACTTTTGTTTGGGAGGGAGGATTGCCTTCAGACTTTAGACCTTTTTTTTTACTCCTGAATACCTGCTGATTACTCACATTGGTGTAGGATTTCTCCTTTGTATTTAAACAACATTTTGCAGGGGGATATATTAACCTAAACCCTTTCTGTGCACAAAACAAAACTGTTCTCTTTCCTGTGTTTCTATTCTGAATTAGTATAAGTGAATTCAATTGCTTTGCTTATTTTTGAATTGTTTTGTCACCCTTTGGGTGATTGCTGCCCCATATATATATATATCTATAGTAAACCTATGTGTGATTTGAATATTAAAATAAATTTAAAAAAATGTACCTTTACAAACTAGCCTGATTCCTGGTTCAGTGTGACCTGGGGGTATTTTGAGAAGGGTTTCATATGTGTGGTATATCATTCAGAATATTGAACTTATAGACAAAAACAAAATAAGGGTTTCATTTGCACACTACATGCTAGGTGAGACTAGGGTGTGTGCCTGATTGAAATCCCTTACAGCTTGGGAGCTTGTGCCACGATTCTGAATTGAAATACCACCTGTGACAGTCTAAAACAGCATACAAGCCTGCAGGGTACAGATACCTTGCTGGGTTGGCGTACTGTGCTACACTGTAAAAGCACCCTGTAAAAGAAATACTCCAAAAATTGGGCCAGTTTGCAAAAGTAAATTAACCCTGAAATAAGCCATAAGGAAATTGATATTTCTGAGATGGTGACACCAGTGGAAATTAATATTGCTAGGGAACACCCCCTGCACAAACTGTTTGTCAGGGGTGAGTGGCCAGAACAGGATGAACAGGTATGGCTACAGGAAATAAAACAACAAGTCACTGCAATAGACCTAGATAACTGGCAGGACAAGAGTCCATTACATCAAGCGCTTAGCAAACTGTATACATGGTCCAAAAAAATAAAAGAGGAGCAGTGTAAAATTGACAAAAAAGCGGCCTACCTGTACCTCCTTACAGGAATGATACAGGAAAAGCATGCAGACAACTTATATCTGGAGAAGAAGCAAGGGGAAACACTACAGAAAATCCAAACTAATCTGGACTCTGTAGAGCAAAGGCTCCAGAAGGGCCAAGAATCAGAAACAGATGCTAGGCAGTATATCACAAAATTGAAAGAAGATCTGTCTCTCTTACAGCAAGAGAAGGTAGAGCAAAATACCCAAGTACAGACACTGCAAAAAGAATGTCAGGAAAGGCTTGACTCTTTACAATAGAGTCAACAGAAACTGGAACAACAATTAAATTTTAATAGAGCCTGCGCAGAGCAGGTAGTCACTCTACAAAACCGCCTAGAATCTTTGGAGGAAAATAATAAATGAATTATTAAAGACATCCACTCTCAAGAGGAATTTGATGAGGAGCGCCAAAAATCTAGTGCATTTAAAAAACAGAGGGATGACCTGACTGACCATCAGGGGCACTCTAAGTCAGGAGAGGGACGCCTTAGGCCAGGAAGTCAGCCAATCTAAGCAAAACTAAAAACTAAAAACTAAGTTAGAGGAAAGAAATCTGGCCCTTCAGGAGTTTAGTGAAGTTAAAACTGAATATGAGAAGCTAATAGAGCAGAACAGACGGGTGGAGGATGCTCTGGCAAAGAACACTCAGACCATTAATGACAAAACTCAGGAGCTGAGTCTCCTGCAGCAAAAATTGGGCCAGTATTTCCAATCCAGGCAGGAAGCACAGAGAGGCAATGAGGCTCTCTGTGAAAAGAATGATAGGCTCCACAAACAGATAACCATGCAAGAGCAAATCATTGAGACGAGTAAGGCCTTAATAGAGGAGCAAAACAGTCAGATTTTGGCATGTCACCAGGGACTAGGGGCTGAAAGAGATGAGGTAGGAAGGGACAGAGAAACCCCTGTCATCAAGGACTTTAACCCCTTCAGTACCATGGGCTCTGCCGCCCTCATGTCCACTGGCTCATATGAACCAAGGGCCATGGGGATGGTAGACTTCAGCAGAATGGGAAATATGGGACTGACATATCAGCGCCTCCCAGAAATGGATGGGCGGGCATCTCTGTACAGATTCCCAAATGTTAGGGCTAGCCTCTCTGATCAGGAAGACTCCAGTGAGGGGAGAATCAGAGAATTGAATCCTCAAAGATACCGCCTCCCAAAGGATCAGTCTGTCAAATTTGGTGGGGAACTCCATGAAACTAGGCCCACAACAATTATATTAAAGACCTCTTCCCAGCTAGGGCAGTGGGGGGGGGGGTACTCAGCCAATCCAGGGAGAAAGGGAGGGTCAGAAGACTCTTTTGAGTGCCACAGGTCACAGGAAACTAGGCCCCCACATTCTGCAAGCCATTCCCAAGCTCGCAGAAACAGGGAGAGCCTAGAGGATCAGATAGCCACCTCCCCTAGCAGTGCCTCTGAGTCAGAGGATGAGTGGACAAGGGTGACTAAGACTAAAAAAGCCAACAAAATTAAGAGGGCCCTACTGAAAGATCCCCTGAAACAAATCAAGGCCATTAGGAGCATCATAATTCCATAACATAAAAATGGCAAGTATTCAGTTTGGGAACACCTCGAGTTATATGAGCAAATGATGGATACTTTCCACCTGAAAGATAGCCAGAATTGTATTCAATATGTCAAGTGGATATTTTCCCCTGAATACTCCAGCTTCTTTGCGGGGCTGGAGGATCAGAATCACTCAAGATGGTCCACCTATAGGGCGGCCATCTTAAAATATTTTGCCGTACATAGGAGCCCTCAAGAGGCCCGCAAGGTGGCCTACAATCTGCAATGTGGGGAAGACCAGGCCCCACAAGAATTTGTACAAGAATTAAAACGTGCCTTTGCGCAGACCACCAGGAGGGTGCGCACAGACAGTAGGGAGTTCATTAATGCCTTCTTTCATGCACTCCCTAAATACATCATGATCCAGCTGGTGAGGGACTTTCATGAGAAGAGATCACTAGACTGGGTCATTGAACAGGCAACTCGCATTATGATGTGCAGAAACCGGTAGAGAATAAAAGTACAAATAAAAACCCCAAACCAACCAACACCCCTGCTGCTGCTAAGGTGGCGGAGGTGAAGGTTGCCCCCATTTTAGATCTGGAGATGGGGGGCCTAAAAATATTCCTGTGCAAAATCCTCCTAACCAAAGACCCAGAAGGCCCTCAGGCCAATCCCAAACAAGTAGTCAGGGAGGTAATCCTACAAATGGACCCCTAACTCCCCTGACTATATCAGCCCCAGTCACAAGGGCAACATACCCATCCTTAGTTATGTGTGGACTGCCCCAGCCCAAGGGGGGGATCCAAACAGGTAGCTGCCAACCCAGGAAACTTCCCTCCTAACTTTCCCCAGGAGGGAGGTAATCCCCCAAATGCCGGGTTCAGCTTCTTTCCCCGGAACCCGCCAAACATCAACCCCCAAATAACCCTTCTTTCTTTCCCCACTTTCCTGAGCCCAGACAGCCCAATCTGGGAGAGGGGAGGCCAAGGGTGGAGGGGTACCAGAACTATCCCAACCAAGGGTATTATGGGAGAAGGGTCAGTTACCCTTCCAATGATCCACCTAGGATGGAGCAGAGACCCCCGTACCAGCCAGAGCAGGTGTCCCAACTGGAGCGCCAGGTCCAGAACTTGTCAGAGGATCTGGGTTGCATGTTGAGGGCTCAGCATAACCCTCAGATGAACATGGCAACTCAGAACCTCTGAAATCAAGGGTCTGGTACTCCAGAGCAATGACGGGGAGAGAACCCCAATGACACACCGGTTCCCAGGGAGGAGGCACGGGGGAAGAGGGGTGTAAAGCCTTAGAGAAAGATTCCTTCCCCACTTGTGAAAAGCCCCTGGAAACCCAGGAACCGGAGCCAGAATCTCCTGCCCTGAAAGTCTGCAACCTAAGGAACAGAGAGTGGGTAGGAGAAATAAAGGGCCTAAAAAGACCCATTTTGTGCAGGAGGTTAGAGTCTTCCAATTTGAAGGAGAGGGGTCCTCAGAGGATTCTGGGGAAAGGATCTTCTCCTTCAGTAATGGGGGAACTCCTCCCAAAGAAAAGTGGGTCCCAAGCAATCCTAATCAAGACTGGGTAGATGTGGGGACTGAGTTAAAACCGCCCATCATTGAACCCCAGAATGACGAGCCAGAAAATCACCCTGCCCAAACCAATTCTGGTGACTGCCTCCAAAAAGGGGGGGGCAGCCCAGAATCAGAACCATAGGAGCCCAAAACATCCCCAATATCCAACGGTCACCTTTTTCATCCAAATTCCCAGGCTCCCAAACAGAATCCTGCCCAAACTGCCCCTCTGTCAGAATCAAGAGTAAAGAAATTAACCCACCAATTGGCCCAAAATGGGCATTATCTTTGCCCCCTTGAGGAAAAGGAGGGAAGACTTTATGCCCTGGTCCAAATACAGGGGCAATGTACACTTTTGGCACTGGTGGACACTGCATCCCAAACCACCCTTCTGTCAAAAAGGGCCTTTGATCAGCTGAATTCAGGAAGGGGGGAGAGATACCAAATCCCTCTCACCCCTCTTCCTGGACAACTTCAGAACTTCGATAGGAATTAAATTCCTGTCGAGGGGACTGCGGATTTGGAAATAAAAATTGGGCAACACAAGGTGAAACACCCGGTCATAGTTGTGACTCCAGAGGCCACACCATGTTTACTGGGGAATTACATCCTGCGTAGATTATCTCCCCTAATAGATTGTGTAAACAAGGTCCTCTGGACCCAGACGAACCGACCAATAAAATTAAAACATAGTGTCAACCATGTTAGTTTAAATGGCACATGCCACATGGTTGAACAAAAACATGACCAGATTGAATTCAATTTTCAAAACAACCAAATCCCTGAGGTGACAGTAATTGCAGTAGGACAACAAACTGGTGATGGGAAGTCCTCTCTATTTCTGAAAATCAACCTTCCTTCCAGTCTAAAGTGGCATTCCACACTGGAAGGAAATACTCTGAAATTCTATACCAATTCACAATCAGAAAATCCCACTTCTATAGTCAAAAATGATGAGAAACCAGCTCAAAGCTTGGCTGACATTCAGAAAATTGGAGAACAGTTGTTCATCCCGGTTCAGTTAAATGAGGGGAAGGACTCTGTTCTCGCCCGAGTGTACGTGAACAACGGTAAGAGCTTCATCAGCGAAGCCATGTTCTGAAAACTCCCAAAAGATCCAGCCATTCCCACCTTTAAATTGATAGACAAATAGGAAATGGACCTGGAAACACCCAATTCCAAACATCTCCTGCCTAGCAGGTGTATGCTCAACATTTCCATAGGCAACAAGAGCATAGTTCATAATTGTTGGGTCGTGCTAGATGTGACATTCTCAATCGCTTTGACATTAGTTTGGACCTAATAAACTTCATAGCCTGGTCCCGATTAGCGGATAATCCCATGGACTTTGATAATCCAGTGAAAGCATTTCAGTGAGCTCAACTGCTGCCATATCCAGTTGAAGTTCAGATTGGAGAGGAAGTCACCATCCCAGAACAGACCTGACAATTCTCACTTAAAATAAAAATTAAAGGAGGACAGAAACTGAAAAATCTTGATGCATATGTTCACCTCAATGCCCATTTCCAACAACAAGGGTTGGGGTTAAACCCAACACCACTATTCCATACAGAACACAACACCATTCCGATAGTGGTGGATAACAGCGACCTTTGGAGTATCGCTCTGGCCGCAGGCACCATTATTGGAATGGCGGTTGATGACCGACATTTTTCCATAGATTTAGGTAGTGAACTGGTAGGACCAATCCCCAATGACTGTTTTGACAGCGATAGCGATAATGACACAACACCAGACAGGATCTTCACCCCGCATGGGGAGAATTTCCTGGTGTACTCTTCCTGCCCTTATGGTAAGGAAGAGGTGACCTGTGACTTCAGGAGGGATAATGTGATCTTTCAGGTCCACCAGGACTGCCTTCCCCATCTGAAGCCATGAGTCCAAGTCAGTACTTTAACGAGGGACTTCTCCACCCAGCTGGAGGAGGCAGCTGAGATAGCCAAACCAGAAGTCTGTCCGGGCTTCAGGCAGATGGTTGAAGAGAGAGTCAACCTAGCTGATGCCTCTGAGACTCTGGAGCAAAAGCAAAAATTGAAAAAAGTTTTCTTAGATTTTCAAGATCTCTTTGCAGTGGACTCATATGACTGCGGTCGCACCAAAATCCATACAACAACAATTCCCACGGACCCTCGCATGACTCCAGTGTTTGTGAAGCAATATCGCTTGCCTCTCACATAAATGGAGTCCCTTACCAAAATAATTAAGAACCCTGAGTCCCGTGGGATAATTCGTCCAGACCAGAGCACCTTCAATAATCCAGTGCTGGGGATTTTGAAATCAAACGGCCAGTGGAGACTCTGTGCTGACCTAAGGGAGCTAAACAAACAGATCCACACTTCCTGATGGCCTCTTCCCTACATTGACCAAGGGCTGGCCCAGATCCAGGGGGAAAAGTATACACTGCCATTGACCTGGCCAATGGGTACTGCACTGTACCTGTCAGTAGGGAGGATCAATAAAACCTGGCTTTTACCTTAGGGGGGCAGCAGTACACTTGGACCCAGATTCCCTTCGGATACATCAACTCCGGCAATTAATTTAATATCTTTTTGCATAAGGCCTTGCCCGACTTGGGTGAAAGGGGTAGATGATGTTCTAATCAAAAGCTGAACCGTGGAGGAACACATAGCGGAGATCTGTTATGTTCTGACACAAGTGAGGGCTGCCGGAGAAAAACTATCTTTCCAAAAGGCACAGTGGTGTAGTACCTGTGTCAACTTCTTGGGGCATGAGATAACTCCTGCGGGTCTCTGTCCACAGGAAAAGAAATTAGAAGCCCTTCAGAAACTAAAAGACCCCACAACTCTGCGGGAGCTAAGGAGCCTCCTTGGGCTGACTAATTATAGCAGAAAGTTCATTGAGGATTACGCAGAGATCAGAAGACCCCTGACCCATCTGTTGACGGGGGTCAAGTGGGAGTGGGGTCCAGAACAAGCAGAGGCAGTAAAACAACTCAAAAGAAGCCACTCGCAAGTGACTTGCCTAGCTTACCCTGTCAAAAACAAGAAGTTCTTCTTGGAGAAAGGGTTCTCAAATACATGCTTGACTGCAGCATCATACCAAAAGCATGACAAGATCAATAAAGTAATCTCCTATGCGAGTAAGACTTTATCCTCTATGTAGGAAAAATTCAACGAGTGTGAGAAGGCATTCCTGGCAACGGTGTGGGCATTGAAGAATTACCGCCTGTTCATCCAGGGGGAACACATCATAGTGGAGACTCCGCACCAGCCTCTGCAATATCTTCAAAGTGACAGAATCCGGGCCGGAAATATGAGTAATTTCCAAATTACTTCCTGGGATCGGTCAATGAAAGGCTTTCCTGTGTCAGATATGGCCTAAACAAGAAGAGTCCCCTCGTGCAAGGTCTGGCTGACTTGCATGATTGTGCCAGAGAAAACTTTCACAAGGACAATAGTCTTAAAATCAAGGACAACATGGAGGCATACCTAAATTCCCCACACAAAGTCTATGAAGAAGACAAGTGTGAGGGAATGCCCACTGTCTATGTGGATGGGTGCTCCTACCATGTTGGCAACAACGGGGAAAAGGAAATTGTGGCCGGCGTGGGGAATGTATGGATGAATGATGCCCCAGAACCCTCTGCTGAGTACAAAATCGGTCCCCATAGTAGTCAAGTGGCAGAGCTGATTGCTGTGCATCAGCCATCCTCACTGCTGTCCAACACCAACTCCACGAACTGGTCATAATCACTGATTCAGATTATGTCAGGAATGGGTTCGTGGAGCACCTGGTTAACTGGAAAACCAGAGGCATGCTATGTGCTAACAATAAACCACTAAAACATGGAAAATTAATACAGAATATTGATGATCTGGTCACCTCAAATGGGATGACCATCTACTGGAAAAAGATCAAGGGTCATTCTAAAGTAGAAGGACCAGACAAAACTGGAAATTACTTAGCTGATCAGATGGCTAAAACCGGAGCCATCCAAGGGGATCTACTTGAGATTGAGTCCCTGTTGGGGGAAATCCAGGTCACTGCTATCACTAGGTCCCATCAAATGCTCACAATGAACTCTCAACTGCCCAATGGAGTAAGGAGACCCCAGATGCTGATTTGATTACAGTTCAAAAAGGGGATCCAATAATTGGTAAGTTTTATCAACACATAGCGAACCCTGAGAACGTTCCCCTGACAGATACCGACTGCATTGGGAAAGAGGACCTCAGAGTGTTGATGAAATGTTCAAAAATTTTCCGAATCCAAGATGATTTGTTGGTGAGGAGATCCATATCTGGCCATGACCAGTGGGTGATCCCTACTTCATTTTGAAGCCTGATGCTAAGTCACGCCCATGATGCGGCCACAGCCGGTCATTGGGGTTTCATATGACATTAGAAATCTTACGAGAGGTTGCATACTGGCCACACATGGGGCAGGCTCGACCAATTCTTGAAGGAGTGTCTTGTGTGTGCACAATTTCATTCAACATCACTCACACACCGTTCTCCCCTCCAAAAGAGGGGGATGACACTGCATTGGTCAGATTTGCAAGTCGATTTCATCGGGCCTGTGATTCTCTCCTCTAGGGGGAACAAGTACATGTTAACCGTATCATGCTTGTGTACTAAATGGGTGGAATGTCTCCGGCCCAAATTGCAAGGCAGAAACAGCAGCTGCCCTGATGATCAATCACATCTTCTAGCGTTTTGGACTACCCGAAAGGATTGAGTCAGGCCGAGGTTGTCACTTCACTAGTGAGGTGATGACAAGGATGTGGGAGATACTTGGGGTAAAAAGGAAATTATACATTGCATACCACCAGTCCTCTAGTGGTGGAATTGAGAGGTACAATAAAACTATTGTGAGCATATTAAAAATGTTTGTGGCAGATTCTGGGCCAAGTTGGGATATTCGATTAGCCCTTGTCCTGATGGCCATCAGATCTACCCCTTCCTCTGCAACAAAAATGTCTCCCTTTGAGTTGATGACTGGACGAAGGATGGTGCTACCCCAGTATCTGCTCTACAGAACCCAAGAGCAGACCTTGATAAATGCCTCCACAACTCATGAGTATGTTGAGAAACTGAGAAAACACCTTCAACATGCTTTTGCGTATGCTCAGCGGAATCTAGAAAGATCTGCAGACAGTATGAAGACCCACTATGAACCAAGCCAAAGAGTGCAAATTCCTCCCAAGTTGGCGGGGTCCTTTTGAAATTGCAGACATCATTTCACCAGTCCCCTACAGAATCTGCATCCCGAATGGAAATTTGACAGAAGGGGAAGATAAGTGGGTCCACATAAACCAGCTACCAACCGGAAACCCAGAAGGGGACAATCCAGAGACATAAAAGAAATATTAAATGTTCATTGAGTACATACAAGGAAAAAGGGAAAAGGCCAGCATTCAACATAGGTGAGGAATATTGTAAATTGTATTCAATGCATGCATCTGCCCCCACTTAACCCTCAGGGAGTAGTAGTGGGGACATTTCCATAACCATGCTATGTTCTGTTTTCTAGCATTGGTATTAAAAAACAACTAATCACCAAGGAGGACTCCTCGGGGACCGGAAAAAGAACCAAGAGCCCAGAGTATCACTCCACACTCCCAACAGAACTAGCAAGGAGAGCGTGTCTCATCTATCGCTGATGGGAGTGATTTCTTTTCACATGGACCGAAAGAAAAATAATACCACTTGCCCAACATCCCCACGACTGGATGTCACGATGGAGTCGGGGGAGTATGTGGAGTATTTTTATCCATGCCACTGCGACACACTGCTTCCAGAACACACTGCTTCCAGAACCCATCCAGATGTCTATGCAGCACCTTATTGCAGAACTTTTCATCTTGTAGCTGACTCCAGAATTCTTAGAAAGATACAGATTTCTTTGCAGAATCAAGACTCTAGCATTGCAAAATTATTGCTAGCCTGACCAATTTGCAAACATCACAAACTTGAAGGGATTTAACTCTGATTCAGCTACAATTAAGGCTTGCCCGCTGAAAACTTGCATCCTGCTCTCTACCGTGTCCAGTAACCAGAAGGGGCCCATCCAACTCCAGTCTGATGTGCAGTCCAAGTTGACCAGAACCGCGTTGCTGATCCAATCCCGCTAGAGGTGCCCTCCTGCCGGTAGACCAGATACAATTCATTGACCAGAGCTGACGGTCTAATTTAATAACTTATTCTGTAAGTATTAACAGGAAGAACAGTGACCCATAGTATATCTGCATTGTATTATCCCTATCTCAACCCATCCCATCTTTAATTCAGAACTGTAGCATTGGTAGTATCCTTCTTGCGCTGATTGTCTCACCTGTGTTCCAAAACCATAACTCCCTAGTGATTTTGAATAACTGAAGTAAATCTCAGGAAGAAGTAGAGTATCCACAACGTGAAGGGTTATGCTGATCACGTGACTGTAAGATCCATATGTGGCATTCTCTTTTTCATAGTCATAATATAGTGTAATCAAACCCATCTGTCATTTTCAAAAGCGCATTTCTGTTTTCATTTTCGCGCCTATTTTGCAAAAAAAATGCCTTTCACTAAAACCTCTATAACTCCTTCAGTTTTTAAGATAGAAACGAAATTCAACTCTCACTAATACCTAACATCCTTAGCTACATCCACAACTAAAAACCGCATTGCAGAACAGTGTATTTGACCTTCTTTTTTCTTCAATATTACATAGTAAAAGTTTGCTGCAAATTTGCAAAATTCACAAGTTTACATGTGTCATTTCCCCATTTTAAAGTGTTTTTTCCATCCCATCCTGATCTGAAGTGTGTATTGTTGTATATATTATAGCTCATATATGGTAGGACCTGATTAGTGTTGCTTTCTTTAGAACCTGTCTCCATTTAAGTATTTTTGCACCCTTTTGTAGTATTTCACAAAGCCATTTTCACCTGTCATTTTCAAAGTGTCATTTGCCAAAATACGGTTTTCACTCTTGTTTGGGAGGGAGGATTGCCTATAAACTTTAGACCTTGGGCCTCATCACGAGTTTGGCGGTAGCCCTTAAATGTGGCGGTAGCACTCTTACCACCACATTTAAGGGTCCGCCAAATCATGGCTTCAACTGATTTCCCCCCAGCTCTGAGCTGAGGGGAAATCTGCCGAAAATTTGCCAATTTTCAGAGCGTTTACCATTGGCAGGAAATCCGCCGGCAGTAAAATCATGAAATTTCCCCATTGAGCACAATCAAGAATGGGGAATTCACGAATGGGCTCAATGGGGAATGGGCAATACCCGTTCCGCCAAACCCGTGATCCGGTGCTAATAGCGTCGGTGGGTTTGGCGGTAGGGCTAATAACGCCAGAGCTATTAGCGCCGTCGTTACAGCCCAAATCGTGATGAGGCCCCTTGTCTTTTACTCCTGAATACCTGCTGATTACTCACATTGGTGTAGGATTGCTCCTTTGTATTTAAACAAAGTTTTGCAGGGGGAAATAGAAACTGAACAGATGAAGACGGACCAATGGCCTGGCATCCCATATGGAACAAGGCCTACATGTGTACGGCTCTTCCAATCCGTATTGTAGAATTGTACTATATGTAATGGCGTCATTATTGACATTGTTTCTGCTTATAGTGTCCCGCACATGCCTACTGAGCTCAGAATGTTCGGCGGCAGCAGAGTTCTTTGCTGATGCACTTCTAATTTGTTATCCTTGCAAGTGTGTCTTGGGCCTTTTTCCCTAGCAGACTGTATTTTTTCTTTTGTGAGCATGCAGGGACAGGCCTTCATTACATCCGTATCTGGGACTGCTAAACCTGTCAGCAAGAAAGAAGAGTGGCTTGCCTGACTGTCATTGTAACTAGTAGCTGGTCGCTGCTATCAATCAAAACACTTTCATAAAGTATGGTCATATATGTTATGCTGCCAAGCAGGAACTAGGTTATCTGGGAGAGACTTGAATGGCTTGAGAGGCCGTAGATAGAATCGTGATGATCAGGCTTATGTACTCCATGTGAATCAATGAAAGCCCCCATTTCTATGATCGGTTTCTGGATGCTCTTGTCCAATCAACTTAGATCCCACGCAGTGACATTCATTCACAACAAGGGGATAGTTTAATATTTCAGAGTCGCTGAAGGAAATCAGGAACAAAATGAAAAATTGTGTGCCTACTTCTATTTAGGTACAAATATGTACTTGCTGTCTCGTTAGAAGTATGCAAACATTCCCAAGTCACCACTAAAACATTATAAAAGAAACCACATTTCCATTATATTGAAATTAGTGTTCACATAAGTTAATTTACATTGTAGAAGTTATCGCAGGAAACATACATTTTTGCAAAACATTAGCACCACAAAATATTTGATTGCTACATTTCCAGCTGCCTGAAGCTGACTGCAGAGGTCAGTAGAGCCAAAAGAAGCATCATGGATAGATCTAGGGCTGACCATGTGACCTCTGAGAAAGTTTCTTCCAGGTTACTGTGGGTATATAAGCACTGTCCTTTGGGCATCCATTCAGCTGCACGTCCAGGGCAAAGGGAAGACAGAGGTGAAGATTGGCAATACGCAGTGCACAGTAGACCTCAGTGTGGCTGACCTCGAGGGAAAGGCGGTACAAAGGAGCGCCAAGGTATAATAGTTTGCAGGTGACTCGCGGAACAGTGTATTTGACCCGTTTTTCTTCACTCTCGCATAGTAAAAGTTTGCCGCAAATTTGCAAAATTCACAAGTTTACATGTGTCATTTCCCCATTTTAAAGTGTTTTTTCCATCCCATCCTGATGTGAAGTGTGTATTGTTGTTTATATTATAGCTCATGTATGTTAGGACCTGATTAGTGTTGCTTTCTTTAGAACTTGCCTCCATTTAAGTATTTTTGCACCCTTTTGCAGTATTTCACCAAGCTTTAGACCTTGTCTTTTACTCCTGAATACCTGCTGATTTCTCACATTGGTGTAGGATTGCTCCTGTCAGGATGCTCAGGTCCAAGGCGCAGGAGCGAAGCAGTACCAACCACCCCCTCAATGGTCTCAGTGTCTGCAAGTCAAGGCTTACACAGACCTCTGTAGCCAGAGCGGGGAAGGAGGGTTAGGAGCTCGATGAGTGGATAGGTAGTGGGATTTTTAGGTTAACCGGATTGAGGGGTAGGAAGAGGTTATGGATGGGACTGGGGATTGTAGGGTAAACGATGACTGCACACTTTTCCTGAACTGGTTGCTGCAAGTGTTTTTAACACCTTTACATGTAAAGGTGTTTCCCTTCACACCACATTGCCCTTCAACATATCATGTACATTCTCCTCTGAACACGAAGTTAAAACAAACATGGATTGATAAACAAGATGTGAGTCCTGTTACATTTTCATGAACAAAAGTCTCATGCACAAGCACACTTAGCTTATACTTCTGTCCTTAAGTCCTGTCCTGCAAAGGCTGTCGAGTCCTGTGCCACGTCCTTGCGGTCAGGTGATCAGATGCACACTAAAAGGAAAAAACAAAGGACAAGCATTAGAGTGTGCCTTCTGATTCTGTCAGTCTCTCACTCTCCCAAACACACTCTACACGCATTCAGCATTCCGTGCATTCAAGGATTTTCAGGTTCGTTTGGGGTGCGCTGCCGCACGTGGCCTTCAACCCCCCAGGATCTATATTTTGCCAGTATTCGGTCTTCCTTCAGACCGACTGTCTTTTGCACTGTAATGCGCTCCAGCCTCGTGCGCCTTTCCGGCTTATGTTCCACGAGACAAAACACGTGAAAACATCCACAAAATAGTATCGTCTTTCGCCTGCACACAATCACAGAGCAGAACTCTTTCCCCCGAAGCCCGCCCACTTAGCTCCTATGTGCCGGCGCAGGGGGCTCTGGAGGGGTTGGGATATGCCCCCCTGCGCTTCCTCCATAGGTCCCAGACACTCCGTGGGCTGAGCGGTACTTATCTTTATGAAGCGAGGGGCCGGATGGTTCCTCTGGAGGCTCTGGGCCCCTCGCGTGTGAATTCCGAGGAGCTGCTGGGCACACGTCCACTCTCCTCGATGTCTCGAGCACAAGCCCCGTGCCTTGGGGCTTGCGCATGCGCACTCGCGCGCCACACCCAGCGCGGCTTCCCATTGGCTCGCGAGTCCGCAGAGCATGCTGGGAAATGTAGTCCTGGCGTGCCAAATGCTGGGATTTGTAGTTTTGGGCGGCAATTCGTCTACAGAAAGGGCATAACAGCCTTTTTAAGTAAAGTAGCTTTCTGGGTCTAGGTTTCTTCATGATCCCTGGCCCTACAGTTCCAACAGTACATGGTCTATGGCTAGTCCTGCCCCTGACAGCACTCCCCCCCCCACGGAAGGCAGGGCCCCCGGGTTTATCAGGGTAGTTTCTTTGAAAAGTGCGCAGTAATCGTGGTGCATGCACATGATGTGAGAGTTCCCAGGATCGGTCTTCGGGCCCGTACCCCACCCAATCAATCAACTAATAAAGTTGTCCATTCTTTAATATCTTGGAGTTCAAAATGGCTTGTACTTCGTACTCAGGTTCCCCCTGTACAAGTACGGGAGGTGGTTTTTGGGTACGTGTGCCACGGGATGCTGGTTTTACCAGCGATGTATGGAAGATAGGATGGATTTTCATCTGGGATGGCAGAGTCAATCGAACCGCTACTGGCTTAATTACCTTTTCTATGCTAAACGGGCCCAAGTAACGGGGTTGTAACTTTTTGGGCCCCTCTAGTCGTAAATTGCGGGTGGACAACCACACTAGGTCGTTCTTATGATACACTGGGCTGGCACGTCGATGTTTATCTGCATAGATTTTATATGTCTTTTTAGCTCTTATGAGATTAGCCTGCACCTCCTTCCAAACCTGCTCTATTCCGATCCGTTGTCCTGCCAATGTAGGCAGTACTGCTTCTGCTGTTGGTACGGATAAAGGTAAGATCCGTGGATGTCTTCCATACAGGCAGAAGAACGGGGACCGTTTTGTGGAGGAGTGAACAGCATTGTTATATGCCAAGTCTGCTAGCCAAGTGTGTTGAACCCATGTTGTCTCTCGTCCTGCGGCCAAGCAGCGTAGGAACTGTTCAAGCCCCTGGTTCACGCGTTCGGTTTGGCCGTCTGTCTCAGGATGATAACCCGAGGACAGTCGGACTTCCATACCGATGATGTTACAAAACTCGCGCCAGAACCTGGAAGTAAACTGCGGACCCCTATCCGATATCACACGGCACGGGAGGCCATGAAGGCGGACCACATTCTGTAGGAATAATTCGGCAATTTCCTTGGCTGTCGGGACCCCTTTACAAGGGATGAAGTGAGCCATTTTTGAAAAGGCATCCACCACCACCAGTATTGATGTGTAGCCCTGCACTTGTGGGAATTCGACTATGAGGTCCATAGTGACTGTGTGCCATGGTACAGTAGGAGTCGGCAACGGACGAAGAAGACCTGCGGGTTTCTGGTGATCGGCCTTGTTTTGGGCGCAAATTGTACATTGTCGCACGTATTGTTGAACATCAAGTCGCCACTTTGGCCACCAGAAATGCCTTGCTACCAATTCTAATGTTTTTGTCTTACCAGGGTGACCCGCTAGGGCTGAATCATGGCACCAGGACATAGCCTTTTCTTGTAGATGGGTTGTGGGCAAGTACAAGGATTGTCCATGATACGGAAGCCCATCTTTAATGGTATGCTGGGAGTCTTGTTTGCACCATTGATGCAGATCGTGCATGGAGAGTTCTTGTCGGATACTCTCGAAAAGGTTAGTGGTTAAGCCCACTATTCGCTCCGGAGAAACTATTGGCTGGGACACTATTTCTATTTCCTTAAGGACTTTTTCCGGATAGCGAGACAAGATGTCAGCTTTCCGATTGTTAGTTCCGGGTCTGTAAGTGATAATAAAATCAAACTCAGCAAAATATTGGGCCCAGCGCAGCTGACGCGGACTCAAGGTCTTGGCAGTCCTAATAAATTGGAGATTGCGGTGGTCGGTAATAACCGTCACGGTGTGACGTGCCCCCATTAAATAATGCTGCCACTCGCTAAACGCTGCCTTTATGGCCAATAGCTCCCTATCTGCTATGATGTAGTTAACCTCTGCGGGGAGCAGTTTCCTCGAGTAATAGGCCACAGGATGTAATAGGCCCGTCTGAGGATCTCGTTGGGACAATACATCCCCTAGTGCATAGCTGGAAGCGTCTGTTGCACCCGAGTCAATCAACATGGTGACCTCTTTTAATAGTCCCTGAAACCCTAGACACCCCCTTAACGAGACATGTGGGGCGAAGTTGGGACAACCTGTAATTGGGGCCCTGCTATTGGTCAGGCTCGGCTGGGTAACCCCCACTACCGGCGAGCCGAAGCGTTTCCCTGAGTTTTGGGCTTGGTGGGGCATTCGCGAACGAAATGTCCCGACTTCCCACAGTACATACGAACACCATCCTTTCTCCTCCGTTCTTTTTCTTCTTTGGATAGGGGTCCTCGAACTGACCCAATTTGCATTGGCTCATCTCCGTCAGACTTGTCCATTGTCCCTCGTGTCCCTTTAGACTGATCAAACCTTGTTACTGAACGTGACTCCCCTTTTTTCCTATCCCCCCGTCGTCCCGCCTGACGGTGATCCAACCGCATGGCCAAATCGATCATATCTGAGCATTCTCGAGGTTGGGGGTCATCTTGGGCGATAAGGTCTTTAATATCATCCTTTAGCCCCTGATAAAATAGGGACATACATTTGTCGCGCGGCCACTCGGCTTCGGCTACTAATCGATTAAACTGGGTGACATACGTCACCAGCTCCTTATTCCCCTGCCTCAAAGTCAGCAATTCCCGATCCTTACACAAGGTGGAAGCCCTTCGGTTAAATATTTTCTCGAAGTCACTAAGAAACTCATCCCAATCATATAGGATTGTGTTATCTTTTTGTACCAAGGGATTTGCCCATGCTGCAGCATCTCCTGTAAGGTAGGAGATAACAAATGCAGTCCTAGATTGATTTGATCGGAATGCTGCCGGTTTCGTAAGGAAATGGGGCGGCACTGCGTGATAAAAGTGGAAAATGTCTGCGGATCTCCACCATATCGCTCAGGTGGTGCTAGGGGAACTACAGGTTCCGGGGTGACTTGCACCTGTACTGGTGCATGACCTGGTAAGGGTGCGGTTTGGGCTGCCAAACTACGCACCTGCGCAGACAAGGTGGCATAGTCCTGTCTGGACGCAGCCAACTCGCTCTGCAAGTCTTGCAAGACTTTGGCGATCTCCTCCATGCCGGTAACGGGGGTTGGCTACCCCGCTCGGGCGCCTGAATATTACGTGGGCTTGTGCTTCTGTCAGGATGCTCAGGTCCAAGGCGCAGGAGCGAAGCAGTACCAACCACCCCCTCAATGGTCTCAGTGTCTGCAAGTCAAGGCTTACACAGACCTCTGTAACCAGAGCGGGGAAGGAGGGTTAGGAGCTCGATGAGTGGATAGGTAGCAGGATTTTTAGGATTTTTAGGTTAACCGGATTGAGGGGTAGGAAGAGGTTATGGATGGGACTGGGGATTGTAGGGTAAACGATGACTGCACACTTTTCCTGAACTGGTTGCTGCAAGTGTTTTTAACACCTTTACATGTAAAGGTGTTTCCCTTCACACCACATTGCCCTTCAACATATCATGTACATTCTCCTCTGAACACGAAGTTAAAACAAACATGGATTGATAAACAAGATGTGAGTCCTGTTACATTTTCATGAACAAAAGTCTCATGCACAAGCACACTTAGCTTATACTTCTGTCCTTAAGTCCTGTCCTGCAAAGGCTGTCGAGTCCTGTGCCACGTCCTTGCGGTCAGGTGATCAGATGCACACTAAAAGTGCCTTCTGATTCTGTCAGTCTCTCACTCTCCCAAACACAATCTACACGCATTCAGCATTCCGTGCATTCAAGGATTTTCAGGTTCCTTTGGGGTGCGCTGCCGCATGTGGCCTTCAACCCCTCAGGATCTATATTTTGCCAGTATTCGGTCTTCCTTCAGACCGACTGCCTTTTGCACTGTAATGCGCTCCCGCCTCGTGCTCCTTTCCGGCTTATGTTCCACGAGACAAAACACGTGAAAACATCCACAAAATAGTATCGTCTTTCGCCTGCACACAATCACAGAGCAGAACTCTTTCCCCCGAAGCCCGCCCACTTAGCTCCTATGTGCCGGCGCAGGGGGCTCTGGAGGGGTTGGGATATGCCCCCCTGCGCTTCCCCCTTAGGTCCCAGACACTCCGTGGGCTGAGCGGTACTTATCTTTATGAAGCGAGGGGCCGGATGGTTCCTCCGGAGGCTCTGGGCCCCTCGCGTGTGAATTCCGAGGAGCTTCTGGGCACACGTCCACTCTCCTCGATGTCTCGAGCACAAACCCCGTGCCTTGGAGCTTGCGCATGCGCACTCGCGCGCCACACCCAGCGCGGCTTCCCATTGGCTCGCGAGTCCACAGAGCATCCTGGGAAATGTAGTCCTGGCGTGCCAAATGCTGGGATTTGTAGTTTTGGGCGGCTATTCGTCTACAGAAAGGGCATAACAGCCTTTTTAAGTAAAGTAGCTTTCTGGGTCTAGGTTTCTTCATGGTCCCTGGCCCTACAGTTCCAACAGTACATGGTCTATGGCTAGTCCTGCCCCTGACAGCTCCTTTATATTTAAACAAAGTTTTGCAGGGGGATATATTAACCTAAACGCTATCTGTGCACAAAACAAAACTTTTCTCTTTCGTGTGTTTCTATTCTGCATTAGTATAAGTGAATTAAATTGCTTTGCTGATTTTTGAATTGTGTTGTCACCCTTTGAGTGATTGCTGCCTAATATATATATCTATAGTAAGCCTATGTGTGATTTGAATATTAAAATAAATAAATAAATATTTACCTTTACAAACTAGCCTGATTCCTGGTTCAGTGTGACCTGGGGGGTATTTTGAGAAGGGTGTGATATGAGTGGTATATCATTCAGAATATTAAACTTATAGACAAAAATAAAATAAGGGTTTCATTTGCGCACTACATGCTGGTTGAGACTTGGGTGTGTGCCTAATTGAAATCCCTTAGAGTTCCCAGTTTTATCCCCTTCGCCATCAGGACCTGACACATTCAGCAACCCTGAATTTCGATAGGGGTTGGGATTGAGCCATCTGCTTGCTCAGATATATCATCCCTTCCACTTATTCTCTGATCATCTGAGGGTGGGAGTCAGGGTCGACTGGGAAACAAACGTAGACCTGGAACTGTAAAGTGCCCCCCATATTACCCCATCTGAGCAGGCCCACCCATCCAAGTAGGGTTTGGGGGGTTCTGCCACAAAAACCTTTGAAAAATTGATCAGAATAGTGAATGTTAAAGTACATAGGTCACCCCTATCTAACTTATTAAAGAATCCAAACAATGAAGTGTGGCCAAGTGAGCTCGTTCTACCCCCCGATTTTAGCAGGACTTCAGCGTTGAGTTGAGTGAATTCAGAGTGCTTAGATCTCTTACTTGTGGCAACCCAATATTAAACCTAGTGATAAAAGATAAGACCAAGGGTATCCCTTTTCACACTTAGAGTGACCCACAAAGCAGTTGCATTCACATGTCACCCAACAATGTCCCTATTTGTTCTGTTTGATTTAGAAGGACTTGTTTTGCATAACACAAAGCATGCACTTCTAGCTTGCCCTTTGCATTGCCTCACTTTCTTTGTCCTGGCATGCAAAATGTCATTGTGATCCACTCTTCAGTCTTCATTAATCTCAGAGGAGGCAGTTACTGATAGCTCCTTATCCAATGGAATAACAGAGCCTTCATAGGCGAGCCTGGCCTCCTTAGCAAGATATTCTATGAAACATAGACTATCTTTGGGTCTTTGTGGTTACGTTCTTAGACCCCTCTGTTGTCTGACAGTTTACAGTCAGTTGCTGCCTCCTTTGCCTTTTCACACTCACAAGTGCAATGCAAATCCACATATCGCCTGGAAATCCAAAAAGATGGTCCATAGCACAGCGAACAGAGCACCGCTTTAACATCTGTGAGCCTCCTGACGCAGGTTCGAATCCCGTCAGGGCCAAGCTCAGCCCTTCATCATTCCGAGGTTCATAAATGAGTACCACACACTGTGGGTAATAATAAGCAGCGCTCAGATGAGCTATATGAATGCAAAATGATTATTATTTAAACAAAAAATGTAATGATGAAAACAAGCGCCTAGATACCTCCGGGTGGTGTGCTTTACAAATGCCAAAATAAATAAATAAAATCTTCAGCCAGTGGATCAGGACTTTTCCCAACTTTGGACATTGGAATGCTTATCCCAACTTTGGACATTGGAATGCTTAAGGAGTCTCTCTTGTTTGCCAGCAGGAGCTATTGCCAGGTCATTGGACTGGTGCAAAGGTCTGTGTGCACGAACATTAGTCAGACTTCCCTAGTTTGAATGTGCTGTGCTAGAGAACTGTGTGCAGAACCTTGGTTGCTCCTTGCTGAGCCTCGTGATCATCAGGGAGGATTTCCAAAAGAGGCCACCAGAGTCACCCAACAAGGCAACAGGGCATTTCAATGAAGTCTCAGAGGGCCATTTTGGTTGCACGTGATTCTTTTTGCACACAAGAGCACAGAAACAGGTGACATGAGGATCAACAATTCTCTGTTGCCCCCTAATGCATGTAGGCCCAACCCTGGATAAGTCCGAACCATCTGATCATTGGCACTCCTCCTCATTTTACACCCCCTAAAGCGGGCCCAGATAGCAATGTGTCTCCAGACGAGATGCTATTGCCATAGAAGATGAGGGGCATGGTGGACACAGATGCTTTGACTAGCTTTTTGACTGGATTGTTTGTGCCAGCATGTCCAGAACCTGCAGCGGGCAGCTGTGCTCACCCGTGAGTTCTCTCCTTCACTGCTCTACCTACCACTGGAGAGTGCAGGAGAAGTGGGATCTCTGGAAGCTGACTTGTGTGCATTAGGGCTAGCCAGAACCTGCTTCCATTGCCATGGGCCCCATAGGAACAATTCACCCTTGGTGTACCCCACTTCCATGGTGTGTTGCGTATGTTGCATTTCAAAGTTCTTCCTGCTTCCTCACTGTCTTCTCCTCTGACAAGCCCAAGTGATCACAGCCCCATGATGAGGTGGGCACTGTCTGGCTGATACTTGAAAGGGGTGCCTTTGTCTGCCATCTCCCTCTGCAAAGCAGTCTCTTGTGCAGAGGCCTCAGCCTCTTCCTTCAAATAGGAAATCTGTTTGGGGATGATCTCTGTCTCCTCCAATTGTTGCTCCCCCATCTCCTCCTGCACCACCACCTGCACCCTTCCCTCATCTGGCTTTGGGCATCCCAACACTTCTGCTGCACCCCCTCTCTTCACTACCAGTACCATCTATTGTCCAACTCTAGTTGGCCCACCAAGCAGAACGCTGTTTGCATGATCTCGCGAGACGTGACGTGATGCCATACCAGAATGAGTTGCCAGTGAGCCCTGAGGAATCCTGCGGGAAATCAAAGCACTGAGGGGTGCATTTGGTTTGTCCTGTGAATCAGGGCGAAAAGTGATTCGCCCAGCCTTTGTCTTGTGGTATCGACGTGAATCTCACGCAGAAACATTGCTTTTCCAACAGATCCTGTAATTTAAGGGTTCAAAGTCCGACCTGGAAAGCATGCAAAAAAGGAGAGCACGTGTCCTGCATTTACTTTGTGATGCAGGGAGCAATGTAAAGCATTGTTGATTCTGCAGTCTTAAAGTTTGATGTTTCTAGCTACACAGCCAACAATAAACAGGCTGCACAAAAATGCCTTCAAGCTATGCCATCTACATTTAATATGCCACAAAAAAGCTACATGGGAATTTCCTATTGCAAAGTTTCCACAAACTTCACTCCCCACGATGTGTTGACTTCATCTGAGAGACAGCGACGCTGATGTTTTGAAAGAAAGTGGCATCAATATACAACAAGAGGCGTTTTCCTGAGCTAGTCTGGAAGGGAAAAATCAATGCGTTTACCACCCAAATCCAAGAGCTGCCTATGCAGTCTGAACACATTCAGCAAAATAAAAAAAACATTCTGATATAGTAAAGGCACCCACTAACAATACTCTGACCACAATCATGAAAACAGTGACAGGTAAACCAACAGAGCCTCCCTTTTCGTGAACTTTATCGTCTTGTAGAGTGAATACAGATTTTTGGGGCAAGTGCTAAACTCACTGAGCTTTCTTATCAGCAATATATGTTCTGTTCTTTTGCGGCCTTGCATACTCTGCGTTGCTTCTGGGCTAACTGCAGTTTAGGCAGTTTCCTTATGCAGTGCCAATAGTTGCCTATACAAGATAATGGGCCTCATTCTGACTACTGCTGGAGTCGGTTTTTTTCCGCCACCCGGGAATGGGCAATTACCGGGTTATTACAACCCTGGGCGGAACTGGTAATTACCCATTCCCGGGTGCCAGAAAAAAATGCTCCCCATTCCCATTGAATGGTGCCGGTGCATCCGACATGGTCTGCTCGCAGGTGCCGGTCCGCCCGCCAGGTCAGACCTGGCGGGCGAAAAGGCACCCGCGAGCAGACCTCGTAGTTTGCCAGTCCGGTAACTTACCAGCACCGTTGTTACCGGACCGGCAAACTTGTGCTGAGGCCCAATGGCTGACATCATCATCACTGTGTTTTCGGCACAAAAGAAAATAGGGTTTTTAAAAAAGTTATATCGCAGGTGATGTGCCATCTTCATTGTTGAACTAACATACACCACTTCAATGTAGTTCCAGCCTCTTGGGGCAGTGGCCGGGCATCCACTGTAGCACTCTCTAGAAGCACTGATCACCTGTAACACGATCCGGAGGATCTGCATGGCGAACCAGCTGAACAATCATGCCATGCACAGACATGTCAAGACATAGGGCCTCATTACGACCCAGGCGGTAAGGGGTTTATGGCGGCGTAAACAGCGCCGACCCTTACCGCCTGATTCCGAGGTCCCTTAGCGCCATGGAGGTTTTAGCACCTGCAGGTGTTAAAATCCATGGCGCTAAGGGACCTTGATGTTAATTACGCCACCGTAATTTACGGTGGCGTAATTAACGCCTTCCCCACTCCCATTATGCCCTATGGGGCAAAAATGGGAATGGGGAAGGGTAAATGGGGATTGGGGACTTACCGCCCCGCCAACCTCGGAATGGGGCGGTAAGTCCGCCAACCACCATGGCGTAAACGTAGTTTACGCCATGGTGGTAAAGGTACGACCCAGGCGGTAACTTACCGCCTGGGTCGTAATGAGGCCCGACCAGAGTTCTGGGACGCCTGTGGCGGTAAGGACATTCAGGTTTCGAAGAAAGAGTGAGGGCTTCACCTTGTGGTACATCCGAGAACATATCAGATCTTAGTGACAAACCCCTGTGACCTGGCAATCTGCCCCTTTCGGAAATAGGCGAACACATTGTATTAAGGATTTGGCAGACATTCCCTGCCACCCAGTCACGATAGTTGAGGATTAATGTGGCAGGCTGGCCTCGGTCTCTTCCAATCAAAAGATCCTGATTCATCTGACTTATATAATGACTGTGCCGAAAGGCAGAAACAAGGCTGATGTTTTGTTAAAAGGCATTAGATTCCAGTTACTGTTATAGTTGATATGTAATGAGGGCCGTGCCCGTAGATTACTGTAAAGCATGGCCTTATACATGATTGAATATTGAAGCCACAAATGAAAATGCTAATGTAATATAAATATTACATTTCTAGGAATGAGTGGTGGAAGTATTGACTGAATATTATCAACTTGAACTCCAATATTTGTCCGATTAAATCTATTTATCACCTTTTTGCTGCAAACAGCCAATCAAATGTGAGAGAATGTGACGTGCATTCTCTGGTGCATGGCCACGTCTGCTGGTACTCTGCTCGACAGTGCACACCAGGACCCTAAGTACCACCTCTTCCGTGACCTGCCTCTCCTGCCTGCCAGCGCATACCATACAACTAGTTTCCCGTCTCATATGGGCAATGCTGGGCTTCAACCTCAGGCCTCCACCCTCATTAGGGCATTAGGCTGCGTGAGAAAGTGAAAAGGGACTCTGCACTGAGCTCCCTTTCACTTCTACAATGATGGCCATCGTCTGCTGAGCAAAGCTTTCCTTTTATGAGATGGGGCGTACCACGCGCAGTGTCACATCTTAGAAAATCTTTAGGGCCTCATTACAAGTATGGCGGTGTGGGCTAAAAGTGGCGGTAACAGACTTAAAGCCACTTTTCCTGCACCGCCGTACTACGAGTATGTCCCTGGAGTCGGGGATTTACTTCCAACATCCCGTGTATCGCTGAATAACGTCAAATTCCGCAAGCGGTAATTTTGCCAAAAATGCACCGTAGAGTCCAATGGACGCTATAAAAATGTGGATTAACTCCATCACCACCACTTGGAATCCGGCGGTAATTCCACCAGACCAAGTGGCGGTAACTGTAATTCAGTTTGGTGGTATCGGGGCGAATTTACCACCCAGATACCACCAACCTCGTAATGAGGCCCAATTGAGCTTTGAGGAAGACTGATACTGCCAGTAATGGCGCCAAAGCTCTCTAAGCATTCTTGCTTTACTCAGGCCCTTAACTTTAGGGTGGCCTGTTACCAACAGCACCATCACACTTTCCAGGAGAATGTTACTTCAATGTTAATTTGCCATGTTCCAATCTCATAGAGCAGCAACATTACTATGTTGCCTTGCCCAAAGCTTCCATTCCATGCAGTCAGATGTTTGAGGATTGCTTTTGTAGGATGGCCCCCTTCTCTCCAGGTTCTGCTTCACCTGCATGCGTTTAATTTCCATGCCCCTGTGAAGATGGAGCCAATATTGATATTCTTCTGAAGAGGGCATGGAATCAGGGCTTTACTGCACTGGCCAAAATACAGAATGCAACAATTCCTCATGTTCCTCCCGATTTCTCAACAATTATATGTTGGGGTGGGAAAGGGTCATTGATTATGTAGGCGGTTATACAGGGATAGGGGGTGCTGTGGTGGTCTCCACCCCACATATAACTGCGAAAATCAAAGAAAAAAACGGAAAATCAGCATTTTTGCAGTCAGTATTTTTCGGTCGCAGCAATCACACTCATCCGAAGGGCATGATATTCTAGTTAGTCCTCTAATATCTAATTAAAGAGGGGTAGATTTACAATAGATTTACTGCACGGACAGACCGCCGGGCAAGTCAAACAGTTGCCTATATATGACTGAATATCACTTAAATGGACAAAATGAAACGTAAATATAGAGCATCGGGTAAGGAGCTGTCTACAGATCCATAAAACAGCAACTTCACCTTACTGCCCTCCCTGCATTTTACTTTTGTAGTTATTGATTAGGACAAGTCTCTCAAACAGAAACACTTACATAGGACAAATAGATCATAGGCAGTCCTGGAGTCAGGTGTGTCGCAACAGATTTGGTAAACAATGCCTGCTTGGTAAATGATCTCATGCTATTGGGGGTTTGTCAACAGCAGGTACCAGAGACGAAGACAGAGTACGACATCCACTTGGATGTGGAGGGGAGATGAAAGGGGTCTTTGCTTGCAGCAGCAGTAGTGGAAGGTGGGGGGTCTTGCGGAATTATATCGGGATGATATGCCCTGAGGTGGTGGGCCGACCCTGTCGGTAACGGTCCGCTGCCGAAGGTAAAGGCACGAGCGAAGCAAGTGTCCCTTAACGATGGCAGCGGTGCTGTTACCGACAGGGTCGACCTGCCACCTCGCGGCATACCGCCATTAGCACCTGTGTTGTTCTCTAAACAGGAGCTAATGGTGTGTCTTAAAAAAGAAAGAAACGTACCTTTGCTGTGCGGCCCAGCGCCGGTTACTTATTTATCTATTGACCATTTGTTAGGCGTCTATACAACAGAATTGTGTTTCCAGGCGCCACAAGGCAAAGTGGGGAGGGAACAAGGGGAATTAATAACATTGGCAAAAAAGTAAATATACAGTCGTGGTCTTACTAGGCCTTGTGACATTCGGACGTGCAAGTGCAGTGAAGAGAAGTGCAGGAGATAGGGATTGTGGCGGGGCGGGCAAGGACAAGTGCTGGAGGGGGCCCGGGAGGGATGTGCCAAGGGGAGCCAAGGTAGGGGGTCCTCAGTCTAAGCGCTACAGCGGGCGAATTCCAAGGGTGGGATGCACAACCGCCAGGCAGAGGGCCTGCAGGGGACTGTGCAGGTGGGGGAACGATGCTGGTGTCGACTGGATAGAGAGCCTTGTATCCTGTCGGATTCATGAGAACCAGACCACCAGTCTCAGCGGCAGTGGGGTGATTAGCAAGGAAGGGAAAGAGGTAGAGAAAAACTGAGTTTTGAGAAGATTCCGGAACTTAAGGAAGCCCGGCTCAAGTCTGAGAGGGGCAGGGAGGCTGTTCCAAAGGGAGGCGCCAGCCAAAGGGAGAGACTTGCCCCCACTCTCTGCTTGGAGAAGCGTTTCACAAAGAGTTGGAGTTAGAGGAGTGGAGGGCTCTAGCAGGGCAGTATTTAGGGAGGGAAAGTTGGAGATAGCGTGGTCCCAGGCTCCAGAAAACCTTGTGGATGATGCAGAGGGTCTTGAATTTGATCCTCACGGCCACAGGGAGCCAGTGGAGACATTTTAGAGATACGGTCCCTGGGCTTAAGGTCAAGGATAAGTTTTGCAGCCCTATTCTGGATTAGCTAAAGGGGGTGTAGGGAGGAAAGGGGGAGATTGAGGAAGAGGCTGTTGCAGTAGTCCACCCTAGAGAGGACCAGAGCTCCGGAGACATTGAGCTTCTGTGGGAAGGTGAGGTTTTTGGTCTCACAGGATGGTGAGGGTAGAGGGCCCAAGGACAGTGGCCAGAGGGTAGAAAGAAAACAGGGCACAGGTGTTCCAACGAGAAGGATCTCTGTTTTAAGACAAAGATTATTAGCTGCACACAATGTCTGGATGGCGGTCAAACAATTGAGGATGTGAGAGGAGGAAGAGGAGGTAGTAGAGGGAAGTTTGAATGAAAACTGTGTGTCATCAGCATAGCACTGGAAATCAGGAGAGAAGAAGGAGATCAGGTGAGCAAGAGGGGCGAGATAGATATTGAAGAGCCAAAGCGATAGGATCGATCCCTGGGGGACACTGCAGGAAGAGAGTGTGGTGGTGGAGGAGAAAGGGCCCAGTTGCAACTGGGAAGAGCGATTAGTGAGAAAAGAGTTCAGCCATTCCAGTGCCCGGTCCATGATGCTGAGGGTATCACTGGGCTGTTTTGTTAGGATAGAATGGTTGACTGTACCAAAGACAGGGGAGAGGTCGAATAGAATGAGAACAGCAGGAGATTTAGAGTCAAGATATTTGCAAGCTTGTCTTCACAGGTGTTCAGGAGAGCAGTTTATGTGCCTCTGGATGCCCAAAATCCAGATTGATGGACATGGAGGCAACCAACAAGTTTAGTGTGGAGAGTTAGGTGGGTGAGGACCAGCTTCTCCAAGAGTTTACCCAGGAAGGGTGTAGTGGAGATAGGGCAATAGTTAGCCGGGCAGGAGGGGTCAGCAGACTGCTTTTTTAAGAGAGGGTGGACAAGAGAGTGCTTGAGGGATAGAGGGAAAGAGCCAGTGGCGAAGGAGTGGATGCAGAGGTCGGCGAGAGATGGGGCGAGAGAGGAGATGTTGTTTGTCAGAGGGTGAACCCAGGTCTGACACTTCCATTCAGCAACTCTGCACTTATGTTTCAGAGATGCTAGATCAGAGTCATACCAGCCATTGCTCTTGGAGTCAGGCTTCAGGCGGATCCTCATGACATGGGCAAGGATGTCGAGGGAGTTAGAGATGAAGAGGTGCAAGTTAGCAAGGACAGAGTCAGAGGGAAAATCAGAAGCAGGGGCTGGAGGGGGCATGAAGTTGGAAGCAAAAGCAGTGACTGAAACTGGCTGGCAATGCTAGGGGTGGCTCAGATAGAGGGTCAAGTGGCCCCAAGCAGGAGGAAAGGAGAGAGTGGTCAGAGCAGGAGAGGGGGGGCGTGACCAGGTTACAAAGAGGGATGTCGCCAGAGATGAGGGCATCCAGAGTGAGTCTGGCTTAGCGGGTCGAGCTGGAAAGGAAGAATAGTGAGAGAGAGGGAGTCACAGAGGGCACCTAAACTGTGAGGTGGCTGATTCAAGGAAGTCGAGCGAGGTGGATTTTGAAGTCACCAGGGAGGAGGAGTTTGGAAGAAGAGGTCAAGAAGGAGGAGGCAAATTCTGCCCATTCAGAGAGGAAGAGAGAAATAGGACAAGAGTGCCTTTAGATGGTAGCGAGGGTGAGAGATAGAAAGTAGGCGAGAACCAAGCCTACAGATGAGGCATTCAAAAGAGGAGTAGGATTCAGTAGGTATGAAAGAAGCAGGGACCCACTCAGGGAAAATTAGGTCTACTCCACCTCCGGGCTGTTGGGTGTGACATCATCAACATTGAAAACTGACTTAAGAAAAACACTGCACAGCCCGGCGCCACGCAGCAAAGGTACATTTCTTTATTTTTTTTTAAAGACACACCATTAGTACACATGTAGTGAACTACATGCATGCTAAGAGGCACAGGGGGCGAGACACTGGCTAGGATCACCCAAGGAGCTCAGAATGCGGGGTTGGACCAGACAATACAGCCTGTGTTCCAAGCATCCTGATTGGCCAGCGCCCCCTTCCAGAGTATGAATGAGCAGGAAGGATGATTCTTCTCCAAGGTTGTGGGGGTTGAGGTAAAGAGCTGATTTGAATGTGTGAATGTTGGTTTTACGTTTAATGTTGGGAGAAGGTGAGTTCAAATGAAGGGGATCAAAGAAGGAAAACGATCAAAAATGAGGGGGTGACCGGGGCCGTCAGTAACAGACAGATTGAGGAGGCAGCCAGAGTGCAGGATGCGGGCAGGAGAGTAGCGGAGATAGAGCACGCTAGATAGGAGAAAGCAAGGCAGGTGCCGCAACGCGACTCATTGCAGCTGGCGCCATACACATCATCAATTAATAAATATATAAAGACAATGCTTGGATTTGAAGATGAGGAGAAGCTTGTCGAGAGACTTGTGCATGGATAGCTAGCTGGTGGGTGAATGGGATAAAGAGGGGTGATAGGAGAGGCTAGATTGTAGTGGGTATGTGTGGAAAATGTGAGATGCCAAAAGGAGCAAGGGAGTAGGCAGGGAGACTAATAAGGATACTTGAGCAACACATGAGCAGCCAAGATGGCTCAGGAAAAGGGTGGCTAGAACAGATTTGGTGGAGTGAAAGATCCGGAGTGGATGAATCTTTCAGATATTTCGGAGGTTCCCTCTGGTGGCAGTGGCAATGCAGGCAATGCTTGCTGGAGCTTGTGCTTGCTGGCAAAGAGTCTGCCATGATTGCTGTCCTTGAGAGAGGGTGGTCCGAGGTTGGGGGAAGGAAATGGTAGAGAGGGGCAAAGGGGGTGCCCAAGCAGCAGATCGATAGATGTCTTTGGGTTCTTGAAGAACCTAGCATAAGACAGCAATTTGCCATCGAGTGACCAATGGCAGGGAGGCAGTTGGGGATGCTTCGCTAGGGGCCGAGGAGAAGGAGCTGAATGACAAGGAAACGTGGGTATCATTTTTCAAATCGGTAATAGGAGAGCCCAAAAAGGGAGGTATCTCTTTGCCAAGTGAGGAGGTCTGGAACAAGAAGAGCAGAGGGCTTATGACCGAGACTTGAGTGACACCTTCTGGGAGAGCTGGTTATGGTCCAAGAAATAGAGAAGGGTTTGGTCAATCCAAGTGCGAGCAGAGATTCCAAGATTAGAGCCGGTTTGGATGGGATTGGATGGAACGAGATGTACCCTGCTGTCAAATTACAGGTGATAAGTGCTCGTGTCTTGCTTATTTTCCAGTTGTGAAATAATTAGGAGCTCTAGCCAAGCAGCTGTCTCAGAGAACCTCCCAAAACATACATTATTCCTCGGACCAACATTACACTCATAAAACATGGCTTTTCGCTCAGCACTGGTGGCATATAGTTAGATGTTGTTCAAATATAGGGTTAGTGCCGAGAAGCCAAGTGTGTCAAAATGTGCAAACTGCCATGACATGGACATACACAAGATGCAAAGGGCAGCCTATCATAGCATAGAATAGCCTAGGATCTCATAACAACATACCCTAACATGATATAACGGCATACCATAACATAACAAATGGCTACACATCGGGGAATACCCTCCTTTCACACTAATGTACGTAGCTGTGTTGCAATTTCGAAATGTAGATGTTGCTTCCTTTTGAAATTTGTTCGCAGCAAACACACGCTACAAAACAAGACATCATTTAATTGCAACTGCATAGCACAGCACATTGTATGTTCCATTTGTGAAGCGTTGCTCTGCCATTGGTATGTCTAACCGTTCTGTGGGTTATTGGAGTGCACAGTTATGGCTTTCAAGTGGACCGTTATCCAAGGAAGCATATGCAGTGGCTGTCCATATCTACTTTGCACATGTATATTTATTTACACCATGATTCATGGAATTATTTGCGGGTAAAACGCATATTTGCGCGCCATTCTGGCCGAAAATCCCTGTTTGAGGTACGGGGATTTTCGGGCAGAATGGCGCGCTAATAACTCCATGAATCAGAATCTTAATATATATAAAGTGTATCGGCCACTATTATGATATGGGCGGTTTTTTATGACGTTCTTAATACCCAGAGGTTTCTAAGCGCCGACCTGGGAACCGAACCTGTGATGCTTCAGGGGGTTTTGGTTTTAAGGCGAGCATGTTGCCTCTGAGCTATCCTGAACAATTAGGTGCTATGAAGTCGTAGATTGTCCAATCGAACTCTGTGATTGTCCGATGTTGTGTGTCCTAAACTGGGAAGGCATGACTAACTTTTACTTGCAGGGCAGACTTTTTGGGTGGATCCAATCGTCGTTTGTTAGCTGATAGCAGTCTTCTGTTTGATGACCATCAGAAGCATGGCAGCATTGCTATATATATTATATTCCAGTGCATCTACCATATATTATGCCTTCTATGCTTGGTATAACCCCATATGTAAGGTGCAGAAATAAACTGATTATGGCTCTTGCAAATGGTGATTGGCACAGTATAAAAGTTGAGTAATATAACATAACATAAATAGCCCAGAAAACGGTATATTATGACCTTTAAGAGGTCCAAACGTAGCCCTTCTCTATCAGGGGAATATCCTCATAAGGAATGATCATTTAAAGATTTGATTCAGAGAAGTTCTAAATGTGCATAATAGAGTAAGATATCCTAACATAAATAGTGCAACAATGATCCTTTAGAGCTCCAAATGCTCTGCATTATAAGGGAAGTATACGGGTGAGGAATGACTCTGTTGACGTGTGATTCCGGGAAGTTTAAAATTCAATAAATCTCGAGTAGCACAACCAACATATCAGAACATGAATAGTGTATAGAACTCAACAAAGTGACATTTTAGAAGCCCAAATAGTCCCCCACCATCAGCAAAGTATACTGATGAGGATGGACAGATTAAATGTTTGATTCAGGAAAGTTTGAAATGCACATACAAGCAGAGTGGCATAGCATTTCATAAATAGTCCATGGAACTCTTTAGGATGACATTTTAGGGGTCAACAAGTAGTCTCTCATTATCCGTGACGTACACTGATGAGGAATGTTAGCTTAAAGGTTTGACTCAGTCATTTGAAATTCTCTTAATTAGCGAGGAGTTATGAAAAAATAACATCTTCCTTGAAACAGGTCAAACTATATTCTAATAGGGAATTAGATGCAGAGTCTCGAAATGGAAGACATCGTCACCTCACATGTCAGGGACACAGCTAATTCGCACGAATGGCATTTGTTTTATATGCTGGGGAGGTGTCTAAAATGTCAACTGAAAGACCAAATCCCATTGTGTGCCCTGTTTTTGAAAGGGCCAAATCCAGCTGAGTGCAACGAGGGCTAATTTGCATACCCACAATGCCTTGCTCAAGTGGCTCTGAACCAGTTGTCAACTTCCAGTGGTGGAACTGTGGCACATGTGGCTTGCCTCAAATGACTTATTCCACTATAATCTTCCTATAAATAGCGATGATGTTAAGTCATTATAATACTATTGGTAAAATGACCGGGCCATCAAAAGGTTCCCACATTGCCAAAACATATGTAATGATATAGCTTTTGGAACTAGCTTCAAAAATACACCCTTACAATCTTGAAAATGTTGATGGTTTAGTCCACTTTGATGTGAACCTCTAATTCAGTACATTTCACCTTTCCGTCCCAATAACAACCAGACTATTGGACGTGGCTATGCCAGTATGGCACTCCGAGGGATGGCCCAAATGCCCTGTTCCTCTTCCACTCTTTTGCAGGTTGTGGTAAAAGCATTTAGAGCAAGTCTAGTGTGTACTATGTTTCTGGCAAATATCCTGTTCTATCTGTAGCGTGCACTATTCCATGGTGCTGACTAAATCTTAATATTGGAAAATGTTGTTCTATGTTTATAAAATGGAGAAGTATTTCATATATGTGCATTGAGGTTGCACTTAGTCCACTCTGGGCTCTGTCACTTCTGACAGTTGGCCGGGCATGTTCAGATTTGTCCATCTGCGGTCCGGCCACTCAGAGCATCACCTAACAGACTCTTTGCTCCAAAGAGATGGGGCATCACTTAAGCCCATCACTTACTCACTCCTTTCTCCGCTCCTTTAAAGTACTACAAATGACCTCGCATGTCATGTGATTGTTCATAGGAGCATCATGTCTAAACCCTTTCCCTGAATAGCGTTCACTGACACTAACAACATGCAAACTATCCCAATCTCCGCCCCTTCCTCCCATCTATCACTGAACAGATCTCTCATGTTTGCTTCACTCTGCTCCCCCTTAATCCCCCCATCCAATCCAATGCCCTGTTCCATTCATCCACCGAGTAAGGCCTGCTTCCACTGGTGGGGGCCCGATCCACTACTTTCCAGGAAAGCCTCAGTGCTGGAGACTACTTCTATAATCATCTATTTAAATCTATGTAATAAAATAATATTAAATAAAAGAAACCTCGCTGATTCATGAGGGCTGATCCCAATGTTTTGTTAAACATTGTTTCCCTCCTATTGAAATATCTCCCTCTTAATATGTTCTTCGACACAATGCAAGTCATTGGGCAGATTCAGTACTCCCAACTTCTGTCTAGAAATATCCCTCTTGAATGATCTCAAAGGTTGGCATGTATGTGGGAGAGCTGGTGCTGACATGGTGGGAGGTAGAGTTGGATTGCCATTCAAGTATTCGTACTTTGCAAATGAAAATGAAGATGACAAAGGTTAAGTGATCTGGAGTGACACCCTAAATGAGGTGAGCGTGCACTCTTTCTGATGTACGTGTTCAGTGTGTGTGAAGAAGGCTTGCACTCCTGGAGCCCCTGCCTTACCCACCCACTGTGCCTGCTAGGGCTTTCTTGCCCTGAGTGGGGGAACCTTGCGCCGGTGCCTGTGGTGTGTGGGGGGCACCTTTTTCCTTGCACTCCTAATGCATGTGATGCACTTGTTCCGTTTGCACCTTTCCACTGTACATGCTATTTTTTTGATATTCAGTCTTTATACTGAACATGTAATGAAGAATTAACATATATCGAATCTTTTATAACGAAACATTTGATGAAGAATGCACTTTGGGGTGCAGTAAACGGTTAAATCGTGTGGGGGAAACGGTTGGGGTGGGTTTTTAGGGTTGGCAAACAAGGGGTTAGGGGGGGGACCCCCCAAAAAGAAGAAACATCTTTTTTTAGTTTTTTCGTTATAAAAGTTTTGTTATAAGGGCATTCCTCATAAAATGTTTCGTTATAAAGACATGTAACCGTTTTTTTTTTTAAATTTGAAGCATGCACTACAGATGGCTGTTCTGCAGGGGCGCTGCTAGGGGGGGGGGGCTAAGGGGGCTACAGCCCCTGATCTTTTGGTTGTAGCCCCGGATAGAATCTCAGGAGCTACAGCCAAAAGACTAGCTAGCCCCCAGTCCCAACAGTTCTGACATCAGCTTAGCCCCGGGTCTTTTCCAGACCTAGCAACTCCCCTGCCGCTCTGTATTTGCAGGGGCAGTGGTAAAGCATGCGCTGTTGCTTGTTACCATCATAGTATGTATCAGGCCTATTACTGGGATTGCAGGTGGGCTGCAGGTCAGGGTTGAGGCAGATGTGCATGTGTGTCGTTGTGTAAGCCCGTCAACTTGAACACCAGGATATGTCACATAACAGGCATTAGGTTCCCTTGTAGAGCTGTGTGTTGACATTTAAAGAGGCAGGGGATGCTGCAGATGCATTAATGGAATGCTGTGGGTCTCAAAACGAATGTAGCCGGGCTAATGTAGGTCAGGGTTGAAATGTATTGGCATTCAAATAGTAGAACACTGGATGGCAAATGACAGGCTGGAGGTACATTTCCTAATTTCTCATTGACTCTTTTCAACCCCCACATTAGGCACTCTATGACTATAGAATCTGGTGGGTATACTTCATATCTAACTGCAATGTGACCGACTCTGTGATAGTCCAAACAGTTGAGATATCCCAAATTCCACATATGTGTAGAGTAACTCCTCAATGCTCACACCAGAAAAAAATACAACCCACAAGGGAAAAAGGTCCAGCACACCCCTTGCAAGGAGAACAATGTTTATTCTCACAAAAATACAAGTACGTGTCAGAAAAGAACTCTGCTGCCACAAAGCGCTCTGACAGAAACAGCATGAGCAATAGGTTTTAAAGATATGCAGCATCGCAAGTGAAGGTACATCGCATAGGTTACACTCCAGGTAGCTGGTTGGTGCGACCATATACAAATATAAGCGGCTCCATACGGGATGCCAGGCAATTGGTCCCAGCATCTTCTGTCCATCTCCTTCCATGTGGGGATCTCCTTCTTCCGTCATCAGGTACAAAGACTCTAATTGGCAATTTGGTTACACAATTCATTATTTCATAGCTCTAAGGTACACCTAGCACCAAGGACATGAGCGAGGAGGCTTCTTTCGTTGTTGTGATAACTTCCCAGAACTAAGTGAACGCCCGCTCCAATCCCAGACACTCTGTTGCCTCCACAACTTTCCCACCCGCAGTTTAAATGTTTTACCTTCTCCCCTTGCACCCCATAGAACACATCACATAAACCAATGGGGGGTGGGGGAGCCGGTCCCTGCTCTCTGATCTTCCCGATCGAATGGCCACTTTACGGTTTTATGGGCAGGGGTCTTGGGCTGGTCAGTGCACTGAAATGGTTGTGTGCGGGGCTCCGGGTTCTTGGGCCGCTATAATTTAGAGATCTGGACTGGTGAAGGCCTAAAGCCATCAGCCCCATTCTCATGGGATAGCTCTTCAAAGGATCATTCCGACCCTCTCTTGGCCTTACAGGACACACTCATGCTGAGTTGCATGCACTAATGATAAGGCACAATAAAGAACTTTCAGGCTGATTCATAGAATAATTGTGCGCTGAAATCAGTGGCGCAACATAAATCCAGCGCACGCATGCGATTCATGGAATTCTGTGCGTGTGTTTTTCCAGGGAGCTGCGCCGAAACCGACCGTGGTGCACACGGACGCACATATCACTGTGAAATCCCGAACGCCATGCACGATGCACACAGCGAAAAAGCACAACAGGTTGTATGCGATGCCCATGGAATCATCACCTCTGTCTATGCAAACTATCCTGGGCCTACCCATGACAGTTTCATATACAGAATGTCCGCCCTGAGTCGGGACCTGGAAGCTGGGAAGCATGGCAACACATGGCTCATTGGTGAGTACAAATGTCTGTGCACACGCATGCATGTCACACACAGACAAATACACAAACCCAACTAATGACAACCATCATCACCTCCCCAGGAGACAGTACCTACCCTCTGAGCACCCACATGATGACACCAATACGGAACCCCACCACACCACCCCAGGTAAGATAGAACGCAGCCCATATTGCAACCAGGGGCATAGGGGAGTGCACATTTAGAGTGCCCAAGTCACGCTTCCGCTCCCTTGACCGCTCTGGCGGCCAGCTACTATATGCACCCCCAGTAATGTGCAGGATCATTGTAGCAGCATGTGTCCTGCACAATGTAGCAACACGGCGGTGCATATTGGTGGACATGGTGGTGCCCCCACAATCCCAACCACAGGAACAGGCGCTGCTCATGGGAGGGGAAAGGGCACGTGGCGAGGCAGCCCTGACCCAGCTTGTGGCCACATTTTTCACCTAAACTCCCACCCCTGCGGAGTGCACACAGGCCTGGAACATACCAGGTGACAATTGATGATGACAAAGAGACAGTCAACTGTCACAACCTTACCACCCTGTGAATGTTTCCACAGAAGCGCTACATTGTGTGCATCCCTAGCTACTTAAACATAACCAATCCGGTGTGACCAAAAGGAATACATGCAAGGTGCATATCACACCACCCCCCTGCAAAACAGGCCATGAAAATCACTGGTGTGTTACCCAAACCCTCCCATCCCCATCAACCTCGTCGGCCACACCATGGCATGGCATGCAACAGCAAAAGAGCAAACCAAATGCACAACACATGACAAATTAGTTATGAAGTGCCACCTGAGAAATAGAAACAGGCCTGAGACAATCACACCTGACATGGCATGGAATCAGATGAAATGACTGACCAACAACCTCCCACACATACAAAATCATACACAAATGCATGCCACCAGCGGTACCATCAACAAAAGACAGAATGCCTGTTGGCATGGACATTGGCAAATCCAAATTGGCAAATCCCAAAAATGTGTGCTGTGTGTGTCCCCTGCAACAGACTGCTCCGCACACAGCACAGTGAGAGGCCATTGTGTTGGGGATACACCTTGAGCATCATATAAAAAAGGACAAGCAACTAAAATTACCCAGTGACGCATGTACACAATCCCAAAATGGTAAGTGATCATGCGCTGCAGGGACACAGCATGGCTGAGAAGGCAATCTGTGGGCATCGATGGGTGGTTGTATGTGTGGTGGTGCATTGTGTAAGTGTGTGTTAGTAGGGACATGCACTCAATACATGCATGTGAAATGAAGTGACCCTCAGTGTCCTGTACACATCGCATGTGAACATTGCCCATGTGGACACCCCAGTGTGTCAAACCACACCAATCCCCTGACACCTGAAAACTAAACCCAACTCAGGAAAAGCCATTGACCAGCAGAACACATCATGTACATAGTACCCCACATTGACAATGTCAGACAGTGACCAATCACTGTAGCCCAAGCGTACTGTCTGACAACAAAAGCACCTCCCTCATTTCCTCAGCACCTTGGCCTTCAGAAGAACCATCTCTGGGGTCCGTTGGCTTCTTCCTTCTAGTCTACCTGGCTTCAGGATACCCCTTCCTCTTGGCTTCCTTGTTCTTCCCTTCATGTAAATAGGGTCTAGCCCCCTCAGAGGCCACCTTGACTGGTAAAAATACCAAATCGCAGTGAACTCCAAGGAGCCAAACCCCCAAACCAGGGAAAAAGCCTGTAGGCACCAAAAACCCAGGGAGAGTCTCCAGTAGATGACTAAAAGTAGCAGGAAATGTCAAAGCACATGTACAAGCACAATGATAGAACAACCAAGGTAGCACAGTTTGAACAATGTTCCAACAGGATGGGTACCATTTACCGTACATAACATACAATGATGATGCAACACCTGATGGGTAGAGCTGAAACTTGAATAGAAAATAACCAAGGAGGCTGCCACAACTGGATGGTTGAGCTGAAACCCAATCAATCCTTGATAGAGTGAACGGAGAAAGGCAGAGACAGCACAAGTCTGGAAAGACACAGTGAATGCGAGATTGCCGGAACTAGCTGACAGCAAGTGAAGAGCCAGAACAGTTGAATAGCTATGGTAAAAGGCCAGAGTGAACATAAAGGTATGGATCGAATAGATGAAAGATAGGAGGAGCGAGAGAGAGAGAGATGCTCTGGTACAGAAGTGTACCGAGCAAACCGAGGCAGCGTACGGGTACGTGGAAACCACTGCTCGAGAGATGGGTGGACAGATCTGCAACAAGGACAGAAGCAGGAAGAAAAACATGGACTAAAGGCACCAGAGTGTGAAAAAGGAGTAAAAGAGCTGTAGTCCAGTGGGAAAACTGTGCCGTCACGCAGCAGCAAAGTCCAAGAGGGAAGACCGATACAACGTGCTGTCCAAATGGAACAGAGCATAGAAGTAGTCTAGGCGGACATCTCAGGTGAGGACTGGACCGTGAGTTGTGGTTCTTGGGTCACATTCCTAATGCTTCCACCTTTGCCACAATTCCCAGGGGCTGAACCTACCACGTACCAACTTGACATTGTCACCACCCGGCCCCCTCCCACCATCAGTGTGGCTTTGACAGCTAAAGGGTGCAGGCTACCTTCTACAGCATGAAGTGCATCGAGCACGTATACAGGCAAGAAATGAAACAACCTAACAATCAACTTCAATAAATGCACAGTTAAAAAATGTACTCACCAAAATTGATTGCAGACACGCCATAGAGAAAACATCCATAATCCCCACTAGGGGTGTAAACACACATAGTACAGCAGCAGACTGGCTACAGATATGACGAAAGTCCAATGCCCTTGTGTAAATTGCTGTCACACCAAACCATCCTTGCAAGCCCATGGAATGTTGAAGCAGGAGTGGCATATGTGTCTGGACCCCAAGCCACAAACACATACATGAGACAAGCTTGTAGTGGCCCAGCTGGAACAGACAGTGGATGCTTTCAAAAGCCACAAAGCACCACACCATCACATGAATGCACAATAGACAAACAATATTATTTTAAAAAAATGGCCACATACGACCTGGGGGGGGGACCAGGAGGGGGAGGTACAGGGTGCACCTCAAAACCCACATGCAATGATGTTGAGATAAAAAAAACTCCATGGGATCAACGCCTGCACGGCCCGACCTGTATGGGAGATAAGTCATCCTGCTCACCCTCTGGATGGAAATCAGAAGGTGGACATGGCACAGTTCCCTGACCACGCCTATGCGCAGCTTGCCCCTCAACAGCAGCAATCCTGCGGGTCTGGTAAATCTGGTCCTGTGTGGCGATGGCACTTAGGTCAGCATGCAGCACCTCACGTGATACGCGTGCTTCCTCTTGCAAGGTAGAACATGTAACATGGAGTACTGACTGCATGGCCTCATCTGGAGCATCTCCCGGCATGCAGGTAGCTCTGCTGAGATGGTGTTCTCAAGCTTCTCCAACCTCTCCTCTGACCACTGCCTCTGGGACGTGTTGAGCAAACCCAGAGTAGATCTGAGGGATTGCTGGTCATCCCTCAGGGCCTCCATGTGTGCCTATGCATGAGCAGCAAGTGCTTGATGCAGAGACACCATTTCAGTCCAGCGTGCCCTGTCTGAGGCCGCTATGCCCAGCCTGAGTGAGCGGGCCGTGGACTGCGCTGCCTGCTGCTGGAGCTCCACCTGCCGAGCAGGGTGAAGCACGGATTGGGCCACACGTTCCATGCTCTGAGCGATCTTATCAATAGCTGCCCCTTGTTGCTCTGAACTGGCATACATTGATTGCTCCCACTCAGTATACCCCAGTGGCGCATGGCCACCACGTTGCCGGACATGACACCCAAGGGGCACAAGGAGCCGTGGTCCTCGCTGGATTGGCACCGCCTGCAGATGCAGGACTACATCCCTCCGTTGACATGATGCCCCAGGCACATCAGCAACTGGTGTGGAGTGTGACCGTGCGTTCCAACACTGTCTGGCCCCTTAGTGCAGGCGTCGCGGACAGAAGATTGTCCACAGCAGGATCACTCACCGGCGACGAATGGACATGACGTGCATCCAACTCAACATTGTGCTCAGAGTGATCATCAGAGCTTGACTGATTACCAGCCCTGGACACGATGGTTTGGAGCACAAGTGGGTTCTCGTAGTTTACCACCCCACAACCCCCACTTGTGCCGGGTTGCTGATGTAATAGCAACCCTGTGTCTGCAATGACATCACCATCCTCTGGCTCCTTTGCGTCATCACCTGTAATGTGAAAAACACATGAAGCAGACATGTCACACAAAACTGAAATTCCACCACGCATCCAGTGTCATTGATATGCAATGGCATCCCGAAAGCAGAAATGGATGCATGTAAATTGCAAAGCCTACACATGTACTGAATGTAGTAAATCACCTCCATCACACACCGCCTCTGGCAGGCACATATCACAGGCAGAAATGACAGATGGCAACAAAGAGATGGCACGTAGCTTAAGCATGTCTGAACAGCCAAATGGCCACAGCTCCAAGTGAATCAAAACACACCATGACACATGTAATATGCATGTACACATGCCTCACTAAATCATCATCCCCCATATTGCTTCATCCATCTGCAGCTCGGCCCGTACTAAGGCTCCAGAACACCCCTCAGGGCCTGATTCAGCACATTGTTTATTGAATGTGCCAAAAAACATTATTCAGTGTGTCAAGTCATCATGTCCAGGCTCCACCAGATTTGCTAAGTGGGTCTGGGCATACAAATACTGCACGACAGTGCACCTTCAGGATTGTGGCAGTTGAACATAACGGGCCCAATGCTAAAATCTCAGCAGCATTTACGTTAAATAACAACATATTAGTAATTCAACAAAAAAGCTGCAGAGAACACATGTGTAAATAAACACTTTCACACACACATAAGTAAGTAGCTGCAATGTGGCACAACACACGTCAAAGCTGCTTTCCTATGTGTATTGAAAGTGTTAAAAAATACCCATGGTCATATACATCCGTATGGTGTATATGAACAGCATCCTATACAGCAAAGCAAGCAGCTTCAACGCTGCTTGCTTTGATGTGTGTGAAAGTGTACACATACACATGTGTAGGCAGCTCCACAGTAATTACAACCCGATTGGAAGGCTATAATCAATTTGCGGCCTATACCAGTTAGTATAGGCCGCAGAATGCCCAATCTACTTTGCTAAACACCCGCTAGGGTGTTCCAATACAGAGTACATGTGTCACAAGATGCACCTGTGCTAGTGCATTTCATAACAGTGAATGGATGAAAATCTGAACATACATGCCAGGTCACTTTGACGTTGCAGCAGTGAGTAGGCATGTAGAACGGTGTAACATGGCTAGGAAGTGGGTGGGTGCAGTGCAGAACATGTGTACGTAACCAGCAATCTACATCAACAAGTATGTTTTGATGTCAATCACTAAACATGACCGCAATGTAAGGGCAAGTTCAGCCATCATGTGCAATGTGCATGCACTGGGTTGCATGGCTAAAGTTAACCTCCATACCCCCTTAGTGAAAATGGAGGGAGGCATTGATTGGCAATGAAAGGATGACCAGAGAACTGTGTATTGGCAGACAGTGTCGGCTAGCGTCAATTGCATCATCTCAGTCAACTGACACTACAGCAGATGAGAATGGGACAGTAAGCAGGACACATGATGAACCCTCAGTAGTACACCCATTTGTGCAGAAGGCACTACACCAGTTGAACAGAGTCAGGGAGCCTGCAACAGGGGGAGGCCTGTGCCCCACACAGACAATGACATCCTAAACATGTGCGTGCTGCAGGACTGAGCCAGAGTGAGCCTGGAATGGATGACCAAATGCCATGATACGTGTGTAATCCTGGACACGCACTACAATGAGCTTCCTGCCAAGGACACATAGGGGCATGCATTCAATGCACATGGAGCATGAATGGGCACTCATGTCCCCTGGGAGCATCTGCCATCCGCACAGTCCGATTGAGACACCCTGCATCAAGGACAAAAGATGTACCCCACAGTATGTGTCTGGCATGTTCGCAGGGGGAAGTGTGCATGTACACAGGAGCGTGGAACAGACCATTGCAGTAGTCCAACATGTTACCTACCAGTGCCATGGTTAAATTGCGGTGCAGGGGGGCAGAGGGGCAAGGAAGCATGCCCGTGTGTAGTACCCGCATGCAGGCTGAACACACATACACATCTGACATGCGATGACATAGTTCGAGTGCTGAGTGGAAAGACACCACAGGCTACATGCATACAGGTCAGTGAGCTGGAACATGGGCCGGAGGGGCAGCCGGGTGACTAGCATGTGAGTAGGATGCATGTGTGGTGATGAGGACAGTCCCTGTCTACTTCACATGTGCAGCATGCATCACAACAGGCATGCATTAGTGAAGCATTGCATGACTCGCACATGAGAACCATGTACACATAGCATGTAGTGGCAGCCAAGCACAACACATCACACAAGCAAACAACACATGGGCTGGACAAACACGCAACAACACTCACCGGACGCAGCATCAAAATCCTGCATCTCTCCCACTCCTTCGACCAATTCTGCCAGGATGAACTCCGCAGCGATTAACTTGTGCTGAGTGACTTCTTCCTCCTCAGGTGGTGGCCCACTGCCAGTCACCTGAGTCATGGCATAATTGGAGGCACGCTTTTGCTTAGCACAGCGTCGGAGGTCATCCAATGCTTTTTGCACTCCTGAGCTGTGCGTACCTCATGTCTGAAGGCACTAACGCCATCCGCAACATGCTTCCAGTGGTCCCAACGCTGGGCAGGCGTAGTGTGGCAATTTGGGCCCACTAGCATATCACGTTTGTGTTCCGACACGTAGCCCACAAGGAAATCCAGTTCCTGCTTGCCGAAAGGCTTCTTCCTCGATGTGCTGGAGGCCAGAGCCGTGTCTGGGGTAACAGCCTCTTGTGCAGGAGCAACCTTCCTCCTCTTGGGCAGTGGTCTGGACCCTGACTGGCAAATGCTGCCGGATCAGTAGGGGCAGTGGTGCTGGTGGACTGGACCAAGGGAGTGGCAGGTGGAACTAGGACGGAAGCCCTGAATTGCATCAGTGGCTGCTGGGTGCTCTTGACTGGACCCAGCACAGCAACAGCCACTGTGCCAAGATCTGTGACCAAAACTGTCCGGGCTGCAAGACTCACAGCTGGGGTGGTGTTGGCTGCATCTGCCCATGCAGTTGCCAACACCTGGCTGCTCAGGGCAGCAGATGACAACACTGCCCCAGGGACATGTGCCTCGGTCAGAGCAGCCCTGCGCGCACTTTGCTTGTGCTTCCTGACCACCTGGTATTCTGCCTGGGAGTCATCAGATGCCAAAGCATTATGCGCTGGCCGACCCGGAGCCTGGGGGGTGGTTGCCACAGCTGCACCTGCAGCTACCACTACCATTGGGCCCATGGCAATAGATGAAACTGACTGCCGGGTCACATGGGCGCTAGTGTCAGATGCAAAAGCTGCGCCTCCTGGAGCCGCAGGTGGTGGTGGCATGACTGCACCAACACATGGCAGAAAATCCTGCCGAAGTAGCGCACCCCTGCCTCTTCCCCCTCTTCAGCCACCCTCGGCACCCTGGACTCCCCCTACTGCCTGGTCACAACGGCCATGTCCATGACCACGCCTGCCACATGGAGGACACCCAACTTAGGCGCCCCTCACCTTTTGTGGCCTCCCAACCGTGGCATGGATGTACTAATGCCAATGGGAGGTGTACACAACAATTGTCCTGGGCAATTGGGGTGAAGGGTGTGGGGTATGTGATGTAAATAGCACCCATGTGCTCCAGCAAGGCTGTATGTGACCCCGGTGAGAAAATGACAGATCATGCAATGCTCAGGCAGCCCAAATATGCAATAAAACAGTGCATGCGACCCCCGGTAGCCCACATGTGTGGAATTAACCTCCCTCTGTAGGCGGTGGCACCCAGGGACACAAAAAACGCGTACGCGTGGAACACACAGGCTACTATGACCTCAAAAACGGGTATGCAATACACAGGGGGACCTGCAGTGGGAAAAATAGCATGCGCGACTCACCATCTGACTAGCGTGAGAAAGAAAAACATGCATAGGCAAAACCCCCACCAAAAGAAGAGGTACGTCCTCAATCGCTGTGAAGGGATGGCGCGTGAAACAAGAAGTAGCAACACACACATCGGTCTCCACGAAAAGCATATAAGTGAACTGCTGGGCTGTGCTCATCTTAACCAGTACCGAGGGAAACGCCTGCGCGCCTCACGTCACTTACACGCTTAGGCCCTTTCCTTGAATTACACACCTTCACATGCGGACGTGCTGTTTTTGCACAGGCGGATTCACTCTGGACAGGCGCCGATGGAAACGCCCGCGCACGTCACGTCACATCACTTACGCGCCAAGGCCCTTTCCTCGGCTTATACGTTGACGTGATGTTTTTTCATCTGCCAAATCACTCTGCATCAAGCTGGCCACACGACAACACACAGAAGACCATACTCCTGCCCAGAAGCAGCCTCCTACAAGCCATCTGCTGCTGCCTGCTTGATTGCTGCCAATGTGCCTTGCTATATGGTGCCTGCACAGAAGCCATTGTACCTGAGACCACCTCTGCTGACCCAGAAGACTCCTGACTGGTGTACCATTGCTCCACAGCCCAGCCCCAGGACCAAGTTGCCCACCCACACCTGCCTCTGGGGTTGCCATGTGAAACAACACCATCTGGGGCCAGTGGCAACCACCAGTCAGAGAGGCAGAGGGCATCCTGGTGGAGCGACTCCTGGGGAATTATGATGCCCTCTTCTCAAGTTCACTCCTCGACAGGGATCGACGGAGGAGGATCTGGAAGGACATTGTGGGTGCCGTCAACGTGGAAGGGGTGGCATCCCGCGACTACGACCGTGTCCTGAAGCGCTGGGAGGACTTCAGGTCCAGTGCCCTCAGGAAGGCCCGGCACCTCGTTGATCCCCGTGGAGAAGTGGGGCGCCGGGACCAGCTGACCAACAACCAGATGAGGGTCCAGGAGCGCATTAACCCAGTGCTTCACCATCAGGTCCTCCAGATGCAGACCCGTCTGGAGTCGAGTGATAAGTGTCCATGTGTTCATCTCCAGCGTAGTGCATGTTGAGGTGTGTCAGGTGCGTGCACCTTGGACGTATGTCTGGCATGCCCCATGTATGGATGTCTGTGTGCAGGGACATGACAGTGAAGCATGTGAGTCTGGTCAAGCGTGTGCAATGACAATGGTGTGTGTGTTGCTATGTATGATGTGCACCTGCATGTGATGATGCACTCATGTTTGCATGCCTGTGTCTGTACCTGGCCACGTCTGTTGTGTGAATCATGGATGCTGATGTCACCCTCATAGACTTGCATGGTGTACATGTGCGTGTTAAAGAGTGGTGAGTGTGTGACTGGGAAACACCATGGATGCATGACACATGCACATCTCGATGCGTGTATTGACTGTTGTTGACTAGCTGTCCATGATTGCACTGTGTTGTGAGGTGGACACGGACAGATGCATGACCGTGCGGTGGTGTATGTGCATGTGTGTTGCTTGCAAGGACATGTGTGTCATGGAAGGTGATGATGGCTATGACATACGAAAGTGCCATTATGTGCATTTGCTTTGTGTCTGGCAGACTGGAGTTCAGTCACCTGATGCTTGTCTTCAATGTCTCCCTTTCCACAGCGGTGAGTGAAGAGGAGGACGGAGACAGTGCTGTGGAGCAGAGCGGCGGGGATGCCTCCACCGGCCGGAGACGAAAGGCCCAGTCACCCTCCCAGGTTATGCCATCTTCAGGGAGCGAGGGGACTGGTGCCGCGTCCGCCACTACGGCCGCAGCTGCTGAGGGGAGGCCCATGAAGCCAAGGTTGGGAGTGGGCTCCTCGGCAGCGGAAGGGGCAGGTGATCCGCCACAGGGGCAGGACAATGCGGAAGACGGTGCAGTGGCATCCAGGTTGGTGGTGGCTGAGGAGGAGGAGGAGGAGGAGGAGGCCACTTTACATCCACACATGGGGCCTGGTGGGGGTGATTCTACTGGTGCAAGTGGTGCAGTCCAGGGGCAGGAGGCAGCACAGGTCACCACAGAGGTGCTTATGCATAATCCTGTCCCTGATTCTGCAACTGCATCTCTCTGCACCAGCAGGGATGCCTCATTCCAGGCCCATCCGCAGGTAGCGGATGTGTCCACATCAACTTACCTTCCTCTACCTTTGGACGAGGCAATCCGTGACAGGGTTGAGCCTGTCCTAGTCGGTGCCTCGATGCGCACACACGTGATTTGTGATGATGTGTGTGATTCCAGGAAGGACAACGCACATCAACACGAGCAGCTGTGTGCCATCTTGAACTGGCTAGGACGGCTCATTGTCACAGGGTTCCTCCATGTGCTGGCCAGTATTGCGACCCTCTCCTCCTCTGCACCCACTATGCACCTGTCGTCCTCCATTCCGTCCTCCAGATGCCACCAGGGCACCCTGTGAACCTGCCTCATCCACCACGGCCATTCTGGTGGAGATCCCATCCCTGCCACAGTCGGGAGTCGGAGGTTGAGCAGAGGTGGTCACCCAAGCAACAGGATCCCTGGCAATGGAGGATGTGCAGGCAACTTCTAGCATGGCACGTCCACGACAGGCCCGGGGGTCGTCAGCATCCCGGAGCCAATTGTGGTGGCACAGGCAGATGACATTAAGGCAGCAGCACCAGGCTCGACGTAGGAGGCGTCTGGACTCGGGGCATTCAACATCACAGGGGCAGGCATCGGCCGAAGGGCAGGAGGACCCTGGACTATGTGTGTCTTCCGTGTGGTCAGGGCAGAGAACTCCATGGGGCGGACATTGAGCCGGGCACAATTTCTCGAGGAGACTCGCAGGGAGTTGGGGGAGAGCATGTCGGCGTCCCTGCGAGCCCTCAAGGACAGAGCCCAGTCCCGGCACCGGGACATAGACTCGGAGTTCGATGATGCCCTTGCCAAGACTCTTGGTAAGAACAGTAAGCCGTAGGACTAGCCCGCCGCCATTGTATATAGTTAATTAGGCTTAGGTTTACTTTCTTTATATTTTTATTTTGGAGTCCATGGACATTGCTCCACTTTTTGTACATAGTTGTATTTTAGTATGGATTTTTTTATAGGTTTCATTTGGTTGTGGGATCATGGACCCTAAGAAGTTTCATTGTAAATATTTCTGGAACTGTGGACTTCATTGTTTTGATTTTTTGACACACATGATGGAATGTTTTTTTTTATTTACCCTTTGGAATCTGCCTTTTGTTTTCTGGACATGGACCACTGGGAGCTTTTCCTTTTGTTTTGATCACATTTATTTTTTTATTTTGCATTTCAGTTCAGTTCACATTAATTTATTTTTCCTTGTCATGGTTGTTTTTCGTTTTGGAGATTTCTGTTTTTTAATACATTTTCATCAGTTCACATATTTGTGTTGTGTGCTCTCATTGGTTTCATCCATGTGTCAGTCGTCATTGCCTCAGTCATGTGTCACTGCTGTGCGGCCATGTTGGGCATGTCTTTGGGTGCATGCATGTGTGCTTCTGTGCATGACATGCCATGAGTCGGGGCCTGCTGGCAGGTTGCCGTCACTGGGGGTGGAGTAGGGGGGACATGAGTCGGGACCTGATGGCAGGTTGCTGTCACTGGGGGTCACTGGGGGTGGGGTATGGGGGGAACATGTATTGGGGCACCCAACACTGCCACCTATCTTCTCGGACATCCGGCCCATGAAGCTTGTGTCAGTTGAGGATCTTGCTGCCACTTTCTCTCCCCCCCTCCACCTTTGGCTATCTCACATCCTGACACAGCCCTGTCTCTGCTCTACTATTCAATTTCTGGTATGATTGATGCTCTTGCCCCTGTCATGAGGATCTGTATGAAGTCCAAAGCCAAGTGCAATTCCTGGTATGACTCTGACCTAGCTACACTTAAACGTAAGTGTAGGTCGGCTGAGAGGAAATGGAGGACTTCCTGTTCATCCTCTGACAAACTGGCCTGTCGCCTGCACAAAGGCAATACCGACTCTCTGTTCTCACCAAGAAGAGAGTCCACATTCAAGCTCGTGCCTCTGTGGCATCTAACAACTCGGCCGAACTCTTTAAAATCTGCAAGGAGCTGGCCAACCCTGCTGCAGTCTCTACACCGCCTGTTGCCTCCCAGGCTCTTTGCAATACCCTTGCCTCTCACTTAATTTAAAAAACCCAGGACATCCTGTCCACCCTCTTCGCCCACACCCTTCCTCTCCACTCCACATCTGTGCTTGCTGACCCTCCTTTATCCCCTCCCCCCAACATCCTTCTCGTCCTTTCCTCTTTTCTCCACTGACAAGGTCGCTAGACAAGTCCGATCTATGAAAGCCTCATCAAAACAGGTTCATCCCTGTTCCTCTAAAACCATCAAGGACCACATTGACAACCTCGCTCCGGCCCTTGCTGATTTTTGTAACCACTCCTTTGCCTCGGGATCCTTCCCCTCCCCTCTGAAGCACTCCTTTGTGACCCTCTTCTCAAGAAAACCACAGCTGATCCTTCTTCTCCAGCTAACTATCGCCCAATGTCCATTACTCCCTTTCTTGGCAAACTCCTGGAAACGTTGGCCATCTCTCAGCTTAACCTTCATTCTAATTCTGTTGGCTGTCTCCATGACCACCAGTCTGGCTTCAGAGCTGCCAGAAGCATGTAAACTGCTCTCCTGGACATCCGTGAAGATCTGCTCTCCAACCTTGACTCTAACATTCCCTCTGTCCTCATCCTCCTCGATCTCTCTTCTGCCTTCGACACGGTCAACCATGCCATCATGCTCAACCGTCTCTGTGAAAACATGGGTATCACTGATCAGGCTCTGGCCTGGCTGACCTCTTTCCTCTCAGATCGACCCTCCCAGGTCCAACTTGGGTCCTTCCTTTCATCTATCTTCCTCTCTACCTGTGGTGTTCCCCAGGGGTCTAACCTCTCGCCGTGGCTTTTCAACCAATACCAGGCAACTCTCTCCCATTGCATTGCCACTTTCTGCTAAAATTTCCAGTGCTACGCTGATGACACTCTACTCATTTTCAGGCTGCCCTCTGCCACCTCCTCTCCCTCTCTGATCTCTGATTGCCTAACTGCCATTTAAGATTGGTGTGCTGCCAATGATCTTTGTCTGAATGCCAGCAAGACGGAGATCCTCCTCATCGGTACACCTTCACCATCCTTTCCCTTCACTCTCTGGCCGGCCTCCCTTGGCCCTCCTCCTAACCCCACCTGCGAGGCTAAGAACCTCGGGGTCATCTTTGACTCCACCCTTTCCTTCTCTGCCCACATCTCTGAGGTCTCTAAAAAGTCACATTTCCGACTGCACCTCCCCAGAGGTACTCTGCCTTTCCTCTCCTTCCCCAGAAGCTTATGGTATCCCAAGCTCTGGTTCTCTCTAGCTTGGACTATTGTAACAGCCTCTTTCTAAATCTACCTGCCTCTACTCTCTGCCCTCTGCAACTAATCCAGAGCAGGACTGTGAGACTTGTCCTTGTCCTCAAGCCCTGGGATCGTATCTCTCCAGCTCTGAAATCTCTCCATTGGCTCCCAGTGGATGCAAGGATTACATTCAAAACCCTCTGCATTGTCCACAAGGCTTTGTGGGGCCTGGGTCCAAAATACCTTCAGCTATCCCTGCGCAAATACCTCCCCTCTCGAGCTCTTCACTCCTCTACTTCCAACTCCCTCAGGGTCAGTCGTTTTTCAATGAAACAAGCTGGGGGTAGATCTCTGTCTTTGGCTGGGGCCTCCCTCTGGACCAGCCTTTGTGCCACTCTAAAACTTGAGGAGAACCATCTCCGGTTCCGGAAGCACCTCAAGACCTTCCTCTTTTCTTCTGCCTTCACTCCCCGTCTCCCCTGATGATCTGTTCTCTCTTGGCACCGTGCACCTGGCCACCCTCTGTCCTCCTGGCCCAGGTACCTGCTCACCCTGCCGCCCTCACGCACTGCCTCCGGGTCACCCCTTGCACTGGGCTCTGTATCTGTACCCATACAGCCCCCCCTTTTTCTTCCTGCACTTATCAGACCTACCCTGTCTGCTGCCTTAAACTTAGCACTTGCAAATTGCTGGCTGCACTAAAACTGTTTGTTGCCTTTATTATGTATGTATTGTTATTTATCTGTTTCTCCTCTGCTTCACACTTTCCACTTCTCCCCCCTTCCATGAACTTTTCCCCTCCCCCTCTCCCATGCACTTGCGTGTTCTTAATGTCTCTGGGCCTAGTAAGACCGCTCTTTTGTTCTCCCCTGTTCCCCTCCATTGCCTTGTCGCGTTCTGATACACTTGTGTACAAGCGCGATAGAAATAAAATATCAAATATCAAAAACAAAAATGTTATTTCAAGTGTGTGGTGCCATGTGGCCTGTCTGCATGGCATTGTCAAGGGCTATAGGGGTGTCCCCTGTGGTGTGGGCTGCCTGCGGGGCATAGGGAGGGTGGGAGGGCACACCAGCGAGGGCCCACACTGCCAAATCGCGTGTGAAACTCCTTGCGCACCCCAGGAATACGCATACCCCACTCGCGCCAGCCCATTCGCATGTGAAACTCCTCAAGCACCCCAAGAATATGCTTAACCCGCTCGCGCCAGGCCTATCATGTGGGAAACTCCTTGCACACCCCCGGAATACGCATACCCCGCTCACGCCAGCCCATTCATGTGTGAAACTCCTCGCGCACACCCGGAATATGCGTACCCCGCTCGCACCAGCCCTATCGCGTGTAATACTTCTCGCACACCCCTGGAATACGCATACCCCGCTCGCGCCAGCAGAATCGCGTGAAAAGGGCACCCGCTTACCCCCATATTCGTGCACCAGTGTGGTGATGGGCCACATGCACCCCCTGCAGGCAGCCCACACCACAGGGGGGTTCCTACAACCCTGGACATGCCCCATGGACAGCCCATCCACCCTCCCCATGCCCTGCAGGCAGCACATCCACTCTGACCATGCCCTGCAGGCAGCCCATCCACTCAGAACTACGTGAACGCCCGCTCCAACCCCAGACATGCCGGCGCCTCGACAACTTTCCAACCCGCAGTTTACATTTGTTACCTTCTCCCCTGACACCTCACAACACAAGTCACATAAACCAATCATGGGGCTAGCCTGTCTCTGCTCTCTGACCTTCCTTATCGATTGGCCACTTTACAGTTTTATGGCCAGGGGTCTTGGGCTGGTCAGTGCACTGAAATGTTTGTGTGCGGGCTCGAGGGTCTTGGACTGCTATAATTTAGAGATCTGGATTGGTGAAGGCATAAAGCCCTCACCCCCCTTCTCGTGGCATAGCTTTTCAAATGTCACATTCTTTCTGGGTTGCATGCACTAGTGATAAGGCACAATAAAGAACTATGTGTCTTCAGGGAATTATCCTTCTGTAGGGCTGCCAGGGCTGCAAGCAGAAAATGCATGCACACCCTTCTAACCCTCAGGACGGGATTGTAAGCGCACTGACATAGCTATCGAACTAGGCCTCCCTTTCTAGACGGCGTCTAACTTCTAAAATGGAGTTTCATTGCACACATGATACTACTACCAAAATTCACTAAATTTCCCCTACAGTCCAGCTCCTATGGGTGACCCCTCTTGCCCCACCACTCTTCTTCTACAATCGCCTCATCCTAAATCGCAGAGGTGCCTGGGACTTCCACTCCTGCTCTCAATATATGCCTGCCTTCTTGTTGCTGCTACCCAACACAAGTTGCTCTCTGCAGATAATATTAAGCGGCCAAACGTCACCAAAAGGCTGCAATTACCCAATATGTGTTTTTTGATTAGTATAGTTTTGAATGCATGGCCTAGCACTACTCTGTGAAAACCTCCTATAGGATGTAATGGCTTTATTAACCATATACAATAAAGGTTAGTATATTTTACAAAAGCCCTTCCCATGCACATACTCACAAATTATCTTCCAAAATGAGTACTGCCATGCCACAAACCCACCAGATGCAAGGTTGTAGGTCTTTCACATTTGTTTTTTACAGCGATCACAGGTCTAGGTGCTGTCCCAGCTTACATTTTTGAGACCTGCCACTACTATTGATGACCTCTTGTTTTTCCTGTCCAACCATTTTTACTTTCTGAAAACATTCAGAAAGTAGAAAGCAAAAAATCTAAAATATTGAGGAAATCAAGACTTGAAGATTAAAATAAAACCCACAACATACTTATTTAACAAAGGGTAAACAAAAATCAAAACACACAAAAGTGAGCTTTGCTCAATGGTCAAAACACTAAATTGACTTCACCCGCCTCTCCATTTGTCACCCACTATAGTTTACTCCAGTTGTCGGCCAGCACTGCCTCACACACACACTCTATCAACCTGACAATTTCCAAAAAGAAACATTAAGACCCAGAGTTTCTTGAAAAATTAAGAAATGGGGTCTTTAAACATCTCACTTTAAACCTCACACTCAGCCGCAGCAACAAACGTGGGAAATGCGGTACAGCAAGAGCTCGCTATCTCATGGCACAGCCCTCCCTCCATGGCCGTCATGAGATCCAAAATGAAACGATTTCAGAGGAGCACACACTGCATTGAGTCCTTTTTTGGTTGCATTTGCCAGTTGAAGCAGTTTGTAGCGTTTTATCTGCAACCATTTTGCACTGGCTGCAGCTTGTACTCCAAGAAGCTGCAGAGAAGTAAAGAAGACAGATGCTGAGCTGAACAATTTCAAATTGGGTGGAATGTTCTTTAGGCTCTTGGTGGAGATGTAGTTTCTGCTGGACCTTTTCTTCCTTGTTACCTTGCGTTTGTTTGTTGGTGTTTCTGCTGGTGCTTTATCATTAGAAGTGAACAACTAGTGGTATCAAGTCTGCATGGGGCACAACCAAGGTAGGATTATGGAGGGTTACCAGTGCGCATACCCCCTTCCAGTCTGGTGATAGCTGGGCATGTGGTCTTGCTCCACACGCCCACCAGATGTCCATCACAGCTGCAGTCCCCTTTTGCAATGATGCAATGTCCATCATCCTTCTGCAACCAGTATTCATCCCCAGCATTATTGTTCCATTTGCTCTGAAACACAAATAATACTGTGTGAGCTGCTTTATGTTTTTCTAGACATAGGTTTTGTTAATCCATGTTAAAGCATTTACATAACTGTTCCAAATGTTCTTACATCCTGTATTTATTTTCTTAACCACCCTTTCAACCAGTCCTTCTGCGTGGCACTGTGCCATTCCCCTTTCCCACTTTCCATTGGGAAGCACCGAACTCTGGTTTTGCATCAAGGGTCTGGTGTGGCACCATGGCACATCATACCCCGTGGAGTTCTTACAGTATATTCTTTTATGGTCAGTGGGTACCTGTTTTCCCTTTTGTGCCCCCTCTGCTACATAGTCCCAGAACCAGGGGCTTACTCTTCTCCCCCTGGGCCATGCTTTCTAGTTGTATGAAGTTGTCCTCGTACACCTCCCTCCCCCTCATCAATCAATTTTATTGTACTGTATGCACCTGGAACATACAACTAGTCCTGCATAAGGCCATATGTATAAGACATCCTCTCTCTTCTGCTGTCACCTCTTGTGGTAAGAATTGCTTCTGCGTTCCTGTGAGGTGTGGAATGAGTGAGCATACATAGTATGTACCATTGGTGCTCCCTCGCACCCACCTTCTTCATTTCCCCATAACATCAATGTTCTCAGGCCAGGTCCACTCCCTCCCCCAACAATTCTGTAGAATTCTTTTGGGCTAGTTATACTTTGCATTGTGTGTTTCTCCCTATGATGGCCCCAGGTTATCCTTATGTGCTAAATGCCAGAAAAGAAGAAGGAGACAGAAAACCAAGATGCAGAACAATACAACACTTTTTACATTTACCCCACTCTTCTCTTCAATCCCACCCCCTCTTCCTTGTCCTTGTCCATCCTTAATCTCTTTTGTAGATCTTCTGTAACACATTATTATAGTACAAATTGTTAATGTAATTTGGCTAATACTTTCCATCAAGTGATTCCTCGTTTTCCCGATCTGCTGCTGGTATCTCAACAAACGTTTGTGTGATGGATCCATGCACGTCGTTCTTTTATTTTCACTGCCACGGGTGTGGAAAAGACCACTTCAAAAAGACCACAAAACTGAGGCTCCTTCTACTTTCTCACCGTGTTTCGAATAAGCACTGTGTCCTCTGGACAAAGAGGCTGTCTTTGTGGAAATGCTTGGTGTGCTTGTGCACACTCTTCAATGTTGGTTGGCTCACTTGTACATTGATGAACCTGGAGGGAGATGTATTGAAGCAAATTGGCCATCTCAATTAGTTTTTCATTTCATTTCCAAGGATGTCTGAGCTAGGGTTAGCACCCAAAATTGAATGTGAAGGAGGGACAGGCGCGTGCATGCTCTTCCCCATTGCAATTTCATGTAGAGTCAGCTGGTGATCCGCAGAAGGTGAATTTCGAAGGGCAAAAAGTGCAAGAGGAAGGCAAAAAAGCCAATTTCGGCACACAGTAGTTGTTAGATTAGCCAAGTGTTCCTTTAGTAATCCACTCATTCTCAGCACAATCCCATTCGCCTATGGCCGATAAACCGTGCAAAGTTTGATTTTGATCCCTAAGAGACAGGTTATCTCCTCAAAGAGATTGTTGATGAAGTGTTGGCCATTATCTGACCCTAGTTCCTAACATAAACCTCATCTTGGGAATACTTCCCTCACTAGGAACTTTGCAGGGGATTTTGCGCCATTCTTTGCACAGGGGCATGCATCAAGCCAGCGGGAACATGGACAGACCACTACGATTAGGTCCCTGTAAGAGGCACATCTTTCTTGCATGTCAACATAGTCGATATTCAAGTGCCGGATGGGCCCTCCTGGGTGTGGTATTGTTCCCCTCAAAGTTTTTAAAGTGTGGCCATCCAGAAACTGTTTGGAAACCATACATTTTCCCAAGAACTCATGTACTCGCTCATGCATGTTTGGAACGTACCATCCCTCACTTAGCTCTGCAGCCGTGCTTTCTTTGGATGCCTGGGTGAGGAAATGCAGCTGTTCTAAAGCTTCATTTAATTATCAATGTTCTGGGCATCACAAGCTTCCCTGTGCTATTCTACTGTCAAATCAGATCAGTTGGTGACAGTGAACATCCTCTTTTTATCCATAGTTATTTTCCTCTTTTGGTACTCCTTCTTGTCATTCGATTGTGTGTACTATGGGGATTGTGTTACAATGTTCCTCCCTTTCTTGCTCACCGCTCTTCTTCCTTTCTGCCGTGATGAGTGGCACCTTTTCCCCACACCTATGGTATCTATGAACTCCCCCTCCCTCTGGTAAATATGCTACTGCATTTGCTGCTCTGTCAGCCATTTGATTCTCCATTGATACCCTGTCTAGTTTTTCTGTATGTGCGGCGCATTTTATTATCGCCATATCTACTGGAACTTTTAGGGCCTCAATTAATTCTTTTAGTAGTTTGCAATATTGTATGGGGGACCCGTCACTTCTTTTGAATCCCCTACTTTCCCACTGTGCCAGTCCTAAAGGGATAGTTGACATGACATAGGCAGAGTCAGAAAAGATGTTTGCTGCATGCCCTTCCATCATTTTTAGTGCCCTCATCATCACCACTAATTCTGCTGACTGTGATGAATAATGCGAAGGTAGTCACTGCTGAGATGCTATTGCATATTCTTTGTTTATGCAGCACACTACTGCTGCACCAGTATGTCTCCTTCCTGTCTATGGGTTAGCAATTGATGACCTGTTAATATAGACAATGTCTGCTCCTGCTATTTCTTCCTTTTTTACCTGTATGTTCCCTTCCGTCCTGTCCATGTCTGCTGCACAATCATGTATATAATCCCCTTCTTGTATTGGTTCTGCTTGGTAGATTGCTGGGTTTGCAGCGTTTGTAAATGTCAGAGTGGGGTCAATACACAGCACTATTTGCCACTCCATATTGTCATCGTCTGTTCCACACAGAATCACCATGTCTTTGTGTTTTACTGCTTCTTCCAGCTGTAACACAATTGTTTTCCCCTTTAAGTCATCCTTCGGGCACTGTGGTCTGAATAGGAATCCTGAAGCCAGTCAGAACACCTACCCTTGTATTCCTGGGACCCATCCTAGCAGAACTTCAACCCAGTACAGGAACATAATGTGGTATAGTGGCTGCGCGTGCAAGATGCTTTGCGTGTGTGCTACCAAGAGAAAAGCTACTACCTGAGCATAGTATGATATGATAGGTTAAGTCATTTAGAACACGCCTGTACACATGTGTTTCTAGGAGCCACAAGACAACGAAGGGACGACAGAGGGAGGAGACAAGCGATCTTACTATGCAGTATGTCATTCAGATCATGCAAGTGTGAGAACGGGAACTGCAAGCAGGGAAAGTGCAGAGGGGGAAGAGGAAACAGGGTAGCATTGCATTAAGTAAGTGCAACCAGGGCAGAGCGGCTCTGGGTAAGTGCCAGGAGACAAGGGACTGTAGAAGTTGCAGTTACAGCCCTTAAATGCATGGGAGGCCCTGAGGCAGTCCAGGGGAGACTGATCAAGAAAGAGCCTGGGCCCAGTAGGTCAGGAAGGTCAGCAGAGGAGGGAGAGCGAGAAAGCAGAGGAGAAAATGAAAGTTTTAAGCTGCTTCTGGAACTTCAGGTGGTCCGGCTCAAGTTTGAGAGGGCCAGGGAGGCCATTCCAGAGGGAGGCACCTGTGTAGGAGAGAGATCTACCCCCATTCGCTGCCTGGAGAAGGGTCTGACCATTAGAGAGTTGAAGGTAGCTGAGCGAAGGGCTCGAGAAGGAAGGTATTTAGAAGAGAGCATTGGATGTAGTGTGGCCCCCGGCCCCATAGATAATGCAGCAGGTCTTGAACTAGATCCTTGCAGCCACCGGGAGCCAGTGGAGAGAATTCAGGGCTGGAGAGATATGGTCCCTGGGCTTGAGGCCAAGGATAAGTCTTGCATTCCTGTTCTGGATTAGTTGCAGAGGACAGAGAATAGCTGGAAGGCAGATTGAAGAAAAGTCTGTTGCAGTAGTCCAGCCTAGAGAGAACCAGGGCTCTGGAGACAGTGAGCTTCTGGGGGAAGGTGAGGAAGGGAAGAGTACCTTTGAGGAGGTGAAGCTGGTAGTGGAACTTCTTGGCGACGTCCGAGATGTGAGGAGACAAAGAGAGAGTGGAGTTGAAGATGACACCAATGTTTTATGCCTCACAGGAAGGTGAGGGTAGAGGGTCCAAGGATGGTGGCCAGAGCAAGAAAGAAAACACAGGAGCAAGGGTCACAATGAGAAGGATCTCCGTCTTACTTGCATTAAGGCAGAGATTGCACGAAGCACACCAATCCTGAATCATGGATAGACAGTGAGGAATGAGCGAGAGAGGAGAGGAGGCTGAGGGGACCCTGAAGGAGAGCTGAGTGTCATCTGCATAACACTGAACATCTAAGGAGAAGGTAGAGATCAGGTGGGCCAAGTAGAAGTTGAAAAAACAGGTTGAGAGGATAGAGCCCTGAGGAATGCCATAGGTGGAGAGAGAGGTGGCAGAGAGAAAGGAACCAAGTTGGACCTGGTAGGGGTGCTCCAAGAGGAAAGAGGACAACCACTCAGTGCCTGATCATGATGCCCAGATTCCCACAGAGTTGATTGATCAGGATGGTGTGTTTGACCATGTCAAAGGAAGCAGAGAGATCAAGGAGGATGAGGACAGAAGGAATGCTGGAATCTAGGTTAGAGAGCATATCTTCACGGGTGGTCATGAGAGCAGTTCCCATGCCTCTGGCTGCTCTGAAGCCTGACTGATGGTAATGGAGACAACCAACAGATTCAGTGTGAAGAGTAATCTCAGAGATGTCCAGCTTTTCCAGGAGTTTGCCCAGGAAAGGGTTGATAGAGATTGGGCAATAGTTATGAGTACTTGAGGAGAGAGGGGAAAGTTCCAGTGGTGACAGAATGATTACGGATATTGGCCATGGTTGGAGCAAGCCTCTCAATATGGCCCCTGGTGGTTCTGGAGGAGCCGGGAGCATCTGTTTGGACAAAACCTTCATAGATCAGACTTGTATAGAAACCTTGTCAGGTGTTGTCAGAGGGAAAGAGGAGAAAGGAGGAGAGGAGGGAGAGTTGACCAAAGGGGGGCAAAGAGAGGAAGAGGGAGAGGAAGAGAAAGAGGAGATAGAGGACAGAATGTTCTGAGTTTTTGAGGTGAAGTGAGTGGCCAGAGCCATACAGAGGGCCTGGGAGGGTACAGGAGAGGTAGAGACTGCAGCAGGATCGGCCAGTTCCTTGCAGATTTTAAAGAGTTTGCCAATGTTGGTAGAGGCCGCAGCAATGCAGGCTTGAATGTGGACTCTCTTCTTAGACAGGACAGAGAGTCTGTATTGCCTTTGGAGGGCGGCAGGCCGGTTTGTCAGAGGATGCGCCCGAGGCCCTCCACTTCCTCTCAGACACCACGCACTTGCATTTCAGGATTGTGAGGTTGTAGTCATACCAAGAGTTGCGGAGGTATGCTTCAGTCGGATTCTCATGACAGAGGCAAAGATGTCCAGAGTGTTGGAGATAGATAGGTGCAGATTAGAGATGGTTGTTTCAGAGTTTAAGTTAGCTGCAGGAGTGGGAGGAGCAGAGAAAGTAGAGGCAAAAGCATCCACTGACACACGATCCATGGGCCGAATGGCCACAAAGGTAGATGGCAGAACTGAGGAGGCTTTGCCTGAGGGATAGAGAGTTTCAGTTAAGAGGATAGTAGAAAGTGGTCAGTCCAAGAGAGAGGAGTGGTAAGAGGGTTAGAGAGGGGGATGTCTGAGGAGATGAGAACATACAAATTATGTTCGGCAGAATGTGTCGGACCAGAGAGTAGAACGAAAAGAGAGCATGTCGCAGAGGTTGTGGAAAAGACAGAGGAGGGATAAGAAGCATCCAGGTGCATGTTGACGTCTCAGAGGAGGAGAAGATGAGAGGTAGTGGCAAGGAGAGAAGAGGAGAGGTCAGCCCACCCTGAGAGGAAGACGGCAACCTGGCCAGGTGGCCTGTAGATAGTGGCCAATGTCAGAGAGAGGCCAGGAGAGATAGAGAGCATGTAGACCAGGCATTCAAAGGAGGAGTAGGCCTGCGTAGGAATGACGGATGCAGGGATCCACTCAGGAAAGAACCAAGCTACTCCATCTCCTGGTCAGTTGGTTCTGGGCTTGGACAGGATCTTGTAGCTATCAGGAAGGAGAGTGTCAAAACTCATGAAAGAGCGGCCCGTGAACCATGTCTCGGTGAGGGCGAGGACATCCAGGTCAAGTTCTTCAAGGAGGTGACAGCTGTCAGAGGAGTGTTTGACAGTACGTCACAAAAAGGGGTAGCCACCTAACAAAGTTGAGGCATACTATAACTTTGGTATGTAGTTAATTATATTGAAATTGGTGGTGTATGCAAAAATTCACCAATGATTCATCCTAGCGATGTAATCTAAAACCCCCTGGGGGGTGGACAAGACAATATAAATTGTATTGTATGAGTGTGCTCTATATTATTAAGAGAAACTGCTTTTTTGAGGTGCAGTTTTTATTATTATTGCACACCGCTTTCTTTATCAAAACAGCAAAACACAAAATACGGTGTCCTGATAAAATTGAAGAAGCAAGGAAAAAAGGGTACAGACAGTGATAGAGCATCAGTCTCAAACCTGTCCTGTAAACAAAGGAATAAAGGAACCAAAAAGCAAAACAAAGACTGAATTATGATAATAAACTTTTGACCAATATCTCCATAGCATCATCACTTGAGTGGAAAATTCTTTACCGAAAACAGCAGGGGCATCAATGATAAGAGATACATTTACATCAATTACAAAAAAATACCCTGTTTGGGGGATGCTACAGCAAGAGCAAAGCAGGACAGACTGGTGAATGTTAGTAAATGGTGTACATTTGAATATAGGTCAAGAGCAATTGTTCTTGCGATGTCAGTTATGAGTCCTATACAGTTGTACACTGATTTTTCAATCTATGAGTGACCAATCCTCAGTCAGTCAGGAGTGTTTGACAGCAGAGTGAGAGTTGAGAGTAAATGCTGGAACGTGGAGCACACCATCCCACTCTCTGTGAATGATATGGTTGCATTCAGTTTGCTGAGCAGGTCTCTTCCCAAGATGTTGATGGGTGTGTCTTTGCGATACAGTAAGGGAGCTACGAGTTGTGTCGCTATAGTTAATGGTAAATCATTTGTTACTGGAACCACAACCACCACCCCAGAAAAGCCCTGTGTATTCATCACTTTGTTAGATAATGGGAATCCCCTGCCCCATGTGCAGGATTGGTTTGCTCCTGTATGTATGAGAAACGAGAACTCTCTTGGTCCTATTTTCACTTTTACCTCGGGTTCCTCCTCAGGGTCATCAGTTACTGCTAGGACTGAACACGCTCATACTTTCTCTGGGTCTCCCTATTGCTGTGTGCTACTCGGTGGGAAGGGGAAAGGGTTCCCTCTGACCATGCTCACTCATGTGTAATGGGGCCCCATGCTTTGCCCTAGCACCAATGTGGTTCCACCTGCTACTGCGGGTAGCTCAACCATCGCTGGCACAGTTATCCCACTGTCAGTTGTCCTTCCTTGGGACTGCACTCCTCCCTGCTGTACTGACACCTATGCTGATTGTATCTGCCCTGGAGGACACTGCTTCTGCTGCCACTGGAGCCCCTGCTGTTGCGCTACTTGGATTGCCTGTGCCTGTTGTATAAATGGACATGTGTGTGCCACGTCTCCCATGTTCTAACATATGTAGCATGGTCCAAAAATCCTGCATCCTGTTCCTCGATAACTCCCTCTTGACCCGTTGTGAAAACCTCTTTGCTATAAGAAAGTATCCCCTGTGCATGTAATTCCCTTGTGGTGGTGTTCCCCATTGTGGTCCATACCATGACTAAATGTACTCTCCCTATTGTGGTGTTTGTCCTGTGAGAAACCCTCCCTGTGGTGCTGGCACCACGGCGGCAGCAGCTGGCACTAACAGCGCTCCTTCCATGGTGTATTTGGCCAGTATATTTGTACTCATTTTATTTCTGCCTTCGCTGCATTCTCGGCTGCCTCCCTCTCACTTTCCTGCTTCCTCTTTCAGCAATGTACTATTGTTGCTTGTATTTCAGCCCAGTCCTTAGCTTCTATACCCACTGCCTTATCCAAGGAAGTGTGTACTTTTGTTGGCAGCCCTTTTACTAGTATGTGATAGAACAATGGTATGCATTCATCCAAGGCCCCTTCGAGTTGCATGGGTCCATAAATCCTGGATTGCTTTATATATTCAGCTGGATCATCGTCACCTTTCATTTTGTAAGCCACCACTGTCCCCGGGTCGTAGCGGTCTGGATGCATGCATCTTAGAACCTCCCAGGCATGCGCTTGACAATTATTAAATGGAGCTCTGTCGTGAGCAGTGGTGCTCAATTTCACTCCTTTATAGCCAGACGGATTCCAAAATGTGTCTGCCTGTTCTCCTATAATTGCGGCAGACAAACTTTTCCTATCCCCTATGGCCAGCGTCACTCTGCTGTATTTTTCTCGGGTTCCTGTATCCATTTCCTGGCCCCAGCTACGAGGGAGGGCAAGCTGGTCCATTGTTTGCCAGGGCACATAATGGGCTCCACCTCGTCCCTTTTGTAGAAACGGCATTACCTGTGTCTAGGATCCCGTCCCTCCCTCTCTGACAGCTTGTGGCTTGTGTAACAGCATGTTTACCTTTCCTGTCCTATTAAGAAGGTGGACCAGTCCCTGTCACAACCGTCACTGTCCTGTAATTTCTGCTCTTTTCTTCCCCTTCTCCTAAGTTTTTTGGGTGTCCATTTCTCACTGTACCGTCACTCTATTCGTCTCCTAACAACCCTTCATCTGAGGCTGCATATTCCTCATCCCCTTTATCATTTTTCTTAGTTTCTTCCGCTTCATCCTCCCCATGAAATTTGAAGTGTATTCTTCCTGATAGCCATTCTCCCTTATCCCCCTTGCTCTTCCTCCTCACCTTTTCCTCTAACACCCGTTCTGCTTCACTGAATAACGCATTCACCTGCTGACACGTATTGTTTTTTATATCTGCTAGACATTTTCAAAGCCCTTCATGAGCATCTCCTCTCTTTGTGCGTCTTTCTCTTTTCCCCCATTTGTTTTCCCCGGATTTCCCTTTGAGGTTTCCCACCGAGGGTTAATATATCCTACAGCTTGGTGCAAAGTGGGATATAACCCATAGGGCAGGTGTGATGAGCTTTGTCCACCTTCTTATATTGTCTCTTCTTCTGCTTTTTTCATTTTTCCCCTTTAGTCTCCTCATATAATTTCCAGAGACCCAATATGTTTTGCCTGCTTTTTGGCTTAGAGCCTTTATATTTCGTTAATAGGTAGGAGAAAATATTCTCTACTATCATACTGTCAAATGTCCCTTCCCATGGCATGCATAGAAACACTGCCCTGTAGTCTCCCCTACTCACTGAAATGTATATTTCAATAGTTTATCGTGATACTGGGGAAATTTACGGCACATGTGGTCTCGGGGGCTGTCCACATAAGCCATTATGTCCTTTCTTTTTATTCTGCTACCCTGTGTTCCCACCTCCTCCTGTTTTCGCAACTATTTCCCTTTTCTATTTCCAATCACACCTGTCAACGTTCACTCTGGCCCTCTCCACAGACACTACAAGACACTCCACTCATTTGCAATGCCCTCTCCACAGGCCTGACTGCTCACTCAATGTTAGTACATGACAGCCCTCTCCACGGGCTCACCATTCCCTATGTTAGCGCAAGAATATCCAGTGTCTAACCATGTATCACAATCACCCTCCTGCTGTTTAAATGCAAAAGCCTGCTATTTTACACTAGATATCTCTTGGTGGTGACTTGTCCACCACCAGCCGTCACCAGCGAAGGACTTGAACAACCGCACGTGTGTCCCTCTCTTCACAAAAAAAAACACAATTTGTACCCCAATGGCGCTCAGGACCTGGCAGACCTTTCTAAAGTAGGCATCTGCAGAGCCTCCTCAGTGATGCAAAGTTAACAGGTCTGCGGTTGCCAGACTTGCGCCCCCAGGGAGTGCGGCCTGAATACCCTCAGCGGTCCCTGGAGGACTGAGAGATCTTGCTGGGGCTCCAAAAGTGTAGTCAGGGGTCCACCAATTAAAGCATATCAAAAACCACATACTCAAAAAGTAGAGAAAACACCATACAAGAAGCAACACTGTTCATTACAGCTGGGTGAGCACAAATCAAACAGAACAGTGGATAGGCCATGATCGAAAGGCTGATATCTGAATGGAATATGAACAGTAGTTTTATACCAAGAAATACAATGGTCGGAAATCCATTGAAACACTTGCAAGTTGGAGAATTCACTTTTTCTATGTTTCCCAGGGGTTTCATTGGTTCATAGACATCACATCCTCAAGAATGTATGTTGATTAGTGAAACATAATTGAAGCAAACAGTTTAACAGTTTCCCATTACAATGCCTCCCCATGTGGTACCAAATTTATTCAAACCCACCCGGGAACAACTTGTTATTACTGAAGTAACATTTGTGCTGACCACCAGAACTTTAATACACTGCCATTGGTCAGCACCATTGAGAACAGAACACGAGACACCCTGCAGCTGGTGGGAAAGGGGACATTCATACCATACCTGCTGGATAATGACATTCATGAACTCAGTAGCAGATACTTTGGGGATGGCCACCTCCCCAGAGCTCAGGAACTAACTGTCTGGTTGGTTCTCCCAGGAACACCACTCCGTCCAGTGTTCCTCTCCCACAGCCGATGGGCATCAGCAGTCATGTGACCAGCACACTGGTACAGAGCCACCCTACCTATTGCCATGTAGGATGCCTAGTTTGGCTGACAGCGCTGTAATTACATCACCCAGTTCTAGTTATGTTGGCTTTCTCGTGATGATCAGCTTGAGCCCTGCCCCCCCTTTTGCAGATCCCTGTCGTACTGGTCACGAGTTTCAGATCGAGGTTTCCCAGGTGCAGCCCACCCGAGGGATTTCCTACCACATGTGTCTATGACGGTGCTATTTATACCCTTCCCCGTCTTTAGCTAATCATAGGGCAGTGTCTTTGGACTGTGTGTGCACCCATCGCATGTACAGGGCCTCTGTGTCTTAGAAACAGGGGTCGAAGTGCATGAAAAGAAGTAGTGGTATGTTCCCTGCTGGCCTGCCTCACGCCCCTTCAACCCCATCGCCACATCCCCTCCCACACATAATACAAACCCTGAAACAAATGCACCTGATGTTTAAGGGAACGTTCAGTGCAGGGCAGTGAAGTGCAAGTTTCAACTTATCCCCACACATTTATTTTAAAGCTAAACTATTATGGAACGATTTCTTTGTAAAATAAAAGTGTAGGAACAGTAAAACTTAATTTAAAAAAGTAGAGGAGCTCTGCTCCCAACCACTCCCGCCCACTTCGACCTCTGCTTAGAAAACCTGGGTCATTTCCGATATAGCCCCCCTCATCCTTAATGCGGCAGTTGGTAGGTGGGCCCCCCTGTCTGGCGCTGAATTAGCCCCTTTCATACAAGTCTAATGTGCCTTGTGCCATCAAATGATTGCAGCGTTACTTTGCATCAGCGCAGCCATTGTGGAGCTAGTCGTGTGCGCTTCCTGTAAGCCCCGATGACTTGTGCTCTAAGGTTTTGAATGAAGGGAAGCAGCGCGATTGTGTGCTTCTTGTAATCTGACGGCCGGGCTAGGTGCAATAGGAAATGGTTCAGAAGTTCCCTCCTGGCTATCAGGCTCGCCTGGCTGCAAGCTGTCTGCTGGCTTCTTCCTTCCCCAGCGCCATTAATAAGTGTAGGAGTCGTATTTATGGAAACTGTTCTTCCACGCTTGCATGGCTGATAACGCCTTTCCCGAAAATCCAACACGAAGAAAGACTTTCATGTGTACACAATAGCGGCGATGCCGAACGGTTCTTACCGACAACTCCTTCAAAGCGAACTTGTTCCCCAGATAAGTGATTGGAACAAGATAGAGCCATGAAAAATTCCACATTTAGCAGGTGTGGGTGCCCGCTTGCATGCACGTGCTCCACTTGTCCCAGGTTTCATTATTAATTCAAGTCGATTTCGGAAATTGATTCCATAAAACCATACAACGGGATACTAAGCCGTACACACCATATTAAAAGTGCAGGTTAAAGCATTTCTATAAAAGCAATTCATCAGGAAGCATCACAGGTGTGAAATACACAGAATGGCAAGGGTTATAACCTTGGTGGGTGCCCCCATGGGGATGCTTCTGATGTTTAATGTTCATTTTGAAAAGCATAGTAAGGATCCTGCACTCAGAGGAATATCGGCCAATAGTAGATGATAAAGTGCAGGTTTGCATTGATTAAAGGTTTTTAAAGAGCTAAATACAGGAATTAAGTAACGTTTTTGCAATGTGGCCCAAGCAGGCGGAAAAAAAAACAGAAATGAAACCAACCCTCATTTGGTGCATCACATAATAAACCACCACAGCTGTGCGAAGGTGCAGGTGGCCACTTCGCTGTAACGCATATTAATGTTTACGTTTAGGCCTTATTAGGAGTTTGGCCAGATGTTAAATTCACATGTTTTCCGTTAAAAAAGTTACTTAAGTTCCCTTTCTTCTCTATCCATCAAACGTCTTAATATAAAGTCATGTTTGATCTTGACAATGCACTAAACACTGATGGTGTTTGCCTCAAGAACCACGCGTAGGTCGAACCTACTCAGATCCCTGTCACTGCTGTAATCCACCCCGGCCTCAAAGAGCACTACTGTGCATGGAGTTCACTATCATTATGCTTGCCATAATGTGAAGCACCTTGCTGCTACAGCGCCCCAAATTCCAGCTGTGTTAGGTTGTCTAAAATGCCTTAGTGCGACTGTCATGCCAGGCTTTGTCATAGGTGGAGTGTTCGGCTAGTCTAAACCTAATCCTAATTACACCTACGGATTGTCTTCTTTGCTTAAACTCTTGTCATACAAATGCCATACGTATGCCTGGTCTTCATGTAACCTGCTTCATACTGTACAGGTTATGTATGATCTGCTGCGTGATTGTGAGTGCTGGTGGAAAATAAAGTTGAGTTAAAAAAAAAGAGAAAAAAAGAAGAAAGAGCATTGATATTAGAGAAACACTGTTCGATATGATAGAGCCATGGGATTATCATAGGCAAAGCCTATGATGCTACAATGTGCTTCAGAATGGTTCTAATGAGAATAGCTTGCTTATCAACCAAGATTATCAGCCACACCAGAAGTGGTCCAAACGCTAATGCATCCTAATTCAGAAACAAGGAATATTGAGTTCCATGTGGATGTAACCTTCGGTGCCGAAGAAACATGGCCCAAAGTGTTCTTCAAATGGCCATTTTGCTAGATGCCCAACCCAGAGTTATTTAAAAAGCCCCAAATTCCGAAGCTGTTTTTTACAATGCTTGTGGTTTGGCCTGATACTCTCTTTAGAGCATCCTCATGTGCTGAGTCTTATACATTCCTCTGAAACGCCATATACAGCCTAATGTCTGCCTAGTCCGTGCAGCAAGTTTTTCTAAGGGGTTTATTACCATTTAAGCTTTTTGAAAAACATGCTCCCAAATAGTCGTAAGAATCAACTACAGGCAACCTTTTATTATTAGCCAAAAAAAATAGGGGGCCTGGGGTATAATTTCGATATGTAGTGCACACCATTGTCGCATATTTTGTATTATTCAGAGACCGATCAAGCCCCTACATACGTTCTGAGTGGTCATCAATAAGCCGCTCCAATGACTGAGGAAGTGTCCCGAACAACAACACTGTATCATCAGTATAAGCCAGTAAAGCAATAAACCTACGGCCAAGAGGACTAACATTGGCTTCGCAAGAATTCGGGTGTTCGGTTAGAATTAGATCATTAATGTGAAAAGAAAATAATATGTGGGTTAAACCACAGCCTTGCCTTAGACCACTTACACAGAAACGACAGTGCCGCGACCATGAATATCAGAACAAACACAAGCTTTGTTGTACATAAAGTACTATGTATTTGCCAATTGTATGTCTCTAGGCATCACTACATCGGCACTTGCAGGCACTGGACCAGCTCCTTTTTTTCACAACTCGCCTAGTCTCTTTATTTGCTGTGTAATCTAAGATCACGCATTGATGTTGGACCTGACCTGGAAGCTACACAGACTTACAGCACGGTGTCAACCATATTTCCACGTTACTCAACTGCCAAAACTACTAAACTAGGTTAGCCACAACTCTAACCAACTAGTTAGCAGCACAATGTGTACTTGGTATAACTTGCTTCTCATATCCCACCGCATCATATCTCTACTAAATATGTCACTAAATACAGCCCTACCATGTCCCTTGTTAGACAGAAACCGTAGACTGCACACCAGACTACCTAGAATATATGAGCCTAGAGCTAATAAAGTAAATGTGAATAGCACTAATGGACCTATTAAAGACTTGCACACTAACCTACCTATGGGCCCTGCCCCTAAGTCTCACCTACACAATCATCTGCCATCTACCAACCATCATGGTAAGGAGGCACTACGCCCTAGCTTAGTCAACCACATTACAAGCGCAAAAACTATGAATATTACTGGAGCCCTAATTAATCCAAGGTCTCTAGTGGCACATGCCACAGAAATAAATGACCTACTAGCCTCGAACAACTTGGACTTCTTGGCCATTACAGAATCATGGCTCCACAAGGCAGCTAGCCCATCTCTCATGCTTGCTATCCCAGACAGCTATCATATTTTAAGAATGGATAGACCTAATGCAAAAGGGGGTGGTATAGCTATTATAGCTAAATTAAGCCTCAAACTAAGACTCAGTACAGTTCAACCGTTCAAATCCTATGAGCTACTCACAGCCAAGCTACCCATTACCAACAATCGAACCCTAACCATCCACCTGCTGTACAGGCCCCCAGGCCCAATTGGCACATTTGAGGATGATCTGTCGAACCTGCTTTCTAACAATACGAAAGAATCTTCACAGATATTAGTGTTAGGTTACTTTAACTTAAGTTTTAATGACCTAGAGGATAAACATGCACCAGTGGTAGCAGCCACACTGACTGAGCACGGCTTTACCCAAAAAGTGCATACCCCTACCCATATCAAAGGCAGAATCCTTGACTGGATAGCCGACCTAAACTGTTCATCCACTGTTCTGAATATAACCCCTCAACCTTGGACGGACCATTATCTGATAGATTTCACAATAAAATTAGACAAATCAATGCCTAAAGCCGTGGCCATGGCCCTCCGCTACTTACAAGATGCAAAAATAAATCACAGTCGACAATCTAATGCCACTACTCATGCCCTCTCTTAACTCTATCTCCATGGATGCCGACCCTAACCTCTTAGTCGAGGCCTATAACAACACTATGACCAAAGCTCTAGACACCATCGCGCCAACCAAACTCCGAAAAAGTAAAACAAAGGCCCACCTGAACACTTGGTTTACCCCCCCAACTCAAAAAGTTAAGACTCAAAAAAAGAAAATTGCAAGCTGTTTGGAGGCATTCCCCCTCTGAAGACAACAAAATACAACTAAATCAACTAGCTAAAAAATATAAGAACGAAATAATTAATACAAAAAAAAATGTCTTTAATGAAAGAATTGCAAAAGCTAACTCTAACACCAAGGAGCTTTTTGTGATCCTCCGGGAGCTCGAATCCCCCATACCTGCTGTAGATAACATTGTAAAAGACAAACAGTGGAGCACGAATATTCAAAATGCACTTACTAACAAAATAATCTCACTCCAAACTAAAATAATAAAAAAGAAAGCATCTCTGATACTAAACACAACCACTACTACCCCATTGCCTATACCATTGCCCATAACCCCGAATGTGGTAACTCCTTTCAGCTTCACTAAGGTGTCGATCTGGGAAACAGAGAAAGTTATATTGTCCTTGAAGCCGTCTAATTGCAAAGGGGACAATTGCCCTGCTCAAATAGTGAAAGATGCAGCTAGAGACTTAGCTCCTTTTATAACTAAAATCATAAATGCTTCCTTTAAATCGAAACTGTGTCCCCGAGATCTTAAAAGAATCCTGGGTCCTTCCCCTACTAAAGAAACAGACACTGGACCCTTCTATCCCTACAAATTACCGTCCTATTACAACGGTCCCTTTTCTTCTCAAAATAATCGACCGGGTAGCATACCTTCAGATACAGAGTTACCTTGAAGCTCACCACCTTTTGGGATCTCGACAATCAGGCTTCAGACCCCAACACGGCACTGAGACTGCAATGATTGACCTTAAGACACAAATAGACGAGCTAAAAGACAAGGGAAAAATGGCAATGTTATTGCTCTTGGACCTGTCGACCGCTTTCGATTTAGTGGACCATACAGTGCTTTACAAACACTTAGCCTCCGCAGCCCACTTTCTCACTAACAGAACCATGCGAGTTTTCTCCCCATCTGACTCAGCGGATCCGATCCACACTACATGCGGTGTCCCACAAGGATCTTTTGTTTCACCCAACATGTAAAATATTTTTACCAAGCCCCTATTCGACGAATTGGACAGACTGGGTGTCACTTACACTAACTACGCTGATGACACCCAGATCCTCATCCCCCTTTCGGGCAATTTTGACAATGATACAGCCTTGGTAAATGAAATATATTCTTCCATTCAAGCATGGATGGCCTCCCATGGCCTTTGTTTGAATGACGAGAAAACTGAAATTATGATCCTTGGTTCTACAGCCAACGTAAAGAAACTAACCCCCAACTGCGCCTCATTCAAAATAGATGGAAACTTTATCAAAACAGTAAAAGAGGTAAAAACCTTGGGATTCTATCTGGACTCCACCTTAACTTTAAGGAAGCATGTGAACTCATTAGCATCTTCAACAGCATACACAGGCAAACTCATTTGAGCCTGCCACCCGTTTCTATCTGAAGCGAGTTGTATCACCTTGGCCAATGCCCTTATATTATCTAAACTTGATTATTGTAACACACTTTACTTGGGAGCTAACAATTACATCCTCAACAAATTGCAGACACTGCAAAATAATGCATTAAGGACAGCTCTGAACCTAGCCAATAGAGAGCATATCACTAATTCCAGAAAAGACCACCAATGGCTTAAAATTAGTGACAGAATATTGCTTAAAACTATCTCACTCACACACAAATGTCTTAATAATGCAGCCCCCCCATATCTAGCGAATAGAATAAATAGAAAAAAGTCCATGCGACTGACTAGAGCTATGAACTCCCATTGCCTTGAGATACCTAGATTTAAACTGTCCAAAGCTGGAGGGAGTATCTTCCCAGTCAAAGCTGCACAATCTTGAAATACCCTTCCAGTGTACCTCAGAACAAATCAACCGTACACTAGTTTTGAAGAAAGGCACTAGCGTGGCTCCGATCTGCTGACACTTAGGGGGTATTTCAAAGAATTGGCGCACAGTGTGCGCGTGGGAATCTCTGCGCCAGCCGCGTGCGCTAAAATCCATTTCCGCGCACAGCATATTCATGGATTCCAGCTACCAAAACCAGCCGTGGCGCACAGTGGCGCAGCGACCCTGCAGCAGCGCCAGTTATGCCCCCAAGAACGCCCCTCGCGCAGGGAAAAGCCATCAAAATCCCCAATCCAGCGCAAAGGGCTGCGCTAACCCTGTACCAGCACGGCAAGCGGGGTACGTGTATTACTGGGGTTCGCAGGAAGTTTCACACGCGATTGGCCCTGTGCGAGCGGGGTACGTGTATTTCAGTGGTGCGCGGGAAGTTTCACACGCGATTTCAGCAGGGTACGTGTATTACAGGGGTGCGCGGGAAGTTTCACACGCAATTTCAGCAGGGTACGTGTATTTCAGGGGTGCGCGGGAAGTTTCACACGCGATTTCAGCAGGGTACGTGTATTTCAGGGGTGCATGGGAAGTTTCACAAGCGATTCCAGCAGGGTACGTATATTTCAGGGGTGCGCAGGAAGTTTCACACGTGATTTCAGCAGGGTATGTGTATTACAGGGGTGCGTGGGAAGTTTCACATGCGATTTCAGTAGGCTACGTGTATTTCAGGGGTGCGCGGGAAGTTTCACATGCGATTTCAGCAGGGTAAGTGTATTTCAGGGGTGCGTGGGAAGTTTCACACGCGATTTCAGCAGGGTACGTGTATTTCGGGGGTGCCGGGGAGTCCTACACGTGATTTGGCAGTGTGGGTCCTCCCAGGTGTTCCCTGTACACCCTCAACGGCCCCTGCAGGCAGACCACACCACAGGGGACTACCCTGCACCCCTGGTCATGTCCCGCAGGCAGCCCACCCAACATGGGCATGCCCCCCAGCAAAGCCACATGTCTCCTTGCACTACTGATCACCAACTCATGTCCCCTTGCACCCCCACCCCCCAGCAGTGCAGGGCATCTGCCAGCAGGCCCCCACTCATGTCCCACTCATGTCCCCTTGCACCCCCACCCCCCAGCAGTGCGGGGCACCTGCCAGCAGGCCCCCACTCATGTCCCCTTGCACCCCCACCCCACAGCAGTGTGGGGCACCTGCCAGCAGGCCCGCACTCATGTCCCCGTGCACCCCCACCCCCCAGCAGTGTGGGGCACCTGCCAGCAGGCCCCCACTCATGTCCCCTTGCACCCTCACCACCCAGCAGTGTGGGGCACCTGCCAGCAGGCCCCCACTCATGTCCCACTCATGTCCCCTTGCACCCCCACCCCCAGCAGTGCAGGGCACCTGCCAGCAGGCCCCCACTCATGTCCGACTCATGTCCCCTTGCACCCCCACCCCCCAGCAGTGCGGGGCACCTGCCAGCAGGCCCCCACTCATGTCCCCTTGCACCCCCACCCCCCAGCAGTGCAGGGCACCTGCCAGCAGGCCCCCACTCATGTCCCACTCATGTCCCCTTGCACCCCCACCCCCCAGCAGTGTGATGCACCTGTCAGCAGGCCCCCACTCATGTCCCCTTGCACCCCAACCCCCCAGCAGTGTGGGGCACCTGCCAGCAGGCCCCCACTCATGTCCCCTTGCACCCCCACCCCCCAGCAGTGCAGGGCACCTGCCAGCAGGCCCCCACTCATGTCCCACTCATGTCCCCTTACACCCCCACCCCCCAGCAGTGTGGGGCACCTGCCAGCAGGCTCCCACTCATGCCACCTTGCACCCCCACCTCCCAGCAGTGTGGGGCACCTGCCAGCAGGCCCCCACTCATGTCCCACTCATGTCCCCTTGCACCCCCACCCCCCAGCAGTACGGGGCACTTGCCAGCAGGCCCCCACTCATGTCCCACTGCCCCCAGGTCATGACGATCCTCAATCATGGCCCTTATGGCCATCCTCCCCAGCCCAAAGACCCAACCAAGTATTGCATCCACCCACGTAGAAAAGGCAATTACATGATACAACCCCAATGGCAAGTATGTAAATGAACACATGTCCGTCACACACACACAATGGTTGCAAGTGAATGTGAAAACCCATATCATGACATGCATGAAACCAATGAGATAATACCACACATCGAAGTATGAAGAAAAAAATGTATTAAAAGCAACATGAATGGAATTAAAATCAAACAAACAACAATGGGAATAAAAAAAGAAAAGCTGCATGTCCGTAAAATAATGAAAATCAAGAAATCATAATCCAAAGGAAAGGTGTCCAAAGTCACAGTCCAAAACCATTGCTCCATGGGGAAATCCCAAAAAAAGAGATGAATCCAATAGTGAACTATATACAGATGAACAATCCAGGGTCCATGATCCCAACTGAAGAAATGAAACCTATCAAAAATACTACCTAATGAAAAACTATATACAGAAACGTGGTGCATTGTCCAGGCACAACCAAAATAAAGAAAAAACCAAAGGAAACCTAACACTATCTAACTATTTACAAGGGCAGCGGGCTACTCCGACGGCTCACTTTTGGATGTCCCGGGCCAGGGCATCATCGAACTCCTGCACAATGTCCCGGAGGCGGTCCTCTTCCATGGCCCGAGGGTTCGGAGGGACGATGACAACTGGATCTCCAGGTCCCTGCGAATGGCCTCGAGGCACTTGGCCCGCCTCAGGGCCCCACGCATGGAGTTCTCCGCCCTGACCATCGTGAGCTGTGCCTCTTCCGCCCGCTGCCGCTCCGCATCTGTCGCATGGCCCAACCGCTTCCAAACGGAAGACACTTCCCGTCCAGAGTCCTCTTGCCCTCCGGCCGATGCCTGTCCCTCGGGTGTTGATGGCCCCGAGCCATCATTGCTCCCACCTACAGCCTGCTGCTGCTGCTGCTGTCCATGTGCCCTGTCCGATGGTGCCTGCACATCCTCCATCTGCTGGTCTCCAGTTGTGGTGTCCACCCCTGCTGGACCGCCAACTCCCGACTGTGGCAGGGATGGGATCTCAACCAAGCTGGCTGTGTTGGTCAGGCCAAGTCCACAGGGGCCCCTGCGGAATCTGGGCCGGAAGACGATGTGGAGAACGACTGGTGCATAGCCCCCACAGAGGAGGAGAGGTTCGCCAGAGTGCGCGTCACATGTAGGAACCCTCCGACCAGGGCCCCTCCCAGCAGTGCCACGTCACGACGCTGCTCTTCGTGATGGCGTGCGTTCTCCGCCCAGGAAGAACGCACGTCATCACGAATGACACACGTGCGCAACGCGACACCCACCAGGACGGATCCCATACGGTCGCGGGACCCCTCGTCCGCAGGTAGTGGAGAGGCAGGTGACATGGCACTCTCCCCTACCTGCGAAGGTGCCTGGGACGGGGCCTCCCTGCTGGTGCATGATGGTGCAGTCACAGGGTCAAGGACAGCGACATGCACAGGCCCCTCCGCGGTGACCTGTGCTGCCTCCTGACCCTGGCCCTGGACTGCACCACTTGCACCAGTGGTACTACCCCCACCAGGCCCCATGTGCGGCTCAGTAGCGGGCTCCTCCTCCTCTGTGGAGACCACCAACCTGGATGTCTCCACACCGTCTTCCGCCTTTGGAAGTCCCTGTGGGGGCTCACCCGGCCCTTCCGCCACAGCCGTTGAGGCAGACGCAGCACCAGCCACCTCGCTCCCGGATGATGGTAATTCCTGGGAGGGTGGCTGGGCCTTGCGTTGCCGCCCAGTGGAGGCATCTCCGCCGCTTGGCTCCACAGCGCCGTCTCCGCCCTCTTCTTCACTTGACGCTGCGTAGAGGGAGACATAGAACACAAGCATCAGGGCACAGTACAAAATACCCTAGACAGGAAGCAATAACACATGAGTGGCACTGTCAAATGTCACTTCCATCCTGTCATTCCACAACACATGGGTGAATGCACACAACACACATGCAGAAACAGTCCGGGCACCTGCAATCAACATCATCATCCATGTAGAAGGGCCCCTGGAAACCAAGATGTTGCCTTCAAAATCACATGCATCCATGGCGTTTCAAAGTAACACACACACTTCTCAGGCACACACACACACATGTGCACCATACATGTACATGACAGCAGCACCCATTCCTCACCCCCCCTCCATGTCCAGGAGCAGAGACAGCCATGCATTCATGTGTGCATTCCACATAGAGCTCCCCATGTTGCTTTAAGACACACGCACCAACCATGTGGCTCACACATAACTGGTCTCACATGCATGACCATGATGTCCCTGCACACACACACATCCATACATGGCCTATGTCACACATACAGGCAAGCATCAGACTACCAGCACACTGCAACATGCCCTGTCTCACACAGCAATGCTTGGCCACTCACCGCTCAACTCTAGACGTGTCTGCCTCCCAAGGATCTGGGCGTGGAGCGCTGGGCCTACGCGTTCCAGGACCCTCATCTGGATGGCACTCAGGCGTGCCCGGCCCCCCTCCGCGAGGCGCCAGGCCTTGTGGAGGGTCCTGGACCTGAAGTCCTCCCAGCGCTTCTTGACTTGCTTGATGTCGCGGGTTGCCACCCCCCCCGCGCGTTGATGGCAACCACTACGTTGTCCCAGATCCTCTCCCGTCCTTCCTTGTTGGCGCGTGATGTTCCGAAGAGGGCATCATAATGCCCCAGGACATGCTCCACCAGGACACCAACTTCGGTGGCAGTGAAGCTGGTGGCCCTCTGCCTCTCTGGCTGGGGGTTGCCAGTGGTTCCAGATGGTGTAGTGCCCGACATGGCAACCCTAGAGGCAGGAGTGGGTGGGCAACTGGGTCCTGGGGCTGGGCTGTGGAGCGATGGTATCCCAGTCGGGAGTCTTCTGTTCCAGCAGGGGTGGACACAGCAACTGGACCCCTGCAGATGGCTGACGTGCAGGCACCAAATAGCAGGGCACGTGGGCAGCAGGCAGACAGGCAGATGGCAGATGGCTGGTGGGAGCATGCTCGGGGCTCTGGGGGGCAGGAAAATGGCCTTCTGGGCAGGAGCGTGGTCTTCTGTGTGTGTACGCGTGGCCAGCTTGATACGGAGTGATTTGGCACGTGAAAATCTTGCACGTCAGCGTGTAATTCGAGGAAAGGCCCTTAGCGTGTTAGCGCGTCACCACATGTACGAAATATCATTGGGCCTAAGGCCCTTAGCGCGTAAGCCCGTCAGCACACGTACGCGATATCATTGGACCAAAGGCCCTTAGCGCATAAGCGCGTCTGTGACGTATTGTGCACGGGCGTTGCCCTTTTGTGTGTAAAACTTGCCGCACACCCCTGAAATTCACGTACTCCCTCGACCAGGGCCCTTTCGCGTGTGAAACTTCCCGCGAACCCCGTAATACACGTACCTGCTGAAAACGCGGGTGAAACTGCATGCGAACCCCAGGAATACACATACCCTGCTGAAAACGCGAGTGAAACTGCACGCGAACCCCGTAATACACGTACCCTGCTGAAAACGTGGGTGAAACTGGACGCGAACCCCAGGAATACACGTACTCCGCTCAACAGGGCCCTTTCACGTGTAAAACTTCATGCTGTACCCCAGAACTACACGTACCCCGCTCGCTAGCACAGGGCCAATATTCCTGGGGTTCGCGTGAAGTTTCACCCGCGATAGGCCCTGTGCAAGTGGGGTACGTGTATTTAGGGGTTCGCGGGAAGTTTCACATGCGATTTAGCTGTCAGAGCTGGGTACGTGAATTTCGGGGGTGCGCAGGGAATCCTACACGTGAATTGGCAGTGTGGGTCCTCCCAGCTGTTCCCTCTACACCCTCCATGGCCCCTGCAGGCAGACCACACCACAGGGGACTACCCCGCACCCCTGGTCATGTCCCACAGGCAGCCCATCCACCATGGCCATGCACCACAGACAAGCCACCTGTCCGCTTGCACCACTGATCACCAACTCATGTCCCCTTGCACCCCCACCCCCAAGCAGTGCAGGGCACCTACCAGCAGGCCCCCACTCATGTCCCCTAGCACACCCACCCCCCAGCAGGGCGGGGCACCTGCCAGCAGGCCCCCACTCATGTCCCCTTGCACAGCCACCCCCCAGCAGTGCGGGGTACCTGCCAGTAGGCCCCCACTCATGTCCCACTCATGTCCCCCTGCACTCCCACCCCCCAGCAGTGCAAGGCACCTGCCAACAGGCCCCAACTCATGTCCCCTTGCACCCTCACCCCCCAGCAGTGCGGGGCACCTGCCAGCAGGCCCCGACACATGTCCCACTCATGTCCCCCTGCACTCCCACCCCCCAGCAGTGCAGGGCACCTGTCAGCAGGCCCCCACTCATGTCCCCTTGCACACCCACCCTTCAGCAGTGCGGGGCACCTGCCAGCAGGCCCCCACTCATGTCCCCTTGCACACCCACCCCCCAGCAGTGCGGGGCACCTGCCAGCAGGCCCCGACATGCCAAACACCCACCCAAGTATTGCATCCACCCACTTAGAAATGCCAATTACATGATACAACCCCAATGGCAAGTATCTAAATGAGCACATGTCCGTCACATACACACAATGGGTGCAAGTGAATGTCAAAACCCATATCATGACATGCATGAAACCAATGAGATGATACCACACATCGAAGTTGGATGAAAAAAATGTATTAAAAGCAACATGAATGGAATTAAAATCAAACAAACGACAATGGAAATTAAAAAAGAAAAGTTGCATGTCTGTAAAATAATGAAAAACAACAAATCATAATCCAAAGGAAAGGTGTCCAAAGTCACAGTTCCAAAAATGAAATCCAAGGGCAAAACAAAAGTGAAAACCATTGCTCCATGGGGAAATCCAAAGAAAAAAGTAGAATCCAACAGTGAACTATATACAGATGAACAATCCAGGGTCCATGATCCCAACTGAAGAAATGAAACCTATCAAAAACTCCTACCTAATAAAAAAAACTATATACAAAAATGTGGTCCATTGTCCTAAAGGTCCAAAATAAAGAAAAAACCAAAGGAAACCTAATACTATCCAACTATTTACAAGGGCAGCGGGCAAGTCCAACGGCTCACATGTTGATGTCCCGGGCCAGGGCATCATCAAACTCCTGCTCGATGTCCCGGAGGCGGTCCTCTTCCATGGCCCCGAGGGTTTGCAGGGACGATGACATCTGGAACTCCAGGTCTCTGCGAATGGCCTCGAGGCACTCGGCCCGCCTCAGGGTCCTACGCATGGAGTTCTCCGCCCTGACCATCGTGAGCCGTGCCTCTTCCGCCCGCTGCTGCTCCGCATCTATCGCATAGCCCAACCGCTGCCACACGGAAGACACTTCCCGAACAGGGTCCTCCTGCCCTCTGGCCAATGCCTGCCCCTCCGATGCTGAAGGCCCCGAGCCATCATGGCTCCCACCTTGTTGCTGCTGCTGCTGTGCTGCTGCCTGTGCCCTGGCTCCTGCTGCCTGCACATCCTCCTCCAGCTGGGGTGCAGTTGTGGAGGTGGCCACCCCTGCTGGACTTCCGACTCCCGACTGTGGCAGGGATCTGTTGTCCACCAGCCGGGCCGCAGGGTCAGAGGCAGCTCCACAGGGCACCCAGGTGATACATGGGTGGGAAGATGGCATGGAGGACGACTGGGGCATAGGGGGTTCAGTTGAGGAGGGGGTCGGAACAAGGTCCAGGAAACGGAGAAATCCGGCCCTGGTGAGCTGTCCCAGTGGGTCACCGCGGTCAACGAGCCATGCGAGAAGACGTGCAGTCTCCTCATGAAAAGACTGCAGGTCACCTCGCATGGCACGTTGACGCAACGCCACCCCACCCAGGACAGGCTCAACCTGGTGCCTGATAGCCACATCCGCAGGGAGAAGAAGGCCAGTTGGTGTAAGCCAATCCCCTCCCTGAGAACGGGTCTGGACGTAGGCATCTCTGCTGGTGCAAGATGATGCAGTGACAGGATCAGGGACAGGATTGCACACAGGCACCTCCGCGGCGGCCTGTGCTGCCTCCTGTCCCTGGTCCTGCACTGCACCACTAGCACCAGTGGAATCCCCACCTCCAGACCCCGTCTCTGTCCCTTGCACGGCCTCCTCCTCCACCAAACCCCCCACCAACCTGGATAACTCCATGCCATCTTCCTCCGTTGGGCCCTGTGGGGTCTCAGCTGCCCCTTCTGCTGCCGAGGAGTCCAACTCCGACCTCTGCCTCTTGGACCTCCCCTCGGCAGCTGCGGCCTGGGACGCGGTACCGGACTCCTCACTCCCCCACGAGATGACAACCTGGGAGGGGAGCCGGGCCTTGCGTCTCCGGCTGGCGGTGCGATCCCTGCCGCTGTGCTCCACAGACCTTCTCCGCCCTCTTCATCAGTTGACGCTGCAGACAGGGAGAAATAAAACACAGGCATCAGGGCACTGTACAATGGACTCATACACACATGACAGTTCCACATGAGTGGCATTGTCAAACTTCAGACATGGCATCACAATCCCCAACACACATGTCATTTTGACTCACACACATGAGCTATTCCACAGCCATATTGCAACAGCCAGCACCATCCATACACATACAACAGCATGAGCAGCCAAAGGTGAGCCAGACATCACATGAAACACAGGGAGTGCACTACACATGCACACACGCCACCACACTTACATGCATGTGTACACCTCCACCAACTGTCGCAGTGTTGAGATCGGCATCCATGTCACATCTGCAAATCAGTTTTCCACATATCAGTGTCACATGCATCCATGTTGCATCACTGTTGCACCCTTGTCAAATAGACACACATGCACATGTACACGGTGCACATACATGCAGCTGGAACCAAAATCCATGTGTGACACCACAACCATGCCAACTGACATACACAGTAATCTAAACGTGTGTGCTCACACATCTGCATTTGGCTTGCATGCTTACCCACACATACACCATCCATGTGTCTCACACATGAAAGGACTTGCATGTGTCTGCCTCACAGCCCTGTACATACACATCCATACATGGCCCTAGAAAAACACATGTACAACCTGCACACTACTGGCACACCACCACACGCACAGCTTCCAATCAGTATGCATGTACACTTACCGCTCGACTCCAGACGGGTCTGCCTCTCAAAGACCTGGACGTGGAGCGCTGGGCATATGCGTACCAGGACCCTCATCTGATATTCCTACAGGTGGCCCCGGCGCCCTTTAGCATCCGCTGCCTTCAAGAGGCGCCGGGCCTTGTTGAGGGTCCTGGACCTGAATTCCTCCCAGCGCTTCTTGACATGTTGGAAGTCGCGGACTGCCACCCCCTCCGCGTTGATGGCAGTCACGATGTCCGTCCAGATCCGAGTCCGTTCTTCCTTGTCGGCGCGCGAACTTCCAAAGAGGGCATCATACTGCCCCAGGACTTGCTCCACCAGGACACCAACTTCGGTGGCAGTGAAGCTGGTGGCCCTCTGCCTCTCTGGCTGGGGGTTGCCAGTGGTGCCAGATGGTGTAGTGCCCGACATGGCAACCCCAGAGGCAGGAGTGGGTGGGCAACTGGGTCCTGGGGCTGTGCTGTGGAGCGATGGTATCCCAGTCGGGAGTCTTCTGTTCCAGCAGGGGTGGTCACAGCAACTGCACCCCTGGCTGATGTGCAGGCAGCAAATAGCAGGGCACGTGGGCAGCAGGCAGTCAGGCAGCAGCAGATGGCAGGTGGGAGCGTGCTCGGGGCTCTGGGGGGCAGTGATTCGGCCTTTTGGGCAGGAGCGTGGTCTTCCGTGTGTGAACGCGTGGCCAGCTTGATACGGAGTGATTTGGCATGTGAAAAATGTGCATGTCAGCGTGTGATTCGAGGAAAGGCCCCTAGCGCGTAAGCGCGTCAGCACTCGTACGCGCTTTCATTGGACAAAAGGCCCTTCAAGCGTAAGCGCCTCTGTGACGTGACGCGAGCGGGCGTGCACGGCCGTTTCCCTCGTGACGTTAGCATAGTGGTTCAGCGCGCGTGAAAAACTGCACGTCTGCGTGTGAATGCGTGTAATCCGAGGAAAGGGCCCATGCGCGTAAGTGATGTGACGCGCGCAGGCGTTTCCCTCAGCACGGGTTAAAGGTGAGCGTGGGCAGCTGTTCGCTGTACGTGCCTTTCGTAGAGACCGACGTGTGTTGCTGCTTCCTGTTGTTTCGTGCGCCATCAGAACTTCACAGCTATCAAGCACGTATCTCTTCTTTTGGCGGGGGTATTGGCTGCACTGCATTTTGGCGTGTTTTTCTGCATCGCGCTAGTCAGACGGTGAGTCGCACATGCTATTTTTCCCACTGCCGGTGCCCCTGTGTATCGCACCCATTTTCGAGGTCATAGGAGCCTGCGTGTCCCACGCGTACGCGTTATTCGTGTTACTGGGTGCCACCGCGTACTGCGGGAGGTTGATTCCACGCACGTAGTCTGCAGGGTTGCGTGCACTGTTTTACTGCAGTTTTGGGGTGCCTGAGCGTTGCGTGACCCGTCACTACATCACCGGGGTCACATACAGCCTTGCAGGTGCAGGGGGGCTGTTAACATCTTGCTTCCCACCCCCTTCACCCCAATTGCCCAGGTCAATTGTGCTGTACACCTCCCATTGGCACTACTCCATCTGTGCCGGCACTACTCCATCTGTGCCATGGTTGGGAGGCCAGCAAAGATGAGGGGCGCCTCAGCTGGGCGTACTCCTCGTGGCGGGCGTGGTCGGGGACGTGGCCGTGGTGACCAGGGAGTAGGGGGACTCCAGGGTGTCCAGGGCGGCCACAGAGGGGGAAGAGGCAGGGGTGCACCACTTGAGCACAATGTTGTGCCATGTGTTGGTGCAGTCATGCCACCACCCCCTGTGGTTCTGGGAGATGCAGCTTCTGCATCTGGCACTGGCGCCCGTGTGACCCGGCAGTCCGTTCCATCGACTGCCACGGGCCCAAGGGTAGTGGTAGCTGCAGGTGCAGCTGTGGACACCGCCACCCAGGCTCAGGGTCTGCCAGCGCAGGCTGCGTTGGCACTTGAGGAGCCCTTGGAAGATTTACAACAGGCCAGGAGGGAAACCGTAGGGGCATGCAGGGCTGCTCTGACCAAGACACGCGTCCCTGGGACAGTTATGTCACCTGCTGCCCCGAACATCCAGGTGTTGGCAAGTGCAGGGGCAGATGCACCCAACAACACCCCGGTTGTGAGTCTGCCAACCAGGACCGTTGCGGTCAATGACCCTGCCACAGCGGATGTTGCTGCGCAGGGTCCATTAGAGGGCACCCAGCTGCCACTGACACAAGTCAGGCCTTTGGTCGTCCCTCCACCTGCCACTCCCTTAGCTCAATTCACCGAACCCACTGGCCATACTGGTCAGGGTGGCATTAGCCAGCCAGGGTCTGCGCCACAGTCCAAGAGGAGGAAGGTTTCACCTGCAGCACAGGCTGGGACCCCACACACAGCCACGACCTCCTGCACGTCGAGGAAGAAGCCTTTCTGCAAGCAGGAACTGGACTTCCTCGTGGACTACGTGCGGGGCCACAGCCGTGACATGGTAGTGGGTGCCAATAGTCATACTAGGTTTGCTCACCGTGACACCCACTGGAAGTATGTTGCGGAACATGTCAGTTCATTCGGCCATGAGGTGCGCACGGCGCAAGAGTGAAAAAGCGTTGGAATTACCTCAAACGCAGCGCTAAGGCTAAGCGTGCCTCAAATTACAACTTGACTCTGGTGACTGGCGGTGGGCCTGCACCAGAGGAGGAAGAGCTCAGTCCGCATGAGTCACTCGTTGCAGAGTTCATACCACCTGAATCGGTCGAAGGAGTGGGAGAGATGCTGGACTTTGATGCCCAGTCAAGTGAGTGTTGATGCGTGTTTGTTGAGGATGTGTGCGTTTTACTTGTGGGATGTGTTGTGCATGATTGCCACTACATGTGACGTGTACATGATTCTGATGTGCAAGTAATGCAATGCTTCCGTGATGCATGTCTGCTCTGCTGGATGGTGGACATGTGGAGCAGACGGGGACTGTCCGCATCACCATTATTACACCCTACTCACATGCTGGTTACCAGTATACCCCTCCGGTCCATGTTCCAGTTCACTGGCCCTTCTGCATGTGGCATGGGGTGACCTTCCTCTCAGCCCAGGCACAATGTCATAGCATGACTGACGTGCATGTGTCCTCTGCCTGCATGTGGGTACTCCATGTAGGCATGCTCCCTTGCCCCTCCTCCGCCACTCTGCACCCCAGTTCCACCTTTGCACTGGTCTGCTTCAATCTTGCCATTGTGTACTTTCCTGTTCATGCGTCCTGTGTACATGCTAACTTCCAGCGTACAATCTGCCAGACATATGCTGTGTGGTACAGCCTTAGTACTTGATGCAGGGTATCTCACTTGTACTGTGCATAGGTCAGATGCCCCGCAGGGACATGAGTGCCCATTCATGCTCCATGTGCATTGCACGCATGCCCCTATGTGTCCTTGACTGGATGATCACTGTAATACAAGTCCTGAGTGACATACATTGCATGGCATCTCATCAGCCTTCCCATGTCAACTGTGGCTCAGTACTGCATTGCACACATGTTTAGTGTCTGACAATCTGTGTGGGTCACAGGCTTCAGCCTGTTCAATGGCCAATGACTCTGTCCGACTGTTGTAGTGTCTTCTTCACACGTGGGCGGCCTCCAGAGTTTTCATCATGTGTCCTGCTTACTGTCCCATCATCATTTGCAGTCTTGTCACTTGAATCACATTAAGCTGTTGATGCCAGTCAACACTGCCTGTCAATACACAGGTCTATGGTCAGACTTTTGATACCATGCTAGGCATCCCTGCTTTTGTACTTGGGTGGAGGGGTGCTTTGCTTGTAGATATGCTACCCATTGAATGCACAGTGCACGTGATGCCTGAATTTGACCTTGCACTGCCTTCACATTTCCTGACACACACCATGGAGTCCTTGTACATGTAGGTAGTGAGTGACATACACATTTGCTGCACTGCATAGACCCACTTCTATGCAAACTGCCACCTTTCAACAGGTCTGATCACAGAAGCAATTCAAAGTTGACCCAGCATGCATGCCAGGTTCTATTTTGTGTGTCACGTCTGCCTGATGTGTTAGTTGTCGGTGTGTGTGTTGTGTGCTTCTGACATGTGTAGTGACCTTTTTTATCTCTATTTTTCAGGTGATGATGCAATGGAGGCAGAGGATGGTGTTGTCATGCCAGACGCAGGGTTGTTACCACTACATCAACCCGGCACAAGTGGGGGTCGTGGGGTGGTAGGCCACGAAAACCCCCAAGTGCTACAGTCCATCTTGTCTCTGGCTGCCTATGAGTCCAGCCCTGATGACGACTCTGACGTCCATGTCGAGTTGGATGAGCATCAAGTCCATGTGTCAGGGGTGAGTGATTCTGATGTGGACACTCCTCTGTCCGCGACACCTGCACTGAGGGGTCAGACAGTCTTGGTTCCTCCGCCCATGGTGGATTGGGACGCAGGTCACCCACCACACCAGTCACTGATGTGCCTGGGACATCACGTCGACGGGGGCATGTAGTCGTGCAGCCACGGGCGGTGCCAACACAGCGAGGACACCCGGTCCTTGGGTCCCGCAGGGGTCAAGCCCAGCAACGCGGTCGCTGCGCGCAACCGCAGTATACGGTTGGGAGCAAAACATGACTGCCAATTCAGAACGGCAGGGGGCATCAATGGAGAACATCGCTGAGAGCATGGAGCGTGTGGCCCGATCTGTGCTCCCCCCTGCTAGGCAGGTGCTTCTCCAGCAGCAGGCGGCACAGTCCACGGCCCGCTCGCTCAGGCTGGGCATGGCGGCCTCAGACAGGGCACGCCAGGCTGAAATGTCGTCTCTGCGTCAAGCAATTGCTGCTCACGCAGAGGTGCACATGGATGCCCTGAGGGAGGAGTATGCTTCCCTCAAATCCACTCTGGGTGTCCTTATGATGTCCCAGAGGCAGCGGGCAGAGGAGAGGTTTGCACAGCTTGAGCGTACCATCTCGGCTGAGCTACAGGCTTGCCGGGAGGTGCAGCGGTTGTCCAGCCAGGCCTTGCAGGAGGAACTCTGTGTTACACGTGCTACCTTGCAAGAGGAAGCACGTGTATCACGTGAGGTTCTGCATGCAGACCTACGTCACATCCCACACAGAACCAGGCTCACCCATCCGGCAGACTTGCTGCCGTCAAGGGGAAAGCTGCGGCTATGCGTGGCCAGGCTACTGTGCCACGTCCTCCTTTCCAGGATGAGCCAGACTGGGACGAACATCTATCTCCCACATAGGTCGGGCTGTGCAGGCGTTGAGCCCATGGAGGTTTTTCTTTGGCTCAGCATCATCGCATGTGGGTGTTGAGCAGCACCCTGTACCTCCCCCCTCCTGGGTGCCTCCCCTCCCCCCGGGTCGTATGTGGCTTTTTTGATTTTTCTTTTAGTTTAGTTAGTTAAGTTTCTGTTTGATAGTTAGTTTAATTAGGTAATGTAGGTTTTTCATAGTTAGTGTAATTAGTTAATATAGTTTAAAATTGCTTGTCTATTGTGCTTTCATGTGACGGTGCGGTGCTTTGTGGCTTTTGAAAGCATCCACTGTCTGTTCCAGCTGGGCCTTTCAGGCTTGTATTGTGTATGTGTTTGCTGCTTGGGGTCCTTGACTCACATATGCCACTCCTGCCTCCCTTATCCATGGGCTCGCAAGGATGGTTTCGTGTAACAGCCTATTACACAAGGGCTTTGGACTGTCATATCTGTGGCATGTCTGGTGCTGTGTAACTTGTGTTAACACCCCTAGTGGGGATGATTGCGGTTATTGACCACTGTTCTGCTTTTGCTAGATGGGGTGTTTCATGATTAATGTGTACATTCATTGCTATGCATTGTGTAGTATGTTTCTTATCTTTACTGTACATGTGCTTGTTGCAATTCATGCCGTAGATAGTGTGTTCCACACTTTGGATGTGAAAGACGGACTGATGGTGTGATTTCTGATGTACGTCTCTGACATGGTCCAGTAATGAGATGCCTGAAGAGACACACACAGATGACTCTAAAGCATTAAACATGTGTTTCATGCCCTTTCTGCAGGGGGATGAGCCTCCAGACCACCTTTGCCAGCAGACATGGCCCATTGGACGTCTGGATTCTGGACACGTTTGTTGGTGCCCACATGCACATGTGTGCGCAAGCAGAGGCACAGGGATTGCAGACATACATCCTAGAACTGCTGACGTGTTCCAAGGAACTCCAGGCAAGGTGAGCAGCACAGGGGGGCCACAACACAGCAAAGCTTCCACCAGGCCAGTTGCACATGCAGGCTTAGTAGCAGCACTGAGGGTGAGCTTGGACGAATATTGGTGTTGAAGCACACAATACAGCTCAGATGTGTTGGTGGACTGATGGCTAGTTGATTGTAAGGTTGTCTTGGGCACCTGTCTGGGGCACCTGCAGGGGCAGTGGCACATACCCTCCGGTCCACCATGGGCCATTGAGGCACTTGTATCACCCATGCTGCCTTCCGAGACATGGAAAGGAGCAGCTCACAGGGACATACAGACTCGGGTGCAGTGCATTTCATTTCCATGTACATTTTGAAACATGCACTGCCTATTTTTCTACGGTCATGGTGGGACACGACTTTTTCTGAAGTCAGACCTTGCTATATGCGTCTGTCTGCTTACCCAGGGAACATTGCATGTTGTGTGAATCATGACACATTGGTGTTCCATTTGCCACGCACCCACCGGCGCCTGACTTACTGCATTTCCTGTGTATGAACCATCACAGGGGGAATGTTACGTATGGGTACGAAGCATCCACACCAGATTGTCTGTTTGTAGAGTGGTTTGTTGATATGGGGCATATTTGATGGTGTGTTTGTGTGTTATGGGCACGCAGAGATTATTAACTGTGGCTCTCTTTGCAGCATTGAAGTGCTCCTGTAACCGGACCTGAGAGTGCGCAGGCAGGAGGCCAGCACTCAAAGCCAGAGCTGAGTGTCTTGTTGTTTTTCTTTCAAACTGCTCTACATAGGCTTGCTGGGGGGGTGCACTGTTGCATGGATGAATGTGTAATTCAATTTGGTATGTTTTTTTTCCATAATTACCCCGAGTCCTATCCAATTCTAAACCCTGTACCCTCTACCCGGTGTTCCTGCTTCCCGTACCTATCCAACCAACGTTCCCTAACCCTCTTTCCCCGCTGGGGTTGCGGATGCCTGTGTAAGCCCCAAGCTTGCAGGCGCCAAAACCCTAGAGGGGGTGGTTGGTTCGTGCCACTCCTGCGCCTGGACTCCGGAATGGCCCTGACAATGATGTACAAGTTTGTCATGATTGTGTCTGTGTTAATGCAAGTACTCCATTTTAGTGCATTCCCTACTTTCACGTGTCATTCATACTCCCCTCTCCTGACCCTCATTCCAGGTATCCAGTATGCCAACGCTTGTCCCAACTGCATATCCCTGACCCTCCTTCCCCACCAGGGTCTCAGAGGCCTGTGTGAGTTTGACCTTTCAGGCACCCAGGCCACAGTGGGGTTGGTTGTTTCGTGCCACTCCTGCGCTTGTACACAGGAGCTGTGACAGTACACATCTGTTTGTGGTGCATCATTCTATGTTATGTACCACACATGGTTCACATCCTGTTGTGACATTGTTTTACTGTGCTACCTTGGTTGTTACATCATTGTGGTAGTACTTGGACTTTGTGAGGTACTGCTACTTCGAGTCATCTACTGGAGGCTGTTCAGGTTCGTTTTCCTGCCTTGGATTTTGTGTCTTTGCAAATGAAGGTGGACTCTGAGGGTGCAGGCAACTTTTGACACACAAGGTGGGAGATGGTGACGAAGGGGAATCGTGATCCCGTGGCCAGGTGAAATTGAGGGTTGAAGGCTCCATGACCCAGGTGCAGTTGTTCAGTGGGTCATGGTCATTTGTGAAGGTGGGGGGGTGTTTTGTTGTTGATAGTTGCCTTGCCCTGCAGTGTGATGGGAACCCTGACAGTGTAATTGTGGTATCCTATGTACATGATGTGTTCTGCTAATCAATGCATGTTCATGTGTTGTATTTACCTTTCAGGTGTGAGGGAATAGTTGTGGTTTGACATGCTGGGGTGTACACATGGTGAATGTTCACATGTGATGTGTAGAGGACACTGATGGTCAATTGATTGCACATGCATATGTTGAGTGCATGTCCTTGCTGACCCGCACACTCGCACTATGATGCACTACATGTACAACCACCCTTCGATATCCAGATGTACACTCTGTTTGCCTTCTGCTGCCCACTGTGTCCCTGCAGCACATGTTCTGTGACCAATTATGGATCCTGTACATGCCTATTTTGCTTTTTGATGTGGTTTGTCGCTTAGATGTGATGCTCAGGGTGTGCATCACACACAATGGCTGTTCACTGTGCTGTGTGCTGAGCAGTGTGTTGCAGGAGTTGGACACAGCACACAGAAGCTGCAGTGTTGATTTTGCAATGCACAATGTGCATGTAGACAGGCATTCTTTGTTATGTTGCGGCTACTACTTTTGTGATGCATTTGGGAATGACTTATTTTGGGTGGGAGGTTGTTGGTCAGTCATTTCATCTGATTCCATGTCAGGCATCATTGTATGATGCCAATTTACATTTTTCACATGGCAATGTGTACCTTATTGGTACTGTGTTGGTGTATGGCTATTGCTTGCCATGTCGTGTTGTGGTTTGCGAGGGTTTGAGTGACATAACAGTGATGGTCATGGCCTGTTTTGCAGGTGTGTGCGATTCACACCTTGCATGTCAGGGTCAGCCGCTTCTCGAAGCAACAAGCTGGGGGTAGATCTCTCTCTGCGGCAGGGGCCTCCCTCTGGAACGGCCTTCCTGCCTCCCTGTAACTTGAGGAGAACCATCTCCACTTCAGGAAGCACCTCAACACCTTCCTATTTGCTTCTGCTTTCTCTCTCCCTCTCCCTTGCTAATTTCTTCACTGAAACTTCACTGAATCTGCAACTGGGCCACTCTCACCGACCTCGGTCCCTGGCCCAGCCACTCTCCACTTGCACTGCCTCCCTGGCAACCCCTGCACTGCGGGACTGTCTCTGTATCCCTACAGCCCCCCCTTCCCAGCACTTGTCTGCACTTACCTTTGCACTTGCCACCAGCTGGCCTATTTATTTATTTTTTATTCTACTTACCCTGTACTGCACTCCCCCCCTCCCCTTCCCCTTGTACTTTTCCCTTCCACTTACCCCTGCACTTGCGCGATCTAAATGACACCTGGCCTAGTAGGATCGTTGTCTGTCTTCCCTTGTTCCCCCCTCCCTGCCTCGTTGCGCCTTGCAACACTTGTGTATAGGCGGTTACAAATGCCATATCATATCATATATCATATGTGTGCCTTTTGGTCACACAGGATAGCTTGTGTTTAAGTAGCTAGGGATGCACACAATGTGGCACTTCCATGGCAACAATCTCAGGGTGGTAAGGTTGTGACAGTTGACTGTCTCTTTGTCATCATCGATTGTCACCTGGTATGTGCCAGGCCTGTTTGCACTCCGCAGGGGTGGGAGTTTAGGTGAAAAATGTGGCCACAAGCTGGGTCCGGGCTTCCTCGCCACGTGCCCTATCCCCTCCCATGGGCAGCGCCTGTGCCTGTGGTTGGAGATGTGGTGGCACCACCATGTCCACCGGTATGCCCTGCCGTGTTGCAACATTGTGCAGGACACATGCTGCCACAATGATCCTGCACACTACTGGGGCTGCATAGAGTAGCTGCCCGCCAGAGCGTTCAACGGAGCGGAAGCGTGACTTGAGCACTCCGAATGTGCGCTCCACTATGGCCCTGGTTGCAATATGGGCCGCGTTGTATCTTACCTGGGGTGGTGTGGTGGGGTTCCGGATTGGCGTCATCATGTGGTTGCTCAGAGAGTAGGCACTGTCCCCTGGGGAGGTGATAATAGTTGAGATTATTAGGGTTTGGGTATTTCTCTGTGTGTGACTTGCATGCATGTGCACAGGCATTTGTACTCACCTAGGAGCCATGTGTCACCATGCTGCCCAGCTTCCAGGGCCAGGCTCAGGGCGGAAATTCTGTATATGAAACTGTCATGGGTGGAGCCAGGGTAGTTTGCATAGACAGAGGTGATGATTCCCTTTGCATCGCATACCACCTGTACGTTGATGGAATGCCAGTGCTTGCGGTTTCGGTAGATGTGCTCAGTGGCCCTAGGTGGACGTAGGGCCACATGTGTGCAATCTATGGCACCGAGCACTTTGGGGAAGTGTGCCACCCTGTAAAAATCCAGGACCACGGCCTGCCTTTCTGCAGGTGTTCTGGGCATTTATATGTGCCTACGGACTGAGGGGCGCGCTGTCATGATTGCCAAGACCTGGTGTAGGCAGCGTGACTGCGTGGCCTGTGAGACCCCCCCACTATGGCAGTGGTCCGCTGAAATGACCCAGTGGCCAAAAAATGCAGGACATTGAGCACCTTCTCCAAGGGGCTCAATGCTTGGGAGCAAAGGGTGGGGGATGTAGGGTCATCTTCCCACTCCCTGACCAGGTCTAGGATGATGTGGGGTGGAAACCTATACCTGCCATAGACCTGGTCGTCAGGCATCCCAAAAAGGCTTGTCCGTGGTGAGAAAATGCGTGCCCTGGCTATTCTCCTCCTCCTGCGGTGTCCCACGATCAGTGCCGCGACAAATGGGGCATTCATCGTAGCTGTATATACGTGTTTGTAGTTTGCGCGCACTTTTATACTGTGCACGGGGACGCTTCCGCCTGCCTTCATGTGGCGGACGCGTTGATGCCTGTGCGCGTCTTTTGCCGTGCGCGGGTTTCCTGTATTCGAATCCATGAATACGGGTTGTTCACGTGCGTGTGGGCATTCCGTGTAGTTCCCTGCAGTACTTCCCCAGTTACGCCTTCTTTTTCACGCGTTGTTCCCCATTCCGTGTGTTCCGGCCCACTGTTCCGCCCACTTTTGTTGTGTGTGCCGCGCTATGTGCGCTTTTGCTGTGCGCGTAGCGCACGCCGTTTGATGCCGTGTGTGCCCGTGTGCGACATGCATGGATTTGGCGCACGACCAGCGGGAAACTAGCGCAGCGCCTTCCTTGTATCGCACGCGTGCGCATGCGCTTGATTTCTCACGCTTGCGCCTCCTTGCGCCTGCTTGCGCGGGGATTTTCGGCGCACGTTTGTTCCATGAATCGACCCCTTAATATCTAAGTTACCTAATATGACATCCTTATATCCAGAGAAACTTTCCTGATTTTTAACTGTTATCTCTTTTGTATCTTTCACCATTTCCATTACTTCCATTACTTTCTCACTTGTAAATACTATTGTAGTTAGAATTATCTTTTTTGTACTTTACCTATATTGTAATTATTTTATCTTGTTGTACTGTACCTTTACTTTGTTGTAACTAAGCTGAGAGTATTCTTTTCTTGCTGAGCCTAGCTACCCACGGGTTTGGTGTGCCCTACTAAATAAATGAACAAACAAACAAAGAGATCAAGTCCTTTAACAGCTGCTGTAGCTGCTTACTTCTATTGACTTTGTCGATGGCTGTGCTGATATCCAAGATATTTTTTTTTTCTTTTTTATATGAACGGAATTTAAAATAATAAGATACACATCTAAAGATGGTTTGTTAATTTCCAGGCCTTATAGGAAACCCAACTGAGTGTCCGTGAGAATGTATTCTTTATAGACCCATTCTTGTCGGTGGGCCAGCACCACTCTGACAAAGACTTTAAGCTGGAAGTCACGTAGGGATATCCACCTATAAACTGCTAGTGAGTATGTTGAAGATAGGGTATATAATGGCTGCTGCCAAGATCTAGGGAAAGTGCACTGTGCTATCATATGATAAAAAATGGGACCCAGACATGGAATCCAAAATGTGTCTAATGATCTATAAAGATCCACTGGGATAGCATACGGGCATGACCTTTTCCCTGAAGTCTGTTTACATAAGGCTACGTGGGTCTCAGAGAATGTAAATCTAATTCTAGGCTTGAGCATTAAGGCTAAACCAAATGCACTATCAAGAATATTAGTGTCCTGAGTACCGTATTGTGCTGAACAATGTCCCAGTCTAAATCAGAGATATTATTGTTCATTTAGTCACGATCCAATATACATGTTCATCCCCTGATTACTACCTCTCAGAAGATTCTTGAGTTAGGTTGAGCTACAGCACCTGTAAGTTCTTCCGAGGATTCCTCTTCCGATCCTATTTTTCAGTCAACAGGTGCCTTTTTGTAGTCTGCCTGGCATTGCACTATCTCGTCTCCCTCACTAGTTGGTGATTCTGGGTGGGGATTGGGACACTTTAGCTGCTTTACTTCTAGAATTAAACCACCAAGCCCTTTGAGTAGATTTGCAGTGACTTTTGAATTGAACAAAAAAAAGAACTTGAAATGACTGGTGTCGTGATGGAGATGAGAGTTGCACCGATAGTGGCCACACCCCCAATGGCCCCAAATGTTCCCAATCCACCGGTTACTAATTATGAATGAAAGTATACGCTGAGAAAGGTTCAGTAAACTGTTAGCAAAACACTAGTGGTAGCTGCCATTAGGAGTAGAATAGAAAAGACACAAGTAGGGCGCAAAGTAGTTTGCATTCATATAAGTAGGAGGAATGCAGAATACTCAGACAGGGTTAGACAAGTAGTTAGACACAAGTAGATAGGGCGAAGGTGCAGGTTGCAGCATACACAGGCAGGGAACAATAATTGGTGGCATGCATGCAAGACACAAAGAACACTAACATGGCAAAGAATTGACAGAGTACTGCCATTACTCAGATCAACCACTGCTAGGCCTCAATTCTGAAATACTGCAGACTGACATCAAATTGCTTAAAACAAGATTCCCGGCCTCCTGATGCTTAGATGAGCCCCAAACACCAACAAGGTCAGTGCTCCAAGGGGAGTTCCTGCTTAACAATCTTAAACCACACCAGAAAACGATTCCCAAGGCATACAGCATACGATTATTAAAGTTATTTATTTTCCGTTGTTAGCAGTGAAAAATAGAGATATCCTTGAATGCCAGGTACAAGTAGCTATTGTGCAAATGGATTCCATAATGTATTAATACACAGCGCCCCGAGTGGTCACCGAAGGAAAGCGCCCACTGTTCGAATAGCAGAAAATCCAACTAATAGATGAAATTGAGCTCTGAACGGTGGTCCTCTACCATGTGACCCAAACAATGGACATTTATTCCAGGTCCAATAAGATAGTGCACCTGCTATTTTCTTAGTGCATCCAGATATAGAGATGAGACACCAATGCCACAGACAGACTATCGTCTCTCACCCTATTGTCAAGGACACATGTCCTCCACACTGTTATCAATATTATATTGTGTAAGTGTTTTGTGCCAAAAATGCATTGCTTTCCTGTGATTTCTGGAAATAAATAAATAGTGTTGAGATCAGTGCCAGGAACATATTTGGCAGTGGCAATGATGACATATGGTGTGGGCAACTGCATCATAAAAGCCTTTTATTGTGCCAATAAGTACATAAAGTGTGGACACCAGAAGTAGGGAAACCTTTTACTGTGGTGGCAGTGATGACATACAGTGTGGATACCAGTATCATGAAGAATCTTTACAACGGGCGACATGATGCATGTTGTGGGCACAGGCATCATGTACATTTGATTTACAGTAATAGAACTGGAATATAATGTTGTCAGAGGCATCATGAAAGGTGTTGTTAGTTGCTCTTGTGTACTGTGGTGACCTGGCATTTAATGGGTATTTTCATGTTACTCCACAGAGCTTGTAAATTGTATGGTGGTGTGCTGTTTTTTGTTGTTGCGAAAAAGGACTGTAAAATTTCACCATTTCAACCCATCATTTTAAAACATGTCTCGGGGAAAGAACCCCCACCTGAACCCTCCTAGCTTGGTTAAGACTTCCTTGCTATGCTCGGTATCTCCGATCCACAAGTTGGAATGACTTATGCCCCTCCTGTGAAAGGTTTCACCAGCTGACACTGCACTCATCTGTTGCCATATTCTTATTAACAATGTTCTTGGTGCACATTCTGTCACTTGTTAAGGACAATCCTCCACTAAGTTCTGATTCAATTCCTGCCTTACTTAAATCTCCTTAACCCTTCGTTGCCTTCCTAGAGCAGTAGCCCAAGTGTGACATGCAGCAACTGCTGATCTTCCCTACCCTCCCATCACAAAAAAGACCATTCCAGAAAATAATCTTGAGTTACTGCCCTACTACATCATGATATGCATCACCATCAGGGAACAGGCCTTGAACAACATTGTGCCCGCACATGCATGCTCTATCTGATTCTAAGTGATCCAACCGTGGCTGATTTTGCCGCAGCCGGAAAGTTTGCATGAGAAACGTGCGAACTTCCAAAGGTTTGCACCTTTCTCATGCGAACACACTTACATACTACGGGGGCTGCAGGGGTTTCCCTGCAACCCCTGCTCACTATACTGTAAAGTATAGTGAGTGGAGTGTTGCGGGGGACACCCCGCAGCACCTGCAGTTTTCTTTTTTTTACTTACCTGCAATGCTACCACCAAAGGTTTGAACTTTTGGTGTTCAAACCTTTGGTGGTAGCATTTTTCGGTCATATTGAACGGTCAGACCTTTTTTTTCGGTCTGATCGTACAATACCGCTCTATCCACAATGCAGAACGGTGTCCTTAGACATGCTTTGTGACATTTTCTAGGGGGACCACCCTACTGTATAATAAGTTGGGAGTTGTTAGGGGGAGCACCCTACTGGACAATAGGTTGGGAGTTATTCAGTAAGATTTTCATTTCAGTGATAAATCTTCCTGAACTGTGTCAACCCCAGGACTTTGTGCTGCACATTGTGATTATTTCTCCCTTATTCTTAGGGGGGTTGGAACTGATGAACGTTGTGTAAATATATGTAGGAAGAAAGACAACTCAATCCCTGAAGATGGATATGATTTATCCGAAATGCATCAGCTATTCTAAATACTGTGTTTGAGTTGTCTGTATATGAGCAACTAGTACTTTATGTAAAGGATTAGTGCAGTGATACTTCCCTTTGAATTTGTGAAGATTATTCACAAAGTCTTTTATGTGATATTAATGTATCTCCCAGAAATGGGACGTGTTAGTATAAATTTAATAAATTAAATGTTTTTTGAAGTTCTTATAAACATCTCCGTTCTTGAAAATTGAAATTGACTAAAACATAAAGTTAGTAAATTTGTAAAGGGACTATGTCCAGTTGGAGTGCAAGTGGGTTACATGTTTGTCACAACAGGCTGTTCTACACATTGTCCTGATTGGACAGCCAGACCACCCTTTTCTGTTAACTGCAGAGAGAGTTTGTAGAAGTTGCGCTGTAGATAAATACTCCAATTCTGGAAGATGCCTACAAGCTGAACACTCAAACCAAATCCAAAGAGGAAGATGTAGAAACGACAGCTGTAACCGTTTCCAGCAACCAGAAAGCCTGCTGTGTAACCACAGCCTGATATAACCCTTCCTTCCACCTGATGTGGGGGTTGCGAAAATGACTACTCCTACCCAGAGGCTGTTGAGATCTACTAGTCTCGAGAAGACCTGCAACCAAGCCATCCCTCAACATGATGTGACCTTCCTGGGCTGCAAACCCCAGAGGTACTTGAGCCTTGAGGTCCTTGAGCCTGAGTTAAAATCCCACTGAAACTTTGGTGGACTCCTGCTGGACCTCCAGAGACATGATTTGAATCCCTGTAATCCCCTCATTACAGTGCAGGACTGAGAAAGTGAAGAGATTCCGACAGTGATATTCGTTCTTCATCTGACTCCAGTAAAAAGGCATCAAATCCACAGAGCCACAAAAAAACATGAATTGTCCTTTACTGGATGCCTCCTCTGGCAACTGCTGCTGCAGGTTCCCATTCAGTGTCCATTTCTTCAGTCTCCAGACCAACAATCCAGGGACCAGGTCCTGTGCTGCTGCATCCTAAAGGCATTCAACCAGAAGCTCTTCTTTTCTTCTAAGGTGCTCTGTTGGCTTGGGTAATACTTACCTTAAGCCTTGTGTGAATTCTATGAGACTGAAAGGGTGATTTGTGTGGTTGGGTGTTTGCCCATACCACTCGCCCAGGCCTAATGCTGGAAAGCATATAGGGGACTTCTGTGATGTCTCTGAGCACTTTAAACTAACTCTGAAGCTAATACTTGTTGAGGAAGATATCCTCTGGAACTCTGACTTTCCTGGACATGAACCCTATTCTGACCTGCCTACAGCTGGCGTCTAGACCACTAGGGTCCCTATTCTGCCTCTGAGATCAATCATGCTTTAGAATAGGGAAGGACTATAAGAGATAAGGCTTCTGTCCTGAAAATATAACCAGTGTAAAAGTACTTACTTGTAAATTACGTAGTGTTGTAACTGTATGTTTGAAATAGAATAGGTTACAAAGTGTTAAAAGTTATTACTTAACTTTAAGTTGCTTGTTGTTCCTTTAGAAAGTATATAAGTTACATTGAATAGTGTTCCACTCTTCTTAAAAGTAATAGTATTGGTACTGTTTTATTATTCTTAACTGAATGAGTGTAAAATCCTACCAATAGGGTTAACCTACCTTAAATAACTGTGAGTTCTTCATAAAGTTTACTATTGGGTTTTGCATTCCCTGATCTGCCTTGTGCATTTCTAAAACAGGCTTGCATTTAATACGCACCAATGAATTGCTGAATGCCCTTCTTAAATGTATATTAGGTTACTTACTTACTTTGAAATAAATTGTGTCTTTCTAAAAGTGTATAACTGGATTATGTTTTCCCTGAAATGCTTTAGAACACTTCTAAAATAGTCATACAAGTTCTTAGGTGTCCTACAATTGCATTCTACACTTCTTAAAAGAGTCCTTGGTTAAACTATCTATTCCTATGCTTACTGATAGTGTACAGGTTTAGGTACCAATAGGTTATACTGACGTTGAATAGCTGGTTCTTTTCTAAAACGGTATTACTGGGTTGTGCTTTCCTGAACTGCTATAGTGCACTTCTAAAATAGTTTACTGTATTCATACATATCCTATGAGAAGTTTCAGGCCTCTAGGTAATATACAAGTTAAGTTACTCCCTTTGAAAGGTGTTCTTAAAAGTGACATTGGTCTCGTAACTGTATCTATTCTTGATAGAAGAAAGTTACATGGCTTGTAAGAGATACTTTTTAACCAGTGTTTGTATAACTAAGTGACTCTGAACGGGAATAATACCGTATGTTATAATCAATAGGTCTACTACCCTTGATTTACTGAATGCAATCTAAAAGTAATTAACTGTGGATCTACTCCCCATGAATAACTGAATGCCATTTTAAATGTGTTATAGGTTTGACTCACCTTGACTGTGGATTGTAATACAAATAAGGTAACACTTAGGTGTGTAAACCATTAGTATAGAGCTGTTTTTTTATAATTCTGTTTAGATGAGATGTTATAGTACTTACTTCCCCAAGATTTATCTTGGCATACTTGTATTTAAATAAACCCTTTATTTTTAGAATGTATAGTTTTTCAATGTTTCTTTGGACCATATGTATGCTACAATTTCTTTGTACCAAGCTACAGCCCTCTCTTCCCCAAAAATAAGCCTGGCTGCTCTGTGTACGCTGCCAAATGTTCTCAGGTGGTACTACTTTATGCTAAGAGTGGGGTTTTGTGCTGTCTCAGATATGGTTTTATGAAGCCCTTAGTTGGACTTCAGAAAAACCGTCCTAACAGGAGTCAGTCTCAAGTTTGACAAACCCACTCTCATCCACTCTCTCCCTGCCTTGTGCACTGGCACAAGTGTGGCACAGCTACTGCTTTTCTACACTTTCACCCACACACAACACTATTTCAGGAGCAAATCCCTATTAACAGCCCTTCTTTGATCACAGCCTTCTGGGATGAGAGTTGAAAAATCACTGGATAGCCAGTTTATTTCATTTTTATTGATCCAGTGACTTTTACCATTTTGGCACCAGTTCCGCAGGTTCAAGTCCGAATCGAAGTGTTTCTCAGGACCAAAACAAGTGACATACTGAGCAAAGGAGCAAATAACTTCCACACTGACCCAACAATGGCACACAACCATCTCAAGTTCTTCTCCATGGAAATATAAGATCAGCAAAGTGAGGAATCATATAACCAAAGTAAGAGAGTTCAGAAGGAGATCCTCCACCCAAAGGCCAAGCTAGTGGCCCATCCATCAAGACATTAATTTCATGGCCTTAATTGATCATGGTGTGGACAAGGCATAATGGGCCTCATTACAACTCTGGTGGTAGCCCTGCTGGTAAAACCGACATGGCTGCCGCCAGAGATGCATTTTTTCCGGCACTTGCGAATGGGCAAGAACCGGACCATGCCAAGTTTGGCAGACCCGGTAATTGCCCATTTGCGGGTGCTGGAAACAAGGGACTCCCCATCCCCATTCGGCCCCATAGGGCTGAATGGGAATGGGACGTCGGATGCACCGGCGCATTCAGAGTGCTGCCGATGCATCTAACGTGGGTGCCGGTCAGCCTTCCAGGAAAAACATGGTGGGCTGATAGGCACCCGCGAGCACAGCTTGTAGCATGGTGGTCCGGGAATGCTTAACGGGACCATAGTTCCCGGACCACCATGCTTGTAATGAGGCCCAATGTGTTAATGAAACATTGTAAAATGCCTTACTAGACAGTAGACCTCATTATGAGTTGGCCGGTAAAAATACCAAATTACCGGCATGCCGGTGCAACCGTGTCCATGTTAGACTGCTGGCGGAATCAACAGTATATTCCGAGTCAGCGGGCACGCACATACCGGCATGCCGGTAACAGCTGCACCGGCATACCGGTAAGGCCCTCCAAACCCCCAATAGCGGCATCATCCATGCCGCCGGCACGGGCACCAGTATTCTAGATGCCGTAAAGAACGGTATCGTTGATACCAACATCATAAATAATGGCACCGGAAGTGGCGGTACCGAAAGCAATGTCATCGCGCCGGAACGGGAAATGCGCTGGTGGCCATCTTGAAAAACACAATCCATTGCAATCCTATGCCTACAGGACCTGGATTTGCAAACTGTGTACCCTGCCAGCAAGAATATGTCTAAGGCTACCTGTAAAGGCGCACCTCACTGCATAAGCCCCGTTTTAGCGATGAAGAGCTAAACATGCTTTCTGAAACCCTGGTCCAGCATGCGGATGTAGTGTTCTGTCCAGACCTGCGCCTTACCATCCAAATAAGGAAGAAAAACATCTGGATAAAGGTGGCCCAGAAGGTCTCCGTGTGGGGACAACCACACACAGTGTGAAAGACTGTAGAAAACGGTGGAACGAACTGCGGCTGCATGTTCGAAAAATCTTGTCAGCAAACCACAGCCAGGCCCAGGAAACAGGTGGTGGAGCAACATAAACCCATAAAGCTTGCATGTTGGGAGGAAACCTGCAGCTCTGTAATGGACATGGAGGCCATAGAGGGAGTCGGGCATTCAGAGATGGGAGTCTCATCATCGGACAATGACAGTGAGTGACCCTTAGCATAATACAAAAGTCCCCACACACACCTAATACCCCAAGTATAATGTTGGAGTCCAATTGGCAAGTACATGAGAGCAAATACATGGGTCATCACCTCCCAACTAAAGTCAGTCCTAACTCAAACCCTACATCTCTGCCACAAAAACACACTACAAACCCCACTGACACAAACCACATGAGTCCACAATTGCAAACACAAGCAACATATGCATGCACACACACACAAATACATCACCGTTGAGATGCAGGCCTCACCACTGTGCCATCTCAATGCATGGTGCACACATCTCCACTACCGATTGCACACTTGAGACACAACCAAACAGCACATGGAACACAGCCCCTTGGACATGGCTACAGCATGCAAGCCACAAAACACCTGTAGGCCACCAAACAGACACCATGGGCATCATGGCTGCACCAGAAGGATTCCCAAACAATACACCCCCCGCCCCCAACTCGTGTAAGCACCAAGGCTGCCCCTCCAACATGCACACGACAATGAACATGACTCGAAATGTACTAACATCGATGTATGTAGGATGTACGTTCACCTATGACTGATGCCCTGCCTCTCTGTCCCCCACAGGCACGGAATCAGACAGCGATGCAGAACACACCGCAACTACCAAAAAAACACCTACATGCATGAGCAGAGGGGACGATGATGCCACCAAGCCGTCGATGTCAAGAGATTGCCCATTCAAAACCACTGCTCCCAAACCACAGCCCACCAGCCAACAGGGCGCACAGACCCGGGACCAAGAGGAGCAACTAGCTCCGACATATAGTCAGGATCCCCAGCCCAGACACATTGGTGCCATCAAGGCACGCATGCCAAAAGGCACACCGGCCCCAATGGTCACAGCCAGGAAAATTCTGGCCCCCCAGCAGACACCTCATGTGGAGGAGGATGCATCACGAGCAGCCAGTGATGTAGAGGGGCCGCGGTCATCGGCCATGAGTGACATGGGTGAGGCAGCACAATCCACCCAACGTGGAGGAGGTTGAGGAACAGGATGAGGCGGACACTGCAGGCCTTTGTATGTCTGAGGAAATGCCACACACTCCTACCATGCCATCTAAACCAGTGTTCTCCTTCGAACCTGGCTCTGATGGAGGCAGCTCTATGGAGGACATGCCTGTGGTAGCACGCATCCCCAGAACCACAAAGACACCACCTCCCGTGCAACCACCAATTGCGGAATCCATCCGGGACTTGGAGGGGCAGTTAACCCACATGGAGGAGCGCCAGCAGGCCATGCAGGATACGGTCAGACAATACATAACGGAAGGGGAAGCCACACGCAATGCCATGCAAGATAAAACAAGGACAATAAGCCGTGCGGTCTACCGTGTGGCCCGGCACATGTGTGAGGGCATGGCAGCAATGACAGAGGCGGTCACACAGTTGGTGGCCACCATGGCCCAACATCACGCTGCAGAACCCGACCCACAACCCGCTCCCCGACCATCTCAACACCGGTGAGTTCCACTCAGATGAGCCCGGTGTGCAGGTCAATGCGCAGTCTGCGCCGGCCAGACGGACAACCCCCTCCACCTAAAAGGGGGCGTCAGTAGCCTGACACAGTTGGACTTCAAATGGGTGCAGGAGGTGGGGGGCGTGGGTGTGTGGGGCTGTTGGGGGGAGGTGGGCGGGGGGCGTGGGTGTGTGGCGATGTTGGGGGGAGGGGGAGGGGTCGTGGGTGTGTGAGGATGCTGGCGGGAGGGGGTTAGGGGGTTTGGGTGTGTGGGGATGGTGGGGGAGGTGGGTGGGGGGTAGTTTGTTGCACATTGAGGGGTTCCTGTTCACTGTACATAGTTATGAATCATTTAATACACCTGGTGTGCATAAGAAAAACACATGACTGAACATTGCTTTTTGAGTGTGTGTCAATTTATTTCTTAACAGTGTCCAGTGCTCAGTGTCCCCCATTCCAAGTGCCTTGTCTAACCCAGTCTATCAAAGGTAATGTGCAATCAAAGTCTGGCGTGCTACACGTCCTTCATTCACATTGTGCCATGGTCGATATGCATCTTCTCCACCATCATCCTCCTCTTCTTCTGGTGGAATCTAGTCCGTGTCAGGGGCAGGGGTACGTTGCGCCGGATGCACATGTTGTGCAGTATGGCACATGCCAACACTATCTTGCCCACCTTCTCAGGCCTGCATATGAGTGCCCCACCGACCTGCTGAGGCCAAAAGTCTGCTCAATCGTAACACGAGTGCATGCATGTGCACGGTTGTAGTCCTCTTCGTGCCTGTTGACTGGTTGCCTGATTGGGGTCAGGAGCCACGGCTTTAGGGGATACCTGGAATCACCTGCACAGGATCAATGGAAAGTGTATTTGTGAACATTGTTGTCATTCCGTATGTGCAATGCCTGTACAGTGTTCATGGTCATATGCCACAGATTCATCATGAATGCACTTGACATTTCCTCATTGTGTGACCCAGGTAAGTGCACTTAGGGATTACCCATGCGTGGGGGGTATGTGTGCCATTCATGTCTAAGGGACCTTTCCATCAGATGAGGCACTCACACAAATGAGTTGATAATGACCATCATCTGCCGACATCTGATAGGTGTGATGCATTTGAAATGTGTACTATACATGTGGAATGCATCATTACATGTTTGCCTGATGTGCCTCATGATACACTGTGGTTTGCAAATCATGTTCACGGCTACTTGATGTCACCATGTACTTGCCCATCACTGCCTTCCACCATATGACCAAGGGCCAATGGCAATGGTGGTATGGTCCGCCAGTGACGGCAAACATTTCTGTGAGGGGGATAGGTGTGTACTGGCATGGTGGAGCAGAGGTAATGTGGATGGGTCCTTCACCACTCACTCATATGTCAGTGGTGGTAACTGATCAGTGATTACATACGTTTCCTTGCTTGCACCATTGCAATTGTAAGTGTTCCTTAGAGATGCCTGGGCCGGTATACTCGTCTGCGGTGTACCTGTGGGGTGGGTGCAGGGACAGAGATTTCCATGTGTGGTAGTTGGAGTTGCCCCAGGCATAGCTGCATGTCCCGTGATGGACTTTGCTCCGCTCATCTATTCCAGGCATTGTGCCTGCAGGGTGGTGCATCGTGGTACCCGTGGTTCATCATATCCGATGTTGTGCAAGGTGCATGTGCTGGGATGGGTGCTGTGTTTGTTGCTTGCATTCATGCATAGCTGTGTAGGCATGTCACATTTGCATCCATTGGCTGTGTCGAACATTCTGTCGAGGTGATTGGGGTCACAGTTTTGCCACCCAGGTCGCTGTGTTCCCGCCCTGGCAACACCCCTCATACTCCAGCCAGCAGACAGGTTGTCATGCTTGTGGTCCCCCCACCCGGCAACACCCCTGATACCCCAGCCAGCAGACAGGTTGCCTATGCTTGTGCCCCGCCCAGGCAACGCCCCTCATTGCCCTGTTGTTGGACTTACCCAGCAGTCAGGTAAGTTGTGCAGCACGTCGTGCCATGTAGTGGGAAAGCGTGGAGTTGCGCAGCACCATGCCATCAAGTGTGGATCCTGGGAATCGTGCACAGCAATGTGTGATTAATTGCCTTGCATCGCACACCATCTGGACATTCAGGGAATGGTAGAGCTTCCTGTTGTGGTACACTACCTCCTCGGCATGCCGGGCTACCAGTTCCACATGGGTGCAGTAGATGGCACCAATTACGTTAGGCATGCCTGCCAGTGTATAGAAATCTATTTTGGTATCATTCACCTCCACACAGTTCGTGGTAAATATATGTGGTCCCTTCCATATTTCAGGAGGACATCTAGCACCAGGTTGAGCACAAGGGAGAAACATAGTTTTGAGATGCCATGCAGCTGCCCCACAGTGTGCTGATAGGTGCCTGTGGAAAGGAAGTGCAGCACAGACACTACCTTCAGCAAAGCGGGGATGCCTATGCGGATGTAGATGAGGTTTACCAGGTCGTCATGGATGAGGTCCACTATTGTGCATATGGTGTCCCTGTACAGGATGTACACGGTGTGGATCTGTGCAGGGGTTAGGTCAAATGGACTGGCCCTTAGGCGAGGTATTGGTGGCTGCCTGCCGGGTACAACTGCCTGTCCTGGTGGTATGGGCTGGCCCTGTCTCACCCTCTTTCTCCTCCTGTGCCTCCACTGCATTTCCTGGTTCAATGCCTGCTGGAGTAGTGCAGGCATGTCCTCCAGCCCCAGTATTGCAACTGCTAATGGTAGCATTTTGTCTTTGGAAGGGGTGTGGTGTGTGGGTGTGCTCCTTTTGTGCTGTGCCATTCCATTGCCTCCCCCTGTGCTGATTGGGTGCACCTGTGGCAGGTTTCAACACAGCAGATTGCTATTAACGGCTGCCCCACGATGCCGGTGTTAACGGCATCATGAAACCCGTTCTTACCAGCATCTGGATGCGGTAAGTACATGTCGTGAACTTCGTAATGTGCACTTACTTACGGCATGCCAGTGTTACTGGCATGGCTGCCGCGTGCCCGCGCCCATTCCGGGTAGGTGCTACCCAGTCACAACGGGTCCCTACAGATGCCGTTAGCACCGGCATCGCGGGTCATAATGCACCGGTCCGGTAAACGATGCCGGTATTCCCTTACCGGTATCGTTTTTACCGGACCGCCAACCTTGTAATGAAGCCCAGTATGGGCCTCATTACAACTCAGGCGGTAAGGGGTTTACGGCGCCGTAAACAGCGCCGACCCTTACCGCCTGAGTACGAGGTCCCTTAGCGCCATGGCGGATTTAACACCTGCTTTTAGCAGGTGTTAAAATCCATGGCGCTAAGGGACCATGGAGTTAATTACGCCACCGTAATTTACGGTGGCGTAATTAACGCCTTCCCCACTCCCATTATGCCCTATGGGGCAAAAATGGGAATGGGGAAGGGTAAATGGGGATTGGGGACTTACCGCCCCGCCAAACTCGGAATGGGGCGGTAAGTCCGCCAACCACCATGGCGTAAACGTAGTTTACGCCATGGTGGTAAAGTCACGGCCCAGGCGGTAACTTACCGCCTGGGTCGTAATGAGGCCCAATGTCTTCCCGGTTGTGTCTCTGCCGGTCCCACAATACTGTACTATATGTTTCCCTTACTCTCTGCCACGCTCATCCTATGGTATATCTTGCCATCTCCATCACTGGCAATGTACCATGCAATATGTATCTCTTGCAATGTATATTGCATACTGTAAACAGATGTAAGTACAGTGGCACAGTTCCAAGACATTAAACAACAGCATCTTTTTTTCAACCAGACCTTAGATTTCCCCTAGGTGTGACTGATCTGGTACCAATGAATGGTTTGAGGAAGGAATTATAAAATAGGGAGAATAGGGAGCTAGACATCACAATTAGGTGGAAGAATCTTTAGAATCATTATAAACTGTGGATTACCTTGCAGATGACTGACCAGAATGATACAGAGTGATTGGAAAATTATGTGCTGTTTCACTGGAAAGCATTGCAATGTTGCCAATGTCATGGTTGCACTATCTAACTGTTATGTCTGTGTGACCATTTGTTCTACCTCAATGTAAAGCTACTGGGAGATTGGAGACTTGGTACGCTGGAAGACTTAACTAAATGCTGTTTTCATAATGACTGGGGATAATGTGCCTTGTACTTTATTTTGGGGAGTCAATCTTGAGGAGTTGTTGGATTGCCCAAAATGCAAGAAAGCAATGTCTAGAGTCATTTGGACAGGTCGGTGTGGGTAAATTGCATATTGACAGAATGGGGTACATAGAACAAAAGGGGTAAATAAACGATTAATAATGGTTATATTCTAAATAGCAGAATTTGTCTTGCTTTTTCCACTGGGCATACATAGGTCACCAAAGTCCATACTTGAAATTATACTAGTACCATTGCTGCTGCTACTACTAATACTACTAATCCCACTACTACTACTGCTACTGCTACTACTTCTACTGCTACTACTACTACAGCTAATACTACTACTACTAATCTTACTACTACTGCTACTACTACAGCTACTACTACAGCTACTACTAATACTATTCATCCTAGTACTACTACGTCTACCACTACTACTAATCCTACTACAATTACTACTAATAATAATAATCTGTTACTACTACTGCAACTAATCCTACTACTACTACTACCACTAATCCTACTACTACTAATCCTACTACTATGACTACTACAACTACTACTACCACTATTCCTACTACAACTACTACTAATAATAATCCTACTACTACTACTACTACTACTACTACTACTACTACTACAACTAATCCTACTACTACTACTACCACTAATCCTACTACTACTACCACTAATCCTCCTACTACTATGACTAATACAACTACTAATACCATTAATCCTACTTCTAATACTACTACTACTAATCCTACTACCCCTACTAATACTAATACTAATCCTACTACTACTACTACTACTACTACTACTATTACTAATCCTACTACTATGACTACTACAACTACTACTACCACTATTCCTACTACAACTACTACTAATAATAATCCTACTACTACTACTACTACTACTACTACTACAACTAATCCTACTACTACTACTACCACTAATCCTACTACTACTACCACTAATCCTCCTACTACTATGACTAATACAACTACTAATACCATTAATCCTACTTCTAATACTACTACTACTAATCCTACTACCCCTACTAATACTAATACTAATCCTACTACTACTACTGCTACTACCACTACTACTACTAATCCTACTACTACTACTACTACTACTACTTCTACTACTACTGCTACTACTACCAATAATAATAATAATAATCTTACTACTACTACAACTAATCCTCCTCCTACTACTACCACTAATCCTACTACTACGAATCCTACTGCTATGACTACTACAACTACTACTACTAATCCTACTACTAATACTATTACTTCTACTACTCCTACTACTACTACTACTGCTGCTACTACTACTGCTAATACTGCTATTACTAATCATACTACTACTATTTATGTATGTTTGCTTCTTGCATAGCGCTGCACAGGGCTGTTCAGACTGCTTCAAAACACTGTAGGGGAAAAGGAGAAAGGATAGGAGGGAACACAAAAGCGAATGAGAAGAAGAGGTGGGGGCAAGGTTGGTTGATAAATTGAGGGAGTGACAGTAAAAAGACACAAGACCTGACAATGAATTAGATCTCACTAAGGGGACACAGTGAGAAGAGGATTAGAACAGGGATCTCCCTGGTATGTGGTTATCGCCCTCCTCCCTCACACTGGGGTCATTATGAGGTTGGGGGTAACCATGCTGCAATTTGTGGCATGGTTACCTCCTTACCGGGTACTGGGTCCTGGTTCCTCAAATGAGGACTTACTGGGCCATTCCAAACTTGGAGGACCCTATAATTCCTCATTTTAGGAACCCGGACCCAGTACATCTCCATTCCCATTCGAGCCCCCATAGGGCTCAATGGGAATGGGGAGGGAGCTAACAACGGGCCCATTAATAACGGTGCCTGTTGTTAGCTCCCTGGTCTGCTAGCGGGACCCGCTAAGGGCACTTGGTTTTAGCAGGCACCCTTTGCAGGTCCCGCGAGCAGACTTGTAATAGGGCGGTAAGGGGTTACCGGCGCCGTTAACCCCTTACCGCACAGCTCGTAATGACGCCCACTGCCTGCAGACAGGGCTAGCCTGTTCCCTATCAGTCTCCTGGATGGATACCTTTGCCTGATTGGGGGGAGGGCAGCCCTACATCGAAATAGAGGGATGGAGAACTGAAGTTTCATCCAGATGCACACCCCTTCTATTTCTCCAATAGCTGGAGCTGCTGCTGCCAGCACCACTACTACAGTGACGATGCACTATCATAAGTCGCCATGGCTAGTTACAGTGTCCAGGAAACAGCATCAAACACTAGAGGGTTAGGCAGGCGAGCAGGCAGTGCTTTGCTCGGCCATATCGAATGTCCCATAAAATGCTGTACTTTATGGATTTCCTGAAGGACACATGGTTTCCATAAAGTCTTGCAAGGCCCGGGGAGGACTTCTGCGGCATTAGATTAGACATTGTAATGACTTCAGAGCCTCCGGAGCCAGCCCCAGACCTCCAAAATCATGGGAGGACGTTTTCCAGCTGAGTGTAGAGCCCCCTTGGTGGTTATAAAATATTCGTTTATGGCACAGTAGCAGCCGCGAAAAGGTGAAGATTCCTGCGAGTCCGGCGGATCACTTGAAACGGAACCTGTGCCAAGTCAGCTGAGCATTGGTGTACTGGCATGTAGAGCTCATTCTAAAGCCTGTGGATAGGTATAATAGAGAAAACAGTTGCATCGCCTTCTGCGCATCACAGATGTGGGGACGCACTGCCCGATTTCAGAATCTGTAACTGGCAGAGCGAAAATACATTGAGGGCAAAGACATGCTTCCCTGACCACCAAATGAAACAAGCCCTGGCAATTTTTTGCAATTGTAATTGGTTATGTGTACTGTGTACCTGTGTTGCTCCGTGTCGTCTTTCTTCCAAGGCGAGCGCTTTGCCCATGAGCTATCCTCCCGAGACAATAGTGTCAATAGTGTTGGCTTTTGCGTAAGCATGGGAAGGGCATTAGCCAGGCACTGCCTTACTGATAATAACTGACCATTGATGGTAGAGGCTGCAAAATGGTGGGAGTACCTGGGCATGTAATAGCAGTCTCTGGCAAATGCATAATACCTATACACAAGCAAAAACTATTGGCTTTGCCGATGCTTGTTTTTAATAGGACTTCAGTGAAGGACACGCATTATCTGCAGAAAGACAAACATAATATTATGCCTAGTCTGCTAAAATGGCAATGCACCTTGTACAATATAAAAACAAGAGGCTACATAAATGTGTTACAGATGGCTAAACTGGGTGCACCATATCGTATCGTGGCAACGGGCATATCTCATGTCAAGTGATATTACAAATGTCTATGGGCCTCATTGCACGGTAGGCGGTGGGCGAAGGTGCTACTAGCACCTTGGTCCATGCCGGTAAAATACCGGCACCGCTTTGGAGGAAAGGGGAATTACCGCCCTATTCCAAGGATGGCGGGCGGTAATTCCCCCTTCCCCATTTGCCCTTCCCCATTCCCATTTTTGCCCCATAGGGCATAATGGGAATGGGGAAGGTGCTAATTACGGTACCGCAAATTGCAGTACCGTAATTAGCACCCTGGTCTCTTTGCGGGTTGGTTTTTAACGCCTGCTAAAAAGCAGGCGTTAAAGTACCAACCCGCAAAGGGACCTCGTAGTAAGGCGGTAAGGGTTAACGGTCACCGGTACCATTACCGGTGACCGTTAACCCTTACCGCCTTCCGTGTAATGAGGCCCTATGACCAGTAGTGTCTATTTTATGCCGCAGTCCTTGGTATTCATAAAGTACATGGTGTGACTGGTATTGTCCTTCTGCCAGTTTCTGAAGTAAGTGCTCCACATTTGTGGGTTGGGTGGCCTTCGACCGCTACTATCCTACCACTGGCTCATGTGAAATGCAGGTTTCACCCATTCCCCCTTTCAAGCCCCATGCGAGAGGCAAACTAGAAGTTCAATTCAAGTAATGTTAAGGTTTCTTGAAGACCAAATATAGGGGGCCAGCACATTCACAGCACCAAATCAGAGAGAGAGAGAGAGAGAGAGAGATGTGTGTGTGTGTGTGTAGGAGGTTTCATAGATAGTCTCAATGGTTGGGGGGCCACCATTCGGATCTCTCATTGGTGATAATCTTGGTCTGGGCTGCTCTGACTGTTGGCTCCTTTTGTGTAGCTAAACACTCCCAATTGTCCATGCATCGCATTCACGGGGTTGTGTTGCCCTTCGTCCTGGGTATCTAGACTGAATCCAGTTTGTCCTCATCTCCTCTTTTTTCCCAGGGGCTGGCCTTCTGTTGCCTCCCGCTCCCATTTGCCACGGTTTTATATTGGCCGCCAGCCATATTGTGCAGGATCTGTGGCGGCGGCATTGGGGATCTGTTGCTATGGTTTCCCTGATGAGTCGTGCACGTTGTGTGGCCTCAGATTGGATGTGGAAGCCTTCGGATCAGTGCTGCCTATTCATTCGCGTCGCTTGCAGGCCTGGCAGGTGACAGTTCCACGTCTTCGGCACATTGGAAAGAACCCGCAGGATCACTACAGTGCTGACAATGGTGACTTCTAATGTCCCTTGCACCTGAGATGTTATTGACCCCAAGGCAAGTCAATATTGCCCGACATGCTAAATATCTGACTTGAGTTAAGAGGGCGAGCTCTAAATTGTGCCTAGATAGTGATTTGCCCCTGGGAGTGGGACTAAAATCATGTGACCCTCAACCCACAGTCCATATTAAGTGCAAGACTGTCCAGTTACTTTCCATTTTGAAACACACCATTGTGTTATGGATGAAAATCAGGAAACGGTCATACAAATGTTGACACAATGGACCTAATTACGAGTTTGGCAATATGACCTTGGGTAAGACGTCCAAACGCGTTTGCTGTGAGCATATGCAGCAACTGTAATTTACTGGGCAATTTAGGCTTAACTTTACTGCCCATTCAGAAGTCCCACTGGAATTCTTTGGGGAACAACGTTAATTTCGCATAGAGTGAAACCGCATTCGGTTTACTGCCTCTTTTTGCGGCTGAAATACCTCCATCTAGGGCAAGCAGATTTGGGGTCCAACTCCTTAACTGCCAGGCTATTATGCAAGTCTATGCAAAAAAGACGAGCATACTCGTCCTTGGCACTTAAGCACAGTCGTCCGTGGCACTTAACGCATAATTGAGTAGAGCAGTATTTTTACTATCTAACCCATAATGAGACCCAGCATACATGCTGGCACCATCTCAAGCCTGTCAGCTATCTCTTTAAAAAGCAATACAACTTCAAAATGTACACTCATGTTTCTTTGTTTTTGCCTGTAAGAAATATAGGCAGGTGTACCTTTATATTGGAACTCCTAGTATAGGTTTCAAAATGCATCAAAAAGCCTGTTTTGTAAATGTGGACATATTTCATACTTTTATTTCTCTTTATAATTAATGTTGAGGCTGAAACTCAGTCAATATTGGAAAATATTGACTGGCTTCTCACCAGTCATATGCCAGGAAGCATCGCTGGGATATCATGACTTCAAAACTGGTATGGTAAAATCTGGAACTTTGTTTCTGAATAAATTGCAAGCTTCTTACTTAGATTCAAGGAGATTATACTGGAGCCAATTCCCTGAGTCTTCTTGCTTCTTGACTGAGGAGCACACAGTCTGATGAATACATGTCATGCTATTGAGCATGGCAAAGGCATGCCATATGCATCATCAAAGAGATGCCAAGTCAGCAGGGGATAAGCTGCATGATTTGGTGTATCCATATTTGGGCTGTTTATGGAGGAACCTGATCAGCATATCTGAAAGAGACATCATTGATAAAGATTGAAAGAATCTGAAATGCAAATTTAGCCTTAAATCACTTGCATCTCTTTGGCCCTAGTTGGAGAACAAGCCATGATTATGATCTATTGAATCTTATTAATAACTAAAGTAAAATAAAGCAATCTCCATGTTACTTTGTGCAAATCAGCTTCCCTCGAGAGTAATGCAAACCAGATGGAATAAAGGAAACAAAAGGTTCCTGCCAATGTGAAGTACCGTATCAAATCAATTAATAAAAAATAGAAAATATTAATAATAATCCGGTCCAGAGAATATGTACTGCACATTTGTGTTGGAATTAGGCCCATGGCTCCGGGACAAGCAAAGCAATAGCAACGTAAATGGCTTGTCCGTAAGATCTACTACTGTAATTTGGCTCACATAACTCCTTGGAGCCATTCAAGTTAATTACATTAAAAACCAGGGATATAATTTAGGAAGAATGTTCAGGACGTACTGAGAAATTTCCTGAAACCATCAGATCCCCAAGTATATTAGCTCTGAATACTTGATACATTTGAAGATGTGCTTGCATGTTATATTGTTGCTGGACAGTGGCCTAGATCTGAAAGGATGTTACTGCCAAGTGTTCTCTCTTCATGAAATGACATTAGATCCAACTAGGGAGGGCTCAGAATCACGAAATTTACTTAAGAAAATGCCCTGCTCTAACAACTCCATACCCATTTCCAACCGGGATGCCGAGACTGAACAGGTTTCCTTTATAATCCAGAAAAAACATAAGATCCAAAGGGTTCCGTTTCTAGTTGATTTCTTTGATGCTAGAAGAATGAAGTAAACACATAAGGTTAGCAGGTGATGCCTTCAGCCACCAAGCATAGTGAGACTGGGGAAAATGCCACCAAGTGCTCAGTTGGGTCATAAAATGTTGATTATATCATCCTAAAGGGGTGCAAGTGGAATTTGCAACAGGCATTTGTAATCATAGTATGGCTTAATTGTGACCAAAACCACCTCTGGCATTCATTATCCTACTCCAAACAATAAGAATACTCAGATGATAGACCTCATGGGAATTCCAGTTGAACAGTTTCAAACGGTGCCTACTGGATCCAGTTGCTGGCATATGCTCTTTGTGGACATCTACTTAAGTGCTGCCGGAAGGGTGGATATCATACGATTCGAGAAGTAACATGATTCCTTTAATTGGTGCCTTTTAGTGTGAAGTGATTTAATTTTGTACTCAGGGTCATCCAGTGGCATTTCCATAATTTCATACCAGGCATATATAAAGTAGGACGTCCAAAAACCCATATGCCATTGACTGTATAGAGTACACACCTCGTGTAACTGTTCAACTAGCTTGGACAAAATTGAAGGCGTTAATCAGCAAGTTAGGTGGGCCCAATATCGAATAGGTTGACAGCATTTTTAGCAATTATGTTTTGATAACAAAGGGGTCTCTCCTTAAATTCAGCCAACCGACCTTGTTTATTCCCAGTAGTTCTAGCAAATTGTTAACAATCTATAAAAAGATTCAGCCAAAGCAAGAGTCGGGTACAATTGCAAGACGTGGCCGTGGTTATCACATGAGTATGTACAAGGTACTAACAACACTATCAAAGGATGAAGACACATTTACGCAATTCAGAGGAAACAAATGTTTAGTAAATTGGCAGCAGGGTGGGCAAATACAGGACATATATACCAGAACGTATTAGAAATGTCACCAGATAGAACATTGTCAAGAATTCTTAGTGAGCCGGAAAAGGCTTTTTAGTGCTTGGTGTCACCACCATCAGGAAATTATTAGAATATTCTGGGTTGACATAATGTCTACTTTAGAATCTTTTTCCAAACTGAGCTTAGACAGTAGACATCTACATTTGGTATTGTGCTCTAGCACCTTGAAGCATCTCATGTTCTAGATGGATTTACCCAAATAACCGGACAGACTCAAAGAATATGGCAATGTTCTAGTTTATTATCTGCATAACATAAAGTAGGGCAATCTTGTGAATAACAGGCAGTAATTCACACACTGAAATGTTATCATGCAAAGGTTTTATACCCCGATGTGCATCATTTATGATGTCATCCTATGTGGCAAACTAAAACCTATTGAAGGGAGAAAATGGTTAGGGGAACATATGTACCAATAGTATACATAAGTGTTAATACCTTCATTGGCTACCCCTTATCTGGTGGGCACGCATCAAACTACCTCTAAATACGTATAATATTTATTATGGTGGAAAAAAAGGTATTGGGTTGGTTTCTGCAACATTGTATAGCATGTTGCTACATAGACCCTCTGATGGTTTGACATGCTTTCCCAACCTTGGACTTTTGTGTCGTTAGCAACAAATAAGCAAAACGAAACTCAGGTGCCGCAAGCAACATCAGACGACTCCCCACTTTCCTAATGAGTCCATCGTCTCTCATCCGTCACGCCCCAAGCCAAGGCTTCTCCTTTGTAGTTGACCTCCAAGCCTGCTCTCTGTTCTGGGACATTCGAGGGAGTGTAGGCACACTATTATTTTCTTTTGGCCTAATGAATAGCCTTGTTTTCAACTTCTAAATCACGTGAAGGGAGAACACAAATGTGTCCATCTCGACATTCTATTTAATGCTATTTTATTCAATAGTGCTGGATGTCATTACACTTCTTGGCCTCTGGAGACTTGATCACTCCATCTTACATAGGTTTTCCGCATCTTTAATTGTCTAATACTTGTCTCTTAAAGATGTTTTCTCATTCACTTAATCTAAGAGAAATATGTCTTACGCACATGGTTTATCCTTTTGACTCCCCTTCTGCCTTGCAATTATTCCTTGAAATAGCATCCTTGATCCCAAGCCAATAGACTCCTCTTTATTCCTCATACAAAGCTGTTTTTCCAGCGTCTCCTGACTCTGCAGCCCTGGTCTGTCTCTGAGGTAGCTTGAATGGTTTTAATATGAGTCTGGCGCCCATCTTTTCATCATGGCCGCTCTAGCCATGTTATGCTTTCCTCTGCAGCAAGCTTCTACATGACTCATCTACCTTGCATTTCTGCCTATATACATTTATTAATCAGCAGGTTACTTTATCTTATTTGCATACACAATTTCTTCATATTACAAATGTCTCTTGTTACTTCAGTCACACCTTTACTCTTTGATTATTTGCATATTGTTTCAATGAGTCTCATTATCACTCCTCTATGATGTCACTCTGCTCTTGTCAGATTTCACTTGTAGCTCTATGATATCCAATGGTGTGTGCAGACATCCTTCAACCATCTCAGTGTGAGGGTACATTCAATACAGTTGTCTGAGTGCATATTATCTCTCATACATTCAATGTAGTATTGGGATGATGCCTGGTGTCCCACATAGGGCTCTTCTCCTACTGTTACAGCATGATGGAGGTGAAGGGTCAGGAGATAGGGATAACATGTCCACCTGCTCCTCTACAGTACTGATCAAGTTCTGTTCCATCTGGGATATGCCTTGAACTGGAGTATAGATGAGAAGGGGGAAGACGCTGCTCCTACTCTCTGTGACATTTTGAGGGAGCAACAGGGCTGCATCCTTGCTCCTGTGCAACATAACCTACGTGGTACATTTTGGAGTAGGCCTTGATTGGACAGAGCATTTCCGATCAAGAATCCAGATTTCAGCATATCAATTCCTCTTGCTTGTGGATAATAGCATTCATTTATGTCAGACCCCATTGGGTGTGCAACGACAAGTAGTTGCCTGGTCACTACAGATTAAGTAGATTAGCCCTAAATACCCAAGGAACAAAGCATATATCTATGGGGTAAAAGTGTGTGTGTGTGTGTGAGAGAGAGAGAGAGAGAGAGAGAGAAAGGCTGTAGGACGGTGCAATAATTGCATAGATCAATCTGTCTGACATGTGGGTGACTATGATCCTGTCCTACTTTGCTTCCCAATTGTGTCTCAGCCATGAATGCTTATCAGAAGTACACATGTATCAAGAAGAGAAGAAAACACATTCAATTCAAATACTGGTGACCAATACTTCTAAAATGCTAAATCCTGAACAAATGTATCTAATAGCCTACTCATAAAATGAGCATTCTACTTTTATTACAAACATATTGATGATATAAAATGTGTTACACAGAAAGTATAAAACCTCAATCAAACCCAGAGAAAACACAAAAATACATAATACATTACACTAATGCACACACATTACAATTTTTAGATTCACTCACAATAGGACAAAAGACCAAATCTACAATGGCTCAATTTGTGTACAAATAGTCAGCCCCAGGGCTGCGGTTGAATATAACAATTGTAATGTGTGTGCATCATGTTATGTATTATGTATTTTGTGTTTTCTGTGAGTTTCATTGAGGTTTTATACTTTCTGTGTAACACATTTTATATCATCAATATTTGTGTAATACAAGTTTAATGTTAATTTTATGAGTATGCTATAAGATCCTTTTTTCAGCATTTAGCATTCTAGAAGAATTGGTCACCAGTATTGGTGTTGAATGTTTTCTTTTCTCTTCTTGATACATGTGCATATAACTGTTTCCCAGACATTAGAGAAAGGTTTCCCTGGTTGAAAGGAGGGACCCTGGGGTGATTTAACCATATTATAATATTGCTTTTCAGAGGTTCCTTATTCTGTGGTTTCACTCACTGAGCCATGTGTTGCTTTTATACATATACTGTGTACAACTTCACTTCTAATAATAATCTTTACGTCAATCATGATAAACTGTGGACCCCACTCTTCTAAAAAATCAAGTTTCTTGATCATTTAACCAATAAAATCCTTGAAATTCAGTGAAACACCTTTGGTGATGATGATCCAATTTATCACAACAAAACCCATGAAATTCAGTGAGTGTCGGAAGTGACGACCATCTTAACACGTAGTTCCCTCTTGCCCATCCCCCTCTGTCTAGTAACTAACCGGATCCCATGAGCCATGCCCTTTAGTTTTTGACACAGGCAGTGGCGATGTCCATGTTGCCCTAATTGTTAAAAAACACTGACCCTGCCCACCACCCACTAGGCTTAATAACTAACCAGATACCACCAGCCTTGGAATTGATAGTGAGATTAAATGCAGTAAAATGTTTCAATATCAAGCAGAGAAGTTGATTGTGAAAGATGATGTGATCATAATGCATTCTATTAGGGCCAGAATGAAGGATGAAAACCAGAAAATCTAGGGCCTCATTTCAAATGTATTGTTTTTTGTCGGTATTAGGTGTGTAATAGCACCATATTAAATTAATTACTTATGGGTTTCCATTTCTCCACAATCAGAAGCTGCATAGGAATCAATCGGGGACTCAGAGTGTCGATTTTAATGCATGCAGTAATACTGCTTACACCTCCAAACACAAGCAGGAGGTTTTTATGCCTTGCAGGTTTCCAAACCCATAATCAGATGGAGACATAAAATGGGTTATTTAGAAATACCACCTGTTTTACCATTAGTGCTATACTCCAACAAATGTCTACAGTCAAATGCCACACACTCTGCCTGTTTTTTATTATCTGGTTGCTAAGCAACCACATCCCGGCCTCTTCATAGGCTGCTAGGCTTCGTCAGAAGGCGTCAACCAGGCCCATCTTTACAAAGGCCCAGGAACATAAGGCCCTCCTGCCTGGACCTCTCCGGACCGCAACGGCCGCAGGACACGGCACGCTGCCAAACCTCCAAACACTTTTGATTACTCCACCCAATATCCTCGATTACTATGGAAAGCCTGCAGTAAAGACATTGCTTCTGACCGGCCTTACCTGTGTATAGTTTAGATATGGCCATGATCTAGGACGCCACTGGCTGCATTCCACCTCAGATCATAAATGTCTATTAGTATCTAGCCACTACTGAGAAAGGTAAGCTCTATTGTGCTTCTTACCCTGCCTCCACCTACGTATGGTTTTTGCACTGCACCAATTCTGCCATGCCCTATGCATCTAGTTCCACTTATGTCACTGGTACATTGCCCAAATGGTGCTGTGAGCTGTTACGCCAGTTCCCTCGGTGTAACGTACCTGCGATGCCCCCCCGAGCACTGCTCATGACCGCTCATGACCGCCAGCACGCACCTGGAATAGATTTGCATTGTTTGCATTGTACCTAGTAATATTGTTTATAACCCTGCTTGTTACACCTGTACTGTGTCTAATGCACCACCAAACATGGCAAGCAAGCCCACTCTGATTTGATTCGCATTGCGCCCAGCATATTGTATTACTGGTATGTTACCATATGCCCATTTGTACCAAACCACAAATTTGAGTCACTGAATGGTGCAGCATTGTAGTCACGAATGTGTACAGTCCAGGTCAGAATGGCCTGTCACCTTTGCTAACACACTCCTCCAGGAAGATCCTTATTAGAAACTGCTGAAATAACTAATAAACACGTCTATTTTATACCTAAGCATTACACGATTCATCGAATTGCAGCTTACTGTCCTAGAAATCTCTTTGTGACAATACCTGATTAATAATATCTCTGCATATCAGGATGTAGCCTAAGCTTACATTAATGCTCTCACATTGATAAATATCTATTCCCTCCACCTGCTGTTTTGGACCCAACCAACTGAGTCCATGCAACAGAAACACCACTTAAGTCTCCCATCTGATCATCTCACCGCTTCTCTGAGATATCCCTTCTGACCTTAATCTTAACCCTCGCAATTAGATATCTATGGTCACTTTGAATGCTGTATAGCATCCTACCTATCGACTTACTACTCAACATTTGACTATCAGCACAAAATGTATGTCATTAATGTCTTCTACTTAGTCCTGTTGTATGTCCCTGTGGTACTAGTTCAACTGACTAACATAACAGGACACAGTGCCATAATCAATTCCGGCCTTTCTGTCACTAATCTCATGCCAACCATTAGGATTGCCACGCCCCTACCTCAACTAAATCAGAATTCCCAGTATGGCATACCCACCAAAGCTTCCAAAACGTTCATGGTAGTAGAGAACACACTAGTAACCAAACTATCCTCTACCGGATAACCTTAACACTACTACGGCTTCTCTAACACTAACATACCTTGCCACACACTACTTAGAAATATCAGATTTCGCTCTAAATTAACTAGACTATATGAACCCCCAGCTACTAAGACCAATTTAGAACAAAGGAAAGAATGCCTACCTAGCACACATAAAGATAATTCTTACTGTAATTCTGTTACTACCTGACCAAGGCCGAACACTGTTACTCAGACCGCAAAGAAACAGCGCCAGAACAAGCTTCCTACTAAACCTAATGAAGTAGTAATCAAGAGATCACTTACCAAAACAATGCTAGGAAACCTCACCCCTGACCTAAAAGGCGCTTTAATAAACACCAGCTCTCTACTGGCTCATGCCATCGATATAGCAGATTTAATCCCACCAGAAAATGATGACTTTCTAGCCATAACTGAATCCTGGCTTCACGCTGCAGCATGTCCTGTCCTCATGTTGGCAGTGCTTGACAACTACTCCATACTCAGAGCTGACAGAACTGATGCTCGGTGTGGAGGCATAGCTATTATAGCTAAATCTAGATTAAACATAAGAATAGCCCCTTCAATAGACATCAAATCCTGTGAATCCCTCATGGTTAAAGTACCCATCTCCAACTCACAAACACTCATGATTCATCTTATCTCCAGACCTCCAGGTCCTTTCTGTGAATTTGAGGAGGATATCTCTACCATACTATCGACAACCTGAAAAATACTTTGCAAAGACTCCTGTTGGGAGACCTCAAGTTAAGTTTCAATGACCCTAAAGACCAGCAAGCCACAGCCATCGCTGATGTGCTAATGGAACTCGGATTCATCCAAAGAGTAACAATACCCACTCATAATAAAGGGAGAATATTAGATTGGGTGGCTGACTTTGACTGTAATGCCTCAATCACTGCTATTACTCCTCAGCTATGGACCAATTACCACCTTATAGCATTCACTCTGGCAGCTAAAACCCTATTACTCAAAAATAACCCATTAGCACCACTTATATGGTTAATTATATCACGGTATATAAACTCATCCCAATCTTGATACCTACCCTTAACTCCTTGCCAGAGACTAATGACCCCTTCACCCTAGCAGACGCCTATAACAAAACCATGACAAAAGCATTAGATACCATTGCCCCACTAAAAATGAGAAGGAGGAAACCTAAAGCTCACCTAAATCCTCATCTCAAAACTCTAAGAGCTGAAAAAATATAATGTGACTTAGAGTTCGGACAACTTCAGATGAGAACAAAACTAACTTGATTAATATCTCGTCACTATACAAGAAAGAAACACTAATCACAAAAAAGAAAACCTATAACAACAGAATTCTCCAAGCCAACTCTAGCACAAAGGAACTCTTTGTAATACTAAAAGAATTAGAAGTGCCAATCCCGGTGCCCGACAACTGTGTCAAAGACAAACTCTGGTGTTCTGATATTTAGAAGGCCTTAATCAACAAAGTTACGTTACTGCAATCCAAAATTGGCAACAAAAAAGTTAGCATACCTAATAATGCCAACCCTGCCATTATATCGACACCACTAAATAAACCCGAACAACACTTCAACTTTAGTAAAGTCTCAATCCTTGAGGTGGAAAACATCATTCTCTCCTTCAAACCATCAAACTGCCAGGCAGACAAATGCCCTGCCCAAATTATTAAAGACGCCGTAAGGGACCTAGCACCCTTCATAACCAAGCTAATTAATGCATCCTTCACTAAGGGTATCATCCCAAATAATCTAAAGGAATCCTGGGTCGTATGTCTCCTTAAAAAACAATCACTAGACCCTACCATACCCACTAATTCTAGGCCAATCACGGCTGTGCCATTTTTACTTAAAATCTTAGACCGGTGGCTTATCTCCAGATTCAGGAGTACCTAGAGACCAATCATCTCCTGAGAGTTCGCCAATCTGTCTTCAGGCCACTACATGGCACTGAAACTGCCTTGATCGATCTCAAAGCTCAGATCGACCAACTCAGAGACAGAGGGGTCACAGCCTTGCTGTTTTTACTGGATCTCTCGGCCGCCTTTGATTTGGTGGATCACAAGGTCCTATGAGATCATCTCGACTCTGCAGCACATTTCTCACAAGAAGCCATAGCATGGATCCAGTCCTTCCTGAGTAACAGGACCATGAGAGTCTTCTCACCTCCAGCGGCAGAAGACCCTATTCCCATCACATGTGGGGTGCCACATGGCTCCTGTGTCTCCCCGTTGCTAGAACAAAAATGAATGGGTTGGAAAAACAATCTTACTAGGAAAACCTCCTCCCTTCTGTTTCATCCCAAAGGTTACAGCACGTACATGTGTAAAGAATCACATGGGAAACTTCAAAAAGTTTTATATTTGGATATCGCGGACACAGATCCTTTCCCTGATTTCAGTCAGATGGATACATTTTTGGGTGCACTTTGAAGCCATTTAGAGACTTCGCCCTACTAGCATTCAAATGTGAAGATTCATTTGTCCTATTACATTGATTTTTTACACCTGGCTACCCTGTAGAGGTAATTCACCTCCACCTGTGGTTTGATTTGCGTCCCTACAGCACCCCTCGAACATCCTGAACACACCATCTTCCCTTCGTCCTGATGAAGGCCCTAGGAAGAAATGGCTCACTAAGCTTGACTATAGGGCTGAAATACCTGGTGTAGACGCTTTTCACCAATTCACAACATTACCAATGTTAACTGTTTGTTCCTTTGTAGATATGCACTACTGACTTGTTTTTGTCTATTTGTTCACTTTGTGTACGACGCCTGTCGTCTGCTTATAACAGTGACAGTAGTGATTGCATTCCTTGTATTCAACCATACCAGTGTGCAAGAACAGTATCTTGTTTCTGCTTTGTTCTGACAATGCAATGTGTGTTTGCTCATGTGTGTGTTCTTTCACATTTTGTACAAAATGTATAATATAGAAAATGTGTAACATAGAAACTTAAAACTATATCCAAATATAAAACTTTTTGGAGTTTCCCATGTGATTCTTTACACATGTACGTGCTGCAACCTTTGGGATGAAACAGAAGGGAGGAGGTTTTCCTAGTAATATTGTTTTTCCAACCCATTCATTTTTGTTCTAGCAACTGAAGCCTTCCTGGGCAGAATAGGGTTGTATCCACCAGGAGCCCTTTTTTGATATAATTGTCCTGTGTCTCCCCTACTATGTACAATATATTTACTAAGCCCCTTTTTGAGGATCTGGATAATCTTGGTGTCACCTACACGAACTACACAGATAATACCCAGATTCTCATACCGCTTACTGGGGATTATGATAAGCATTGGGCCTTAGTGAATGGAATCTATCTCATCATCCAGGCATGGATGGCCAAACATGTCTGAATGATGACAAAACCGAGCTTATCATTCTTGGAACTGCTTTCAACATTAATAAACTAGCTGTAAATATACCTCTTTTAATATTGATGGCAAAATCATTAAAGTAGCTAAAGAGGTAAAAACCTTGGGCTTCTACCTCGACTCCACACTATCCCTAGCAAAACAGATCAATGCTATGGCATCTGCCACAGCATACACATGTAAGCTGATTAGAGCCGGAAAACCACTTTTATCCAAGACCAGCTGTACCATTCTAGCTCGAGCATTAATTGTGTCCAAATTGGACTACTGCAGCGCCCTATACCTTGGTGCCAATAGGTACATCATTAACAAAATACTAATTCTTCAGAACAATGCCTTAAGAGCAGCACAGGGTATTATTAGAAGAGAGCTCAACCATAAGAAGACAAAATAAATGGTTGTCCGATAGTAACAAAAGCTTGCTCAAATCTGTATCATTAATCTATAAATGCTTAAACAACGCAGCACCCCGCTAACTGACTGAGAGATTTAGCAGAAGGTACTCCAGCCATCCCACTAGGTCAGCCAACACTAACTGCCTAGTTGTACCTAGGTTTAAACTGTCCAAAGCCGGAGGGAGCAGCTTCCCAGTCAAAGCAGCTCAACTATGGAACTCCCGCCCCCCTCATCTGAGGGCAGATCAAACCTTCCAGATTCAAACATAATACCTCAAAATGGCTCAGAGAAAAAGACCTCTAACTTTCTCCTATAGACAAACCCTTCTTCCAGGCATCACCCTATCTGCCTTATTGTAATTAGACACTACACAATGCATTCTGCTGTCTTATAAGGGGCCAATTTTTGTAACTACGTGTTGCTTACCTATTTTACCTGTACATAGTTATTTATACCTCCCGATTGTATGATATTTGTAAATGCTGTAAATCTTTTATCATGTAAACATTTATGCTTATGTGTATCTACTCTTGTAAAACATTGTATGACATCCTTGTAATTAAGTAACCTGAAGTTGAAAGTATTCTTGTATCTCCAGCGCCCTGATACCCTCGGGTCTGGCGTGCATTACCAATAAAATAAACAAACCAACAAACCCTGTGGAAAATATGAAAAACATTCACAGTTATGATAGCGAAGATGTTTGATAATATGTGGAAATACCAGGAACGCGTGTGAAGAATAGACAATTTTTGACTTTGAACTAAGCAGACTCATCATAGGCTTGAAGCAATATATGGAAATTGATATCAACATAACACTATTTCATATTGAGTTTTTATCAGACTGTTTGGTAATATCCTGGGCCCATGTAATAAGGGAATAATTGCTATGAATCAACTTTAGTCTTTTTGATAACTAAACATATAACAGGAGGAAGATTGGTCATGTTTTTAATGTAGATGCACAGAGGTTAGAGATCTAAATGCGGCCTTGAAAAGACTGCAATAAATGCAGAATGCAGGACTGCTATTCCATTTTCTGTGGCAGCTTTTGACATGGTGTCAGTCATATATGGCATGAAAGCAATAACGAGTGGGGCTGACATTTTTTTATGAATGTTTGCAGCTGTTGAACCCTGAATGTGTGTCTTTGGTGTGCTCACCAGCAAGCAATAAATGTTCACGGTCAAAAGTCTAGAGCGGTAACAAGCCTTGGCAATGTCAACAGTATTAGCTTTTGCGTAAGCACTTGCCAGGCACTGCTGTAGTGGTATTTACTGGCTATTGATTGTAGCAGGTGGGCAAGTGACCAAACAACACCTTCAAGCTTTGTGTTAGAAAGCTAGAATCATACCACAGAACAAGCAGGGAGAGATCAGGATGGAAGGGCTCATATGCCATTTCTCCCTATATGTACTCTAATGCAATTGTTTTGGCTTATAGGTGGCTCTGCCACCTAATAGCCGAAAGTGAAAACAGAGACAAACCTTACAGATGATATGACCAGCGTAGGCAGTGAAACGAAGCGGCAAGGTTATGAGACAGCACAGATTGTGACTTAACACATTGTTGTATTGTATTGTACTTGTCATTTATAAAGCCGCCCGCTTTTACCATTTTTAAAAGTCCTTTTTCGCTGGTGGTTGGAATGGCCTCGGGTACCGAAGTCCAGAGTGTTAGTGGTCACGGAGTATTATTAGAATGCATGTGTGCATTTAACCAAATAAGGCTTAGCAGGGTTGGCCAGGCTCCGGTAGAGAGCAACCCATGAGATTAGGAATGTGAATGGGTGCTGAGAGGAATCAGGAGACGGCGTGAGCATTAGAAATTCGCTATGTGTTCAGCGTGCCCGCATTTGTCATAAGTCTTCACTGCATACGGCTGTCAGAGGTGTTGAGGCATAGTCTGGTGTAAGTAGGCAGAACATTATGTGACCAGCACGGCTGAATTTGTCATAGTCCTTGCTGTATACTGTTGTGTGCCAGTAGCCATGCCTGTGGCCAGTGTCCACCGGAGTGGTGCATTATACGTATCTAGCAAATTTGCGGGTGATTTCTTGTATGTGCACCCTATTGGGTAGTGGCTTCCTCTGTTGATTCTTACAGCTGTGATAAAATGATTAGCGACAGTCTGTGCTTCAACAAATTACAACTAGATCAGGAGGGCTATATCTACAGGCTCTTCTATGCAGATAGCATGGTGAATCTGCCCAGATATCATGCGCTTTCTGAACCATCTCAATTGTTACCTTCAGTATGGGTGGCCCACCTTATAGTTCATCCATGTGCGATAGCTGCCCATCCCTCAAGTCCTTCCAGTGTGATTCTGGACCAGTTCTGAGTTGCCTTCCTGGAGTAATGCATGAGAAACTGCACCTGGTCTTCTGGCACGAGACATTGCCAAAGCACAAATTCCTCCCATAACACTTCCCTCAGTACATCCCAATCTGTCAGAGTGTTATGGTGGTGATTCTATCACAATCACTTTGAGTGTGATTTTCCTGTTTTCCTGTACATGCCAGGTACAGTGACTAATCAAACCTGTGATATTTCATAGTGTGAACAACGATACCAAGGCCCGTGTTTTAGCTGGTGGTACTTGTGGAGACGTGGGTCATTATTGGTAGTTGGAAGTGTGTGTGGTCTGTACCACTGCAATAACAGCTGGCGCTGCCAGGTGCTCTGAGGTCGCACCACCACGAAAATGCCTGGTGCTGAGTGTTCATATGCTGGGATTGGGAACAGGATGTTTATTTTTTTTTTAATTTAATGTTTGCTTGTTAGGTGCTTATACAGGAAGTGAATACTGGTTCAAAGCGGCCACAGAGCAACATGGGGGGAACAAGGGGGCTTGTGAAAGTTAAGAACGTTCAAGTGCAGAGGGGAGGGAGAATGGGATAGGTGTTGTGGTGCTCATGGGTGAGCAACAAATGAAGTGCAATGCAAGGTAAGAGCAAGCATCCAGGGTGGAAGGTGAGCAGAGGCAAGTGCTGAGGATAGACAGACGCTGGGGGGTGATTCGGTGTGGAAGGTCAGGGCCCAGGGATGCATAAGGACCCTGAACACCAAACAAGCCACTGTGAGATTAGCAGAGGAGTGTGGGGGGGGGAGGTGGAGGTAAAGAGGAAACACTTGAGGAGCTTTTGGAATTAAAGAAAGTCCTGCTCAAGACGAAGAGGGAGAGGGGAGGATGTTCCAAAGAAGGGAGCCAGCTCAGGAAAGACATCGACCTCCTGCCCGCTGTCTAGCGAAACGCTTTACACATAAAGAGTTGGTCCCAGAGGAGCGCAGCGGTCTAGAGGGGCAGTATTTAGTAAGAGAGAGTTGCAGATAGTGTGGTCACTGGCCCCAGAAGCCTTGTGGATGATACAGAGGGATTTGAATTTAATCCGTGAAGAAACCTGGAGCCAGTGAAGACCTTTTAGGACAGGAGAGATGTGGTCCCTAGGCCTGAGGCCAAGGATAAGTCTTGCTGCCCTATTCTGGACTAGCTGGAGATAACGCAGAGTGGAAGAAGGAAGATGAAGGAGAAGGTTATTGCAATAGTCAAGCCTAGAGAGAACCAGGGCTCAGGTAACATTGAGCTTCTGGTGAAGGTGAGAAAACTTAGAATTCCTTTGGGAAGGAAGAGCTGAAAGTGGGACTTCTCGGCCATGTCCTGAGTGTGAGGGCGGAAGCAGGGAGAGGAGTTGAGGATAACTCCAATGTTTCTGGCTTCAGAGGAGGGAGCGGGGGAGAGCCCATGGAGGAAGCCCAGAGTTAAGGGAAGAAGACAGGAGCAGGGGTCCCAATGGGAAGGATCTCCGTTTTCCTGGCATTGAGGCAGAGGTCATTGGAAGTGCACCAGGCATGGATGGTAGAGAGGCTGTCAGGGATGATGGAAGGTGCAAAATGGTCAGCAGGAAGTTTGAAGAAGAGTTGTGTGTCATCTGCATAACACTGGAAGTTGGGGAGAATGAGGAGATGAGAAAGGTAGATGTTAAAGAGCCAGGGCGAGTGGATAGAGCCCTGGGGGACACTACAAGAGGAGAAGGAAGTAGGAGAGGAAGGATAACTTAAGAGGAGAGGTGAGTAAGGAAAGAGGTCTGCCAGTCCAGTGCCCGCTCCGAGATACCAAGGCTTAGGAAGGGTTTCAGGATAATGCAGCAACTTGACATGTTTTGAGAATATATATTTTTTTTATTTCTTTTTTTATTTGTATATGGTTAATAAAAAACCTTTACAAAAGATAAATGCTTCATATGTACATCATTTGAATTAATAACAATCAATTAAAAGAATAAACTTTCCAATCTAGCATCATTGTATAAAAAGGTCATAATGGTTCACATAAGATAAAAACACATCATATCAATACGTAATGCTCAACACTTTATTGTTGATATTCGAATAAAGTGCACCTAGGCACTCATATGTGGATGAAAAGATAACCCTCAGCCGTATTCTCACATTAACACAATTCTTAAATTGCAGTTTGCTCTATACCATTCATCATCAAATACAATCTCTGCCATTTACAATTGGCCTTGCCTTTTACTTAATGCAAAATAACGCAAAAAGTTTCCCATAGGACTCAGCATCACTACACCACCAATGCATAATAAAACAAAGAGATGTTAAGATATGATAAACACTCTATGCGCTCAAAAAATAAAATGGTAATAGCAGCATGTAACTAAGAAATAGACGTTTAAGCACCAACAAGTGTCGAGATGATAGAAACCCAGCACAGAGCCTTTAAGACATACTACTGGTACTGTTCCAATTCTGCATCAATGCTTTTTAATAACTGTACCAATGCAAAAATTAAAGATTTATGGTTGCCAATCATCATCCTGGACCATAGAGATTCAAGAGAATCTTCAAAGTCAATATTGATGAATTTGAGCAAGAGATTGGTTCGAATAACTCTAAAGTGGGGGCATTCTAGCACTAAGTGCTTGAGTGTTTCTTTTGGTGCAGCACAGGTCAGGATTCCACAGTTCACCTATTGAGTAGAGCTTATTGTACTTCCCCAATGGCTGCACCTTTCTCGGATGTGAAATTGATTAGGTTTGAAGTGCATGTAATACGTACAAGTAAAATTACACAGAAAAATGCTGATGTAAGAGCAACATTGCACTCTTTTTCATGTGAACTTCGCATATTCACTGTAGGTGCTGTAATCTTTAAGTTTATCAATGGTACGAATCCAGTCCCTTTCGAATAGTTTTTTTTTTTCATGCATGCAGGCCTCATGCATAGATCATCATTCATAACCCCAAGTTCATCCAGGAGGCCCTGCATTCTATTTTGATATTGCATAAGGGAACCGCCCCCTTTGTCCTGTATCGATTCTTGCAAATCAAGAAAAAGCGAGTTCTTAGGGGGATCTAGAATTTTAGAATAGTTAGAAAGAGCTCGCCAATCTGCTCTACAGGACAATGAAATTAAACCAAACTCATGACGAATGACACAATTAGGAATTGAGAGGGCTAAATTTAATGAAGCTTTTAGTAAACATCCATGCAAGCTATCAAGTTGTTTGTTGAGATCAAACAAACACATGTCAAGAGTATATAACAACACTGCGACTACCTTAAGGAGAAAGAATTCTAAAAGTGGAAGTCATGAAAATGTACCACACTTAGCAAATATCACCACCCGCTGACACTGAAGGGGTCTTGCTTTCAAGTTCAGTCTATTGCACCAAAGTTTGATGGATGAAGAATTGTGCATAGAATATCTGTGATATATAATCTCAGAAGTTGGCGAAATTCAAACTCCATCTAACTTCCACTTATATTACTTTAGCTTTTTTCCGGCATTAAATACCATCATGCTGGTCTTGGTAGGGTTAGGTCGCAGATTATGCAGGTAAGCACATTTCTCAAAGAGATTGAGCTTCCTTTGCAGTCCAGATTGCGTAAGATCAAACAGAATGACATCATTAGCAAATGCTAGCCAATGAAGATGGAAATTGTCAACTTTCACATGAAACATTCCTCCATCTTTCCATTCTTGGTCTAAATCACATAAATACAGTTTAAAAAGTGTGGCCGCTAAATTGCAGCCCTGCTTTAGGCCGAGAAATGTCCTCACTGGTTCGGTAACAGCAACTTCTTTTGTTATCCTAACCTTATATGAAGTGTTATTATGGAGTAGTGCTATCCAGAAAATCAGGACCGCAGGGATACCTAGTTTAGCCATTTTATCCCATAGCAAGATTCTTATCACTGTGTCAAATGCTTCTGACATGTCAGTGCTTGCCATATAAACTTTGTTTTAGTGCCTGCAAGTATATGCACCATGATAGTTGCATTGAGCATGGTGCTCATGCCTCTCCTAAATCCGATTTGCGATTTGGAGTAGATGTTGTGAAGTTCAATATGTTTCTCCAAATCATGCAGGATTAGGAAGGCAAAGATTTTTGCGGCCGCATCCAATAAGGAAATAGGTCGATAATTATCGGGATTGTCTGGATCACCTTTTTTGTGGATCTGCACAATTATCGAAGTACCCCAAGTCTCTGGGATGTTACTGGTTGACATGATTAGATCATATTTGATTTTAAGAATTTCGACCCATAGTGATGGATCAGCCTGGGCAGAATCCCATCGGTTCCCGTAGCCTTCGAATGGGTCAGTTTACTGATCGCCCCCTCGATGTCATGAGTGGACCATTTAAAGGATTGAGTATCCACGCCATGTGGTACATGATAAGTAAGAGCTAAGAAGCGGGCAGGAAGTTGGAACTTCTTTTCTATATACTTTGCCCAAACTTCTGCAGATATGGTGTTCGCCGAACATTCCTTATTTTGGGAAGTCGGAGGCCGAATTATTGCCCAAATAGACCTTGTGTCATGGTTACAGATTGATCTAATGAGCTCACAATTCAGTTTGTTGTGCCTCAAAATCTGAAGTGCTCTAAGTTTATTCTTGAAAATGTGTGAAGTTCATTTCTTCAGATAAAGATACTGAGAGTTGCTCACCCAATCATTTTTAAGTTTTCTTATTTCCTTGTTCTTTAAGCGTTTCAGCAATGTTATACTATGATCGTACAGATGATCAGTCGCTTGGTGCCGTGATCTCTACTTGGCGATCAGAGAGGATAGAGTGGTCCTGACAATGTTATTCACTACTGCCTCCCGTTGATGAAAAGAAAAACTAGGTTGCGCGATTTGATAATCTATATAATTTAGATCACGCGATATCAAGCAGGCTAATTGATGACATTATGTTGGGTTCCATCTTAGGGCAATGTTACCCCTCTCTATTTCGGGTAGTTGCAATAACTGCTCAGCAACATGACTTGTATAAAAGATTCCAATAGTAAGCTGTATGGGAGAAAGGTCTCATTAATTGGTCGCAAGTATGCTTGCTGGCTCTGCTCAATGAACCAGGGTTTGTGAGACCCCAAAGTAGTCAATCATCAAACACTCCACTCCCCGGGTCCAAGTGTAATTAAGGCCTGTCTCTACATATTTCACAAAGCACAAGTCCCAATCCTCAAAATAAGCTACCCATCTTTGGCCTCTCTTCATAGCTCTCTTTGCGCCTTCCGATTGCTCTATTTCTGCATCAAACCTCTCCAGGCAGGCTGAATTAAAGTCACCTCTAATGATAATTTCATTATTCAGGTCCTATATGAATGCAGTCTCTAAGCAGTTATCGATCTCTTCAAACCTGCCATCAATATCAAGCTTGAGGGGATTCCAGTACAAAGTTACTAACAATATTGATTGGTATGAGTTACCTTTAAGCTTCATATCAACTGCTAAAATACGATCCGATACATGGATTAGTTTAGTTGAGTAGTTCATATTGATGTTGATGGCAATACCTAGACCTCCAGATGGACGGCCTTCCTTTGCTTTCGTTGCATGGTAACAGAAGGTACGAAAGCCCTGTATTACCACAGCATTCGTTTTCATGGTTTCTTGAATAAGCATAGCATTCGGGAGTTGCCACGACGAAAGGGAGGCCAACCACTTGAATAGATTATGGTAGCTGAATGAGTTCCACAATATTATCACTAGGTCCTGCTTCAGACAATGCCAATTGGAGCTATCAGCTTGCATTAAAGATGGATTTCAGGGTTTATAGTCATAATTTCGAAACCAATAATGTCGAAAGACATTTTTTCGAGAAAAAAAATGTCGAAATAAAAATGTAGAATTTTTTTTTTAATGCATTTTTTTTTCGAAATGGGGGGTTCCCCCCCAACCCCCCCTTTTTTTTTTTGTTTTACCCATTTTATTTTTATCCCGAACCCCAAAATAAATATATAATTAAAAAAACGGGATTCGACATTTTTTTTTCGACATTTTTTTCTCGAAAAAATTGTCATTCGACATTATTTTTTGGAAAAAATGACCGACCACCGGATTTCAGTAAGGGCTCAACCCATGCTAGTTCTTTCTCATTCCCTGCGATAGATATCAGCTGGGAAATACACAATTTCTCATCAGCGGAACTACCATACTCTCCCAGCGGTGACTCCTCTTCACTCGCCTGAAGCAGCTTTGAGAGCTGCACGACCTCATTCGCAACCAACTCATCATTAAAGGTATAATGCGTAAACCCCAGTTCCAACAACTCGGATCTATATGACCAAATACATTTAAGAATGGTGGCAGAAAGGCACGTAGCAAATCATTCTATGATTGTTATATTGTGCAAGCGAGATTCTTTCAAAGTCCTTAGTGGTTAATATTCTTAAAGAGGGAAAACACAAAATAAGTTCAATCAAGTAGTTGCGATTGATTCTTGCATCTCCCAATATGTCCATACTCCCTTCCAAACCAATTATATTGAATCCACTATTAGGGACCAACCCCCCTTTTGGTGGATTATCAGTTTGTTCGCCCTCTACAGGATCACTATGGCTGTTACCCCCACCCCCTATGATTCAGTTGCAGGTCAGAGGAACCCGCCCGACTACCTATAGTGCCATCGCATGTTCGAGCTCCCAAATCTCGCTTATCGGGCTCGGATTCCAGCAATTAGTCCATCTGCACAGTACTAAAGTTGGCAGCAGAAGGGCAGGCACCCACCCCAGGTAAATTGAATTCTTTCATTAGCCCTTCAGCGGTCAGCAAACCACAGTCCAGAGCGTTTTTCAAAGAACTCATGATATGCACTTGAGAATCAGTCTTGTTTGAGGTACAAGACTGAGAGGTGTGATTTAGTTCTGAGGAGCTGCTCCCATGTGCGCTAATAGAGGATGTACTTGGAGGGAGCGCACCAGTACTCATGATTACAAGAGTTTCTGGGGTGAGAAGTAGAGGCAATCGTCAAGGGGCAGCGTGGTTCGTTATGGGAGGCAGAGGTACTTGGTTGGGGGGTTTGTTATGAACATCGATTGCAAGGGCTTGAATCGCCGATAGTTCCCTTGATTTCCCAGAACCACTAATGATTAAATAGCCTTTCTCAAGGCACCGGTTGTCCCCTTCAGACTGCTCATTTAACAAGCATCTGCGTACGAGCAACGTTTGTTGTCGTATACATGGGTAGTGTGTGTGTTAAGGCCGTTCACCCCCACTGCCAACACGACAGGACACCCTTCCATGCTCAAAGCAGGGGGGATGTGGGTGCGCTTCCGCCCTTCCATCGGATAGTAATCATTGAGAATCTTTTGTTTTTTCTCAGTTTCAACAATCTGGTCAGCGCGAGATGAAGTGATTGTTTTCCCACTAAGATCACCAATTCTTTCTGTGCAAGCCGGCGCCCCACCGCTAGGTGTAGTGTCACACGTGGCTCCCCTCTTTGGTACTAAAATGGTATTTGTGGAATTTGCTCTCTGGTCATTTAATTGGGGAGGGCAAAGTAAGGCTTGGCTCTCTTCAGTTAGCTGGCCTATGTCGATAACATCTTCCTCACTGTTATTGGTGTTGATAGCATCACTAATGGATTTGCATGGTTTGGTTATCGACACAGTAGTTCTCTTTTGGGTTTTTTTCCCCCATTTCCTCATCCACAGCCTTTCTTCTCCTCTCAGCCCATTTGACTGCTCTTAGCTGTAGTTTCTTAGTACTGCGCAATGGAAAAACTACTTGTTCATTAGGAGCCTCATCACCGCCATCGTACTTCTCCATTTGATCAATGGTTTTTGTTAGCGCAGAGGGACTATGCAATAGCTCCTCCTCCTGATGGGGGGATTGACGGCATGAGGCTTACATGAGCAGAAGTATGTTCTGTTTAATGTCTCCTCTGTCCGATTAGTGTCTGTAATTAATCTTGCTATATTTTGTTCATTCAACCCTGGCTCAATATCGATAGTTATGTTTCGCAAACATTGCGTGCCTCTCTCCATAAAAGTCTTCATATGATTGGGTGGATTACACAGAGGCACTAATTCACTTTCGTTAGATGGCTCTTTATGGGAGTTAGTGCAAGTCTCCCTTGCAATTATAAAACCCTCTAATCAATTGATCTGAGTTAGAATATCGTTCAATGAAAGTTTTATTTCTCGCGTCTCAAGATGGGTGAAGTCATGTCCCTTATCAAGAAGGTCCAGTATACGAATAATTACGGGAAAGGTGGAGGGACTTTCTGCATCAGATGGGGATGAGTTATTGGCGATGGAAAATTCTCCATACGAAAGATGATCCTTACCTTCATCACCTGGTGATGGTAAATTACGGGGAGGTTCTGGATCATTCCCTTCACTGGGTACTGTACTCTTATTTGCAAACTTCAAGCTAGCACAATCATCCCCCTGAATGTTGCTTGTTAGTTTGGCTGTGAAAGTCACACTGCATGGGTTACACACAGATGTTTTTTTGCAATGGGCTTCATTTTCACGAGATGGTTGTACTAGTGGGGTTAAAAGCCCAATAGATAGTCTTACCCGTTTGTTAAGTTCCTCCATGACGTCAGGTCCAATCTTTGACGTCTCATTCCCAGACTCATTATCTACTAGAGTAATATCGGGTGTACTAGTTTCCTGCCGTAGCCCAACGGCTTGCTCGAATAGCTCACAACATTCAATTTGTTCTTTGAGTAATATTGCATTAGGGGAAATTACAATTTCAGTGGAATTCACAGTCAGTGACAGATAGGTGGACCTGTGCTCTTTGCGCAAGCAGGTTACACAATCCACTACTTGGTGTTGAACTGCCGCCGTTGAGAGTAGCGCGGCAAGGGGGCAATAGTTACGCATATGGCACCCTCGTTGCCGCAAGAGCCATTCCCTGAATCCGTGCCAACGTCTGGCTCATTCATTCCTGAGTATGTACTGTTTCCTGAACACACCAATGAATCAATGTTAGTTTTCCCAGCAAGTTGTGGTTTTGCGAAGTCTGCAACTTCGCAAGCCGCTAGCCATGGTTCATATTAAACCAGCCTTGCCACGTAGAACTCATATCATAGCACTCGCCCACTGTTCAGAATGCACAGCTTCAATATGCAGGATACGGTGTGGTAAGGGCGAAGAAGAGGATATCAACTCACCTCACCACCCACACTCCCACCCCAACAGCACAACAGCACACTTGGACACACTAAGAATGTGCGCGTGGAATGCGTGTGCACCCTGGTATATGAAAGGCTTCCTGGGAACCTGGAGGCAGGACATATAAGCACAGTGCATCTGCACAGTGAAAAAACAGAATAGTACAATGTAAGTAGGGAGGAGCACGAGCAAGTCACACACAGGCATACATGTTCAGTCCAACCCAGCCCAGCCACACTACAGAAAGCCCAACCCACCACTCTCATCACCGCACACACAGATAACAGTTAACCCGCTAAGTAATTACTTCGGGAACTGAAGTCCAAAGTCCTTAAACAGTCTTTATGGCATTTCGCCTACAAAGTAAGAAGTGGTCTTCCTGTTGTCCTTACAGCCTCGTAGGATTGAGTCCCCAAGTCGGAGTAAAAAGAGTGTCCTCAGCACAACAGCACACTTGGGCACACTTGGAATGCACGCCTTGAGAACTTTTTTGAATGAAATTTAGTTCTCAGTGTGGCAGATGTGCAGAGGAAGAGTGTTCCAAATGGTGGGAGCCAGGATAGAGAACGTAGAGTCGCCAAATGTGGTGGAGTGGTAAGGGGGAATGGTGAGGAGGAAAGCTGAGCCTGATCGTAGGTTTCTGGGGAGTTGGTAGTGGATGATTCTATTCTTTATGAACTCTGGTGCTGTGTTACAGAGGGCTCAGTGTGTGTGATGCACATAGCTTTGACGGTCTCTCTTATGCTGATATGGAGCAAGTGTAGGAGCCTCAGGGCTGGGGTGATGTGTTCTCTGGACCAGAGGGCAAGGAACAGTCTGGCTGCTGAGTTTTGGATTTGTTGGAGTTTCCTGAGTTTGCATGCTGGAAGCTAAAACAGAGGGAGTTGGTGTAGTCTATGCGGGAGATGATGATGGCCAGTATTGCGGATACTCTTTGAGGATATGAGAGATAGGGAAAGATTTTCTTTAGGATGTGGAAGTGGAAGTGGAAGGTTCTGGATGTGGAGTTGATGTGTTTAGAGAGAGATAGGTCCATGTCCATGGTGTATGGCTGTGAAGGGGTGCATTGATTCTTAGGATGGTGGAACCAACTAGTTCAGACCTCTGCAAGCTAGTGTCCCTTGGAGGGATCTGAAGTGTCCCACAACCATCCTGCGGACTAACAAGCCACAGCCAAACAATCATTCTCCATTCAGAGATTTGGTTTGGAACTCTGCAGTTTGCCAGCTTGCAACCTAAGAACAGTCCATGTGCAGCTGCCCCTCTCCAATCCAAAAGGGGCTTTTTGGGAAGAGTTTCCCGGTCTTCACCATGTGAGTCACCTGCCACAGCCTGAGCATGGTGTTCATCACTACTGCCAAATTCCATCCTTTGCTGGAGTTGTTGTGGGACATTTGTCAGCCTGAATTTCCAGGTGCATAGATAATCCAGCGCAAAGCACGAGAAACAGTCTAGTCGGAGCTCGGAAATCACCAGCTAGCCTGACCCAATCCTGAACCCTAAAGAAAAAAGAAAGAACAAAAAAGCACTGCACCAGTGGCTCCTGCGCCCATGCAACAGAACCAACAAACTAAGTGGACCCACCAGATCTAGGAACCCTATGGGTGGTTTCTAGGGGAAGAGTAAACGGGTGTGATTTCATGCCTGTTTGTGCACCCTCACCGCACCCTAAAGAGATGTACAGGCACAAAGTCCCATCCTTGCCCCACCTGTCTAGTTGTGATCAGTGGAGTTCTGGCAAGTGATGCCCCACCCCATCCCCATTAGGCTTCCCAAATGAATGGTGGCTTAACCTTAGAGATAAGGGGTATTACTTTTACTCCCTAATAATAGTCAAATACGCCCCCAAAAATAAAAATAGTGTGTGGATGGGCCTTTAATCACCTCAACCCAAACAGGCACACCACTCAAACAGGGAGTACACGGTTGCACATAAAGCAAGTGTATTGTACAAAGCTCCAGGGAGCGGTTAGATGTTTTGCAGAACTAACTAACCCCAAGTCCTAACAGAACCAGATCGGTTCACAACTTGTATACAGTTTTGCAACAGTTAAAACACTCCCAAATGCCTTATTGCAGTCCACCCCCCAAAACATGATTGGACAGAAACCTCTTCAAAGAGAAAAAATCCCATGTTTTCCCAATTCTTCCATTTTCATTGGCCAGTTTTATCTTGAAAGTCATCTTCAGATCATATTCAGAACGCACCTCCTCTTAGGATTTGTCCGTAGTAGGCCATGACGTTAGCACATGGTTAAATATTGGTATTTGAAACACAATTCATTACGAGCAATAACTGGCCTAGGGCCTTTAGCTTTAATTGTGATTGCACATGGTCCACTTACATATTTTAGCAAATACGAGCAAGGCCTGAATAAACAGGATCTTCTTTGAACCCTAACTGATTGTGATTTCAACTACCCCAGACTCCTGGCGCTTCTGAAGACATACTAATTGATGTGACCACTATTCCAAAACATACAGCCTCTGGTTTCAACCTGTAAAAACAATTGACCCCTGCATGCCCTGGGCTCGGGACCCATTTTTATTGCTAGCCCAAACAAATGACCAACCCCCTCTATGCGACTTTAATACAATGAGCGAGATAACATGTGTTCCCTTGCGGAACTGTTACATCATAAACCTTTATCCTGTTTGCAAGCTGACCTTTTTACTAGATAACTCATTCTTCTTTCCATCAATGAATGTCCCTGCTACTTATAATTCATGTGCAGCAGCTAACAGCGAAGGTTAACGTTACTGATTTACTCATTTTCTCCCATCTAAACATGAGAAGGTCAAGTTGAAAGACAAAATACATTGTGCAAGAGAGCCCCAATTACGAGGTTTTTTGCAAAGCACCCCGTGTGTAGGTTGTGTTCACGTTGCATTTGCAGCTTTAATATTGTATCTTTCTAAGTGCATGAAGATCTAATATGTATAAATTCTAAAAAAGTGACACGAAAAGTAACTGCACTCATATGAATTTGCAACATTGCGCCCATTTCGCTACCATCCCCCGTCATCAATACAGCGCACACAACATAAACCCCTCGCAATCATGGGGACCCATCCTGACCACCCCAATAATGGCGTGTAAAAATACTGCCAACCAAAAAAATAGGACGCAAGACACATACAAACTCCTCCCCCTGCTTTCACCCACCTGGCACACTGGATAGGTTTCGACAAGTGATATATATATATATAGTGTCACAGGAAGAAACTACTTTTACTACAGCCTGATCCGAAGAGGTAACATGTATCTCTTAATGTGCATTAATAACCAGGTGCTAAGAAATATTAAGAAACATTAACACATATTTAACTAATTCATATAAGAAATACTCCCCATGGGAATGAGACTTTATGCCTTACAAAATCATTTTACGGCCAACTTTAAAAAATAGGGAGTGAAATAATGATACTTCAAAATCTTATCTGGAGCACTGGGTGGGATTTGTAGAGGACTTCACATCTTTTGAGCATACCTTTGTTTCTTCATCACTGAAACTGAGTACTCGCCTGATGACTTTGCCAATACTCCTTTCTTGGCTTTAAAGACTTCGACTCCCTGCTAAAGGAATCTTCTTGGCTCACTTAAAGGCACTAGACCTACTCACCATAGCAGGACATTTTAAAGGAGTGTGTTAGGGACCTTCTTTTACTAGTCAGGTTGACTAGTTTCCATTGCTTTTAGTGTTATACATTGGTTTGAAATTCATTTTCTTTTGTATTACCAATGTTCCCGCTTGCTGTACTGCATACCGCTTTCCAGGTTTCATATTACTATCATTTGTACCCATCTTAAAAGTGAAGTATGTGTAATCGCTAAAAAGATCACCGACTAAATGAAATGGTGTACTGGTTATAGTACTGATTTAGTGGCAAACGTTTGTGGATATGGATCACTTTCTGGGTCGGAGAGTTTATTGTGAGCAAAATCAGCCCTAGCGCACACTGCATTAGACAACCTAAGTTGTTTGCCAAACATTTAGTCAGGGTGTCTTTAATTTTCTAGATGATGTACAATTACCAAGAAGAAAGGTGGTGGGGACGGGAATCTGCATGCCTGAGTTTCGGTGTCCAGTTTGAACATTGGTTTTATTTTAAAGTCAATGCTGTACCATCATCGCTCATAAGACTGCTTTTCATGTGCTTGGTATGCAGTTTTAACACTACAGAAAGCATTTATGGCAGTGAGGGGCGCATAAGATGCTCATCTGTTCCACAGTCTGCTCTCACAAGATAATCACCATTATGAAGAAAGGTTTACCGTAGGGAATAAGGGTCTGGTAAGTAATTACATCGAATGGTAGTTAGTAGCCAACACGTATTAACATCCAGGATTGCTGGATTCCCATATTAACAAAAGAGAATAGAGTTTCGTTCTCGGAAAGGCTACTTTAGATCCTGCGACGAGGTTATCGGACGAGGTTATCGGAGGATTTCAAGAAGCATAGCAAAGTCCCAGTGTTCTTGCTACAGACAGTCAACGGGCATACCTCACAACCTATTGCCTCTCCAAGGTGGGTGAAATTAGGTGGGACTGGTGAGTGTGGGACATGGGATCCCATTGTAGTAATTGGGAACTAATGCATTTTTAAATGTTGGTAAAAGCATTCCTGGGTAGATGGGCTCATTGAGGTTTATGGAAGACAGTCAAGGGTTGAGAGAGTCAAATATATCCGAGGCAGGTGACCCCCTCCAAATGCAGGTGAGTTGAGAGGTATAGCTGCGGTACTGTGAATTACTACTACGGGCTCCAGGCATTCAAAATGGCACAGACATTTTTACCTGGGTCAGGAAATATAGCAGTCAATTCAGAAGATGAAGAACGAGTCTATATTTATTCTGAGTTTGATTTCTTCTTCTAACATTTTAGATGACTTGTTAAGCTGGAGTGAAAAGACAACTTAGAAGCTTCAGTGGTATTTACGATCTTGGAAAATGTTGGTCAAACTAAACTAACTCTCTTCCTTGGTTTGGTTCCCTCTGATCCGGATGTTCTTTGTGGTAAAAACACTAGTGATATATCCCCCTCCTGTAAGGACACAGTGCCCTTTGCTGCCTGGCAGCTTCATGTAAGCTAATGTGATCTGTGTCCTCCGCCCTATCTTTTCCAGCTCTGAGGACGTTATTGGGAAGACACCTTTTTGGATATTCTGACAGGAACCTGCCCAGGTAAGTGGGGTATAGTCCCACCAGCTTTGTGAGCACGGAACCTGCTGTCTCTCCCGGGTGAGAAGGTTTCTGAGCCCCTGCAGACCGTCTGTACATACAAAGCCCCATAGGTGGTTTAAGGATAACTGACAGGTCAGACACAGGTCTTTGCTGGAGTCTTGGAATTTCTGAGCTCCACAGTTCCGCTGTTCACACCTCTCATAGGTGCATTCTGAAATGTCTTCCTTCAATGAACACGACCAAGGAAAAGGTAAAGTAAAACTCAACGCCCTCCTCAGTCACCTCTTCCACCAAAACCTACTATCCCTTCACTCCTTTTCTCTCTGCTCGTTCCATATTCTTCCTTCCAATCCAGACATTCCACACTCCAAAACATTGAACAGCATGATTACTTACAACACATTCCCACCCACTAGTAACATTGGAAAATACATGCAATGGATTGTTAGCCTCTGCACTTCATTCCATCCCCTAATTGGGAAAGGGACTGATTCTCTTAGATGGTCACCTGAACAATACTGAGCTTTCAGAGTTCCACTTTCCATTTGGGTACATAATGTCCATCTCCAGAGGGCCCTTCTCGATAGTTTGGCCCTGAACTCCAATATTCGCTTCATGTGTTCCTATACCAGATTGACACATGTTGAGGCCTTCAGGTCAGGTCCCAGAGCAATGTCCGCCATTGCTTTGGGATAATGTCACCTTTGGAGAAGTGGGCCTATATAGACCAGCTGGTTCATTGTTTGGAGGTTTCCAGCTTCCCTTGGACATGACGCCTGCCTCTCCCATTTAATCAATTCTAAGCAAAACGTTTACCAGCAGTGTAAGCCTTCAAGTTACATGCTCTTTGTTTTCCAATGACAGGAAACCCATGGCCATTTGGACTTTTACTAGCCTACGATTTGTGAGCGACTAGCCCACCCTTTCCCCCATGACATGGTCCATGTAAAGGAGTGTCTCTGCTCTTGTGTAATACTGCTACCACAGCCCTGGAGTGTTCTAGTTCCTCAGAGAGTGACCTTCAGTAGGCTAATCCTTTCCACACATCTGGGCATGCTGTTTCCCATGGTATGGTTGCAGTGCTCACTGCATGAGTAAATCCCCCACGCACAGTCACCTTTCCATTGCCACATCAACATGAATGGCGCTTGACTAAGCTCTCCTCTTTACCAGCTCTGCTCTTTAGCCCTGCCACCCCCTTCCACACATCAGTAGCTAAGCATACCAAAATCGCTGTAACCTATCAGCACTTGGGATCTCCCCTTCAACCAACATATTCCCAAGAGTCACTCCAAAATCTTTAGAAGGAGAATAATAAAATGACACCAGTTTTTCTGACCAACGCCCATCAACAACTCATATTTTGCACCTGCATCGTCCGCTATAGCGCTCACAGCAAGGCCAGCACAAATGCCTGAAGGGCGGGGGAAGGGCCTCCACTGGGGAAGCTAATACTGTGCATCTGTTTTTTTCTGTTCTTTAATTAATCAGATTTGTGCATGATATCAAGTGCTCATCGACCAACATCTTCCAGAAGCAGTAAATATATCAACAAACATAAAGTACCAAACATTAATTCAGAGCTTCATAAAAGTCATTCGCCAGGCCTGCTCTCGTCAGACATCCGGCCTGAAAAGAAAGACCCACCACGAATTAATCCGTTGGCATCGATTTATGAGCATTGTGAACCCCTATTCCAACCAAATCCATAAATGAAAGTGTGTACCATTAATGAAGAAGCTGGCCCCCTTTATATTTCAGAGCTGGGATTATAAACGAGCTCAAATGTCCTTGTAAAAAAACAGTAAAAGGAAACAAAGTGACAGGACCACGTTTATTGGACTAAAAGCATAACAAGGCGCCATATCCTGCCCTTTACAAAGGAAAAGAGAGGTATCAGCAAAAGAGTGGGTTTCTACAGATGTATGTAACACTCCAATCCTGAACACCTGCCAACGTGTTTGGAGCGCGCACATTTCGTGATACGTCACGCACGCTTCTTCAAGATGCCTGTCACGCGCTGGTAGCTGCGCGAACGCGCACAGCAGGCACATGAAAACTGTACAAATGTATTGAGAACGTGTGTGGAAGAACTTTGAGGAGGGATGTGGGGAGAGTGTGGGGAATGTGTGGACATTCGATGTTTCCAAACAACCGCTATGTGGAATCGGTTTTTAGTGGGTTGGTGGTTAACAATTTGGGTATGTTCCCTACATTTTTATTTTTACGTGGGGTCCGTTTTTAAACAGGAAAAAAAAATACAGCAAACAAAAATACAAAAACTGACTACCTCCCTCTAGATCCAAAAAATTGCAGAGGTTGCTGCTATGTTAAGAGAAAGAAAAGAAAACGGTCTACTGCTTTTGTTTATGTAGTTTGGAAAAACCCTCACCATAGAAACATCACACCTGTCACCAAATGTTCTAAATAAATGCAATTTATTGAAAAACACATAACATGTGTTTCTTCAACAGCACTAAAGAAACAAATGAAACCGTATCAAAACAGCAATTATTAAAATCTTACAAAAAACATCACATTAAGCATAATTGTAAAACTGAAAAACAATACAATGTTGGGTTATGCATATACAACATAGGTATACATTGCGATCCTTACATCTGATACAAAGTTCAGAGAAAAAACACAAAAAAGCTCATTACAATGGATGGGCTGTTTTACGCTCTTGATTTCTATTATAGAAATGTAGTCAGTTTTTGTATTTTGGTTTTGCTTTATCGGTATTTAGTGCCACATTCGAAAATGAAACTTTGAAAGAAGGACGATCATGAATTTCAAAAATCATTATACGCCCATAAAGTACATTAATAAATAAACTGGAAAATTGCATTTAAATTTGGTTACATGTCAGAAATAGTCCAAAACCTGTGTACGCGCTATGCTTTAAAAATACTGAATGAGTTGGGGGACAAGATTTTTTGGACTGCAAGGATGAACATGGCGGATGGGAGGCTAGACAGAACCAAACACACCTGTTACCTCGCCGCCCCTTCCCCTTTCAATGCTAGAATGTTATCTTTGACGTGGGTGTGGCAGGGGGATAACAAAAGCTTCTTGTTCTACTCTACATTTTTAAAAGTCAATTTGCAACCACATCTAAAAATCAAGACACACATGCATTCATTTCTCATAGATCTTCTTTTCCGATCTTATGCTTACTCACGTGTAGGGCTTATTTTGCTGTTATTTCAAAGAAATGTGCATTTTCAAACTATCATTTCTAAACGTACAACCTAAAACCAGGTGATCTGCTCACTAGACCTTAGTCTTCTGGGAAGAATAGCTCGAGCTTGGGTGATGTAAAAGGGAGGAAGAGCGGGAAAGGAGTTTGCTGACAGAGGGAGAGAAAGAGGCAGGGCTGAATGCTTATATTATTATGGATACTTATTTCTTACATTATAAATACACTAGCTTCTAGAAAGAGGCAACACAGAAGAGGGTATGTGCACTCTTATTCCAAAGCAGTCTTTTACGGTTATAAGGCAGAGATCGAGTAGTGTTGGTTGCATGAAGGGCTCAAGAGCGTGCTCAGCAATCCTGCTAGACACGTAGGCTTAAAATACCTGCCATGTGTATTTGTGATACCACAGATAGATTCTTGATTAACAATTCTGGGGTTGCCAAGCCAACTCAGAAGTTGGCCTAATCCAAGAGTTGGGCATGTGAGGGGTGACTGTTGTTGGCAACAAAAGGCAAGCAAATGGGTTGGACAGAAGTAATAAAGTCAATATGTCATGTCTGGCTCTGGATGCAAAGCAAATAGTGATTCGTCCATGATGAATGGGCACAAACAGCCAGTTCTATAGTAGGGATAATTGACAGTCACGTCTAGGTTAGTGTGGCGTACAGTTTGCATGCTCCCTGTAGAGAATACTGCTCTGAGGCGGCTGCTCAAGAAGTCATTGTGCATGTCATCAATCCTTTGAGGATTCCTCAGTTGTTGTGGAGACTGAGGGGCTCCTCTGGGAATACTGTACATAGATACAGCCCCTTTCTCTGATCTTCAGTTGCCTAGTATGGTTAACATATAGCAGTAGGGAGAAACCCAGATATCTTGGAAGAAAATAGCAAATTCTCTCACCAACCGATTCCTCCAACTGCACTGACCAGAATGTAGTCCCAGCATCGAGAGAATGGTGCTTGAAATTCAAATTAATTTGCTCCAAATCGCACGTGGAAGATGTAAAATGGTAATTGGTAATTGAGGGATTTTATAACCTTGGAAATAATATTTCTGACCAGTAGCCAATGCTATACCTCAATATGTTCTGTCAAGAAGCCAGGGAGAGACACTTATTTGTGTCCAATACTTTAGGGTTGTGAATGTTGTAGCACTACCACCCTTTGAGGTAGTCCCAAATCTGTCCACCATATGCTCTTGAATTCCATGACAGTGTCACACTTACAGTTGGAGATCTCTGATTTGGCTTTCTTTTCTATTCCTGTACGTATGTCTTATCGAGAAATTCCATATACATGGACACACCTTCCACAAGGCTACACAAAATCTCCCGCATGTTCCCCCTGACAGTAGAAAAAAGGCCTGGTTGAGGTTAAGTTTACTGGACAGTCGCTTTTAGTACAGTACATAGATGACTTTATGTTAGCAGCTTTCCCTTCATATGAAGCTTATAAACAAGGTACCAAGGTATTCTTAACTACCTTAGCTCATAAGTGACATAAAGCTGCTTTCAGACAAATGCTACAATTGTGTGTAGAGAGAGAGTTCATTATCTAGGACATGACATTATGGCAGGGTGTAAACTCATAGCAAATACACAAACAGAAGCCAATTTCAAGCTGCCCAAGCCCCAGAGAGTAACTCAGATGAGAGCCTTTCAAGGGATTCCTAGATGTTGTAGATAGTGGATATTAGGATATGCAGAACTTGTTAAGCCCCTACATTAATTCAACCAGCTGTATACCAAGGGGCCCTTACCATGGACACAAGAATCTGAAAAGACATTTGCCACAATAAAATGGGCATTATCATATGTGCCAGCATACAAGTTATCTGACTACAGAAAGAAATCCAAACTCTACTGTCACAAACAAAAGGGATTTTACTTGTCAATCCTGACATAAAAAGACAGAAACAGAGACCAATTGTGTATTATAGGTACATCCTAGATCCCGCTGCATCAGGACTTCCTCAGTCTTATGTCAGTAGCAGCTGCTGCCCTTGCAGTACAACAATGCAAATGTATAGCGTTAGGGTCATAACTAGAAGTAGCTGTTCCACATGCCTTAGCAACACAATTGTTAACAACAAAAACCCAACACCTGTGCTTAACATGTCTTACTAAATATGAAATGATGCTGTGAAGTTATTCACACATAACCCTGACTCATTGCCCCCTCCTGCACCCAGCTTTGTTGTTACCCACTGCTCTTGATGGTTAACAACATTGCTGTGAACCACATGACTGTGTTGCCATTACCAACAAACTTCTTCAGCCCAGGTACTGACACTCCATTAAAAAACCCGAAACTGGTATATTTTATTGAAGGATCTTCTACCAGAGATGATAATGGCCACCTGAGGGTTATATATCCAGTCTGTTTTCAGAAAGCATTCAAGGTCTGTATATTACCCAGTGTATACTCAGCACAAGTAGAAGACATAGTTGAACTCGCACATGCATGCAAACTAGCAGAACAACATGTGCACTGACTCCTATTACAAATTTGGTGTTGTGCATGATTTTTGGCAGTTGTGACAGCATATGGGATTACTTGCTTCATCAGGTTTCCAAGAACCACAGTTATGAAGCAGCCCTCTTATATGAAATCATGTTACCCAGTCAGCAAGAAATCATGAATAGTGCCACACACATTCACCCATTAATGATGTGATTACATGTGGGAACGTGTTAACATATGTTGCTGCAAAATAGGAAGCTGTTTCCGACTCTAAGGCTCAAAATGTTTTAAGACTGATGAGTAAACTGATAACTCCTACATTCAGAAACTAGTAAACATCCAAGATTCAGCCCTAGAATCAGAAAAAAAGCTTTTGGCAACTGAGAGGTTATCATCTAAACTCTTATAAGAACGTGGTTGCCTTGTAGCACCCAAGCTACTGTTATCCTACTTGGCTTATATTTATTATGTACTCGCCCATGTAGGAGAGGGTGTATTTTTGCAACATTGAGACACCGCTGGTATGCCCCATATTTTTCTGCTATTCCATACGCCTATTGCAGACAATGTATAATTTGCCAGCACAACAATTTTGGGAAAGCTGTACAAGCAATACCAGACACTCATATGTGACCTTATGGACCATTTGTAAATCTACAGATAGATTTCATCCAGGTACAGCAATCCAACAATTACCACCATGTTTTAGTAGTAATACGGCCCAGTCATTGATTTCAGCAGAAACCATAACTGTCGCCAAACAGTTAATAAGTTATTCCGAGCCAGGATTTGGTGTGCCTATCAGATTAAGCGGTGAAAGAGGCACACACTTAACAGGAAAAATGGTGAATGAATGATGTGATGCATTACAAATACAGCACACACATCACTGCCCTCTTCACCTCCTAGTCTGCACGGGTGAAGAACAGGCAAAACAGAATCCTGAAGAATGGCGCTTCCTTTGGTATTATTCACTATGCACAGCACAGCGAACAGAAGCATAAAACTGAGTCCTCACAAGGTTTTAATGGGCCACTCAATATGCCTTCCTTCATCACCACCTGTCAGGCATGCCTATAGTAGTCCTCAATTTGCAGATGATCTTCAGACTATCAAAAACCTATCTACTATTAGGTTTTTGTAATCACAGGTATGAGAGGTGATGTTCAAAGGACTGCAAGAGCACCCTCCATCCAGAGAGCAAACCTTGTCGTAATCAAGGAGCACCAGAGGAAGATGACACTGGTGCCCAGGGGGCACAGGCCTTTTCAGGTACTGATGTGACTAATACAGCAGTTAAAGATGGCCATTTGATTAATGCTACACTGCAAATGCAGTGTTGCGCCCTAGAATAGAGGGGATGGTGCTGATATTCTTTAATGAGCTTGAACATTGTAACAATCAGACCCAATTGGGGCACTTGATTAGATGACTCCAGATGATCAATTTAGCTAAAGTCATCATTACTTCTGAGAGGTTGGAATTATGGCTTTGGAGGGGCCTGTCTGTGTGGTGTGGGTCTGTTAGCGTTTATTCCATCACCGGCATAGTATATGGTGGATGGTGGATAAGGACTATGCCAAATTTCTGGCAGCAACGTAACCTTTTTTGAATGCAATACCAATCAGACACTCTCCTTCCCCTGTCACAGTTATTAGAGGGGCAACTGCCCGAGATTATATTAGTTGCCCCAATCCTTCACATGTTAATCATCTGTTCACAGCACATCACATTGATCTGTGAAGAAGCCATTGGGAGGCAATTCTATTTCTCCAATACCTTAGGGCTGTGATTGCTGTAGCACTACAATCCTTTCAGGTAGTCCCAAATTTGGCCACCATACATGCCTGTATTGCTCGACCGTGTCACGCTTACATTTCTGCTTTCCTTTCCCCTGATCCCGACTGTTATTTGTGCATTTCTTCTGACATCAATGTTTAGGGTAGATTCTTTGACTTTTCCTTTCGGTCTAGCTAAAAGACTGGGCCTTAATATGATGATATGATTTATTGTTAGTGTGTTATGTGTTTCCCCATGCAATTCAGTTCTGGGAGCAAGTGCGCCATTTGATTGAAACATGGAAACTGCTGAAGGTTCGGCTCTCTGCGAGGCACCATAGGTATCACATGCTACGGACAATACGAACTCAGGGTAGAGCAGGTAGCAAAGGAAAGTAACATGCACACGCGAGGTGGAAAATGGTGATTCTTCTCGTTGTTCTATTGGGGGCTTAAGAGGGGATTCCTATTACACGACCACTGCGGCAGAGATAGATGCATCTAAGCCTGACTTTCATGACTCTTCTAGAATGAAATGGACAAACGAAGGAGGCTTGTCCCCAGAGATTGACGAGGGGATGATTGCAATCAAAGGTGTACTTTTCCTTTCAGTTTGGTAGAGTGAACATATAGTTCTGTTGATTGTCTAGCAAGACAATAAAGCTGGCTCTGCCTTTGCTACTACTCGAAAATTATTGTGTGAGCTCTGCTCCTCCGACACCCCAGAAGTAGCTAATCATGTTGTTGTTAAGAGTTGCTGATTCTGGCGACTGTTAAACGTATCTTCACGGGATCGTGGTTTACCTCTTTTTCCTGTAGACCGTGGAGTTGAGGTTGCCAGTCTGTCGAAGTCTTGATAGCCGATGAAAGAGTAACGCGAGGAATTAGCCCAATCCCCTCCTGACGGTATATGACAGGATGGCACTGAACCAACTCCCAACGCCACGGGTGGCACTTCTCAGGATTAGCGTGACGTCGGGACAGTGTTTCCACTGGCTGAGAAGGCTTGATGAAATCACCGATGAAAACAGAGAGGAACTCAGGAACTTCCAAGGCAGTAAGGCACAGGTACCGGCAGGGCACAAGACAGGCAAAGGAAAGCAAACTGCAAGAAGAAGCAGTACTGACAGGGGTCCCCACTACTACTAGGAACCCAGACGAAACCTCCTCTACCCTGAACCAGGGGCTGGCTAGTAATGAAGATAGGGGAGGAAAGGGTAGGAGGACCAGAGGCAAGAAGGAGTAAGGAGTAAGGAGAAAAGGCAGGACTGAGCAGGAAAGGCAGACCTGGAAACTGGAGGGCTGAAAACCTAGCACCAGGCTCCAGCAGCGCATACACAGTAACAACCGCGTTGAGACGCGTTGTCCCTGTGTATGCGATGCCTATTTATGGTCCGGGGTCAAAACGAGGCTTGGAACGCATGTTCCGATGCTGCGCATGCGCGGGACGTCGAATACTGACGATCCGCGCATGCGCAGATCCTCGCAAGATGGCGGCGTCCACGGCGCCCATCCGAACCGCGGGTCGGCGTGAAGAGAGTCGCCACCGCGGGTACAGCCTCCATGAAGGAGGAGACCGCTGCGGCCGTGGACCAGGAACCCAGGTAAGTGGCGCCGACGCCCGCGAGCGAGCGCGCGGCGTGACACCATACCCCCTCCCGGACAACCCCGGAGCACCGGGTTTCCAAGGAAAGCGGAGATAGTAATCCCGAACCAGGCGCGGTGCATGCACGAAGGAGCGCGGTTCCCAAGTGCGGTCACAAGCTGGATAACCCTTCCAGCTGACCAGGAACTGCAGAACACCGCGCCGTATTCGTGAATCACAAATCTCCTGCACCTCAAATTCAGGGACCCCCCGAACCAGTAGCGGGGCAGGACGGGAACAGGCACGACCCATAACATCGGGCACATAGGGCTTTAAGAGGGAAACATGAAAGACAGGATGGATCCTCCAAGAGCGAGGCAAAGACAAACGAAAGGCAACAGAGGAAATACGCTCAGAGACGCGGAAGGGACCAAAAAAGCGGGGGGCTAGTTTCACAGGTAAGTTGCGTACCGGTAGATTCTTGGAGGATAGCCAAACCATGTCCCCAACATGAAGGACAGGCTCTGGGCTCCGTCTCTTGTCAGCCTGCTCCTTCATATGTGCTTGTGCCGCTGCCAAGGTACTGGCCGCCAGACGATGTTGATCGCGGATCAGGGACACCAGGGCATCTGCGGAAGGAACGGTGCTGGAATACGTTGGATGAATAGGCAGCAGGCGAGGATGAAGACCAGTAGAGCAATAAAAGGGGCTGAGTCCAGTAGCGGAATGAACAGCGTTGTTGTAAGCTGCTTCCGCGGTGTCCAACCATTCCGACCAGTTGTCTTGGGTAGCATTGGCATAACAACGTAGGTATTGCTCAAGGGTCTGATTGGTACGTTCAGTCTGTCCATTAGTTTGCGGATGATAGCCGGAACTCAGGGCTCGCTGAATGTCCAAATGCCGACACAGTTGACCCCAAAAGGAAGAGATGTATTGAGACCCCCGATCTGACAAGATCTTCTCCGGAAGACCATGAAGGCGATACACCTCATGTAGAAAACATCGTGCCATCTGAGATGCAGTGGGCAGCTTAGGAAAGGGCAAGAAATGAGCCGTCTTGGTGAAACAATCCACCACCACCATTATACAGGTAAATCCACCGGACAAGGGCAGGTCAACGATGAAATCCGTGGCTATGGTATGCCAAGGGTACGGAGGCGTAGGCGTGGGTTTCAGAAGGCCAATTGGCCTTTTGCGAGGAATCTTGGTCTGGGCACATACAGGACAGGAGTCCACGTATTGCTTTACCAGTGTAGCCCATCCAGGCCACCAGTACTGTCGTGCAACCAGTTCTTGTGTTGTGCGGACTCCACGGTGACCGCAAACGACGGAATCATGGCAATTCTGTAGAATGATTTTCTGGAGTTCCAATGTGGGTACGTACAGACGATCCTTGAAGAACAACAAGCCGTCACGTTCCTTAATGTCGGCACGTTGTAGTATCTGTGCTCTTGTGGGATCCGTACGTGTGGCCTCAACAAACTGTTGGAGCCGGGGAGTCAGCATCAATAGAAAATGTTTGGATGCAATCAAAGGTTCCGGTTCATTGACACCTTCAATGTTATTTTCCAAAGAACGAGACAAGGCATCAGCCTTCGTGTTCTGGGAACAAGGAATGTACGTGACAGTGAAATCAAACTGTGAAAAGAAAAAGGCCCAACGAGCATGACGGGAAGTTCTGCATTGCAAAGAGCGCAGGAACTGTAGATTGCGGTGATCTGTGCGAACCACCACCGAGTACCTCCCACCCAGCAAGTGATGTCTCCATTCCTCGAAGGCAGCTTTTATTGCCAGTAGTTCCTTTTCTATCACTGCATAGTTTCTCTCGCTCACTGACAATTTCCTTGAGTAATATGCCACCGGGTGCTCTGTTCCTGTGACTGCATCTTGCTGTAGTAAGACCGCACCGATTGCGTAGTCAGAAGCGTCTGTCTCAACCACAAATGGTTTTTCATCATCTGGGTGTCTAAGAACAGGAGCCGACATGAAAGATTTCTTTAATTCCAGGAATGCCTCCTCGGCCTGCGTGTCCCAAATAAACGGCACCTTGGTACTGGTCAGGCGGGTTAGACTGTTGGCCAGTTTAGAAAAGCGTGGGATGAAACGCCGATAAAAGTTGGCAAAGCCCAAGAACCTTTGAAGCGACTTCACGCCATGTGGTGGTTTCCATTCTTGTATAGCTTGCAGTTTTGCGGGATCCATCTGTACTCCTGTGTTGCTGATCACATAACCCAGAAACTCCATGCTTTCCTTATGAAATTGACATTTTTCGATTTTGGCATACAGGCCGTTGTGTATTAACCTACGGAGGACTTCCTGAACATGCACTACGTGTGCAGTACGAGAGTCAGAAAAAACCAATATGTCGTCAAGGTAAACCCAGACAGAAATCCCAATAAGGTCAGAAAAGACATCGTCCATGAACCGTTGAAAGACTGCCGGGGCATTGCAGAGTCCAAACGGCATCACCCTGTATTCGAAGTGACCAATAGGCGTTTTGAAGGCCGTCTTCCACTCATCTCCATTCTTAATCCGCACCAAGTGATAGGCCCCTCTTAGATCCAGTTTGGTGAAGATCTGTGCTGATTTCAGAGATTCGATGATGTCCCGGATGAGTGGTAACGGGTACCTGTCTTTCCTCGTGATTTCGTTTAATTGACGATAGTCGATACAAGGGCGCAAAGTGCCCTCTTTCTTTTTGACGAAGAATAACGGGAATCCCGCAGGGGATTTGGAGGGTATAATGTAGCCTTTGTTCAGGCAATCCGTAATGTACTCCTGTAGGATGCCTTTCTCGAGTTGAGTCAACGAATAAATCTTGCCGTGGGGAATGATCGCACCAGGCAGAATGTCAATGGAACAATCAAAGTACCGATGAGGTGGTAATGGTATGTCCTCAGGCTTGGAGAACGCCTTGTGGTAGTCAGCATATTCATGAGGTACCGATTGAGTGGCACATAGACGAGTAGACACGTCAGCAGGATTGAGGGACTCCATAACTGCAGGAAAGGTTTCATGGATTACGCAATCACTAGGGCAACGTGTCGAAGTAAACATCAAAGAGCGAGCGGTCCAGTCGACCTGGGGATTGTGATACAACAACCATGGTAACCCCAGAACCACCGGAAATGAGGGGGATTTGATGACGTCCAAGGAGATATGTTCGAGATGCCCTTCTACAGAGAGCCACAAGGGATCAGAGTGTTGGCAAACAGGACCCGAAGACAAAGTAGACCCATCGATCACCTCAACCACTGTAGGTCGTTCCTTGTTATGTAAACGGATCCCCTTGGCAATCGCAAATGAAGCATCGATGTAGTTGCCGGATGCTCCGCAATCCAAAAGGGCCCAGGTCTGCACACATTTTCCAAGCCAGGCAACACCGATTTTCAGGATCAACAAAGGTACTGAGTTCATGGGAGGAAGGACGGAATCAGAAGGGCGGCCCGTTGCTGCCTTCGCCTCAAACAACGGGCCTGTTAGTTTTCCTGTTTCTTCAACGGGCGCAGCGGACAGGTGCCTAAAAAGTGGTCAGAACCACCGCAATACAGGCACAAATTCTTCTGTCGTCTTCTTTTCTTTTCGGTCTCGGACAACGGACCACGGACGGCACCCAACTGCATGGGTTCTGGACCTACTTCAGTAGAAACAGCTGGTCCGAGGTTCTGTGCAAGAGGAATCGGTTGATACCTGGCAGACCTGCGGCGTTCACTCCGTCGTTCGGTCAACCTGTGGTCAATGCGTAAGACTTGTTCCACCAAAGCAGGCAATGTTTCTGGCTCCGGAATGTGCAGTAATTCATCCTTGTACTCCTCTCGTAATCCCCGACGAAACAAGGTTTTTTGAGTAATTTCAGGCCATTGTGAATCAGTTGCTAATTGTCGAAACCGACTGATGTAGCGGATTATGTCATCTGACCCTTGCTTGATCTCCATTAATTGATTCTGAGCCATGGCTGCCAAATTGGGTGGTTTAAAGACGTCCAAAAAGGCTTTCTCAAAGGCAGTGAAATCACTCAACAGAGGACTGTTGGTAGAGACTAGAGGTGCTGCCCAGGCGAGTGCATTGCCGGTCAGATTGCCAAGGATGTACCCGATCTTGGCCTTGTCTTGAGCAAAATGAGTTGATCTGAACTGGAAATGGATCCGACAATGAGTACAGAACTCAGCCACTCGACGCGGATCACCATCATACTTCATCGGAGTCGTGTAAGCCATGGAGTTCTCTGACGGTGTGACAGGTTGTGCGGGACTAGCCAAACACCGATCCAATGCCTGTCTGAGGGTGTTGTTCTCCTGGCGGAGAGTGGTCATTTCAAGACGCATGGCACGCATTTCTTCACGTAGTTCCTGTATGTCGTCCATGTCGGAACTGGGGTTAAGGCGTCTCAATCTGTTAAACGTATCTTCACGGGATCGTGGTTTACCTCTTTTTCCTGTAGACCGTGGAGTTGAGGTTGCCAGTCTGTCGAAGTCTTGATAGCCGATGAAAGAGTAACGCGAGGAATTAGCCCAATCCCCTCCTGACGGTATATGACAGGATGGCACTGAACCAACTCCCAACGCCACGGGTGGCACTTCTCAGGATTAGCGTGACGTCGGGACAGTGTTTCCACTGGCTGAGAAGGCTTGATGAAATCACCGATGAAAACAGAGAGGAACTCAGGAACTTCCAAGGCAGTAAGGCACAGGTACCGGCAGGGCACAAGACAGGCAAAGGAAAGCAAACTGCAAGAAGAAGCAGTACTGACAGGGGTCCCCACTACTACTAGGAACCCAGACGAAACCTCCTCTACCCTGAACCAGGGGCTGGCTAGTAATGAAGATAGGGGAGGAAAGGGTAGGAGGACCAGAGGCAAGAAGGAGTAAGGAGTAAGGAGAAAAGGCAGGACTGAGCAGGAAAGGCAGACCTGGAAACTGGAGGGCTGAAAACCTAGCACCAGGCTCCAGCAGCGCATACACAGTAACAACCGCGTTGAGACGCGTTGTCCCTGTGTATGCGATGCCTATTTATGGTCCGGGGTCAAAACGAGGCTTGGAACGCATGTTCCGATGCTGCGCATGCGCGGGACGTCGAATACTGACGATCCGCGCATGCGCAGATCCTCGCAAGATGGCGGCGTCCACGGCGCCCATCCGAACCGCGGGTCGGCGTGAAGAGAGTCGCCACCGCGGGTACAGCCTCCATGAAGGAGGAGACCGCTGCGGCCGTGGACCAGGAACCCAGGTAAGTGGCGCCGACGCCCGCGAGCGAGCGCGCGGCGTGACAGCGACAATCTTATAATGGAGGTTTTCCCATGTTACAAGCAAAGTCAGTTTATTCTTCAATTCCCAATCACTCCACCTTCCTGGTAGGATCATCTCTATTCATTCAGTACCTTTCAGGGTATTTTGGTTTCTTCCTCTTCCATGTACATTGTTGAATATTAATTTTTCTTTGTTAAATATTGTGATGTTTTGATTCTTTGCAAATCTGACAACCCTGAAGTAAGTTGTGCGCTCCACAGCACACAAGCAATTCTACCTGAAACCAGAGAGGATGATCGCAGTTCATGGCTTCTTCAGAGATTTGCAGACAGACAATGGTCTGCCATTTCCATATAGAGAACTCAAGTGCTGCATAGGGTACCTAGGTATTGGTCACATTTGGTTTCAACTTGTGCGGGCGCTGAGCCCATGGAAATGCACACTGCATGCATACACTGAACAAAATCAATAGAATAGCCATGAATTACATGATGATCTGGAAATGTAGAAACACCTCACACGTCCACTGAATGCTCTCTTAAGATACTACTCACTGGCTGCCCGACTGGAAAACCATACCTTCTTACCAGAAGCATTGGAAACCAGTCAAGTTAAAACCAAGGGTTGAGCAAGCACATTTTTGCATAATTTCCAAGCTTTGGGCAAGAAAGCCGCTCATGAACACTGGGGCACTGTCTTAGACAAAAACAGGCATGCATGATGGAGGACAAACCTGTTCTTCAAAGTGACACTTCTCATAGTTGTACAATAGCAAGGGACAATGGTAACAGTTAGTAGACCAGATGATCAAGTAATTTCAAGTGTGACATGCTTCAAGAGGCATAAAGGGAGAGGATGGGAGCAACCAAGGTTTGAGTAGAACTTGAACAGATAGAATCCACTTGTAGGTGATCAGGACTTGTTCACTGACATCTTCTATGAGCTTGGTTGAAACAAAGTACAATCTCCTCAGACATTGATAACCTCCTGGGAAACTCAAGATGACTTAAGCAGATGATCTGTTATTTTGCTGCTGTAAGTATTTTGCTTATTATTCGATTGCTACTGGAAGATCTTATACTGTTTTATTAAAACCATTTCTTATATTAGTATGCCTGCATGAGCATTTTGCACATTATTTAGCCAGTGCCATAATGTGTCATATTGTTTAATTTAAAATATGTGTTTACTATGTTTTTAACATAGTCACTGTAATATGTATTTGGTACTCAATTATTAAATATGCATTTCTGGAATTTATTTTTCTTGCTTTCAATTATGAGTTGTGAACGACTGTTATCCTTGTACATGTTTAAAGTTGGCCTGAACTTTTATGGAATTTTCATTCTGAAGAAATATTTTGGGAAATGAATATGAGAGCTCAGCCTCAGACACCTAATTTGGTAAATTGTAGTACAAGTACTAATGTGTCTAAGAAAGACTATGCGAGAAGGGGATTTTATTAAGTTGGGGGAAAAATAGTCCACAAACCTGGGGCTGCCCTCAAGAGGTCTAAAAAGTGTCTTTGTAAATTCCTTGTCCTTGTAAATTCTTATTAACAGTTTGCCACAGAGAACAGTCACTGCATCCTCGAACCCATGAGTTATTAACCCAAATTGCATCGACTTTAGCTTTGTGATTTTCCTTAATGAAATGTTGGCTGCCAAAGTGGCTAGTCAATTTAAAAACAGCAGTAGATGTCTGGTTCATGAGCAGATTTTGCTTCACAATGTGTGGTCCCCACTCAAGGGAGTCTGCAACGTGATCCCATAAATAGGTAAAATAATGCACCTGTTCTGGCTTTTAACCATTCAGTTTGAGAGCACATCCATGTTTTTTTTAGCCTAGAGTCATGATTTCTTGTAAGTGCCTAAAAGAGTTTATAAGGCCCTAGGAGTTCTTACCCACAATACGGTGTCATCCCTGTAGGATAGTACAGCAAGACGATATCTGTCTATCCATGGTGCCCCAATTTAAAGAAGAACCTAAAGAGTTAATATATACATTACAAATCTGGGCAAGTACACAACCATGCATAACGCCATGACTTGCAGGAAAAGCTGTAGTGCATTCTCTTTTTTTTAGTGCATTTGTTCATGGAAGCGTTGCTATTGTAAAGACCTTTTGGAAGTATGAGAATTGCTCTAAAAGGAGAATATGTTCATGGCATGGAGTCTGCAGGGAGAGCATTGGGTCGCCGTGCTTCCAGTTGGCTTCTGTTCTCGTAATGATCTTGGCAGGAGGTCCCGCTTCCAATCTCATTTTCTGATCTCACGAGACTTCGTGCAGGACTTCTTTGAAGTCCTTTACTCTACATACCTCCTTTTATTGGAAGACGTGCATTACTCCATCCTGTAGTCGGTGTACCTTCCTGCCTTTCTTCTTTCTCTCTGTGGTGGACTGCTCTCTGCATTCTATTCTTGCGGTGTTGCGCTCTTTTCACTTGATCTCTCTTGTCGCACTTCACTCCTCTTGGGACTGGCTTCACTTGGGATTGTGTCCATTCATCCTGCTCCTCTTGATGTTCAGGTTGTTCTCTCGTTGTTGGATTCTCCTTGGTCGAGCTCTCCTCTTGGTTTCTCTGCTCTTGCTCTTGTGCTGCGGGGCTGTGTGCTTCTCTTGTGCCCTTTTCGTATAGCGCCACCCTCCCCAAGTTCCATTACTTGCCGTCTTGAATATGTACATGGTTTGTTCCTCGCTGCACCACCCTCACTGGTCTGCTGAATTTGGACCCAGTCACTGGATCTCTATGTAGCTTTTTAATCTTTATCAAATTGAACTGTGTTTTCTTGTGGCTTCCTTCTTTTGTCCATATATCTCTTCATGTTTTCTTTGCCCTTCTTCACTTGACACACCAATTCTTCCATGTCCACTTGTTCCTCCTCTCTTATGTTTGCCAACCATGGCAGAACCAGCATGGACGCTGGCCTGCGTCCTCTGAGGTGATGAGGATGTCATGTTGTTTCCAATATGACCGGACTGAGCCCTGCATATAATGGTTCTTCTCATTGCTACGGGTGGGCTAACTTGGTCACCTCTCATGAGCATCCCCTCACATTCAAAGATTTCATCTGCTACTTTTCAATAGGAACACAACCCCTCTGGGATGGACTTCTCATCCGGCCACCCTTTCCTGACCCATTTGGTGATTTTTGTTGTGGTGGCACCCTTGGCTGTTTCTACTTTCCTGTGCCCTTTGCTCATTTCGAGGAATTATCGGCTCCTCAAATCAGTGAGTGATGCAACCACACATTCATCTTGTAGAAAGCAGATCTCTGTGTCTTTACGTACTGGCAGTCTGCACATACAGTCAGCTTGGGCATTTTTCCACCCTACTATGTGCTTTATCTCGTATGCATATTCTTGCAGCTTTGCTGCGATTCCAGCAAGGCGGGGTGTCGATGTTCAGGTCTCGCCCGGGCTCAGTAGGTGCTCTGGGGGTTTGTGGTCCGTAACCAGCAAAGATTTCGTGCCCCAGACGTACGTGCAAAAGTAATCTACAGCCCACGCACATGTCAGCATCTCCTTTTCTATAGTGGAGTCATTCTTTTCTGCTTGTGAAAGTGCTTTTGACATGAAAGCAACAATGTGTTAATCAGCGCCTTTCTTTTGGGTGAGAGTTGCACCTATTCCATACACGCTGGCATCAGTAGTGATCATACTCTTCCATTGAGGATTGAATGGTTGTAGGCAGGGTGAATGCATGATGCCCTCTTTGATTTCTTCGAAAGACCTCGCTTGCTCTGCATTCCACTGGTATTCCACAACTTTCTTGAGCAATTCTTTCATGGGGGTGGTAGTTTCCGAAAAATGTGGCATAAAATGTGCATAATATTCGGATAGTCCCAAAAAGGATCTCAACTCTTCTTTACTGTTTGGGGGAGGCACCTTCACAATGGCCTGCCTTGGATATTGTGTATGCCAGATATTCTACTTCGTCTGCTTGCAGTATGCACTTATTATAGCCTAGCCGCACTCATGCTTCGTGTAGCTTCGCCAACACTTCGCGGAGATCTGTATCATGTGTCTCCTTGTCCTCCGCATAAATTAATATGTCGTTTTGGAAGTATGAGACATTTCCAATATATTTTAACGGAGAGTCCATCATGTGGAGGCCGCTGAAGACAACCCAAACGGCATTCTGGTGAATTGATATGTTCCAAAAGGGATTACGAATGCAGTGAGGGGTCTGGATTCCCAATGCAATTTGATCTGGTGGTAGTTGTCTTTCATATCTAGTTTCAAAAATATCTTGGCGCTCTTTTTCATCAGCAACAGCAGCTCATTTCTTCTTGTTAAGGGTTAACTATCCACCACCACCTCCAGATTTCGACTGCGTAACTCAATGCAGATGTGTAAATCGCCAGTGGCCTGTTTCTTTATAAGTACCACAGGGCTGAGCCATTCTGACGACTCCACCGTCTCTATGATTCCTTCTTCTAGCATCTTGTTGAGTTTCTCTTGCAGTGCGACTCTTGCCATCACCGGCACCAGTCTCACCTTATGCTTGACTGTTACCGCTCCTTGTTTTAACCTTATCTTGTGTATGTAGTTCTTAATATGGCAAGGCGTGTCTGAAAATAATTCTGGACATTTTTCTTTGGTGATCGATGTCCCACTTTTGTTTATGGACAGCACTTTTCCCTCCACCATAGCGTCCAGCCTAATTTGCAAATTGTCCTGCTCATCGAAGCCTAATACTGGCGGTCTGTGTTCTGCGAAGTACACTTTGGTTTTAGTGACTAATCCCTTGAATTCCACTGTCGCTCTGATGTATCCTAAGAGATTCACACTAGCACCTCCACAAACTGAAGGACTAATGTTTGTCTTGTAGCCTCCACTCTTTCTTTCCCCACCATGTTTTTGTACAGGTTCAATGGTAGTATGGTGAGGTCTGAGCCTGAGTCCTCTTGTTTAATGACCATCAACTTTAATGGTACAATGAGGCTTTTCCCTCCGGGGATTGAGGGTGCTCACCATGAGAACTGTGGTGCATGCTTTTTCGTCCGAGTAGGCCTCATCTCCACCCTCTTCACTCTGGATTGCCGCCACAGTCTTTCTCCCTTTGCATGTGCAAACCGATGCAAAATTTCCCTCTCTTCTGCATTTTGAACATTCTTATTTCCTGCTGGACATTCTCTGCTGTTGGCTAGGTGACTGGTGCTGGTGCATTTGTGGCACTTCAACGGTTCACGTCTCCCTGCTGCGTCATCTCTGGCATCGCATTGCCCTTTATCTGTTCTGCCTCTGGACTGTACACACTGTACTTCTGGTGATTGCGAGGTGGTCCCACTCCTTCCACCGCCTTCACAATTTGGATGGCTTTGTCTAACATTATTTCCTTCTCAAGAATAAACGTATTTTGTACCTTTCTGTTATTTGTGTGCACAATGAGCAGGTTGCAGATTCTTTCTTCCGACGTCGCTCCAAAAGCGCACACATAATTGTCTACCGGTTCTGCAGGTTCCTGCTTCCTGCCATAGAACCAGATTCTGTGTAGCACAACATTTTCTTCATATGAGAACCTCCTGGCTCTTCCCCGCTTTGCTTCCTGATAAGCATTATCGCTTTCTCCTGTCAGGGCTTCCAGCTTTAGTCCTGCAAACGTTCTTTGTCGTTCCACACCCAGCGCATTCAGAAACATGGCTTTCTTAAGTTCCGCTGGGTAGCCTGTTCCCCCATTGCTTCTAAGTAAGTTTGAGAAAAAGGCTCCCATTGGAGCCATGGAATGGCTGGCTTTCCTGGCACTTACAGGAATAGTGGCGGTGGCATTGCTCCTTGCATCATCGGGTACGTGGGTCACACTTGGATCCTCGTCACCAATTATGTTGTGGTCTTGTTAAGGATCACACACAGGCAGGAAGTTGTAGTTATAAGTATTTAATTTCTCTTAATAAACTGCACTGTCTTCTCTCTTAATATGTAAACTCTCAGCACGGACATACATTAATTATGTGCATGGTCACTGCTGGGTTCACCTGTATGCAGCTTAGGAGAATATGTCCAAGACATGGAATATGTAGGGGGAGTGTTGGGTTGCCGTGCTTCCAGTGGCTCGCCGCGCCCGTAATGATCTTGGCAGAAAGTCCTGCTTCCAATCTAGCGTTCTGATCTCGTGAGTCTTTGCGCAGGACTTCCTTGAAGTCCTTCACTCTGCATCTCTGTTTACATGGTCAAATACCACAGATGCATCAATGATGCTGGCTGTGCTCTGTTCCCCTTCTTGTAAATAAGCAGAATAACTGCCTACTTCCAGGTTGTCCCCTCATATAATGTTCAGACTGTGGTCTACGGCATTCTCAACCCACAACCCTTCAAGGCCCTAGCAAGGGTGACTAGGAGACATATAAATGTCGCATAACATATTCTAATGGAGAAAACACTTTTGACATTAACTTCCATGCCCTTCAGTGTTTTGAGACAGCATAAGAGATTAACATTACTACACAAGTAACCAAAATAACACTATGTTCCGAATGCTTTCCTAATCTTCTCCTCACATTTTACCCTTTGAACTGGACGTCCTCGGAGGTATTCGACAGCTAGACAAGCCCACCTTTGCAGTGCCAATTGTGCACCCGCTTGTTCTGGTAAATGACAGGACATAGCCCCTTGAAAGCCAGATGTTTATCTGTGCCTCTTTGTTGAAGGTGATTTTTTCTTTTGCGGTGTGTGTGTCTGAGGGGGTTGGGGGGACATTTAAACCTCAGTCCCTTCCTCAACCAAATACTCAGTATATGAGTGCTCCCACTGGCATGCAGTGGAAACCCATTTAAGGAGGCTTGCAGTTGCCATCAACTGCACTGGGATAGCAAGATACATTCTAAACTGCCTATGCATTCATCTGTCTTGCACCCAGCTCCATTAGATTAACTGATTGGGCCATGCTGATTTCCAACCTCTGACCCTCATTGTGCAATGTGTTGCTTGAATGTGCAACGCTCTATCGGGCCATAATGACTCAGCACTTCGAGGCCTTAACAATGGCAATCAAGCCTCATGCCACATAAACATAAAAGCTCCCCTGCTGCCGAGGAAGGTGCTTGTCCGAGCCAATTTTAAGAAAATTCATTTGAATAACGAACATTTTTAAAATAATCCAATTTGGATTTTTAAAAGGTTTATGAAGTATATCTCCTGCCTAACTGAACATTTTTCTTGCTGTTGGAAAAGTGCCTAATTTGTGAGTCCATTATGCGGCAAATGTATTTGCGCTTTCAGGTCTTCGTGTTATTCCTCTTGCATTTGTGTTTTCCAAGTGTATCACTTACCAGATAACCTTTTGCCTATTAGACTGTTTTTGGTTCACATTCATTTGTTTTTTAATCCCATTTTTTCCACTTTGGGTTTAAAAACTGTCTGGGTCCTCGCCCATTCCTAGCCTTCTCGAAATCCCACCACAAGGAGAGCATTCACTTCCCAGTGAGTCAGTTGAGTACACCTAAACCACTGCCTGGGATCAGCCCATTTTCAGACGGAAGCAAAGGACGTTTGCCACGTGCATCTCAACAAAGCCATGGCAGTGATTGTATTATCTCAGAATTAAGAAATATGTTTTACAGAGCTAGTGATATACATCTTGCTCTGCTACTTATCGGGAAGCCCATGAATACATACTTTACATCGACCTATAAGTAATTCATTATTGCGAAGAAACAAGCCTTGTATACAGAGCAGGTCGCAGAAGCACCTCATGCTCTCATGACTACTGAAATCTCTTTGCATCTCAGCAGCCAAACAATTAAAAATCAAACCTTGTCAACACCTATGTAAGCACTGGTCATGTTTTTTAGGATACAATTGATATGACCTCCCCTAGGAATTAAGGATAAACTTGTCACTTAGGACATGATGGATACAGATAATCCCATTGCCCTCTTGTTGAATGCACATGTCACATGTTTCAGTCGCCCATAGTGGCAGAATTTGTCTCTTTCATAAAGGCCAACAATGTGACCTCATTTGTGTTGTCCTTAGCAATATTAATCAACACTCCCTAAATCAGGACCAGGTTACAGAAAAATTGAATGAGGCCATTTTGACCAACCCTATTAAGAAGCCCTCCCGACACCTCCAAAAATTAGGAAACCTTGGCCAAATTTCTAATCTTCCATATACATCTAAAATCTTGGAATCTATACTTGATGCCCAATTGCAAAGATATTTGGAGGACAACAACATTCTGGGTCCCATTCAGCCTGGTTTTTGCCCAGGCAGAGGTAAGAAATCAATCCCAATTGCAGCTTTGGATGACCTAAAAGGCATTGTTCATAGGGCAGTCTCCAGTGTTGGTACTGCTGGTTCTCTCAGCTGCATTCAACACTCTTAGTCACTCAGTACCTACTTCTCAAATGATGGACTTTGGTGGCACCACTTTAATATGGATGATTTCATTTTGGGCCAATCACCATCAGTGTGGCAGTCTTCCCCTTTTGATTTGATTCCCACTTTTTTATATTCATGGTGCCCCAGGGGTCAGCTTAATCACCCGCTGTTTTTATTGCTTACTCGTAGCAAGTGGCCTGGTTGATCCATTACTTTGCCTTACATTTTTAAATATGCAAGCAGCACTCAGACAATTTTGTGAATTACTTCTTCACTTACAAAAACAGTTGCTTTTTTAAAAATTATCTTCTATCACTGGATTCATGTATAAATAAGAATGTTCTCAAACCGAATCCTAGCAAAAACTGAGTTAATGATTTTGGGTCCCTCGACATTTGATCTTCAATCATATTGTCCTGCTCCATCACTGTGAGAATCCGTGCAATTACAATAGACAGCAAAATGCCATTAGTTACAGCTTACCTTGTATTAAATATTCCGAAACCTATTCATATCGCTTTACTTTCAGTAGGGAAAAGTGTTATCATTTAAGATCTTATGTTTGGTGCACCAAGTGTTTATCAGTTCTGGCCCAGAATGTATTAAATTGCACCTTAATGCATGTGTACCTCTCTGCTCTTCCAACAATTGATTTCTGACCATTCCTTCTTCATAGGCTATAGAGAGAAGGAGGCAGGGCCTTCTAAGTGTTTGCTCCCGCTCTATGGAATTTCCTACCTATGCACGTTAAACACGCAAAGGATCATTTTCTTTTATGAAAACTGTTGAAGGGCCAACTCTTTCAGAGTTAGGAAAATAGTTAGAGTTTGATCAGTTAGTACCAAGGAGCTATTTAAGGCATACATACGCTTTACAAAATGTAATTCGCATACATTTTTTTTTACATTTCAGCTTTATTACATTTTCAAGAAAAACACAGTTTCCTTCAGGTACAGTACGATCCATTAAGCAGGGATAAGCAACATTACAACAAGAACACGATGAACTGTGTCATTCAGCCTGCATCCCCCCAAATGTCTACGCCCCCCCATAATCATCATAACTTCTGGAAGGCTTGTATATGTTCACTCCCGCTTGTCTACAGATCATTGTTCTCAGGGACAAGTTTCAACTGCGGTTTGTGTATAGTATCATCACATTTGAAGTACTTGGGGTGTTGTGACTCTCCCCCAGCAAAAGGTCAAAGTGGGTACTCTTCATCCCTGTTGAATGTATTTACCACAAAAATCCGACCATTCCATTTCAACAGAAGATTGACTGGTCACTATGGATTGATGCTGTTAAGCGTTTCATTAAGTATAAGTTTTGGGCTTTGTTGATCCATTCTTTCTTTCCGGGCGGCAACTCTCTCTTTCAGTGTGCAGCCAAGCATGCCCTCCCTGCAAGGAGTAAGCCTTATATATTCACCCTCAAGTTCTTGTAAACCAAACAATATCAACATCAGTGTTTTCCCTCTCGTGATCCCGTGTAGGTCCCTAATCCATTTGAAGACCTCATCCCAATAGGATTGAACTACTTCACATCCCCACCAAATAGGCCAGTAATCAGCCCTTGATCCACACTCATGCCAGCACATTGGGCTCACACTTTGGTACATTCTGTAGAGCCTAACAGGGTCACATTGCCATCTGTGCAACAATTTAATGGCATGTAGTTTGTAATAGCAGGAAATTGATGTCTTGAAGGCGCCGACACATTCTTTGCCATGTTTGAAGGTCAAATTCTATCCCCACGTCTCACTCCCAGTGCTGTCTCAGCCTGTCCTAATATTCCCTTCTTTTCTCCACTAGGGCCCTGTATAATTAACCAATCAGTCCCTTGGAACCAGATGTGGTGTCTAAGATCTTCTTGAAGGGTGGAAGCTCCCTCTGTAAGATTTCTTTCCAAGCCTCCCCCGTTAATACCCCGTCAACTGTAAATATGAAAAGACGGAGAGTGTACCCAATCCCAGGGCCTCTGCAAACTCCGATATTGTGATGAACATACCATCTCTGCACATTTTTCCAACCCTTTCTATTCCCGCTACGAACAAGGTTTGGAACCTTTCTGTATTTGGAATGGCATCCCTGACCCTGGGAACCCAAAGACGTCCCAGTGGTGAAGGCCACGTTGTAACACCACCCAACCCTGCTCCTTATCACAAAATGCACCAGATGGTTCCCAGAATGGGGTGCTCCCTTATACTTCACAGTCAATTTGGCCTAGGAACCGACAGCCATTCCCCTACCATAGCTGGCTGTAGATGGTAGTTACCCAGACCCACCCATTGTAAGTGGCCCTGTCAACTGAGATGTGGAATTAGAATCATAAGATGAATGGCCTTATAACACAGGTTTATGTCCAACAACCCCACTCCCCTACTTTCTTTGGAAAGACCCAGGACCTCACTAGGACCCCCTCTTCTCCTGTCAGAGAAATCGTAAGAGAGTTCACTTAGTTACTTTGAAGTAGGAGTCAGGGATATAAATTGGGAGCATCTGGAACAGGTACAGAATCTTAAGGGGTACCACCATTTTGATTGCATTCAACCGTCCGATCCAAGAGATGGTCAGCCCGTTCCATTCCTCTAGTTCTTTCTCCAATTCAGTCATCAGGGAGGGAACATTTGCTTCATACAAACCCTTAAGATCTCTTGTGATGTTAATACCAAGGTAACAAAGTGTCCCCAAGCTAACTTTCATACCTAGAGTTGAGAAATACCTCACATCTTTGTCTCTGCTTCTGTCCATGGGGAAAAGGACTGATTTGCCCATCTTAATTTCGAACCTTGCCATGCAACCATATTGTTCAAGCAAATTAACCACAGCCGGCATAGAGGTCAGTGGGTTCACCATATGCAGGATCATGTGTCCTGCGTACAAGCCCAGTTTGTAAATCATCCCGCTCACCCCAAACCCCTCCACTTGAGGCTCCTCTCTCAGCCTATGGGCCAGGGGTTCCAGTGACAGCACAAAGAGAGCTAGGGAAAGCAGCCAACCTTGTCTCATCCCTCTACCCAAGTCTCACCAAAGTGCATATCCACCGTTCACCCCCAGGAATGCCATCTGGCAGTAGATCCCCATTATACCACTTATCAGTGTCTTGCTCACCCCGACTTCGGCGAGCACTGCCTCTAGGAAGTCCCACTCCAGCCTGTCAAAGTCCTTCTCGGCATCAACGGAGAAAAGAGTGGGGTCGCCCGGCGAGACTTGAGCCCCGTTTATCAAACGCAGTGTCTTCCTCAAAGTGTCTGCTCCCTGATGCCCTCTGACAAATCCCACCTGATCGTAGTGAACCAATCTCTGTAAATGTACCTCCAACATTCCCCTCAAGACCATAGCATAAATCATAGCGTCAATAAGCATACATTCTATCTTTTTATGGGCCCCCTCTCTGATTAACATGCCTCTCCATGGTGCCTTCTCTGTATCCCATTCAGTCTCCTTTCTCACCTCCTCTGTGTCATTGATAATGAAGAACTCTTTGATTGTATTCTCCATTTATTCTTTGAACACAAGGTATTTCCACAGTGACTCATTAAACCTCCATGTACAGTTTCTAGGGCACAGACTACTCCATCCAATGTCAACTGACACCATGTCGTGGTCTGACCAACTAACTGGGAGAATCCCCAATCCCATCGCCACATCCCATAAGTGCCTTGAACTATACAAGTAATCTATTTTCGTAAAAGTACCATGTGGGGTGGAGTAGAAGGTAAACCCCCTTTCCTGTGAGTTTAAGTGCAGCCATATGTCCCGCAGCCCATACAGCTCGATAGCCGCTCTGAGCTCCATGCCACCTTGTTTCTTGGATTCCTGGTCTCCCGAGTGTTTAGCGTGCCTGTCCAGACTGTCCAGACTGACATCTATCCACACATTAAGATCTCCAACAACTATAAGATGTCCAACACCCTCATTCATCAATTTCTCTTAGGTTCTTTGCATCAATCTCTTTTGACCCTGATTTGGGGCATACATTGTAGCAAATGTAAACCTTATTTTCTTAATCAGGCCTGAGATCAACACATCCCTTCCCACCGTGTTTGCCCACACTTTCGTAACTTCAATCCCGAGTCCTCCACGGACCAGAATTCCCACTCCTGCCTTTCTAGCTATCCCTGATCCTCAACATTCACATCCGATGAGACCACAGGGGATCCTACATTCATCGCCCCTCTTGTAACTAGTCTCCTGAAGGAATAATAAATTGATCCTGGACCTCTTAAATTCCCTCCCAACCAAAGACCTCTTGTTAGGAGAGTTGAGCCCCTTGACATTCAATGTACATACACGCAAACTGTCTCCCCTCATCCCTTGTCCCTCCTCCCCTCTCAGCCATTACTGAGCCTTTTACCTGAAGCAAATCTCTGAATGAATGTCAACCCCCACACAGCGTGTTGATTAATTACACGGGTGAACACTGCAAGAGTCAAAATGTAAGATCTAAGACCCCTTCTCTGCCCCCATCCTGCCTCTGTCTACCCCCACATGGCTCTCGTCCCCCCCAGTTACCATCACTAAGTGAGTGCCAAACCACCGCAAAAGCCCAAAACCCAGGCCCTAGCCCTTATCATCTCAATCTCGATTGCCCCCAACCCCAATAAATTCAATAAATACAATACCAAACAGAACGCTTTTGCACATTTCTAGAACCACCTGTACCAGTCCTAGAACTCAATTTAACCCCTCCAACAACAGCCACAGCCCACCCCTCCTTTGTGAGTCCTGCCGGTGATCTCGATTGTACAGAAAACCTGCATAGTCACCTTTGGTGCTTCCTCCAGCAGTGTGTTCAAGATGTATTGGGAGGGAACATGTTCAGCTTCCTAAATTTCCTTGAGCCTTCTCCTATTCCGGCCCTTAATTCACCATTTTCTGTCTCCTTACCTCTTCCCTTGAGGACCTGAGGTTGATTCTTCAATCCTGAGTAGTTCTCCTGTGGCTTTGTTTTTTTCTTCTTCTGTCCCCAGCCTGTATTGATGCCCCTGGAATCCCCATCTACATCATACACCTTTCCCATTCAGCCATTTCGGGAAGGGTAGACACAACCGCCTCTTCATGAAGGTTAGAGAGGACAAGACCTGAAAGATTGTAATTCTCACCACACCCAGCATCACTGGCCCCCTAGCCTTAGCTTTGCCCAGGATCTTGAGCCGATCAGGGTTGTTGTGGGCGCACGTCAGGACCGATCCCGGACCCACAGCAGACCTCCGGCTCTGTGGACTCGCTCAATTTATGTTTCGTTAATCGAGTCATCTTCGAAGAGGAGTTTTGCGATCTCATGCATTATTCTCCAGAGGTCTAATTCTGTCTCCCTGTCCATCTCAGGTACCCCAAAGAACCTGAGGTTGTTCCTCCTCTCGTGATTTTTGAAGTCGTCAATTTTTTGCACAATCTCTGATTCCCTCCTCTGTTTCTCACATCCTCACATCTATTTGGCTCTCCAAGGTGTCCATGAAGGAATGGTTATGTTCTGGAGAGAAGGAGCCAAGTACTCCCACCTCAACCACCTCGCCCATATTGCCTATATGTTGGGAACCAGTGTGTGAGACATGTGCAGTACCAGTGAAAATACCGATATCAATAAGAATCCTGGAGGCATGGTTCCCATTGAGCAAACCATAACTGCATGCGAGACAGTATGATGGCCATTTGAATAAAATTCCGGAAGAAGCAGGACCAATGAATGGAAGGGATGAATGGTGACGTCACATGAAGCTAAGCTGACCTATATGGAAAAGATGCAGAGACAAGAGAATGCAGATATTCTATAAGGCATCAAGAAAGCATCAAAGATAAGTGATTTCTTGGGATCAAGATGAAGAAACTTATGCTGCAGAAACAATGAAGATATCAAGTTATTTTACACGTGTACTGATGCAAAGAAATGCAAGCAGACAAAGTATTCTTGAGGCTTGCTTTATAGTGAAAAGATTGCGACATGCGCCAACATATACATATATTGAAGTGAGTAAAGAATGGATGTTTCCCCTATGTATTATAGCACAACTGGGTCAGAGAAGGAAGGCCTCTTTTCCAGTGTGTTTCAGTTAAAAAATCAATTGAATTACAGAAGCAGATATCAGAAAGGCAAGGCTGGACGAGCCCTAAGAAGCCAAGGTCTTATCAGGTTTTGGGTGAGCAGACATTGGATACAATCATGTGAAAGAACAAAACTCTTGCTCAGAAGACATGAACAAAAAGAAGGAAGACGTCAGAGGTCTGTTAGATAATAGTATTTTGAATGCTCTGGAGCTTGATTTTGTGGTCTTCAGTCAAGTGGAAGGATGAAGTTGGACGAACACGATGGTCACACCTACGCATGAGGGCAGAGCGTGCCTTCACTCCCCTGAATTATCCAGAGCAAAAGAACACTCCCAGGGACAAGTTCAAAGCCTTAATTGACAGCAGACCAGAGGTGATGATAGATGGATATGCTAATTGGTGGGAAGCTATGGTTAAGACTAGCTCACCAGCACCTGGAACACCAGCTTGCATGCTGCTAACATAGGTGGAAAAGTACTGACAGAGGTTAGAGTGCCAACCAATGGTAGGGGGCCATGTGATTAAGGATCCTATGGTTTGTGTAACCAATGAGACGTTGTGTATTTAGTGACGTTCATAGTGACCTATTTAAGGGGAGGGCTTAGTTGCCATACCTTATGTTAAGACACCTATCACTTTTCTTCACTCTCTTAGACGAGTATAGATCGTATACTTAGAGGTTCCTTAAGAACCTATCACAATAGCCACTAGGTTTTCGAGGTTTGACATGTAGGATGAGGTTAGTAATAAGCAGGTTAACGTCATCAATGATGATTTTTTGTTATAAAATAATGTTTTTTTTAAAGATGCATTGAAAGATCTTATGCTGAGACATCCGTTGATGTCCGTTGTATTCCCTGTTTTAGATAATTGATTTTAAAACAGTTACCTTTTTGCCAATTACCTGAGTCGTTTCGATTATTGATGTTTGAGTAACTTCTGCATCCCCATCCATCTCAAGGATATTGCTACCTCGGCTTAAAGGGCTGAGGTCCACCAGTTCAGTTCCACCTCCTGTAGCCTCTCCTCCATTTTGTAAAGTCTATTGTTGATTTTGTCGACTTTACCACCTGTATCGGCCCTCATGCCCCAGATTTCTTCAAGTAGTGAGGTGACATCATTCTTAGTTGCCATTGAATCCTCCCTCCCGCTGCCATTGTCATCCCTGTGTTGTTGTCTGTGCCTTAAGGCCTACCCGGGTATGCAAATTCAGCCAACCAAGATCTAGTCTCCATATAACACCGGGCCAAGGTGGCTCACCCCAGTGGAACAAGTGACACTGGACACCCCATCCCTCCGGGGGGAAGACCGGTATGCTCTCATGTCTCAGCTCTGTACGAAGGTTTCAGGAGTGACACACAAAGCAGTCCCTGCCTTTACCCCCACTTTTACAAGACCTCACAACTTGGTGGGGGGTAAGCCACTATTTTACTCAAAGTTGGACTCCTGTGTGCCCCTTCAGTTTTGCTGGGTCGGGCTGATTCTCTGCAACTGTGTTTTCCCTTGAGCACTCCACAAGTCTTCACAAGAGCGTTGCTTCTGGTAGGTTAGGGTTTGGGCTAGGCAGGCACAGTCACCAGGGTCGGGGACCCTCACTGCCCCTAACACCCCCTTCTTAGTGCGGGTCCAGTGTGGTGGCAGCCGCTTGTGTATGGTGATTCCTTGAGACCCACTTTCTCCAGTATGTAGCTCCAGGGCCTTCAGGTTTTTTAAAGGTCATCCAGCATGAAGACCAAGTACGCAGTCCTTCCCCTCCCCAATTCCAGCTCAGGTCCTCCCAACCTCACGCAGCCACCTTCAATTCCTGAGGTCCTTGACACCAGTAGCGGAGAGGCGGGCTCACTCCCCAATTCTGGGGGCCCACACCTCCCCAGCAGCACCTTTCTGGGGCCTACCAGACAGCCTTGCCCCTCACTGTGGGCAGAGTCCACTTCTTGCAGTCGGGGCCTTAAATGAGTGGAACCACTGTGCTCCACCGCTCCACCCCCTTACCGCTTGTGGGGGCTCTGGTGTGTCTGCCCGCGAGCCTCCCATGGCAGGGCCTCAAATGGTCTGTGGATTCTCCTTGGTGCTTCCGATCCCACAGCAGGGGCTGGGTTTCACCAGTGCCGGGTGCATGGCGGGGGAGGGGCAGTTCTCGACCCCATGTCTAACAGGAACATACAGGACTCCCCCGCTGAATATACCCTCCACGTTCAGAAAGGGGGAGTTGAGTCCTCTTCGGCAGCCGGAGTCACTGGGACACTTCCTCCCTTGCCCTTTACGCCGGTCTTCACGTGGGCCCAGACCGCTCAAGAATCACTTTTATTTTCTCCCGTCTCCGTCAGAGGGCTGGCTCTCTGCTTTTACGGGACCAATTCTCTCTGGGTTTCGAACAGGATGTACCCTGTTGGATCAGAAGTCCACCTATTTCAATGTTCCCAGTCCTTGGGGGCCATAAGTGGGGGCACACTTACTCTATATGGGCCTGGGTAATGGAGAAGCACAGTTTTGAGACTTCCATCAGTGCGCCCCATGGTGGCCTCCTCACATAACATTATAATCACCCTCCAGCCCCACTAACATTTTTCTTGACTCTTTCATCTTTCCTTCCTGCATCATTTTGTTGGTCCAGTGCAGTGCTGTACTAAGAGCAGGTTGTCAAGAAAACAGAGCTTCTTTTCCAACATTTATCACACTACTGCCACTTATTAACCAAATTAGGTAACTGCAGCTAAGGTGAGAGGTTGTAAAAGAGTGGTAAAAATGCATATTGTGCTTGTTAGGGAGAATTCTCAGAAATGTGCGAATTTCTCTTACCGTTTGAGACCCCCAGCAACTTTGCTAGATTTTCTTAATTTTTACCTGGAAAGAGTGTGGGCCTTTTTTCCCCACTCTTTCATGTATTTTGATGTGTGTTTTACTTTTGTGTTCTTTGGATATGGAGTTTTAGGCAAACTCCATAGGCATCATCTTTTTCTTGTGTGTCACAGAGTACCTACAGTGCAGTGGCACAGGGATGTCTTTCAGACTTCCCAAGGTTTAAATAACTTCTCTGGGACTGACTATTGTCTCCCAGTGCATGTAAAGTTAAATTGACTTTGCTAGTCTTTTTAAATTCATAGACCCAGCACAAACTATCTTCCTATAGAGTGCTGGAGGGGTTGCCTAGCCTCCCCTATGTCTAAACACTCTTGTAACAGTCAAATGTTACCCTTTCCTCTTGAAATGGCTGGTGGCAGTGGTTTTAGAATGAACTACCATGATTTTCCCAGACCGCAAACACTGGTAGCAAAAAATCGGGTCAGCCATCATGTTTTACAATATGGCGCCCAATACCCCTCTGTAAAACAGACTCTGGTCATCGTTTTTTGATGTTTCTTTTAGGAAAGGTCCTTCTAGTGATTGACTCTGCATGCCAAATCAGGTTTGGTCCCTTTGTTCGTTGGCCTTTGGCGGGCTTCAGTGCTGAAGCCCTCCTCTGGTGCCTGAGTGTCTGGGGTGGACAAGATGTGAAGGAGGTGCCCGAAACTCCCTGTGCCTAGTCTCCTAGGAGACCTGAATGCACTCTGGCATGATTGGCTGGCTGACTGTCCGGCAAGGACAGCCACCCTGCTGTGTGAGTGACAGCTAGACTGGAATGAATGGGAGAAAACTGTTTAAAAGCAGGTCTCTGGGACTTGGAAGGCAGAGATGACCATGGGAACAAAAGAACCAATGACGAGCTGAAGGAAGATGACTGCTGAAACTCCTGGGCCATTGGTTTGCCCGGTGAAGCCCTGCCGCAGGTCCGAATTGCCTGAAACTCCTTCAACAGAGAAGCCCGCTCAAGGACGACTTCTTCCCTTGAGCTGGTGGGAACAACCAACTCGCAAGCCACCTGGAAACCGTCTCCATACTGGTCAAATTTTCTTCAGAGTGCTGTTGCAAACCGGATAGCCAGTGAGAAGGACACCAGTTTGTGGACTTTAAGGCACTCACACCTTAAAACTGACATTTAGTCAAGCTTGTGGCTTCTTCCCTGGGCAGTGCAGGAACCTCCCAACGTCCTCCTTTCTGTCCCCATAACTGAAGCTCAGGAACAGCGAGTTCTGCAGGAACTGCCAGGAACAACTGTCTCAGGTACAGCTTTTCTTCTTCCATAAGGTACTGTGCAAATGCGGTGTGGAAATCCTTTCTGCCACAGTGAACGTTTGTGAAACTTTCCCAACTTTGGAGTCTTGTTCGCTCCTAATCCGACACATAACTCTTTTTCTTGCAAACTACATCTAAGAACATTGGCAAAGACTTAACCGTTTACTACCAGAACTGTGCTATCCTATCCAAGACACTAAACCATTGACTTTGGCCCAGGCCTATTAAATTGAACTGCCTCTTGTAGTGAACTGCAACTATTTGCCCTGCCTCTGAAAGTAATTGTGTTTTGATTATTATAACCATTGTCTTTCTACCCCTTTTGAAATTTACTGAAGTGCCATTTTGCTCCCATTTCAAGGGAGACTAACTTGTTCAGAAACGTATTGGTTGAGTACTGTAGTGTACTATAGTGTGATATTGAGCAGTTTCATGCTAGTGGAATGTGTTCTAACTAAATGTGTACATAAATGTATATAATTTTACCAAGAAACCTTGAGTACGTGTTTGTTTGAACTACTGTGATTGCAAGTCCCTTGTGTAAAATCTTGTATTGCTCACATCCCTCTTGAGATAGGTCTTGCTGCTCAGCCACTGCTACCACATACATGTGTTGTACAGGCTTGTACCAAAGGTGACATTGTGCCTGTAGTCTTAATTGTGTGTAATGTTCCCAAAGGGTACAGCATGTAATTCTGCCTAACACTGGTGGCAAGTGGTGAGGATAAAGTATAGTTATTACACTGAGAGTGCTGCTCTTACCTTTGTTCAAATAACCCTTACAAGGCTAAGCACCACTACAAAAGCAATTGTTTTATCATGCCTGAAATGGATAGCTACAGACAGGAGACCCTAGTCACTTTAACAGTTGATCAACTAAGAGAAATTAGTAAAGCTAGGAACCTCACTGTTAAAGGCTAAAATAATGAATTGATTGAAAGGTTGTTGGAGTTTCAAAGTCTGAGAATTAGGTCTGCTATACCTACCCCTACAGCAAATGTGGAAATGATGACGAGGATGATAATGTTTCAGAGTCCAACTCAAATGTTATTGATGAGTTAGAAGAGGCAGAAGAGTCTCAAGATGTAGGCCCTAATGTACCTCTAGATATTCTTAGGCCTCAACCTTTTACCAAAGGGGCCCTGCCAGGTCCAATACTGAGTCCAGAGTTTGTCTCTCTTGAGAAGATGAGACTTTAATTAGAATTTAAAAGGATCCAAGCCCAAATTGAAAGTAAACATCTAGAAGTTAAACTAAGGGAAATGGAATTACAACATGCTTTTGAAATGAAGAAATTGTCTATTGAGAATTGCTCTCTCCCAGAGTCTTCTAGGTCTTCCATTCCTAAGAGGCCTTGAATGCCCAAAGATGCAGTAAGTATGTATCAGATTAAGCTTGATATTTTGAATTGGTTGGCCAATTCTGAATTTAACCATGGGATTCAGGCTTTTGTCTAGGCTACCCCCAGTTACATCTGATGTTATAATGGAGATGGGACAGGTTGGAGTATGAACGTGTGAAACTAGCTTTGATAGCTAGGTTTGGGAAAGCTCCTTCCCAGTATCTTAAGAGGTTTAGAACCCTCAAAAAGCATGATAGTACCCCTTGTCGACCTGGGTGTGTGTGCAAATGTTTGAACAACTTAGATGGTTGGGATAAGGGTTACAAAGTTTACACTTATGAAGGTATGAGAAATCTGGCTATGTTGGAGTCTATCTATGATGCCTGCTCTCCTGAACTGAGACAGCACTTGACTGACTCTAAGGAAATTGATCCAAAGAAGTTGGCAAAGACTGCTGACTTATGGGTCACCAACAGGGCTGCTCATAAGGATTCTGGGGCAACTCAGAAGGATGAGGGAAAGTAGCACAAGAAAGCTAACAAAGAGAATTCCAGTACCGCCAATCCAAAAGAGGGCCACAAACATAAGAAGTGTAAGCCCCCTGGGAGACCGAATCAGGCTAGTGAAACCTCTGGTGCTAATCCAGAGGGAGGTCAGACCAAGCCTCCATTCATGCAGACATTTGGTACATTTTATGCTTGTGGGTCAACTGACCATGTGAAAGGGGATCCCAGATGTAAGGGTAACATTTCAGGGATCCACACTATCTCCTTAGCCTTCTCCCCAGAGGAAGAAGTACAAATGGCAAGTGGAATCTTTCACCTACTGGCTGAGGAACCCATGAAAGTCTCAGCCAGTGTTTCTTTCGTGTCCCTGGGTCTGTGAGAACAACAGAACTTAGATGTCTATAATTCCATCCCAGACAATACTAAAGAGTATAACAAAGACACTGTTCTTGTGAATGGCCAGGAGACCCCTGCCATCAGAGACACTGGGGTCAGCATTACTGGAGTGGATTAATCTTTTTTCAAGGTAGAGGATGTTGCTAAGACCCCCAAATACCTCACTAAGCTTGCTGGAGGCCCAGTCCAAATGCTTCCACAGTTGCCAGCTCTCATCCAGTGCAATGACATGACTGTCAAGATACCTGTAAGTGTGCAGAGTGAAGTACCTGGGAGAGTCCTGTTGGGGAATGACTTAAAAACTCTTGGAATTGCATCAAGCACCCCAGGCCTCCCTGCAAAAGGAAACAGGAGCCGACAAAGAAGGCCAGAGAGAGCACCTTAAGTGGATCTCAAGGGGAAATTATAGAGGAAACTATAACCCCAGTCCACATTACTTTCTGACTACCATTTCTAAGAAAAAGGAGGAAATGGGGAAACCGCCAGCACTCATGTCCTACCTACAAGGACATCCCCGAGAGGACTGTCCAAAGTCACACCTGTGACTCCTCCACCAACTGTGTGAGGAACAACCTAGTGTGATTGAATCAGCTGCTGAGGAATCAGAGCTGCAAGAGGACCTTGCCCCTGTTATAGATCAGGATCCTGCAGACCATCCTGAGCTGCAGTTTTTACTGGCAGAAGGTGGACCCTGTAGGGCGGACTTCAACAGGGGTCAAAGAGAGTGTCCTACTCCTGAAAGACTTCGCCAACAGGCAGCTTCCCAGCTGGAAGGGCAAGAGCCAGAGAAGCATAGGTTATACTGAGAAGATGACCGCTTCTACAGTAAACCAACTGAGTCTGTTCCAGGGGACTACAAAAGACTTGTAGTGCCTCTAGAGAGCAGACAACAGTTCCTACAGTTAGCCGATGAGATTCCTTTGGCTGGCCACTTGAGTTTCAAGAAGACTAAGGAAATGTTTTCTCTGTATTTCTACTGGCCTAAGTTGGGGTCTGAAGTAGATAAATTCTGTAGGAGCTGTCACACTTGTCAGACCCTTGGTGCCTCTCCCAGTGGTGGGAGTCCCTTTTGAGAGGGCATTGTTGGTCCCTTAGACCCTCCAAACTCTTCAGGCAACAGGTTTACCCTGGTCGTAGTAGACCATGCTATTAGGTACCCTGAAGCAAGACCCTTGAGGACTGTTACAGCTCAGACTGTTGCTAAGGCCCTACTTGGTATTTTTACATGGGTAGGTTTTCCTAAAGAAGTCATCTCTGACAGTGGATCCAATTTTATGTCCCACTACATGCAGGCCATGTGGAAAAACTGTGGAGTCACTTACAAGTTCTCAACTGCCTACCATTCATAGACAAAGGGATTGGTAGAGAGGTTTAACAGAATAAATAAGAGCATGATAGGTGCTTGAGAGGAACCCCTTAGAAGAAAGCAGGAACTTCTACACACATGTCTTCTATTTGCTTATAGAGAAGTCCCTCAGGAGGGAGATGGATTTAGTCCCTATGAGCTTCTCTGTGACCATCCAGTTAGAGAGGCCTTGGCTCTAAGTAAGGAGGGGTTGGAGAGTGCTCCTTCCCCCAAGCCAGTGAGAGTCACTGACTATGTGATAGACCTCCAGAGGAGAATGTCACACATGATGGCAGAAGCATCAGATAACTTAAAAGCAGGTCAAGCTCTGTGAAGCATTGGCATGCCCAGAAGTCCAAAATGGTTGAGTTCACTCAAGACCAGCAAGTTTTAGTTATGTTACCTACAAGGCAGAGGGCCTTACAGGATACATGGATTGGACCCTTCAAGGTTGTGGGAAAACTTGGAGAGGTCAACTATATGGTGGACTTAGGCAATCCTAAGGAGGCTCCCAGGTTCTTTCACACCAACCATCTAAAAGTTTATGTCTCAAGACCAGAAGTGGGAGCTTTGCTTCTAGCTTCATCTCAAGAGGAGGAGGAGAGTGAACCTCTACCTGACCTACTCAGAGGACAGCCTTTAGATGAGAAGATAGAAGGAGTCAATCTCTCTTCTAATCTGACACAGGAACAACAGGAGGAGTGCAAGTTTCTGTTAAATCAAGTTGCTCTGTTTGCACTATCACCAGGCTTGACCCCTTGGGGCCAGCATGATATTCACACTGGTGACTGTTTACCTGTTAAAAGCAGAGGTTACAGGATGTAAGATCATGTATGAACCCACATAAAGGAAGAGGTCAGCAAGATGCTTGATCTCGGGGTAATAGAGCCATCTACCAGTCTATGGTCTAGTCCAGTTGTACTCGTACCAAAAGCAGGATCCAAGGAGTTGGGATTCTGTGTGGGCTACAGAGCTCTTAATGCAGTCACAAAGACTGTTGCCCATCCTTTACCAAGGACAAATGTACTGGTGGACAAACTTAGTTCAGCTAAGTACCTCAGTACATTTGATCTCACTTCAGGCTATTAGCAGATAGCACTGACAGACTTTGCCAATGAGAAAACTGCATTCCCCACCCCAGAAGGCCTCTACCAGTTTAAGGTAATTCCCTTTGAACTAAAGAATGCACTTGCAGCATTCCAAAGGGTAGTTAATCAAGTTCTGAATGGGATGGAAGACTTCTGCATGGCATACTTGGATGACATTGTAGTGTTCAGGCATACATGGAAAGAACATGTTGACCACTTAGGATATGTTTTGCAGGCTCTTGAGCAGGCCCATCTGACCATAAAGGCAAGTAAGTGTCAAATTGGTCAGAGTAAAGTGGTCTACCTTGGACATGAGGTAGGAGGAAGTGAAATCAGGCCATTGCCTAGCAAGGTACAAGCTGTACAAAACTGGGCCACCCCTACTACTCAACCCCAAGTGAGAGCCTTCCTAGGTCTCGCTGGTTACTATAGGAAATTCATAGAGAACTATAGGACCATAGCTTCTCCCTTGAATTTGATCTCCTCACCCACATTTCCCAAAAAAGTCAGGTGGAATGAGGAGTGCATTCAATCATGTGAAGGACTTAAGAAAGCCCTTTGTCAAGCTCCAGTCTTAAGAGCTCCCGACTACAACCAAACATTCATTGAGCAAACAGACGTTTCCAATACAGGTATAGGTGCAGTTCTGAGTCAGCTGGATGTGAAAGGTAGGGAGCACCCCATTTGCTTCATCAGCAGGAAGCTGAGGAACCTGAAACAAGTTGGGCAACCATTGAAAGAGAATGTTTTGCTATTGTGTGGTCACTGAAGAAGTTTAGACCATACATGTATGGATCTGCTTTTGTGATTCAGACTGACCACCGACCCTTGAGATGGTTGATGCACATGAAAGGGGAAAACCCTAAACTACTGAGATGGTCAATCAGCCTGCTAGGATTTTATTTCACCATTGAACACAGGTCTGGGTGTCACCACCAAAATACTGATGGTCTCTCCAGGATGTTTGAGCGACTGGAGTAAGGAGATTCATCCAGGAGTGGATTAAATCCTCCTGTCCCTTAGTCTGGGGGGGACGAATGTCTATGGGAGGAAATGTCTTTAGGCCCCTCCTCCCCTTACACTCCTCACCTACCTGAGGCTTATGACTCGCCGGCAGCCATCTATGCGCCTGGGCCCGCGATGCGGGATGGCTGCAGGCGGACGCATGAGACTGCACGGCTCACCTTGTAGCATGGTACAAACTCCATTTTGTGATACACTTAGACTCCATTTTGAGTACACCAACTCAGGCCTCCGTGGAACAAGCAGCCCACAGAGCTGCAGCTCTCCCCCACTTGACCGCGCACTGCGAGCCAACACTTCCCCCAGCCTCCTCCCCATGGAGGCTCCGCTGAAGGCCTGTTCTCACGAGCAACTAGGTGCGAACAAGTAAGAGAACAAACACTGTATCATTTACCTTCCGCAGTACATCATTGATCTGGCGGTGACCCGACCGTAAGCTGGGGTCTGAGAAAAAACAAAGCTGTCCCTATTAAACATGCCTTGACCCCCCCGCAGACCCCAACATCCATGATATATGGTGTGCATAACCCCCAACCCTGTTCCCCGTTTGAAGTGTCAGACATGAATATTAAGCCTGTGTGCCACCCAGGTTTATCTATGCTACTAAGCCATTTGCGAGGAGGCTCAAAATCCATAATGTTGTTTGTTCATATTAAGATGGGACGACCCTTGCCCATCCCAGAACACCTACATGCAAAGTTATCAAACATATGTATATTTGAATCTGTCATCACTGACCAAAGGTCATTGCTACTGCAAAATATTTAAAAGGCAATGTACAAAATCTGCATACGTGATATGATTTTCCATGGCACACGCACAAATACACGTAGGTAATTAAGTGTTGCAACATATACGAGCCATCTAAAGTAATAAGCCCCACTTTTTGTTAAATGAAATGTCGTTTGAAGTAATTGTTTTAACCCTTGAGCATGTACATCAGTCTGATCATAAGTATAACATTGTAACCTGTCACTGATGCTGACGTATACACCAACCTGGTTCTACCTCACGTTCTATGCTAGCTTTGCCCGTGTGCTCCGTAACAAAATGAAGAACTGTGAATGATGTGATGTTAACAAAAGCTTTTTTTATTGATTCTGTGAACACAATACTCATGAACCATGAAGAAGTATAATACAAATAATTCCCATAAGCTCACACGATCGTTGAAATATCTATAGATGCATGCATAGATGTAGACATACAATTGTACTGGCAGACCTCAGTTTTCCATCTTTATAATGATGTGCATGCTACTTGATAATGTAGACATGTGAAAAAGTTACAAGGCCATCTCCCCCTTCCCCTAGAGAGCCACGTATTCAACTCCCACCCTCCTCCTTCCAAGACCCGACTGGGGCTTGAAGATCCCTGGTTTACTGATGTTAGAATAATACAGCTACACCTCCCTGCATTTCTGTTGGACCCGCACCGAGTATTTACCTTACCCCATGCCCCCTGACACCCGATGCCACCATAAAATCACTGTGTACCACCATGCCCTTGTTAAGAAGAATTATGAGCAACACAGCCCCACATCCTGCCGCCTCTTGATGTACCAGGTATGTGCCCCTCTGACCCAATGGCATTTCAGTTCACCCTAACCTCGACTGGCCATGGAGACAGTTATTCACTCTTGTAATAACATACCGTAAAAATGTCTCTTACTACATCTAACAGAGTAGAATGATAAAGGTACCCTAACCCGTGCCCCCTGATACGACACCTGGACTGATACTGGGCCCTTTGTTAACAGCGATTTTATGATGATGTATTAAGGAAGCCCAGAGTTGTGTACTGTTTATCTCTGTCTCTTTTATGGTATTAGATTAATGAGTTGTAGGATTTATATGATAGATTGATATAGAAGTTAGTAATGGTGTGTATGCGTGGCCACAAGGGCAAAATGTTAGTGCAGCCGCAATGTATCCACACGGACAGCTCATTACCTGATACTCAACCCCGATGAGCCCAGCTGACCCAAGGACTCCGCGATGCCATCACATGGATCTCCGCCAATCATGGAGCACTGCACCTACAGTATACATAGTAGCTAGTTTTCATCCCCCAATCCCCATGACTATGTGCCCCCTATAGCTTAAATCATCCATGATGTATTTTTGTAATAAATATGAATGTTTTTCTATTGTTGGGCAGAACGCTCTCGGAGTTTGCAGAGTCCTCTGCATGCCCTATATTGATTTAGATAAAGCCTTTTATATCTCACCCGCACTTGGTCTTGGTCTCATTCCCTCCTGGGGTGTGTCCATTACTGACTCCCATTGTAGAGTTTAACAGCCTTTTTGGGGGACTCTCACTTTCAAGTGGTGACCGCGACGCGATAGCCTTCTTTTTGTCCCTTTTTGGCACGAGACGTCCCCGGCCACAGCGGAAACGCACGGCGCACCCCCTCAAGAGAGCTAACCGCCTACGGCAACTGGTACGCTTAGACGCGTGCACGCAGTAGGGCGAGAGGGTACGGGTCCTACTTTAAAAAACCCATAGTAGCGCTCGCCGGGGGCGGCCATTGAGCGTGGGGCAGCGCCGCCTGGACGGACCGGGTCTGGAGGGTCTCAGATCAAGACAGGCACATGAGTATTAAGTGCGAGCGACATTAAAAGGAGTCAGATATAAATAAGAGTATACAAGATCAAGTTAAGTTAAAACGGGCTATTTCAAGGGTAAACTAATTGGTGCTTTCATACTTTTCTCTTTCTGTTGCATATGGCCATTAGGAAAATTTAGGGAGATTACAGGTGAAAAAGGAAGACGGGAACATAGCTCTGCAAGTGGGTAGAAGGCGCCACAGCATAGTGCTATCTTGACTAGTACTGGGAATAAGTGAAACAGAGAAAAATATAAGTGTCTCAGATGAGTAGAAGACTCGGAGTACAATTTAGACAATGCTTTTCTATTTTTGTCTTTTCTAAAAATCTATGAGGGGATATTCCGACAATTTAAGAGTTAAATAGTGTGACGGGTTAAGGTAAACAGGATCATTTGAATAGAGAACAGTGAAGGAAGGAAAGGGAGGTATATGTTATATGTTGTGTGTAGAACGTTTGTCAAAAGAATGTCATGTATTGAATATGTTATGTTCGATTTGTGATTACAATGTTGTGGCAAAGTGATAAAATTGGTTGTGCAAGGCATTGACGAAAAGTGGTCATTGCAAGTGTGACCTTTTGAGATTTAGTACACAGGTTATAAAAGAGATACACTAGTGTTAGAGAATTGCCATCACTAGTAGTGTGCACATAAAGTATACCGAGTAAAACAGGGTGACACAGGAGGGTGAGACACGGAGGAGCAGCATGGGGGCAGAAACACCCCTGGCCCATATTTGCCAGAATTTACCAGGTAATGCGCAACGCATAACAAAATATCATGAACAATGGGTCACGGAATTAAAAGGGGAAGTGCTACCCCAGGTATAGCCTGCAGGAGGATCATTTGACAAAAGCGTGCTGGACATGGTGGCCACATGCTTGTTTGTGAAGTACAAAGGAAAACACTTGCAGAACAGAAGGGAAATATTAGACTTGTGGACTTGTGGAGGCTGTTTGAAGAAGTGCCCCCAATTAAAAGAATGGAAATAGCACAAGAACATACTACCTCTCCCCTGGCAACAGAAGGAAGAGAAAAGAAGGGTGAAGGGAAGGAAGGGCCACTATAGCTAGCACAATTGTATCCCCTTTTGAATAAACCCGTGCCTGCTGAGGGATACAGTGACCCAGTGTATGTGTCTACGCCTACTCCCGTAATTGCACCACAACCCACTGCACCCCCACCATATGAGTGCCCTCGAACAAGTGGACAGGTGAGTACTCCGACAATAGATATTGAAAAATTCACAGAAGATTTAGATTCCAGACTATCAATGGCCCGAAGCGAATTGTCTAGGCTAAGAGATATATGTGAACAAAGTGGATCAGGCACTTCTAGGAATGAGCAAATACAGAGGGTACAGACACCAGACAGATCCATAGAAGAAGGGTGGAAAAAGGGGGAGATACTATTCCGAATACAGGATGAGCCAACGAGAATAATAGAGCTAGAACAACACACGCCTGAGGGAACCATAGGGGGAGAAGGAATGGCCACTGGAGGGGTGGAGGAGCTGTGGTGTGACATAGAGGAAGATGAGCTAGAAGGAAGAAGACTAGGGTTTGCGGGGGCGCCATTGAGGTTAGATGAAATACCTCTGGGGAGGGCTATGGAGGAAGAATGGAATGGGAGACTGAGAAGTAGAGTGGGAAGAATGGCAGCATTGGGAAAGAAAGGATCAAAGGTGAGTATTGGGAAAGGAACAAAGATCAGGTTACAGCTGCCCTTGATACTCAGAGGAGGAGGGAGGCCAAATTATATACCCTGGGCTCAGATGGATAAGGCCAACTTGTTGAGATTGTTGCCGCCGCTCTCGGGAGCAGCAAATAAATGGATATATGCATTTCATTAGCTGTTGGTGATGTTAAGAGTTTGTTGCTATCTGCAGTGGGTGATCAAGCTGACAGGGTTTGGGCAAAAGCCTGATTCCCAGGAATAACATTAGATTGTGACTGGCATGATGGCGCCTCTTTCAATACAGTACGCGCGAGAATCTGGGATGCCTTGAGAGACACCTTCCCAGATACACCAGATTTGCAGTCAGTAATGCTATGCACAATGAATGAGGGGGAAGATGCTATGGGTTTCATTTTACAGGTACAGGAGATGTGGAGAGCGGAAACGGGTACAGCCTGGGATCAATCAACATCTTTGTTTTACTTTATAATAAAGAGAGGGCTCCCAAAAGAAGTTCAGAAAGCACTCGACAAAATAGCAGGGATTGAAGCAAACGGCTGGCCTGAAATGCAAAGCATAATAGTACACCACTGCAAAAGGATCAAGGAAAGGGAGAAGGAGATAGCACAGAAAAGGTTGGCAGACAAGGTTAAATTAATACAAACGAAACTGGTGAAGGTCACAGCAGCTGTAGCTGCACTCCCCACAGATAGAGAAGCAGAGGAGATGGGGTCAGTAGCAATACAAGGGAGAATGGCAGCCAATTGTGCGAGAAATGGGCAATCACCGTGGAACGGACAGGAGCAGTACGGAGGACTGCAGTGGCAAGCGTGGAGCACCCAGGGATTAAGAGGTGGGTACAGAGGGCACAGAGGTGGTGGACCGGGGTACAGAGGGAATGACAGGTATGGAAGTCCAGGTCCAAGGGAGGGGCCAGGGAATTGCTGGAATTGCAGGAGGTGGGGCATTTCTCACGGGAGTGTAGGAGCAGGCCACTGAATACTTATCAAAATGAACAGCAGTATGGCCACCCCCACCCAGGAAGCCCATATGGGCTGCCAATGGGTGGTGGAGGGGGAAGATGACAGCAAGATCAGAGGTGCCCAGAGGAACATAGAGCACAAACGCATAATGTTCAGCAACACCCACAATGCTGAGAACACATGACACACACACAGGGCAACCCTTTCACCACAACAACAAATGGTGCACCTGCACCCTTTGTCAGGGTGGCCGTGGTATCGGGAAATATTTTCAACAATGGGGGTACCATGAGGCATCCAGCATAGGACAGCCACAGAGAGCACTTGCGTGTCCAGTACTACCAACAACCCTCGATGCAGCAGAGGAACCGTTGGTGGGGGCGGAAATAGGGAACAAACAATTTATTTTTATGGTAGATTCGGGAGCTGAAAAGTCATGCCTATGAGAAGGCAGGTTTCCGCTATCTAATCGTAAATTGGAGATGCAGGGGTTCTCTGGGGCGGTGGGCGAAGTTCCTTACACAGAAGATAACAGTGTATCAGTGGGGGGAAAAACAGTATGAGCTCCCCTGCTGTTTTATGAAGAATCTCCAATCAACTTGCTGGGGAGGGACCTCCTCAGCAAACTCAACATGACTATTTCTTTTACTAAAAGGGGAATAGTTTGCTCGACCCTGGGAATCTGCCCATTGCGAGTCATGTTGGTAGTACATACACGAGCAACAGCGCCAGAAATACGCGGCATACCGGTGGACCCAGATATATTTATTCAGGGGTTGAAAACATTAGCACGAGTGGTTCCAGAGTTAAAACGCCAGGAATGGAGAGTGCCTGCAGAGTTTGTTTTTCATCCTGTAGCACCTTCAGAGATAGTGCCAGGAACAGTGATGTCATTAGATTTGCATGCAGTACAAGTATCAGTGCAAAGAATAGCAGTTATTGGAATGGACATACATGGCTGCCAGTTGTGCACACTATTGTGTATCAGTGCTAATATTGCATTGCGAGATTTATCAGACGAAGACCTCTTCACAGTTTCAGACAGCGATGGGGAAATAATAATGGAAATAGCAATCCCCTGTATTATAATGATACAGACAAGAGAGGTACCAGTGCAGCTGATGGCAGTGGTAGGGGCGCCACCTTCATTTTTTGATAATGACATGCAATTAGCGCCGGATGACCTATGGACCACCGGCCCACATGATGCAGGACTGTTGCATGAGGTGACACCAGTGAAGATAAAACTCAAACATGGAGCATTATTTCCCAGAGTAAAACAGCACCCCCTGTCCCGGGAAGCAGAGAAAGGGATAAAATAGACGATTACTGCACTGTTAGCACAAGGGATAATAGTGCCATCAAATTCACCATGCAATACTTGCATTTACCCCATCAAGAAAGCAAAAGGTGGGGCTTGGAGGATGATCCAGGACCTACGCCCACTTAACGACGTCATACAGAAGGAATTCCCATTAGTTCCTAACCCTGCATCAACCCTGTGCAGTATGCCGAAAGACGCATCTTGTTTCACAGTGGTGGACTTGAAGAACGCATTTTTCTCAGTACCACTAGATCCAGAATCTCGATATTTGATAGCATTCAGATTGGGAGGAAAGAGATACAAACATTGTAGGTTACCCCAAGGATACTGTGAAAGCCCAAGTATATTCAACAGAATTTTACACGAAGATCTAGGAAATGTTGTCACAAGAAGCACAATCATGCAGTACATGGATGATTTACTGATTTGTGGAAAAAATGAGGACGAGTGCAGGAAGAATTCTACTCATTCTACTGATCTCAAAGGATGGTAAAAGAATCATACCAGACAGGGTCGCTGACATCAAGGCAGTTCCTCGGCATGTGTAACTACTGCCGAGCCTGGATATCAGAATATGCAGGATATACAAAGCCATTACTGCAGGGACTCAAGGAAGCGCAAAGAGAAAACACAGAAATACAATGGACAGCAGAGATAGATGAGGCCTTCACAACACTTAAGGAGCTAATTTCAACAGCAGCAGTACTCGCGAACCCAGACTACGAAAGCAAGTTTTACTTATTTTCACATTGCAACTGGACACTCATGACGGCAGTCTTGACACAAAAAACATCTATGGGGCACGAACCATTACAGTGGAACACTGGATGCAGTGATGCAAGGACACTTCGCCTGCGAGCAATCTCTCGCAGCCGAAGCATTCACAATTGAAAAAAGTGCAACAATTGTAATGGGGTGTTCTGTGACACTGTTCGTGGAACATTCATTATTCGCCATATTAGAAAGATCAAAAAGCACATTAACAACTCATAGAGCCACAGCATATGAAGTTATTCTGTCCAGCACCAACATACACATAGTGAGATGCAAAACAGTCAACCCAGAGGAAGGGGATATGCCCACAGTAAGTGAAAATACACTGTCTGAAGGAGAAATATACTTCATAGACGGGTCAGCATCAATAGACTCAGAAACAGGAGAAAAACATGTGGGAATAGCTGTTTGAAGATTAGAGCAAGGTGAATATGAAGTACTCATCCAGCAACGATTACCGGCCAACTACTCAGCACAAGTAGCAGATCTGGTAGCACTCATTGAAGCCTTGCATGCAGCCAAGGGTTGTGATGTCACAATCTATACAGACTCAGCCTATATGACTACTACAGTACACGGGGGTTGGCTAGATGGGGGAGAAAAGGATTTCACAGAGCAGATGGGTCCCCTGTGCAACACGCAGAGTTACCTAAGGAATTGATAGAAGCACTAAAAGAACCTACAATTGTAGCCATAGAGAAATGCCAGGCCCATACAAACAATACTGACGTCATCTCTTTGGGAAACGCGGCAGCAGACGCTGCCACAAAGGAAGCGGCAATCTTAACAAAACAGAGAACAGGTGAGTACTTGATACAGAATAATGTGGAAGAGGATCACCCAGAGGGATATAACTCAATGCCCATATCCCCAATATTAGAACTGCAAGACGGGGTGTTAAGTGAGGAAAAGAAGTTATGGGAAAAAAGAGGGTGCAGCCAGTCACCCACGGACCTCCTTTGGCACTAGAACAATACAGGTAAAGATGTAATGCCCCACAAACTACTAGATATAGCGTTCCAAAAGCTTCACTTCCCAGCTCACAATGCAAAACAGCACATTGCTGCAGAAATAAAAGAAAATTGGTTCATACCAGGGTTGCAGGAACAACTCTCAAAACTTGCAATGGAGTGTACAACATGTCAAATATATAATTCAGGAATGACATTGAGAACATTGCGAGCGACATTGCCCAAACCAACAGGCCCCTTTCGAGCGCTGCATATTGATTATGCAGACATGGGAGAAAGGTGCAATGGGTCACGCTACATGATAGTGGTGGTCTGTCCATTTTCAAGATGGGTATAGGCCGGACCGTGCGCCCAACCGGGTGCGAAGTGCGCTGCAAAGTTCTTAGTGCAGGAAGTGTTCCCGCGCTGGGGAATTTGTGATGTAATTCGCTCCGACAACGGCACACATTTTGTCAATGATCTGTTCAAGCAAGTTACTGCCCTGCTAGGAATAAAAAATAAACTTTGCACTATTTATCACCCACAAAGTAATGACGTGGTTGAGAAGATCAACGGCCTCCTTAAGGGGAGGTTGTCAAAGTTGTGTTTAACACTAAAGAAAAATTGGGTGTACTGTTTGCCCCTGGCCATGTTTGAGTTGTGAAATCAACCCAGCAAGGACCACCACTTGTCCCCACATGAAATTGTAACAGGAAGGCACATGCATACTGCAAATTCTCCACTCTGCAGACATTCAGACGCCAACAGAAGTGCTACAGTGCTAGGGGAAGAGTTTAATGAATACTTGACAAAACTCACAAAAGGCACCTGTATGATAGCAAGGCAGCTAGCACCCCCATTTACACGCAAATAATCCAGTGAGATAATAACACCTACAGTAGATGGCCCAACAGGCCAGCCAGTGCCACGCGAGATGGTGTACATGAGGAGTTTTGTTTGTAGGTGGAATGCTCTGAGATTTCATGGCCCATATTAGGTAGTGTATTGCACACCAACTGCAGTCAAAGTAAAAGGCCCGAGATACTGGATACATTTGACAGATGTGCGAAAAGCTTACGATAGTGTCACACAAGGACAAGAAGGGAGAGTGGACGAGGAGGAAACACAGATGGGATAATGAAAGAGAAAACATTTGTTTCCTTACCAGTACCCATGAGACAAATGTGAGAAGTATTAAATTAATTACTACTGTGATGTACATAATGTTGATAATGAACTGAAGACATGTTATTCTCTCTCTCTCTCTCTCTTTCTCTCTCTCTCTCTCTCTCTCTCTCTCTCTGTGTATCCCCATCTTCATGGTCTTCTTGCCACTTTGTTTAACGGGATATCATGTTGTGCCTCCTATATTGTATATATTGGCCTAAGCCCAGTCGCTCTGCGAAGAAAACCGCGTTGCAAAGTTCCGATTCTAGATCAACTTCGCCGCCATTTTAGGTCCGTCCGCCAGTTTGATTTCTATTTTAAAGTAATTCTGTGTTCTAAAATGGTGGACAGTGTTTCCCGCTTGTAATTGAGCCGTCTTGAACCTTGTACGTGAGTTAATGTATAAACTGTCCATTGGCCAAATGTTTGGGTCGAGTAAAGAGACCTTGTCCCAGGCCTGACTTGTAGACAGATGATTGTCTGCGCCAACACCCCCGATCCACGGACATACATCGACTACAATGTTATACAAATACTGAACGTGGACACTAGCTGAACTGTATTGTATAGGACATGTGTTAAGGCTTATTGTTAAATCCAAGAACACACTGTTGCCATTGTAACTTGTTTATATGTAAACTGAGGATGATCCATGAGCATATTGTCAGATAAGCCAGAAGTGAACTCGGCACAAACTCTAGACCATGGATCATTAACCTGTAGAGGGGCTGGACATTATGATTGGAAATGTATAAAATGTACAACTGTTTAGACGTCCAGTACCTCTCACTTCACACACCGAAAGGGATGGTATTCGCTGTGATGTACTGAGGGCCAGATAGCTATCTGATACTTTGTTTCTTTGTAAGCTGTACAGTTTTAGAATAAAGATCTGTGAATCTTTATAAGCCCGTGTTTGGTGTATTTCCTTTTGGGGTACTCAGCCTCATTATTTCCTTTTGCTTTTACAGATGGTGCCCGAATAGGGACCCTTAAGATTGATGCCATCTCGTTGAAGGTTAAAAAGAAAGAGGATTCAACTTGGGAACCCTCCCGTCCCCTGAACACTTTCAAATGTTTGGATTAATCCGATACAGTTGTTCAAATTGAGTTATACGCATTGTACATATTTTTGTTTCTAACAAATATGGTCAGACACAGAAGTGTGAGATAAAAAATATATATTTATAGCCAAGCTATATTATTTTCAACAAGAATTATAGTTCAGAGACAGATTATTTACAGTGCATAGAAACAAAATGGAATCAATACATGAAGCTCAAATTGAGGAAAAATTGAGTCCAAATTAAATGATGACGTGTTTCTAGGAAGTTCTCCTCTTCTTCAAAAGGCCAAACTTGGACTCTTAACGTAAAAGGAAAAACACAAATTCAGTAAAGAAAATATTGTAGACACAATTCATAACATATTCAATTTTACAATTTAGAAAATTTAGTGACATTTGTTGTAACATGTCATAATATGCGTTGTAATACATGCAACATTATAAGGTGAATTATGTGGTCCATGTTTGAGAGAGAAATTGAAGGTCAATTGATACACCCCTTCCTGTAAAATAGACAGTAAAACGTACATCATATTATAGTTCAGTGGAATTATCCATCTAATGGGATTTGTCAAGTGGATGGTGAAACATAAGCTAAAGTGAATATATAGGGAAAAACAGTTAGTAGTTCCTAAGCTCAATCGATCTAGTGGGGGAGTAGTGGGGAAGTAATGTGAAAGTCGTTACCTTTGTGAGTGTAAAATGCCGGAAACAAAGAATCCGACGGTGCAGAAAAAATAAGTAGACAGACTGTCTTCATATAACAGTTAGTTCGTAGAGACACGGCTAATTCCCAAAAGGAAACTAGAAATCTGTAGATAACAGAGCCTGATCAGTGTCAAGTTCAATGTTCAAAAGAAACGGACATTAGTATGAAAAAAATCGAATAACATACCTAACCAAAATATGGATGACGGTAAATAGTCAAAAGAGGAGCCCACTTAATGTGTGGACCTCAAATATCCCGCTGTCGCTGCAGCAGTGCCTCAGAATGCGGGAGTTCTGTCACGCAAATAAACAAGCTGAACAGGAATGGAGTCCTGATTAGTATAAAATACTCAGCAATCTGATAAGGAGTAGTGAAAACGTAACGTGATGTTTAATAAAGGCAAACTGAAATGTTAAAAAATACCACGATAAGGGTGTGCACATGGCACAATTCTTGAAGCTGATGTGAAGCTGATGTCAAGTGCAGCCGGTCAACAGCTGAAGAATCCGGCAGAATCTCGATTAGGTAGAGTATCAACTAAAGAAAGTGTAAGGAAAAAAGAATAATGAGACTAAGGAACTTTATCCCTGGTCCCTAGATAGACAAATGCTAATACATTCGCGCTTACCTGGAGTGGTGGGGGGACAATCCTGAACAGGGTCTGTCCAGCCGAGCGGTTTGTTGTTCATGAACCATGGAAACAGCATGTGACCACAGAGATAAATAGAGGACTAGAGTTATAGATAAAGAAGAGGAACTAATGAGCAATCAGGCCGAAAGGATCGGCCATCTTGAAACAAGGTTAGATGTTGTGATAGAGTATGAACCTCTAGATATACAATAACTGGGAGTTATTTGAATCGAAAAGCACAAAAGTGTGAAATAAGATCAATTGAAACAAAAAATTCATGCGATGCAGATACCTAGTGTAAAATATAAATCGGCATTACAAATCCTAGTCCGCACATAGTAGAACGGGGAGAGGAAAGCTAAAAAAACATTTTTTTGGTTTACCATGTAAAATAGAATTGAAATAAGTAATGAAAAAAGGGATCATAAATTGGACAGAACGCTCTGATCTGAGAGGGAAAAATAAATATAATTATCAAATCATCAGAGTAAGGTTACTGAATGACCGCGTGTAACCTCTCAGTCTATAATAAGTGGAGGATATAAATTCACATTATACACGAAGAGGGAGACTAACTCTAGATCTCTCTTTTTCACATGGAAGACATAGTACAATGTGACAATCTCAGTCGGATAAACGCATTTAATTTACAAAAGGTCAAAATTGTATGTGATAAGTTTAAAAAAAGTGACATACATAAGTGTAAAGAATAAGAACAATTTTTACATTGAATTTGCAGGCAATGATTTTTATGGCAACCATCTATTAGTCTCAACAAAGTAGTGCCTTAGATCACAGTCAGACACTAGAATAGTAATGTAACTTTCAAGTTTATGTTGTTGAAGATCAAGTATTCCTTATTGACAAATTCAAATCACAAAAAACAGTTCAATGTGAAATCTTCATTTAAACCCCAGGGCTGTAAAGAGCTTAACTTGTCAATTCAATACACCTCTCTTTGTAGTAAGAGTGACTGCTAGTCACCTCCTCTTGTAGGTCGTTTGACAACTTCTAGCACCTGGTATTTTAGTTGGGCAATTGAATGTTTCTGCATATTGAAGTGGCGGGCTACCGGTGAGTATTGGTTATTACATCATATGTTTGACTTGTGTTCAGACAGTCTTGATTTGACAGGTCTTTTGGTCTGTCCTACATACACTTTGCCACAAAGGCACCTCAACATATATATGACACCTGATGTCAGACACGTGGAATAGTCTCTTAATTTGATTTTTTGACCATTCCTGGGGTGAGTCACTACGTTACCTTTGATTGTGTTATTACAGTGAATACAACCTAAACAGGGGAAGGTGCCTAGTTTTTTGGTGGCTAGGAAAAGTTGTTTCTCTTTTGGTACTCTTTCAGCTTTCACCAGCTTGTCTCTGATATTTTTACCCCTTTTAAAACACATCATTGGAGGTGTGGGGAACAATTCCAATAGAGTTTGATCATTGTGAAGGATATTCCAATGTTTCTTTATACTTTTTGTGATCTGAAAACTCTGTCTTGAGAATTTTGATATGTATAGAAGTGGAGTATTTTAAACATCAGATTTAGGGTTCAATAAATCCATATGAGAGATCTCTGAAGCTCTCTCTTTTGCAATTTCCAAAGTTTCTGGTGGGTAGTCTGTTCTGAAATTTACCAACAAGATTTGTGCATTCCTTATCTAGAATTTCTGGGTCAGAAATGATTCTTTTCAATCGTAAAATTTGACTATATGGTAGACTTTGGAGCATCGCCCTTGGATGGAAGCTTAAATAGTGAAGCAAATTATTAACATCAGTCGGTAAAGTATATAGACGTAGCAATCTTATTGTTCACAATGCTCAAGTTAACGTCAAGAAAATATAGATAAGGATTACCAATCTCAATAGTAAATTTGATCCTGGGGTGCACTGAATTAAGGTATTCAAAAAACTGATCTAGGTCATCTTGTGTGCCACACCAAATGCAGAACATGTCATCAATAAAACTCTTCCAGGTTAAAATGTATGCTGCCCATGTGGGGTGTTCCAGTACATGCTGACTCTCGAACTGAAACATAAAAGTATTAGCTTACACGGGTGCCATTCATGATCCCATCGAGGTACCCAATGTTTGTAAAAGTATTTGCCCTGATGTCTAAAATAGCTATTGTAAAGGATTAAGTTGAGTAGCTCCAGAATGAACTGAGGATTACCTTTCACACCTGAATTATTAAGTAGCAACCATTCAACAGAATCTATACCTTCACTATGGGGTATTGAGGTATATAAACTACATACCTCAAGGCTGAATAGTATGCAGTTTTCACTGATAGCTGAGAAATCTTTACGTCCATTAAGAAAGTCTGTTGCATGTGCAGTCTAGTCTTTTGGGTGTGGTTCAGCCAAGAGACACCTGGGATACCCAGAGACTATTTAAGCCATGCCCATGCTGAGAAACATGCTTTGTGTTTTCTGCACCTGCAGCGTGACACTCACCGTGTTCGGATTGGTCTCCAGTAGGCCTGCATCTTTCTTCAGCACTCAGCTCCTGCAAGAACAAGAACACGGTTAGGAACAGTCTTACCTTGCGGTGCTTCGGCCCATCATTCATCGCTTCTTCTGTTCTGTGGGCATGTTCGGCGGTGTCATTCTCATCCCGGCACGCCGCTTCCTAAGGAAAAGGGAAAAGAACCGAAAAAAGGCATTAGTAAGCATTCAGCAAATCTTTGCTTATTTTTTAAGACTGTACGAGCTTCAAACGCTTACCTGAATCCCAGCCGCTCTGGGGGAACTCTGTCTCCGGAACTTCTCATCCATCTGCGAGAGGGAAAAGACACTCCAGGTTAGCGTGGAAACATCTAGAGGCGCCGCATACCGTGCTTAATCACCGCATATCTTCTTCATAATCGGCATCCACGTTGAAAACGTCGCGGCACCTAAAAGACACAGAAAAATAACTCAGTTCAATATAAATACGAAAGGGTTGCATCGTACATCGCGCTCTCACTCACCTTCAGCACTACTCATCTCAGCAGCACGTCACCATCCCCGGATGCTGGCCATCATCCAAGGAAGGAAAGGAGCGAAGTTAGAGAACTGTTCAAAAGACTCATTATACTTACCTGTCAGACTCTTGCCAGTGAGGTAACTAGGCAGCAACGAGCCCGCATCAATCAACGCACCCTGTGCTAAAAGTAGGATGGAGAGCACACTTTCCAAGAAAACAAGGTGAGCTGTGGATCAAAGGGAGGGGTTGGACCCCGGGGAAGAAGGGGTTCAAGCACACAGAGACAATAGGGAGTTAAACTCTACCAATTCTGTGTTTCAGGCCCAGTTTCCAGTCGAGTAGACTCCAGGGAAGCGTTTGAGGTCGTAAGAGGTCAGAAGAGGCTGAGTGACGTCCCCGTGGATACCAGGTGAGTGTTACAGAACACAAAGCCTCACATCAAAATCCACCTGGGCGTCATAGAAACGTCAGAAACCAACCAGGTAGCCCACATGTTGTGTCAGCTACGTTCCGAAGTACATGCAGCCAGGCAGGAGACCAACACCCTGAGGAGAGAGCTGATAGTAGCCAAAGAACGCACTGTTGATTTAAGGCGGCAACTTCTCCAGTCACAAGCAGGGCATGCACCATTGCCGGGAAGCGTGCCTTCGATGCCAGCACCATCAGCCAATCCCGTTCAGATAACCCTTCCTGGGGCAGTTCCCTTGGCCCCGCACGAACGATTTACGGGGGATCGCGAGAGGTTTGCAATGTTCATGAACCAGTGCCACCTGCACTTCCTTTGTAGACCAGGGGCCTTTCCGAATGACCAATCACGGGTCACTTTTGCGCTATCCTACCTGAGTGGTAGCGCCGCGGACTGGTCTGTACCCTTTGTGGCCAAAGACGATCCTTTGCTGCATGACTTCAGGGGCTTTCAGCAGGAGATGGAAAAGCTGTTCGCCCGTCGTACTCATGGGCAGGCATTGGACAACAAACTTCTGTCCCTACGCCAAGGGAATCAAGACCTATTAACATACATAGGGGGTCATTACGACCCAGGCGGTAAGTTACCGCCTGGGTCGTACTTTTACCACCATGGCGTAAACTACGTTTACGCCATGGTGGTTGGCGGATTTACCGCCCCATTCCGAGGTTGGCGGGGCGGTAAATCCCCAATCCCCATTTACCCTTCCCCATTCCCATTTTTGCCCCATAGGGCATAATGGGAGTGGGGAAGGCGTTAATTACGCCACCGTAAATTACGGTGGCGTAATTAACATCAAGGTCCCTTAGCGCCATGGATTTTAACACCTGCTAAAAGCAGGTGTTAAAACCTCCATGGCGCTAAGGGACCTCGGAATCAGGCGGTAAGGGTCGGCGCTTTTTACGCCACCGTAAACCCCTTACCGCCTGAGTCGTAATGAGGCCCATAGCCCATTATGTTCAATAGACTTGTAGTTGAAGCAGAATGGCCAGTTGAGAAGAGAACCACGTTATTTTGTTGGGGGTTGCGGGGGGAGCTCAAGGATGTTCTCGCACAAGTAGTGAACCCCCCGAAAGACTGCTCAGAATTAATTGATCTTGTTGTTCAACTGGATCATAGGGTGCAGGACCGAAGAGCAGATCGAACCAGACCGGACCCTCGCCCTATATATGTGCGTTCAAAGGACAATATTGTCTGCACAACGGAAGGTTCAGGAGAACCAATGCAAATCGGGGGGGTCAGATCCCCCTTGACTAAAGCGGAAAGGGATAAAAGGAGACAGCAGCAGTTATGTCTGTACTGTGGAAGGTCAGGTCATTTCCTTAAAGAGTGCCCTGTGAAGCCACCAAGGTGGACGGTAGGGGCCACGGACAAGGAAGACACCATCACGGAATCGGAAAACTCCCCAGCCCGGCAGGTGTAGGGGTCCACTTGTCGAGCGAAGAAAGTGAACTACAGACCTCCCATTTTGCACTATCTGTGGTCTTGATCAATCACCAACAACCATCTCGGATGCACGCAGTAAGAGTATATATTGACAGTGGAGCCGTTGGGAATTACATCGACCAGGATCTTGCGGCAAAGATGGGGCTTCCGTTATACCCTAAATCAACCACTGACTCTTTTACCACTGTCGACGGCACGGAAATAGCTTCTGGTCCAGTATCCCAATGCACTGCAGCTTTAACCCTTCTGTTCCAGGATGGACACCAAGAATCTATCGTTTTTGACCTCATTAAGGCACCACAATTCCATTTGATTTTGGAATGCCATGGTTGGTAGCTCACAATGCTCGAATCGATTGGCGAGCAAAAGAATTGGCCTTTCCCGAGACTTGCGCCCACACATGTTATCACCAAGAGAAACAACCAATAGACACCAGAACCTCCACGCTTGCGACTGTGGCAATCGGCACCCTACCAAGTGAATACCAGGATTTTCAAGATGTCTTTCACAAAGAACAGGCTATGCCACTGCATAGACCATACGATTGCCAAATCGACCTGATAGCCGGCGCACAAATCCCTTGTGGGTGAATTTACGCACTCACGGAACCAGAAAACCAGCACCTGAAAGCCTATCTTGACCAATACCTGGCCAACGGGTTCATCCGTCCCTCGAAGTCTCCAGCAGCCAGTCCTCTATTCTTCGTACCGAAAAAGGAGGGGGACTTGAGAACGTGCATCGACTATCGCGCACTGAACCAGATTACCGTAAAAAAATACTACCCACTGCCACTGATCCCTGAATTGCTTGATCAAGTCAAAGATGCCCAAATCTACACAAAACTAGACTTAAGGGGGGCATATCACTTTGTTCACGTAAAACAGGGGGACGAATGGAAAACCACTTTTTTGCACCAAATACGGCTTGTACGAATATCAAGTAATGCCCTTTGGCCTTTGCAACGCGCCTGCAGCATTTCAATACTTCATGAATGATGTCCTACGGGAATTGATTGATGTCTGTGCTGTAGTGTACATCGACAATATTCTAGTATATTCCGCATCAAAGCAGGACCATGTTAAACACGTCCGATCCGTATTGGAGAAACTCCGTCAACACCAGCTCTACGCCACGCTCGATAAGTGCTCATTCCACGTCTCCGAGGTGGAATTCCTGGGCTTTATTCTCAGCCCAAATGGAATCCGAATGGATGTACACAAGGTAGATGCTATCCTGAAATGGCCATCCCCAAATTCATTCAAGGGGGTTCAAAGTATGCTGGGTTTTGCAAACTTCTACCGCCGGTTCATCCCAGGATTTTTGCGAATCGTGCATTCTATCACGTCATTGCTAAGGAAAAGCAACAAAAAGTTCCAGTGGACAACAGAAGCCGAGGAAGCTTTCCAGGAACTCAAAGCAAGATTCACGTCTGCCCCAATCTTACGCCACCGTCGCCCTGATCTCCCATACCTGGTGGAAACGGACACCTCAAGCATGGCTATGGGAGCCGTCCTCTCACAAAAGGACCCCGAAACGGGCCAGTTACACCCTGTTGCCTTCTGGTCGTGTAAATTCACACACCCTGAACTCAATTCCGCTATAAGACAAAGAACTCCTGGCCATCAAGTCAGCCTTTAAGGCATGGCGGCACTACCTCTTGGGCGCCAGACACACATTCACCATAATAAATAACCTCCAGTACCTAAAAACGGCAAAGGCCCAATCCTCATGACAACTACGTTGTGCTCTTTTTTTTGCTGAATATGACTGCATGATTACATTTCGACCAGGGGTGAAAAAACGGGAAGGCCGATGCCCTTTCCCGTATGGGGGTGGAAGAGCAAGGGTATCAGACCCCGACCCAATAGCAAGCATCCCGAGTGACAAGCTCCTAGGAATCACAGCAACCATTACTCAAAAAGAATTACATGAAGAAATCCAAAACCTGATGAGTCCGGAGCAATTACAAGCGTGGAGTGCACAAGGAGAACATTACATGATAAAAGATCAGTTGCCCTACTTCAGGAATCGTTTATTCTTACCAAACCAAGAACTACAAGAACAAGTCATGTCCGTTTATCCTGATTCCTTGATCGAGGGCCACCCCGGAATCGCTAAAAGCCTAGTCAAGGTAAAACAAAATTATTGGTGGCCCACGTGGCGTAAAGACATGATCCAATTTATCCTATCTTGTGGAGTGTGCACTCAAAACAAGTCATCCAAGCAGAAACCGGCTGGGCTATTACAACCATTGGAAATCCCACCAGCACCCTGGCACACGTTCTCCCTCGATTTTATTACTGATTTACCACCCAGTCAAGGTTTTAACACTATTCTTGTGGTCATGAACCTATTTTCAAAAATGGCACATTTCATTCCTCTTAAGGGGTTCCCAAATGCTTCCACTCTGGCAAAGGTATTTCTTGAAGGCATTTTACGGCTCCATGGGTTTCCTTCAGTTTTGGTCTCAGACCGATGTACTCAATTCGTATCTAACTTCGGGAGAAAATGCTGCTCTATTGCCTGATCGACATCCGGCTATCCACCAGTCACCATCCCCAAACAGATGGTCAAACTGAGGGGACAAATCAGACGCTCGAGCAGTATCTGCGTTGCATGTTACACCAAGCTGAAGGAAGCTGGTTCGACCTATTATGGATAGCTGAATATGCCTATAATAATTCCCTACACACCAGCACTGGGCAGACACCCTTTTATACCATGTATGGCAGGCACCCACATACTTCTGAGTTGGACGTTCCTACAACCCTGGAAATGCCAGAAGTCACAACCTTGCACACAACCATTTCTTAAACCTTTAAAAGGGCAGCTGAACACCTACTTCAAGGTAGGAATCGCCAAAAGAAGTTTGCTGATCAACTCTGCGCAAAGGCCCCCAACTAACAAGTGGGAGACAAAGTCTGGCTGGCGTCTAAACACGTGTCCTTTAAAGGAATCCGAACTTTCCGTTCAAGATACCTGGGTCCATTCACCGTCACCTCCGTGATAAATCCTGTGGCGGTCAGACTAGATTTGCCGTCAAACATGCAGATTAATCCTGTGTTCCACGTGTCTCTCCTTAAACCTGTTCAACCTGGGACCCGGATAGCAATGCCACCGCAGCCAGTTGTAGTCGCAGGGGAGCCATAATTCGAAGTCAAGGACATCCTGGATTCAAAGTACGTCAGATCCAAATTATACTACCTAGAAGACTGGAAGGGTATGGTCCACAAGACAGGACATGGGAGCCTTGTGAATACATCCATGCACCTCGCTTGCTTAGACGATTTCATCAAAACCATCCAAACTAACCAGGACCAGACAGAAGAGCCACCTTGAGAGGGGCCTTGGGGAGGGAGTGCTGTCATGATTCCTGCCTCTCATGTCCCCAGCCCTTCAAGATGTCAGGCTGGAGCCAGGCCACAATCACCTACATCATCCCTCCAAAGACCCACTTGGAGTCAGACTTGGCACTTGTGGCACCTGACTCACTCACTCCCATAGGATAACATTGGGGATTGGACTTGTAGTCCATTGATGGGGACAAGATGGATGCCCCACATATTTCGGTTCCCAGAACTGCATGTGCATTCTAGTCTTTTGGGTGTGGTTCAGCCCAGAGACGCCTGGGATACCCAGAGACTATTTAAGCCACTCCCATGCTGAGAAACATGCTTTGTGTTTTCTGCACCTCCAGCGTGACACTCACTGTGTTCGAATCGATCTCCAGTAGGCCTGCATCTTTCTTCTGCGCTCAGCTCCTGCAAGAATAAGAACACCGTTAGGAACAGCCTTACCTTGCGATGCTTCTGTCCATCACTCATCGCTCCTTCTGTTCTGCGGGCATCCTCTGCGGTGTCATTCCCATCCCGGCTCGCCGCTTCCTAAGAAAAAGGGAAAAGAACCGAAAAAAAAGGCATTAGTAAGCATTCAGCAAATCTTCACTTATTTTTTAAAGACTGTACGAGCTTCAAACGCTTACCTGAATCCCAGCCGCTCTGTGGGAACTCTGTCTCCGGAACTTCTCATCCATCTGCAAGAGGGAAAAGACACTCCAGGTTAGCGTGGAAACATCTAGAGGCGCCGCATACCGCGCTTACTCACCGCATTTCTTCTTCATAACCGGCATCCACACTGAAAATGTCGCGGCACCTAAAAGACACAGAAAAAGAACTCAGTTCAATACAAATACGAAAGGGACGCATCGCTCATCGCGCTCTCACTCACCTTCAGCGCTACTCTTCTCAGCAGCACGTCGCCATCCCCGGACGCCGGCCATCATCTAAGGAAGGAAAGGAACAAAGTTAGAGAACTATTCAAAAGACTCATTATACTTACCTGTCGGACTCTTGCCAGTGAAGTAACTAGGCAGCAACAAGCCCGCATCAATCAACACGCCCCTGCGCTGAAAGCAGGATGGAGAGCACACTTTCCAAGAAAACAAGGTGAGCTGTGGATCAAAGGGAGGGGTTGGACCCCGGGGAAGAAGGGGTTCAAGCACACAGAGACAATAGGGAGGTAAACTCTACCAATCCTGTGTTTCAGGCCGAGTCTCCAGTCGAGTAGACTCCAGGGAAGGGTTTGAGGTCGTAAGAGGTCAGAACAGGCTGAGTGACGTCCCCGTGGATACCAGGTGAGCGTTACAAAGTTGACGCGGCTATCGGACCGGGATCGGACGGTGTAAAAGGGGGCCCCTTTCTTGGATGAGACGCGATACCTCAGCAGCGCTGCATGACCTGATCCCTGGACATGAGCATGCGGTCCGAGATGGCATCTTGACGAGGGTCCATATATTGAGGCGGGCAGATTTGCCGAAATCACCAACCATGTGGGTCCTTTGATAGTTCTTTGAAATCCGATCGGACCTCCTTAGGATTTGATCAGGTGAGTCGTGACCCGATTCTTAAGTATGCTGATAATTAGTTTTGGCGTATTACACTTGCAAGTGCAATTATTGACCAGGTAACACCAGTATTCTGATATGCCTGGTAAATTGTCTGCCTGCTTCAGGGCGTTATTCCGCAGTGACAGACAATCTTTGGAATTTGGCCGACCCTCGCCATTGGCGGGGTCGCCGGCATGTACTATGTACTGTAAGCACGGCATTGGTAGTATAGTGTTTAATGATATTTGGCACAGACAAACTAGACATGCTTCCGAACTTCAGTGGCCAATCAATGGTAGTTTTGAAATTCCTTGTATTGAATACTTAGAATTCATATTATTAAAGAAAAAGGCTAGACCTGCAGCATTTGATGTATTACAGAATTGGAAGAAAGAAGCTATGCAGCAACTGAACAGTAGAGAAAAACATGTGGGCCGTCATATGACGAACACCGAAAAATCGTTGTTATATGACCAAAATAAACAGTCTGAGTCAGTTAGGAATATGGATAGGGCTTTTTCACTTGGTATCCAGAAAATGTATCCTTCTAAAGACTTTCATGTATCTGATGAGGTGATTGACAAACTTTTAAATGAACGAAGGCCTGGTGCCACTGCGCCACCTCTGTATGTTCCTCTTCCTGCTGTTATTCCTCCTCCCGTAGATCCTCCTGCTCCTCCTATTGCTCATCTAAATGTTCCTCTTCCTCCGGCTGTTGTTCCTCCTCTTGTCTTTGCTCCTCCACCTGCTCCTCCACTTTTGCCTGCTGTTACGGGTCCGGTGGGTTTGCCTGCTGCACCAGTAACAGCACCCTTTTTGCCTAATATACAAGATCTGCCTACTCTCCCTCTTCCAAGTGGTTCCACACCGCTTATTTCATCAGGGATTGGGATCGAGGGTTGTAACCCGTAATACTGTGTCTCCAGAGAGAAAGTATGAATTGACTGCATGGGCTAGACATTGCATGGAGAGGGGTGAACAAGCTGATGTTTTTGCCACACTCTCTAACTTAGAAAATTTTCCTGAGAAAAATGTTTCAATTGAAGGATTGGGAGTTCATTTACGTATAATGTGGAACAGGTTAAATGATATAGATCTCCCACAAGGGTTAAGGGATCTGAATATTTTAGCATTTTCTAGAGATACTGCGGAGAAAGTACATGAGCACGTCGAGAGGGTTTTTGAGTATAGAAGGGAGTTGGAAGGTTACGAAATGAAGATGTAGATGGTGATAGTTTGGACGCTATGTTAGTACAGAAACGGTTCTTTCCTTGTCTTAAATCGATAAATGAGGAAACGCAAATTTGTACAAAAGATGCGATTAGGTCGATTTCAGACATGTCGACAACTCCCGTTGAAGTATATGACACGTATAGTCAGTATATGCTAGAAATGCAGAGGAAAGTGATACAGGTAATGGTAGAATACCTGCAGGATGAATGTATAGAAAGAAAGATTTGTTGTCCCGCAGAATTATTGAATATTCATAAGAGAGCTTTTTTCGTTTGACACTTCTTCAGCTGCTTTAGAGCTCGATCTAGCTTTGTTGCTCAGTAAGCGTTCGGAGTTGCCTACTCCTCAGTTGCCTATGACAGAGGTTCCTCTGACATTTCTCCCAAAAGTTGAGATTCCCGCTAATGTTGCAACGGGTGCAGCTGCTCAAGACATCCCTGCACATTATGTGTCGCAGTTCGTTCACGTCATGTTCTCGAGACAGGAAGTGAACACCATTAAACAATCTATTCCCGATATTAGGAAGAATCCGACAGGGTTCTACAAAGTGATAGAGTCTGTCTTGCAATCATCAGTGTTTACCTTAAGCGAAATTGATTTGTTGTTTCCCGTACTCCTGCCTATTGATTTGTGAAAACAGATTAGGACTGTAGACGATGTACCAGGGTTAGGAGATACATGGGGTAATATGGTTAGATTCAATAGAGAAAGGCCAGCTGGCGAGAGACCACCACAGATAATACTGACTTTGCCTGATAGAATAGTTATGAAATTAAAATCTATAATTCCTGAAAGAAGGATTATTTGGGACAAGTTTACTGCCTGTGTCCAAGGAAAGTCTGAGGGTGCTACCGAGTTCTTCAATAGGTTCGAAAAAGTATTCTCAGATTTCAGTGGACAAGATTTGAGCACAGAGTCTGGGAACCGACTATTCGTGGACAAATTTGTGCGCGGATTGCTGCCTGACATCCAGTCGCAAATTATGTCCTCAGAGAGGACTTGGCAAGTGAAGTCTCAATCAGAAGTATTGCATATGGCTCAGTACTATGAGAATCGTGTCAATAACGAAAAAGAAAGAGTTGAAAAGAGAAAAGGAGACTTAAAAACAAAAGTTCTATTGCAGCAAATTGTTAGAGGCCCTAGAGTGGGTAATTCGCAATTTAGAGGGCAGTATGTTCCACAGGGAAATGCGCCATTGGGTCCTGTAAACATAAACCAGTGTGCTTATTGCAGAAAAGAGGGTCATTGGCGTGCACAGTGCCCGATCCTCCAGCAGAGGTCGAATAATGCATTTGGTAATATGGGTAGATGGTCCAGAGGCCACACTGGGGCAGGGGGTCCTGGCAGAAGTCCGTTTTCGCAGCATTCACAGCAACCTTTTTCACAGGATAATCAGGCACCAAGTGTGGATATAGAAACATTTTTGATCATCTTTCTGCTGCTTACCTCTCTGAAGAACTTCCTTTCGACGACATTTTGTTTTGCTAGGATTGCCTGAAGCAGGGTTTGGAACCAACGCCTATTCCCAGTAATCAGAAAGGTCCCTACGTTGAGATGATAGTGGGAAATAGAAAGCATCCATTCTTGATAGATACAGGGGCACAGAAGTGTTCCATTGACCATTCACGGGTTCCAAACAGTCCACTGTCAAGGCAAACCAATGTTTCTGTAGGGTTTTCTGGCACACCAGTAGTCTGTCTGGTTCTTCGCTGGTACCGATTACTTTGGGTGCATTTACGGACCACTGTCCATTCCTTTTGACTATGAATTGCGGAGAGAATGTGTTGGGGTTGAATCTGTTGAAAGAATTAAATGCAGTAATTCATTGTTCTTCTGATGGAGTGCGTTTGACGATTTCACCACAGCAACTTTCTGTCTCTCAGTTCTTGACTAGACCTTTGCCACCGGAATTTAGTGGTGTTCCGGAGTGTTTGTGGGCAATTGATGATAATGATGTCAGTGTCTTGCAAATTGAGCCCTTTAAGACAATTTTGAAACATGGAGTAAAGTTGCCACGTATTCCCCAGTATAAGATCTCGGTCGATGGTGAGCAAGCTTTGAAATGCATAGTCTCCGATTTTGTGCATCCTGGGGTGATTGAAGAAATTGCAGGTAGTTTGTGCAATAGTCCAATTTTGCCCGTGTACAAAAAAGGTGATAATGCAATTCCTTTCCGTTTCATTATTGATTTACGTGCATCAATAAGATTGTTGCTCCACAATTTCCCATTGTGCCTGATGTGACGACAATATTAACTATGGTTCCAGCTTCAGCTACTCACTTTAGTGTTGTGGATCTAAACAATGCCTTCTTTAGTATTCCTATACACAAAGACAGTAGATAATTGTTTGTGTTCACTTTAGGGGGACGCTCATTTACCTTTACCCATACACCGCAAGGTTACACAGAGAGTCCTAGCATTTACAGTAGGGCTTTGAAAGAGCAGCTCGACACACTTGAGTTGCCCACCACTTGTACACTGCTTCACTATGTTGACGATCTACTCTTAGCTGCTGACTCAGAGAGCGCCTGTAACGAGGGCACCGTGCTGTTGCTTATTCACCTTGCACGACATGGACACAAAGCTTCACTTAAGAAGTTTCAGTATTGTCGACAGGAGGTCGCCTATTAAAGCTATCTCCTGTCAAAGGAGGGAAGAAGGTTGATGCTTGAGCGGATAAAAATAATTTCTAGCATGTCTGTCCCAAATACACAGAAGGAAATCAGAGCCTTGATAGGAATGGCTTCTTACTGTAGGCAGTGGATCATGAACTTTTCCTTAGTGATTAAACCAATGTTGGGTTTGACGAAGATGGGCATTTCTTCTCCATTACCAAGGAACTTGGAACACCAGCAAGCATTTGATCTGCTCAAGACTGCATTGTGCTCAGCACCAGTTTTGGGCACACCAAACTATGAAAAGGCCTTCATGTTGTATGTTCATGAATGTGATGGATGTGCTTTGGCTGTATTAACGCAGGAACATGGAGGGAAGAATAGGCCATGCGGCTACTTTTCTTCTGCCCTTGATCCTGTTGCATGCGCTTTGCCCAGATGTCTGAGAGCTGTCGCTGCTGCTGCTGCGTCTGTAAAACAGAGTGAGGGTATGGTCCTAGGTCATGCTGTAACCCTAATGGTACCTCACTCTGTAGATGTTCTATTAAACAGAACACAAATGCAACACCTCACCTCCGCACGATTAACAAGATATGAATTGATCTTGTTTGCACCGCATATTCAAATAAAGAGGTTTTGTGTATTGAATCCAGCTGAACTTTTACCTTTCCCGCAAGGTACTGCTTGCAGTGACGAAGAGTCACATGACTGCCTTTACACTACAGAGCAGGAGACGAAAGGCAGAATTGATCTAAAAGATACTTCTTTGAATAATCCACAAGGGAAGCTGTTTTGCGATGGCTCCTGTTTCAAACTCCCTGATGGTACATCCACAGCTGCTTATGCAATCACCACATTGAGCATGGTCGTGGAGACCAAAAGAATCACGCATAACTCTGCGCAGGCCGCAGAGATCATAGCATTGACCCGAGCTTGTGAATTTTCCCAAGCGTTTACTGTAAATATATATACTGACAGTCAGTATGCTTTTCGGGTGGTTCACAACTTCGGCAGACTTTGGACAGAACAAGGTTTCTTGACCTCACATAGCACTAAAATCCAGCATGGCTCCTTGATAGTACGGTTACTCTCAGCGCTTGCACTCCCTACTCAGCTAGCAATTATGAAATGTGCAGCGCATCAGAAGATCATAGATAATGTAGGAAAAGGGAAGGCTTTCGCTGACCAGGTAGCCAAAAAGACTGCCACTGATCTCTCTTCAGAAATGTACACTTCAAGGGAAACCACAAATGCCTGTACTTCGGATGAGGGTATTGAATCTGTGAAAGACAATCAAGCTGATGCCACTTTAGAGGAATCTAAGAAATGGGCTGAGGGTTTGGTAAAATTGGATGACGATGGGTGTTGGGTGGACAAAGTAGAAGGGAAATGGTTACTGCCTGATGCATACATTACGATGATGGTCACATATTTGTGCACAAAAAGTTACCAAAATGTTGCAAAATGTGTGGGTGAATGATAAAATCTCTAAGGTAGCTGAGCGCTTCGTCCAAGGGTGTATGATTTGTTTGCAGCATAATGTGGGAAAAAAGGCACATCGACTCCTAGGAGTAGTTTTGGTCCACCTTCTGACCCCTTTGAGGTTATACATTTTGACTTTATTGAAATGGAGCATTGCAATAACTACAAGTACGTACTAGTGGTTATCTGCGCCTTTATTAAATGGGTTGAAGCCTTTCCTGTCAAAGATGCCACAGCTATGACAACAGCGAAGACCATGCTGAAGGAATATTTTCCTAGGTTTGGTTTGCCAAGAGTCATCTGGTCGGACAATGCTCCACATTTTATTGCTGCTGTAATTCTGCAGATATGCGCAGGATTACAGATCGATAAACGGTTCCATTTGGCTAGGCACCTCAGAGTGCTGGTTTAGTAGAAAGACACAACGGCATCATCAAGAACAAGCTCGCTAAGAAGTGTGCCTGCACCAGACTGAAATGGCCGGACGCCTTACCGATCATGTTATTGTCTATGAGAACGACCCCTCAAACTAAGACTGGGCTCTCTCCATTTGAGGTGGTCATGGGCAGACCAGCTAACATTTGGAATTTTCCAAAGCCCTGTTCGCTACGCAAAGTTGAACATGTACTTCTTTCTGACTATTGTGGACAGTTAACTAAAAATCTGTATTTGATTTACCACCAGGTGCAAGAAGCTTTACCTGTCAGGTACGAGGGCCCAGGCCACAACATACGAGGAGCTGGGTCCTCATCAAGTCGTTTGAACAATCTCCTCGTCCCGCATCTCGTTGGCGGGGCCCGCACCAAGTTCTCTTGGTCACACAGACAGCGGTGCAAGTGGAGGGCAGGAAGCACTGGATCCACGTGTCCCACATCAAGAGGATTCCTTTCCCTTTGCCACACGATACAGGAGACATAGAACCCCTCACCAATACCGTAACCAACTATCACGAAGCATCAAACAGCATCAAGAGTGCGTCAGAGACTCTCCCTGAGCCCGTGGGGCCTGGAGAAACAGCCGCTTCATCTCCACACTCTCCAACAGTTCCTTTTTAAAATTCCATTTCAAATTTTCTGTTAAATCCTGCTTTGAATTCACTGCTTCCACCAGGAAGTAACAACACGTTGTTTACAGATCATTCAGTACCAGGGATCATAAGGTATGATCTGGGTCCGAGGAAGTAGACTTACTGCACGGTTCAGCAGTGCCATCAAGGAAAAACATCGAAGGGCTTGTCTCGTTGGCCCGATCTTTTGTACATAAGGGGATTCTGTTGGCTAGGGTTTGGAAAAAAAGGACTAAGAAGACGCCCGATCTGGAGAGCGCCAACACATTAACTTTGGTGTATTCGTTTGAAGGAACAATGCCTGCAACCGCTCCCACTCGTATGGAACAGATAAGAGACTGTGTGACCGATCAGAAAAATCAACAATCGAATGCGTGGGCCTCGAAAACGTATTGTTGTCTTGTGATAATGTTAACTGGTTTCACAATAGTCATTGCCTTAGGATTCTGGTATCTGGAAGCAGTACATCCGCTTGAAAATTTGTTACCCACTGAAAATGTACCCACCGTTTCTACACCTTTTGTGCATCTGCACAATTTATCTCCTAGAGACTCTCAGCACAGACAGAGTTACCATAACAATACTCTATTACTCATTATGAATACTACATATGCCATTTTTAATAAGTCCAATTGTTGGGTCTGCTCGCATTTACCGCAACATGGGGATAAGGGGCTGGGTTGGTATATTCATCCTTTACTTTTGACGACTGCATGCTATGCTTCTCTAAGGGCACTATTCTTTGGCCGATGGAACGATAGCATCTCGGGGAACTTTGATGGAACTAATTTGAATGATTTTGAGAAACGTGTTCTCAAACCTCTGGGATGCTCACTCTTCGCGAATAGGGGCAAGCCTAATGTTGCTTCTATTAGGCCTTCTGATAGAATGTCCCGTCCTTTTCAATCTTTGATCTCTTTCAAGATGGCTCCTATAGGCAATAGGGATGCCACGCCACCTTACACGGTTAACCAAAGCCCCGATTCAGTTTCTTTCTGCATACAGAGGAACATTATTCAGTCAATGAGTGATTTCAAGGGTTGCGCCAACGTTGCAAATTTGACTAGTGAGGACAGACCTTCGTATGTAGGCGAACGTGTCTACTTTGTTTGCGGTAATGTAGCATTTCCATGGTTACCGAGGGATTGGCAGGGAACCTGTTATTTACGGATTCTGTTACCCCGGGTATTCATTGCTAGCACTGTAGAAATTTCAAATGCTTGTCCACGGCGGGACGAGATGGCGATACTTCAGCACAAGTTCTGGGCGATGTAGCTAAATCATTTGTGCCATTTTGGAAGCAAATACTGAACTCTGAGGATATCAGAAGACTAGCGAGAGTACTGGAGAGGACCATCAACCGGACCACTGACATACTCTATAACATGACTTTAGAACAAAAAGCGTAAAGGTTAGTGGCACTTCAGAACCGGATGGCATTAGACATCATCCTGGCTGAGCGTGGTGGGGTATGAAAATTAGTGGGGTCCGCTTGTGTGTTTTCGTGCCAGATTCCTCCCCAACTATCTTTAGGGCGATACAAAATCTGCACATTCTCAGTTCAGAAGTGCATGTTCCTAAGGGAAACTGGGATCTTAGTGCTTGGTTCTGGGACTTCTTGCAATCTTGGGGATGGAAGCTACTTTCGGTCTTGCTGATTATTTTAGGTATTCTGTTGTTTTTCTGTTGTTGTATACAATGTCTTCCTGATATGTGTTCGATGTTAGGAGGATGTTGTGCACAAGCGATGGGTACATTAGGACACAAGGTACATGCCCCAGAGAAAATATCAAATGAATTTGTGCTGAAGGAAATCTCAGCATCTGACCTCATGGCAATTGATATCTCTCATAGTGATTCAGGATGTATGGACATTGAGACGTGGAGTTATTCGTAAAGTGACTAGAAGTAGTTTAGCACTTGGCTTAGGCCAAAAGGAGGGTTTGTTAAACGGGATATCATGTTGTGCCTCCTTTATTTTATATATTGACCTAAGCCCTCGCTCTGCGAAGAAAACCACGCTGCAAAGTTCCGATTCTAGATCGCCTTCGCTGCCATTTTAGGTCCGTCCACCATTTTTATTTCTATTCTAAAGTAATTCTGTGTTCTAAAATGGTGGACAGTGTTTCCCACTTGTAACTAACCCGTCCTGAACCTTGTACGTGAGTTAATGTATAAACTGTCCGTTGGCCGAATGTTTGGGTCAAGTAAAGAGACCTTGTCCCATGCCTGACTTGTAGACAGAGGATTGTCTGTGCCAACAAGCCCGATCCACAGACATGCGACTACAATGTTACAATGTTAAATCCGAGAACACACTGTTGGCATTGTAACTTGTTTGTATGTAAACTGAGGATGATCCATGAGCATATCGTCGGACAAGCCAGAAGTGAACTCGGCACAAACTCTAGACCATGGATTATTAACCTGTAAATGGGCTGGACATTATGATTGGAAATGTATAAAATGTACAACTGTTTAGACGTCCAGTACCTCTCACTTCTCACACCAAAAGGGCTGGTATTTGCTGTGATGTACTGAGGGCCAGATAGCTATCTGATACTTTGTTTCTTTGTAAACTGTACAGTTTTAGAATAAAGATCTGTGAATCTTTATAAGCCTGTGTTTGGTGCATTTCCTTTTGGGGTACTCAGTCTCGATATTTCCTTTTGCTTTTACAACTTCTTTCTCTCAGGTTGACAATGAACATGTTAAAGTAAATGTATTTGGATGTTTTGGGATGCTTAATGCACTTTTATGTTTCACCATATAGGAGAAACCATGGCAACAGAGGTGGCCCCCGCCACGAACGTTGTTAGAACAGATAGAAATGGGAATAGTAATTTTGACTTGCGTAGATATTCATATGAGTGTGGCCTGTTTGTATGTGCTGTAATATTTTTTACACTGATGTTTGGCCTAGTTTTATACTGGGCAGTTACATTTACATCTATTGATATAAATGATGGGGGAGGGAATGGAACAAGTATGATCAAAAAAGGGACCTATCTTATATGGGACGGCTTCCAGCTCTTATGGGGGCATGACACCCACCATGATGGTACACAACACTTACATTATACAGACAATAAGCGAGTAACCCCACGTCCTATTTCCCCACACAATGCCTCTGAATATAGTGTTTATGAGTTGAATGATCGAAATTCTTCTGTTTTATCCTGGTTATATGATGTCACCACCACTGCTGTCACACCTACATTTGAAACATCTATAGGGTATGAATCCCCCACAGGTATAAAGGAGGGTAATGAGGAAATGACTGAGAGATTTCTTGCCCTGTATGACGAGTGGGGAAAGGGGGGTGCGTGGGAGACCCCAGAAGCAATCGGAGAAGGAGGGAGATTGGGAGGAGAAAATATGATGAATACTCCGGGCTGGGGCTAGCCACGATAGAAGATCCCAGACACCCGCACCACTCAAACAAATGGTATGACCACATGAGTTCTACTGCCAAACAAACCACCAAGAGCTGCTACGTATGCTCTCCAATACCTCACGCCTCAGGTACCCCTAAGGTGCTCCTGCCACAAGAGCTGCCTCTTGCAGACGCCCAATGTCTCCTTCATCTCACCCTATGTAGAATAAAGAACACCTTCCAGGCACACACAGTCTCTTTTGAAATGCTGAAGAATGGAAAAACATACTACTCGAGACCTAAAGGAGTGATATGCTTGAAGGAACCGTTTCTGGTCATTAAAGCAACACTGTTCTCGGACAACAAATGGAAAGAGGAACAAGTGACATGCAAAGCAGAAGCACTACGAGGGTTGGCAGCAGAAAAATTACAATGGGCTGAGAAAACATGCCCTCCAGTATGGGCCGAACACATCGCAAAGCTCACCTGGGTCACTGTCCTGGAAAAACCCTTCAAACTACAAAAAGAAATTACATACAAACTGTGCTTCCTCGGTAAAGGGAAGAATAACATGGACACAAACAAGAACTGTAACAAAACCCTCATCATTCCAGATATGAAGAAAGGTACAGACGCCCTGATGGACACTTATTGGGTCTGCGGTAAACAGGCATACTTGCACCTTCCACAATCCTGGTGGGGCACGTGTTCTTTGGCAACACTGCACTCCGTCCTGATGGTGGATCCGGAGAGTCATATCGAAGGGGGAAAGGGACTGCAAGCCGTCCAAGTTCCAGAACACACACAACCAATGGATGAGACGACAATGTATGCCCTATCCGCGGACAACATGTAAAGCCCGGTATCCAGAAAACTGAGGTCATCCAACTACATATCAAAAGCATCCAGAGAACTTTTGGCGCAAAATCCAGACAGGTTCCGGCTATTCAACTCTGCTGAAACATTCTTTGCCTCCTTTGTTCCCAGTATCCAAGTGCGAGCCAATGCAAAATGGCTTCAAATAATGCGCTGGGAGCTGATCCAACTGGCCAAGGACACTGAAGAGGAGTTCAACATGATCAAGGTGGAGCTAAGGGCCCTGCGGCTTACGACAATGCAGAACAGGTATGTCCTAGACCTGTTAACGGTGATGGATGGAGGTGTTTGCTGAGAAATCGGGAGCGCATGTTGCACGTTTGTGCCTTCTGTGGACACGGACAATGCAATACTGTCTCACGTTATCACATCAGTGCACAACCTGGGTGAGTGGATGAAGAAGGTAGGAGGTGTGGATCCGAGCTCATGGTTCGACTACATTTTTTCATGGGTACCCTCCTGGCTCGGTATGACTGTTAAAATGCTGATACCAATCATCATGTTTGCGCTCTTGATTTTTTGTGTGTGCCAGCTAGGTCTTCGGTGCTGCGCAAACGCAGTCCCTAATGGTACAATGATGATGGTGACAAAGGGCAATGCTAGAGGAGCGGCGCAGATGACACAGGAAGCGCAGGTACAAACAGTTGAGGAACCTGTACCCAAATATAGAATGGTAGCATTGTACTATGACGGGCCCATAGTGGACAGATTGTATCACACTACAATAAGGGAGCGCCTGGAACTAGGTTGGTATGAAGAGGTATGGGTAGATTTGGAGGGGGTGTGGTATGTATATATATGACCTGCACCCCGGATGTATATGCCCGAGCAGGACAGAGTGTCCGAGGAGTATGTAGGGCCTGGATGCCAATAGAGGGGATGCCAGATTGGGATGAAGCAGTAGCTGATGAAAAAGAACGAAGAAGGTTAAGTAACAAAAGGGGGGAAATGTATGGGAGGAAAGGTCTTTAGGACCCCCCTCCTCCTACACTCCTCACCTAAGTGAGGCTTATGACTCGCCGGCAGTCATCTATGTGCCTGGGCCAGGATGCAGGATGGCTGCAGGCCGACGCATGAGACTGCACGGCTCACCTTGTAGCATGGTATAAACTCCATTTTGTGATACACTTAGACTCCATTTTGAGTACACCAACTCAGGCCTCCGTGGAACAAGCAGCCCACAGAGCTGCAGCTCTCCCCCACTTGACAGCGCACAGCAAGCCTGCACTTCCCCCACCCTCCTCCCCATGGCGGCTCCGCTGAAGGCCTGTTCTCACGAGCAACTAGGCGCGAACAAGTAACAGAACAAAAACTGTATCATTTACCTTACGCAGTACATCATTGCCCTGGCGGTGACCGGACCATAAACTGGGGTCTGAGAAAAAATAAAGCTGTCCCTATCAAACATGCCTTGACCTCCCGCAGATCCCCACATCCATGATATATGTTGTGCATAACCCCCAACCCTGTTTCCCGTTTGAAGTGTCAGACATAAATGTTAAGCCTGTGTGCCACCCAGGTTTATCCATGCTAAGCCATTTGCGAGGAGGCTCAAAATCCATAATGTTGATTGTTCATATTAAGATGGGATGACCCTTGCCCATCCCAGAATACCTACATGCAAAGTTATCAAACATATGTATATTCAAATCTGTCATCACTGACCAAAGGTCATTACTACTGCGCAATATTTAAAAGGCAATGTACAAAATCCCCATGCGTGATATGATTTTCAATGACACATGCACGAGTACATGTAGGTAATTAAGTGTTGCAACATATACGAGCCATCTAAAGTAATAAGCCCCACTTTTTGTCAAATGAAATGTCGTTTGAAGCAATTGTTTTAACGCTTGAGCATGTACATCAGTCTGATCATAAGTAGAACGTTGTAACCTGTCACTGATGTTGACGTATACACCAATCTGGTTCTACCTCACGTTCTATGCTAGCTTTCCCCATGTGCCCCCATAATAACATGAAGAACTGTGAATGATGTAATGTTAACAAAAGCTTTTTTATTGATTCTGTGAACACAATACTCATGAACCATGAAGAAGTATAATACAAATAATTCCCATAAGCTCACACGATCGTTGAAATATCTATAGATGCATGCATAGATGTAGACATACAATTGTACTGGCACACCTGAGTTTTCCATCTTTATAATGATGTGTATGCTACTTGATAATGTAGACATGCGAAAAAGTTACAAGGCCATCTCCCCCTTCCCCTAGAGAGCCACGTATTCAACTCCCACCCTCCTCCTTCCAAGACCCGACTGGGGCTTGAAGATCCCTGGTTTATTGATGTTAGAATAATACAGCTACACCTCCCTGCATTCCTGTTGGACCCTCACTGAGTATTTACCTTCCTCCATGCCCCCTGACACCCGATGCCACCATAAAATCACTGTGTACCGCCATGCCCTTGTTAAGAAGAATTATGAGCAACACGGCCTCACATCCCGCTGCCTCTTGATGTGCCAGCTATGTGCCTCTCTGACCCAATGGTATTTCAGTTCACCCTAACCTCGACTGGCCATGGAGATAGTTATTCACTCTTGTACTAACATATCGTAAAAATGTCTCTTACTACATCTAACAGAGTAGAATGATAAAGGTACCCTAGCCCGTGCCCCCTGATAAGACACCTGGACTCATGATACTGGGCCCTTTGTTAACAGCGATTTTATGATGATGTATTAAGGAAGCCCAGAGTTGTATACTGTTTCTCTCTGTGTCTTTTTTGGTATTAGATTAATGAGTTGTAGGATTTATATGATAGATTGAAATAGAAGTTAGTAATGGATGTGTATGTGTGGCCACAAGGGCAAAATGTTAGTGCAGCCACAATGTATCCACACAGACAGCTCGTGACCTTGTCAGAACTGATATAATATGGTTTCATCCTCATTGTATATGTTGGCCTATGCCCAGTCACTTTGCGAGGAAATCCGTATTACATGGTCGTGACCTTAAGTGAATCAAGCCTCTATTTTAGGTTAGAGCCGCCATTTTAATTTATTGTACAAAGTCACCTTGTGTCCTAAAATGGCTGTCTTGTGTTCTCTTGTTCTTGCTTTAACCTCTTCAACCTCTGGAGGAGAGTTAATGTCCAACCTGCCTTGAGGCTACATGTTAGGCTCATGTACACCTTGTCCATTGTTGGGATCAGGGGATTACTTGAATTGGCGATGTTAACCTACAAGTATACAAGAACAATAACGCTATCTAAACACGACATGCAAAACATTTGTTTGGTCTGTATTAAAGCAATATGTAAAGAGTATAAAGTTAGACTTAGAGAATAATAGTGTTTATTAGTAAATGTATTAAAAAGTAAACCACATGCACGAGATATGTAAATTAGGAACGAACCTGGCATGACCCTAGCCCAGTACATGATTAACTTGTAAGAGGTTGGACATTGTTATAACGAAACTGTATAAATACGCTGATGTCCAGCTAGCAAATCCTGTTCACTGCTCACACTGAACCCTGCTGGTGGTCTCTGAGATGTACTGACGGCCAAATAGCTATTTGTGTACTTTGTTTTGTGTACTGTACAAGCCTGTGTTGGTGTATTTCTCTTTGCATGGTGTAAAAGCCTTAATATTGTATTTTCTGATTCCACAGATGGCGCCCGAATAGGGACCCTCAAGATCGACTTCGTCTCGTTGAAGGTTGGCTCGGCTATCGGACCGGGATCGGACGGTGCCAACAGAAACGGCCACTCTGGACGACAAGTCAATTCCTCGACAGAACTGCACGATCCGATCCCTGAACGGTGAGCTGTAGCCCGAGACAACGTCTTGACGAGGGTCCATATATCGAAGTGGGTAAATTTGACGAAATCACCAGACACGTGGGTCCTTAGCATTGTCATTAGTAACCCGATTGGGCCCCCCAGTCCGTTGGTCAGGTGAATCGTGACCCGATTCTTAATTTAACCCTGACATTTTGAATTTGGCGCATTGTACTCGCGAGCACAAATATTTGACCAGGTAACACCAGAACTTTGCTTTGCCTGGGAAATTGTCTGCCTGCTTTAGGGCATTATTCCGCAGCGACAGACAATCTTTGGAAGATAGCCGTCCCGCACCACAGGAGGGGTCGCCGGCATGTACTATGTACTGTAAGAAAGGCTTTGGTAGTATAGCATTTAATGACATTTGGCACAGACAGATCAGACATAATTCTAATCTTCGGTGGCCAACCAATGGTAGCTTTGAAATCCCTCGTATAGAAAAAGGATAGACCTGCAGCATTTGACGCATTGCATAGTTGGAAAAAAGAAGCTTTGCAGCATCAAAAGAGTAGAGAGAAACATTGCGTAGACATATGACAAGTGTCGAAAAGGCACAGTTATATGATCAAAATAAACAATTGGAGTCAGTTAGGAACACGGACAGGGCGTTTCAATTAGGCATTCAGAAAATTTACCCTTCAAAAGATTTTCATACGTCAGATGAATTGATTAATAAACTTTGGCATGAACGAAGGCCCGATGCCTCTGCGCCACCCCCGTATGTCCCTCTTCCTGGTGCTTTTCCCCTTCCCGTTGTCATTTCTCCTCGTATAGTTCTTCCGGTCCTCCCTATTGTTCTTCCAGCCGTCGCTCCTTTGCCTGCCCCCTTGCCTCCACCTGTTGATATTCAGGATGTGCCTACTCTTCCTCTTCCAAGTGATTCTGCATCGCTTGTTGTAGACCAGGGAGAGGGACCAAGGGTTGTGACTCATAAACTGTGTCCCCAGAAAAAAAGAATGAATTGATCGCTTGGGCTAATCTTTGTATGGAGAAGGGTGAACAAGCTGATGTTTTTTCCACACTCGAAAATGTAAAAAGTATTCCTGAGAAAAATGTTTTTATTGAAGGATTAGGGACTCATTTGAGTATAATGTGGAATAGATTAAACGATGTAGATTTCCCACAAGGGTTACAGGATTTGAACACTTTAGCGTTGTCCAGAGATACTGCGGAGAAGGTATATGAGCATGTTGAGAGGATTTTTGTGTATAGGAAGGAGTTGAAGGAGTTACAGAATGAGGAAGCAGAAGGTGATAGTTTAGGTATTGTGTTCTTACAGAAACGGTTTTCTCCTCGCCGTGAATTAAAAGGTGAGGAATCACAAATTTGTACAAAGGATGCGATAAGATGGATTCCGGATATGTTGATAACTCCAGATGAAGTATATGACACATATAGTCAGTATACGTTAGAAATGCAAAAGAAAGTGATACAGGTTATGGTAGAATACCTGCAGAATGAGTGTGTAAAAAGAAAGATTTGTTGTCCTGCAGAATTGTTGAGTGTTTACAAGAGAGCCTTTTCGATTGATACTTCTTCGACTGCCTTAGCGCTTGATTTGGCTCTGTTGCTTAGTAAGTGTTCGGATCTGCCTACTTCTCAGTTGCCTATGAGAGAGGTCCCTCCGATATTTGTCCCGAAAGTTGAGATTGCGGCCGATGCTGCACGAGGAATACTCGCGGGGGAAATCCCTGCACATTAAGTATCACAGTTTGTTCACGTCCCGTTTTCAAGACAGGAAGTGAACACCATAATGCAATCAATTCCCGATGTAAGAAAGAATCTGACGGGTTCTATAAAGAAATAGAGTCGGTCTTACAACCATCGATATTCACCTTAAGTGATATTGATTTATTATTTCCCGTACTCCTGCCAGTTGATTTGTGGAAACAGATTAGGACTGTAGATGATGTACCTGGGTTAGGAGATACATGGGATAACATGGTTAGACTCGACAGAGAAAGACGAGCAGGCGAGTGACCGCCTCAAGTGATATTAACTTTGCCTGATAGGATTATTGCAAAATTAAAAACTATAGTTCCTGAAAAAAGAATCATTTGGGACAAGCTTACGGCCTGTGTCCAAGGAAAGTCTGAGGGTGCTACCGATTTCTTCAATCGGTTTGAGCAGGTATTTTCAGATTTCAGTGGACAAGACTTAGGCACACAGTCAGGGAAAAGGCTGTTTGTCGACAAATTTGTACGTGGATTGCTGCCTGACATCCAGTTACAGATTATGTCTTCCGAAAGCGCTTGGCAGGTGAAGTCTCAATCAGAAGTATTGCACATAGCTCAGTACTATGAAAATCGTGTGAATAATGAAAAGGAAAAACTTGAGAAAAAAAGGGGTGACCTGAAAACAAAAGTCCTATTACAACAGATTGCTAGAAACCCTAGAGGGGGTAATCAATTTACAGGTCACTACATTCCACAGGGAAGTACACCCCTGGCTCTGGTAACCATTGAACAGTTTGCCTATTGTCGACAGGAAGGCTACTGGCGCGCACAATGTCCGACCTTGCAGCAAAGGTCATTTGGGAACATGGGTAGACGATCCAGAGGTCGCCCAGGTGCAGGGGGCCCTGGCACAGGTCAGTTTGCACCAGAATCACAGCAACCTCTTTCACAGGATAAGCAAGTTTCGAATGTGGATAATAGAAACATTTTTGATCACCCTTCTGTCGTGTACCTCTCTGAAGAGCTTTCTTTTAATGATATTCTGTTTCGCTAGGATTGCCCGAAGCAGGATTTGGAACCAACGTCTATTCCCGTTCATCAGAAAGGCCCCTACGTTGAGATGGCGGTGGGAAATAGGAAGCATCTATTTTTAGTAGATACAGGAGCACAGAAATGTTCCATTGACCATTTGCGGGTTCCAAATATTCCCCTGTCAGGGCAGTCCAACGTTTCTGTAGGGTTTTCAGGCACACCTGTAGTTTGTCTGGTCTCTTTGCCTGTACCGATAACACTGGGTCCTTTCACGGAGCAGTGCCCATTTCTACTTACCGCAAACTGTGGGGAGAACTTGCTGGGGTTAAATTTGTTGAAGGAATTGCATGCAGTAATACATTGTTCTCCGGATGGAGTTCGGTTAACAATTTCATCTCAGCAATCACTCGCCTCTCAGTTTTTGACTCCACCTTTACCGCCAGAATTCAGTAATATTCCGGAATGCTTGTGGGCAATTGATGATAATGATGTGGGCATTCTTCAAATTGAACCTGTTAGAATTATTCTGAAACATGGAGTTAAATTGCCTCGCATCCCACAATATAAGATCTCATTTGAAGGCGAACAGGCTTTGAAATGTATAGTCTCTGATTTTGTACATCGTGGAGTAATTGAGGAAATTACGGGTAGTTTGTGTAACAGCCCGATTTTGCCAGTATACAAGAAAGGTGATAATGCGATTCCCTTTCGGTTTATAATTGATTTACGTGCTATTAACAAAATTGTGGCTCCTCAATTCCCTATTGTACCTGATGTTACAATGATACTAACCATGATTCCGCCTTCTGCCACTCACTTTAGCGTTATAGACCTCAAAAATGCGTTTTTCAGTATTCCCTTAAACAAGGATAGTAGGTATTTGTTCGCGTTTACCCTAGGTGGATGCTCGTTCACATTCACTCGTGCACCACAAGGGTACACTGAGAGTCCAAGTATTTATAGTAGGGCATTACGAGAGCAGCTCGATAATCTCGAGTTGCCTACTACTTGCATGTTATTACAGTATGTAGATGATCTCCTCTTGGCTGCTGATTTTGAGAGTGCCTGTAAAGAAGGCACTGTGTTGTTGCTTTGTCATCTAGCGAAACATGGCCACAAAGCTTCACTCAAAAAATTCCAATATTGTTGTCAGGAGGTCGCCTATTTAGGCTATCTCCTGTCAAAGGAGGGAAGACGGTTGACACCTGAACGAATAAAGACTATTTCTGGCATGTCTGTCCCAAATACGCAGAAGGAAGTTAGAGCCCTGATAGGTATGGCTTCTTACTGTAGATTGTGGATCCCTAACTTTTCGTTAACGATTAAACCAATGTTGGCTTTGACAAAAAAGGGCATTTCTTTGCCATTGCCATGGACTTTGGAACACCAGACAGCATTTGACTTGCTCAAACCCGCGCTGTGTTCAGCACCGGTTTTAGGAACTCCGAAATATGACAAGGCCTTTGTGTTGTATGTGCATGAATTTGATGGATGTGCTTTGGCTGAATTAACGCAGGAACATGGAGGGAAGAATAAGGCGTGCGGCTATTTCTCATCCGCCCTTGATCGTGTTGCATGCACTTTGCCGAGATGTCTGAGAGCTGTTGCTGCTGCTGCTGCGTCTGTAAAACAGAGTGAGGGAATGGTCCTGGGTCATGCGTTAACCCTAATGGTACCTCACTCTATAGATATTTTATTGAATAGAACTCAAACGCAACACCTCACTTCCGCACGATTGACAAGATATGAACTGATCTTGTTTGCTCCCCACATTCAAATTCAGAGGTGTTGTGTATTAAATCCGGCTGAACTTTTACCTGTCGCACAAGACACTGTTGATGGTGACGAAACATCACACGATTGCCTTTATGCGACAGAACAAGAGACTAAAGGTAGAATCGATCTGAAAGGCACGCCTTTGAATAGCCCAAAAGGAGAGCTATTTTGTGATGGCTCTTCTTTTAAACTTCTGAATGTACATCCACGGCTGCTTATGCCGTTACTACTTTAAGCACGATTGTGGAAACCAAAAGAATTATGCATAATTCCACACAGGCCGCAGAAATTATAGCGTTAACTGGAGCTTGTGAAATTTCTTAAGGGCTTACAGTAAATTTATATACTGACAGTCAGTATGCTTTTAGGGTGGTTCACAACTTCGGTAGACTTTGGAAAGAACAAGGTTTCTTGACCTCACATGGCACGAAAATCCAGCATGGCACTTTAATAGTGCGATTACTTTCAGCACTCGCACTCCCTGTTCAGTTAGCTATCATAAAATGTGCAGCACATCAAAAAGTTACAGAAGATATAGGAAAATGGAATGCTTTCGCTGATCAGATAGCTAAACAAACTGCCACTGATGTTAGTTCAGAAATGTATGCTGTAAGAGAAACTGCAAATATTTGCACTTTTCGTGAAAGTATCGATTCTGTAAAAGACATTCAAGCAGATGCTACTATAGAGGAAACCAAGAAATGGGTTGAGGGTGCAGGAAGATTTGATGATGATGGGTGTTGTGTTGCCAATGGTGAAGGAAAATGGTTAATTCCTGAGGCCTACATTACAATGATGGTTATTATGGCTCATGGTCCGACACATGTCTGTGCGCGTAAATTGACTAAACTGCTACACAGTGTATGGGCCAAGGATAAGATTTTCAAAATTGCGGAGTGCTTTGTCCAAGGGTGCATGGTCTGCTTGCAGCACAATGTAGGAAAAGTTACCTCGACTCCTAGAGGAAGTTTTGTTCCACCTTCTGTTCCGTTTGAGGTTATTCACTTTGACTTTATTGAAATGGAACGTTGCAACAATCTTAAATATGTGTTGGTTGTCAATTGTGCCTTTAGTAAGTGGGTTGAGGCCTTCCCTGTTGGAGATGCAACGGCCATAACCACGGCAAAAACTCTGTTGAAAGAGTTTTTTCCTAGGTTCGGGCTGCCGAGAGTCATCTGGTCGGATAATGGGCCACACTTTATCGCTGCTGTAATCCTACAAATATGCATAGGATTACAGATTGATAAACGGTTCCATTCGGCCAGACATGCCCAAAGGGCCGGATTAGTGGAAAGGCATAACGGCATTATAAAGAACAAGCTCGCTAAGACGTGTGCTGGCACCAAGTTAAAATGGCCGGACGCCTTACCGATCGTGTTGCTGTCGATGAGAACAACCCCTCAAACTAAGACTGTGCTCTCTCCCATTGATGTGATAATGGGGAGACCTGCTAATATTTGGGGTATGCCAAAAAGTAGCTCATTGTGGGGTATAGAGAATGTGCTTCTTTCAGATTACTGTAACCAGTTGACTAAAAATCTGTTTTCAATTTATCACCAGAGGCGAGAGACATTACCTGTACGTAACGAGGGTCTTGGTCAGAGTCTACGACGGTGGGACTGGATCCTCACAAAAGTTTTCGAGGGGTCGTCTTGCCTTGCACCTCGGTGGAGGGGTCCCTACCAGGTCCTGCTAGTCACCCAGACTACTGTGTGGGTAGTGGGTCGTAAGAACTGGATCCATGCGACGCACACCAAATGGATCCCGCAGCCCGTGCCATACGATACAGAAGACACAGAATCCCTTTCACTGCTGTAACCAACGTGCCCGAAACAGCAACAACTGACACAAGAGTATCGGAGACCGTTCCAGAGTTCGCAAGGCCAGACAAAACGGCCATCTTGTCTCCGCACTCTCCAACAGTGCTACTTCTGGATCAATCATTTTCTGATCCCATTTCCATTCACTCGCCACCTCCAGTGGGAAGTGACAACATTTTGCTTTCTGATCCTTCAGCACCAGAAATTGTGAAATATAATTTACGTCCAAGGAAATAGACGTACAGCAAGGTTTGACTGTGCGATTGAGGAAATCATTTGAGGGCTTGCCTTTTGGCCCGACTATACGGAAGGATTCTGTTGGCTAAGGGTTGTGGGAAAGACATTAAGAAGACGCGCGACTGGAGTCGCCAGCAAACGAACAATGGGTGTTTTTTCGATAGAAGACTACAATGCCTGCACCCGCTACCACTCGTACCGAACTTTTAGATAAATATGTGACTAGCAGAGACAATGATCAAGCATGTAATGGGACCCCCAAAGTGTATTGTTGCCTTTTTGTAATAATAACTGGGTTTTTAGTAACTATTGGTTTTGGGTTATGGTATCTGGAGGAAACATATCCGTTAGAGGACTTTTTACCTGCTGAGAATGTATCTGTTTTCCCCACTCCTTCCGTGCAATTGCATACCTTATCGCCTAGAGATTCTTCGCATAGACGGAACTATCAGAATAATACCCTTTTGTTAATTATGAATGCCACTCATGCAATTTTAAATAGGACCAATTGCTGGATCTGTTCACATCTACCGCAACATAGGGATAAGGGGTTAGGTTGGTATATTTATTCTTTACATTTGACAACTGCTTGTTATGCTTCTCTTAGAGCACTATTCTTTGACCGATGGAATGACAGCATCTCAGGGAACTTTGATGGTACAAATTTGAATAGTTTTGAAAAGCATGTTTTGATGCCCCTGGGATGCTCGCTTTTTGCAAATAGGAGTAAGCCAAACTTTTCTTCTGTTAGGCCCTCTGATAGATTGTCCTGTCCTTTTCAGTCTTTGATCTCTTTCAAAATGGCTCCTATAGGCAATAAGGATGCCACGCCTCCATCTTATTCTGTTAACCATAGCCCCGATTCAGTATCCTTCTGAATACAGAGGAATGGAACACGGTCAATGGGTAATTTTAAGAAATGCGCCAACTTTGCGAATTTGACTAGTGAGAACAGACCTCTGTACGTAAGTGAACCTGTCTATTTTGTTTGCGGTAATGTGGCATATCCATGGTTGCCCAGGGTTTGGCAAGGAACCTGCTATTTAGGGATTCTATTACCTGGGGTATTTATTGCCAGTACTGCAGAAATTTTGAAGACTCGCCCACAACGAGGCGTGAAAGGGGATACTCCAGCGCAAACTCTAGGAGAAATCATGAAATCCTTTGTGCCATTTTTTGTGCAAATTACGAATTCAGAAGATATCAGGGGACTAGTGAGGGTATTGGAGAGAACCATCAACCGGACCACTGACATACTCTATAATATGACGTTAGAACAGAAAGCGATAAGATTAGTGGCTCTTCAGAACCGGATGGCATTAGATGTTATTCTGTCTGAGCGTGGAGGAGTATGTATATTAGTGGGGTCCGCCTGCTGCATTTACGTACCAGACTCCTCTCCAACGATCTTTAGGCCTATCCAAAATCTACATGTTCTTAGTTCAGAAGTACATCTTCCTGAGGGAAACTGGGAACTTAGTGCATGGTTTTGAGACCTCCTACAGTCGTGGGGATGGAAGTTGTTCTCGGCCCTGCTGATTATCTTGGGAAGTTTTCTGTTCCTTTGTTGTTGTTTACAGTGTCTCCCTGGTATATGCTCAGTATTAGGGGGGTGTTGTGCACAAGCAACAAGTGTATTAGGGCATAAAATATCCGCCCCAGATAAGGTTTGCAAGGCGTATGTGTTGAAAGAAACTCTAGTGTCTGATCTAATGGCAATAGATATGTCTGACAATGATTCGGGGTGTATAGACGTTGAAATGTGGAGTTAATCGCAAAATGATTGAAGGTAGTTTAGCGCTTGGCATAGGCCAAAAGGAGGGTTTGTCAGAACTGATATAATATTGTTTCGTCCTCATTGTATATGTTGGCCTATGCCCAGTCGCTTTGCGAGGAAATCCGTATTACAAGGTTGTGACCTTAAGTGAATCAAGCCTCCATTTTAGGTTAGAGCCGCCATTTTAGTTTATTGTACAAAGTCACCCTGTGGCCTAAAATGGCTGTCTTGTGTTCTCTTGTTCTTGCTTTAACCTCTTCAACCTCTGGAGGAGAGTTAATGTCCAACCTGCCTTCAGGCTACATGTTAGGGTCATGTAGACCTTATCCTTTGTTGACCTCGGGATCAGGGGATTACTTGAATTGGTGATGTTAACCTACAAGTATACAAGAACAATAACGCTATCTAAACACGACATGCAAAACATTTGTTTGGTCTGTATTAAAGCAATATGTAAAGAGTATAAAGTTAGACTTAGAGAATAATAGTGTTTGTTAGTAAATGTATTAAAAAGTAAACCGCATGCATGAGATATGTAAATTAGGAACGAACCTGGCGTGACCCTAGCCCAGTACATGATTAACTTGTAAGAGGCTGGATATCGTTATAACGAAACTGTATAAATACGCTGATGTCCAGCTAGCAAATCCTGTTCACTGCTCACACTGAACCCTGCTGGTGGTCTCTGTGATGTACTGACGGCCCAATAGCTATTTGTGTACTTTGTTTTGTGTACTGTACAGAATTGCAATAAAGATTCTGGGAATCTTTACAAGCCCGTGTCAGTGTATTTCTCTTTGCATAGTGTAAAAGCTTTAAAATTGTATTTTCTGATTCCACAACCTGATACTCCACCCTGATGAGCCTAGCTGACCCAAGAACTCTGCGATGCCACCACGTGGATCTCCGCCAATTATGGAGCACAGCACCTACAGTATACATAGTAGCTAGTCTTCACCACCCAATCCCCATGACTATGTGCCCCCTATAGCTTATCTCATCCATGATGTATTTTTGTAATAAATGTGAATGTTTCTCTATTGTTGGGCAGAGTGCTCTCGGAGTTTGCAGTGTCCTCTGCATGCCCTATATTGATTTAGATAAAGCCTTTTATATCTCACCCGCATTTGGTCTTGGTCTCATTCCCTGCTGGGGTGTGTCCATTACTGACTCCCATTGTAGAGTTTAGCAGCCTTTTGGGGGACTCTCACTTTCAAGTGTTAGGGAGAATTCTCAGAAATGTGTTAATCTCCCTTACCTTTTGAGACCCCAAGCAACTTTGCTGGATTTCTAGGACTTTAATTTTTACCTGGAAAGAGTGTGAACCTTTTTTCCCACTCTTTCATGTATTTTGATGTGTGTTTTACTCTTGTGTTCTTTGGATATGGAGTTTTAGACAAACTCCATAGACATCATCTTTTTCTTGTGTCACACTGCGCCTTCAGTGCAGTGGCACAGGGATGTCTTTCAGACTTCCCAAGGTTTAACTACCTTCTCTGGGACTGACTACTGTCTCCCAGTGCATGTATAGTTAAATTGACTTTGCTAGTCTTTTAAATTCATAGATCCAGCACAAACTATCTTCCTATAGAGTGCTGGAGGGGTTGCCTAGCATCCCCTATGTCTAAACACTCACGTAAAAGTCAAATGTCACAATTTCCTGTTGAAATGGCTAGTGCTAGTGGATTTAGAATGAACTGCCATGATATTTCCCGACCGCGAACACCGGTAGCTAAAAATCGGGTCAGCCATGTTTTTCAATATGGCGCCCAAGACCCCTCTGTAAAAACAGACTCTGGTCATCTTTTTTCTCAGTTTCTTTTAGGAAAGGTCCTTCTATTGTTTGTCTCTGCGTGCCAAACCAAGTTTGGTCCCTTTGTTGGCCTTTGTTTAAAAGCAGGTCTCTGGGACTTGGAAGGCAGAGTCGACCACTGGAACAAAAGAACCAAAGACGAGCTGAAGGAAGACGACTGCTGCAACTCCTGGACCATTGGTTTGCCCAGTGAAGCCCTGCTGCAGGTCAGAATTGCCTGAAACTCCCTCAACAGAGAAGCCCCTTCAAGGACGACGTCTTCACTTGAGCCGGTAGGAACAACCAACTGACAAGCCACCTGGAAACCGTCTCCATACTGGTAGAATTTTCTTCAGAGTGCTGTTGAAAACTGGATAGCCAGTGAGAAGGATACCAGTTTGTGGACTTTAAGGCACTCACACCTTAAAACCGACATTTAGCCAAGCTTGTGGCTTCTTCCCTGGATAGTGCAGGAACCTCCCAACGTCCTCCTTTTTGTCCCCACGACTGAAGCTCACAAACAGTGAGATCTGCAGGAACTGCCAGGAACAACTGCCTCAGCTACAGCTTTTCTTCATCAAAAAGGTACTGTGCAAATGCGGTGTGAAAATCCTTTCTGCCATGGTGAACATTTGTGAAACTTTCCCAACTATGGAGTCTTGTTCAATCCTAATCCGACATAAAACTCTTTTTCTGGCAAACTACTTCTAAGAACATTGGCAAAGACTTAACCATTTACTACCAGAACTGTGCTATCCTATCCAAGACACTAAACCATTGACTTTTGCCCAGGCCTATTGAATTGAACTGCCTCTTGTAGTGAACTGCAACTATTTGCCCTGCATCTGAAAGTAATTGTGTTTTGATTATTATAACCTTTGTCTTTCTGCCCCTTTTGAAAGTTACTGAAGTACCATTTTGCTCCCACTTCAAAGGACACTAACTTGTTCAGAATCATATTGGCTGTGTACTGTAGTGTATTATAGTGTGATATTGAGTTGCTTCTTGCTAGTGGAATGTTTTCTAACTAAATTTGTAAATAAATGTATATTATTTCACCAGGAAACCTCAAGTAAGTGTTTGTTTGAACTATTGTGATTGCAAGTCCTTTGAGCAACATCTTGTACTGCTCACATCCCTTTTGAGATAGGTCTGGCTGCTCAGCCACTGCTACCACATAACTTTATAGTACAGGCTTGTACGAAAGGTGAGATTGTGCTTGCACATGTAGTCTTAATTGTGTGTAGTGTTCCCAAAGGGTACTGCATGTAATTCTGCCTAACAGTACTCAGAGGAGTCCAGCACCAACTTAAGAGGGTATACATGTTTTCATAAAGTCCCAGGCATCACCATAGGTTTGCTAAGCAGTCGCAAGACAATTTTGCAGCAGGAAAACAACACATTAGCAGCCACTCTAACATGGAAGTATCTACAGGATCACGTTTACTGTTTTTTGCAATTTTAGGGGATTTTAGTTTTTGCTCACTTGGTATCTAGAAGCGCACTGGTTGGGACTTAAAGCTGTACATTTCACCCTCTTTGTGCGAGATCCCACAGTTGATAAGTACCTCTTGGCTGTGAAATTGAGGCATGTCAAAGTTTACCTAAAAGCTAAAGACCAAACACTTTATGATGTTCTGCCCCCCTCAGCCTGAAACAGGGCCTTTCCATCTCATTCTAGGAAATTGCATGTTTCAATAATATCTACTTTGCCACCAGACCTAGTAATTATAATAGATATTGCAGATCTCTCGATTCAGATAGACAGGCCCTCATTATCTCAAAGCAATGGCTCCATCTATGCAAATCATGGCACTACACTCACAATTTACATGCGTGAATTCTCCCTCAGTGGAAGGTCATGTATGCATGACTCTTGAAGGATCGGGTTTGACTTCTCTTACCTCTTACTACGCTTTTCTCGGGAGGATAGCTCAGGGGCAACAAGTTCGATCCCTGGGTCTGCGCTTAGAAACCTCTGGGTATAAAGAGGGTTATAAATAACCCATTACAATTACCGACTCCCTATGTCTCTCTGTGCTCAACACATTCACCTTCAGAAATATGGCTCTTGATTGGCACAAAATAATTTCCTAGGTATCGACAGCCTCCCCACTTCAAGGCACACTGCAGCATGCCCCAGGCGTGTTCTGACTAATTCTAGTGCCACCGCGCCTAGAAACACTATTCTACAGGCGTGTTATATTAAATAATCGAAACGGCCATCAATGTTTAATGCTTGTTTTCACAAGTTGTTCTATGTTCCCTTTTTCTGATCAGCATTGCGGCTGATCTACTGCCAAAGACTACATATGTACCCCAACTACTACAATCATGTTCCATCCTTTACATATTTCCAAATGTAGGACAGTCTGTTTTCCTTGTCCTTACTCGCTCTTTTCCTTCCCTCTCACCTTTCCCTTTTCCCTTCCTCCACAAACTAGGATGTAGGTGCCCCAAGAGGAGGAACAAAACACCCTTTTCAGAGCAAGCTCTTTTGTTGTAAACCCACTATGGTGCTGACGGGCACAGCATATACGCTTGCGAACAGAACATAAAATAGCATAACCTAACAACAACATGTATGCAGAGTTGGCAAGTAAGTTCACAAAATTAAGCAAAAATCGAGCCCATGGGTCTTAACTAATATAAACCACCTCAAGCACCATCCAAGCCTGGGCTATGGTTAGATGCGAGAGATAACAAAACACTTTGAAATTTATCAAATAGAGAAAATGTTATACTCCTCCTTAAAAATAGGACTCTTTTTTCTGATTATAACTCATTCATGACACTAGCTTCCTTCTAATAAAGAAGTTATCAGTCATCACACTACTACACAATGATAGTGATGCCAATCATAAAGGTGAAGCAGGCACATATGAGAGATAGACCTCCTTCACCTGTTGTGGTAACTTGGCACTCTATACTCTTAAGAGGGGTATGAATGTGAGACAGCAGCAACCTACATGGCAATAGTACAAGAGTCAAAAATATGTCTAAAAAAGGTTCTAGGCAAATATATATATATATATATATATATATATATATATATTTATTAAACACAGCAATACTCAATTAAAGACTGTACTAGAAAGCATTAGCAAACACACATCCTTTAAAAGATGACAGAGAAATACAGAACTGCGTATGATGCAAGCACTATGAATGCTTATATAGAAGGGAGGAAAAGGCAACATTGTTCAGCAGGACATGTTTCTTGATGGACAAAGGTGTAAAAGGGGAATTAAGCAGTTCCCAGGGCCCAACAAATGGACCAGAGGGTTGAGGCCTTCCAACAGTATCTTCCTTACTTCTCTGCGGTTTGATAGCATTGTTGTGCGAGTGGATTGACCCATGTAGTATGCAGTGAGTTACAGTGACCCAGCAGTTCGAAGAGGTTAGAAAAAGTTGCAAATGCAGAACCTCAGATTCCATTGTTTCAAAGGTGCTCAAACACGCTCAACGATTATGTGACGATGGTACGATGTGGTGGACTGCAGGAAACCAGCTTCTTTGCTTCTTCAGTTGCGTCGAGTTCCAATTCTGGGGCTCAGAGACAAGAGGAGTCCTTGTTCTCATTCAACCAACACAGGGAAGGCTGGAAAACACCTGCAGGGGTCCTTACCCTCCAAGGAGGTCTTGGGTACCAGTGTAGCTGGCCGAGAGGCACCTCTTGTCCCAGCAGCAGTTCACCCCCAATGTTCCCAGCAGGTGGGTAGGATGCAGAGCTTGTCTCTTCCTTGGAACGCCTGTCTTGAAGAAGCCTTTGGAGAGGTGTGCCCTCTCAACAGGGTCCATATGAATTATTTGTTAAGTCCTGGATAGTCCAAAAGTGAATGAAAAAGAGGTGTAAAGGTTTAAGTTCACAGGGGATAGGGTAAAGGCAAACCTGCTATAAGGGGTCTAATCCCTGTTCAGGTAAAAAGTGGTATTTGCCTTATTGCAGAATACCGACATTGTTTTCTGTTGCAGAAGTGGAAGAAGCAGAAAGGAAAGAGACGTCTAGAGAAAAGAAAAAAAATGGAGGAACTGTCACGCTCACCTCATTCCCACGGAGGCGCAGGTCTGACTTCAAGTGCTGATGCTTCTTCTATGGTGAAGCGCAGGACTCTGAAGATGGACTCACTGGCTCGCAGGAATATTCCCCTGTGCGTGAAAAGGGAGTATTACCTACTGACGGAATAATGCTCAAGCCTCCCACTCCCTTCCAACCTTCCACGATACCCTTCCTTGATTCCCAGTGAAGTCTCAATTTAGGGTCTGTAAGGATGAGTTCTCCATCCTGCTTCTGATGCAGGGGCGCGTTGAAACCCAGTTACTTCACTGGATTGAGGTTTGATGGGAGTTCAAATAAGCTTGACTATTCAGGTAAGGCGCTGTAAGAGTTCTGTAGCAAGTTCAAATGTTCAAGCTTAATAATAATCTTCATTGTCTTATTGCAGCAAGCGCTAACGCTTATGTCTTTTTCCCCTTAGGGGCCGGGGTTCGGAATGCCGGAGATATGGCGCCGACCCGAAGTGAAGGAACAAGTTACTTACCTGTAACTGTTGTTCTCCAGCATGGGTCTGGCATGGATTCACATGCTCATGAATATTCCCCGTCGTCAGGCTGGGAATCCTCGGTAAAGAAAAAACCAGTATCAGTTTCGTTTCTGATCTGTCTTTCGTAGTAATAACCAATCACTGGTCTCTGCGTCATACTGACCACAGCCAATGACTGCCCTCTACCTAAGCACCGCCTCTGGCAGCCATCTTCAGATTTGGAAGCACGTGAAGTGGCAGTATGACCAAGTGAAGAGCCGCAGAGGGGTAGGCGGGAGGGTTCGCATGTGAATCCATGCCAGACCCATGCTGGAGAACAACAGTTACAGGTAAGTAACTTGTTCCTTCTCCAGCATGGGGTCTGGCATGGATTCACATGCTCATGAATAAAGAATACATAGCAGTACACACATGCACAACCACGGGAGGTGGCAAAGGCTCAACATTAAGCAGTACAGCAAACTCAACATTAAGCATCTTACCTCCTCACCAGGCTCACCTCAGGCGAACAGGTTGCGCAGCACTGCTTGGCCGACCCTGGACTCCTCCCTGGAATCCCGATCGACGCAGTAGAATTTCGTGAAGGTGTGCGTCGACCTCCACGTAGCAGCCCTGCATATGTCCAGCAGGGGCACACCAGAAAGGAACACTGTGGTAGCTGCGATCGCTCTGGTGGAATGGGCTCTCGGACGGCCAGGCAGCGGTCGGTTTGCCAACCGATGACAGTACATGATACAGCCGGAGAGCCATCTGGAAATGGAAGCCTTCGAGAGAGCCTTCCCCTGATTGACAGGTCCAAAGTTCACAAAGAGTTGTGACGTCTTCCGAAAACACTTTGTGCGGTCCACGTAGAACTTCAGCGCTCTAGCCACATCCAGCGAGTGCAAAGTCCTCTCAGCCGGCGACGAAGGCGACGGGAAGAACACAGGCAACACCAAGGGTTCGTTGAGATGGAAGTCCGACGGTACCTTGGGCATGAAGGAGGGGTGCGTCCTGAGCACTACCCTCGTGTCGTGAAAAGTCAAGTACGGGGCCTTGCAGGAAAGGGCCTGGATCTCTCCCACCCGTCGTGCGGAGGTGATGGCCACAAGAAACGCTGTTTTCCACGACAGAAACTTCAACGGGGCCGAGTGCAGAGGCTCGAACGGAGGTCCCATGAGCTTGGTCAGCACCACCTTGAGCTCCCACGCCGGGGCCGGCGCCTTCACCGGCGGGAACGATCTGAACAGTCCCTTCATGAACTCTTTCACCAGACGATGAGACCACAAGGACGTCCGGCCCGTGGTTCTGGTGTATCGGGAGATCGCAGCAAGATGAATCTTGATGGACGCGTGTGCCAGTCCAGCTTTGGCCAGCGTCAGCAGGTACGGCAGTACCTGGGGAGCCGTAATCCGTAGAGGGTTAATCTTCTGTGCGTGGCACCAGACAGAGAACCTCTTCCATTTGTGTCCGTAGCATTTAAGAGTCGAGGGCGCCCTGGCCTTTGCAAGAACCTCTCTGCAGTCGGCCGGTATGTCGTATCCTCCAAACTCTAGCGCTGCAGGAGCCAGGCCTGCAAGTTCAGCGATTTCGGGTCGTGGTGGAGGATGGCGCCTCCTTCCCTGGAGAGTAGATCCGTGTCCACCGGCAGCTTGATTGGCGGGGACGCTGACAAGTCCAGAAGGTCCGGGAACCATATCTGCCTCGGCCACGCAGGTGCGACGAGGATCATCCTGCACCATGACCTCTTGAGCTGGTTGACGAGCCGGATTAGCAGTGGCAAAGGAGGGAACGCGTAGAGGAACAGGCCCTCCCAGGGGAACGAGAAAGCATCGCCCATGCTCCTCGCCTGGGGAAACCTGCTGGCGAACCTCCGGCACTTGTAGTTCGTCGCCGTCGCGAACAGGTCGATCTGGGGTGTGCCCCACCGTCGGAAGAGGCGATCCACTAGATCCTGCCGTAGTTCCCACTCGTGGCACGAGCGCAGCTCCCTGCTGAGTGAGTCGGCGATGGTGTTTTTTATCCCTGCCAGATGAAACGGCACCAGAAACATCCTTTGGGCGACGGCCCAATGCCACAGGTCCTGCGCCTCCTTGGACAGCGCTGGGGACCTGGTTCCGCCCTGTTTCCTGATGTAAAACATGGTGGTGGTGTTGTCGGTGAAGATCCTCACCACCTTGCCCTTGAGGGACGGAAGGAAGGACCTGAGGGCCCAGAACACTGCACAGAGCTACAGGACGTTGATATGGAGGGACTTCTCCGTCGGGAGCCAAAGGCCTCTCGCGTGCAGATTTTCGGTGTGCGCTCCCCACCCTTCCAGGGAGGCATCCGTGGTCACTGTCTCCTGGTGGTCTGCGGTCTGGAAGTCCATGCCCGCCGTCAGATGCGCGCGGTTGCCCCACCACCGGACCGCTCGGCGGAAACTCTCATCGAGTGTGATCCTCTCCTCGAAGCCGCCCGTCGTTTGGATCCAGTGCGCGTCCAGGAACTCCTGCAACGGGCGCATCCGGAGCCTGCACATGGGAATGAGGTAGATGCAAGAAGACATCATTCCGAGGAGGGACTTGATGGACCTCACCTTGGCCGCGTCGGAAACCAACATCCGCTGTACCTTGCCAAGGATGGACCTGGTCCTTTCCTCCGACGGGGAGGCCAGAAGGGACACTGTGTCGAGCTTCGCTCCCAGAAACAGTGCGTTTTGCGCGGGTACCAGGTGGGACTTGGAGTAGTTCACGGAGAATCCCAGGTCCGTGAGAAGTTGGACGGTCCTTGCCGTGTGCTCCACGGCGAGCTCCCTCGTCTTGGCTCGGATGAGCCAGTCGTCCAGGTAGGGGTAGACGTGGATCCCCTCGCGGCGCAGCTGCGCCGCCACTGGTGCAAGGCACTTGGTGAATACCCTGGGTGCTGACCGTAGTCCGAAGGGGAGGGCTTTGAACTGGTAGTGACGCCCTTGGACCACAAACCTGAGGAATTTTCGGTGCCCCTTTAGGGTGGGAATATGGAAGTAGGCATCCTCCAAATCCAACGACGACAGGAAGTCTCCTTCCTCCAGCTGCCCCAGGACGTGATGGAGGGTGACCATCCGGAACTTCTGCGCCTTGATGAACTTGTTCAGACGTCGCAGGTCTAGGATGGGGCGCCATCCTCCCGTCTTCTTCTTCACGAGGAAGTATCTCGAGTAAACTCCGGAGCCCCGAAGCCTCTTTGGGACGAGTTCGATGGCGTCCTTCCTGAGCATCGCCTTTACCTCCAGGAGAAGTTGAGGGACGTGAAGCTCTTTCCTGGCCACGGGGGGGACGCGCGGGCACCTTCTTTGAAACTCGAGCGCGTGGCCCCGGGCTAAGGCGTCCAGCACCCAACGGTCGGTGGAGATGGACTCCCACACGCTGACGAAGCTCGCCAGCCGGCCTCCCACCGGGGTGCTTCGGTGGGGGCCCGACCCCACGGCCGGTTCAATCCTGTTTCGACGAGGCTTTGCCGCCTTGACCTCCTTGGCGACGACGGCGGGGTCCGCCAGACTTGCCTCGTCCTCTGTAGGCCTCCTGAGACGACGAGCGGGCCGCTTGACGGTAGGTGGAGAAACCGCCGCCGGAACCTTTGGAGGCGCCCTTGCCTCCGCTGCTCCGAAAGGGCGTCCGTCGTTGCTGCAGAACCCCAAGGGCCCGGGCCGTCTCAGTGTCCACTTTAATGGCCTGAAGGGAATCGTCCACTGTTTTCCCAAACAGGTTGTTCCCATCGAACGGCATGTCCAGGACTCTGGTCTGTACGTCTTGACGGAAGTCCGTAGCCTTGAGCCATCCACGCCGCCTAAGGCACACGCCGTTGCCCAACTGGCGAAACCCAGTGTCGGCGATGTCCGTCGCAATAGTGATGGCGTGGTCCGACGCCACCTCGCCTTCCTGTAGGATCTCCAGGGCATCCGCCCTCTTGTCGTCCGGTAGGAAGTCCAGCAGGGGAGCCAGTTTGTACCATAGCTCCCTGTCGTAGCGGGCCACGATAGCCAAGGCGTTGGCCGCTTTAATCGTCGTCGCTGCAGACGAGATGACCCTGCGTCTCATAGCGTCCAATTTCTTTCCCTCGCCGTCCGGTGGGGAAGTCGATGTGGAGGCCGCACCCCCCCGCTTTCTTCCTGGCCGCCGCGGAGACGACGGAGTCCGGGGTAGGCTGCGCCCGGAGGCACAGGGGGGCCGCGTCCGGGACCCGGTACTTCTTCTCGTACCGGTCTCTTCTAGCTGGCGTCGTGGAAGGGTTCTTGAGGAGGGCTAGGCCCTCATCCCAAATGTCGTCCAGTAGAGGCACCGCGAGGACCGTCTTCCTCTTGGCCTCGCGCCGTTGATAAAGGAATCCTTCCTTTTTCTTCTCCTCAGGGCAGAGTTGGAAAAGCTCGGATGCCCTGGCGATCATGGAGTGGAACGATCCAATCTCGTCGGGCGGAGAAGCCCTGGTGGGAGGTGACGACGGTAGATCCTCGTCGTCCGTACCCGTCGCTGCCGTGTCAGTCCCCGTATCATCCCCTCGGGTGGACGGGGAGGAGGGCTGGACGGGGCGCGACGGCTGAAAAGGAGGTGGAGGGTGAATCCTTCTTTTCTTGGGCGGGGGAGCACCAGAAGGTCCCGGTTCAGGATCCCCCGACGGGAGAGGTTCCTCCGTCGGCAACGGTAGTCTCGTCCTTATCTCTGAACATAAGGACTGTATAGCCAACAAAATGGCCGCCGAGTTGTCATGCGGCGCTGGCAGAGGGGAATCCGACGGGCGATCAGGGGCCCACCCGACGGGCCGGTCTTCTTCCACGCCAAGGCCGTGGCTTAAGACCTCAATCAGCTCTTCCTCCGAGGTTGAGGCCGAATCTACGACGACGCCCTGCCCCCCCTTTTTCTTCCCTGCCGGGGATTTCACGGGGGTCCTATCGATGGGCACAAAAGAGGACTCCCTCCGAGGTGGCAGGGAGACTCTAAGCCCCGAGGTCGCCACCACTGGTGTAGCCTCCACAGGCTGAGCCAGGGCTGCCGCAACAGTATCGATAGAGGGCTTGGCCGGATGGATTAAGGCCTTCACCACCTTAGGTGCGCTCACCGCCTTATCCTTGAGGGGGGGGACACTGCCTCGCTCCCCCTCCGGTGGGGCCTTCGAGCTCGAACCGGGGCCTCTCCAGGAGCTTCGCCGGGTGCTCGCCCTTCCTCTTACCCGACCCAGAGCGTTGGCTCGTGACTGAAGGTGCCGGGGAGGGTGCGCCCTGCCTAGCGCCCGTAGAGCCCGACCGTTCGGCGCTCCCGGTGCCAGCAGACTCGCGGTGCTTGGCCTTGTGTTGGACCCCCGTCGCCGGGGCGTCCTCAAAGGTCTTAGAAGACCGCTCGGATTTCTTCCTCTTCTTCTCGCCTGACGGGCTCTTCCCTTCCAGCCAGTTGGCGAGACGTTGATGGCGGTCCTTCATGGTCCGCTCCGACATATTTTGCCGCAAAACGCACAGTCCTTCTCCACGTGCGTCTTGTCCTCATGTAAGCAGTAGAGACAAAAGGAGTGTTCGTCCTCCTTAAAGACATTCTGCAGCTGGCATCCAGGGCAGATCCTGAACAGCTTTCCGGGCGTCGAGCTTCCCTTCTCCTGGGCCATGTCCGGGCCTGAGAAACTTCTGGAGTCCTCCAAAAGCGTAGCTCGACGAAATCTTCACCCTTGAGAGGCGCAGACGAATCCGACACGGGTCCCCGTTGATCGGATGGAGAGTCGGTGGAGCTTGAGGCTCTTTTGACCGAAAAAACGAAGTTTTTGGGAAAAAACGTGAAAAAAATAGCACTAACGCTCGAGAGCAATAGCACGAGGATCCCAACACATGAACGTGCGGTAAAAATCTGAAGATGGCTGCCAGAGGCGGTGCTTAGGTAGAGGGCAGTCATTGGCTGTGGTCAGTATGACGCAGAGACCAGTGATTGGTTATTACTACGAAAGACAGATCAGAAACGAAACTGGTTTTTTCTTTACCGAGGATTCCCAGCCTGACGACGGGGAATATTCATGAGCATGTGAATCCATGCCAGACCCCATGCTGGAGAAATGTGCAGTTCCAGTAAATGACAGGTAAGTTCTGGATGAGCGTTCGGGTAATGTCTTTGCATTCGCTCATTCAATGTCCTTGTCTTTTTTCCCCATAGGGGCCGGGGTCCGGAATGCCAGGAAGCGGCAGGACCCGAAATGAAATGGGAATGACCCAACAGGTAAGTCTTAGAAGGAAACTGAGCTTTTCCTATTCCCTTCCTTCTCTCACCTTGTGTTCTTGTCTCTTTCTCTCTAGGCTCTGGGAAGTGGCTGCGGATCCGGATGATCGCTGCTGAAGATGGAGGTGCCCAGGAAAGGTGAGTGAAATGCAGCGCTGCAGCGATCGAAGCGAAATGCTTATAAAATGATGTCTTCCCTTTCAGGATCGTCGGTGTAAAGTCTCCGTGATGCAGCTTTAGCAGGTAAGGTCTTCTTTCTCTCCAATTCTCTCTTAGCAGGTGACCCAGGATGCTGACAGGCGTGGCTGAAGTCCAGATGCAGGAGCTAACACGGTGAGCGTCCAGCTGCGAGGAGCAGAACAACGCGAAGCGTGAGTTGCTGATCGGGCGTGGTTTAAATAGCTTTGGAAGAAGTTCCAGGTATGTATCCTTCCACCGATCAGGTATGTATCCTTCCCCGACCACACCCAGGGGAAAGTAGTTCCACAGGTAAAGTAGTTCCATTCAGGCCTCAAGAGGGCCTGGATGTAGCAGCATGGTCTGCATCAGGTAAGTGCACCTTAAAACACTTGAACACATGTCTAGCTTTATGAGCCTGGCGCCTAAGGCTCCAGGACTGTGTCCAAAGGGCCCCAGCTTGGGCCCGCTGGCACTTCCCTGGGGGAAATGATGCCTGCCTCTGGGGTTGCTGGGTCGGACCTGGCTCCTTGGAGGTAGGCATCATGACAGTTCCCCCCCTCAAGGCCCCTCCCAAGGTTGTTCCCTCCGGGGGTTTTGGCTTGTTCGGAAATCTCCGGTGGAACCTTTGAATTAATCAAGGTGCGTGAACATGGTTACTAGGCTCCCACGATCTCTCCTGAGGTCCATATCCCTTCCAGTCAACAAGATAGAAGAGTTTGGACTTTAACACCTTGGAGTCTAAAATGTCTTTTACTTCGAATTCTAATTCCCCTTCAATTTGAACTGGGTCTGGAGGCTTGGACAGTCGGGTCCCTGGTTGTACTGGCTTCAAAAGAGATGCATGAAAAACTGGATGAATACGCATGTTTGACGGTAAATCCAGTTTAAAGGCCACGGGATTGATTATAGCCTTGATTGGATAAGGTCCTATGAATCTGGGATTGAAGGTTCGCGGGCCCTTGAGGGGTAAATGTTTCGTTGCTAGCCATACCTGATCTCCTACTTGGTAAGGAGGAGTTTTACTTCGGTGCAAATCAGCGTTTTCTTTATACTTTTTCTTGGCTTGCTGTAAATGAGTTGCAGCTTCTTTGAAGGGCCGGGTTATTGTGGAATGCAAATGATTTACTGCGGGCATTTCCAGGGTCCGAGGTGGATCTAGATCAGAGGTCCGAGGATGGTGATCATACAAAGTAAAAAAAGGAATTGTTGTATGCATATTCTGCGATCCAAAGGATGTCTTTCCAATTTAACTCGGATTGGTGTAACATGCACCGAAGATATTGCTCGAGAGTCTGATTGGTTCTCTTGGTTTGTCCGTCGGTCTGGGGGTGGTGGCTGGTGGATAGCCACACATCTATTTGTGCTAGTTGGCAACACTTCTTCCAAAAATTGGAGATAAATTGACTTCCACGATCCGAGACTAATATGGAAGGGGAACCATGTATGCAAACTATATTCTCCAGAAATTCCTTGGCCAAGGTGGAAGCTGAACGCAAACCTTTTAAAGGGATAAAGTGGGCCATTTTGGAGAATAGATCCACAACTACAAGGATAGTGTTGTAACCAGCACAAGGAGGCAGGTCAGTTAAAAAGTCCATTGACAAGGTGTGCCATGGTGCCGGTGGGATATCCAAGGGTTGAAGTAGGCCGGCTGGCCTTTTCTTTTGACCCTTGTTTTGGGCGCAAATTCCGCAAGACAATACAAAAGACTTTATGTCTTTTCTCCAAGAAGGCCACCAGAAGTGGCGTTTGATTTTTTCCTCCGTTTTAGCGATACCAGGGTGTCCTTCCATTAATGATTCATGATGATGGGCAATAACAAGTTCTTGCAATTCTTTACTAGGCAGAAACAACCGCTCCTGGAAGTAGGGTAAGTCATCCTTAACAGTGTAATGAGGACCCTTTTGACTCCATTCCAGTAAGGCTGAAGAGTCTAAAAGTTGTTTTACTTGCGTTTGGATGTCCTCAATAGTTTGCAATGAAGTTAGGCCTAAGATTCTTTGTTCAGGTATGATTGGCACAGGTTCTAAACTCGAATTGGGTTCTTCCATGCCAATCCGGGATAAGGCGTCCGCTTTACCATTCTTGCAGCCAGGGCGATAGGTAATTACAAAATCAAATTCCGCAAAGAATAGAGCCCATCGGAGTTGTCGTGAAGATTGAGCCTTGGCCGTCTTTAAATACTGTAAATTTCTGTGGTCCGTAATTACGGTGATGGTGTGCCTTGCCCCGAGAAGGTAGTGACGCCAAGCCTTGAAAACAGATTTAATAGCCAGTAACTCTTTGTCGGTAATTGCGTAGTTGATTTCAGGAGGAGAACATTTCCTGGACCAAAAGGCCACAGGGTGTAGTTGGTTAGTTTCTGGGTCTCTTTGCGACAGGACAGCTCCCATGGCCGAACTGGATGCGTCGGTTTCCACAATGTAAGGGAGATCTGGGTGCGGGTGCTTCAATATAGGTGCAGAGGTGAATTTGGTTTTCAGGTCCTGAAAGGCTTGTTCGGCCTCAAGAGTCCATTCAAAGCGTTTGTTTTTCTTTAGAAGAGCTGTGATGGGTTGGACTGTTCGGGAAAATTCCGGGATGAATCTTCGATAGAAATTGGCGAAGCCGAGCATGCTCTGAACTCCCTTCACTGAGCTAGGAGATGGCCATTTGAGGATGGCATCCACCTTTCGCGAGTCCATTCGGACTCCTTGAGGTGTCAGGATGAATCCGAGAAACTCCACTTCTGTGGTATGAAAAACGCATTTTTCGAGCTTTGCAAATAGTCTGGGCTGGCGCAATTTCTCAAGAGCTGCCCTAACATGTTTTCTGTGATCGGATTCTGAAGAGGAGTACACCAGGATGTCGTCAATATAAACAATGACACAGGCGTCGATAAGTTCCTGAAGAACATCATTCATAAAGTACTGAAAGGCGGCAGGTGCATTGCAAAAACCGAAGGGCATCACCTGATATTCGAAGAGCCCAAATTTGGTGCGGAATGCGGTCTTCCATTCGTCGCCTTCTTTTATACGCACCAGGTGATAAGCTCCTCGGAGATCTAACTTGGTGTACACACAAGCGTCTTTCACCTGGTCGATAAGCTCAGGGATCAGGGGCATAGGATAACGATTCTTAATCGTTATTTGATTTAGGGCGCGGTAGTCTATACATGTTCTAAGGTCGCCCTCTTTTTTCAGCACGAAGAACAGAGCTGAGGAGACAGGAGACTTGGACGGGCGAATAAAACCATTGGCTAGGTACTGATCTAAATATTGGCGCAAATGTAGGTTCTCAGGTTCCGTAAGAGCATAAATCCTACTACAAGTTAGTTGAGCATTGGGTACCAGATCGATTTGGCAATCATAAGACCGATGGGGAGGTAACGTGTTAGCCTGTTCCTTCTGAAAAACGTCTTGGAATTCTTGGTATTCTGACGGTAGCTGTACAGGTGTGGAAGTTGCTAAGGCTAGACCCATAACTGGATTTCTTGGGTAACAAGTTGGTTCACAATCAGGAAAACTTATCTTCTTTGCTCGCCAGTCAATTCTGGGATTATGTGTTTCTAACCAAGGAATTCCAAGAATTACTTGAAATTGTGGGGCCTTCATCACATCAAACACGATTGCTTCCCGATGTCCATCCTGACCCACCAATGTCATTTCAACAGTGGAATGCGTTACAGGCCCTGAGGCTATTTCGGTTCCATCTACTGTAGTAATGACATCTTGGGTTACTTTCGGGCGGAGAGGGAGGTTAATCCTGGAAGCCAATTCACGGTCTATGTAATTTCCAATAGCTCCACTGTCGATGTATGCTTTTATAGCATGCAACAGCTGAGGCTGTTTTGGGTCCACGAGCACCATTGGCATGACAAAATGCGAGGTCAAAGAGTTTGTTTTCAAGCTCGTCAAGGGGACCCCTACGCTTGTCGGGCTAGGTCGTTTCCCGAATCAGATGTCAATAAATCGTTATCAGTGGCTCCAACCACCTTCTTAGGTGGTTTAACCGGACAATTTCGAAGAAAGTGACCGGAAGTCCCGCAATACAGGCAAAGTTGCATTTGCCGCCTTCTCTCTCGTTCCTTCTGTGTTAATGGTCCTTTAACACCGCCGATTTGCATAGGTTCGGATATGTCGGTACTCTTGGAGTTAGCGTGGGTTTTGATCGGTACTCGGGTTTCGTACTTGAACCGATCTGCTTTTCTATTTTGAAGTCTGTGATCAAGTTGAACCACCAAGTTTATGTAGTCTGCGCAGACCTGGGGTGGATCTACTATCTGAGCTAGAACATCCTTAAGCTCTCCGCGCAGGCCTCGATGAAACAATGTGATCCTTTTGTTTTCTGGCCATCCAGTTTCCACAACCAGTCTATTAAAGGTGGCAACGTAGGACAGAAGATCCTGATTACCTTGTCGTAAGGATAGCAGTTCGTTATCAAGGGCCTGTCCTTGAGAGTGTCGAGCAAACAATCTTTCCATGCTGGCCTGGAAACCCTGAAAATTCTGAAGAATGGGATCATCCTGATTTACCAATGGAATAGACCAATCGGCAGCACTGCCACTGAGGTAAGATAGCATAAAGGCTACCTTGGTCTGGTCGTTAGGGAAGGCCCCGGGTCTGCATAGAAAGTGTAAACGACATTGGTTCATAAAGACGGCATATTTCTTGGGATCCCCCGCAAAACGTTCAGGCGGGGCCAAAGGCATGTGTCCAGGTAGATTGATTTGTACCGGGTTATTCAAACCCATTGATGTGGAAGTATCTCCGGAATTAGGTAAAGGAGTGTGCCCTGCCTGGGCCTGCAATAACCTTTTGGCCAGGTCATCTGTTCTTTCCTTGGATAGGATCAGTTCTCTTTTGAGAGCGTTAGTCTCCTGGCGGGGTGAGTGCACTTCTGCCCGTAATTCCCCCAAAAGCTGGGCCAGCTGATCTGTCTCGGAAGTCTCCATAGCGCTCGGGTGGGAAATTGTGGGTAGGCTTCACGTTCTGTCATGCTCACCTGATTCCCACGGAGGCGCAGGTCTGGCTTCGAGTGCTGATGCTTCTTCTATGGTGAAGCGCAGGACTCTGAAGATGGACTCACTGGCTCGCAGGAATATTCCCCTGTGCATGAAAAGGGAGTATTACCTACTGACGGAATAATGCTCAAGCCTCCCACTCCCTTCCAACCCTCCACGATACCCTTCCTTGATTCCCCGTGAAGTCTCACCTTAGGGTCTGGAAGGATGAGTTCTCCATCCTGCTTCTGATGCAGGGGCACGTTGAAACCCAGTTACTTCACTGGATTGAGGTTTGATGGGAGTTCAAATAAGCTTGACTATTCAGGTAAGGCGCTGTAAGAGTTCTGTAGCAAGTTCAAAAGTTCAAGCTTAATAATAATGTTCATTGTCTTATTGCAGCAAGCGCTAACGCTTATGTCTTTTTCCCCTTAGGGGCCGGGGTTCGGAATGCCGGAGATATGGCGCCGACCCGAAGTGAAATGTGCAGTTCCAGTAAATGACAGGTAATTTCTGGATGAGCGTTTGGGTAATGTCTTTGCATTCGCTCATTCAATGTCCTTGTCTTTTTTCCCCATAGGGGCCGGGTTCCGGAATGCCAGGAAGCGGCAGGACCCGAAATGAAATGGGAATGACCCAACAGGTAAGTCTTAGAAGGAAACTGAGCTTTTCCTATTCCCTTCCTTCTCTCACCTTGTGTTCTTGTCTCTTTCTCTCTAGGCTCTGGGAAGTGGCTGCGGATCCGGATGATCGCTGCTGAAGATGGAGGTGCCCAGGAAAGGTGAGTGAAATGCAGCGCTGCAGCGATCGAAGCGAAATGCTTTTAAAATGATGTCTTCCCTTTCAGGATCGTCTGTGTAAAGTCTCCGTGATGCAGCTTTAGCAGGTAAGGTCTTCTTTCTTGCCAATTCTCTCTTAGCAGGTGACCCAGGATGCTGACAGGCGTGGCTGAAGTCCAGATGCAGGAGCTAACACGGTGAGCGTCCAGCTGCGAGGAGCAGAACAACGCGAAGCGTGAGTTGCTGATCGGGCGTGGTTTAAATAGCTTTGGAAGAAGTTCCAGGTATGTATCCTTCCACCGATCAGGTATGTATCCTTCCCCGACCACACCCAGGGGAAAGTAGTTCTACAGGTAAAGTAGTTCCATTCAGGCCTCAAGAGGGCCTGGATGTAGCATCATGGTCTGCATCAGGTAAGTGCACCTTAAAACACTTGAACACATGTCTAGCTTTATGAGCCTGGTGCCTAAGGCGCCAGGACAGGGGTCCAACATGAGCCTGGCGCCTAAGGCGCCAGGACTGTGTCCAAAGGGCCCCAGCTTGGGCCGCTGGCACTTCCCTGGGGGAAATGATGCCTGCCTCTGGGGTTGCTGGGTCGGACCTGGCTCCTTGGAGGTAGGCATCATGACAGGAACCCTTTCCCAAAGGTTCTGAGCTCTCTCTAGTTACACCAACGTTGCTCCCTTCCCAAGCCCACTGATCAAAGGTCCTTTGGTATTCAACATCCTGATGTGAGCCTGGTTCTTTTGTTTGGGGGTCTGCTACTTGTGAGGCTTGCTTCTGACGAGTTATCCCACTGAGAGCTGCCTGGGCTAGAAAGATATTTCCCAAAATCACAAAGTATCAATGAGAGGCATAGGGCCTCATTACGAGTCCGGCGGTAGCCGTGCTGGAAAGACCGGCAGGCTGCCACCGGACCTGTAATACCATTCCGCCTCCGTGATTGCCGGAATCACCGGGGCATTGCAAACCCGGTGACCCGGTAATTACAGAGGCGGAAAGGGCGCTAAGGGACCATGGAGTTAATTACGCCACCGTAATTTACGGTGGCGTAATTAACGCCTTCCCCACTCCCATTATGCCCTATGGGGCAAAAATGGGAATGGGGAAGGGTAAATGGGGATTGGGGACTTACCGCCCCGCCAAGGTCGTAATGGGGCGGTAAGTCCGCCAACCACCATGGCGTAAACGTAGTTTACGCCATGGTGGTAAAGTCACGGCCCAGGCGGTAACTTACCGCCTGGGTCGTAATGAGGCCCCATGGGGATGGGGACCATGGAAACACCGGTTCCGTCTATGACAGAGCCGGTGTTTCCATGTCCGACTGCAGGCGAGTGGTGTAAATCCTGCACCTCCCGCCTGCAGGACTCTTAATCAGCGGTCCGGAAAGAACGGTGGCAGCGGTTTTACCACCACTGTTTTTTCTGGACCGGCACGGTCATAATGAGGCCCATAGTCTTTCAGTCTGTTGCACAGCTGGCTGAGCAGGAACAGGGTCTGTGAGTACAATTCACACAACCCTTCCACAGCTGGTCTGGGAACACAGTGTTGACATGTGTTTGATACAAACCAGATGTGGCTTTTAATATAAATGTTTGAGCCATCAGCCACCATACCAAAACATAGGCATGATTTATTTGCCCAGATTGTCCTGCCACCATGGTAATGGTTGATCAGTACTATTGGGGTTTGGAATGGAGGTGAAGATTTAAATGCAACCTCTATACTGCAGTGACTTGGCTGACACCAAAGCTGCTAAAATGGCACCTGTGACCTTTAAACCTGCCCTCTGCCACCGGAGATCAGGTCCTGAAGATCAAAAGATTGATTCAGCAGGGCACGTGTGTCCAGGAGCATATCTCACTTGTGCTGCGTACCTGTTTGTTGTGATCGCTTCTCTCCGGACTTCTATCAACTCTGCTATTGTGATGGTAATACTAGGAGGTGACCCAAAAGACTCCTGATAAATTACCACTCGGGGCACCTCTGGGGCTCCTCCCATACCATAGTGTGGCTTCCCCTGATTTACGTGGTACAGGGACAGGGCTAGGTTTCCCAGAAGTCAGTGTCTGAGATTTTCTCCTCTCAGCTCTCACAGTCTTTATTTGACACTTTGTTACTTGAACTAAACTACCCAAAGGTCAGTGTCAGTGCAGTCCGTAGTACTATGACTGCAATTCCAAAAATGCAATGCCTGTGCTTTACTTCTCTCACAACAGTTAATGGACATGTAATTTGAATTACAATTCCCTGAATGCAATCAATAGGTTTTCCTTTTCTCACACTCTTTAATGGACATGGGGCCTCATTACGAGTCCGGCGGTAACCGAGGCGGTAAAACTGCCTGGTTAACGCCGGACTCGTATTACCATTCCGCCTCCGTGACTCCCGGAAATACCAGGGCATTACGATCCTGGTGTCCCGGGAATTCCGGAGGTGGAATTCGGTAAATCCCCATTCCCATTGAGTCCCATAGGACTCAATGGGAATGGGGAAGTGGAAACACCGGCACCATCTCGTGATGGTGCTGGTGTTTCCACGTCCGCCTGCAGGCGGGGGGTTTTAAACCCGCCAGGTCAGCCCTGGCGGGAACATCACCTCCCACCTGCAGGACTCAGGATCGGGCGGTCCGGAATTAACAGTGGCGGCACGTTTACCGCCAGTGTTATTTCCGGACTGCCCAACCTGTAATGAGGCCCATGCTGTTACTATGCCTGCGTTTGCCAACATGCAGCAACAAGCCCAGCTCTTATACTCATACCTCAAGGGTCTCTTTCCAGTTGGCCTTGTCTTGTTCTGTCTTTGATTTCCCGTGGACTGTCAATGTATTTGAGTCCCTGGCTTCTCATTGCAAACTGCTTTGCTCTCCAGATATCCTTCACATTTTTCCAGATGTCCCAGGAGCTCTCGGGGCTCTCGTCTTGGGATTTCTAGTGTCCCCTACAGCTTGGCTGTCACGTTATACTTATTTCTCTGGCAACCACTCACTACAGCCTTCAGAACTTGGAACCCCTGAAACCACCTGGGTTCTCGAATTCCCTCTGTCAGATGGTCCAGTCACTTCAATGTCAGGGTGCCTCCTGCTAATAGCTCTCTCTGGGATCTATCTATCTCAGTCTTCTGCAGTGTCCACCTCCAAGTCGCCTCTTAAAGACTCCCCCTCTTTACTGTCTTTTAAGCCTGTTATACTGCTCATGGCATCACCCCATTGGTGGTGCAATCTCACTGACACTCAGCAACGTCTCATTGCCCAAGGTTACAGTCTTTGACTTATAGTCACATGATCCATGGAGAGAAGTAATACAAGGTCAGGCTGCCATCTTGGATTTCATTGCCAGTTCTCTGTGGCAAAGTTTGCTCAGAGGTGAGAACTCTCTATTCGCTGGTTTATTAAGGGTAACTGTTTTTGCTTCCAGTTGGATTGAATGTAACAAATGAGTCCCTTTTAGGTGTATGTGTGCTACTTTATGGGGGCACTCTTTGCCACAGTTGTCATGTACAGCAAAGGGAATGGCCCTTTTTTATCTTCATTTGGATTTACGTATTCAAAGGTGATATCACAGGAGTTGCGATTACAGGAAAGTGTGTCATAGGAAGTGACATCAGTGGTACTCACGTGCATAATGAAAAGTGTTATTACAAGAAGTGAAGTCCAAGCAAGTGTTCCCTTCAAATCTCTCAACAACGTAGCTGGGATCAAGGTGAGATCTTCTTATGGAATTAACTACCATTTGGCATTTGTTCCTTCTGGACTGTACCCCCTGGTTTAGTTTTCAGTGTTGCGCTCCCTTCCCTTCTGCCTCTTAACTTTTCACCATCTAGATATCCTGACCCTGTGTGCGATCTCCCCTCTCCTTTTCCCCATTTCCTTTTCCCCTCACCAGCTTCCAGTTCCCTAACACGCTGAAGTTGTATACTTTGCATGCAGCATACAATACTCCTTAATATGTAAATAAACATAAACTGTTATTCATTTGGTAAACATACATTAAGTTATGGAAATCAAGTGGTAGTTTTCAGTTTAAGAAAATGTTCTAGGGCTATTGAAATATTGTATCAGTAAAATGAGCAGCTCAACTGGTTATGTTTAAAATGAACAATAAACAACACAAGGAGACTCATTACGAGTTTGGCGGTAGCCATGGCTGCCTCCAAACCGTGCTCCATTACCGGGTTCCTGCAATGAGGAATAACCGGGTCCTTCCGACATAGGAGGACCCGGTAATTCAAATTCCTCCTTGCAGGAACCATTCCGCATTCCCATTTGAGCCCCCATAGGGCTCAATGAGAATGGGGATGGAGGTAACAATGGGCACATTACAAGTGTCCCGTTGTTACCTCCCTCTTCCCCTCGCGGGACCCGGAAAAGACGTCTGGTTTTACCAGACGTCTGATCCAGGTCCCGCAAAGGGAACCGCGTAATCGGCCCTGACGGACCGGCCCCCTTCATTCCGTCAGCGCCAGGGTCGTAATGAGGCCCAAGGTCTTTCAAGGATGAAACCTTTTATACACTTATTTGGCACAATGCCTTCAGGTACATCATGCAGAGAAACATGCCTAGCAAGAAGCCAAAGAGAATGCAAACTCAAGATTGCAGTGTTATTGGAATGTCCATCCTACCCCACCACACATACACTGAAACCCCTGTTACTATCACAGCCAGCAAGCTGCTCTTCACCTTCCTGCAGCTGCTGCATCTCCTTTCGGCCAAGGTGCTGCTTTTTTAAGGAAGCCACACTCCAACTTCTATCTTATCTGCTCCTCATTTCATCATAAAGAACACCCTGCAGCGTTGCATCACCACTCTGATACCGAAGTCTGGCACCTGTAAAAAAGAGTTTGGGGGCATGTGGGAGACAGCAGGGTAGACCCCTAGGAAGAACAAGCAGGGATTCTAGTGTAGAGGAGCAGCCAAATGCCTCTGCAGGAAGTCCTGCCCCCCTCTCACCTGTATGTTGGAAGCCTGAAATTGTACCATGCTTGACCCCAGCATTTGTGACCATTCCAGCGCGAATCTTTGAGAAAAGGTATCCACTAAGAAAACCATATCAGATGTACTCCCGAAGAGATGACAATCTGATGGAGGAAATCCCTGAAGGAATATGAAAAGAGCAAGAAAAGGAGCTGGTGACGTCACAAGAGATGAGCATGAGATACTGAGAAGAATGGCTGAAGAAGAGAAAGTATGGACCGTATAGAATTGATGACAAAATAAAGAATCGAGTAAACTTTCATATGTAAAGAGAAGATTGCATGTGTGAAGAGCACTGCAGAAAATGCAAGTCGTTCAATAACTGTACTGATGCAGTAATACAAGTAGTCTAAGTGATCATAGAAGCTGGCTATACGTAGTGAATAGACTGCAGGCGGAGTCGCCATTATATAGAAGCTGGACATCAGTGTCAAAACTTTAGTACGTTCAAATCCATGAAGAGAAGAGCCGAAAGCTGTGTCACAGCAAAGAATTAGCCAAGATCGTTGAAGAGGATGGAAGGGCTGTCGGGCCTGATGTCAAGGCTGAAGCAGCCAAGACTGGTTATCTATTCTTGAAGGCAGTGGACGTGAGATGCTGAATTATCCCTTATTAAGGTGCAAAGAAAGAACACCATGAGTACCAAGTTGTATTCATTTTAGACAATTAAATGCTGCAAAAAGGTCCAAAGTGTGGTCTCCCGTCACGTGAGCCAAAGATGAAAATAGAGTTGGGCATGCCGTTCCAGGAATATGATGCACTCCCTTATATTCCCAGAGACAAGGATACTTTGCAAGGCCAAGTTCAAAGGCAATCTTCATGGCAGAAGGCATGGGTGATGAGAGATATTGGGCTAATTGGGTGGGGAGGTGCAGTCAAGTGTACCTCCTGGCACCTGGGGTATGAGCCTACATGTTGCTAGTGAGCCAAATGTTCCAGACTGGCAGGAGTGTGCCAACCAATTATAGAGCACCATATAACGAAGGGCCTTATAGGGCTTTATAGTTTGAGAGCCAATAGTATACCATGTATCTAACGATGATAAAGATGATTTGCACTAGAGGTGGACATAAGTTATCCACCTGACAGTAGATGTCCAATCACAACCCATACCCTTATAGAAAGTATATGTAGATGTTCCCCTTGAGTGCATCACAACCCCCTGTAGGATTCTCTTATTTGTCACCTAGTATGATGCCACATATGACACATTTTTACTATATAAGTGTAATTTTTTGTATGATGCACCGAGAGCTTGTGTGACTTCCGTTGATGTCCGTTGTAACTCCCTGTTTAAGACAATTGATATTAAATCAGAAAACCTTTGCCATCTTCCTGAGTTGGTTCCGTTATTTGGTATAAGAGTTACTCTGCTCCCATCCACTGCATGACACGCTACCCAAAAGGCCTTATGTTCACTAGCCCTTGCCCCAACCTGAATAAAGAGGGATTCTGGCCCCTGCCACAACCATTTTCTTCCCCTGCCAACAGAGGCCCTGCCCTTGATAGGTAAAATTCCCAGGACTCCAATGAGCACAGCACCTGAGCATGGTAGAGTGAGGTTTGATGCATGTCTTAGTCTGCCTACCAGCATACTATGAAATGCTAAATGGGTGACTGGTGCTCTCAAATTTCAAGTAGCTCATTGGCCCTCATTATAAGTGAGCCGGACCGCAAATAAAGGTGCCGGTAAAAGGTTACCGACACCTTTACCGGACAGGCTCACTTTGAGCCTGCTGGCAGGGGCACTATACAACCGGCAGGACTGACCTGCTGGGAGTTCAGGCCCCTACCGGAGGGCTTTTAACTGAAGCACTGACACCATTACTAACGGTGCCGGTGCTTCAGACTTCCCATTCCCATGGAGTCCTATTGGTCCTATGGTACTCCATGGGAATGGGAACTTACCGTACCACTGTCGCCTGTGATATCCCAGTAGCACCTGGATGTCAGATGGCAGTAATGGTACTACAGGGTTTCCAGCAACCTGCCAGTTACCGACCGGTTTTACCGGGAACCCTGTAATGAGGCCCATTAACTGAACCAAAGGTTCTTTCCTCCAGTGAGCCTTTCCAAGTAGGTTATGGTAATTGAGTGGAGTTTCCAAACTTCGCTTCATCTATCAGCTCGCAAAGGCATGTTTGTTGCACATGGGATGCAAAGTAAGAGAGAGAGAGAGAAAGAGAGGCAGGGAGAGAGAGAGAGAGAGAGAGAGTTGGATTGACAGTGGCAATGTGAGCTACTGAAATGGGACCTGTCTGCAAGTGTTGTGAGTGATGGGTTGCAGGTTGTTTTGCCTTCTTTTGCCTTGTAAGGGCTAATCCCCTTCCAGTGACTGAGTCCCCTCTACAATTTCCTACCACCTTATACTACACATACTACACATACATACCTCCCCACAAACAGCCGCCACAGTCTGAAACATTAGGACATTAAAACTATCCAAACCATGACTAAGCCGTCCTCTACAGCCATTTCACACTCTCCCACATCAGCGGCTAACCAGACTCAAAGCACTGTAGTGTATCATATCCTAGGCTCTTCCCTGCAAATAACATCCTCCCAAGTTTATCCACCAGACCAAGTAACAGCAGATTTGCACAGAGGAATCAGGTACTTCTGACTTGCCCCCCATCAACACTAAATGTATTGCATCTGCCTCTCCCACTGTCCTTCCTACACACTTTCCATGCAGAGCCAATGTGTGCAAGGCCACCAATAGTGGAAGAAGGGTGCTATGCAAGGCCATTTATTTACATTACTTTAATTTACTTCTAATCAGACTTCATTTATCACCCCAACCTCCAGAACCTTGCAGGCACCCCAGGGGAATGTCCATGACCACCCCAGCAGCAGCTGAGATAGGTGTAGGGGTAGGGAAAAGCTGCCACTGTGCAACAGTAATGAGGGCAGGCAACAACTCCTGCAGTAGGCGACTGTTCTCAAATTGCCAATAGAGGAGAGGTTTACCATTGTCACATATATTTGTATTGATACTCCAATGCTCACACTGTCCATTAACCCTTGGTGTGTATTAAAAGACATGTCCCTTGTATAATACAACAATACACAGCAGTTTTAAATAGATTCCCCACACTTAATAACCATGTTCAAAGTCATCTGATATTACCCAGTAATGAACCTCAATGAATGTGTCTTACACTCTCATACAAATATAAATCTTGTTTAACTATGAGGAATATGTAATAAACAAACATCATCAGTATTATCATCACTATACACAACACACTTAAAATGTAATAAACCATTAATGGAAGAGTTGACCATTGACATTTGCCTCTACCTCAAATCAAGACTAAGGGCCTCATTACGAGTTTGGCTGCCTCCAAACCGGGCTCCTTTACCGGTTCCCTGAATCGGGAATTACCGGGTATTTCCGACATAGGAGGACCCAGTAAATCCTCCTTGCAGGAACCATTCCCCATTCCCATTTGAGCCCCCATAGGGCTCAATGGGAATGGGGATGGAGGAAACAACGGGCACATTATAAGTGTCCCGTTGTTACCTCCCTATTCCCCTTGCGAGACCTGGAAAAGACCTGATCCGGGTACCACGAAGGGAACCTCGTAATACGCCCTCCCAGAATGAAGGGTGCCAGTCCCGTACCGGCCCCCTTCATTCTGGGAGCACAAGGGTCACAATGGGGCCCTAAGTCTGATCAACCTTCTCCAAGAAATCAAAATCACCTTAAAGACCAACTGCATGCCTCACCGGGTTGTGATAGGCAACCTGAAAAATAATGCTAGGCACTCTAGCACCTGCCTCACCAAATCATGATAGGTAATCTCATAGAGGCATCTGACTCAATCAATACCTCAATACCTTTCTCAATGTGATATTAAATGATGGGTAAACAATGCCTCTTCATACTCACTAACATTAGAATGTAGGGAGATGAAGAGGGCTGGAAGAAAAGACTGGATGCTGGTAAAATACCCACAATTCAAAACAAAATGGAAAAATGGAAAAAAAGAAATAATTGGAAAAAAATCCCAAAAGACACCTTTTTGCTGCCCTACTGGATTTTCATCAACAATGCATAATTGTAGGATTGAATGCTTCAAAAATAATTACATGTCCTTTGGACTTAATGGTGTTCAACATATTGAGAATAAGGTGCCTGCTCCTAGGCCCTTAGGCTGTGAGCTGAAGTCAGCTGAACTGCCTTGGAAGACAAACAAGAGATCATCCCTCAAGCAGCTCAAAATTCAGCTCAAAATGAAAGAAGTTCTGCTAAAAAATTTTTTTAAAATAGCCAGGGTCCAGCTTAAGAATTCAAATCTCCAGAAAAAGATTTAGGAGTGGGTTGATCCCTCCCATTTGGGAAACCTTTTCTGCTCTTCATCTCCGTCCAGCCATCTGCATCTGTCTCAGTCTTCCTACCAGCTCCATTGCCCCGAACACCAATGGCTGGCAGGGGCTGAGCTTACTCTGTTATGTACCCTCAGTGCGTCCCTATTCTTAAGCCTTACATGCCTACTGTCTGTCCTTCATAGGCTTCTAGGGATTTTACCAACAATTGCATTTTCACTGACAACACCATTCTCTTGCAAAGACTAGCAAAGGACATGGTCCTGTCCTTCAGAGGCCACTAGTGATTTTGCCAACAATTGTATTTTTAAATAAAAGCCTTATCCACATACACAGCTTGGACAGACAGGGCACTGTCCTTCAGAGGCCTTTAGGGATTTTGCCAACAATTTTATTTTTAGCCGAAACCACCTTTCTTTTGCACAGCATAGCTAGAGATATGGCTCTGTCCTTCAAAACAGAACTTCAGAAGGCCTGCATTTTGTAGTTCACAGTGTTCGCTGTTATGTTTTAGGCAAGTATATTGGCTTCCGTCCTGGAGAGGGCCTGCATAGCGGTTAATGGACATTGTTTACACAATCAGAAGGTGCTGTACCAGGCTCAAGGTCATTGGCTCGCAGCCCGAACTTTCAGAAAAAACTTGAAAGTACTTCATTGCAACATTGAAAACCAAATCTCACGGCTTGCATTTCACTAAATATAAAAGTGTTTACATTGTGCTGTGCATTATAGCTAGTAGGGCTGCATTTCACTTAATATTTAACTGTTTTCATCGCACAGTGCAGAAGGCCTGGTCTGCGACTCAGATCACAGGCCATGTTAAGCTTGGTTAGTGTGGGCAGACATAGAAAACAATTGTCAGTGTTATGCATAAAGAAAATGCAAGTTGCTTTTCCACAAAAAAAACAAATCATACAGGAAGTTAAGTTATTTATTTATTTATTCTTACATTTGTAAGGCACGCCTAACCCTTGGGCATCTGGGCGCAACAATCTTAAGGTCATGGTTACAGTGACAACAACTTAAGAGATTGGTTACAGGTTTGACTTAAGGAAGTGGTTACATGAAATGCAGATCATAAATAGGCATGATTAAAGAGTATGGTTACACGGTAGACCTAGTAGCCCTTAGGTGGCTAGGTAAACAGACTTAAGAAAATGGTTGCAGAATCAGTATGCTTGAGAGATTAGTTTTGGGTTTTGACAGGCTTAAGAATATGGTTACAGGTAATGCAGATCATAGAGAGGCATGCTTAACTATATAGTTGAAGGATAGCGTGGCAGAAGTTAGTTTGGGCTTAGTGTTGCCACATTGTGTCACTTTAAGCATATGGTTGCATGTCTTGTGGAGACTTACGTGGGGTTTAGGTCCTGGTGCAGGTAGGTGGGTACTGGTCATAATGGGTTACTTACAGGAGGGAGGGTGTAATTTGATGTCTTGAGTAAAGAACCAGGTTTTTCATTTTTTGTGAAAGGAGAGCATGGCTGGGTCCAGTTTTATCTCCAGTGGCAGGGTGTTCCAGTATTTGGCTGCCATTACAGGGAAACTTGAGCCACCTGCTCTTTGTCTTTTGTATCTGGGCATGGTTATTTGCCCGAGGTAGGCAGTGCGGGTGGGTCTGGAGGATTGGTTCCTAGTTATCATGCTGGATAGGTAGCGTGGGGCAGTATTGGAGAGGCATTTGTGTGTTAGCGTGAGTATTTTAAATTTAATCTGGTCCTTCACTGGTAGCCAGTGAATGTTTCTTCTGTTGGAGGAGATATGTTCTGATTTGGGAAAGTTTAATGCTGCTCTTATGGTATTATTATGCACTGTTTGGAGTTTCTGGATGTTTTTGGATGAGGAGCCTGCAAAGATGGCATTGCAGTAGTCAACTCTGGAAAGGATAAGTGCTCTTGCCAGGGTGATTTGGTTTCTACTGTGAGGTATGGTCTACAGGCCATGATAAGTTTGGCTGTGTAGGCAGATGCTGATGTGATAGCATTGATTTGCTGTGTGAGAGTGAGTGAGGAATGGAGATAGACTCCTAGGGCCTCATTATAACCCTGGCGCACCCGGTTTGAAGGGGGCCGGTACAGGACTGGCCCCCTTCAATCCGGGAGCGCTGATTACGAGCTTCCCATCACGGGACCCGGATTGCACGCCTTGTAAAACTAGGCGTGCTTTCCAGGTCCCGCGAGGGGAAGAGTGAGGCAATAACGGGCAAATTCTACTCTAACGGTAAATTACCTCCCTCCCCATTCCCATTGAGCCCTATGGGGGCTCAAGTGGGAATGGGGATGGGTTCCTGCATGGAAGACTTACCGGGTCCTCCTATCTCGGAGTAACCCGGTAAGTCCCCATTGCAGGAACCCGGTAATGGAGCCCGGGATGGAGGCAGCCATGGAGCTGCCAGCTCCATGGCTACCTCCATTCTCTTAATGAGGCCCCTAGGGTCTTGACTTCTTTGGCAGTGGGGATAATGTTTTCATCTATGTTAAAGGATTAGTACAGTGGTGAGATTTTTTTGAGTTTCGCTTGGCTGCCCAGAATGAGGATCTCTGTTTTGTCATCATTAAGGCATAGCTCATTCTGGGCCATCCATGCTTGGATTGTGTGGTAGATTACATTTAGGGCATTTGTTTCTGTGACTTAGTCTCCTGTGATTAAAATAAGTATTTGGGTATTGTCCGGATAGTTTGTGTATGTGATACACATTGTCGAAGAGAGGCTTTGTAAAAGCGTTGTACATGGTGGGCGAAACACATGGTGCCTCATTACGACCCAGGCGTTAAGTTACCACCTGGGTCGTACCTTTACCGCCATGGCGTAAACTATGTTTACGCCATGGTGGTTGGCGGATTTACCGCCCCATTCCAAGGTGAGTGGGGCGGTAAATCCCCATTTCCCATTTACCCTTCCCCATTCCCATTTTTGCCCCATAGGGCATAATGGGAGTGGGGAAGGAGATAATTACGCCACCGTAAATTACGGTGGCATAATTATCTCCAAGGTCCCTTAGCGCCATGGATTTTAACGCCTGCAAAAAGCAGGCGTTAAACTCACCATGGCGCTAAGGGACCTTGTAATCAGGCGTTAAGGGTCGGCGCCGTTTACGGCGCCGTAAACCCCTTAACGCCTGACTCATAATGAGGCCCATGATCTTTTGGGGACTCCACAAGTCACTGGTGCGGGGCTAGCATTTGGAAATCGATTGGTGTTGATCAGTTTAATAAAATGTTTTCAGTTTGTAACTGAGTGCATGTTTTAGAGAGGCTAGCATTACAAGAGGAAAAGCATAGCTTGTCATATAAAAAAGGATCTTGCAGTGATATAACCTTTTACACTAGACTGACATAACTGGGGCCACATCAGCCCCTGTTGTGTGGGGCCCCCACTACTCCAGGTCTGGGGGCGGCCTGGCTCGGGGCCTTCTGCAGCTGATGTGATGCTCTACTGGCTCCGGCTCTCTCAATGGTACATCAGACAGGAAGAAGGGTTCCTGCTTCAGGTCTGCCTGTCTCATGTGAGCCGGAACTGGAGAGCGCAATGAGCATCACTTGCATGGAATAGGTACGGAAACCTTATTTTTTTTTGCAATGTGCATGTATGACTGTATGAGTGCATATCTGTTATAATTGTTTTTGTAAGTATGTCGTGGATGTATGTATGTAAGTATATATGCTTATGCCTGCATTCATGTGATTGGTGCAGGTATGTTTGGGTGGTGAGAGCACCTGTGGTGTGAATAAGAATGCAATGTGTCTGCATGAACGTTCTGGTTGCTTGTGAAAAGAATGCAGTGTGATTGAATGTGAGAGGTGTATGAGTGAGTGACTGGTGGTCAAAATGGGTATGGATATGATTGTGTGTGTGGATGTTCTGGGTCGGTACCCATGTGTAGAATGTAGTGTGAGTGAATGTGAAAGGTGCATGGATGAGTGATTATGAATGGGTATCAATGTGTCTGTGAAAGTTCTGGTTGGGTGGGTGGAGGTGGATGGGTGGATGCTCACACATGACTGTGTGTAGAATGTATGTGAGTAATTATCAGAGACTGTGCATGGGTGCGTGACAGCTGAATGTTGTAGGTGTGTGCATATGTGGAGAATGCAGTGTGAGTGGATGTGAGAGGCAGTACAGCGCTAAATTAATGGGTATGAATGTGATTGGGCCTCATTCCGAGTATGGCGGTAAGGGATAGCGGCCACCGGTAACGAGACCGGTGGCGGTGATCCCTTACCGCCATACTTCGAGTTCCCTTTACGCCCTCACCTTTAACGCCTGCTTTGAGCAGGTGTTAAAGTCGAGGGCCCAAAGGGGCCTCCAAGCCAATAACGGTGACCGTAATGAACGGTCACCGTTATTTGAACTTCCCCATTCCCATTGAGCCCTATGGGGGCTCATTTGGGAATGGGGAAGAGCCTTGGTGAATGGGGAATTACCGCCCCGCCAACCTTGGAATGGGGCGGTAATTCCGCCATCCACCAAGGCGCTGCCGGTCCGGGTACGGCGTCAACCAAGGCGTTAATAGCGCCATTGGTTAGCGCCGTATTCGGAATGAGGCCCATTGAGTGTGAATGTTCTGGGTGGGTGTTTGTGTAGAATGCAGTGTGAGGGAATGTGGAAAGTGTATGGGTGAATGAATGAGAATGAATGTGAATGTAAATGTTCTGGGTGGGTGGCTGCCATGCGTAGAATGCAGTGTGATTGACTATGTGAGAAGGTGTATGGGTGAGTGACTGATGAATGGATGGGTATGAATGTGACTGCGAATGTTCTGGGTGCCTTATGTGTGGAGAATGCAGTGTGAATGAATGTGAGAGAACGGGTATGGGTAAGTGACTGATGGGTGAATGGGTATGAATGTAATTGTTGGTGCATGTTTGGAGAGTGCAATGTGAATGTTCTGGGTGCATCTGAGTGAATGTGAGAGAAAGTGTGTAGGTGAGTAACTGGTGGGTGAGTGGTAATGAATGCAATTATGTGTGCATGTGAGTCTCTGGGAGGACCAGGCAACTCAGGAGCAATGTCGACATTTCCTTAAGTTATATGGCATGTTTTACTGGCATTTATGGGTGAAGCCAACTTGAGGTATTATTTTATGGCTAGGCTGTCATTTGGTGCAGACAGTCTAGAGATTTCATACTGTACCTGGTATCGTTGATAAAGCTAGCAAGCATGTTATGTATTATTAAATGGGTATATTGGCATTTTGGTGCAGTCAGCAGAGCTATTTCTTTCTGTGGCATTACATTTGTTTACTTAGCATCCATGATAATGCAAGCAAAAGTGGAATTATTTGTCTAGACTCGCCTACATTGGACCCAGTTTGGACATGTTTTCTTAATGTGGTATAGCAGTTCTAATGGTAATGCCAACAGGAGTATTTTCTTACATGGGGGTACTGGCATATATTGTCTGGGCCAGCTTGGACATGTTTTCTTATAGTATAATTACTGACATTACATGCAAAGCAAACATGAGAATGTTCTTAAATGGGAATACTGCCATATATTGGTGGAGCCAGCATGAAAATGTATGGGCACAGCAAGAGTGAAAATGTTTTTAATACTTGCATATATTGTGGGGAAAGGCATTAAAATGCACTGGGAAACGTTCCTGTGCAGTGTTGGTGACTTGCATCTATTGGATGTGTTCATGAGTTACCCAACAAAACCAATCGCAAACTGGCTGGCATTTTACCCAATTTTCCACAAAAAGTGTGTTCTATAATGTACCATTGAACCCATTAATCATCAATCTCTTACTGTGGCATTACATTTCTTTACTCAGCATCTGTGATAAAGGAAACATGCATGATAAGTGTACTTGCATGTCTAGACTGGCCTATATTGGACACACGTTTTGACACGTTTTCTCATTGTTGTATGGCATTTTTAATGGCAGTGCCAGCAGGCATATGTTTTTACTTAGAGAAACTGGCAAATGTTTGCAGAGCCAGTTTGGACATGTTTTCTTATAGTATCATTACTGGCATTACACAAAAAGTAAACATGAGTATGTTCTTATATGGGAATACTGGCATATATTGTTTCAGCCAGCATCGAAATGTATGAACACAGTGAACATGCAAATATAGTTTATACTGTCATATAGTGTGGGGAAAGGCATGAAAAGGCATTGGGAAATGTTCCTGTGCACTGTCGGTGACTTGCATCTACTGGATTGTTTCACGAGTTACGCAACAAATACATTTGCACACTGGCTTTTTACCCAATTTTTCACAGAAAGTGTTCTGTATAATGCACCATTTTAGCCAATGTTAACCCATTATTACACTTGGTTGCTCTTACTTGTGGCAAATATGTACACCCCTCCAATAGAAAAACTCACCAGCCGCCACTGGTGGCTAGTACGTTTGGGTGCCAGAGGCTAGGCACCACCCCCTCCCTTGTTTCTTCACTAGGTGAAAGATTTAAGCTTTGATTAAGAAAACATACATCTTTCATCTGACGCAGTGTGCACGTGCACCTGCAGCAGCATAGGAATTGCATACGCATGGCGGTCCAGGCCGGCCTGGTGTGTGGCGCATCCCCTGCTTTATTGAGGAGCTTCAGAGTAAGGGAGACCCCCTCGGCATGGCTCACAGGAGGGTGTGGGGGGGGCAGGTTTTGTGTTTCGCCACTGTACACACATGCATGTAGCCTGCTGGAACAAACGATAGTTACTATTTTTGTCACCTTTTGGTGTAAATGGCAGCTTCTCCCACTGCTAATGACTTGCTTAGCCTGCCTGGTGCGGGACAATGGAAATCACTGCCCAGAGCCAAGGTGCAGTATTGGCCGCCGATCGGAGTGCCGAACGGGCTGTGCAATGCATGGCTCTGAGGATGTCTTCACTGGAGGGAGCCGAAGCAAACACCTCTGATGTTTACGAAGTTGACGCCACTGCTGCCAACACTTCTGCTCTGAAACATGTTGGATTGGACACACGGTTGTTGTTGATAACTACAGTGGTCTGTCTAAAAGAGTGCAGTCGTGACGGGTGCATTTGATCGTGCTCTCGAGTAAGCAATCTGACACGCAGGCATGTTTCACTCTTTAGGGACATTCCACTCAAGGCCCATCAGATAGTTTCATATTAAAAAGGCTTGTCAGAGATAAGTTCCAGCTGAGAGAAAAGCATAGCACGCAGGCATTAATCTGTGAATCTTGCTTTGATGAGGAGCTGCGTCTACAGCTCTTCCTCCAGGGAACCTGCAGTGGCGCAGCTATTGCCTGGCTGACTCGGGGTGACTGGGGGTGACTGGGGCGACTGGGGCTGCGAGCAATCTCCCCATGTCCTTTGTTTGTTGAGCAGTTGGTGATTTTCTTAGAAAAACAAATTCTTTGTCTGCAATATAAATGCATTGTTTGTGATCTTCCAAGTATTTGCAGCTTTTCTTAAAGGCCTGTTGTAAGTGTGTTTGCTCGAAGAGGCTTCAATAGCTCAATATTAGTTCACTTTGGCAAACACAAAGGGGCCGATTCATGGAACAAACGTGCGCCGAAAATCTACGCGCAAGCAGGCGCAAGGAGGCGCAAGCAGGCGCAAGAGGCGCACGCGATACATGGAAGTCCCTGCGCGTGTCTTCCTCGGGATGTGCGCCAAACCCGTGCATGGCGCACACGTCACTGCAACATCCCGAAAGACGTGCGCACAGTGAAAGCGCACAACCTCTGCGCATACACTAGAAAGTGGGCGGAACACAGGGCGTAACGCGCGGAATGGGGAACAACTTGCGAAAACAAGGGCGTAACTGGGGATGTACTGCAGGGAAGCAGAGGGAACGCCCACACGCACCCGAACCACACGTATTCATGTAACCGAATAGGGCAAAGCCACGCACAGTGAAAGACACGCACAAGCCGATACACGTCCGCCACACGAAGGCAGGCGGTAGCGTCCCTGCGCATTACAAAAGTGGCAACATACAGCAATTGTGCGAGCGGGGCACGTGTATTTTGGGGTTGCGCGGGAAGTTACACACGCGATCGGGCCTGGGGGAGCGGGCTACGTGTATTTCAGGGGTTCGCGTGAACTTTCTCACGCGATCGGGCCTGGGGGAGCGGGCTACGTGTATTTCAGGGGTGCGCGTGAACTTCTTCACGCGATCGGGCCTGGGGGAGCGGGCTACGTGTATTTCAGGGGTTCGCGTGAACTTTCTCACGCGATCGGGCCTGGGGGTGCGGGCTACGTGTATTTCAGGGGTTTGCGTGAACTTTCTCACGCGATCGGGCCTGGGGGAGCGGGCTACGTGTATTTCAGGGGTTCGCGTGAACTTTCTCACGCGATCGGGCCTGGGGGAGCGGGCTACGTGTATTTCAGGGGTTCGCGTGAACTTTCTCACGCGATCGGGCCTGGGGGAGCGGGCTACGCGTATTTCAGGGGTGCGCGGGAAGTGACACACGCGAATGGTGGAAATCCACGTGTGTTCTGTCATCACGTGCAATGAGGGTAACACCTGCGTGCGTCACATACGCGCATAGGCCCTTTCCTCGTATTACACGCGGACGTGCAGTTTCCACTACGCGCATGGCCCTTTCCTCGTATTACACGCTGACGTGCATGTGTGTTGGGGATTGTGAGGACCTGGTGGAGGCTGGCCATGGTGACTGGGGGGGGTGGGGGTGGTGGGAGACATGGGTGGGGGCCTGGTGGAGGCTGCCCCTGGTGACTGGGGGGGTGGGGGTGGTGGGAGACATGGGTGGGGGCCTGGTGGTGGGTGCCCCTGCACTGCTGGGGGGTGGGGGTGGTGGGGGACATGAGTTGGACATGGGTGGGGGCCTGGTGGCAGGTGCCCCACAGTGCTGGGGGGTGGGGGGGGTGGGGGACATGAGTTGGACATGGGTGGGGGCCTGCTGGCAGGTGCCCCACAGTGCTGGGGGGTGGGGGTGGTGGGGGACATGAGTTGGACATGGGTGGGGGCCTGGTGGCAGGTGCCCCACAGTGCTGGGGGGTGGGGGGGTGGGGGACATGAGTTGGACATGGGTGGGGGCCTGCTGGCAGGTGCCCCACAGTGCTGGGGGGTGGGGGGGTGGGGGACATGAGTTGGACATGGGTGGGGGCCTGCTGGCAGGTGCCCCACAGTGCTGGGGGGTGGGGGTGGTGGGGGACATGAGTTGGTGTTCATTAGTTCAAGGAGACATGTGCCTTTGCTGGGGGGCATGCCCATGTTGGGTGGGCTGCCTGCGGGACATGACCAGGGATGCAGGGTAGTCCCCTGTGCTGTGGGCTGCCTGCAGGGGCCGTGGAGGGTGTACAGGGAACACCTGGGAGGACCCACACTGTCAAATCACATGTAGGACTCCCCGGCACCCCTGAAATACACGTACCCTGCTGAAATCGCGTGTAAAACTTCCCGCGCACCCCTGAAATACACGCGCCCAGGCTATTCGCGTGTGGAACTTCCCGCGCACCCCTGAAATACACGCGCCCAGGCTATTCGCGTGTGGAACTTCCCGCGCACCCCTGAAATACACGCGCCCAGGCTATTCGCGTGTGGAACTTCCCGCGCACCCCTGAAATACACGTACCCTGCTGAAATCGCGTGTGAAACTTCCCGCGAACCCCTGTAATACACGTAGCCCGCTTGCCGTGCTGGTACAGGGTTAGCGCAGCCCTTTGCGCTGGATTGGGGATTTTGATGGCTTTTCCCTGCGCGGAAGGCGTTCTTGGGGGCGTAACTGGCGCTGCTGCAAGGTCGCTGCGCCACTGTGCGCCACGGCTGGTTTTGGTGGCTGGAATCCATGAATACGCTGTGCGCGGAAATGTGTTTCGGCGCACGCGGCTGGCGCAGACTACCGCACGCGCACACTGTGCACCAGCCGCGTGCGCCACTTGTGCGCCGAATTCTATGAATTGGCCCCTAAGTAGCACCAAGGGAAAATAGCTGCGGGAAGGCAGCAATGTAAAAAACTTGCAAACAAGATTTTTAAATAAAATTGCAAAATAACCCTTGTATTGCCGCTAACCAATAGGCACGCAACCATTGACAAGCAATAACGCAAGAACGTTGCTGCTCAGGAAAGGAAGAGCCTGACAGAAAAGACATGACGCCAGGGACGTCATTTAGGGGTCGCAAGGGGTCGCACCTGCGACCCCCGAGGTCTCCCTTGCTACCCCTAAAATAAAATAATAATGAAAAAAAAATCTACATTAGCTCCTGGGCTGTGCCAGCAGCATGTGGTGCTTTGTTATTGAAGTGGCTGGTTTTCTGATAGCTATAGCCATTAAGATAGTTCAGTGGCTTGAGTGCTCGCTGCTGCAATGTGTGTGTGATCTGCAGGTTGCAGGTTCGACTCCCAGCAAGGTCAACTCGTTTGTCAACCTCAGCAGGATGAAAGGCTGAGTACCAACACAGGTTGGATGATATCGTATGTATATTTGTTCTATATGAAGCGCTTAAGCGCAAGTGCTATACAATAACACATCATTATCGTTTGGCCTTGAACATCTGCTTACATTCACATTAATTTGGTAATATGGGCCTAGACGCACTGATATTAATTATGCATATGGTCCATTCTTGCATAAATGTACATCACTTCACAGTGATATCATAACCATATTTTTCGTAGTGTACAAGAAACAACGCTATGTGATGTCACTTCCTGTTTGGTCAAGGGATGAAAGGTCGTGTTCCATTGCTTCCTGTGATGTCACTTTTGGGTGGGGTCAAATGACATCAGTTCCTGGGATGTCATCAGAGATCAAGGGTCATGTGATGTCACTTCCGCTACCCCAGGCACTTTGATGAAGTGACGTCCCTGCATGACGCATGTCTGCCTCCATTGATGTACTGATGAAAAGCCGTGTGACCATGTAGCTCCTGATTCTTACTGCCTTACTTATAACCACTGGTGATGAAGTGAGGTGAGACACGATTTGGTGATGTTTTGAAGGTGTGACCGAAGGCCTCCTTCGAGGTGTAGTCTCCTGTGTTTTTTTTTAATGGTAGGAAAAATGTGAAGGTGTTCTGCAGTAAAATGTTCATTGTCAAACCTTCCGTCAATGTTCGCTAACAAAAAAGTAGTGTCATTGTTTGTACATGGGCTGCCTTGCGGCCCATGTTTGGAGTTACTCAATCTAGGCATCCATACAGTGGATGCATGTAAACCTCTGCTGTGCACAGCCCAAAAACTCAATCGCAGGTGGAGGGTAAAACAGTAGCCTCACTGAAACAAAAATTGCATGAAGTCTGAAATATGTTCCTTGGAAACTATGTGATAAACATAGAAGTGTCCACGCTACAAACAACTCAATATGTTGCATATATTACAATTATTTATGAAAAATTGTATCGTGCAAAAAGTGTCACAGAAAGTATCTCAAATGTGGGTTAAATATTATATATATGCAAAAAAAGGAGTTTAAAAAAATCAGGCATGCAGACGAAGAACAAAATACATATTGAGACAACTGCTGAATCAAAACAATACTAATGTAGAGAAATATATATGATATAATACAATGGCACAAATGACAAAAAAGCCAACATTTAGACCAAAACCAAAATTATGAAAGTCATACATTGATTATTTACAATCCAAGTTGTGTGGTACTACAAGGTATAATTGATAATACCCTGCAGAATGAGGCACAATAAATTGGTAATCATGCTTGGAACTATGTAGCTGCTCCTTGTCAATCTTCCTTTAAGAGCCCATTGGCCTCAGGAAGATGATTTGATGTTAAACAGGTGTCTAGTCACAGCTCTGACCCTATCTGTACCAAAGCATAGTGGTATGGGAAAGTATAACCTATGGGAAAAAACCTAGTGAGGTTTTACTACAAATATTGGCTCCTCGTGTTAAATCTTCATTGTTATTTCCATTTTCTTTCATACCTGGCAGCAATGTGCTAGCACCCTACAAGGTGGCTGAAGTGTGCTCTTAATTATAAATCAAATCATCCCCAAGGGGATATGTCGTAGTGTGAACAGAAATAATCTTATGCCCCTATTTTTGTTATACTGATAAATATGTCACAACATACATGTTACAGTCAGTGCTGCATTCTATGAGGCTGGCAAAGGAAATCTTCTCTCACAACTGACACCAGCCCCCTTGTGCCGAACCCAGGAAGTCCTTGTCCAACCTAGTGACATATTCACACTTCATCCATGTCTGAGGGGGGACTTCCAAAGGTTTGTCTGAACCCATAACAGACTGTTAGAGGCTGTACAGCCGAGGGTGATTAAGGCAGGGGATGAGTCAATGAAGCAAGAGTCCTTTGTTCATAGTGAGGCAGGAACTGGATGGGTCAAAGGCAGTCTGGCAGCTCAGGGACAACGATAATCACTTCCACCATCCTGGATCTTCCAGCTTGCCCAGAATCTTCCACCCTGCAACTCAACCAGATGCAAGGCATCATAGAAATTGCTGCAAAAGAGAGAGGGCATCTCGCAAGGGATATACACATTGGACCCTAGAAGGGGGCTTAAAAACAATCAATCCTCTTCTAAGGTTTATGCAAACATGGGATGGAAAAGTTCAACTCTGTTGTTTAATTGCTGGATTTTAAGGACTCTAAGCCCCCTTCCATAGGAGAGAAGACTGTAAAATCTAGCAAGCAGAATGATCCATCTGCCAGTTATCTGGAAAAAATAGAGGCCTACTGCCGGGAAAACCAATCCTTTTGCCTGCTGCAGGGGACCAGAGATCCAAGACACCCGGATACCCACAAGGAGGCAGTGCACCCATGGGTGCCTCAGAATGACTTAGCCTTACAGAGAATAGCAGAGAAGAGCTCCAGTTCTATCGATCCCTATGAAAAAAACAGACAATAAGGGCCACTTCATGAGCTGCTTTCGAACCCCCATTTGAACCCAGAGGAGCCCAGCTTCTGCCTTAGGGGGGCCCAGTCTACACAACAATCCATTAATCCTCAAAGATGTGCCTGCATGACAAAATAAGTGCCCATGAAGCAGCCACAAGGCTGTTTCGTCAGCAGGGACCATGGAACCTGCCTAATTAAAGCCCCCCCTAGCTTGTGTCTTCAGGGTCCTCCACTTATCCATACCATGGAAGGGGTTGTTCATGGCCTTTCGGAACTGAAGGGGCTTTCAGTGCTGTTCTTTCGGCATGCATGAGCTTCCTTTGTTGGCTTGCGGCTTGACATATTCCCTCCCCAGTCCTCAGTGCTGTGAGGTGGACTTGCTGTGGAATGAAGGACTATGGAACACAAACATTGTTTACTTTCCATTTGCGGTAAGAAATAAAAGGTTTACTTTATTCATTGTAACCATCCCGTTCCCTTGCCATTCTCCATTCACACATCCTACTCTTGGATTAGGTCACCTTCTGAGGTAGCTAGACAGCACCAGAATCATTATTCTGGAATTTACTTACAGTACCATATGGCGGCTCAGTAGGTATGTTAAGCCTACTTATCTACCATTGATTGCAAGATCATGCTCTGGAGACCCTCATGCACCCACCACCAGTAAGTCTCTATCTTACAATACTCCAAACCGCCCTGGAATCCCAGTGTGTATATTGGCACCAAACATGAGGGTCTGTGTCGCCCCTCTCTAGATGATAGTCCATATAAAATGGACAACTATGCGTCCATACTAAAAAAAGAAGCACTGCCTCCCTCCCTGCCTATGGCTTCAAACCCCTTTCCCAATTTCCCTCCCTCTTACTTCACCCTTGCTCATGCTATTCTTCCCAGCAGACCACAGTCTGGTGACCCAGGGCAGGGGCACAATACGCCTCTGACAAGCATTTGGCACTTTGAAAGTACTACAGTGGTGATTCGGTACAGTACAAAAGAATAGTAAGATAACATAAAAATGGACAGACACCTGAGCCGTCAAGCTCTGCTTTGCACCATTAAAATAGCTGATTAAGCCAGTTGGGTCAACTGCTTCATGAACATCACTGTTGAGCCAACTCAGCGATCTCAAGACAACCTAATTAAATTCTGCTTTGCACCATTGAGTTACCTAAATTGAATCAGTTGAGCCTCTCATCTTAAAGACACATCTGTTGGGACAAAGCACCAATTTGTCCATCAAACCGCCTGATCAAAAACACCATTGCAGTAACAGATTACCATTGAGCAGAGGACATGGAACCTCAGCTCTAACCAGTTCAGTGCGAACAACAGAATAACCTACACAATGATCACAAGCAACCGAAGACTAAGGAGCTGAAGCTGTGACCAGTGTGCCAATGCCAGTAATATAGAGTACCCTGATAAACAGGCCTTACCATGTATCCTAGAGATTGGCCGTTATTTGTTCCCTTGACCTAAAGAAAGGTTCTTCCATTAAACAAATCATTTCCTATTTTTGGCCTCACCTGGAATTCCCTCCTATACAATTAGCCCATGGAAGATATTCTGCATCTCTAAACTGGGATATTTCCATGCAGGTGTGTCTTGCTAGTGTTTGATTGTGTACAAAGGAAGAAGCTGGTTCTTCCCCTTACTTGCACATGTTGATCCTCTCCTATGCCAATGTGAAGCTCTACCACCCCCTTCAGCTATCTCATGTGGTTTTGGTGTTTCCAGAGTCGGGGTTGCCTCCAGCACGGTTAGCAGTATAGCAGTGGGCCATGACTCACCTTCTCAAGATCTTTGTTCGTGCCCAAGTTTCCTGCCCCAACTGCAATACTTCAGCACTGTGAGATTACTCAACCTACCACCCATGGCCATGTCAAGCCAACTTGCCTGGATGCTGGCAATGCCGATCTTCCTCCTGAACTCCCGATTGACATGGTAGTGGATGCATCACCACATGGCTCTCAGTGGTTCCTTTGGCTAAAATGTCTAGAACACCTTTCCAAAGCCACCAATAGACAATGCATTTGGTAGGGGTCTGATATCCATGGCCTGTTCATATTGCTGCCCAACACTGGTAGTGATGATGAATATGTAATACCCTCCGCAGCCTTCATCCTCATCTTTCACTTTTACCCAAAATGGATCCTAACTTTGAGATGTTTAATTTGCAACATGCCCATCAACGGCAGGTACATCCCTGTTTTCTTTCCACACTGTGGTCTGACAACTCATCACCTCACGCAACCTTATGAATGAGCCTATGAACCCAGTTGCCACAATCAGGATCCAGGGGTTCCAGAGTTGTGACTGAGCAACATTGTCAAGGAAGCTCTTCTTTTACTCAGGAAGATACTTGACATGACCAGTAGTTCTGACTTGGCAAACTCTCTTGCACAAGGCATAGAAAAAAACATGGATATGCCCAACAGTAGGAAGGCACTTACCATATATGCTACTAGTAGTGCACACACAAGGTTAAGTCACTCCAACCATCTTGATTGGAAGAGAACTGTGAACTACAGACAGTGGGCCAGCTGCCACTTTGGTAATGAAGTACATGAATGCAAGGGATGCCCAGCCAGAGGTCACATATGCTGCGGCTGCAAGACTCTGACCCATTATGCGAATATCTGCTAGGTGAAGTCAAACATGCATAACAATTCTCACTGAAAAACGATCGTGAGACAACCTGAACCTGCATATTCTATCTAATGACTGCAGCAGCTGAAGTCTTATTTGAATATGAAATCCACCAGGACTCCCAGCAAGGGAAATAAAATCTGCCCACGTGCAAGGTCCACATCAATGGACCCAGAGAGTCGGGGATCACTGTCACCCGGGGGTCGATAAATAAGTCCCTCATGAGTCCCAGGCCACCAAAGATATGGTACCAAGTGAATCAACAATAGTGTATTTTGAAATGCATAAAGAAACTGAAATGCTGGTAGATCCCAGTCCCTCAGGGTTGTCCTATCCCAAACTGCCAAGAATGTGCACAGTCATACAGTGAACATGCTAGTCAGATGTTGACTGCCACTCAACAGTGCTACTATCGGATTGAGGGAGAAGCTAAATTCTTCCTGTAGGGGTAAACAATGTTCAACATTAAACCTTTGGCCATATGTTCAAGCGCATAACTGCCCACAAACTTTTTCTACTGATACTACCAGGGCCTGACCAATGACCATAGACAGTAAAAAGTGGATATTCCAGTTACAGGGTGTGGTAAGATCAGCAATGATGCATGCATCATTGATTGTTGTAGTTTAACAATATGTTTACAAAAATATCATTCTGGTAAATAAGGGTTGGTTGAATGCATATTGGTTCTATGGGAAGACGTGTAACCAAATGGGGGTTTACACTAAAGTACAAAGTGCACAGAGCACCCGTTAAGCAGAGTGGGTTTCCTTCTAGGTTTCCAGTCACCTTTGGTGGTCCTGTCTTAAAGTATACCATTTCTTATAAGTCCTTGTCTCTCCTTGAGATACCTGAATCAACTAATTAAAATCATAAAATGGATGGTCAACAAGATGTTCGAATATATAAACTTAACAAGTATTGCATTCCTTTTTGCTACCTTACGTTAATGACACACAAGGTTCCAAAGATTGGCCCAAAGCAAATGTTCTTGAACCTATTTTTGAAAGTCTGGTTTTTATTCTAATGCAACAAAACAGAAGTATTCTAGTGGGAAAGTTCGTGTAGCAATTACTCACAGCCTGGTTTCTCCGTCAGGCCTGTCTGCTTACACTTGCTTCTCCAAGCATTTTCCAATAATTGAACCGGTTTAATTCTCTCGCTTTCGGATTTCCTTCGGCCTTACCACAATCACTTCTGGGATTCTTGCAACTCTTGATTTCTCATGGTTTTCTGTAGAACTCTCATTCTCCTAGCAGTTTTATTCGAACATCAGGCCCCTCTCGGATATTAACATACTCTCAGGACTCACAACCGCTTCCTGCGACTAAGCCATTATACCTCAGGTAAGTGTTACTGTTTTCCTTTGTCTTTCCTCGTCTGTTTTTGTTGTATTGTAAATTACGTTGTCTTGTATTGCTGTACATTCCACTTTTGATGTTTGCTCTTTTGCTTTCTTCCCTTGCAGGTGATGTTGCTGGCCCGGCAGAAGCTGCGGCGCTCGAGGCGGCAGCCGGAGAGAACGAGGAACGAAGCTGCAGCAGTACAGTAGCTGGTAAACTGTTAACTAGGGGGCGTGCAGGGTTCAAATTCGGCTCGGCCTTAGGACAGATGTTCTATCTTTGTCTTTTTTCTTCTTCACAGGGTCCAAGTTCATGGATTCGGAGCACGGTGCTGCGGCGTCGGGATCAAGATCACTGGATGTCAGGAGATGAGTCTGCAGACGAAGCGATAAGCACCGGTTTCCTGGAGGTGAGTATGCAGGAGAACGCCTGGTTTCAAAGGTATGTAAACTGGTCCAAGCGGTGGTGAGCATCACGTTGCGAGCCATACCTGATGAGTCAGCACATGAGGATGTTCTCTGGAATAAAGGCTTTCAGCTCCTGGAACGTTCTTGTAAAGTAAAAGCTCTCCTGCACTGAAATAAAGTGTTCCTGCTCACATCTCAATATGAGCCTGGCGCCAAAGGCGCCAGGACTGAGTCCAGCCAGGGACCCTGTGTTTATGGGTCCCAAAGGGACATAAGTGAGTCAAGTGACCCATTGCCCCATCACTAGATGGTGTGGTTTTTGTGTTCTGGGGCCTGTGGCCATGACAGATGATGACACCCCCGGGGCAGTCGTGCACGTGCCCTGCTCGAAGGTGCCTGCACAACCTCCGTTGCCAGTGGTCCTGTTGCTGGGGTGCCCACCTCTGCTGAACCTCCGACTCTCGTCTGTGGCAGGGATGTGATCTCCACCAGACTGGCCGCGGTGGCTGGGACAGGTCCACAGGGGGCCCTGGTGGCATCTGGGATGGAAGACGGCAGGGAGGATGACTGGGGGATAGTGGAGGAAGAGGAGGAGGGTGCCACAGCAGGGCCCAGCACATGTATCAAACCCACGAAAATGAGCCGTGCTAGCCAGTTCAGGATGGCACAGACTTCTTCGTGATGACGTGTTTGGTCCCGCCAGGAACCACGCACGTCATCACGAATGACGGCTGTGTTCATCACGACACCAACTAGCACGGACTCAACCTGTATTGCGTGGTCCACAGGTAGAGGAAGGTCAGTTGATGTTGACTCATCCTCTACCTGCGGAACGGCCTGGACTGGGGCATGCCTGCTGGTGCCCACTGATGCAGTCACAGGATCAGGGACAGGATTAGGCACAGGCCCCTCCGTGGTGACCTGCGCTGCCTCCTGCCCCTGCCCCTGGACTGTACCAATTGCACCTGCGGCATCACCCCCTCCAGGCCCCATGTGCGGGTCTGATGCAGCCTCCTCCTTCACCTTGCCCCCCACTGACCTGGATGCCTCTGCACCATCTTCTGCATCGGATTGCCCCTGTGGGGGCTCACCTGTCCCTTCCACTGCCGAGGAGCCCACGTCAAACCTCACCTTCTTGGGCATCCCCTCAGCAGCTGCGGCCGTAGTCACGTACGTTTCCCCAGTCCCCTTGCACCCGGAAGATGTCGTATCCTGGGAGGGTGACTGGGCCTTGCGTATCTGCCTGGTAGAGGCATCCCCGCCGCTTTGCTCCACAGCGCCGTCTCCACCCTCTTCTTCCATCGGCGCTGTATATAGGGAGACATCGAACACTAGCATCAATGCACCAAACAAATGTCTGCCAGACACAAAGCAAATGCACATGAGTGGCACTGTCAAACATCATAACCATCATCCCCCTCCACAACACACGGGTCAGTGCAAGCGACACACATGCACAAACAAGCATGGCACATGCAACAGACATTTGCATCCATGTCCAAGGCACTGCAGGAACATCAGAATTGGAGCTGGACCTCACATGCATCATGGGACATGCACATCACATGCACACATACACCACCAGACAGTCATACATCTGGCCATGTCTACCTCCCATCACAGTGCACTCATGGACAACTGTGCCGCATCAGTCAATCACACATCGTGATGCTCATGTGTCATGCATGCATGGCGTTTTCCAGTCACGCACTCACTACTCAGACACACGCACATATACACCATGCATGTCCATGAAGGTGACATAAGCATCCATGCCTCACACCCCAAACATGGCCAAGTCTAGACACAGGCATGCAAACATGTGTGCATCGTCAAATTCTGGCGCACATCATGCATCGCAACACACACACCATTGATGTGGAACACGCTTGACTGGACACACATGCAGCACTGTCATGGCCCTGCACACAGACATCCATACATGAGGTATGCCAGACATAAGGCCAAGGTGCACACTCCAGCCACACCTCAACATGCACTACGCTGTACAAGAATACATGGACACTTACCACTCGACTCCAGGCGGAGCTGAAACTGTAGGACCTGGTGGTAAAGCGCTGGGTGTATGCGCTCTAGGACCCTCATCTGATTGTTGCTCAACTGGTCCCGGTGCCCCACTCGATCATCAGCCGCAACAAGGCGTCGGGCCTTGTTGAGGGTCCTGGACCTGAAGTCCTACAGCGCTTCCGGACGCGGTCATAGTCGTGGGGTGCCACCCCCTGCGCGTTGATGGCACTCATGATGTCCACCCAGATCCTACTCCTTCCTTCCTTGTTGAGGCGCAATGTTGAGAAGAGGGCATCATAATGCCCCAGGACTTGCTCCACCAGGATGCCAACTTCATTGGGACTGAAGCTGGCAGCCCTCTGCCTCTCTGCCGGGGGGTTGCCACTAGCCCCAGATGTTGCTTGGTCTGACATGGCAACCTCCGAGGCAGGTGTGGGTGGGCAATTGGGTCCTGGGGCTGGGCTGTGGAGCGATGGTACAGGAGTCGGGAGTCTTCTTTGTCAGCAGAGGTGGTCTCAGCAACAGAATCCCTGGCAATGGCTTCTGTGTAGGCACCAAATTGCAGGGCACGTAGGCAGCAGGCACACTCAGTGGGCTGGCAGCAACAGGTGGCTTGTAGGAGACAGCTTGGGGCATTGGGGGGCAGGTAAATGGCATTGTGGGCATGAGCGTGATCTTCTGTGTGTTGTCGCGTGGCCAGCTTGATGCAGAGTGACTCCGCACGTGCAAAAACAGCGCGTTAGTGTGGAATTCGAGGAAAGACCCTTAGCGTGTAACCGTTCCGGTACGGGTTAAAGGTCCGTGTAGGACACCAGTTCGCTGTACGTGCTTTACTTGGGGACCGATGAGTGTGATTCTTCTTCTTGTGGGTTCACATGCGATATCTTCAATACGGTTACAGTTCATACTTCTTGTATTGGCGGGGGAGTTGCGCGTGTGTTTTTCTTTTTCATTCAAGGCAGACGGTAAGTTGCGCACGCTTTTTTCCCACTGTGGTTGCCCATGTGTGTCGCGTACCCCATTTTCAAGGTCAGAGTAGCCTGCGTCTTCCAAGCATACGCATTTATTGTGTTCCTGGGTGCCATGGCATACTGCGGGACATTTATTCCACGCACGTGGGCTACCGAGGGGTCATGTGCATGTCAATTGTAGTTTTTTAGGTGCCTGAGCATTGCGTGACCCATCATTTTTCCTCAGGGGTCACAGACAGCATTGCAGGAGCACAGGAGTACGTTAACATCACGTACCCTGCCCCCTTCACCCCAATTGCCCAGGACATTTGTTGTGTACACCTCCCATTTTCACTACTCCATCAGTGCTGCGGTTGGGAAGCCACCAAGTGGTAAGTGTGGCAAAGCTTGGCGACCTCCCAGAAGTGGCCGTGGTGGGGCACATGGCCAGGGTGGCCAGGGAGTCCAGGTAGTCCAGGGAGGCCAAGGGAGCCACGGTGGGGGATGTGGGCAGGGTGGTTAACGAGGACAGGATGTCCAGGCACATGCTGGGACAGCTATGCAACCCCCAGCAGGTCAGGGTGATGCAGCTGCTGCGGACAACCCCAGCGCCCATCTCACCCGACAGGCAGTGTCATCTGCTGTCACGATACCCCAGGTGTTGGAAGCTGCAGGTGCAGCTGCACCTACCACCACCCAGGCTCGGGGCCAGCCACCACGGGCTGTATTGGCACAGGCACAGAAAGACTCCCAGGCAGATTTCCGTGTCGGGAAGGGCAAGGCACTTGTGGCTAAGGTTGCTGTGACCAAGCCACGTGTGTATCTGGGGCAGTAGTGACATCTGCTGCCCCAAGCAGCCAGGTTGTGGCAGCTGCAGGGGCAGATGCAGCTGACATCACCCTGTCTGTGAGTCAGCCAGCCAGGACTATGTTTGGTCACGGCCCTTGGCACCGAGGCACTTGTGGCTCTGGTACCTGCCGACAGCACCCAGCAACCAATGCCTCCAGTCAGGTCTTCCGTCATCATGCCATTGCCTGCTCCCATTAGCTAGTCCACCTACGCCTCTGCCTCTACTGACCTGAGTGGGAGTCCCCACTCAGGGTCCGCACCACCTACCAATAGGAGGAAGCATGTTCCTGCGCAAGAAGCTGGGACCCCAGGCACGGCTCAGGCCTCCGGCACATCAAGGAAGAATAATTTCAATGAGGTGGAACTGGACGCACTTGTGTGCTAAGTGTCGGGACACAAACGTGAAATGCTGCTGACAGCAGGGTGCAATACTACGCCTGCCCAGTGTGAGGGCCACTGGCAGGGCATCACGGAAGATGTCATTGCAATATGGGATTTAAGAAGTGCACAGCTGATGATTGCTATAAGCGTTGGTCTGACCTCCGACGCCGACCAAAAAACAAACAGGCTTCTAATTACGCCTCTACTCTGGTGACTGGCAGTGGGCTGCCACCAGAGGACGATGAACTCACTACGCACAAGGAAATCGCTGCAGGGTTCATCGATGAGGCTCAGATCCAAGGAGTGGGAGACATGATGGATTATGATGCAATGTCTGGTGAGTGTTGATGTGTGGCTGTCCCATCCATGCGTATTTTGATTGGGTGATGTGTTGTGATTGACTGCCAGTTCAGGCTATGTAGTCGAGACTGCCATGTGTGACCCATGCGATGCTTGACTGATAATTGCTTGTTGTGATGCAGTCTATGTACAGGCCATGTGCTGCACACAGAGCCAATTCTCATCACCACACCTGCCTGCCATGCCAAATTGCTTGATCAGCAGCTTGCAGCTTTGGGATCTCTGTGAGATGATTCTTGTGTGCTGGATTTGTCTGAGGCCTACTTCAGCTCTGGTTATTCATTTGACATATTTGTCCATAGGTCACGGCTTATCATGGTTGGTCAGATCTATTGAGTGCTCCTGTCCAGCCATAAAGTTAGTGGCATGTCGCATCTGCAAGCATATAAACAAGCTCTTCTGGCTTATTGCGTTTCTGCTGTGCGGTAGCGAACCGACGTGGCAAAATAACAAATGTGCAGACAGTATGTACATGTCACTGTCCTCTAGAACTGTACGCATATGTTCTTCATGTGGATTTGTGTGTGAGTGTCCCGACTGTGCAGGTTGCACGTGTTCTTCCTGTCTAATGCGGCTATGTCATCATGGAGTCTCTAACAACCTGCAGCATGGCTTTGTGGGAGTGTTAAATCTATTCGATCCATTTAATCATCTCCAGCTCGGTCTTGGTTGTCGTTGCTTGGGCTGGATGGAGTTCGTACCACAGCGGGGTTGTATGGTCGAGTGACTGGGTACCGTTCATGATGTGTGCTTATGCTGGGAGCGGTGGGACCGTGGCCAATCTTGTATGGCCGATGATTATTTTGCCGGGGGAGCTTCTTCCGGTTGGGGGTCCCATCGAGAGGGAATGGACTCTCAGATTTTCGCTCTTCATGCCAGTTTGTAGTTTTACTTCATTTTTCTGTTTCATAGGGTCAGATTTTAGAGACTCCCTTTTTGAACTTGGAGAATGTGATCTAGGGTCACCTTCATTGAGTTTAGTGAAAATATCATATTTCCATTTTTTCAGAACAGGGTCAGATGCTTCCATTGTCCTTGATGCTCTGATACTAGTGGACTTTTGTGAGCAATCACTTTTCTCTTTATTGACAGCGACTCCACAGTTTTCGCAGGTGGTCGCTGGTGCAGCTTTTGGAACTTCTGATATACCTGATGGACTGCTGTCTTTGTTCCTCCTTTTTGTTTAGTTCAATTAAGATTATGAGCGCCTCTATATCTTCATCAGGTGTCTTCTCCATAACTATTGTCGTTTGTTCTAATTCCACACGTCTTTCCTTTTTTTTATTTGGAGAACAAGGCTTTGCGGAAGAAGCCGCAAACATATCTCTGGTGTCCGAGGACACATTATTATAGCGTAAGCAAGCCTGATCAGTCTTCCTCTTATAATTATCTTGTGTGGCCGATTCAATTATGTTATGTAGGATAGTCATAATTTGTTCCGTGTTTGTATCCAAGTTCGATAGAATAGCCATTACGAAGCCCTCGATGAATATTAGCTTCAAATGAAGCATTGCAATTAATGTGGATTGATCTCTTATCTGATGATTGAGTTTTTCATGAAGCTTCATATGAGGGGATAATGTCAACGTTAGAGCAGCAATCAAATCAGGATTTATCATTGAGTTGTTATTATTCCGCTGCTCCTTTTGGTCCGTTGTCTCCTGATCCTCCAATAGACCTTTGTCCTCACTTTTGATGTCCTCTAGTGGGTCATTGTTAGGTCCACACTGGGAGCGCTCTAAGGAGGTCTGTGTTGCGATGGTGTTACCGGTGAGGGTTTTCGGGCTCAATAATCGAGGCAAACTGGTTGTGGGCATGTTTCCCCTAATTTCCATGTTCACCCCCAAGTTATTCCCCCCCAGATTGAGATGGTTTTTCCTTTATTTTTGCCTGGGGAGTGTGAACTGAGCTGATGGGACCGTTTTCAGTCTGTGTCAGCTCCGTTGTCCCGTTAGTATCTTTATCTGGACTACTGGAAAAAACAAACTCTGTTTTGATAACAGCATATCTGTCGTTAAAGTGGATGGTTTCCATGCTGGTCTTGTCCTTCCCTTTCTGGTATTTCTTAGAAGAGCTTGTGCTACAGTTTCTGTTCCTGAATTTGTATACATTCGAGGAAGGAGAACCAGAAAAGGCAAGACACAATTCATCAGAAGGTGAGCCCCAACCTTGATCCATATTACTCACCTCATTTTCACCAAGGGCGTCCATATTACCTCATTTTCACTAAGGGTGGGATGTGTGGTAATATCAGTGACCCCTGAGGTTAGCTCAGTTATTTTTTTTAGACCTTTAATCAGGGAAATCACGGTGGTGATATGTCTGTCGCATGCTCAATGGTGGCAGTGGGCTGTAATATATTGTCAGCCGAGTTTGTATAGGCACCTATTTGAACCCTGATTTCAATTTGGCAGCCTGATTCATTGTTTATTGCAGCATCGGGGCAACTCTGGGACTCGGCTGATTCGCACAAGGTCTCTTTTGAATTTAGCTCATCGCCACTCACATATCTGAACTATCCTTACGCTCAGACCTTGCCTTCACCTCCATGTGATTGTTTAGATTAGATCCAAAGGTCCCCTTTATTTTGTTATCCCCTTTTGTCCCCAATAGGTAGACAACAGGTATTTCGGATTTACACCGTCCCCTAATTTAGCAGATGTCAAAGGTTCAAAGGCATAATTTTGGCCGCAGTCACCCTCAACAGGCTAACAGGAGAACGCAAAAGCCAAGCGAGCTTACAACGTACAGAAGAAAAGGCAGGCGGCGAAAGGCAAAGGACAGATGGCGGGGCAAAGTTTTACCACTTTGACTGTTTTTTCCCAGCTCCCTCTTGTTCCCAAAGTTCTTTCTCAGAAGCTCCTCAGCGGCTCCACAGTGCTTCCATAATATTTTCCTGCAGTGTGACACAATAGGCTGTAAAGTAGGCAAGGTGCGACTAGGTGTAACCACGTTCCAAGGTTGCTAATGACAATATATAGGAGGTTCTTACCAACTGTTCACTTTCATGGTGGGCGTGGATGACAATCCGTATAGTTGTTAATGAACACAGAGGCGCGGGTGGCAGAGGCTACTCAAACCTCACACGCCACACAAACACAAGAACACTCAGCTCACTCCGCTCGCTGCGCGAGTCTGAGCTGTTTTGAGTGTTCAATAAGTCACACCTACCAGCAATATGCAGCAAGGAAATCCTCCAACACAGCACAGCAAGGATTTTCCAACAACACCAGCAACGCCAAGCACAAGAACACTCAGCTCACTCCGCGAGTCTGATCTGTTTTTAGTGTTCAATAAGTCACTCCTCCCAGCAATAGGCAGCAAGGAAATCCTCCAACACAGCACAGCAAGGATTTTCCAACAACGCCAGCAATGCCAAGCACAAGAACACTCAGCTCATTCCCTGTTATATTTATCAGTTGGAGAGTTGTTATGCTCGTTCTGTAACTTACATGTTTCTTGTGGGGGTTGCTAACTGTGTTTTAGGGTTTAACATTTCTTTGGAGTAATTATCCCTTAGCATTGCAAATTTAGTCACTGGTCCTTTAAATTAGCCATCCCATAGGGAAAGGTGTCTTCTGTATTGAATAACTTACCTGTACCTTTGTAAGGATGGAAACATTTAACAATAGGGCCTCAGACAAGATGAGGGATGACAGATTGACAACACTCTGTATTGCCAGATATTTCAATGCTGCTGGTGTAAAAGCAGAGCTTATCATAGCCATTCTGTGATAAAAATCTGAAAAGAACATGATGCTGAGTCTTGGAGGGGGAATCCCTCCTCCATATGCTTCTAGGGTAACGCAGATTCCGAGAGAGAGTCCCAATGTCTATAGGACAGAGAGATGGACTTGGAAAAGGCCACACCAGCTGATAGGATCTGATCCTCATTAAAGGTTTAGAGGTATTTTGGTGGTAAATATGTCGAAATACCAACAAACTGAATTACTGTTACTGCCACTTGGTCCAACAGAGTTACCACAGGATTCCAAGTGGTGGTAGGCTGTGGAAATCTCTATTGTTTGGAGTCCATATGACTCCAATGGGATATTGGTGAAATTATCACAATGGGTCATTCTGCCAATAGTAGATCTGCTGAATTTGCTGTTTTTCGGTGGTAAGGTGGAGGACCCTCATTTTACCACCAAAGTTGTAGTACAGTGGTGAAGTAATGCTGCAGTAATTCAGTGCATTACCACAGTTTTTCCCCCACGGCCGTACTCGTAATGAGGAGTTATACTATGAGGTTAGAAAGTTAGAGTTGCAACAAAAGAGGCTTTGTGCAGAGTTTTCTGTCAATGAGTTAGAGAGCTGACCAATTGGTTGAGTCTGAAAAGGACCGGGCTCACCAGCTAGAACAAAATGAATTGGAGTTAGCCGCTGCTCAAGCAGCACTATCCAAATTTCTGTTTCTAGATCTGGAGTCCCCCACTTACCCAAGATCACTAAGAATGTGGTTTGTATGTATACAGAAGGCAACAACATTTTAGAATATTTTGATGGATTTTAATTGGCTTGTGACTTGTAGAAAGTAATTAGTAAGAGTCAGTTTACATGTCTTCTTTCTCATCTTCCCCGCTGTGCATTTGGTGCTATTCTGGAGTTGAATGAGACCTAGAGATTGAAGTTTGGAACTATGAAAGCAGCCCGCATTCTGAGATTTGGTAAGACTTCCGCCCAGTATCTGAGGAACGGTAGGTAGATCAAAAGGAAGGATAGTGTCCAGTGGGAGTTTTCAGTGAATGGATCCCAGAGAGACATGTGGGGTTGGGTGCGGTAGTACAAGGTGGACTCATTTGAAGAAATTATTCATATAATCATGCTGGAGCACATCAGGAATGTTTGTTCCCTTGAGTTTTGTATGCATATGGCTAAGTCTAAGGTTTTCGACCATAAGGTGCTACCAAAGAAGGCTGACTTGTGGGTGTCGAACAGATTGGATTTGGACCACATGGACAAAGGTACACAAAGAGAAAATTATAGTTCTCCCTCCCTACAAGTCCGCAATTTAAAGGTACTGTAAGCCTTCTGGGGTGGGTTCCATGGATTGGGTGGCAATAATACCCTAAGGTACCCAGTGGTGGTTTCTTAGCCCTTCCAGACTCTCTGCCTTTTTCTGGGTCTGTGGACATTCTGATCGGCCCAGAAGCCACCCTATCTGCCTGAAGAGGTTTGCAGGGATGCGTACCTTATGCTTGATCATTGGCTCTGAGAGGCTTTACTACTATGCATCAGACATCTCAGAGATTGCTTCAGCCTTTCTCCTAGTTGAGGAATTACGTCCCAAAAGGGAATCAGTGACTCATCTCAATGCTCTTCAGTACCATCATCCATTTGAGATGCATGCCATGGAATCTCTGGAATAAGGGGCATTACTCCCAGTATCACTGTTTCCGAGGTTCTGGTAATCAGTCGGTCCTCTGAAATCCACAGTATTTTCTAACTCTTCCCTTCAGACATTCCCAGTAGTGGATGTCTCCCTTAAGATTGCTGACAGACAGTTACACCTAGTGACCAATGTCCAACAAAACTTCCCAGGCCAGGCTTTTCTTCGGTGTGACTTGGAAAAGAGTAGTGTCTTTCGAGGCACCACTCCCCTTTCAGCAAATGTGAAGTTAAAGGCCACTCCTTCTAATTGGTCTGTTTGCTAATAGGGCAACCCTTGGCCATGGCAAGCTGCCCAGATCAAAGAGAAAGAGCAAGGCTCTTTTTCTCGTAAGCCTGTTCTGAACATTCCTTGACTCCTCCTGCTCCTAGCGGAGAAGGGGGTAGGAATTCGACAATGGCTAGCGGCTCCTGTCCTAAGACCCTGCCAAATCATTATGACCCTCTAATGAGGGCCCTCCTAAAAAGTATAATGTAGATTCATGGAAGGTCATTTCTCCTGAGGATCTTTTGAAACAGACCACTTCTTAAAAATATATCTGAAATAAATCAAGGGGACGTTGTAGATTATGTTGTCTTCAAAGACTGAACCTCAAAGAAAAGGTTAACTTGGAAAACACGCCAAAATGTTGCCCTGACCTCACAGGACAGTTTAATAAATGTCAGCCATGTGACCTATCCTGAACAAGATTTGTTACCCCTGGTTTTATGATCGGATGGGCAGGTTCGTGGGATGAATTCCATTTCTGTAATTTCCTGAACCCATTTTGTGGATCCCATGAAATGCTGGTTTCTTTTTACTGGTTTCCCCTGGTTTCTTCACTTTATTCATACTGAGGGACTTCTAATGAGGCACCGCTGTCACTGCAACTCTTTGTGATATTCTGACTTAGTAGCCTGTATGACTGACTAGCTATGGTGGTCCCAAGGTGAAGTTGGCAACCGGAAAGTGTCCTGTGGTGTAGGCTAGTGGCAGCTGTTTTTAGATTTGTCTACACCACGATGATTAAAGCGCTTTTTACCAAGTTGGTAGTCCAATGCCTATATATGCCGGCATTGGGATACCAATGCATTTATTTTTAATTCCTTCACCCATCCATTTTACTTTTGTTGTCTGTAGGGGCCCTGATGCAGGCCTTAACTAACCACTGTGCTGAACTGGGGTCACTCGGAACCCAGCCCTGCTCCTTCTAGTGGGGTATGAACAGTTTACTCCAACATACAACCACAGATGGTGTGCCCAATATACATCCTGTGTGGGTGGCACCGTCTGTGGCCAGTTTTTAGGGCCAGCCTGGTCAGCTGGACAGCATAACGATTGTATGGCTACCTGGTTGGAGCAAGGGCTTCTATCAGCCGCTGAGTGACTGTATTATCAATGAGAGATGTTGGGCATCCTCATGTTTTTACCACAATTGCTGGAGGACTGCTGCTACGAAAACCTGCTGTTGCTGAGGACCTGGTTTGGGGATTTTTGCTGGACCCTGGGTCTTTTGTACTTGTTCACAATTGTTTTAAGTCTGCTGGAATCCCATCGTGGGTTCTTCCTCGACCTCCCTTTAGTTATCTTCGCTGTTTGGACTTCCTGGACCATTTTGGGACTGTTTCCTCGCTGGTGCTGTGATGCCTCAATGTATAATCCTCCTGGACCTCAAGGTGTGGAGTTTCAGTGGCCTGCATGAGTGGTGGCTCAAATCTACTTGACCTAAGCTCTGTCATAGGCCATCAAGGGTTGCCTCCATCCATTGTTTCCATTGTGGTACCATAATTTGCTGTCTGGCTGGCCCTCTCGATCCTGGATAGGGCCTGACTTCCTAGTCGGGTTGCTGCATCTTTGTGGTACCTTCTCCATCACTGCTGCTGCTTCTTCCATCCTGGGTACACAGATTATCCCGCTTTACATCTGTCATCATTGGTCGAGGGTTCAAGCCCCAGAGCACTGCATACCTTCATCTGCAAAGAAAGCTCTATACTTACCAGATTATCCAATGTGACTGGCCCTGTGACTAATTGTCGATGGGTCCTCTGATCCTGCTATATTCCCTGGAATCTCCTTCAAGGGTTGCCATTGGTCCAGAGGCAGGAGGTTGTTGCAGGCCCCATCACTGTGTATTTCATTGAGTTGACTTGATGCCATCCTGTTCTGCTTCTAACCTTGTATTGAAAGCTGGGTCTCAAACCTGGGGTAAGGGCTCTTCAAGGGAGTTCACTTTGGATCTTCTGTGATAAAGTTGCTCCTTTGGTTGTACATATGGGGCAGAACTGGTGCTTACCTATATTTAGCTTAAAATCGTGCCTGGTCTATTGACTGTGTCCCATTATATAAACTTGTAGCTCATTCAAAGAGACTGAAATTGGTTCTTGTCTGAACTTGTTAACCTTTGGATACCATTCTCTGTCTCACCTGAACTTGGACAGTTTGAGGGTTACCCTTGGGTCCCAGGAGTTTTTACACACACAGACAGTTTTTATCTGGTACATTTGATTTATTTGATAATGCAACATAATAAATCACTGTCCTGCACTCCTGTGAATAGAAATGTATTTATGTTACACAATATAAACATCTATTTCTAAGAGTGCAGTGAGACCATCAATGGCGACTCGCCACTATGGGCTGGGGGATGATACCACTGTGCTTGTAAAGAAGAAAGCACAGTTCCCCCGTGTGCTTTATTGGTAGGAGGGACTGTGCTGCCTGCCTCTGAGCAGAAGTGCCTCTTGGTGCACATTTTTCTTTTGGTTTTTATGCAGAACCCTTTGAGCTCCACAACAAATGCAGCATGTAGTAATGAAAAGCAGCAGGGCATCAGAGGTCTGGCCGTGCTGCCTCTAATTATTGCTCTAGCATCGTAGACACACTGACTGACAGGAGGAAAGTCCTCTACTCTCAGTCAGTGTGTTCACATTGAGGAGAGTGTGGGGGGCATTGTGGCACGCATCGGGGGGCAAGCATGTAAGGCAAGTGTGTTTTTTTTTAAATTAAATGTGTGTGGGTGTGTGTGTGTGCGTGTGTGTGTGTGTGTGACGGTGTGTATGATTTTATTTATGTGTGCATGCAAGGAGTTATTTGAGTGGATGTGTGAATGCATGGGTGAAAGTGTTGTATTTGAGATGGGTGAGTGTGTGTGTGAAGGGCGAGTGGGGCTGCTAAGTTTAGGGGTGGGACCTGCCAAGTGAGGGCTGCTGGGGGCATGGTTTTATTTTATAATTTACCCTTGATGCACACTAAAGGTACTTTACTGTGCATCAAGGGTAAAACAACCCGGATACGTGCTATTACATTGATAGACTGGTCTACATTCAATGTAGGCCAGTCTAGCCACATAATAATATTTGGAATATTTCAAGTGCAAAGCAAACATGATAAGTGTTAATACTTGGCTATACTGGCCTAACATTTAATGCATGCATTCAATGTGGGCAGGTCTGCATATACATTTTTAATGTGGCATGGCATTTTTTACTTGCCATCAAGGGGAAAATAAACATGATAAGCGTTATTAATAGCTAGTCTGGCCAACATTGGTAGTGCTAGTCTGTATTTATTTTCTTACTGTTACATTATATTTGTTCCTTGGCATCAACGGGAAAGCATATGTGAACAAAGAGCCCAATTTATGAGCCCTCCCATCCCCTGCACACTATGGAGCCAGAAATCTGTACAGTTGACAATTACAGAAGGAAAGTTGGTAACAACCTCATATCAGAAAACTACTGATGTAAATAATGTACTTGATTATGGTAGTTTCCATCCCAAAGCCATGACTAATAGTCTACCGTATAGTCAAATGCTGAGACTGAAGGGGATCATTACAGTTCCTGAGATATTCAATACAGAATGTATGAACCAGAAAGATAGTTTCATGATAAGAGGCTACCAGGGATAATCAGAAGTAATCAGGGATGCAGCTCTCAGAGCAGAACAGATCCCCAAAGAATCTCTGTTGAGACCTAAACACTGGGAAACGGACACTCCACTTCTATATGTCTCCAAGTACTCTCGACAGTTTTCAGATTGGCAAGATTTTGAAAAAGAGTTGGAACGTCCTCCACCATGATTCCCAACTCCTCAAAATGTTCCTGAAAGCGCCAATGATGGCCTACAAACGTGGGACGAATTCAAGAGACTGATTAGTTTGTGAAGAAAAACTTCCCAGAAGTAGACAGACGGTTTTGAATACCAGCAAGAAGGGAATTTTCCCCTGTCTGGGTGTAACTGTAACAATGTGATCAAAGGTCAGACTATCAGACACCCACACACATGTAAAGAGATTGTATTACTTGACTATTCCACATATATGACGTCTGGAGTCATTTACACCATCAAATGCCCATGTGACCTACTTTATGTGGGCCAATGGTGAGGGAGAGATGGACAGAGCACACATTGAATGTCCCTACAGGAACTATGAAGTCACCAGTTGCACGTCACTTTAATGATAAACGTTGCACAAATGCAATTTAGGATTGTGGAGGTAGTAAAACCCCCAACTAGAGGGGGCAATTACAATACTCACCTATTTCAAAGTGAAATGTGAAATCCATTTATTAGATACTGTATACACAAAGGGTATTCAATAATGGGGAGTTCAGTTTGAATTGCTTTATTTGAAGATCCCATGAATTATTGAGAATGTCTTCCCTGTGATTCTTGCCATATAGTACCTTTTTGCAAACATGCCTTGAGGGCAAGCAGATACAGTTTCTGAATGTTTTTGCATTTACAGTTATATTGTAATATATAAGTTTTGATACGCGATGCTAGCATGATATGTTACTTTATACATGCCTGACCAATCTGTTTTCAGATTGTGGATGACACTTGATGATGATGGTCTATTAACGCTGTGTAATCCCTAGTGGGTCTCCTAGAATGTCCTGATTCAACAGCATGATTTCATTTACTTAATCGCCAGTTTGGTGATGGGTTTACCTTAAAGGTACCACGTACAGATCTCATGTTTATCTTGACTTTTATTTGCATTACAGCACATTCTTATGGTGTTCTGGTTTCACCTTTTAGATTATTATGAGCTCTTCTTTATTAGTTGTCAATCTCGCCACACTGCGCTCTTGTTCCGTGCCGAGTCACACCAGATTCATTGGATATGAATTTGGTCCATCTGCACTTAGTTGAATGTCTTTATTACTGTGCACCGACCGGGAGCTTGTGGCCCGTTATTTGAGAGTCATTAGGCATTCTGGTGTAGGTAGTGTCCACCCCAAGATGGCTGCCATAAATTCTCTCCATCAGTCTAGAGAACGGCAGGCATGTGAGCCAGGTGACTAGACGCCAGGTCGTTTCCATGACTATAGAATATTTATTGCGCACGCATCCACCAGTCGACTCCTTCCTATGTGTGCGGACACATTTCAGAGCCAGTTTGGGGCCGTTCTTTAATACTTGAAGGTAATATAACAGGCCAGTTAGAGGTCCGTCGTTAGACTCTTTAGCTGATTGGTTACTGTTAAATGACTTACAGCCAGTGATTTACAGCTGTTCCGTTCACTTCATTACAGTCCACACATACGGTTTCACCGATACCCGAGCGGCATTGAAAGGGAACTGGCGTTTCCTTGAGTTTGCCCGTCGTAGATCTAAGACTGAGTAGAAGGTAGGTTGTGATACCCGTTGGACAGTTGGGGATCTTCCCAACTGTCCAACGGATATCACATGGGTGGTCCTTGTTCCCCCCCTTTGTAGATTGTTGACCTTGTTTCTTAAACTTCTTTACAGGAATGCACAAGGTGTTTACGGGATGCACAAGGTGTTTATAGGTTTTCACACTCATCTGGTGACTTTTGGGCTATGGACACTGGTGATGGTTAGGTGATGGTCATATATTTCTATGGTGGATTGCTGTTGATCTAGAAACTGTGGATTACCTATGTAGTGGAACACTAGTCTGTGAACCCATGGCATTGGTTTGTTTCTTTTAACATTTGTGGTGGTGCTGGCAGTGCTTAAGTGTCTTGTGCTATGAATTATAGATGAGGTGTGTTTTTCTCTTTACTGTTACAGTTTAGGTCCTGAAGAATGAGATTGGATCCCGTGAAACGCATTGAGCATCAATTGCAACTTAAAACTGAATATTCATCTTGCATCTGAACATCAAAGATTAAAGACATCTTTTGTGCATCATAGTATCATTGAATTTTGTTTTGAACTTTTTTCTGCTAGTTTATATATTTATTTAGCCAGCTTTCCTGGCTCGATGGTGTGCAAGGGACAGGAGGGCTCATACATTTGGCTCTTTTTTCACATATGTATATTGACGGCTTTGTGTCAGGGCAGTTATTACTCCCCTGCACCCACATTTATTGAGACTTGGTATATTAAGTTGTTCTTGCCACATGTATTGTTTCATATCTGAGTGCACTGTTACATACTGCTTTTGATCAGCGGTAAAGCAAACATTGTAAGTGTTATTATGTGGCTAGAATGATTTACATTTGTGGTGCCAGTGTCCTTATTCTTTCTTAGTTTGGCAGAGCATTTTTATTTACTGGGCATCAATGGTAAAGCAAACATGATGAGTGTTGTTACTGGTCATATATTCTTAGTGTGTCATGACATTTTTGTACTGAGTATCTGGGTAAAAAGCAAAAATAAGTGTGATTACATAGTAAACTGGCCTATGTTGGTATAGCCACTCTGGACATACTTTCTTTCTGTGACAAGGCATTTTTGACATGCTGGGGGCTATTATGCAGCAATATTGGCATATAATGTTATAACCTGCATGGCCATGTTTTGGCACTGACAGCACGTAAATGTGTTATATACTGGCCTATGCTATAGGCAAAGGCATCCTAAAAATGCTTTGGAAAATGCTCCTGTGCTCTTGTCAGGTGACTTGCATCTATTAGTTTTTTATTTATGTGCTATCATACAAAACTGATTGCAAACTATTTGGCTTGTTACCCATCTTTTCACAAAAAGTGCTGTAAAATACACCGGTTTAACTCACTATTTTAAAAATGTTCTCGGACGAGAAGCTTCGTATCCACAATTGTTTAGCTCAGGCTCCCTTGCTGTGATGAGCCACTCACAAAATTCAGCACAAACATTTACGTGCCTCCAGTTCAGAAATTCACCAGCCGCCACTGGATACCGTTCAGCCGCCACTGGATACCGTTCAGCTGCCACTGCTGAGTGTTGGGGCCGGCTCTGGGGCTGTCGTGCTTCAGTGTGGTCAATGGACAGCGGACTGATTCAGCCTGGGTGAGCTGAGCAGACTGTTGTTGTTGTTGTCATCTCCCACTACAGTGTGACTCTGCACGTTCCTGCTACTGCTGCAGCACTCTGCGGCGCACTTTACTATTCTGTTCAGCTGGTTTTGTTTCTGGCCGTCTAATTTGGCCACTTGAAGTGACTGTTTTGAGATTGGTGTCCCTTGGTGGGTGGGCTATTCAGTTTTGACCATCTTTATCTTGGGCAGGAGTACCTTTCTCCAAATGTGTCTCTGTTCAAGTGGTTATCGTGTGCGTCCTCTTGGTCTGTTGCATTCCCTTCTGCACCAGCTGAAGACCTGACGTTCTGAACTCGCCTGCATGGTCCTCTTTCTTTAGTTTAGCTGGTTTGCTAGACATTCACATGCAGGGGTGTTGCTAGGTCTGGAAAGGATCCGGGGCTACGCTAATGTCGGGACTGTCGGGACTCGGTGCTAGCTAGCCTTTTTAGTTGTTGCCCCTGAGCTTCTATCCGGGGCTACAACCAAAAGATCCAGGGCTAAACCCCCCTAAGCCACCCGCTCCTAGCAACGCCTCTGTGTCACGTGTACGGTATTTCTGGTTAACTTTTTACATTTCATTCTTTGTGGCTCTTCTTTTGTCTTTTTTCTTTCTATGCTGGGCTGTTGTATTTTGTCATGATAACTTTGATTGTACCACTTGATTCATTTTTGCACAGCGCTTAGGTGTAAGCGAGTTAGGAATAACAATAAACAAACAAACATGTCTGGCACTGTAGGTCGAACTGTAATGTAACATTTAGTGGCCCTTAGGACAATGTTGATCTGTTTGATGTCACTGCTCTAAACCCTCTGTATTTCACATGATATGTGGAGCGGTTGCCGGTCAGTCTCACTATTTTTACTTAGTGTTCGTGGTACTGGAAATCAATTTTTCAATCCATGTACTGACAAATGTACTTCGAAAAGTGCATGTGGGTGTATTTTACTGGTGTCTAGCAATCCCTTTCCCCCTGGTAACCCGCACCCCTTGAGGTTACCACTAGCTATAGGTGATATATTACCGCTAGTGTCTGATATAAGGCCCTTTGCTTTTCATATAGATAAACTCTTTCATTTCAGTGTATTGCGTCCCTGGTAGCACTTATTTGAACTTAATATTGTAATTCTGTAATAAAGAGTATACATTTTTCAGTATACCAGTAGTGTACTTTTTTGGGTTATGTGCTGGCACTCATTGGGCCTCATTACAAGTTTGGAGGTAGCCATGCCCTTAATAAGGGCATGGCTACCCCCAAACTCGGGTCCGGGTCCGGCTCCGGGTCCGGTGAAAGGGGAATAACCGGGCCATTCGACCTCAGCGGGCCCGGTAATTTCCCTTTCGCGGGACCCCCAGCTGGTACGTCCCCATTCCCATTTGAGCCCCCATAGGGCTCAATGGGAATGGGGAGGATGGTAGCAGCGGTACTGTTGCTACCATCCTGTTCTGCTCGCGGGTGCCGCTCTACATGCCTGGTCGGACCAGGCGTGCAGAGCGGCCCCCGCGAGCAGAACTCGGAATGTGGCAGCATGGTAACAACGGCGCCGGTAGCACTACCGGCGCCGTTGTTGCTTTACCGCCACTATTGTAATGAGGCCCTAAGCGAAGCCAAGACGTATCTGCCATTGCTACCCGGAGAGAGAGTTTGGTCTTTTTGTTGTTGGATCCCTTTTACTTAGTGTTCGTGGTACTGGAAATCAATTTTTCAATCCATGTACTGACAAATGTACTTCGAAAAGTGCATGTGGGTGTATTTTACTGGTGTCTAGCAATCCCTTTCCCCCTGGTAACCCGCACCCCTTGAGGTTACCACTAGCTATAGGTGATATATTACCGCTAGTGTCTGATATAAGGCCCTTTGCTTTTCATATAGATAAACTCTTTCATTTCAGTGTATTGCGTCCCTGGTAGCACTTATTTGAACTTAATATTGTAATTCTGTAATAAAGAGTATACATTTTTCAGTATACCAGTAGTGTACTTTTTTGGGTTATGTGCTGGCACTCATTGGGCCTCATTACAAGTTTGGAGGTAGCCATGCCCTTAATAAGGGCATGGCTACCCCCAAACTCGGGTCCGGGTCCGGCTCCGGGTCCGGTGAAAGGGGAATAACCGGGCCATTCGACCTCAGCGGGCCCGGTAATTTCCCTTTCGCGGGACCCCCAGCCGGTATGTCCCCATTCCCATTTGAGCCCCCATAGGGCTCAATGGGAATGGGGAGGATGGTAGCAGCGGTACTGTTGCTACCATCCTGTTCTGCTCGCGGGTGCCGCTCTACATGCCTGGTCGGACCAGGCGTGCGGAGCGGCCCCCGCGAGCAGAACTCGGAATGTGGCAGCATGGTAACAACGGCGCCGGTAGCACTACCGGCGCCGTTGTTGCTTTACCGCCACTATTGTAATGAGGCCCTAAGCGAAGCCAAGACGTATCTGCCATTGCTACCCGGAGAGAGAGTTTGGTCTTTTTGTTGTTGGATCCCTGTCTTCCCTTAGGGTAGATGTTCTCAGACCCATCAACAGAGTGTTGTGGAAACATTGTTAAAATGACAGTAATACTGTTAGCACCATCACTTCTTTTTGCTGCAACGCCATACTCATAATGAGGCCTTCAGAGTCTAGCCCAGATGAAGATCAATCAGAATTCCGATATTTCTCTATTGTTCAAAGGGCCTGAAAGTGTGCCCCAAGGTGATATATCCTTGCACATTCACTGCCTCTCCCCCTGCGGTGTCACCCATGTGCTGAACCATTCAGTGTTCCCAAGTGCCATCTGGGGAAGAAAGAGGCCATGCAGATGGACCCAGCGCTTAATTTGTGGGTGTGTTTGCCGGGGCTCAGCCCTGGCACTTATTTCTGAGCCCCGGCACGTATTGCCTTAGCCTCAGATTGAATATGAAGTAATGATAGCCAATGAGCAGGTGTGAGCTGTAGTTTAACCCCAAGTGTGTAGACACTGCAGGGGAGCATCCGTGGGTGGTGGCAGCAATGGTGGGGCACTTCCCTCCAGCAGAGTCACAAGCGTGCTCAAAAATATTTGGGCCCTGCCACTTATTTTCATACAAATTAAGCACTGGATGGACCCCAAACTAACTGCGTAAAAAAGAAATGAGAGAAAGTATGCGGCAGGTTTGTGACCCCACGGGGGCAAATCAGCTTCCCGCGTTGATATAGGACTCATTGTCAACCTAGAGTTTTGCATATTCCCTTTTAAGTGGCTTCTTGGTTTCTTTTGTTTTGACAGTGTCTGAGGTCATGCTTTTGTAAGGAAAGCTTGGCAAGTGCCGCGCAGCTGTCGCAGTGGCAGCAGGCGTGCGCCCGGTGCCAGTCGACCATTGTCACAACAGCGGTGGCGGTGCGGGGACAAGGACCCGGCCGGAAGTTTGACAATACCGGGAAGGAAGAGGAGGGAATCCTCGACCTCGCTCTGGGGCCTTCACTGCAGACCATTGAACTCTGCGTCTCCACCATCTCCGAGGAGCCGCATTCCTGGGAGCTGCGCAGGGCTGCAAGAGAAAACAAAAGATTATATCATGTAGGAAGTCGAACAAAAAAATAGCCACGCAGAAAATTGTTTTGTTTGCAGAGATAAAATAAGCCCGAGGCATTCCGGCGGGGTCAGGCGTGTTGGGGGCCTCACAAAAAGACACCCTGACATAGCAGCTTATTTTTAGATGTTTTACTGTAACTTTGTTTAATGTGGTGTGTCTGAGATAATAAACCGATTCAAGCAAGTGAACAATGCAGCGATGGAGAGGAAAGGGCGTCACTTGTTAAGGGCACTTGCTTATTAAATGCCATCTAGTCAAGGAGCATGAGCAAGAGGCAGGCCCTGGGTGAAAACAGGGTTCATTCTTGACTCTCTAACGGAAGAAACTAGTTTGCTAAGTTTACAAAGTAAATGGTGTGCCTGATACATTGTGTATCATTTGTTATACATGATAGTTATTCAGTGCTTAATTTGTGGGGGGTTTTGACAGGGCGCCGACCCTGGCACTTATTCTCTCAGACTCACTTTAATTATGAAGTGGTGGTGACAGTGCATCCATCGACCACAATGAGCAGGTGCGAGTTGTGGTGTTAACCCAATATGTCAACTCTGTGGGGAGCAGCTATGGGTGGTGGCAGCAGTGGTGGGAAACTGCCCACCCGCAGTGTCAAAGGAGTGCTAGATTACTTTTGGGCCCTGGCACTTCATTGTTTACAAATTAAGTACTGTATGTATTGTATGTTACTTTAGCTAACATATGTGATTTTAGAAGGTTTAGAGTTTAGATTTAGAATTGATCACAGCCACTGGCATGGCTCTATGAAACTGTTCCATTTAATACATTTGGGACCAGCCATAGGCAAATCAGTATTAAAACGACCTCCACCTGTCATTTTGGCTAGGTAGCACCAGGAGCATGCTGTGGTTACGTTGAAAGGAAGCTCTTGGAATGAAACAACAACCGGCGTGGCATGACTTATGTGGAATATGGTGACAACCCCTAAAAAAGGCAGATTTCTATGAGCAATTCCAGACCAACCAAACAACATCAATCAGTGTGTAAAATTAAACATTTCAAGTAAAATAGATGAACAGTTCCTCCTGACGTTCTGGCCCCAGTCCACAGAGTATCATCAGCACGTTGGCTTGGGTTTAACTCCAAGTCCGTCCTTTCCATTTAACCATAGCCTGCTACTGGTGCTCAGTGCCGTGTCCAGACTCTTTTCACTGTCGTGGCCCAAGTGGGGCACTGACTTATGCAGGGTCGGCATGAAGTACAAGCGCACATACACACATAATGATCATAGTTTAGGATAATGGTGTGGCCAATCAAATTCCAGGGTAGCACGTGCCACTCCAGGCCACTCCCTGGACTCGCCTATGCTGGTGCTGCTTAGCCTAAAGGACAGGTTGAGGTCGTTTTTAACAGTGAAAGGGGAGCCACCACCATTGGAAGGTTGGGGGGGGATACATAATGCCATATTAACGTAAGGTTTGTAATGGTGTGGGGGAGGGGCCTGTTTAGTGAAAATGGTGAGTAAGGAGCGCAGATTTGGCACCACCTCAACGTCCTTTTGATGGGAAAGGATGGGACTAGCAAACACATATGTACTGCTTTCAACTATACCATGGTAATGTAAAAGAGATTATGTACTTCCAGCACAGGACACAACCAATGATTATTCCCAAAATATATATATATTTTTATAAATAGCATCATAGACCATGAAATGATGCATTTTTATTGAAAATAAGATTCTGTTTTTTCCTTCAATACGCGTAATACTATGTAACAACAGCATGCATGCGTGTGTAAATCGTTTCTTGTTACCACACGCCAAAGTCTGGAAACACAAGCATGGACACAAGACGCAGTATCCACTCAGAAAAGCCTCAGTGGCGGGAGATCCTAAGAATAGAAAGGGGAACCCTATGCATACAGATAACATCACAGTACTTCACGATACAATGAGCAGTGTCACTCTTCCCTTAGGAAGTTACGGCCCTTAAACTCAAAGGGCCTCATTACGATTTTGGCAGTAGCCATGCCGCTATTGGCGGCATGGCTGCCGCCGAAATCGGGTCCGGGTCCAGGTTCCCAGAATGGAGAATTACCGGGCCATTCTGAGTTCGGAGGGCCCGGCAATTCCTCCCTCCAGGAACCCGGGCCCGGACCTTCCCCATTCCCATTTCAGCCCCGCAAGGGGAGCTTGTAATGAGGCATAACGGGTTTAACGGGTCCGCCTCCTTTAGCGGAGCCCGTTAACCCGTTCCGCCTCACTTGTAATGAGGCCCAAAACGTTCTTTTTAAATCTGTACAATACACTCCATAGCAGAGAAATAGTAAGCAAAATTGTGCTGTAGTTACACGTTTGTACAATCACAGAGTTGCTCTATACCACAACATAACATTTTGTTGTAGCTTTGTTAAACACCTGTTTCTTGAAACGACAACTGAAGCCGGCAGAACAAATAGATTGCACATGAGAAAAGTCAAGCATCCCAAGATGCAATGCACCGACCCGCCCAAAGTAACTCCACATGCCCGTCACAGTGTTTTCATTTTCCAGGTGCATATCACACTTGCGACATATAACAGGACATATAACAGGAACTCAGTGACCCAAAAGGGGCCTGAGGAAAAGACAGAGAACAAGAGAAAGTGAACAACTAAGATTCATCTCTAACAACATAACTCTGTCAGAAACTACATTTTTGGTGGTTGACCCATAATAATTAAAAAAGATAATTCTCTGCTGCGTAAATTGCTTTGTGGATCCAATTTACCCATATGTTCCATGCTGCAAACTTTTTCCCACTGCGAGGTGGAGATGACACGTCGCCTTTTCACCCCTCATTACCCGAATATCTTCTTGCCCCTCTCCTAAGAGCTAGTTGTAACCTTCACAAATGTCATGATAGCGACCAGAAAAGGGGGATCCATTATGCCAAAGGATGTCATTGACAGTGTTTTCTTAAAAGGGAGCTGAGCTTCTTATATCTCGTTTTCACAGTGTCTCGCAATTTGTATTTTACCTTCATGAATTCAAATTCAATCAGGAACCAAAAAAGTCATGGGTGGAAGGAAGGTTTTGAATTAATCTGAACCACTGGCATTGCTCAGGGTAACCTTCCACACCACCGTTTTTTAGCCCATCTGCGCCATTGCAAAAGGGGTCCATCCATATGCAAATCAGTCAGGTACTGCCACCAATGGGAGCAGCCCTGCCCGAACTGCTAGGCCAGTTCCCCTCTGCATGGAAACACAAGCAACCCCAGATATGCTTCAGCCTTGTTGGGCCTCCTCAGTGAGGTGCAACTAGGTTCCCTATGGCACAGCGAGCAAGGGACCCACGTCTGGGCATACCCTCTCTCACATTGGGAGACAAACTGAAACCAAAACAAATGATGGGCAGAAGGTTTTTATTTAATCTGAACCACTGGCTTTGTTCTGGGCAACCTTCCACACCACTGTTTTTTAGCCCATCTGCGCCATTGCAAAAGGGGTCCAGCCATATGCAAATCAGTCAGGTACTGCCACCAATGGGAGCAACCGTGCCCGAACTGTTAGGCCAGGTCCCCTCTGGACAGGAAGACAAGCAACCCCAGACATGTCGCAGCCTTGTTGGGTCTCCTCAGTGAGGTGCAACTTGGTTCCCTACGGCACAGTGAGGAAGGGACCCACGTCTGGGCATACGCTCTCTCACATAGGGAAACAAACTGAAACCAAAAAGGTGATGGGTGGAAGGTTTTAAATTTATCTGAACCACTGTTATTACTCTAGGCAACCTTCCACACAACCATTTTTTTAGCCCGTCTGCGCCATTGCAAAAGGTGTCCAGCCATATGCAAATCAGTCATGTACTGCCGCCAATGGGAGCAGCCCTGCCTGAAATGCTAGGCCAGTTCCCCTCTGCACATAAAGACAAGCAACCCCAGACATGTTGCATCCTTGTTGGCCCTCCTCAACGAGGTGCAGCTTTGTTCCCTATGGCTCCACAAGCAATGGTGGCACATCTGGGTATACCCTCTCTCACATAGGGAGACAAACTGAAACCAAAAAAGTGATGAGTGGAAGGTTTTGAATTAATCTGATCTGAACCACTGGCATTGCTCTGGGTAACCTTCCACACCACTGTTTTTTAACTCATCTATGCCACTACAAAAGGGATCCAGCCATATGAAAAACAGTCAGGTACTACCACCAATGGGAGCAGCCCTGCTCGAACTGCTCGGCCAGGTTCCCTCTGCACGGAATCACACGCAACCCCAGACATGTTTCTGCCTTCTTGGGCCTGCTCAGTGAAGTGAAGCTTAGTTCCCTATGGTGCAGCAAGCAAGGGACTCCCCTCTGGGCATACCCTCGCTCACATAGGGAGACAAATTGGAAACATGGAAACAAAAAAGTGATTGGTGGAAGGTTTTGAATTAATCTGAACCACTGGCATTGCTCTGGGCAACCTTCCACAGCAACGTTTTTTTAGCCCGTCTGCGCCATTGCATAAGGGGTCCAGCCATATGCAAACCAGTCAGGTACTACCACTGGGGTGGGTCCAAGCCTGATTTGCATGCAGTATTTTCCCTTCTGTAATGGCTTGGCAGGTGACGAACGATGGTCTGGAGGGTTCCCCAGATTAATTCCAGCCATCACTTCTTAGTTTTTGCTTTGTCACCCCGAGTGGGACTGGTATGGCCAAATGTGGGTCCTGTGCCTGCTGGGCCTAGAGACCCAAGCTACTCCTCACTGATGATGTCCAACAAGGCTGGAACATGTTTGGGGATGTGTGTGGTCTCGTGCAGAAGGGATGTGACCTAGCAGTTCAGGGTGGACCGCCCCTTTTGGGGTGGGACCAAGCCTGATTTGCAAACGGCCCCCCCTTTAACTGCTTGGCAGGGCGAAGAACGATGGTCTGGATGGTTGCTCAGAGCAATGCTAGAGGCTAAGATTCACTATAAACCTTCCAGTCATCACCTCTTTGTGTTTGCTTCAAATGCAACCATTCCTCTGTTTAGTCTCATATATGATCTGGATCCACAAGCCCAATAGTGATCCATGATAACTGCTGTTCCAAGTTTAATTCCTGGCGCATCAAAGATTCAACCACAGTTCTGATTCTCTCCATCTTTTCTTGTGCCATTACTTCTGAAGCACAGCTTTGCACTTTGTAGAGGCACTATCTGTAAGGGTCCTCCTCTGTCCTCGACCCAATTCAGTAGTTTAGCAAGTCTCGGCCATAGTGGCTTGCATCTATTTTGCACTATATCAATGGTTGGTTGATAACAACTAATAACCACCCAGGATCTGCAGATTTTCCTGGACTCTCAAGTCTTCTGTTTACTTCCCATTTGATTCCAGCTCCTTTTACTCCAGGTTTTTCATATCTGATCACGTGATACTTAGTGTGAGCTATGTTTCTTATCTTCGTGTCCTGGACATAGTCATCTTCATCTGGATCTGTCCATTCAGTTGCCCATTTTTGAGATAGGTAACTCGACCCATGAACTGGCCTCTTGCATGGCAGAGTGCTATCTGTGATAGACAATGTGCTGTCTGGATGTCTATTTCAATAGCTATGAAGATTGTAGACTTTCCCTTGCTATAAGGCAGGAGTGCACATACAAAGCATTCCTCCTTCGAGGTCCTCCTTCCCACGTCTTTCATACGTTGATACCATATGTTATTCCTTAAGTTTGCTGTACTATCCTATCATCCTCCCTAGCATTTCTAGACCTTGTTCTTTTCTTATGAGCCTATATACTCATCTCATGAAGTATGTCAGCATAGTTTCTTCTGACTGGACCAATTATAGGTGCATTTGTCATTGGACTGGGTGTGTTTTCATGTACTACAAGTGTAGGAGAAAGTTCCAAAGGTTTCATACTATCAACATAAGCTTTAGGCATAAAAATGTCTTGCATAATCTCCATATGTGACCTCTTTCTAAAAGGTAACCCAGGTTTATTCATCACAGGACCGGGTGCTCTCGTGTGTACCTCTAAAGTAGGAATAATCACATAAGATCTCGGCTGCCTTGTAGTTGCCACATTGGTACGCTTCTCTTGTGCAGGAGGATACGCAGGAGTCTTTGCTCCACTTATGTCTATATAATAAGACGTGAGCACTGTAAGTGAGAGCAATATCAATATGAACAAAATACAAGCATAAATCAGGCAACGGTACGTCCACATGCAGCAATGCCTTTTTATTCATCGTGGACATCTCTCAGGATCTGGCATGACAATATTGCTATTAATGCTGCCCATTTCTCTTTTAAAGGAAGGAAAAACAGATTTTTATTAGAGCAACATTGTGCACTACCTCTGGAAGGTGCTGAATCAGCTCTGTAAATCTCCTCAATCATCAGACTGCTTACTAGATGATGAATACGAATTCCCAAAGAATGCCACAAACTGGCCTTTCACCAGACGACGTGATGATTCTTTTTCAGCATGAAACAAAAGTTCTTTAACCAGTAGACCTTGGATCTGTCCCTCGAAAGAAATTTTCATTTAGTTCTTAATGTTCTCGCAGAGTACCTGTTCACTGGTATTATAATGTCTCTCAAAATTTCATAAAGCGCTGCATTGTTTCTCGGGTCCCTCTGGAACGTTTGGACGTCGGTTTGCCTTCCAACAAGATGTGGGCACTCCTCAATCAGGTAGTAGAATACTAAGCTGACCAGTCTGTATGCATTATCCGGAGACAGGGGCATTTATGTTTTCCCCACTGAACTCAGGAAGCTGGAGAATCTGCTCAGCAATGGCTTTGAGCAATCTCCTCACGATTGGACCATTCTTAGGATCTATCAAGAAAACATGAACACTAGTAGTTCTCCCCACAAGCGCAGGGTATGCACGCAATATGAACACGAAAACTTCAAGAGTGACCAGTGAAACATTGTCATTAGGCACCACCATGCGTGCCTCCAAACAGGAACTCAGTGAGAAACCAATCTGGGTATTGCTCCCTCTTCCAGTCATCAAAAAGGAACTCCAGATCTGGAATATCATTGTTTTTCAATCAAGGCTTAAGCATGCCTCAGTCCAATGTCAACACACTCCCGTAGCTCAAAAACAAATAGCTTCCCTTAACTCCTTTTTAAATGACTGAAAAGAGTGTCCAGAAATAAGCCACAGTCCACTGAACTCTTTATATTCAACAGCTTCTGTGACCTTCTTCCTCACCATAGATCTAGTCTGCATGTGCTGTGGCACTTCCCCAATGCTTGCTTCCGATAGGTGTGGGGGTTACGGGGGCTCTCCAGCATAGAATTTCACATCACCAAGAAAAATCCAAGTACGTCTGCCTCGCATTTTGACTGCAGACGGCGTGACGTCCTCCAATATGGAAGGGCCTTCGAAGCGTGGCTCGTGTCACTTTCTAGTGAAGTTCCTTATTAGGACCGCATCTCTGGGGAAATGTTTGGGAAGACAAAACTCTTTAATTCCACTTGTTGAAACATCTCCTTCTTTGTTCTGCACGGCCCCACACCCTATTTGCTTGAGCTGATCTGAAATGACAGAGATACTTGAAGTCTTACAAACAAGGTAATCACATGGCTCCATTCCTAACAATTCTGCAGTTGACTGCACATCACTTCTAACCCTAGCCGGAGGTGTGAGAGGTGTCCTCATTCTCCTTCCTGTCACTATTTCGTGCGGGGTAAGATGGTGGTCTGAACCTGGCTGATTTCTCAATGCATACAATGCCAGTGGTAGGCAATGCAACCATCCTTTCTTCAAGGTAATCTTCAATTTGGCTATTCATTCTTTAAGCAAGCCTTTGAGTATATCACAAATGCCATTCACTTGCCTGTGATAAGCCGTGAAAACGTGTGCTTTATTCCAAGCAACAAGCTTATTTGCTCAAAGACTGCATTTACAAAATGAGGTCCATTATCAGATCTCAATATTTCACATATTCCCCATCTGGGAAACACTTCTCGTTTTGAATATTTTTGCTGTACACGGTCCAGCCTCAATCCACCTCGTGAAAGGACATACCACTACATTCATATATCTATATCCATTACATATTTGCAGCATGTCGACATAGTTGATATGCAAATGCTGGAAGGGGTCACTAGGTCTAGGAATAACTCACCTAATTGTGCACAATGTGTGCCCAGCAGTAACCTTTTGACATACGATACAATTTACTATGTAAAATGCAACGTGTTCTCCTAAATTTGGAACAAACCAATCCTCTGCAATAGTTGCAGCGAGGTTCACTCTAGTTGTGTGCGCAAGGTAGTGTAGCTGTTCCAACGCTACCCTTAAAAAGGCTGAAGGCATCACTGATTTACCAGTACTGTTTTATCGCCACATCCCTTCAGAGGGGTTTAAATAACACCCTTCTGCGCCCCCAAGTCCTTCTCAACCTCAACTTGGGATGCTTCCCCCTGGATCTCTATCAATTGTGTCCTAGAAGATTATTATAACAGTTAGACACACTCTTTATCACCACCATGCTTTCATTCCCATTTGGTGTTTCAAACGACATAACGTCACCTGAACATGCAACACGTTTGGCTTCCTTGTCTGCTTTTTGATTTCCACAGGAAATAAAATTAGCCCTTTTAGTGTGAGATGCGCATTCAATGACTGCGATGGCTACTGGGAGTTGTAGTGCTTTAATAAGCTTGTCCAATAGGACTGAGTGTTGCACTGGAGTGCCATCCGCTCTGAGGTTGCCCTTCCTTTTCCAACATGCTAGCCCTGCATGCAATCTTGATGTCAAATAGGTGGAGCCACTGTACACCATTACTTCCTGGTCTACGTATTTCTCGAGCGCGACAATTAGCGCCACTATTTCTGCAGCCTGCACTGAAAAGTGAGATGGTAGCCGTGCTCTTACCAACACTTGAAACTCCCCAAAGGCCATGTGCTTCACAACAGCGGCACCTGTATATCTTTGTCCATCATTTTGATTGATTCTTGTAGAATCATCAATAAAAAGAATCTCCCAGCTGCCAATGCATTTTCTTTTACCCTCGGGAGTTCATCATAAAACTCTTCATAGTTCGAGCAATCATGTGCATGCTCATCCTCTGCCAGTGGTTCAGCTATAAACATGGCAGGATTCCCTATTCTGCATCAGATTATTTTAATCACTGGATTTGATATGACTACTCCATAGGCAGAATCCCTTTGAGATGTCAAGGTACCTTTAGGTTTTTACAAGATGGCAAATACTGCATGTTCAAGAAACAATGCCATGGAACATCCCATCACTATGCTAGCAGCTTTCTCAATGGTGAACACGGCGGCTGCCAAAGATTGTTGGCAAGGAAAATTACCCCTCATCGCTGGGTCCAGAATCCCACTGCAATAGGCAAGGGGCTTGTACCCCAACGTGGTTCTATGCGTAAGGACTGCTGTCATAACAGTGCCATCCGTGTGTGAAAACAAAAAGAATTCCCAAAACTAGAGCTGTGCAAATTGCCTTTTTTAATTCATCAAACCCTTCTTCCATTTCCTCAGTCCAAATGATTTTCTCTTGAGTTGCCTGTGCTTTCTTCAGAGCTTGCAACAAGGGTCTTATGTATGAACTATGATCAAAGACCCATGCTCTTACATAAATACATAGTCCCAAAAATGTCTGTGTGTGCTTTATCGTCTGTGGCTTTACTTTACTGTTTTCAAAATAGCCTCAGCTATCGAGTAACCTTCTTTCCTTCATGCAGGATTAACTGACCTATATACAATAATTCCTCTTGACAATACTGCAATTTCTCTCTGTCGACATTGTATCCTTTCTCTGCAAGAATAATCATTAGCTGAACTGAGTCACATCTGCACTTTTCCTCTGAGGTGCTACAGACCAATATGTCATGCATGTATTGCAACACAACACTTTGCAAATCGATATTGCTTAAGTCCATCTGTAGGACCCTATTAAAAATCGATGGAGACTCACAATACCCCTGGGGTAAACAAGTACTTTTCAACTTCATTTGACAAAACGTAAATCACGTCAGATCTTGTGAATCCTTATGCAATGGGATTGAGAAAAACATGTTTTTCAAGTCAATCACAGTGAAATATCATGCCTCTACAGGTATATTACATAAGATTGTCACAGGATTAGGAACTAGAGGGAACTCAGCCTCCACAATCTGGTTAACCGATCTTAAATCTTGAATTGGATGCCACGACCCCACCTTAGATTTCTTGATAGGGTACACTGACGTATTACATGGTGACTCTGTCGTCACTAGGATGCCTTATTCCATTATAGCTGATATCGTCTTAAAAATGCCTCCATCTGCCTCTCAAGACATAGAATACTGTTGTGCTTGAGGTAAAATTTCTCCTGGTTTCAATTTAATTTTCACTTCTCCAACCCCCTTTAATAGGCCTATGTCATAGGGGCCTGTCGTCCATATCGAAGCTGGCACTTTCGCCATGTCTTCCTCAAAATATTCATTACGTATTTGTGCTAACATCATTTTCTAAGGATCCTCTCGTTTAATTGCCCGCACCCAAAAAGTGATACGCATTTCGAATATTACTTCATCATCTGATGTATGATCTCCAAACATATCCTCATCAGTGACTTCAGCCAATCTGTAAACTTCCCCAATGGTGATCACTGTGCTCCATCATCTTCCTTCATAATCATTTCCATCAAGCAAAGCCATTTCTCCTCGCACTATGGCTGCTTGTAATTCTAAAGGAAAGATTTGCACTTCCTCCTCATCCATAGGTATCTTTGGCCTGAATAAAAATTCATCAGGTATTCTCATAGTTCTGCCCACTAATCCTGGCAGCCATGTCAGCAAAATGCGTACCCCATAGTAAATGTCATGCCTCGACCTTCCCTGCCTCAACTTCAGGGCACTCCCGAAAAAACCTGGAGGCTGCCCTGGTGCCTTTCCCAGTGCCAGATGAATCACGAGCATCGGACTACATTACCCAGCAGTCCCAGGTTATTCTGTTCATGTGACGCACACGTAACGTGCCCTCCGCGTCTTCCTCACCATGTAACTATTTGAATGATCAGCAGCCGCGAGTCAGATGCACCTTAACCGTAGTGTTTTCAAACTCCGGTAAAGCTGCTCTCTTCTGTCTCCTGTTGTTACTCCTAATTACCCGACATCTGATTCTTCCCTGCGGACCTCGCTCGTGAATTGCCCTTTTGCTTCCTGATGCTCGGCCCCCTAGATGGATTCCCCCAGGCTACCAGACCCTTGGCTTCGTCCCGCAATGCTTCTCCTTCCTTATCCTAAATTTTTGACTCACCCTGGTACTTATCCTGTTCAGTGGTCAACACCGTGCTCTGCGTTGGATGCCTTCTGAGAGACATGTTAACCCTGTGCTGGCCATTATTCATTTAATTACTTTCTTTTCTTCTCTTCACAACACCAATTTTCTACAAGGACGCTCTGCTGTTGGATTCATACCTTCTTGCTCTGAATCACCTTTCTTGTGACGCTCTGCTGTATTTCAATGCTGGTCACCCGCGGGATTGTTTCCTTTGGCCTTTTTCTTCTGGGACGCTTTGCTGTTTGTCTCAGGATTTGCTTTGGACTTTATTATCTTACGCCCTCATGCCGTTCGGGTTAGGCTGCTTGTGAACAAACACTCATTTTGTGAACTGGGACCTTCTGAAATCACCATCAACTGCAGTAACCATTTCGCGACACCAAGTAGGTTTCCTACCTTCCCACATCTCTCAGCATGTAAGAGTGCGGTTGCTGAGGGTGGTTGCGGCTGGTTTGCAATGTCTTGTGGATACTCATTTAACCTGTTTGTATTGTTCTCTTTTCTTTAGCTCTGTTGCTGCTCCTGCCTTTTCACTCAAGCCCCTGGCCTGTCAGGTGAATAGCAAATCCTGCAGGCTGCGCTCTTGAGGGGAAAGTCTTTTTGTCATCGATTCTTTTCAGGTTTCTGGACTTCCTCTGAGTGACTTGTCTCTTAGGGGGTGTAGTATTCATACATCCCCCTCAGGTTGTGACAGTGAAACACCTCTGGTTCTAACGGCATTCCTCGTATGGCCACTTGTCCTGCAAATGCCATAATAAATTCACTCACATTTAAATAATGCATTCCTGGCCTTGAACACACTATGGGTCTCGTTACGAGTTTGCCGGTCCGGATACGACAGTACCGGTAAGATTACCGGTACCATTGTAACCATTGTATCCGGTCCGGCAAACTCCGAGTTGTGCTTGCGAGTGCCTTTCATTCAGCCAGGTCTGACCTGGCAGAATGAAAAGCACCCGCGAGCGCAGCATTTTGGATGCACAGGCACCATTGACAACAGTGCCTGTGCATCCGGCTTCCCCATTCCCTTTGAGCCCTATAGGGCCCTATGGGGCTCAATGGGAATGGGGAAGAATTTTTTCCAGCGCCCAGGAATGGGCAAATACCGGGTCTGGCAAGGCCGTAATCACTCAGTAATTGCCCATTTCTGGGTGCCGGGAAAAATTCAACTCCGGCGGCATCCGTGCCTGTTTTACAGGCATGCTAATGCAAGGGTTGTAATGAGGCCCTATGTTTATATCAGTAAAGAAATTGGCAAATTTAACTTGGTCATTAAATCTCGACCCAATATATTGACAGGTGTCTGCTTTGAATATAGCAAAGGCACGGACATGTCACACTCTCCTATAGAGACTGGCAATGTGTCAGTGAAAGGAACTCTGCTTGTAGCTCCTGTATATCCTTGAGTATTCTTGGCACTTCCAGGTATCGAAAATTTCCCCTCTCATATACATGAGAGTGTTGCTACCACATCTACTAAAAACTAAAAGGATTTCCCTCCTATGTTAACGTGAACCTTTGGTTCCTCTTGAGGTTTTGACATTATCGATAGTATTGAACACATCAAGTCTCCCAGTGAGCTGTCCTACTGTGGATAGAGCATCATCCCTGTACCTGTGAATGGATTCCCTCCATCAACAGTGACACCCCCTACCCTAGGAGTTATCAACTGTCCTGTGTTCCTGCTTTGCTGTATCGGCATGGGCGAATGCTTTGACTGCCCTTGTGGCAGGTTCATTGTTGCCTGTTGTGTCTGTAAATCTTGCTGCACTCTCTGCACTTGTGTCTGCTGCACTGTTTGATTCTGAACAAACCCATCTCCATTCTGCTGAGACTATGCAGGAGTCCCCCCTCTTGAAAATTGCCCATTCTGCACAAATCCTTGACTTCTACACATATGAGAAAAGTGTTCTGACATAACACATGTCCAGCATATAGGAGGAGGTCTCCCCACATGTCCTCCGTGCATGCCTTGATTATCATTCTGCATGTTCTGAAACCTACCTTGATTATTCTGGAAGTTCTCTTGATTATTCTGAAAACCTTGTCCTTGAAAACATCACTGTCCCCATGGTATAAACCCATTATCACCTTGGTTGAAGTGTTTTGGGTTATTCATTGGTGGCAGGTTTACTGCTTGCTGTGAGCCCGATCCATCTCCACAGGTCAACAGTGCCCCTTCAATGGCATACTCGGATAATTTTTTCTGTACTAACTTTGCCTCTTTGCCTTTTCTAACATCGTCTTTTTGCGATTCTTTTCTTGCAAGAGTCTGCAATAATGCGCAATGGTCAGCTGTATCTCTGACCATGGTTTGGCTTCCATACCCACTAACTTCTTGAGCTGCTTCTGTACTGGGTCTGGCAACCCCTGACATCGTAAATGATAAAACACAGGTATAGGTTTCCCCCAAGCCTTGCGTGTATCCAAAGCCCATTGCTCCTGGAAATTCTGAATATAAACAAGTGGATCATCCCCTTCCTGCATCTTCTTCATCATTATAGCTCCCATATCTGACGTGTCGGATACAGCACTCTAAGTGCTTCCCAAACTGCCGCTCTGCAATTGTTGAACCATGCTCCATCATGAGCAGTGTTTACCATGGCAACACCAGAATATCCTGCTCTTGACCAAACGTCATCAGCCCTCCCCCCAAGGATGGCAATCAGGAGATCCTTAATGTCCCCTATAACTAACGTGTTACCCCCTGTCATTTTCTCTAATTCATGTATCCACTTTCCAGCGCCAGAAGTTAAACTCTGAAGTTTGCACCTTAAATTATCCTTGTCCATCTGCTGCCAATGTATATACTGTGGTCTGGCCCCTCTCTTCTCTACCAAGGGGAACTGTGAAACCCCAAATTCGCTCTCATCACCCATTGTTTGCCTATCCCGAGTAGGGACAATGGTTGCGCACAGCCTTCTTCCTGGCAGTCTCCTTAACCTGCTCAAATAAGGTGGCGAGTCCCCCCTCTGACCTCGGGATCATCCTTTAGGTTGATCTGGCTGCATCAATGATTCTGATGCCCAAGATATAGGTGGGTCTAAATCCGACGACCTTACTGCCTTCTCCATTGAAAAACACCCTTCAGGGCCAAACGCGTCACCTTCCTCTTCCTCACACAAGGTTGCTCTGTCTTCATCTCACATCTCCTGTGCACAACTCGTGTGAGTTCTCTCCTCTTCGTCTCTATCCAGAGTCAGTCTATCTAAAGTCAGCTCCCTTGGTCAAAACTAGATGAGGCTCCCTCTTTATCGTAGAGCTTTGTACTCTCAAATCGATTATTTTTACCCTTCCCCTGCAATACTTTCTTAATCTTCATATCATGATAGACTTTATCGAAAGCATCCCCAATGCTTCTAGAGTCAAACTCATCCTTTTGATTTGCTCTAGACGGACCAGCTATTGGCTCATGTGCTGGGAAGAACTCTTCTCTGTCTTGCCATGACACTACTGGATTAGGATCTATTAATTCCTTTTCCATGTGATCAAGATCACATGCTCTCTGCCTCCTCTTTCATTCTAATTCATCGTGAAATTCTCTTTGTTTCTTTGCTTCCTCTCGTACCCTGTCTTCCTCTCTTCTTTTCATATCTCTTTTCTCATGTGCCTTTATATTTCTTCATCTCTACGTCTTTGCATTCTTTTATCCCTTAATTTCTGTTCTTCCTCTTCCATTCTTTTCCTTTCTAGTCTTCCCCGCTCTTCGATTGCCCTCTGTCCGTTGTCATATTTTCTTTGCTCCTATGCTCTTTTCTGTTCCTTCAATTGCTTATTTTGATACAACTGTTCCCATCTCTGTCTATCCTTTCTCTCCGCCCCATCTTCTTTTGAAATGTTTTCACTTTCCTTATGCTTTTTATCCTGCTCGTCTCGATCTTCCCTTTGCCTCACGTCCTCGATGCTCTTACCATCAAGTTAGAGCAAAATCTGACCACCCATCTGTTCGTTCTGTATAGGCGCTAACTCATCACTTTTATCTTTTTATCCTTTCCATCTCTTTATTTCTAGTCCTATATCTAAGGATGTACTTGGTCATTCACTTCTTTCTTTATCTCGTCTCTCTTTGTCCCTTGGGACTTTAGAGATTACGTTTCTCTCAGTATTTTTCTCTGGGCCCCCGTCGTTGCTTTGTACAGGCGACTCATATGCCGGGTTACTATACCCCGTTGCTGCCTTAAGCTCCCTCAATAGGTACAGCCCATCATCTTTCTTATTATTGCTGTCTGCTTCAGGCGCGGTGGGTGGAGCAGAAGGCTCTTCAACCCCCTCTTTGCATACATTAAGAATCCAGTCTACAGAAGGCGGCTCATCTCTCTCCTCCTGGTACATTTTCCAGAGCTCTAAGCTCGCTGGTTGCTTGTCTAGCTTTTTCCCCGTATATGCACCATGCAAATATGTTGTCATATGTTGCAGAACTACCTTTGATAGTGATCCCCCTTGTGGTCATGGCATGAAAATTTTATCTGCGGTTCCTTTAACCCATTCTGCACTGTACTGTCTGAGCTTAGGTGCGTGCTTCGGCAGCTATTTGCAAAGGTGAATAAGGGGAGTAATATCCTCCATTTTGACGTGTCACTCTTTGACCGCCAATACTCACCTTTTCTCTTTGCAGATTTCAAAATACTTTTCAAGAAAAACAAAACAATATGAGCATGCATCAACAGTCGCAGGCTTCAAACCCTCTATATCACGTTTTTTACTTAAATCTGCTAAAAATACCATCAATTCAAATTCGTAAAATACACTTAATCCTTTAACTCTCAGGTTTCTCCTCTTTACATTTCATCAATTTCGTCTACTATTTCGTCATCATTACACGATCACATAAAACAGACAGACGAACATACTCGGCCGCTCAAATATACTTCAGGCTTTTTCCTGAAGACTTACCTGCCTCTAAAAATACTACTACAGAGTTTGAACTGCCCTCTTTAAACTTGTCATTAACTGAGTTAGTCTTTTATGTCATTCACTACGGGACTCTAGGTGCTGTTCCTTCTGTTTCGTTCTTTAAAACGCAGGTAAACTTGGCATACTCTTTATCATGGACTCTCCTCGCGATGCCTCTTACTTGCTTGGCCTCTCCTCAAGTCAATTTACTCAATATTTAACACTTATCATTCTTAAGTTGCTTTACCCCAGCCTTCCTCGCTTACACATTTTCCCCTTATCACTTTCTCCACTCACTGCCCATTCACAATTTTGCCACCTTACTCAGTCTTACTCATCATTTGTGTGTTCAACTTCCAACTCTTGGGATCATCCACCTCGTTATCGCCTCTTCAACATCTCATTCGTTCAGCTTCCTGTTGATGCCGGGAGGGGATTCCATAGAAACCGGTGGACCCATCACACCCTAGCTTGTAAGCTTAACGTTTTTAACTAATATTGCTATCTACAGGGAGCTTCACGTCCTTTCAGCCGAATGGCAGAGGTCGTGCGATATTGCCGGGAACACCAAAGCTTACTTATCTCGATGGGTATCTAACCATACTCTCTCTGCTACCACATGAACTGGGTGACTTCCAGCCTTTTAAGATGAGTGGCAATACCCTTGAGATGGATGGGGATGCAGACTGTATTCATACATCAATGATCAAAATGACTCAGGTAGTTGGCAAAAAGGATAACTGTTTTAATATCAATTATCTAAAACAGGGAGTACAACGGACATCAACGGACGTCTCAGCGCAAATTCTCTCAATGCATCTTATAAAAAAGTATTCTTTTATAGCAATAAATCATCATAGGTGACGTCAACTTACGAATTTACTAACGTCATCCTACGTGGCAAACTACAAAACCTATTGAAGAAAGTGATAGAGTCTAAAGGAATATCTTAGTACACGGTCTATACTTGTATGGGACAGTGAAAGAAAGTAATTGGTTTCTCAGGTGGGACAGCTAAGCCCTCTTTTTAAACAGGTCACTATGAATGTCACTAAATACACAACGTCCTATTGGCTACAAAAACTATAGGACCCTTGATCATGCGGTCCCCTACCATTGGTTGGCACTTGAACCTCCGTCAGTACTTTTCCACCTACAATAGCAGCACGCAGGCTGGACTCCCAGGTGCTGGTGAGGTCGTCTTGACCATAGCTTCTCACCAATTAGTATATGCATCACCTCAGTGACTGCTCAGACTGCTGCCAATTAGGACTTTGAACTTTTCTTCGGGAGTGTTCTTAGCTCTGGAGAATTCAGGGAGTGAAGGCACACTCTGCCCTCATGCGTAGGTGTGACCATCTTATTCATCCAACTTCATCCTTCCATGTGACTGAAGACCACAAAATTGAGCCTCTCTTGTATAAAAAATAGTGTTTCCTAATAGACCTCTGACGTCTTCCTTGTTTGGTTCATGGCTTCTGAACATGAGTTTTGTTCTTTCACACGGTTTGTATCCAATGTCTGCTCATTCCAGCCGGATAAGACCTTGGCTTCTTGGCTTGGCTTTATGGCTGATCCAGCCTCGCCTTTCTGAGATTAACTTGGTAATCCATTTGTTTTCTTACTGCGCCACAGTGGAAAAGAGGCTTCCTTTCCTAGCCCAGCTCTGCTATAGTTAGTAGTGGAAAAATGAAATCTTTACTCACTTATGCATATATGTACATGTTGGTGCATGCTGCAATCTATTCACTTTAAAGCTAGCCTCAAGAATACTTTGTTTTCTTGCATTTCTCTGCATCTGTACATGTGTAAACTGGCTTGATATATTCATCAGTTCTGTTGCATAAGCTTCTTCACCATGGTCCAAAGATGTCACTTATCCTTGATACTTTCTTGATGCCTTATAGAATATTTGCATTCTCTTGTCTCTGCATCTCTTCTCTGTACTTCAGCTTGACTCTGTATGACATCACGATTCGTCATGGCCATCCACTTGCTCTGCTTCTTCCGGGATTTCATTCAAATGGCCATCAAACTTGGTTGTATGCAAGTATGGTTTTATCAATGGGAACCTTGCTTCTAGGATTCTCTTTGGTATCAGTATTCTTAGTGGTACTGCACGTGTCTCACACTCTGGCTCCCAACATATAGGCAATATAGGTGAAGTGGTTGAGGTGGGGGTACTTGGCTCCTTTTCTACACTTGCACATGAGAACAGTCAAGCATCCCAAGATGCAATGCACCAACCAGCCCAAAGTTGTTCAGTTTCATGATCTGGAAAACAACAACGTTTGGAATTCTTAAAATTCCCTTCATCTGTGAATATTGAGTGTACAAGAGTAGAGGTTGCCCCAAAACCCCTTGACAGACTGTAATGCTTGGTAAATATGTGTTTAAAAATCAAAAAGGTAATAAGAAAAAAAGAATTTCAGCCTTTTTCCCATTAATTTTTCCATAGCCAAAAAATGTCATTTTGTGTGGGAATGCACAGTCCAAACCGCTGGATGAAACGGGATGAGATCTGAAGCATCTAGGGCATGAAGCCTTGACTTGAGGTCTTTTTGTGGTTTGGAGTTATTCCATTCAGTAGTTTTTTTAAATATTTGATGGAGAAGGGTGTGCCTCCTCCTCCAAAATAGATAGATATATCTTGCATAAATTGCAGAGAAACCAGATGTTTATAAATGAAACCATCTTTTTTCTCTCACTGCAAGAGCTACCCACGACTATTGTTGAGGGTATGGGAAAATGAAACATAGGAAAAAAGCAATTTTCAGGTCAAAAACATGCAAATGCCATCAGTCTAGAGGCGGGGTGGAGGTAAAAGGACTTCAAGTGAAAATTGGGAGTCGGACGGGGTCTGAGGACTGAGTTTACAACATGTATCTTTACTGTAACTGGCTATGGACAGAACCGCTTCGAATAACCGACATTTCAAAGCAAGCTGTGTCATGTGAACAGCGTGTGTTTTGGGGGGAATGGTAGAAGTCTGGTGCAGCGTGGAGGCCATCATGGTTTTTTGGGGAGCAGGCACAGAAGAAGGGAACAATTGGTGAGTGCCTGAGGGTCAGAACAGCATTTTTCCCTGCCAGTTTTCTGATATTCACAGCTATAAAAATGACTACAGATAGCAAGGGTATCTGTAATTCAGTACCCGCGGCTATGGAAATAAAATACAAAATGAAATGATATTTTTACAGCTACAGTGAAGATGGGGATGAAAAATGACTGGCCATAGCCAGTGACATGATAGTCATCTGAGACTCCCATCCATGCAGAAATAGGGACTGACCATGCTTATCTTCAAAGCGAGGAAGCGGCCGGCCCACTCAGGCCATGTTGCCTAATAAACTAGCACAAGTTACCAGCCCACTTAGAGCAACATACCCTGAGGGGTCCTGCACCTTTCTTGCTTTAAAGCTAAGCAGGGCTTGTCCTGGTTACTGCACAGATGGGAGACAGTCACAGTAACTGTGTTTTCATAGTTACATATATATATATATATATATATATTACATGGCCACGCTAGTGGCCATGTAGTTATGGTTAAGTTGCTGTTTCCATAGGAGAGCACTTTTTGTGCGGTTTATAACTCCGCTCCCCGGGGACGAATCCTCACCAAACCTTGCAAAAAAAGTATATGGCCCACTCTGAATTTTTTTGTACAGTTCGGTGAGAAATCGTCCAGGGAGAGGGGAACTAAACGTCTTTTTTTCCCATAGACTGAATGGGGGAAAAAATTTGCGCATGGCTACAGATGAAACCGCTGGACGGAATTTGCCAAAATCTGCGGCAGGTACAGGGGCTTGGTCGAGAAAGCATGCTTTTGTAAATTCTGTCACCATACATGCAGTATGTTCATTTATAATTATGAAAAAGTAGGTCAGAAATAATTAGTGATATCTATGTTCGCTCCGCGGTCACACTTCCCTGTTCGCTCGATGAACAAGAAACCGATTGGCTAAGGGGTGCCGTCATGATCGCGTACACACGACGTCTCTGTCCATTGGCTGCTGCAAGATGTCTTCTGCGTCAGATGGTTTGGATGCGCCCGACATCTTGGATCCGCGGAAAGCGGAGTATTTCAGCCCGTGCAGTGCATGAGGAGTTGTTAGATTTTTAGGGACACGTGCATTACTGTTTCCAATGGGTATTAGTATTTTCATTAGTACACTGCTATGGTTGGCATATGCTATGGTGGTTGTGGCCAGGGCCTAGAGTTGTGGATGCATGGCTGTCGGCCGAAGGCCGAAGGCCTTACTTCCAAGACTCTAGGCCCTGGCCACAACCACTGCCGCATGTGCCAACCATGCATACACCCCTTGTGTTGCATTTTCATTGGCAAGTTGTGGGGAGTGCGTGCAGTGTTGGGTCCGTGGCCTAAGGCCATGCCCCCAACAAGAAAGTGGTAAGTACTACACTTGGAAGACACTGCACACCCATCCCATGTAAGATCTACAGACATACACCTAGAAGGAAAGCCTCTGGGCAGAGGTACAGCAGGATAACACACCTATAGAATAACCCCCACTACCACACATCACCGAGGTGGTTGTGGGGAGACCCTGCAGTCTTGGGTGCATGGCTAAAGGCCATGCATGCAATACAGAAGTCATACGTAGTGGAATTACAAGTTAATATGGGTGTGGTGGATTCTGGTCGTTGTTTTGATGCCGTAGTTTCTTCACTTCATGGCTGCAGACGATGGTCCGAAAAGTAAATTTATAAGCAGCTAATATACAAGGACCATGTTTCACATATGCAGTGATGGTTGTGGATAGGACCTGTACTCCTTGCAACTTGTTTGTAAGGAGTAGGTGGTAGGTTACTCACCGCAGACGAAAAGCCAACCTACAGGCACTGCAGCATATTACTCCCACACATTAGGCGAGTACATTCCCATGTGTAGAAAATGCCTGCCACTATACTTACTCCTTACTTTGTTCACAATCCAGAAACTTTTTTTATGTTTGCTTTTTCATACTTGGTGGAAGTATCACTTTTTCCACTACTGTGATAAAAGAAAAAGGTGTGTTAATGTTTGCAGATTTTCCACATTTACCACATTGCTTTACATTGCGATCAGTTTCTGTGTTTGCTTATCTAATCCTTGGGTCTGGGGAATAAAATCGTTGCCGGATTAAAAAAACCTTAATTTCTTATGCAACTAAGTACTTCATTTTTCCTTTCAGTGTTTTCCTAATTTTTCTGATCAATGTTATGTTTGTGGCCTTCCTGCCCATTTTTATCAACAGTTAGATACCTGTAGGTGTATTCAAACTGTGCATTTGTTACTACAGATTTTCGATACTCATTCATTTCTGTCGTTGTTACATCCTGTTTCCTTCATCTTTCCCATTAATGTTTTCTTTGTTGCCTTCCTGCCGATTTTTAACAACACTTAGATACCTATAGGCATATTCTACCTGTGAATTTGTTTCCAACGATCTGTGATAATCATTTATTTGTGTCATTCTTCCATCCTGTTGGGTAGTTAGATACCTGTAGGCGTATTCTAACTGTGCATTTGTTCCTACAGATTTGTGATACTCATTAATTTGTGTCGTTGACATATCCAGTTTGCTTCGTCTTTCCCATTAATGTTTTCTTTGTTGCCTTCCTACCCATTTTCAACTACAATTGGATACGTATAGACGTATTCTGCCTGTTCATTGGTTTCCAACAATCGGTGATAATCATTTATTTGTGTAATTCTTCCATCCTGGTCGGTGGTTACATACCTGTGGGCGTATTCTAACTATTTGTAGTCTTTCACTTACTTTGTTCACAATTTTGAAGTGCACATTATTTCGTACATTTTGGCTTCAAGAACATTAAATACGCATTTGTTAGGTTAGCTGGCAACCTCTGCTTTAGAGTAATGGTGCTATCATTACATTCAAACCATCCACAATTCTTTTTAATGTATGTAGTGACCTGCATTGGTTGTAGCTCCTGCATGGTAGATTATTCCTACTGTTGTAAAGGTTTTCTTTCCAAGTGACACTTGACGGTGTGTAAATCCAGTTAGTTTGCCGTTGTTTTTGGTGCCATCTGCATTATAACATAGAAGCATAAGTATTATGTAGGCACTATGTGATTGTATCAGTAAGGTAGAGCGATTGTCTGAATTGCAAATACTACACAATCTGCCATGGTTTGCATTTTGTACAAGTTGCTGAAAAGGAATGCTCTCACAATTTGGTATGGAAATATACACAAATCGCTCATTTGGGATTTCTTCCTGTATCACTTTGTAACAGAGAGTGCATGTATGTTTCCACATGTACGAAATTTGGAAGATTTCGTTTACAGGTATACTTTTGTTTTCCAATACTAATAGTATGTATAAAAGAAATTCTTGTGGATCTTCTTGTGAGTTCATAGTGAATCTCACCATTCCAGCACAGTCGTCCAATTGTTGCCTTACTCCATAAACAGTGTATGTGTTGTCAGGATTGGTTGTTGCATTTCTATGCAGTACTAACATTTGCAAACACAATTGGTCTGTGCTGTGCAGGTAAATATTGTTAACAATTGGTGGCAATTGAAAAAGAATATTCATTGCTACATTTGCATAGCAACTTACCCCACTTTCATTTGTAAACTTGAATGGGCCAGCAAGTTCTGTACCTGAGTGAATTTTTCGGTTTTTCTGTTGCTTCTTTGCCGACGTGCCTGGTTTAAATTCCCTAATAGGTTCATCTATGTTTGTGGCAATTGATGACACTTTAGCTTCTTTTCTTTTTTTTCCAAAATTTCCTGTTGCATTCTGTTGCATTTCTGTTTCATTTACTTTTCTTTAAACACGTTTCAATTTATCTGGAACAGGGTATTGTTTCAGATGAGGGGTGTACAGTGAACGCAATCCTGTATTCTAGAATGCAAGGAATATCAGCTTTGACTTTACTTGAATCAAAGTTTATTAACAAAAGACTGTCAAGTGTACGTAAGCATGATAATGCTACGTAGCTCATGCCTTCCTTAAACACTGTCTTTCCTATATCTATCAATGCTTTATCTAGGGTCAGACCTTGGATTTATGAATGGTATCTGCATATGCAAGAGTTAATTTACGTACATACATGTCTTTGAAGAGAAGGAATCAAGCCATTGAGCGCCCTATCCTTTTTACTTCTGAAACTTTATCAAAGCAAATATTTACAAACTGAATGCTGTTATCATGTGGGTATGATTGAAAGCCAACAACTGTGCCCGGTGCTCCATTAACTAACCCTTGCTCTACGTCAAGGTTACGCTTAAGCATTACTCTACAATTTTATGATAATTTCTTTTTTTTTTTTATTAATTTTATTGGTTTCAACTCAAACCTTTAAAATATTACACAACAAAACAAAACAACATTTAACATTTACATCTTAATAATGCCCCTGATGCCTTCTTCCCTTCTGCACCTTCTAATGTTGACAGGGGACCACTCCCCAAAGTGATTTTCCCACTATGCAGTCGGCCCATGTTTACTTTTTGGTCAATGACTATGGATCAGTTTTGTTTATCATCTCCTCGATTACTGCTAAAAATGAGGTCAGGGGCATAATTAGTTTCCGATCCATCCCGTTCCACAGATTCTGTCACCACTCCTCTGCACTTACTGATTGATGGTTTTCATACCACTGACCCAAGTGACTGGACCTTTCATTTTTTAGAGAGGGGCAGAATAACACAAGATGTTTGAGGGATTCCCACTCCTTGCAACAGAAGCGGCAGGTAAAGTTTGGGTCGGTAACTCCTGCTCGAAGCCTGATGCGGTATTTCGTTTTGTATGCATTCAGCCTGAATAACATGAATAGCTTGCATGCTTTTGAGTTTGGGAAGCGGTTCATGTATGGTTGCAATACATTGTAGCTTCTCGCTTCCACGGGGGCATCTTTCATAGCGCTAGCAAGCAGGCGCTCGCTACCTGTGTTGATCGAAACGGCATGCCATATCTTCACTTTTGCTGCTGTCGGGTTTGAGTGAAGGGTTTGTAGACTGATGTTGTGGATTGTTAGTAGATCGTCTCCTCGTTTCACCCATTGATACAAAATGTCTGGGCCGTTGTCTCCCGCATGATGAAAGATCTTGAATTGGAGGATTCCCTCTTCAGCTTTAGATTTCCGGAACAACGCTAATTGGTTCCAGCAAATCCTGGCATGCAGCGATACCAGACCGAGTTCATACCTTATGCATGCAGTAGAGATTCCTATTGGAAGGCTTAACGCCTTGGACCAAAACATGTGCTCCAATGAAGACCAATGTGTCGGTGGGCATCTAAAGGCATTTTCAGCGCCGTATGTCAGAATCAGGACCACTTTTTGCTCATAAAAATTTCTCAGTGGTCGTATTGAAAAGCACCCGTATTTTTTATGGATTACAAGGGCCTGACATGCCTCTTGGACTCAGTCTTGGACTCAGTCACCCACGGGTCATCACAGATACTCGAGTTCGAAATCATGCCTAGATATTTTACGGAGTTTGACGTCCGGAGATCAGCATGATTTAGTGACCACACTTGTTTTGAACGCTTTTATTTTTGACACATTCTTAGGTTTTCAAACACCAAAATTTCGGTCTTTGCTGGATTGATCGTCAAGCTGTTCATGGTTACGTATTTTTGGACCGCGTCCAGTTTACATTGGAGGCCGATCGGAGTTTGATCTAGAATTACCAGATCATCGGCATACATCAACCAGCTTATCGGCGATGAGTTGAGCTTCGGAGGGAAAGCCCTCACGGATTGAATTGCTTCTCCGATATCGAAAATGAAAAGGCTGAAAATTGCAGCTGCCAGCGGGCAACCTTGCTTCACTCCTTTGAGAGTCCTGATTTTGGCAGACAGGGTGCCCGCATGATCAATCCGAATTGAGATTGATGTGTCTGTGTGTAACTCTTTGATTGCCGCGAGTAGGTCTTCCGGGCAACCCCAGATTTCCAGTTTATGCCACAGCACTTCCCGATCAATCATGTCAAATGCCATGGAAAAGTCAACAAAAGCTGCATAGACCTTCGTGTTTGTACGTATGGCTTCCATCTTCAGCAGATTTAAGATTAGCAGGTTCAGTGAGCACCCCACCATTTTCACAAAGCCTGCCTGTCTTTCCTCCACTTTTTTGGCAGATTGGGCCCACTTAGTCAGTTTGTTTTGCAGCAATGATGCATAGAGCTTACCTAGAATGTCAAGCAGTGCCACTGGTCGATAGTTTTTTGTTGACGCTCTGTTCCCTTTCTTAAATATTGGCACTATTATCCCTGACTTCCATGAGGTTGGCACTTGTTTCTGCAAGTTTATTCTTGCAAAAAGGTCGAAGCACAAGTCAGCCCACAGGTCAGGAAATTGTTTGATCATGAAGTTTGATAGACCATCCGGGCCCGGGGCCCTTGAGTTCTTCGTCCTCATTATTGCCTCTCGAATTTCAGCTCTTGAAAAGTGTAAATTCCAGTCGGGTTCAGTTGTTGTGTGCATATGTGGATCCAGGGTTTTGTGATATAGTTCCGTGAAATGCTGGACCCATTCAGCTTCCGTCACCTGGCATGTAAGCAGGGCCTCTTGTGGGGTTTCCATCTCATTGATTGTTCGCCAGAACTCTCCGCTGTTCTTATTTGATAAGATCTTTAACATGGCCTCTGGGTCATTCTGGTGTAATACAAATGTATGGCTTTTGATCCAGTTTTTATATCGCTGTTTAGTTACTTTGTTTCTTTGCGTTATTTCTTCTTCTGGACCTTGATTATTTTTCCTGATTTCAGCTCGCATGGATCTTTTGCATTGCATCACCATTAGATCAAAACAATGTTTTTTCCGGAATGACCAATTTTTCATTCCGTTATTTTTGCTTTTAAATTGCGCCAATATTGGGGCATATTCGATCTCTGACGGTATCAACTTGAATTGGGAGCATATGTTGACCACTTCGTGTTCTTCCAATCTTATACGCAGACGATTTGATTCTGCTGAAAATTTCGATCCCCATTTTTTGCTTTGGACTCCTTTTGTGTAATGAAATTTTGCTACCAGCATTTCGTGGTCACTATTTGGCATTGCACGAATATTCAAAGATTTTATTCTCGCATGCAATGTGTCAGAGATAAAGATGTAGACAATAGTTGAACTGGAGCTTTCACGCTGCCACGTGGGCTTCGGTGGAATGTCTCCTAGGGTACAGCCATTTAACATGGACAGGCCTCTTGCATTCATTTCTGCTGACCAAGTTTGAGCAAGGCGACCTTTGACGGCACTCTGGGGTTTAAAGAGATCAATATTTAAGTCGCCACAGAGTATCAAGCCAGATCCACTTGATGATTCGAGCAGAATGTCAATTATGGAGGAAACTTGATCTATGAAGGGATAAGACCCGGTTGATTAATCATTCCAGTACACATTAATTATGTGGATGACATCATAAGTCGACGGTTTCTCTATAAGCTTCCTTATTTCGCAGACTTGAATGTAGGACGTATAATTTGTCGAGTTTATCAAGCAGTAACCTGAAGACCGTTTGATCAATGTTAACAGCCCTGCTACCGGCCGCCCCTTGTCAGCTTTTATTGCCGGATTCAAAGCACCCTCAAATTCAAATGTCACGGGCAGGTCGCAAAGCCAGGTTTCTTGCAAGCATATCAGGTGCAAGTCTTGGAACCAAGCGTTATTGAACAGATGGAGAAAACCGCACGTGTTCCATGACGCAAACAAGCACTTCTGGTCCGAACTAGGCTTTGAACATTAGCTGTGATTTTTATTATTTAGAGCTGAAGCTAGCCAGTTCCATTCTTGCGTTACAACTTTTTCTTTTCCGTTAATTGGTGATGAGTCCACCGTGATACCCTCTGGCTCTCCATTGATTATCGTTATTTTGATTTTTGCCATCGGGCTTGATCTGTCTGCCTCGGCCTGCTCCCTAGCTACAGTGTTTTGGGAAGTGGGAGCAGAGTGTTGCCTGTTATAGTGTGACCCTCCTGACCCCTGCTGGATCTGTTGAAGCTGAACAAGAGCTTTAGAGCTATGAGAAGCCTCTCGAAACGGCAGCGTTTCCTTTAGCGTGTGTCGTGAGCCGCATATTCTATCAGTCTTCAGCGGTTTACTGCATCTTTCTGGCTCCGCTAATTTGTAAGTGTCAAAGCCCAGCGATAACAAATCTTCATCGGCCTCTAGAATTACATTTGCGATTATATTGGAGTTTATATACAAGATCACCTTGTCTGTACACCGCTCATCCGGGAATTCAACTGTTTGCAGATCTTTTGAATCCAGTGATCTAAGCCGAGGTATATGGTGAAGTAATCTTAACACATTAGATCTGTTCAAGATTAATTTATCGCCACCTGCCAACCTCTCCAACATAATTTTGATCAAGATAGGCGTTGCATCCGATCTGTTTTTTTCCTGTTGGTTCTCTGTCTTATGATTGCTTCTTTTAGATGATGCGTCTTGATAGTGGTCGACTTTCTGTGGTGAGGCTTGTAAGGCGAACGGGAGGCTTGTGAGTTTTACTCCGTTCACTGCTTGTTGGCCGACTTGGCAGAGATCCAACTTCTTCTTCTGATTAAGCAGTCTCTGTCTTTCCCATATCGCTTGAAGCGTTATGAACTCCGGGCTCCTAGGTTCAAAATCTCTCTCCTCACCTTCTCTGACCGGAGACACCAGCTCACAACGCCTTTGGGTATTACCTCATATTGATGTCGACCAGGAGCTCTGGCTCACTTCCGTCGTGACTCTTTTGGGAGATACTAATTCTTTTTCCGGAATCTTCGGGTCAACGCTCAGTTTCGGGCCGAGTATCACTTGGAAATTTTTTTGTGTACCTTGTTCATCGAGCAGTGCTTACGTAGTAGCGACGCACTCTGGTTCTGTCTCCTCATAAACAGATAGGTCCATTAACTCTTTATGAATTGCCAGGTCTTCCTCGCCTGGCAGAATTTCAACTGCGGACGTCTTATTTTCCACTGTTTTCGGTTGGACCGCTGCCTTATCATTGATAGTGTCCGCTAGTTTAAGACTTGAAGTGATTGCTTTGTCAACCAGTTGGAACATGTTCAGATTCCGTAAAAATTTTCGTGCACCCTTTTGTTGATTTTTTTTCTGAGCAGGTAGATTCTTTTGCTTTTTCTCTGTGCAAGGTGGAATTTTTTTTGCAACCATACTGACTTTAGTCTGAGTTTCAGAATATTGATTTCCGAAAATGGGGAAAAGCCCGGCGGTGGTCTCAATAGCCGCGGGGCGTTCAATCAGCTCAATCACCTGAACTACTTCATTTGCAAGAGGCGTTGAGCCAGATGCCTTTTGAGAGTCTAGTAAGGCGGGGTTTGCAGCGTTTTTGGCTTGGTGGAAGGCCATGTAAAACGACATGTCTAGAGCATTAGGAAGCCCCACATTTCCACTCTCCGGCACACCGTTGTTTATGGGAATCTCTACCACAGATGCATCCGATGGGGATACAACGTTGTGCACAGGGGACCCCGGTACATTCCCTTCAATTGTGAGACTTTCCAGTGGTCTGACACTCAGGTTCTGAGATTGCAATGGCTGGAGCAGTTGTGTCGAATTCCTGGTCTGCTTCTCAGCATTAGATACGGCTTTTCCAGGGCATTGCAACTCTGGCCTTAATGCCTCAGTCATGTCGCTCACACAACCCAAATCTTCTCCTCTTTGTGTGATCCGAGATTTTTGAAAGAGGGACAAAGCTTCCTTCGCAACCTCTGCAAACAGTTTTTTGTCGATCGTGTCATTCTGTTTCACATCGTTTAATGAATTCAATCCTGCCATTATGTTATGATTTAGCTCCTCTTGTTTAGCCTTTTGGTCAGTGTGAGATAATTCTAAATGCAACACTTTTGAGTTCATCATGGCCAGTAAAGTTGTAATGTCTTTCACATTTTCGTTTAGAGATTCATACAGCTTGGTGAAGGGTGTTAAGGAAATAGCCATTGCAGATGTTAAGGCTATTAAGAGTTCATTTGCCGGTACATGCGCACAAGGGGCTGCTCGTCCCTCTCTTCCTTTCTCTTGAGAGACACGGGGTACTCGTCTATACCGAGCTCTTTCTCGCTGTATTTTAGGAAAAGGGTGTTCAATAAATGACGAATCTCTTGCGGTTGAGTCATTTTCCGAGTCTTCACTAATTGTAGAAGTGATTTCTTGAGTTTGAGGGCACAGCCTGGGTGTAAAAGCTGCAATATTGTGTAAGGGCAGTCTTTTCTGAGAGTTTACTATGTTGCTCTGATGTGACGATGATGACTCGTCCAAGGATCCCGCAACCACCGGTTTTAGTCTTTTGTAGTTGCCGGATCCCCATATATCACGGTTTACATTTGTGATATTTGCGCAATTCCTTTTCTGAAGAACTTTAGTCATCGTGTCCTGCACTGGGGTGGATGTCACAGACTGTTTAATTGAGTAGAGTTTATTTAAATTAATCAGGTTTTGTAACACCGTGGAGACCACCTCTAAAGAGTTTCCCTTGTCAGCGGTGGGGGGGCCCACATCACTGCCCCTCGGCGCACAGCCTAATTGTGAAACACACATTGCAGCACAAGTACGAACTGCTGGTAGCAAGACCTCAGGGGTTAGTATTGATGGTAAAGCAGGGGGCGTAATCTCATCAACGATTGCCCTTGTGGTTAGGGACAGGTTTACAATATCACTTGTATCCTGAGAAGCACATGCCTCAAGCACGACATCAGAGCCGGCAGTGCTTCTAGCAACAAGTTCTACATTCTGACTCTCTGAGGCCGCCGCAGCAACGCGGCTGGCAAGGCGAGCCTCTGCCTTATCCAACAGGCGTTGCTCTGCCTCCACATCTCCAACGATCGCGGCGCATCCTCCCATCGCTTCCGCTTCCTTTGACAGGCTCCGCCCACTGTCAACAACGGGAGCTGCCGAGTCTGCCGACAGCGGCCTTGCTTCCCACTGCTCCGCCTCAGTTCCAGCACTGGCCGGGGCCGCTGCAGGCTCCGACCGACCTAACATCCGGAGAACATCCGCCGTCCCCGGAATGGGGCATGGCTCCCCCAACCCCACTGGTGAGTCATGTAGAACGACACGTTGAATAACGACCGTGCCTTTCACGGGACTGCCAGTATAAGACACGTGTTGACTTTTATCTTCAGTTTGGTTCGGGTTATTAGACGCGGGCATTAGGTGAATAGTGTCAAGGTAGGTAGGGACTGAGGGAGCGACTTGATTTGAACTTGAGCAATCTTTGTGTAACAGAGGCTGAAATACATCGTCGTGCATCTGGGTGGCATGCTCTCTTGTAAAATCTGTGATTTCTGACACTGAGCGACAGGAAAAGTATTGGCTCACCTGTTTCTGGCGCGCGCTTTTTGTCGGCAGTTCTTCTTGAATAGCCATGCGTTTGGATTGCACTATGGTCCTTAGAGATGATGTTAAGTTGGATGGGTCCAACATCTGCACTGCGCCACTCACCAAACAGCCAAACAGTTTCCTCCTCAGTCCTTAGTCCTCAGGGCTTAATGCCACAAGGGTGGTGGAGGCGGCCTTTTGTGTCTGCTGACCCGGTCAGGTGACTTGGTCAGGTGGGAATCAGTTAAAGACACAGGCACACGCACCTCCTTTCTCCTTTCTCCGCTTGGATTCTGTCACTCGCCACAGCCAAACAGTGTCCTCCTCAGCCCTTAGTCCTCAGGGCTTAACGCCACAAGGGTGGTGGAGGCGGCCTTTTGTGTCTGCTGACCCGGTCAGGTGACTTGGTCAGGTGGGAATCAGTTAAAGACACAGGCACACGCACCTCCTTTCTCCTTTCTCTGCTTGGATTCTGTCACTCGCCACAGCCAAACAGTGTCCTCCTCACCCCTTAGTACTCAGGGCTTAACGCCACAAGGGTGGTGGAGGCGGCCTTTTGTGTCTGCTGACCCGGTCAGGTGACTTGGTCAGGTGGGAATCAGTTAAAGACACAGGCACACGCACCTCCTTTCTCCTTTCTCCACTTGGATTCTATCACTCGCCACAGCCAAACAGTGTCCTCCTCAGCCCTTAGTTCTCAGGGCTTAACCTATGATAATTTCAATACTTTTTCCAACCCAGCCGTGTTGGAGATTGAATGTTCTAAACTATTTAGACTTGTTGTGGCTTGCTCACACATGGGTACTGTCAAACCATGTACGTCTAGTTTATCTGTGGTACTCATTTCTACTTTTGCTTGTACTTCTTTCTTTAGCATTGTTTCATTGAATTTGAATCAGCTTGCAAGAGTTGGCATAAGGCCATACAATTGACATTTTTGTGCGCTATTTGTTCCATAATATCAGTTGTGCATGCATTATCGCCATAAAGTGCATCTATATGCTGCTTATACAATACAGCTTGTGCTTCTTGCGATAATACACCAACTCTAATACTTTTTAAGATGTTGGCATAAGGGAGATCTGCAGATTGCCGCATGTTTTCAGTTAATTCTCTGTATTGGAAATGTTGTCAAAGGTTAAAGGATAGTTCCGGGACTTTTTTTTTATTGTCCCTACGGGTCGGCCATGTGTTTGTAAGCATAAATCGGTAGATCGTAGGAAACTTTCCTATGGACCTTACCCGACTTTTCGCCCATTATCGCACTCGAAATCAGCCTCCATTTTGTGATAATCCTATCATTCCGCCGCATCGACCTGGCTCACCTGCCTTTGCGGCACTAAATCAAATCCCCCGCCCCTGAGCCTGACATCAGCAGACGCGTACTGCCCATTTCAAGCACGTCTCGTGTCAACAATCGCTGCGCCTCAGCTATTGACGTGTTGCCATGGAAATGGCAGGACGCCTCTTTCCCCAATAAGTATAAACAGACCGTTTCACAACACACAGCAGCAGATTTTCGATTCCATTCCTCTCTCTGTGTTACTTTGAGTATTCTGTGACTCGTTTCAGTGCTCTGGTCAGCTACCTTCGCCGCTTGTAGCCCGTGTGAACACCTGTACCATCTCTGTAAATTATTTTACTATCTTTACCGCACAATGGCCACAATAATGCCGTATATGTACGAGCCCGAGTACACCGAGGAAGAACTACTGGAAAGTCAAGCACGCGAAAACGATGGGGATTCGGACGGCAGTTGGGAGGACCAGTCAACGGATGAAGAGCCTGGACCATGTCGCATGGACGGCGTCTCCACCTGGTGCACGTGCAATCGGTGCGAGCTAATGCCAACTGAGGAGGAGAACTGCTGCTGCCGTGAAAATTCCGGGTGCTTGGCCTACATTTCGGAAAGCGAGCAAAGTCTGCAGGAAGGCGAGCAAAGTCCGCAATGCATCACCGAGCTGCCAGAGTTCAGGGAAGCCTGCCTCTCACGGACCGTGTTGAGGATGATGATGGTGCTTATGCACGAACTTCGCGGCACTGTTCGTCCGCGTAATCCGAGTAACGAGTAAGTATACTCTGTTTGTGATGTCAGTGATGCCACCACTATTTCATGGTCGTCTCCCACATATAAAATTACATTTACATATCATTCGAACGCATGTAAATTTGTTCCATATAGTGCATTTTCTAGATATAATTTTTTTCTAAGAAAAATGACATGTGTTACCTGAATCGACATTGATAAGAAAGTTTGGTCAGTTTAATACAGTTTGCATCTTTTTTTTTCACAGGTGGTACAGGCTGGTGGCCTATCGTTGCTTCACTTGGTGGCTTCACGGGAGGCTCGGACACCGCGTTCGGAGAGTAATACCTGCCTGTGCGGTACTTGCCATTAGACAACATTTCCCCAGTGACAGTGGACAATACCGCGGATTTTCCCTCGATGTGCTGCAACCTCAACTTTACAATGTGTAATGTTTATTATTTATGTTTAATTAAAATCTAAAATAAAGCCCAACATATATTTTAACAATGGTTGTTTTGATTTTTTAAATGAATCTAGTGTATATTCTCCTGGGAGGGTGAGGTATTTATAAACTCACCCCCCTGCATTCCATGTAGTAGATCCTGCAGCCATCCTCTTACATTCAGTTAGATGGCCTCTCCTTGGTGAGGCCCTGCGGCAAACGGGTCTTGTCTGCACGACCACCGCCCCGATCCACCCCCCGCCCTATCAAAGGCAGTTCGCACCGGGGTACTTGTGCTGGCAAGTGGAGCTGTCAGGGAGCGATAAAGGCCAAGAGGTGCCAAAGACCATGTACACTTCAAAGTGGTCTATAGAGCATGGGTTGTTGTTCCCATGTCTACCTCCAGACCCCGTGTCTCCTGCCAAGCATCCCCCCTCACGCTGGACGGCCCCCTGCAATCCACATAAGTGTGTCTCCATTCACGAGTCTTCCTGTGTCTTGTCTGCACGACCACCGCCCCGATCCACCCCCCGCCCTATCAAAGGCAGTTCGCACCGGGGTACTTGTGCTGGCAAGTGGAGCTGTCAGGGAGCGATAAAGGCCAAGAGGTGCCAAAGACCATGTACACTTCAAAGTGGTCTATAGAGCATGGGTTGTTGTTCCCATGTCTACCTCCAGACCCCGTGTCTCCTGCCAAGCATCCCCCCTCACGCTGGACGGCCCCCTGCAATCCACATAAGTGTGTCTCCATTCACGAGTCTTCCTGTGTCTTGTCTGCACGACCACCGCCCCGATCCACCCCCCGCCCTATCAAAGGCAGTTCGCACCGGGGTACTTGTGCTGGCAAGTGGAGCTGTCAGGGAGCGATAAAGGCCAAGAGGTGCCAAAGACCATGTACACTTCAAAGTGGTGTATAGAGCATGGGTTGTTGTTCCCATGTCTACCTCCAGACCCCGTGTCTCCTGCCAAGCATCCCCGCTCACGCTGGACGGCCCCCTGCAGACCGCATAATGCCACGACATATACACGTCATTCATTCACAAACACACCCCTGTTTCGAATTCTTTATAACCCACTTCATATTTCTAATGAGAACTTCTTTGCGCTTTGCTAGTCAACCCGTGAAGGTGCTGGTTATCTGCTCTTCGTCTCTGTGAACTTCCGTGACCACTTTGAGCAAACTCGTCAGTTTGCAACCTGTGAACTGCTCCCTGTTCTACGACAAGAAACTACTCTGATCCCTGCATCTAACTGTTTGTTCGTCAAGGTAAGTCCATGTACCATAATCATTTTGCGTCCAATTTTTTAATTTATATCTATTTGCTAGTAGTCATCAAATTGCATCCATGTTTTCTTTTCGTTCACGACAGTACATGCAAGGAACTAGTCACATGTTCTGAGTTTAGTCAAATTACTTTTTCTATTTTTTGAAAGTTATTGAAATACTTATCCGCATGTGAATAACATGTATAGTTCCAAGAACCAAAACGGACCTTGCATTGAACCTTTTATGTGTCATTTAATGTTTTAACACATTGGTATTCATAGAGAATTGTTGATCTTTACTTTTCAGAACTTTCCATAATGCCTGCCTGTTCCATTGGCGGTTGCCCTTCGAAGACCCATAACAAATCTGAAGGTACTATAATGCATGTTTTCCCTAAGACAATAGATCAGATAAGAGAATGGGTCCGATATTGCGGATATCCAGCCTCTGAGATAGAAAGTAGAGTCCTAGAAGTCTTTGCGGACAAGAGGGGTGATCGATACCGCATCTGCAGCAGGCACTTTAGCCCAGACATGTACTCCACATCATTGCTAATAAGGACGAAAACACCGCGAGCGAGGCGAAAATTGCTCTCAACCGCTATTCCCACTCTATTCGTCCACATCCCTCCACTGGTGAGTCAAGTTTACGTATTTATCTCTCGGCATTGCGGTAGTGTGTAGCATTAGCTAACAATAATTTCCCCATTTATGTATCCACTCAATATGAAGGCTGAAGATTCTCCATCCGTGTCGTTATTGCAGTCATCAGCCACTTCAAGCGCCTATCGGGTAATCTTACTTAGCTATTCTGACACTGACTTGTTTTAGGCATGTAAATCAATAGTTTTAATTGATCGTGTAATTATTTTACCTAATGGTACACCACAGTACTCGTCCTCTAGTCTTTGTTTTCAGTTATAATTATTGTTATCCAAAATAATGCAAGTACTGTCTTTCAGGGAGATGCTGAGGAGTCCAACGCATTGACGACAACCGTAGATGTCACTCAGATGCTCGAGGTACGTTTCCGGACAGTTCCATCGATGGAGATCATCAGATCTTGCATTCTTGTAGCGTGATTGTTACACACAATGTTTCTTTCGTTTTTAGCCATTGGTATGTCCTTCTGTCGTCGCCCTCCTATGTGTCTTCTTTTTTCAATATTGTGTTCATTACTAATGAAAGTCCTATGTTTCAGGGAGTCGATGGAGCATTAGTCCAAGAGGAAGGGGGAGCATGCAGTTACGGGTCGGCGCAACAGCTTGCAGAAGTGTGCACCGCAGTTACAGCGTCCCTTGATGTTCTTATGCATTTCGAGGTATGGATACTGACAGATCAATCATGCGAGATCAAATGACGTGATTACATCCGCTATACTTCCTTCTTTATTAACGCAAGTACTATGTTTCAGGGAGCTGACGGAGCTTCTTCAACAAGAACATCACCCCTAGTAGTTGATGCAGATCTCTGGGTGGTGACACTTCCAACGATGGAGCAAATCGAATCATATTTGGATATCCATTATTTATTTTAGACAACTGATCATTTGTGCAGGTCTATTTAGATGAGCCGTTGACGCCTGCAGAAAGTTTATGTTCTTTTAAACAAAATAGAAAACCATACTAATGCAATTACTGTGTTTCAGGGAGTTACTGAAGCATCATCTTCAATAATATCATCAATGGAAGTCTATGAGGAGCCCGAGGTATGGATCTTGACAGTTCCATCTAACTAGATCAACAATGCGTGAATAATTGTCGTTTGAATGTTCTACACAAAGCGTTCATTCGTGTTTTGCTATTGAGATGTACGTGGGTATTGGTCCCCAAGTACATTTTGTGTTTTCAATATTATTATACATACTAATGAAAGTTCTATGTTTCAGCGAGTCGATGGAGCCTCAGTGAGTGATGGATGTGCTTATCATGAAAGTATAGTCGTTGCAGCGCGAGAGGAAGTGGAGACATGCACACACGAGTCGGAGCAACAGCGTCCAGATGTTGAAGTTCGAGGAAAGAAAGTTTCAAAGAAAAGAAAGCAAAAGAAGGTTAGTGTCCTGTTCACTATATTATGTTGTCTTTCACTGTCAATAGTTCAATACTGTAAGTTGTGTTTAAACTGAACATCCCTTTTCTAATCTGTCCTCTAGTTGCGAGTGGGTGTAAGAACTAGATCTACACAGACAGTGAAGCGAACGAGAGATGTTGCTTGTCAAACCTTTTGGCAGGGACTTGAGACTGGAGATGCATCGTGCCAATGGGAAGAATATGAAGTGATTGACAACGGAGCTATACCACCACCAGCCATTGATAGTGAATGTCCTCCTGGTAGTTTGGATGCAGTCGTAGATCAATTCACAGAATCCACACCCGCAAAAAATAAGAGCACGCGAAAGTTGAAGACATTGTTTTTTTCTCCCATCTCCGGACAAGGAACAGATGTTGCAATGGAAGAGAATGAAGTGGACGACAATGAAACACCATCAATATCACTCAGCATAGCGGAAGACGATATCAGAGATTGTACCTTTCATGCGAGTGACATGTCCTCAACGTTACAGGCCGAACCAGCTGGGATGCAGAGTGACAGTATAAGGAAAGAGGCCAAATTCATTGTATTCGATAGCTGTTTGATGGATATTATTATGATGATGAAATGTGGGCATTGGGTTGGTGGGGAAGTATGTGGGGAGCCATTGATTAATGTGACTCGTGCAATTCGAGGCACTAACCTTAAAATACATGCCACCTGTACACAATATCATCCGTTCGCATGGTCTGCACAACCCATGCTGGGGCAACTGCCAGCAGGCAATCTACTTTGTGCAGCGGCCGCACTTTTTAGTGGTTCAAGTTTTAAAAAGTTACAGTATTTCTTTCAGTTTGTGGGAATCCATTTCATTGCGAAAAGTCAGTTCTACAAATACCAAACCGATTATCTATTTCCAGCCATCAGCGAAGCTTGGAGAATGGAAAAAATGTCAATGGAAAGTACATTCGCGGGCAAACGCTTCAGGCTAGCCGGTGATGGACAATGCGACAGTCCAGGATTTTCAGCCAAGTACTGCACCTACCACTTTCAGGACATGGAAAGTAAGAAAATTGTGAGTTCGGTGGTCGTGCAGGTGTCACAAAGTACATCCTCAGTGGCCATGGAGAAAGTTGGCTTTGTAGCATCATTGCAAGAACTACAATCGCGGGGAATGGTGATCGACCTGATAGCCACGGACAGACATGTTTCAATTGCCAAGACAATGAGAGAACAGTACAAAAATATAAATCACCAATTTGACGTTTGGCATCTTGCAAAATCAATCAATAAAAAATTGTCGGCTGCAGGAAAAAAAAAAGATATGCAAGGTATTTCACAGTGGTCCAAGTCAATCAGCAACCATCTTTGGTGGAGCTCAAAAACATGTGAAGGGTCGTTGGAAATTCTACTGGAAAAATGGCGGTCAGTAATGTTGCACTGTAGCAACGTACATCGATGGTCGACAAATGAGCATTTCCACAAATGTGAACATGGCCATTTGTCCACAGAGGAGGCACGGAAGAAGAAGTGGTTGATTCCTTCATCACCCACTCACAAGGCCATTGAAAAGATTGTATTTGATAAAACTATAACAAGAGATTTGAGGGGACTCACGGAATTCTGCCACACAGGAGATTTGGAGGTGTTCCACAATATGTGCCTAAAGTACAGGCCCAAAAGATTGCATTTTGGCATGGAAGGCATGATAAATCGGACTCTTCTAGCGGTCTTGGCACATAACCATAATGTTGGCCGTCAACAAAGTAGGACGACCGGAACTTTAGGGACGCTTCGCTACAATAAGGCCTTCACTAAAAGAAGTAAACAATGGGTGATCAAACCAGTGTTTGAGGATATGCAATATGAGTTTATTGAGAGACTTATCGTAGATGTCCTCGATAGGCACATACATGGAGTGGTGAACGAACCTATGCAGGGGACAACTGCATTGCCACCCAACATTGCCTCTGTTCCATGTCCACCTAAAGCAGAGCTCATTGAGAAATACACATCACGGTTTAAATGATTGTAATTCGATTGTCTGTTCTCTCGAGTCTCCTCATGTTGCAGGCCCATTGCAATTAAACCAAACAGTAATATAAATCATTTTTACAAAAATTATAGAATGTTTCCGTATTACAAACACATGGCCGACCCATAGGGACAATAAAAAAAAAGGCACGCAGACAAGATGCCCTTACACTAACTGGAGCTAACTAGAAATGTGTGCTCGCTCAAAGTGAAGGTCAGCTGCTTTGATGTTTTGCTCGGGTGGCGGAACGGCCCACGACCCAATATAAGGTTCTATTGTGATTTGACCTTGACAGGCCGGGACCATCCTGAAAGACTAAGAAAAGATAATGAATAAAATTTCAGAAACGAAACGATGAGCCACGTTCATTAGAAGAAGTAACGTCGGCAAAGAAGGAGTGGTGTTTCGGGTCTGCCCTACACAGAGACACAATGGAAAATGCAAATATAATGTAAGTAACTTTTGATGAGTTTATACCGCAATTTCATTACTATACAGTGGCTTTAAAGACGGGTTCAGTTGTACTTGTTCGTTCTATGTGGCATAGTGTTTTCTACCGCGCACTATCTGGAGGAGAAACATCTGCTTTTACTGAAGCACCTCAAAACCTTCCTCTTTGCTTCTGCTTTCTCTCTCCCTCTCCCCTGCTACAACTGGTCCACTGTCTGCGACCTCGGTCCTGGGCCCTTCCACTCTCCACCTGCACTGCCTCCCTGTCAACCCCTGCACTGGGGGACTGTCTCAGTATCCTACAGCCCCCCCTTCCCAGCACTTGTTCTGCACTTACCTTGCACTTGCCACCAGCTGGCCCTATTTATTTATTATTTTATGCTACTTACCTTGTACTCCACTCCCCCCCCTCCATGCCTCGCCACGCCTTTAAACACTTGTGTACACCCAGTAGCGCTGTCCTCGCTATGAAATGAATAATTTTAATAAGGATCTGATGGTGAGACTAATTTCATTTTTTATGTTTTTAGGTACATCATTCACTACTGTCTGTGTCACGAGTACCAGACACCGGCGGACGGCTTCTACAGCCGCCAGTTGCTTCTCCGCGTGAACAACGTTACCACCCTGACCATTTTATGGGACGATCGCCAAGTACAAGTATGCCCTTACGCGGTACTAACGGTTAGATGCAACATACCTACCGTTGTGGTGGCCTAGTGCCTCGTTGTTGGAACAGCCATGCGATTATCAGTGCGACAGAAGAGCTTATTTTTATCGTAAACCAACACCCTGTGTACTGCACACGAACATCGCTTCCCTCAAGACGAACTAATTTGGATCGAGAGCAAAGAAAAATGCAAATCGCTGAATATTCTCTAAACATTTGATGTCCAATAAACGTACTTTGCCAAATGTACAATCTTGCCGTTTGCTTTTAAACCACGGTTTCACATTCCGAATTGTGGTGCTGTATTGTGAGATGCTCTAAGACCCTGTGTACAGCAAAGGACCATCGCGTTCCTCAATACGAACTTTTTGGAACATGAGCAAATAAAAATGCAAATCGCTGAATATTCTCTAAACATTTGATGTCAAATAAATGTACTTTACCACATTTACAATCTTGCGGTTTGATTTCAAAGTACAGTTTCATATTCCGAATTGTGGTGCGCTGTATTGTGAGCTGATCTGTGTTGATTTCCGGGGTCTGTGTGGAGTCGCGTAGAAGACGCCTGGGCGCGTTTGCCTACGCAGCTCAGTCACGTCACGGATAGAGGCGGGGAATATGAATGTTTTGATAAAGTCTGTTTCAGGGGCGGGGATTTGATTTAGTGCCGCAAAGGCAGGTGAGCCAGGTCGATGCGGCGGAATGATAGGATTATCACAAAATGGAGGCTGATTTCGAGTGCGATAATGGGCGAAAAGTCGGGTAAGGTCCATAGGAAAGTTTCCTACGATCTACCGATTTATGCTTAGAAACACATGGCCGACCCGTAGGGACAATAAAAAAAAAGTCCCGGAACTATCCTTTAACATTACCTATGCTATGTTTGGTACTTACTTTTGTTAGTGCTGTCATCCTTTTTAACACTAATATGAACAACTTCCTTTTGAGAAGGATTGCACTGTCCACGAGTGCTTGCAGAATTAACTTTCTACAGTACGTTTTAAGGGGTGAGGATGACTTTGGTCCTCTTCTTAGTAGATTCTGAAGGACTCTGTGGCGAAACATTTTTGCTAAAAAAAAATCTTTTACTATGGGTTCTTCTTACACTATCAGGTTTATTACGAACATTGTTAGCTGTACTGTCAGCCGTTTCTTTGACATCATTTCTGTGTTTTGAGATACTTTTTGATGGAGGACGTACAGTTTCGGCAGTTGAGACTTCTTTTATTATGTTACCCAATTGCATTAGGTGGTTTGTACCAAGATTCTCCCCTACCTCTACAACAGGTGGATGCTTACATTGGGTACCTTTATTTTTATTTGCTCTAATTCTGCGTTCCTTTCTACGGAGCTGCTTTTTGGTAGGCATTCTTTGGTGTCTGTTGTGAAAAAAAAAATTCTTTGGTCTGTTGTCCAATGTATGTGTGCTGTGTGCATGTGTGCACAAGTGTGATGGGGACGGTGTGTAAACGCACAGTGACCTCTAACTATCATTTGGTAAGGCTACATTACTGTTTGAATAGTAGTACAATGTGCTTCAGATGAGAGTACACAGTGCCCTACTTGTGCCGAGAACCATTATTAATAACCAAAATGGCAAAAACATGCTACCGCCACTTATTTTCACAATCTAACCTTCTGCGGATTTCCTATGTCATTTCAGTACCAAGCACACAGCCATTTGTCTGCCATTCCACCTTTTAATCCTTGTCCTATAAATGGATATTTGTAGGCAGAATGGTTTACAAATGCCTGCTTCCTTTGGTGCCTAAAATAAACCAATAACCCACGCAGCCTCTTTAAGGAGAAGTTACAATATGAAGGTTGTACTGTACTTACGTTTTTGTGCAAAATGACAAGGTTTCTTCGGATATGTCATCTGCAGTGCAGATGTTGTTTATTCTCAGGAGAGTAGTCTTCACTGTGAATTAAAAAACACAATATCAATTACTTTGTGTGTTTGCAGCCGTCATGATACTGCAGCCGTCACTTGTGCTTATTTTGTCATACAAATCAACTTTCATGTTTCAACCCAATCCACGTGCACATTTCACTTTTCTCTGCGCACTCTTTCTATACTCATTTCAATATGGTACTTAAAAGTCCTTCAAAATATCTATCTTTTTTAAGGGGTTTGGCAATGCCTTGTTCTTTACAAAGTGTAGTATGCATAGGAGAGAGGTTTGTAAGCGATGAGGCAATGTAGTAGATGGGCAAACATTGAGTAATTCCTAATGAAAAGTACGATGTCCAAAAATCGGGAGACCCTCCGAAGGACATGTCAGCACCACAATCGGGAGCGATTACTATTCTCATACGATCACATTACAAGTAGCATTACTGTTGGCAGTACAGAGGACAGAACTGCAGCATTTTCAGATACAAAATTAAGGTCTGCCCTAAATTATACTTTTCAACTCACAAGCTTTTTTGGCGGGTTTGTAAAGGGCAAACTCACCCACCAAGCCTCCTGCACGGCCATTCATTCAAATGCGCGTGTCACCCGCCAAAAACAAAATTAACTAATTTCACCCGAACTTCACACAAAAATGGTTGAGAGCTATGCCTAAATAGGCATGCTTGCAACGTATGTACAGGTTATGCAAAAGAAAGTCAGCAGTCGTGCAATTTGTTAATGGCAAATCGGCAATCTTGCACTTTACAAGGGGGAGCGTTTTCATGTGCTTCCTGTGGAAATGTACCGGCATTATTTTGTCTACTTTAAATTATAAGGCTTCCACATGTACTCTGATTAGAATAAACATACCTGTACTCTATACTGATGCATGTGGTCATGCATGGAGCTGCACATAGAAATTCGCAATACTAGCACAGTAGTTTGTGAAGTAGGTGCTTTGCAATGGTATGCGCTTTCCATTAAGAATCATCGACAGTAATTTTGAAGTGCGCAGTGTTGATGACGGAGTTAAAATTGGCAATGTTCAATGTGATTGATGGACTCACTTTGGTACCGCTATAGAAAGGGTTGAAGGACTGGGTCAGAGTTACGTGCCGCACATAGGCAACGCTTGTCCGCTGGTAGGGAGTGTCACATACGGGTTTCTACAGCTAATCCTGCATGGAAAACATGACTGTAGCCATCAGCCAATCAGATGTTCACATTACTCTTTTGTGTCGAAATACGGTGCACACACTGAAAATGGCAGAGGTGCAGAGGGTCGGGGTTTTTCTGCTCGGAGACATATTTGTGCACGGCTTACAACACTATGCCGAGAGTAGGTATGTGGCACACCATTTCGATGTGCGCGGAGTGTAGGTGGTCTGGAGCGCTGACACTGATGCCAATGCTGCGGCAATTCTGCAAGTTTGCAGAGATATGCGTAGAATGACCACTCCTCATGTGGTAATTTTGCACTACGGTGCTTGCCACTTGGGATACCTGACTTTGCGTACTTTGTTGGCAGATTTGGCACAGTTGGTTGAAGCAATCATGGCCATCTTCCCAACATCCAAAGTTATTTTTTCTGCTATACTCCCCAGACTACAATGGACCAACACTTCTGTTTTCTGTGCAGATCAAAGCATGAGGAGGTGCATCATCAATCACTGCATGCGTGCATTCATGCTGCGAGTTGGTATGTTTTTTTGTAGCCACGATAACATTGCTCCCAGCAATGCGCATTACTTGAAGGAGATGGCGTTTCCCGATCCTCTTTGGGAAATGCGATGTTCTTTTGGAACATAAGGCTTGCTTTAGAGAACGTTCTGTAATGTTTGCAAGAGCAAAGCAAGGACAAAAACTACAAAAAAATGCATAAAATACCACATGGCTGTACGATATGTGGCCAAAAAAAACAAAAAACAAAAAACTGCTCTTCTCAGAGCCTTCCTTAAAGGGGAAAAAGGGGACTAGTACTTTCATGTACCATCGTCACGCTCTGCTCCTCTACATGTCTGCGAACATGGCGATAGTTAACTGCCAGCACATATCACCACCGGGGATTGAAGGGTGGAGCCGCATGTAAATGAGAATGAGATAGAGATTGGTCCACAAAGTTCAGTAGGTGTATTCAGCCTGACGTACTTTGGTAAAACCATCTTTTCCCTCACAGGACACCACACAGCCATGACTTTCCATGCTCGAAAACAGATTGTCTGGATTGTGGGAGACTCATGGACCCACTGGTTGAAGGTGCATGCCGAAAGCTGCAGTTTATCTACAAATCTCGGATTTCCACATGCGGAAGTGCACTGGCATGGCGTGCGCGGCATGAGATGGCTGGACTTGGTACCTCTTTGTGTTACTTTACAGAGAGAGTGTCCTCCAGACATACTCATCATTCATTGTGGCGGAAACAGTTTAGGCCATGTATCTGGAATTTCTTTAAATTTGCCATGAAGGAAGGACTTGCGATGTGAATAAGGCTGTGTGTGCCTTTTTAAGAGATGTTGGTATGTCCTCATTCCACAATGAAAACATTTTGTTCCATAGCACTTTCATTTTCCGCAGAGATGGAGTCCACCTCACATATGCAGGCAATCAGATGTTTCTTCACAATATACAAAATGCATTGCGCCCTCTTTTGCAATCACACTAACCTATTTGACAATCCATTTCACCCAATCCACTGCTTTTCAACCCACACAACACCCCACCAAAAGGCTCTTTTCAGAGCTGCCACTTACTCCCATTGTACACTTTATTGCGTTTGCTCCGCTTGCACCCTCCCTTTTTGCCCTCTACGAATGTCCACAAACTTTTGTTGAACTCCGCCGGCCTCTACGGCCTTCTCTTCATAGTTCTACTGTTGCACTGAGAAAGACAGCTCTGAAAAGAGCCTTTTCTGTCATTTTTTCTGTTTTTACGTTCATTGATTAAGAGCACTCCACACACTAGGAGAAGAGGCGAGAGGAGAGTGAGGAAGGGACACCAGCCATGGGGATAAGAAAGGGCAACTGAACAGAGAAATATTAAGGGTGATCTTTATTTAGGTAAGGAGCAAATCTTCTGGTGCTCACTGACTGCAGCCTCAAAAGCACTTCGAAGACTCTCCCCCCTGCAGAGTACTGCGTCGCAATACGTGCATACTACAGTCACCTTCGAAAGGTAAGGGTCCACAGCATTGTGAATGGCTTGTGAAGCAGCTGGAGGGAGCAGCTCCCCCACAGGAGTGTCTCTTGTGGTGGGAGGATCGGATTCCGAGGATGCTGTGGGGGAACTTAAACGACTACGATCTTCACATGGCCCCACCTTGCAAATGTCTGCAGTGTGAAACGAAGTGAGGTGGTGCTTCATGGTTGTCATACCAAAACTGTATGCTCCACATCTCCCGCGACTCAATACCACATCACACTGGTTACACTTCACCAGGTTCGAACGTGCTTTAGATACGTTCCCATAAATGGAAAACAACCGCCCCACCCACGACTCCCGCTGAATGCTCCTAGTGCGGAATTCCTCCACTTCATTCTCTTCCTCCTCTTCTTCCTCAATCTCTACATCCTCACCCAAATATCTCTTTGCAGGCCCTTGGTGAGGTGGTGATGGTGGCGGGTTTGGGGGAGGTACAGAGGCTAATAAACCCACAGCAGCCATGGAAGCCATAGTAATTTCTTTCCTTTTCGTCACTACAACAGTAAAGGCAACGCACCTCTATCTGCTATAGCTAGAAGGACAATGAAGATGTGCTCCGGGGGTGTGGCCTTTTGAAGAGGTGCAGGGGTATGCCTCATGACCGTCTTTATCCTTACAAAGTGGTAAACTCACTTTTACACCTCATCTCCTGAGGTTGCCTATTGTTTGGGATGTGTGAAATTACATTTTTCCACCCCACAATACTTTGCCTTGTGTCTGCAAGTTCATTTTTAGTGTTGCGGAAGCACACAAACTGCGGAAACTAGTCCCCACACTCAGCATAGCTGCGGTCACAAGATGATGTCCTCAACACATCCGCCGCCTTCATGAAAGTCCCCTGGACAGCAAATGCAAAGAATCACATGCGCCCAAGTGTCCTACGGACAGTGTTCGGGTTCTCAAAGTACTTCAAAGTGCGACATAAGTGAGACGGTCAGTTAGGAACTGGCGCTATGTTGGCAATCCTTTCGTTTGTACTGTGCATGTGTTCGCATGCTATGTTCACTGTACGGACAGTTCCAGTGTCCTTAGGACAACTCCATTTTGTTTGCCTACAACCTTGCCATCCACCGTGCCTGTTCTACGGACGGCACCATTTTGACTGCGCCCAATACGAACCGCTATACTGTCCTTCACACACTCCCTTTCTACTCATTTACACCCATTCCGGCCATCTTGTGTGTTCTACGACCATGTATTATCTCGTTTCCAAACAGTACACCAAGTTAGTATATCGTTTGGAAACCCCTTTCTGTTTATGTACGCACATTGTGAAAAGATGTTGCAGTCACACATCACATCTGTCTTACTTGGCATTAGACAGCACCCACACTCCATTGCTTGCGGATAGGTCGAACAGGCGCGCTGTTCGCGAACATTTTACACCTTTTAAAAAAAAAAAAATTGACACATACTCTATCTCTACAACTACTGTACAAAACCATTTACTATACACACAAAAACACACATCACTAAAGAAACAGCAGGGGAAGCGGACACTGAAAACTATATGGGGGAATTTGGATTTAACACAGGCTGGTTCTGAGGGGAAGATTTGTGAGGGGAAGAAGGGATGGATACTTCGTCGAAACATCTATTTTCCTGTTGCAGGTTTGGGGATGGGTCACTAGGGAATGGAGAAGCAGGGCAGGTGCAGGTGGGGCAATGGTACCGAACTTTCCCTCTCACGACGTCCTCCACAAACTCCCGTAAACTTTCAAAATTGTCGTTCAAAACATCCATTTTCACCTCTATCCTTTTTCTTCTGTCTTCTTCTACCTCGTCTGTTGCCTTTTCCTCTTTTTTATCCTGTTCTGTTAAAAAAAAAAACACCTCAAGTTAAATGCCTATCCAATACTGGTCACTATTCTCCATATGCAGACCAATATGTACCATTGTTGTCGCTGTCTTCAGACATTTCCCCGCACAGCAGATACTCCTCCAGCCACTCCAAAGTACTAGCCATTTCTGAGTCAAAACAACAGAAATAAATTATTATTTCTGCACCACATACCAAAAAAAAGCACACCCACTTCAAAAAAATGACCTGCACCCACTCTTTTGCTGTAATCTCCCTTCGTCCAAATGCGTCTGACCACTATCGTTCCAGGCTGCCGAGTTTCTGTGAAGTAATTACAGTGGTGGCATCCTTTCTTTTTTTTTTGGTGCCATCCTTTTCATTCTACATGGTTATTAAATGTGTCATGTCCATTTCCCATCTTCAGGTTTCCATATTTACTTATTACTACTTACAATATCTTTATGCCCTTCTTCACCATTTCCCACTTTTTGTGTAAGACAATAGTACATTTTCAGATACCCCCCACCTCTTTGGGTCATGTTGATCCTGTCCGCCCCCGTCCGCAAACAGGCGCTCAGTCCGTCCTTTTGTAAAGTCATTAGGGAGCGGGTTCTGAATGTTCTATGTTGAATCTATGCCAATTACATGGCTTATACTACATATCTCTCAAAATCACATGATGACAGCGCATAGTCTGCTCACCAACTTCATTGCCACAATTTCATGCTTGAATTCCACCTTCCAAAAACCTAATCAATTCCCTACAAAAAAAACCTTGTTACGGGGACATTATGGTTCAGGTGCCCTCCCAAAGACCAAAAACCAGTAAAATTCACTACAAAAAAAACTTTGCTGAGGGGACGTTATGGTTAAGTTGCCCTAACAAAAACCAAAGGCGTTCCGGTTGAAAACAAATCCTCTTTTTTGGTAGCACGGGTTACTGCTGTAAAATCTCGATTGCTAATGGCATTCATCCCCCATTTTTGGGGAGGAATGGGGATTAATGATCCAGAGAAATCGGTATGCACTCTTGCTTCTATTGTGCTGCAAACTTGCCCTGTGGAGTTCTGAACTGGAAATTTTGCAGTTACAACTTCCTACAAGAATATACTATGTACTTCCGCACTATCAACCAGTCACACATGTTATTGTAAAGTGTGTATGAGTTTCGAACACGCCCCCATGCTGTGCGCCAGCATATGATAATGTGGAATTCTTCGGAAGGTGGGCAGTTACTTCAAAAGTTCCTTTACAGTAGTATGCTCATGTGTTACTATTAGAACCCTGATAAATGCAGTAGAACATTTTTGTTAAAGTAATGTTATGATTCAATGACACTACTAAAAACCTATGGAATTCAGTGAAAAAAACTTTGCTAAAGGGACGTTATAGTTACGTTGCCCTACTAAAAACATGTAAAATTCACTACAAAAAAAACTTTGTTAAGGGGACGTTATGGTTAAGTTGTCCTACCAAAAACCTGTGCACTTCACTAAAAAAACGTTTCCAGCCTGCCACTACGTTGCACATTACAACATAAAAACCCCTGAAATTTGCCAGTTATGGTAGGCTAAGCACCCACTCCTGCCATTAGCATTGTGCACTGCTACCAATATCCCCCAGAACATGAAGGATGTCATTACAAATCAATGACATTTCTGATGTCATCTTTGATGTTCTGGGTGTTAGTCTTAGCAATGCACGTAGGTGGTGCGAGTTATGGTTGTTTAGCGTGCAATATTTAGGGATTGTCAACTGTTTTTCGGTTTTACTGTGAACTATAACGCCACAGTGACAACGTTTTTTCTCTCTTCCTCTCTCTCTCTCTCTCTATATATATATATATATATACATGGCAGTGAAGAAAAATCAAGGGGCGAAACATGTCATGTCGTCAGTGGTGTCATCAATGACATTTGTAATGGCATCCTTCATGTTCTGGGGGATAGTGGTAGCAGTGCACATTGCTAATGGCAGGAGTGGGCGCTTAGCCTACCATAACTGGTGAATTTCAGTCCCTTTAACAAAGTTTTTTTACTGAATTTCAAAGGTTTTTAGTAGCGAAACTTAACCATAACGTCCCTTTAACAAAGATCTTTGACTGGATTTCATAGGTTTTTAGTAGCGCAACTTAACCATAACGTCCCTTTAACAAAGTTTAAACGTAACCTTGACGTGGACCAAGGACTAGTTAATGGAGCACTGGGTACAGTTGTTGGCTTTCAAACATACCCACGCAACAACAAAATTCAGTTTGTCAATATACTCTTTGACAAACTTTCAGAAGTAAAAAGGATAGGACGCTCAACAGCTAGATTCCTTCTCTTAGATATCTATGTACGCAGAGAACAATTTTCTCTAACTCTTGCATACGCAGTCACGATTCATAAATCACAAGGTCTTACCCTAGACAAAGCAATGATAGATATTGGTAACACAGTCTTTAAAGAAGGCATGAGCTATGTAGCACTATCACGCTTACGTACACTTGACGGTCTATTTCTAATCAACTTTGATGCAAGCAAAATAAACGCTGATATTCCTTGCATTTTAGAATACAATAGACTTCGCTCACTATACACTAGGGGTGTCACGGTATTAGTTTTATGACGGTACAATAACCTTCTTGCCAAATGACGGTATATCATGGTTATCGCGGTATAGCAGGTGGAGTTAACTAATCTTAACAAATATTTTCTATAAGGTCATAAATTGTCAGATTTATCATCACAAACAAAACCATGCACCCAGGGCCAGAATTGGGCTTTCAACATACTTTCCACTGAAATGCCACCCCTTGCTTGCACCAAACACAAACGCACGTGTGGAGAGACGGGGGAGGTGGGGCCCTGCTGCGACTGGCAAAGCAAACTGAATAGCTTTTCTTAAGTGGTCATTTAGGCTTTTAGCTCCCCCACTGGCTACTGGTGAAGATGAACACGTTGCCATATTGATAATCTGCATGCCACAGATCAATGGAGTCTGATGGTAGTATACGCTTGTGCGCATACACACACACACGCACACGCACTCTCTCTTTACGTTACAGCCTTTAGTTTACTTCTGGGCCAAAAGGTGTTCAGTAATCACAGACATGTTACCCTTTGATATGGCAGCAGGGAATACCCACAGAGATGATTAAATTTCGCAGTGTGACTTATTATATGTACATTCAATGATAGAACCAGGGATATCCGCCATTGTCATATGTTTAGAAAACATTATCCATTATAAATATATAAACCCCAAAGCCGCCAACCCAAAGTCCCGGGAGGATAGCTCAGCGGCAACGTGCGTGCCTTGGAAGCAAGACGACACAAAGCAACACAGGTTCGATCCCTGGGTCCGCGCTTAGAAACCTCTGGGTGTTTAAGCACGTTATAAATACGCAACTAAGACAAAAGCAATTACGCAACAAAATAAACAAAACCGATTTCTTTAACAGCGCCTCGATGCCCTGGGGCTGTGTGAGCGCTTTAAAAAAAAATGTAAATAAAAAAAAGTAAACCCCTTTTCTTCTTGGCACTGTATTTATTCTTCCTATTGCTAACATGTTGATTTTGTGTCAGGCACGTGTGGTTTATGGAATGGCATTAAAAACTGCTCAAACTGAAACTACTTGGCAGACGGCACATCCAACAGTGCAAGACCAAGACTGCGCAGAACTTGCTTACTGCAGCCTTTCCAAATCAGATTGAAAAGCACACTTAACGGTATGAACGGTATACCGGTATAAACAATGTGACGGTTATTATTGTTCAATTAAGTGGTTCACGGTATCTTTAACGGTATACCTTAATACCGTTACAACCCTACTATACACCCCCCACCTAAACACATATTCTGTTCCACAAAAAGTAAAACGGTATAAAAGAAAACTAAATCAAACTGAAATGCAACAGGACGTCACTGCAAATCCTCCAAAGAGAGTAAAAGAAACTAATACTTCATCAAGTATCACAAGCAAAAAAGAATCAATTAGGGAAAGTAAACCAGGTACTTCTTTAAAGAAGGAAGACAAACCTCAAAAAAAGCAGTTAGATACAGAAGTACCTGGACCATTTAAATTCTCAAATATAGTTGGTGTAAGTTGCTACGCAAATGTAGCAATGAATATTCTATTTCAATTACCACCAATTGTTGACAACATTTACTTACACAGTACAGACCCATTCTGTTTGCAAATGTTAGTACTTCACAGAAATGCAGCAAACAATCCTGACAACATGTATAGTGTTTATGGAATACGACAACAATTGGACTACTGTGCTGGAATGGTGACATTCACTATAAATTCACAGGAAGATCCACAAGAATGTCTAATGTACTTACTACAAGTACTGGAAAACTAAAACATACCTATAAATGAAATCTTTCAGATTTCATACATGTGGAAACATACATGCACTCTCTGCAACAATGTGACACAAGAAGAAATCCCCAATGAACGCTTCATATATATATATCAATACCAAATTGTGAATCCATTCCATTTCAGCGACTTGTACAAAATGCAAACCATGGTAGATTATGCTCTACCTGCAATTCAGATAATCGCTCCACGTTAGTAATACAAACACATAGTAAATACATAATACTAATGCTTCTACGTTACAATGCAGATGGTACCAAAAACAACTGCAAGCTGACTGGATTCACACATGGTCAAATATCACTTGGTAAGAAAACCTTCACAACAATAGGTATAATCTACCACGCAGGAGCCACAACCAATTCAGGGCCCTACACTGCATATATAAAAAAGAAATGTGGAGGGTTTGAATGTAATGATAGTACCATTACTCTAAAGCAGAGATTACCAGGAAATCTTACAAATGCTTATTTGATGTTCTTAAAACCAAAATTTGATAACTAAACTGTATTTAAACCCTAAGTAAACTTGTGTTAAAAAAATGTAAACTGTTAGAATACTCCAAAAGCTATCTAACTGCCCAAAGATTCTACAACAGCTAACAAGATAAATGAATACCACTAAATTAGACCAAAAAATAGACAGTTAGAATACGCCAATTGGTATCTAACTGCTCCAAAATTGTATAATATCAAAACAAATAAATAATATGTTACTGCTCCAAAAAAATACAACAAGCCAAAGTATAAAGCATTAGCCAGAAACAACAAGTGAACACTGAAAACAAACAAACAAATAAACTGTAGCATAACAGAAAAAGGTTTTTTTTAATCCAACATGGATTTTTTTTTCTCCCACAGACCCAATGATTACAGCAACAAATACATAAACTGAGCAAATTGCACAGTACTCTGATATGTAATCTACTAAATATGAGGGTCCAAAAAAAAAGTATATTGATTATACAATGTAATAAGTCATTACAAAATACTAATACTAACATGCTATTTTCTTTTATCACAGAAATTAACAAGAAATACATGTACTCCGGTTACTATACCAAACAGTAAGTATACAATAATAAGGAGAACCATAGCAGCATATCACATCCATAGTATCTAATACCTTTGTTCCTTATACATTTGTTTTTCACCCAAAGTTATAAGCAAATATGAATGTGATATGCTGCGGTGGTTGTTGCCAGGGCATGCACCCAAGACTCACTGCAGCATATCACATCCATAGAGTCAAACATTTCAACTATGGTCTATGGAAACTTTTAATGTCCGCAACATTATGAGTGTTCTTAGAACACTTTCAACTTGCCAGCGAACAATACGGACAGCGTTTTCAGGACACCCCCTACGAACATTTCAGAACAACGCGATAGTTCTTAGAACACTTTCAACTTGACAATGAACAATACGGACAGTGTCCTCAGGACACCCCCATTTTGTTTATTTGCAAACATTTCAGGACACTGCGAGTGTTCTTAGAACACATTCAACTTGCCAGCGAACAATACGGACTACGCCTTCAGGACACCCCCTACGAACATTCCAGGACACCGCGAGCATTCTTAGAAACGTTTTCAGAACACCCCCATTTTGTTTATTTGCGAACATTTCAGGACACCGCGAGTGTTCTTAGAACACATTCAACTTGACAGAGAACAATACGGACAGCGTCCTCAGGACACCCCCTACGAACATTCCCCGGACACCGCGAGTGTTCTTAGAAGCGTCTTCGGAACACCACCATCTTGTTTATTTGCAAACATTTCAGGACACCGCAAGTGTTCTTAGAACACATTCAACTTGACAACGAACAATACGGACAGTGTCCTCAGAACACCCCCATTTCGTTTATTTACGAACATTTCAGGACACCATGAGTGTTCTAAGAACACATTCAACTTGACAGAGAACAATACGGACAGCATCTTCAGGACACCCCCTACGAACAAGCTTCCTCAAGCTATTTACTCCACATTCGTGAAAACACCATTGTTTTAAAAAACAGAAAGAGAACCGGCGTTGGCATTAGGCTCCTCCCCTTTGCTCTCGTACTTTCTGATCACGTGATCGCGAGTGGCTGCAGATACTAACATGTAAAGAGGCAGCCATCTACAAATGGTTTCATTGCATAATAAATCAAAGTAAATACTGGCCCCTGCCCTGTTAAATACAGTTTGAGAGCATTTGCGAGGCTTATGGGGTGAAGCTTTCTGCCGAATGCCAGTTTCTCCAACCTTATACCATATTTAAAATACATTATGTGTTTATCTGCGCTAGTGCACTAATTCATAACTTGGTTTATATTTATCCTGCATGATAAATACCCAAACCAATAAGCCCCAGGGTTTAGAGTGTTTTTGCTAAAGCAAGAGCTGAGCGCAGCACATCTCCTTCCTCAAATACGTCATCAAATGTCTCTGCTCTGTGCACAATACACATTTAAAGGACCATCTTATTCAAAACATTTCTATTACTTCTCTGTTATTAACACGGCACAATGCCAAGAGATTTCCATGTTGCATGTAACAGATGAGATGCAAGGTAAAATATTGTCAAAAAACTGCATAGTGCATGATTAGCAGCGTCCTACCCAGTAAAGCAGCATATACAAGAAATCTAAAGTGCAAGTGCATTATTTCAAAGCTGTTTACAACATCATGTCAGTTCTACTTCATTTTTTTTTTTAAATCCAGGTTAAAGTGCAAATGCATTTAAGTCTCTTAATGGAACCAACCATATCAAGTTCATAAGGATAAAGCAGTCAAATAAGGTGCAAATATGGTCCCAGCATTGTATCACATTGTAGCTAATGATGTGAGCCAACCATAGCTGTAGTTCATCAAATGACCATATAGACAATGTAAAAAGTAAAGGAAAGATATAAAACGAGATAAAAGCAACATCAAGTCTCAATTAGTAATAACTTGCCAATGCAGATGATTCTAAATTTCATACTAGAGCAGTACAGATTAATACAATCACCAGATTCATTGTAGGGACACAAACATTTCGGGGTCAATGTTGAGACCTAAGGGTCTCAGTGTATGAAATGTACATATTAATGATGCCTCTACCTTTCGCAGTTTGAGTTCCCGGTTTCCCACTCTCTTATGTTGTGGGACATGAGCAAGCCCCAAAAATGACATTTCTTTTACATCACCTTCATGTTTTTTCTATGAAATGCCCCGTCAGGGGATTAGTTAGATCACCATTCTTTCTTGCTCTGTAGTGCTGCAATATGCATACATTTAGGCCTCCTATAGTTGAGCCAATATAGTGTAGCCCACATGTGCATGTAATGGCATAAACTACATACTTAATTGTGCATATTATTTTGTGTTTGTGTCTCCATTTTAAACCATTACAACTAATGAAAGGTTTTTTGGACACAAAATTGCACATCTTGCAGTTAGCACATTTACGAACCCCAGCACTGTCTTTTTTCAAGAAATGGCTCACATGGGTGCTCTTTTCTGTAATCACCATGCTCGGGGAGAGAATAGTCTTCAAGGTGGGAGCCTTGTGATAAATTACATTGGGTACAGTCCCCAATACTTCTTTAAGATCTGGATCTGTTAAAAGTACTTTCCAGTGTTTACTCATGATGTTTTTAATATTCCTAGCTTGATGGTTAAAATGTGTGATAAATCTAATTTTATTCTTTATCTTTACATTGTGAGCTTTGAACAATTCTGGTCTTTTTGTACTTTCAGCTTTGTCAAAGCAGTCTGCCACTACCTTCTTTTTGTAGCCCCACTTGACAAACCTTTGGCCTATATATTTGTCTTCCTATTGCTAGTCTAATTCATTACTACATGCTCTCTTAGCCCTCGAAAACTATCATATGGAATTGAGTTCTTTAGTGCTGTGGGGTGATGGCTCATGGCATGTAAAGTAGAATTGGAGCTGGTTTCTTTACGAAAAAGCTTGGTTTTCAGTGCATTGTTTTTGACAATAAATTTTACATCCAGAAAAAACAGTTATTTTTTGTTGTGGACAGATGGGAGTTCAAGATTCAAATCATTTACCTTCAAGATTTTGACATAGGTATGCAGTAATTCTTCGGTCCCGTCCCATATTATAAAAAGATCATCTATAAAACGGTACCATTCCACTATGTGTTTAGTGAATCTTTCCCTCTCTTCAGTCCACGCTACTTGAGATTCCCACCACCCCATATAGAGGTTGGCGTAGGTGGGGGCCATACATGACCCCATGGCCGTGCCTTGAGTTTGTTTATATATAGAGGCCTCATGTAGAAATAGTTATGTTCCAAACAAAACTGCAACATTTCCAATAGCATGTCATTATGTTTGCGATGACTGATGGATCTAGTTGGATCTAGTTGGATCTAGTTTCCAGATAAAATTTGCAAGCTTTAATTCCAGCTTTGTGTTTAATAGATGTATATAACGAAACCACATCGAGAGAAACCAACATGTATTCTGGTTCCCCATGTGTATCGTATATACAAACTTAAGCTGGTAAAAAATGGCTGTAAAAAATGATTTAAAAATGTAGAGGTATTTTCAAGGAGACTCCCCATAGAGGAGACTATGGGGCGGCCCGGAGGGTCAACAAGGATTTTGTGAATTTTGGGATTGAAATAAATGAGTGGTGTGACTGGGAATGGATTTTTCAAAAACCAGTATTCTTCATCACTGATTAATTCTAGATCACACCATTTGCGTAACATGGAAAAGTATAGTGTATTAGTTTCAGTTAGCACATTATTACCCACCAGCATGTAGTTGCTGGTAACACTCAGTTGTCTACTAGCTCCCATGTTGTAATTCTCACTATTCATGATCACTATACCCCCCTCTCTTGTCTGATGAGCGTATAACCATAGAGTGATCACCCTTCAAATTCTCCAATGCCTTGTACTGTTGGAAATTAAGATTCAATCGGTCCACATATGATGTTGGGACAAAAGATGGATTTCGGTTTGAGATTACTCGAGCATGTGATGTCAGTGGATGTCCCACATTGTTCTTCTAAAGTAGCATTGTCTAAAACAGATGCCAGTTCTCTCTACAGTCCAGTTTGCTGTTCCATATTGGCCAGACACATAAGACTCATCATGTACTTGTCTGTGAGCGGGGATATTTCTCTTGAGGGCGTGTCTTTGTTCCTAGGTCCTTCGTTAACCTTTGTAGCATAAAATGTAGTCAATTTAAGTTTTCTCAAGAACTTAAAGAGATCCACCCTCGTTGATGTATAGTCGTAAATGTACGTGGGGCTGAAGGATAGACCTAGGGATAATACTGATGTTTCCTCATTAGTGAGTGCCCTCGTAAGATATTGAAAATCTTCAATTGTAGGTTTTCCTGCCTCTCGGTCTCCCCTTCGGGTTGTTTCTAGATCGCGTGATCACATTGGGTGTGTTGTTTGTGTTGGCACCCCCTCCTTGTCTTGTTTTTCCTGCTTTTCCTACTGTGCCTCTTCCTTGTCCAGAGTGTTGGCCTCTCCCTGCGGCAGTGGCCATTTAGTTATGGTTAAGTTGCTAAATCCATAGGAAGAGCACTTTTTGGGTGGCTTATAACTGTACTCTTCCTGGACGAATCCTCACCAAACTTTGCAAAAAAAAGTATATGGCCCACTCAAAGTTTGGTGAGGTTTGGTCCAGGCGTGGCAAAGTTATAGGGGGTCCCAAAATTAATTTTTGACCATAGACATAATGGGAAGAAATTTCTGCCGCGCCTACAGCTGAAACCGCTGGATGGATTTTCACCAAATTTGCAGCAGGAGCGGCGGCGTGGTCCCAAAAGTGTGATTTTGTTAATTTGGTGTAAATCCATCCAGTAGTTTTTTTTTTAAATGACCAAAACGTAAGGCAAAACATTTAGTGATATCTATGTCCGCTCCGCGGACACACTTCCCTGTTCGCTCCGTAGACAGGACACTGATTGGCTAATCGGCTTGTGTCATGTCCACGGACACATGACGTGTTCACTGATTCGCTAGGATGAGGCATGAGGTGCATCACATTGTTTTGATGCACCCACCATATTGTCCACGGACAGCGCGGCGTGGAAGTGAGCATAAATCCAATTTTGGGGAGTGTGTTGATGTGTATGAGTGCTTGGAGAGGGTGGGGGAGTAAGAGATGGGTCAAATGCTGTATTTGTTTAGGTGGGAGAAGGCCTTGATATGTTCCCGGTGTCTGCGGTCACCAGAGTTGTCAGCGGACATACCAAGCATGGGCGCACTAATGGCTGTTATACTTTACTACGATGTTGGGTTTGGGTCGATAGTAGAGCATTGGGTAAAGAGGGTATGTATTGAAGAGTTTGTGCATTACTTGTATTTATTATTTCAGAATGTTAATTGAAGTGGATAGGTTTTGAGGTGGATGGGTTATGTTTTTGGGTTGTGGTCATTTGGTGGGTGTTTGATTCTATGGGTGTGTTATGCTGCGGTAGTTGTGGCCAGGGCCTAGAGTCTTGGGTACATGGCCGAAGTGCCTTCAGCCATGCACCCAAGACTCTAGGCCCTGGCTGAACCACAGCAGCATAACACACCCATGTTAGCAAAGATTTTGACTGTGGTATGCAGGCTGCTTAGAAGATATGTTTTCAAAAATGTGAGTACTGATTGGCAGTAGTGTAGTAGTGTTTATAGGATAGTGAGATGATGTGTTTTAGTTTGTTGGATTGTGTTCAGAATGTTGGTATTGAAGAATCTAGGCATTTTGGGTTGTATTTATTGCTGAGGTGTTCGTTTGCATGGCTGTGTTATGTTGCGGTCTTTGTGAGTTTAATTATCATATACTTACTGTTTCTTTTGTTGAGACTGTATGAAGAGTTTTGGCCCGGCCATGTAGTCAAGATTGTAGTGTTTGGCAACAAGCACTGCAGCATAAGATACCCATGGAAGCAAACATTTTGGATTGTGTTTTATGGTCAGGTGTTTGCTTGAATGGGTGTGTTATGCCGTGGTGTTTGTGAATCCAATTATTATATACTTACTGTTTGACTTTTTGTGGTTGTATGCAGTTTTTTCATGACATGGGTAGTTGGAGCAAAGCATTTTTTTAATCACTGTGATAAAAGAAAAAATCACATGTTAGTGTAGGTAGTTTATAATGAGTATTGCTTTGCATAGTAGACATTTCTGTATTTTATCGACCCTAATAGTTAGTACTTTAGAAGTACTATAGTTCAAATCAGTGTACTGTGCAATTTGCTCAGTTCCTGTGTTTGTTGATTAAATCATTGGGTCTGTGGGAAAAAAAAAGAATTCTGTATTAAAAAAAAAACTTTCTACGTTGTGGTACAATAAATTTCTTTCATTGTTTTCAATAGGAGGAATTGAATAGGTGTATGTTTTTTTATTTGGAAGTGGTGGTACTATTGTTGCAATTAGATAGCAGTTGGTGTATTCTATTTGTTTATTTATTTTTCCATTTTAGTGGTATTCATCTATGTGTTGGCTTGTTGCAGATTTATGGGGCAGTTAGATACCTGTTGGCGTATCCTAACTGTTTATTTCTTGTTTCATTTTAATGGTATTCATTTATCTGTTTTCTTGTTGCAGAATCTTGGGGCAGTTAGATAACTGTTGGCATATTCTAACTGCTCATAGTTTTGAAGTTCAAGTTGTGTTTATGTTCATACACAGATTAGTTATTACATTTTGGTTTTAAGAATATTAAGTAAGCGTTTACAAGATTTGCTGGTAATCTCTGTTTTAGAGTAATGGTAATATCATTACATTTGAATCATTCACAATTCTTTTTTATATATGCAGTGTAGTGACCTGCATTGGTTGTGGCTCCTGCGTGGCAGATTATACCTATTGTTGTGAAGGTGATAATTGACCATGTGTGAATCCAGTCAGTTTACAGTTGTTTTGGTACCATCTGCATTATAACGTAAAAGCATTACTATTATGTATTTACTATGTGTCTGTATTTGTAAGGTGGAACGATTATCGGAATTGCAGGAAGTACATAATCTGCCATGGTTTGCATTTTGTACAAGTTGCTGAAATGGAATGGATTCACAGTTAGGTATGGATACATACACAAATCGTTCATTAGGAACTTCTTCTTGTATTACATGCCTGCAAAGAGTGCATGCATGTTTCCACACGTATGAAATCTGGATGATTTCATTTATAGGTATGTTTTTGTTTTCTAGTATTTGTAGTACGTACAATAAAAATTCTTGTGGATCTTCTTGTGAATTTATAGTGAATTTGACCATTCCAGCACAGTAGTCCAATTCCTGCCTTATTCCAGAAACACTGTAAGTGTTGTCAGGATTGTTGATTTCATTTCTATGAAGGACTAACATTTGCAAACACAATTGGTCCGTACCGTGTAAGTAAATGTTGCCAATAATTGGTAGCAATTGGAATAGAATATTGATTGCTACATTTGCGTAGCAATTTACACCAGTTGTAGTTGAAAATTTGAATGGACCTGACAGATCTGTGTCCAAGTCATTTGTTCAGAATGTGTGTTGCTTATTTGAAGAGGTAGTTGAGTTAATTTGAGCAGTAGATTCTTCTTTGGTTGTGGTCCTTGATGAAGTATTAGCTTCTTTTATTTCCTTTGGAGGAATTGCTATGAGATCCTGGATAGTTTGAGTCTGAACTAGTTTTCTTTTACAACATTTTGCTTTTTGTGGACTGGGGGGCGTGGACTGAACGCAGTCTATTGTATTCTAGAATGCAAGAAATATCAGCATTTACTTTACTTGCACCAAAGTTGATTAGAAATAGTCTGTCAAGTGTACATAAGTGTGCTAGTGCTACATAGCTCATGCCTTCTTTAAAGACTGTCCTACCAATATCTATCAATGCTTTATCTAGGGAAAGATCTTATGATTTGTGAATGGTGATTGCGTATGCTACAGTTAGAGAAAATTGTTCTCCGCGTACATACATATCTTTGAAAAGAAGGAAGTGGGCTGTTGAGTGTCCTATCCTTTTAACTTTGGATAGTTTGCCAAAGAGAATATTGAATTGAAAAATTGAATGTTGTTGTCACGTGGGTATGTTTGAAAGCCAACAACTGAACCAAGTGCTCCATTAACTAGTCCTTGGTCCACGTCAAGGTTACGTTTAAGCATTACTCCACAGTTTAAAGATAATTTAAACTGTAATTAAAGATAATTTTAATATTTTCTCCAAACCAGCTGTGTTATAGGTAGAGTTTTCCAAGATGTTTAGCCTTGTTGTAGCTTGCTGACACATGGGTAGTGTCATACCATGTACGTCCAGTTTGTCTGTGGAGCCAATTTGAACTATTGGTTGCAAGATTTGGCATCAAAGACATACAATTGAAATTTCTGTGTGCTAATTGTTCCATAACATCAGTAGCACATGAGTTATTGCAATAGAGTGCATGGATGTGCCTGGTTTTTAATATAGATTGTGCATCTTAAGATAATATACCAACTCTAATACTTTTTAAAATGTTGGTGTATGTGAGGTCTGCAGACTGATGCATGTTTTCAGTTAATTCTCTGTATTGGAAATGTTGCCAAAGGTTGACATTTCCTATGCTGCCAAGAGTTTTACAGTACAGTTTGTGCTATAATGTTTTAAAAATAGATTCACCTTTCACTGGTGTTAATTGAAGAAGATCTCCAAAAACAATGATGTGTTTTCCTCAAAAGAGCTCCTCATAGTCTGTTTTGAGGACCTCTTGTAATCTGAGGTGAATCAAAGCCAACATTAGGTTGGAGGCCATGCTCACCTCATCTATTAGCAGCATTTTCATTTGTTTGAAAACTCTGCGTATTTCCATTGCAGCTTCTGGAGAAAGTTTGCAATAGTCTAATTTCTTTTGGTGTTCTACTGGAAGGAGTAGTAATCAGTGTAAAGTGACACTAGCTATGTTGTAGGCAGACAAACCTGTGGGGGCAGTTACAATAGCTGACTGTTTGTTGTTTGTCAATTGTTGGAGGAGACTTTCTGATGATTTTGATTAAGAATGTTTTGCCTGAACCAGCTTGACCACTCACATGTAGTAGTATAATTCTTTTTAACTGTACACTTCCTTGGAGTGCGCTTCCGGTATTCCTTTTCTGAACTTTAAATCATACAAAGATACATCTTTGATTGGTTATGCACATCTTTGTTTTTTATTTCCTTTCAAACAAACTTTCTTCTTCAAATAACCATATCCCTTTTGTCTCTCAACACGTGTTTCTCCACGTTTAACGCACGTGGTTCATCAGGAGAGTTTTCTAATATAAAACAAGAACAAGGTTGTGAAAATGTTTAACTAAATTTAAAAGAATTGCTGATATAGTGAAAAGTAAAATCGGAACTTACTTTTGGTAAAGTGCCATGATGTTGAATTAGTGTCTTTGAAATAAAGTAAAAAACATAGTTTATTCAAACACTAAGATGGTCGCCGACCGTGTAGGAAAAACGCGTGACATCATTACGCAACGTAACGCATGACGTCATCGCGTTGCGCGGTGTGATGAAGTCACACGTAGCGGGCCCGCAAGTATAAATAAGAGGATTCAAAACTCTTTCACAGTAGCATGGACTGAGAAGGATTGAAGGCAATCGTACCGGGATAAATAAGGTGAGGAGAGCAGACTAAGGGATACTGTATGTTACCAAAACCATAGGGATTATTTAAACTTAACCTAAGCTTAAAAACTTTGTTTATTTTACTTCTGGTTTTCACAGAAATCCCATATAATTTTTCTGGAAGATAAGAAAGGATAAATGTTTGCTATAAAGGGGAAAAAAATAACTTTAACAAAAGGATTTAAAAGTTGAGAATATTATCGAATTTGAAAAAATTGGTGAGTATGTTAAATGAATATTTAAATTGGTGGTTTGCCTCTACCACCTAATTTGTTGTATATAAACAATGTATTTGAGTTGATATAGCTAAGCAAAAAAATGTTTTTTCTTGTTTTATATTAGAAAACTCTCCTGATGAACCACGTGTGTTAAACGTGGAGAAACACGTGTTGAGAGACAAAAGGGATATGGTTATTTGAAGAAGAAAGTTTGTTTGAAAGGAAATAAAAAACAAAGATGTGCATAACCAATCAAAGATGTATCTTTGTATGATTTAAAGTTCAGAAAAGGAATACCGGAAGCGCACTCCAAGGAACTGTACAGTTAAAAAGAATTGTTTGTTTAATATTGCAGCAGCCGCAATATACACTTCAACAGGTGCAGCATCCAGGTAACAAATAAATCATTCATTACTGCACAGTAAGAAATCGCCAATTATAGGAAATCAAAGCCGCAAAGGACTGCAAAATTTATACAAAAATCTTGTTCATAGGCTTTCCAATAGGCTGACTTCGTGCATAGAATCAATCAAACCCAAGAGTAAATTAGAATAAATCAAAAAGAAGATATAAAAAAAGTAAAAATGTCAGATATATTCGAAAAAAGAGAGGCAGAAGCTGAAGAACTTTTCCTGAGACACAGACAGACACCTGGCGATGTATGTTCATCTCAGAGATCGACGTCATTGAGAAATCTATTTGAAAGATTGGAAACAGTTTCGAAAAAAGAGTTAGCCAAGTGGTGGGAAATGAAAACCCTGAGAATGTATATGGATATGGAAAGAATTCCACGAGGACTTAGAATATGTATTTTTCCTTCCTTTGAAGATGAAGATATAGAAGATTTGAAAAATTGGGAGGCTCTCCTCGCAAAAACTTCAAAAGATATGATGGCCAGAATAATCAACCATTCAGCAATAGCCCATGAGAAAGCATTGGATGAAATTAAGATACTAAAAGAAGCAATTGAGAAATTAAACTTACCTGAAATAACGTTTAAAAATTATCAAATATTAGATGATTATTTAAATAAATTCACTGAAGAATTAAAATCTAAAAAACAAAAAGCATTCCTAAGAGACGAAATAGATTATAAAATTGGAAGAGTATACACATATCAGAGAAAATATGACATTAAAGGAAGAACTACTCCTATTTCAAAACCTTATTCTAAGGCAAAAAATGTGAATATACCATCTTCAACTACTCAATCTTCTGACACAGAAACGGTTAGTGAAGCAGAAAGAGAAATGGAACCAAGTGCATCAGGTAAAACACGTGAATTTAATTTTTTAGCAGAATTCAGAAGGCACAAGTCGATCACGAAATCGAATTTTCAACAAAGTACCATCAATACAAGGGGCACAAGACCTGGTATAAACGAAGGTATATCAATCAACTTATCAAAAACAAGAGAGGAAAAAGAGGAGGAACGCAAAAACAAAGGAAGCGGACAAGGGGGAATGCAAACCAGATCACAAGACAAGAGGATGAAGTAAATTTAGTCATGAATCTAACTGGACAAGAAGTCGACACAACAACTACAAGGTATTGAATAAAGGACTACATTTCAGTCCATCAAATAAGGCAGATTATTTCCACACTAATGTAGATCTATTCAATTTTTGTAGAAAATTAAAATTGAAAAAATACTTTGACGAATCAATATTCGAGAAACAAAAGAAGATGAATCAGGATATCTCACCTCTGTCAGTAGAAATTGTGGAAAAGACAATAAATATCATGAATCTCACAGAAGAAAATTATACTACAGAAATGTTCCTGGATGAACAAAATATTGATCCTTGTTTATCGGAAGAATCAAACTTAAAACTAAAATCTAAGTTCATTCCTAAAATGGCAGAAAACAACGTAATTGATGTCTTTCAAAAAATGGTGAGTGCAGATCTAAGACAAAATTTCCTCAAAAATAAACAAACGAAAATGAAACACAATCTTTCACAAAAAGAATCGATGGCTATTGAGTCCTTATCAAAAAATACACAATGGATAATTAAGAGTGCAGATAAAGGAGGCAATATTGTCCTGATGCAAAGAAAAGACTATATTACTAAAGGAAACAGACAACTGAATGATAGGAATTGTTATTGTCTACTACAGAAGAATCCAATTATGGATTTGCAGTCGGAATGGCACAGCATGATCAAAAATTGGGAAGAAATCGGCTTACTCTCTGAAGATGAATATTATTATCTGAACAACACTCATCCAATTATGCCAATAATATATTTTTTGCCAAAGATTCATAAAACATTTGAACAATTTCCAACCTGTAGACCAATCATCAATGGCATAGGTTCATTAACAGAAAGAGTTTCCCAATATATTGATTTACATCTTCAGCCTTTAACAACTAATCTGTCATCATACCTGAGAGACAGTAAACATGTCATACAACAACTGGAAGAAATACCCTGGGAAGAAAGTTTTCTTTTTGTAACTATGGACGTGGTATCTTTATATACCAGTATTGAACATTTAAAAGGGCTTGAAACAACAGAATTCTTTTTGAAAACAAGATCAATTTCGTTCTTTCAAGAAAATTCAATGATTTTAGAAATGTTGCATTTTGCTTTAACCAACAATATCTTTTTGTTCAATAAACAAATTTACAGACAAGAACGAGGCACAGCAATGGGGGCCAAGTTTGCACCGGCCTATGCAAACCTATTCATGGGACACTTTGAGATCAACCATGCATGGCAACATACAGCATTTACGAATGGATACATAACCTATTGGGGAAGATATGTCGATGATATTCTTATGATATGGAATGGAGATAAAAAAGAACTTTTTGACTACATCAGATATTTGAATGCGAATGATTATAATATCAAATTTACTGAAAAAATGAGTTCTGAGAAAATTGAATTTTTGGATCTGCTAATCTATACAGATGGGGAAAAGATCCTAACAGATCTATATATAAAGCCAACTTCAGTAAATAAAGTACTACATGCTGAAAGCAATCACGTGAAGCACATAATCAAAAATATACCATATGGTGAATTTCTGAGAACAAAACGTAACTGCAGTTCAAATGAAAAATACGAAAATCATGTTAAATTGCTCAAAGAAAAATTTATCCAGAGAGGTTACAAAAATCAAGATGTGGACAAAGCTATCTACAAAGCTGAAAAAGTACCTAGAACTGAACTACTAAAGGACAAACCACGAATGGTGAAGAAAAGTGAAGAAAAGGTAGACTTCATAACGACTTTCAATAGTGAAGCTCACCTTTTGAAAGAAATTCCTGACAAAACATTGGAACATTTTGCAAAGCGATGAAATGCTGAAACAGTATATAGAAGCTAAACCCAGGATAATTTATAGAAGGGCACCAACTTTAAAGCAAAAAATTAGCCCCAGCCATATGAAAGAAGAAAAAACCGAAGTGCTAAGTCAATTTTTACAAGTACCAGCACCAACAGGAACCCACAAGTGTGGGAGTTGTGGAATCTGTGACCAAATGGAAAATGGTGTAAAAGAGATAAGGTTACCAAATGGAAAAATTCACAAACTAAGGCAATTCATTAATTGTAACACTAAGTATGTGATTTATACAATTACATGTATATGTAATAAGAAATACGTGGGAAGTACTATCAGAGTACTGAAAATCAGATTACAAGAACATATTAGAGCCATTAAAAATAAGGACACAAGATACCCTATGGCAATTCATTTTGATCAAGAACATAAAGCAACGGATATTAAGGGTATCAAGTTTCTGGGTATAGAAAAAATTGAAAGCATGGAGAGAAGGCAACAGAGAGCTACAATTACGGAGAAGAGAAGCAAAATGGATCTGTATTTTGGATACTTGCAATACAGGGCTAAATTCAGACAATGAAATGAGTTATTGGTTGTAATGATTTGTTTTTTGAAATTCTGTTTGAAATTTAAAAATTGTTTGGGGGTTGTGAAAATGGTTAACTAAATTTAAAAGAATTGCTGATATAGTGAAAAGTAAAATCGGAACTTACTTTTGGTAAAGTGCCATGATCTTGAATTAGTGTCTTTGAAATAAAGTAAAAAACATAGTTTATTCAAACACTAAGATGGTCGCCGACCGTGTAGGAAAAACGCGTGACATCATTACGCAACGTAACGCATGACGTCATCGCGTTGCGCAGTGTGATGAAGTCACACGTAGCGGGCCCGCAAGTATAAATAAGAGGATTCAAAACACTTTCACAGTAGCATGGACTGAGAAGGATTGAAGGCAATCGTACTGGGATAAATAAGGTGAGGAGAGCAGACTAAGGGATACTGTATGTTACCAAAACCATAGGGATTATTTAAACTTAACCTAAGCTTAAAAACTTTGTTTATTTTACTTCTGGTTTTCACAGAAATCGCATATAATTTTTCTGGAAGATAAGAAAGGATAAATGTTTGCTATAAAGGGGAAAAAAATAACTTTAACAAAAGGATTTAAAAGTTGAGAATATTATCGAATTTGAAAAAATTGGTGAGTATGTTAAATGAATATTTAAATTGGTGGTTTGCCTCTACCACCTAATTTGTTGTATATAAACAATGTATTTGAGTTGATATAGCTAAGCAAAAAAATGTTTTTTCTTGTTTTAAATTAGAAAACTCTCCTGATGAACCACGTGCGTTAAACGTGGAGAAACACGTGTTGAGAGACAAAAGGGATATGGTTATTTGAAGAAGAAAGTTTGTTTGAAAGGAAATAAAAAACAAAGATGTGCATAACCAATCAAAGATGTATCTTTGTATGATTTAAAGTTCAGAAAAGGAATACCGGAAGCGCACTCCAAGGAAGTGTACAGTTAAAAAGAATTATTTGTTTAATATTGCAGCAGCCGCAATATACACTTCAACAGGTGCAGCATCCAGGTAACAAATAAATCATTCATTACTGCACAGTAAGAAATCGCCAATTATACAAAATCAAAGCCGCAAAGGACTGCAAAATTTATACAAAAATCTTGTTCATAGGCTTTCCAATAGGCTGACTTCGTGCATAGAATCAATCAAACCCAAGAGTAAATTAGAATAAATCAAAAGAAGATATAAAAAAAGTAAAAATGTCAGATATATTCGAAAAAAGAGAGGCAGAAGCTGAAGAACTTTTCCTGAGACACAGACAGACACCTGGCGATGTACGTTCATCTCAGACATCGACGTCATTGAGAAATCTATTTGAAAGATTGGAAACAGTTTCGAAAAAAGAGTTAGCCAAGTGGTGGGAAATGAAAACCCTGAGAATGTATATGGATATGGAAAGAATTCCACGAGGACTTAGAATATGTATTTTTCCTTCCTTTGAAGATGAAGATATAGAAGATTTGAAAAATTGGGAGGCTCTCCTCGCAAAAACCTCAAAAGATATGATGGCCAGAATAATCAACCATTCAGCAATAGCCCATGAGAAAGCATAGGAAGAAATTAAGATACTAAAAGAAGCAATTGAGAAATTAAACTTACCTGAAATAACGTTTAAAAATTATCAAATATTAGATGATTATTTAAATAAATTCACTGAAGAATTAAAATCTAAAAAACAAAAAGCATTCCTAAGAGACGAAAAAGATTATAAAATTGGAAGAGTATACACATTTCAGAGAAAATATGACATTAAAGGAAGAACTACTCCTATTTCAAAACCTTATTCTAAGGCAAAAAATGTGAATATACCATCTTCAACTACTCGATCTTCTGACACAGAAAGGTTAGTGAAGCAGAAAGAGAAATGGAACCAAGTACATCAGGTAAAACACGTGAATTTAATTTTTTAGCAGAATTCAGAAGGCACAAGTCGATCACGAAATCGAATTTTCAACAAAGTACCATCAATACAAGGGGCACAAGACCTGGTATAAACGAAGGTATATCAATCAACTTATCAAAAACAAGAGAGGAAAAAGAGGAGGAACGCAAAAACAAAGGAAGCGGACAAGGGGGAATGCAAACCAGATCACAAGACAAGAGGATGAAGTAAATTTAGTCATGAATCTAACTGGACAAGAAGTCGACACAACAACTAACAAGGTATTGAATAAAGGACTAAATTTCAGTCCATCAAATAAGGCAGATTATTTCCACACTAATATAGATCTATTCAAATTTTGTAGAAAATTAAAATTGAAAAAATACTTTGCCGAATCAATATTCGAGAAACAAAAGAAGATGAATCAGGATATCTCACCTCTGTCAGTAGAAATTGTGGAAAAGACAATAAATATCATGAATCTCACAGAAGAAAATTATACTACAGAAATGTTCCTGGATGAACAAAATATTGATCCTTGTTTATCGGAAGAATCAAACTTAAAACTAAAATCTAAGTTCATTCCTAAAATGGCAGAAAACAAAGTAATTAATGTCTTTCAAAAAATGGTGAGTGCAGATCTAAGACAAAATTTCCTCAAAAATAAACAAACGAAAATGAAACACAATCTTTCACAAAAAGAATCGATGGCTATTGAGTCCTTATCAAAAAATACACAATGGATAATTAAGAGTGCAGATAAAGGAGGCAATATTGTCCTGATGCAAAGAAAAGACTATATTACTGAAGGAAACAGACAATTGAATGATAGGAATTGTTATTGTCTACTACAGAAGAATCCAATTATGGATTTGCAGTCGGAATGGCACAGCATGATCAAAAATTGGGAAGAAATCGGCTTACTCTCTGAAGATGAATATCATTATCTGAACAACACTCATCCAATTATGCCAATAATATATTCTTTGCCAAAGATTCATAAAACATTTGAACAATTTCCAACCTGTAGACCAATCATCAATGGCATAGGTTCATTAACAGAAAGAGTTTCCCAATATATTGATTTACATCTTCAGCCTTTAACAACTAATCTGTCATCATACCTGAGAGACAGTAAACATGTCATACAACAACTGGAAGAAATACCCTGGGAAGAAAGTTTTCTTTTTGTAACTATGGACGTGGTATCTTTATATACCAGTATTGAACATTTAAAAGGGCTTGAAACAACAGAGTTCTTTTTGAAAACAAGATCAATTTCGTTCTTTCAACAAAATTCAATGATTTTAGAAATGTTGCATTTTGCTTTAACCAACAATATCTTTTTGTTCAATAAACAAATTTACAGACAAGAACGAGGCACAGCAATGGGGGCCAAGTTTGCACCGGCCTATGCAAACTTATTCATGGGACACTTTGAGATCAACCATGCATGGCAACATACAGCATTTACGAATGGATACATAACCTATTGGGGAAGATATATCGATGATATTCTTATGATATGGAATGGAGATAAAAAATAACTTTTTGACTACATCAGATATTTGAATGCGAATGATTGTAATATCAAATTTACTGAAAAAATGAGTTCTGAGAAAATTGAATTTTTGGATCTGCTAATCTATACAGATGGGGAAAAGATCCTAACAGATCTATATATAAAGCCAACTTCAGTAAATAAAGTACTACATGCTGAAAGCAATCACGTGAAGCACATAATCAAAAATATACCATATGGTGAATTTCTGAGAACAAAACGTAACTGCAGTTCAAATGAAAAATACGAAAATCATGTTAAATTGCTCAAAGAAAAATTTATCCAGAGAGGTTACAAAAATCAAAATGTGGACAAAGCTATCTACAAAGCTGAAAAAGTACCTAGAACTGAACTACTAAAGGACAAACCAGGAATGGTGAAGAAAAGTGAAGAAAAGGTAGACTTCATAACGACTTTCAATAGTGAAGCTCACCTTTTGAAAAAATTCCTGACAAAACATTGGAACATTTTGCAAAGCGATGAAATGCTGAAACAGTATATAGAAGCTAAACCCAGGATAATTTATAGAAGGGCACTAACTTTAAAGCAAAAAATTAGCCCAGCCATATGAAAGAAGAAAAAACAGAAGTGCTAAGTCAATTTTTACAAGTACCAGCACCAACAGGAACCCACAAGTGTGGGAGTTGTGGAATCTGTGACCAAATGGAAAATGGTGTAAAAGAGATAAGGTTACCAAATGGAAAAATTCACAAACTAAAGCAATTCATTAATTGTAACACTAAGTATGTGATTTATACAATTACGTGTATATGTAATAAGAAATACGTGGGAAGTACTATCAGAGTACTGAAAATCAGATTACAAGAACATATTAGAGCCATTAAAAATAAGGACACAAGATACCCTATGGCAATTCATTTTGATCAAGAACATAAAGCAACGGATATTAAGGGTATCAAGTTTCTGGGTATAGAAAAAATTGAAAGCATGGAGAGAGGAGGCAACAGAGAGCTACAATTAAGGAGAAGAGAAGCGAAATGGATCTGTATTTTGGATACTTGCAATACAGGGCTAAATTCAGACAATGAAATGAGTTATTGGTTGTAATGATTTGTTTTTTGAAATTCTGTTTGAAATTTAAAAATTGTTTGGGGGTTGTGAAAATGTTTAACTAAATTTAAAAGAATTGCTGATATAGTGAAAAGTAAAATCGGAACTTACTTTTGGTAAAGTGCCATGATCTTGAATTAGTGTCTTTGAAATAAAGTAAAAAACATAGTTTATTCAAACACTAAGATGGTCGCCGACCGTGTAGGTAAAACGCGTGACATCATTACGCAACGTAACGCATGACGTCATCGCGTTGCGCAGTGTGATGAAGTCACACGTATCGGTCCCGCAAGTATAAATAAGAGGATTCAGAACACTTTCACAGTAGCATGGACTGAGAAGGATTGAAGGCAATCGTACCGGGATAAATAAGGTGAGGAGAGCAGACTAAGGGATACTGTATGTTACCAAAACCATAGGGATTATTTAAACTTAACCTAAGCTTAAAAACTTTGTTTATTTTACTTCTGGTTTTCACAGAAATCGCATATAATTTTTCTGGAAGATAAGAAAGGATAAATGTTTGCTATAAAGGGGAAAAAAATAACTTTAACAAAAGGATTTAAAAGTTGAGAATATTATCGAATTTGAAAAAATTGGTGAGTATGTTAAATGAATATTTAAATTGGTGGTTTGCCTCTACCACCTAATTTGTTGTATATAAACAATGTATTTGAGTTGATATAGCTAAGCAAAAAAATGTTTTTTCTTGTTTTATATTAGAAAACTCTCCTGATGAACCACGTGCGTTAAACGTGGAGAAACACGTGTTGAGAGACAAAAGGGATATGGTTATTTGAAGAAGAAAGTTTGTTTGAAAGGAAATAAAAAACAAAGATGTGCATAACCAATCAAAGATGTATCTTTGTATGATTTAAAGTTCAGAAAAGGAATACCGGAAGCGCACTCCAAGGAAGTGTACAGTTAAAAAGAATTGTTTGTTTAATATTGCAGCAGCCGCAATATACACTTCAACAGGTGCAGCATCCAGGTAACAAATAAATCATTCATTACTGCACAGTAAGAAATCGCCAATTATAGGAAATCAAAGCCGCAAAGGACTGCAAAATTTATACAAAAATCTTGTTCATAGGCTTTCCAATAGGCTGACTTCGTGCATAGAATCAATCAAACCCAAGAGTAAATTAGAATAAATCAAAAGAAGATATAAAAAAAGTAAAAATGTCAGATATATTCGAAAAAAGAGAGGCAGAAGCTGAAGAACTTTTCCTGAGACACAGACAGACACCTGGCGATGTACGTTCATCTCAGACATCGACGTCATTGAGAAATCTATTTGAAAGATTGGAAACAGTTTCGAAAAAAGAGTTAGCCAAGTGGTGGGAAATGAAAACCCTGAGAATGTATATGGATATGGAAAGAATTTCACGAGGACTTAGAATATGTATTTTTCCTTCCTTTGAAGATGAAGATATAGAAGATTTGAAAAATTGGGAGGCTCTCCTCGCAAAAACTTCAAAAGATATGATGGCCAGAATAATCAACCATTCAGCAATAGCCCATGAGAAAGCATTGGAAGAAATTAAGATACTAAAAGAAGCAATTGAGAAATTAAACTTACCTGAAATAACGTTTAAAAATTATCAAATATTAGATGATTATTTAAATAAATTCACTGAAGAATTAAAATCTAAAAAACAAAAAGCATTCCTAAGAGACGAAATAGATTATAAAATTGGAAGAGTATACACATATCAGAGAAAATATGACATTAAAGGAAGAACTACTCCTATTTCAAAACCTTATTCTAAGGCAAAAAATGTGAATATACCATCTTCAACTACTCAATCTTCTGACACAGAAACGGTTAGTGAAGCAGAAAGAGAAATGGAACCAAGTACATCAGGTAAAACACGTGAATTTAATTTTTTAGCAGAATTCAGAAGGCACAAGTCGATCACGAAATCGAATTTTCAACAAAGTACCATCAATACAAGGGGCACAAGACCTGGTATAAACGAAGGTATATCAATCAACTTATCAAAAACAAGAGAGGAAAAAGAGGAGGAACGCAAAAACAAAGGAAGCGGACAAGGGGGAATGCAAACCAGATCACAAGACAAGAGGATGAAGTAAATTTAGTCATGAATCTAACTGGACAAGAAGTCGACACAACAACTAACAAGGTATTGAATAAAGGACTAAATTTCAGTCCATCAAATAAGGCAGATTATTTCCACACTAATATAGATCTATTCAAATTTTGTAGAAAATTAAAATTGAAAAAATACTTTGCTGAATCAATATTCGAGAAACAAAAGAAGATGAATCAGGATATCTCACCTCTGTCAGTAGAAATTGTGGAAAAGACAATAAATATCATGAATCTCACAGAAGAAAATTATACTACAGAAATGTTCCTGGATGAACAAAATATTGATCCTTGTTTATCGGAAGAATCAAACTTAAAACTAAAATCTAAGTTCATTCCTAAAATGGCAGAAAACAACGTAATTGATGTCTTTCAAAAAATGGTGAGTGCAGATCTAAAACAAAATTTCCTCAAAAATAAACAAACGAAAATGAAACACAATCTTTCACAAAAAGAATCGATGGCTATTGAGTCCTTATCAAAAAATACACAATGGATAATTAAGAGTGCAGATAAAGGAGGCAATATTGTCCTGATGCAAAGAAAAGACTATATTACTGAAGGAAACAGACAATTGAATGATAGGAATTGTTATTGTCTACTACAGAAGAATCCAATTATGGATTTGCAGTCGGAATAGCACAGCATGATCATAAATTGGGAAGAAATCGGCTTACTCTCTGAAGATGAATATCATTATCTGAACAACACTCATCCAATTATGCCAATAATATATTTTTTGCCAAAGATTCATAAAACATTTGAACAATTTCCAACCTGTAGACCAATCATCAATGGCATAGGTTCATTAACAGAAAGAGTTTCCCAATATATTGATTTACATCTTCAGCCTTTAACAACTAATCTGTCATCATACCTGAGAGACAGTAAACATGTCATACAACAACTGGAAGAAATACCCTGGGAAGAAAGTTTTCTTTTTGTAACTATGGACGTGGTATCTTTATAGACCAGTATTGAACATTTAAAAGGGCTTGAAACAACAGAGTTCTTTTTGAAAACAAGATCAATTTCGTTCTTTCAACAAAATTCAATGATTTTAGAAATGTTGCATTTTGCTTTAACCAACAATATCTTTTTGTTCAATAAACAAATTTACAGACAAGAACGAGGCACAGCAATGGGGGCCAAGTTTGCACCGGCCTATGCAAACTTATTCATGGGACACTTTGAGATCAACCATGCATGGCAACATACAGCATTTACGAATGGATACATAACCTATTGGGGAAGATATATCGATGATATTCTTATGATATGGAATGGAGATAAAAAATAACTTTTTGACTACATCAGATATTTGAATGCGAATGATTATAATATCAAATTTACTGAAAAAATGAGTTCTGAGAAAATTGAATTTTTGGATCTGCTAATCTATACAGATGGGGAAAAGATCCTAACAGATCTATATATAAAGCCAACTTCAGTAAATAAAGTACTACATGCTGAAAGCAATCACGTGAAGCACATAATCAAAAATATACCATATGGTGAATTTCTGAGAACAAAACGTAACTGCAGTTCAAATGAAAAATACGAAAATCATGTTAAATTGCTCAAAGAAAAATTTATCCAGAGAGGTTACAAAAATCAAGATGTGGACAAAGCTATCTACAAAGCTGAAAAAGTACCTAGAACTGAACTACTAAAGGACAAACCAGGAATGGTGAAGAAAAGTGAAGAAAAGGTAGACTTCATAACGACTTTCAATAGTGAAGCTCACCTTTTGAAAAAATTCCTGACAAAACATTGGAACATTTTGCAAAGCGATGAAATGCTGAAACAGTATATAGAAGCTAAACCCAGGATAATTTATAGAAGGGCACTAACTTTAAAGCAAAAAATTAGCCCAGCCATATGAAAGAAGAAAAAACAGAAGTGCTAAGTCAATTTTTACAAGTACCAGCACCAACAGGAACCCACAAGTGTGGGAGTTGTGGAATCTGTGACCAAATGGAAAATGGTGTAAAAGAGATAAGGTTACCAAATGGAAAAATTCACAAACTAAAGCAATTCATTAATTGTAACACTAAGTATGTGATTTATACAATTACGTGTATATGTAATAAGAAATACGTGGGAAGTACTATCAGAGTACTGAAAATCAGATTACAAGAACATATTAGAGCCATTAAAAATAAGGACACAAGATACCCTATGGCAATTCATTTTGATCAAGAACATAAAGCAACGGATATTAAGGGTATCAAGTTTCTGGGTATAGAAAAAATTGAAAGCATGGAGAGAGGAGGCAACAGAGAGCTACAATTAAGGAGAAGAGAAGCGAAATGGATCTGTATTTTGGATACTTGCAATACAGGGCTAAATTCAGACAATGAAATGAGTTATTGGTTGTAATGATTTGTTTTTTGAAATTCTGTTTGAAATTTAAAAATTGTTTGGGGGTTGTGAAAATGTTTAACTAAATTTAAAAGAATTGCTGATATAGTGAAAAGTAAAATCGGAACTTACTTTTGGTAAAGTGCCATGATCTTGAATTAGTGTCTTTGAAATAAAGTAAAAAACATAGTTTATTCAAACACTAAGATGGTCGCCGACCGTGTAGGTAAAACGCGTGACATCATTACGCAACGTAACGCATGACGTCATCGCGTTGCGCAGTGTGATGAAGTCACACGTAGCGGGCCCGCAAGTATAAATAAGAGGATTCAGAACACTTTCACAGTAGCATGGACTGAGAAGGATTGAAGGCAATCGTACCGGGATAAATAAGGTGAGGAGAGCAGACTAAGGGATACTGTATGTTACCAAAACCATAGGGATTATTTAAACTTAACCTAAGCTTAAAAACTTTGTTTATTTTACTTCTGGTTTTCACAGAAATCCCATATAATTTTTCTGGAAGATAAGAAAGGATAAATGTTTGCTATAAAGGGGAAAAAAATAACTTTAACAAAAGGATTTAAAAGTTGAGAATATTATCGAATTTGAAAAAATTGGTGAGTATGTTAAATGAATATTTAAATTGGTGGTTTGCCTCTACCACCTAATTTGTTGTATATAAACAATGTATTTGAGTTGATATAGCTAAGCAAAAAAATGTTTTTTCTTGTTTTATATTAGAAAACTCTCCTGATGAACCACGTGCGTTAAACGTGGAGAAACACGTGTTGAGAGACAAAAGGGATATGGTTATTTGAAGAAGAAAGTTTGTTTGAAAGGAAATAAAAAACAAAGATGTGCATAACCAATCAAAGATGTATCTTTGTATGATTTAAAGTTCAGAAAAGGAATACCGGAAGCGCACTCCAAGGAAGTGTACAGTTAAAAAGAATTGTTTGTTTAATATTGCAGCAGCCGCAATATACACTTCAACAGGTGCAGCATCCAGGTAACAAATAAATCATTCATTACTGCACAGTAAGAAATCGCCAATTATAGGAAATCAAAGCCGCAAAGGACTGCAAAATTTATACAAAAATCTTGTTCATAGGCTTTCCAATAGGCTGACTTTGTGCATAGAATCAATCAAACCCAAGAGTAAATTAGAATAAATCAAAAGAAGATATAAAAAAAGTAAAAATGTCAGATATATTCGAAAAAAGAGAGGCAGAAGCTGAAGAACTTTTCCTGAGACACAGACAGACACCTGGCGATGTACGTTCATCTCAGACATCGACGTCATTGAGAAATCTATTTGAAAGATTGGAAACAGTTTTGAAAAAAGAGTTAGCCAAGTGGTGGGAAATGAAAACCCTGAGAATGTATATGGATATGGAAAGAATTCCACGAGGACTTAGAATATGTATTTTTCCTTCCTTTGAAGATGAAGATATAGAAGATTTGAAAAATTGGGAGGCTCTCCTCGCAAAAACTTCAAAAGATATGATGGCCAGAATAATCAACCATTCAGCAATAGCCCATGAGAAAGCATTGGAAGAAATTAAGATACTAAAAGAAGCAATTGAGAAATTAAACTTACCTGAAATAACGTTTAAAAATTATCAAATATTAGATGATTATTTAAATAAATTCACTGAAGAATTAAAATCTAAAAAACAAAAAGCATTCCTAAGAGACGAAATAGATTATAAAATTGGAAGAGTATACACATATCAGAGAAAATATGACATTAAAGGAAGAACTACTCCTATTTCAAAACCTTATTCTAAGGCAAAAAATGTGAATATACCATCTTCAACTACTCAATCTTCTGACACAGAAACGGTTAGTGAAGCAGAAAGAGAAATGGAACCAAGTACATCAGGTAAAACACGTGAATTTAATTTTTTAGCAGAATTCAGAAGGCACAAGTCGATCACGAAATCGAATTTTCAACAAAGTACCATCAATACAAGGGGCACAAGACCTGGTATAAATGAAGGTATATCAATCAACTTATCAAAAACAAGAGAGGAAAAAGAGGAGGAACGCAAAAACAAAGGAAGCGGACAAGGGGGAATGCAAACCAGATCACAAGACAAGAGGATGAAGTAAATTTAGTCATGAATCTAACTGGACAAGAAGTCGACACAACAACTAACAAGGTATTGAATAAAGGACTAAATTTCAGTCCATCAAATAAGGCAGATTATTTCCACACTAATATAGATCTATTCAAATTTTGTAGAAAATTAAAATTGAAAAAATACTTTGCCGAATCAATATTCGAGAAACAAAAGAAGATGAATCAGGATATCTCACCTCTGTCAGTAGAAATTGTGGAAAAGACAATAAATATCATGAATCTCACAGAAGAAAATTATACTACAGAAATGTTCCTGGATGAACAAAATATTGATCCTTGTTTATCGGAAGAATCAAACTTAAAACTAAAATCTAAGTTCATTCCTAAAATGGCAGAAAACAACGTAATTGATGTCTTTCAAAAAATGGTGAGTGCAGATCTAAAACAAAATTTCCTCAAAAATAAACAAACGAAAATGAAACACAATCTTTCACAAAAAGAATCGATGGCTATTGAGTCCTTATCAAAAAATACACAATGGATAATTAAGAGTGCAGATAAAGGAGGCAATATTGTCCTGATGCAAAGAAAAGACTATATTACTGAAGGAAACAGACAATTGAATGATAGGAATTGTTATTGTCTACTACAGAAGAATCCAATTATGGATTTGCAGTCGGAATAGCACAGCATGATCAAAAATTGGGAAGAAATCGGCTTACTCTCTGAAGATGAATATCATTATCTGAACAACACTCATCCAATTATGCCAATAATATATTTTTTGCCAAAGATTCATAAAACATTTGAACAATTTCCAACCTGTAGACCAATCATCAATGGCATAGGTTCATTAACAGAAAGAGTTTCCCAATATATTGATTTACATCTTCAGCCTTTAACAACTAATCTGTCATCATACCTGAGAGACAGTAAACATGTCATACAACAACTGGAAGAAATACCCTGGGAAGAAAGTTTTCTTTTTGTAACTATGGACGTGGTATCTTTATATACCAGTATTGAACATTTACAAGGGCTTGAAACAACAGAGTTCTTTTTGAAAACAAGATCAATTTCGTTCTTTCAACAAAATTCAATGATTTTAGAAATGTTGCATTTTGCTTTAACCAACAATATCTTTTTGTTCAATAAACAAATTTACAGACAAGAACGAGGCACAGCAATGGGGGCCAAGTTTGCACCGGCCTATGCAAACTTATTCATGGGACACTTTGAGATCAACCATGCATGGCAACATACAGCATTTACGAATGGATACATAACCTATTGGGGAAGATATATCGATGATATTCTTATGATATGGAATGGAGATAAAAAATAACTTTTTGACTACATCAGATATTTGAATGCGAATGATTGTAATATCAAATTTACTGAAAAAATGAGTTCTGAGAAAATTGAATTTTTGGATCTGCTAATCTATACAGATGGGGAAAAGATCCTAACAGATCTATATATAAAGCCAACTTCAGTAAATAAAGTACTACATGCTGAAAGCAATCACGTGAAGCACATAATCAAAAATATACCATATGGTGAATTTCTGAGAACAAAACGTAACTGCAGTTCAAATGAAAAATACGAAAATCATGTTAAATTGCTCAAAGAAAAATTTATCCAGAGAGGTTACAAAAATCAAAATGTGGACAAAGCTATCTACAAAGCTGAAAAAGTACCTAGAACTGAACTACTAAAGGACAAACCAGGAATGGTGAAGAAAAGTGAAGAAAAGGTAGACTTCATAACGACTTTCAATAGTGAAGCTCACCTTTTGAAAAAATTCCTGACAAAACATTGGAACATTTTGCAAAGCGATGAAATGCTGAAACAGTATATAGAAGCTAAACCCAGGATAATTTATAGAAGGGCACTAACTTTAAAGCAAAAAATTAGCCCAGCCATATGAAAGAAGAAAAAACAGAAGTGCTAAGTCAATTTTTACAAGTACCAGCACCAACAGGAACCCACAAGTGTGGGAGTTGTGGAATCTGTGACCAAATGGAAAATGGTGTAAAAGAGATAAGGTTACCAAATGGAAAAATTCACAAACTAAAGCAATTCATTAATTGTAACACTAAGTATGTGATTTATACAATTACGTGTATATGTAATAAGAAATACGTGGGAAGTACTATCAGAGTACTGAAAATCAGATTACAAGAACATATTAGAGCCATTAAAAATAAGGACACAAGATACCCTATGGCAATTCATTTTGATCAAGAACATAAAGCAACGGATATTAAGGGTATCAAGTTTCTGGGTATAGAAAAAATTGAAAGCATGGAGAGAGGAGGCAACAGAGAGCTACAATTAAGGAGAAGAGAAGCGAAATGGATCTGTATTTTGGATACTTGCAATACAGGGCTAAATTCAGACAATGAAATGAGTTATTGGTTGTAATGATTTGTTTTTTGAAATTCTGTTTGAAATTTAAAAATTGTTTGGGGGTTGTGAAAATGTTTAACTAAATTTAAAAGAATTGCTGATATAGTGAAAAGTAAAATCGGAACTTACTTTTGGTAAAGTGCCATGATCTTGAATTAGTGTCTTTGAAATAAAGTAAAAAACATAGTTTATTCAAACACTAAGATGGTCGCCGACCGTGTAGGTAAAACGCGTGACATCATTACGCAACGTAACGCATGACGTCATCGCGTTGCGCAGTGTGATGAAGTCACACGTAGCGGGCCCGCAAGTATAAATAAGAGGATTCAGAACACTTTCACAGTAGCATGGACTGAGAAGGATTGAAGGCAATCGTACCGGGATAAATAAGGTGAGGAGAGCAGACTAAGGGATACTGTATGTTACCAAAACCATAGGGATTATTTAAACTTAACCTAAGCTTAAAAACTTTGTTTATTTTACTTCTGGTTTTCACAGAAATCCCATATAATTTTTCTGGAAGATAAGAAAGGATAAATGTTTGCTATAAAGGGGAAAAAAATAACTTTAACAAAAGGATTTAAAAGTTGAGAATATTATCGAATTTGAAAAAATTGGTGAGTATGTTAAATGAATATTTAAATTGGTGGTTTGCCTCTACCACCTAATTTGTTGTATATAAACAATGTATTTGAGTTGATATAGCTAAGCAAAAAAATGTTTTTTCTTGTTTTATATTAGAAAACTCTCCTGATGAACCACGTGCGTTAAACGTGGAGAAACACGTGTTGAGAGACAAAAGGGATATGGTTATTTGAAGAAGAAAGTTTGTTTGAAAGGAAATAAAAAACAAAGATGTGCATAACCAATCAAAGATGTATCTTTGTATGATTTAAAGTTCAGAAAAGGAATACCGGAAGCGCACTCCAAGGAAGTGTACAGTTAAAAAGAATTGTTTGTTTAATATTGCAGCAGCCGCAATATACACTTCAACAGGTGCAGCATCCAGGTAACAAATAAATCATTCATTACTGCACAGTAAGAAATCGCCAATTATAGGAAATCAAAGCCGCAAAGGACTGCAAAATTTATACAAAAATCTTGTTCATAGGCTTTCCAATAGGCTGACTTTGTGCATAGAATCAATCAAACCCAAGAGTAAATTAGAATAAATCAAAAGAAGATATAAAAAAAGTAAAAATGTCAGATATATTCGAAAAAAGAGAGGCAGAAGCTGAAGAACTTTTCCTGAGACACAGACAGACACCTGGCGATGTACGTTCATCTCAGACATCGACGTCATTGAGAAATCTATTTGAAAGATTGGAAACAGTTTTGAAAAAAGAGTTAGCCAAGTGGTGGGAAATGAAAACCCTGAGAATGTATATGGATATGGAAAGAATTCCACGAGGACTTAGAATATGTATTTTTCCTTCCTTTGAAGATGAAGATATAGAAGATTTGAAAAATTGGGAGGCTCTCCTCGCAAAAACTTCAAAAGATATGATGGCCAGAATAATCAACCATTCAGCAATAGCCCATGAGAAAGCATTGGAAGAAATTAAGATACTAAAAGAAGCAATTGAGAAATTAAACTTACCTGAAATAACGTTTAAAAATTATCAAATATTAGATGATTATTTAAATAAATTCACTGAAGAATTAAAATCTAAAAAACAAAAAGCATTCCTAAGAGACGAAATAGATTATAAAATTGGAAGAGTATACACATATCAGAGAAAATATGACATTAAAGGAAGAACTACTCCTATTTCAAAACCTTATTCTAAGGCAAAAAATGTGAATATACCATCTTCAACTACTCAATCTTCTGACACAGAAACGGTTAGTGAAGCAGAAAGAGAAATGGAACCAAGTACATCAGGTAAAACACGTGAATTTAATTTTTTAGCAGAATTCAGAAGGCACAAGTCGATCACGAAATCGAATTTTCAACAAAGTACCATCAATACAAGGGGCACAAGACCTGGTATAAACGAAGGTATATCAATCAACTTATCAAAAACAAGAGAGGAAAAAGAGGAGGAACGCAAAAACAAAGGAAGCGGACAAGGGGGAATGCAAACCAGATCACAAGACAAGAGGATGAAGTAAATTTAGTCATGAATCTAACTGGACAAGAAGTCGACACAACAACTAACAAGGTATTGAATAAAGGACTAAATTTCAGTCCATCAAATAAGGCAGATTATTTCCACACTAATATAGATCTATTCAAATTTTGTAGAAAATTAAAATTGAAAAAATACTTTGCCGAATCAATATTCGAGAAACAAAAGAAGATGAATCAGGATATCTCACCTCTGTCAGTAGAAATTGTGGAAAAGACAATAAATATCATGAATCTCACAGAAGAAAATTATACTACAGAAATGTTCCTGGATGAACAAAATATTGATCCTTGTTTATCGGAAGAATCAAACTTAAAACTAAAATCTAAGTTCATTCCTAAAATGGCAGAAAACAACGTAATTGATGTCTTTCAAAAAATGGTGAGTGCAGATCTAAAACAAAATTTCCTCAAAAATAAACAAACGAAAATGAAACACAATCTTTCACAAAAAGAATCGATGGCTATTGAGTCCTTATCAAAAAATACACAATGGATAATTAAGAGTGCAGATAAAGGAGGCAATATTGTCCTGATGCAAAGAAAAGACTATATTACTGAAGGAAACAGACAATTGAATGATAGGAATTGTTATTGTCTACTACAGAAGAATCCAATTATGGATTTGCAGTCGGAATAGCACAGCATGATCAAAAATTGGGAAGAAATCGGCTTACTCTCTGAAGATGAATATCATTATCTGAACAACACTCATCCAATTATGCCAATAATATATTTTTTGCCAAAGATTCATAAAACATTTGAACAATTTCCAACCTGTAGACCAATCATCAATGGCATAGGTTCATTAACAGAAAGAGTTTCCCAATATATTGATTTACATCTTCAGCCTTTAACAACTAATCTGTCATCATACCTGAGAGACAGTAAACATGTCATACAACAACTGGAAGAAATACCCTGGGAAGAAAGTTTTCTTTTTGTAACTATGGACGTGGTATCTTTATATACCAGTATTGAACATTTACAAGGGCTTGAAACAACAGAGTTCTTTTTGAAAACAAGATCAATTTCGTTCTTTCAACAAAATTCAGTGATTTTAGAAATGTTGCATTTTGCTTTAACCAACAATATCTTTTTGTTCAATAAACAAATTTACAGACAAGAACGAGGCACAGCAATGGGGGCCAAGTTTGCACCGGCCTATGCAAACTTATTCATGGGACACTTTGAGATCAACCATGCATGGCAACATACAGCATTTACGAATGGATACATAACCTATTGGGGAAGATATATCGATGATATTCTTATGATATGGAATGGAGATAAAAAATAACTTTTTGACTACATCAGATATTTGAATGCGAATGATTATAATATCAAATTTACTGAAAAAATGAGTTCTGAGAAAATTGAATTTTTGGATCTGCTAATCTATACAGATGGGGAAAAGATCCTAACAGATCTATATATAAAGCCAACTTCAGTAAATAAAGTACTACATGCTGAAAGCAATCACGTGAAGCACATAATCAAAAATATACCATATGGTGAATTTCTGAGAACAAAACGTAACTGCAGTTCAAATGAAAAATACGAAAATCATGTTAAATTGCTCAAAGAAAAATTTATCCAGAGAGGTTACAAAAATCAAGATGTGGACAAAGCTATCTACAAAGCTGAAAAAGTACCTAGAACTGAACTACTAAAGGACAAACCAGGAATGGTGAAGAAAAGTGAAGAAAAGGTAGACTTCATAACGACTTTCAATAGTGAAGCTCACCTTTTGAAAAAATTCCTGACAAAACATTGGAACATTTTGCAAAGCGATGAAATGCTGAAACAGTATATAGAAGCTAAACCCAGGATAATTTATAGAAGGGCACTAACTTTAAAGCAAAAAATTAGCCCAGCCATATGAAAGAAGAAAAAACAGAAGTGCTAAGTCAATTTTTACAAGTACCAGCACCAACAGGAACCCACAAGTGTGGGAGTTGTGGAATCTGTGACCAAATGGAAAATGGTGTAAAAGAGATAAGGTTACCAAATGGAAAAATTCACAAACTAAAGCAATTCATTAATTGTAACACTAAGTATGTGATTTATACAATTACGTGTATATGTAATAAGAAATACGTGGGAAGTACTATCAGAGTACTGAAAATCAGATTACAAGAACATATTAGAGCCATTAAAAATAAGGACACAAGATACCCTATGGCAATTCATTTTGATCAAGAACATAAAGCAACGGATATTAAGGGTATCAAGTTTCTGGGTATAGAAAAAATTGAAAGCATGGAGAGAGGAGGCAACAGAGAGCTACAATTAAGGAGAAGAGAAGCGAAATGGATCTGTATTTTGGATACTTGCAATACAGGGCTAAATTCAGACAATGAAATGAGTTATTGGTTGTAATGATTTGTTTTTTGAAATTCTGTTTGAAATTTAAAAATTGTTTGGGGGTTGTGAAAATGTTTAACTAAATTTAAAAGAATTGCTGATATAGTGAAAAGTAAAATCGGAACTTACTTTTGGTAAAGTGCCATGATCTTGAATTAGTGTCTTTGAAATAAAGTAAAAAACATAGTTTATTCAAACACTAAGATGGTCGCCGACCGTGTAGGTAAAATGCGTGACATCATTACGCAACGTAACGCATGACGTCATCGCGTTGCGCAGTGTGATGAAGTCACACGTAGCGGGCCCGCAAGTATAAATAAGAGGATTCAGAACACTTTCACAGTAGCATGGACTGAGAAGGATTGAAGGCAATCGTACCGGGATAAATAAGGTGAGGAGAGCAGACTAAGGGATACTGTATGTTACCAAAACCATAGGGATTATTTAAACTTAACCTAAGCTTAAAAACTTTGTTTATTTTACTTCTGGTTTTCACAGAAATCCCATATAATTTTTCTGGAAGATAAGAAAGGATAAATGTTTGCTATAAAGGGGAAAAAAATAACTTTAACAAAAGGATTTAAAAGTTGAGAATATTATCGAATTTGAAAAAATTGGTGAGTATGTTAAATGAATATTTAAATTGGTGGTTTGCCTCTACCACCTAATTTGTTGTATATAAACAATGTATTTGAGTTGATATAGCTAAGCAAAAAAATGTTTTTTCTTGTTTTATATTAGAAAACTCTCCTGATGAACCACGTGCGTTAAACGTGGAGAAACACGTGTTGAGAGACAAAAGGGATATGGTTATTTGAAGAAGAAAGTTTGTTTGAAAGGAAATAAAAAACAAAGATGTGCATAACCAATCAAAGATGTATCTTTGTATGATTTAAAGTTCAGAAAAGGAATACCGGAAGCGCACTCCAAGGAAGTGTACAGTTAAAAAGAATTGTTTGTTTAATATTGCAGCAGCCGCAATATACACTTCAACAGGTGCAGCATCCAGGTAACAAATAAATCATTCATTACTGCACAGTAAGAAATCGCCAATTATAGGAAATCAAAGCCGCAAAGGACTGCAAAATTTATACAAAAATCTTGTTCATAGGCTTTCCAATAGGCTGACTTCGTGCATAGAATCAATCAAACCCAAGAGTAAATTAGAATAAATCAAAAGAAGATATAAAAAAAGTAAAAATGTCAGATATATTCGAAAAAAGAGAGGCAGAAGCTGAAGAACTTTTCCTGAGACACAGACAGACACCTGGCGATGTACGTTCATCTCAGACATCGACGTCATTGAGAAATCTATTTGAAAGATTGGAAACAGTTTCGAAAAAAGAGTTAGCCAAGTGGTGGGAAATGAAAACCCTGAGAATGTATATGGATATGGAAAGAATTCCACGAGGACTTAGAATATGTATTTTTCCTTCCTTTGAAGATGAAGATATAGAAGATTTGAAAAATTGGGAGGCTCTCCTCGCAAAAACTTCAAAAGATATGTTGGCCAGAATAATCAACCATTCAGCAATAGCCCATGAGAAAGCATTGGAAGAAATTAAGATACTAAAAGAAGCAATTGAGAAATTAAACTTACCTGAAATAACGTTTAAAAATTATCAAATATTAGATGATTATTTAAATAAATTCACTGAAGAATTAAAATCTAAAAAACAAAAAGCATTCCTAAGAGACGAAATAGATTATAAAATTGGAAGAGTATACACATATCAGAGAAAATATGACATTAAAGGAAGAACTACTCCTATTTCAAAACCTTATTCTAAGGCAAAAAATGTGAATATACCATCTTCAACTACTCAATCTTCTGACACAGAAACGGTTAGTGAAGCAGAAAGAGAAATGGAACCAAGTACATCAGGTAAAACACGTGAATTTAATTTTTTAGCAGAATTCAGAAGGCACAAGTCGATCACGAAATCGAATTTTCAACAAAGTACCATCAATACAAGGGGCACAAGACCTGGTATAAACGAAGGTATATCAATCAACTTATCAAAAACAAGAGAGGAAAAAGAGGAGGAACGCAAAAACAAAGGAAGCGGACAAGGGGGAATGCAAACCAGATCACAAGACAAGAGGATGAAGTAAATTTAGTCATGAATCTAACTGGACAAGAAGTCGACACAACAACTAACAAGGTATTGAATAAAGGACTAAATTTCAGTCCATCAAATAAGGCAGATTATTTCCACACTAATATAGATCTATTCAAATTTTGTAGAAAATTAAAATTGAAAAAATACTTTGCCGAATCAATATTCGAGAAACAAAAGAAGATGAATCAGGATATCTCACCTCTGTCAGTAGAAATTGTGGAAAAGACAATAAATATCATGAATCTCACAGAAGAAAATTATACTACAGAAATGTTCCTGGATGAACAAAATATTGATCCTTGTTTATCGGAAGAATCAAACTTAAAACTAAAATCTAAGTTCATTCCTAAAATGGCAGAAAACAACGTAATTGATGTCTTTCAAAAAATGGTGAGTGCAGATCTAAAACAAAATTTCCTCAAAAATAAACAAACGAAAATGAAACACAATCTTTCACAAAAAGAATCGATGGCTATTGAGTCCTTATCAAAAAATACACAATGGATAATTAAGAGTGCAGATAAAGGAGGCAATATTGTCCTGATGCAAAGAAAAGACTATATTACTGAAGGAAACAGACAATTGAATGATAGGAATTGTTATTGTCTACTACAGAAGAATCCAATTATGGATTTGCAGTCGGAATAGCACAGCATGATCAAAAACTTACTCTCTGAAGATGAATATCATTATCTGAACAACACTCATCCAATTATGCCAATAATATATTTTTTGCCAAAGATTCATAAAACATTTGAACAATTTCCAACCTGTAGACCAATCATCAATGGCATAGGTTCATTAACAGAAAGAGTTTCCCAATATATTGATTTACATCTTCAGCCTTTAACAACTAATCTGTCATCATACCTGAGAGACAGTAAACATGTCATACAACAACTGGAAGAAATACCCTGGGAAGAAAGTTTTCTTTTTGTAACTATGGACGTGGTATCTTTATAGACCAGTATTGAACATTTAAAAGGGCTTGAAACAACAGAGTTCTTTTTGAAAACAAGATCAATTTCGTTCTTTCAACAAAATTCAATGATTTTAGAAATGTTGCATTTTGCTTTAACCAACAATATCTTTTTGTTCAATAAACAAATTTACAGACAAGAACGAGGCACAGCAATGGGGGCCAAGTTTGCACCGGCCTATGCAAACTTATTCATGGGACACTTTGAGATCAACCATGCATGGCAACATACAGCATTTACGAATGGATACATAACCTATTGGGGAAGATATATCGATGATATTCTTATGATATGGAATGGAGATAAAAAATAACTTTTTGACTACATCAGATATTTGAATGCGAATGATTGTAATATCAAATTTACTGAAAAAATGAGTTCTGAGAAAATTGAATTTTTGGATCTGCTAATCTATACAGATGGGGAAAAGATCCTAACAGATCTATATATAAAGCCAACTTCAGTAAATAAAGTACTACATGCTGAAAGCAATCACGTGAAGCACATAATCAAAAATATACCATATGGTGAATTTCTGAGAACAAAACGTAACTGCAGTTCAAATGAAAAATACGAAAATCATGTTAAATTGCTCAAAGAAAAATTTATCCAGAGAGGTTACAAAAATCAAAATGTGGACAAAGCTATCTACAAAGCTGAAAAAGTACCTAGAACTGAACTACTAAAGGACAAACCAGGAATGGTGAAGAAAAGTGAAGAAAAGGTAGACTTCATAACGACTTTCAATAGTGAAGCTCACCTTTTGAAAAAATTCCTGACAAAACATTGGAACATTTTGCAAAGCGATGAAATGCTGAAACAGTATATAGAAGCTAAACCCAGGATAATTTATAGAAGGGCACTAACTTTAAAGCAAAAAATTAGCCCAGCCATATGAAAGAAGAAAAAACAGAAGTGCTAAGTCAATTTTTACAAGTACCAGCACCAACAGGAACCCACAAGTGTGGGAGTTGTGGAATCTGTGACCAAATGGAAAATGGTGTAAAAGAGATAAGGTTACCAAATGGAAAAATTCACAAACTAAAGCAATTCATTAATTGTAACACTAAGTATGTGATTTATACAATTACGTGTATATGTAATAAGAAATACGTGGGAAGTACTATCAGAGTACTGAAAATCAGATTACAAGAACATATTAGAGCCATTAAAAATAAGGACACAAGATACCCTATGGCAATTCATTTTGATCAAGAACATAAAGCAACGGATATTAAGGGTATCAAGTTTCTGGGTATAGAAAAAATTGAAAGCATGGAGAGAGGAGGCAACAGAGAGCTACAATTAAGGAGAAGAGAAGCGAAATGGATCTGTATTTTGGATACTTGCAATACAGGGCTAAATTCAGACAATGAAATGAGTTATTGGTTGTAATGATTTGTTTTTTGAAATTCTGTTTGAAATTTAAAAATTGTTTGGGGGTTGTGAAAATGTTTAACTAAATTTAAAAGAATTGCTGATATAGTGAAAAGTAAAATCGGAACTTACTTTTGGTAAAGTGCCATGATCTTGAATTAGTGTCTTTGAAATAAAGTAAAAAACATAGTTTATTCAAACACTAAGATGGTCGCCGACCGTGTAGGTAAAACGCGTGACATCATTACGCAACGTAACGCATGACGTCATCGCGTTGCGCAGTGTGATGAAGTCACACGTAGCGGGCCCGCAAGTATAAATAAGAGGATTCAGAACACTTTCACAGTAGCATGGACTGAGAAGGATTGAAGGCAATCGTACCGGGATAAATAAGGTGAGGAGAGCAGACTAAGGGATACTGTATGTTACCAAAACCATAGGGATTATTTAAACTTAACCTAAGCTTAAAAACTTTGTTTATTTTACTTCTGGTTTTCACAGAAATCCCATATAATTTTTCTGGAAGATAAGAAAGGATAAATGTTTGCTATAAAGGGGAAAAAAATAACTTTAACAAAAGGATTTAAAAGTTGAGAATATTATCGAATTTGAAAAAATTGGTGAGTATGTTAAATGAATATTTAAATTGGTGGTTTGCCTCTACCACCTAATTTGTTGTATATAAACAATGTATTTGAGTTGATATAGCTAAGCAAAAAAATGTTTTTTCTTGTTTTATATTAGAAAACTCTCCTGATGAACCACGTGCGTTAAACGTGGAGAAACACGTGTTGAGAGACAAAAGGGATATGGTTATTTGAAGAAGAAAGTTTGTTTGAAAGGAAATAAAAAACAAAGATGTGCATAACCAATCAAAGATGTATCTTTGTATGATTTAAAGTTCAGAAAAGGAATACCGGAAGCGCACTCCAAGGAAGTGTACAGTTAAAAAGAATTGTTTGTTTAATATTGCAGCAGCCGCAATATACACTTCAACAGGTGCAGCATCCAGGTAACAAATAAATCATTCATTACTGCACAGTAAGAAATCGCCAATTATAGGAAATCAAAGCCGCAAAGGACTGCAAAATTTATACAAAAATCTTGTTCATAGGCTTTCCAATAGGCTGACTTTGTGCATAGAATCAATCAAACCCAAGAGTAAATTAGAATAAATCAAAAGAAGATATAAAAAAAGTAAAAATGTCAGATATATTCGAAAAAAGAGAGGCAGAAGCTGAAGAACTTTTCCTGAGACACAGACAGACACCTGGCGATGTACGTTCATCTCAGACATCGACGTCATTGAGAAATCTATTTGAAAGATTGGAAACAGTTTTGAAAAAAGAGTTAGCCAAGTGGTGGGAAATGAAAACCCTGAGAATGTATATGGATATGGAAAGAATTCCACGAGGACTTAGAATATGTATTTTTCCTTCCTTTGAAGATGAAGATATAGAAGATTTGAAAAATTGGGAGGCTCTCCTCGCAAAAACTTCAAAAGATATGATGGCCAGAATAATCAACCATTCAGCAATAGCCCATGAGAAAGCATTGGAAGAAATTAAGATACTAAAAGAAGCAATTGAGAAATTAAACTTACCTGAAATAACGTTTAAAAATTATCAAATATTAGATGATTATTTAAATAAATTCACTGAAGAATTAAAATCTAAAAAACAAAAAGCATTCCTAAGAGACGAAATAGATTATAAAATTGGAAGAGTATACACATATCAGAGAAAATATGACATTAAAGGAAGAACTACTCCTATTTCAAAACCTTATTCTAAGGCAAAAAATGTGAATATACCATCTTCAACTACTCAATCTTCTGACACAGAAACGGTTAGTGAAGCAGAAAGAGAAATGGAACCAAGTACATCAGGTAAAACACGTGAATTTAATTTTTTAGCAGAATTCAGAAGGCACAAGTCGATCACGAAATCGAATTTTCAACAAAGTACCATCAATACAAGGGGCACAAGACCTGGTATAAACGAAGGTATATCAATCAACTTATCAAAAACAAGAGAGGAAAAAGAGGAGGAACGCAAAAACAAAGGAAGCGGACAAGGGGGAATGCAAACCAGATCACAAGACAAGAGGATGAAGTAAATTTAGTCATGAATCTAACTGGACAAGAAGTCGACACAACAACTAACAAGGTATTGAATAAAGGACTAAATTTCAGTCCATCAAATAAGGCAGATTATTTCCACACTAATATAGATCTATTCAAATTTTGTAGAAAATTAAAATTGAAAAAATACTTTGCCGAATCAATATTCGAGAAACAAAAGAAGATGAATCAGGATATCTCACCTCTGTCAGTAGAAATTGTGGAAAAGACAATAAATATCATGAATCTCACAGAAGAAAATTATACTACAGAAATGTTCCTGGATGAACAAAATATTGATCCTTGTTTATCGGAAGAATCAAACTTAAAACTAAAATCTAAGTTCATTCCTAAAATGGCAGAAAACAACGTAATTGATGTCTTTCAAAAAATGGTGAGTGCAGATCTAAAACAAAATTTCCTCAAAAATAAACAAACGAAAATGAAACACAATCTTTCACAAAAAGAATCGATGGCTATTGAGTCCTTATCAAAAAATACACAATGGATAATTAAGAGTGCAGATAAAGGAGGCAATATTGTCCTGATGCAAAGAAAAGACTATATTACTGAAGGAAACAGACAATTGAATGATAGGAATTGTTATTGTCTACTACAGAAGAATCCAATTATGGATTTGCAGTCGGAATAGCACAGCATGATCAAAAACTTACTCTCTGAAGATGAATATCATTATCTGAACAACACTCATCCAATTATGCCAATAATATATTTTTTGCCAAAGATTCATAAAACATTTGAACAATTTCCAACCTGTAGACCAATCATCAATGGCATAGGTTCATTAACAGAAAGAGTTTCCCAATATATTGATTTACATCTTCAGCCTTTAACAACTAATCTGTCATCATACCTGAGAGACAGTAAACATGTCATACAACAACTGGAAGAAATACCCTGGGAAGAAAGTTTTCTTTTTGTAACTATGGACGTGGTATCTTTATAGACCAGTATTGAACATTTAAAAGGGCTTGAAACAACAGAGTTCTTTTTGAAAACAAGATCAATTTCGTTCTTTCAACAAAATTCAATGATTTTAGAAATGTTGCATTTTGCTTTAACCAACAATATCTTTTTGTTCAATAAACAAATTTACAGACAAGAACGAGGCACAGCAATGGGGGCCAAGTTTGCACCGGCCTATGCAAACTTATTCATGGGACACTTTGAGATCAACCATGCATGGCAACATACAGCATTTACGAATGGATACATAACCTATTGGGGAAGATATATCGATGATATTCTTATGATATGGAATGGAGATAAAAAATAACTTTTTGACTACATCAGATATTTGAATGCGAATGATTATAATATCAAATTTACTGAAAAAATGAGTTCTGAGAAAATTGAATTTTTGGATCTGCTAATCTATACAGATGGGGAAAAGATCCTAACAGATCTATATATAAAGCCAACTTCAGTAAATAAAGTACTACATGCTGAAAGCAATCACGTGAAGCACATAATCAAAAATATACCATATGGTGAATTTCTGAGAACAAAACGTAACTGCAGTTCAAATGAAAAATACGAAAATCATGTTAAATTGCTCAAAGAAAAATTTATCCAGAGAGGTTACAAAAATCAAGATGTGGACAAAGCTATCTACAAAGCTGAAAAAGTACCTAGAACTGAACTACTAAAGGACAAACCAGGAATGGTGAAGAAAAGTGAAGAAAAGGTAGACTTCATAACGACTTTCAATAGTGAAGCTCACCTTTTGAAAAAATTCCTGACAAAACATTGGAACATTTTGCAAAGCGATGAAATGCTGAAACAGTATATAGAAGCTAAACCCAGGATAATTTATAGAAGGGCACTAACTTTAAAGCAAAAAATTAGCCCAGCCATATGAAAGAAGAAAAAACAGAAGTGCTAAGTCAATTTTTACAAGTACCAGCACCAACAGGAACCCACAAGTGTGGGAGTTGTGGAATCTGTGACCAAATGGAAAATGGTGTAAAAGAGATAAGGTTACCAAATGGAAAAATTCACAAACTAAAGCAATTCATTAATTGTAACACTAAGTATGTGATTTATACAATTACGTGTATATGTAATAAGAAATACGTGGGAAGTACTATCAGAGTACTGAAAATCAGATTACAAGAACATATTAGAGCCATTAAAAATAAGGACACAAGATACCCTATGGCAATTCATTTTGATCAAGAACATAAAGCAACGGATATTAAGGGTATCAAGTTTCTGGGTATAGAAAAAATTGAAAGCATGGAGAGAGGAGGCAACAGAGAGCTACAATTAAGGAGAAGAGAAGCGAAATGGATCTGTATTTTGGATACTTGCAATACAGGGCTAAATTCAGACAATGAAATGAGTTATTGGTTGTAATGATTTGTTTTTTGAAATTCTGTTTGAAATTTAAAAATTGTTTGGGGGTTGTGAAAATGTTTAACTAAATTTAAAAGAATTGCTGATATAGTGAAAAGTAAAATCGGAACTTACTTTTGGTAAAGTGCCATGATCTTGAATTAGTGTCTTTGAAATAAAGTAAAAAACATAGTTTATTCAAACACTAAGATGGTCGCCGACCGTGTAGGTAAAACGCGTGACATCATTACGCAACGTAACGCATGACGTCATCGCGTTGCGCAGTGTGATGAAGTCACACGTATCGGTCCCGCAAGTATAAATAAGAGGATTCAGAACACTTTCACAGTAGCATGGACTGAGAAGGATTGAAGGCAATCGTACCGGGATAAATAAGGTGAGGAGAGCAGACTAAGGGATACTGTATGTTACCAAAACCATAGGGATTATTTAAACTTAACCTAAGCTTAAAAACTTTGTTTATTTTACTTCTGGTTTTCACAGAAATCGCATATAATTTTTCTGGAAGATAAGAAAGGATAAATGTTTGCTATAAAGGGGAAAAAAATAACTTTAACAAAAGGATTTAAAAGTTGAGAATATTATCGAATTTGAAAAAATTGGTGAGTATGTTAAATGAATATTTAAATTGGTGGTTTGCCTCTACCACCTAATTTGTTGTATATAAACAATGTATTTGAGTTGATATAGCTAAGCAAAAAAATGTTTTTTCTTGTTTTATATTAGAAAACTCTCCTGATGAACCACGTGCGTTAAACGTGGAGAAACACGTGTTGAGAGACAAAAGGGATATGGTTATTTGAAGAAGAAAGTTTGTTTGAAAGGAAATAAAAAACAAAGATGTGCATAACCAATCAAAGATGTATCTTTGTATGATTTAAAGTTCAGAAAAGGAATACCGGAAGCGCACTCCAAGGAAGTGTACAGTTAAAAAGAATTGTTTGTTTAATATTGCAGCAGCCGCAATATACACTTCAACAGGTGCAGCATCCAGGTAACAAATAAATCATTCATTACTGCACAGTAAGAAATCGCCAATTATAGGAAATCAAAGCCGCAAAGGACTGCAAAATTTATACAAAAATCTTGTTCATAGGCTTTCCAATAGGCTGACTTCGTGCATAGAATCAATCAAACCCAAGAGTAAATTAGAATAAATCAAAAGAAGATATAAAAAAAGTAAAAATGTCAGATATATTCGAAAAAAGAGAGGCAGAAGCTGAAGAACTTTTCCTGAGACACAGACAGACACCTGGCGATGTACGTTCATCTCAGACATCGACGTCATTGAGAAATCTATTTGAAAGATTGGAAACAGTTTCGAAAAAAGAGTTAGCCAAGTGGTGGGAAATGAAAACCCTGAGAATGTATATGGATATGGAAAGAATTCCACGAGGACTTAGAATATGTATTTTTCCTTCCTTTGAAGATGAAGATATAGAAGATTTGAAAAATTGGGAGGCTCTCCTCGCAAAAACTTCAAAAGATATGATGGCCAGAATAATCAACCATTCAGCAATAGCCCATGAGAAAGCATTGGAAGAAATTAAGATACTAAAAGAAGCAATTGAGAAATTAAACTTACCTGAAATAACGTTTAAAAATTATCAAATATTAGATGATTATTTAAATAAATTCACTGAAGAATTAAAATCTAAAAAACAAAAAGCATTCCTAAGAGACGAAATAGATTATAAAATTGGAAGAGTATACACATATCAGAGAAAATATGACATTAAAGGAAGAACTACTCCTATTTCAAAACCTTATTCTAAGGCAAAAAATGTGAATATACCATCTTCAACTACTCAATCTTCTGACACAGAAACGGTTAGTGAAGCAGAAAGAGAAATGGAACCAAGTACATCAGGTAAAACACGTGAATTTAATTTTTTAGCAGAATTCAGAAGGCACAAGTCGATCACGAAATCGAATTTTCAACAAAGTACCATCAATACAAGGGGCACAAGACCTGGTATAAACGAAGGTATATCAATCAACTTATCAAAAACAAGAGAGGAAAAAGAGGAGGAACGCAAAAACAAAGGAAGCGGACAAGGGGGAATGCAAACCAGATCACAAGACAAGAGGATGAAGTAAATTTAGTCATGAATCTAACTGGACAAGAAGTCGACACAACAACTAACAAGGTATTGAATAAAGGACTAAATTTCAGTCCATCAAATAAGGCAGATTATTTCCACACTAATATAGATCTATTCAAATTTTGTAGAAAATTAAAATTGAAAAAATACTTTGCTGAATCAATATTCGAGAAACAAAAGAAGATGAATCAGGATATCTCACCTCTGTCAGTAGAAATTGTGGAAAAGACAATAAATATCATGAATCTCACAGAAGAAAATTATACTACAGAAATGTTCCTGGATGAACAAAATATTGATCCTTGTTTATCGGAAGAATCAAACTTAAAACTAAAATCTAAGTTCATTCCTAAAATGGCAGAAAACAACGTAATTGATGTCTTTCAAAAAATGGTGAGTGCAGATCTAAAACAAAATTTCCTCAAAAATAAACAAACGAAAATGAAACACAATCTTTCACAAAAAGAATCGATGGCTATTGAGTCCTTATCAAAAAATACACAATGGATAATTAAGAGTGCAGATAAAGGAGGCAATATTGTCCTGATGCAAAGAAAAGACTATATTACTGAAGGAAACAGACAATTGAATGATAGGAATTGTTATTGTCTACTACAGAAGAATCCAATTATGGATTTGCAGTCGGAATAGCACAGCATGATCATAAATTGGGAAGAAATCGGCTTACTCTCTGAAGATGAATATCATTATCTGAACAACACTCATCCAATTATGCCAATAATATATTTTTTGCCAAAGATTCATAAAACATTTGAACAATTTCCAACCTGTAGACCAATCATCAATGGCATAGGTTCATTAACAGAAAGAGTTTCCCAATATATTGATTTACATCTTCAGCCTTTAACAACTAATCTGTCATCATACCTGAGAGACAGTAAACATGTCATACAACAACTGGAAGAAATACCCTGGGAAGAAAGTTTTCTTTTTGTAACTATGGACGTGGTATCTTTATAGACCAGTATTGAACATTTAAAAGGGCTTGAAACAACAGAGTTCTTTTTGAAAACAAGATCAATTTCGTTCTTTCAACAAAATTCAATGATTTTAGAAATGTTGCATTTTGCTTTAACCAACAATATCTTTTTGTTCAATAAACAAATTTACAGACAAGAACGAGGCACAGCAATGGGGGCCAAGTTTGCACCGGCCTATGCAAACTTATTCATGGGACACTTTGAGATCAACCATGCATGGCAACATACAGCATTTACGAATGGATACATAACCTATTGGGGAAGATATATCGATGATATTCTTATGATATGGAATGGAGATAAAAAATAACTTTTTGACTACATCAGATATTTGAATGCGAATGATTATAATATCAAATTTACTGAAAAAATGAGTTCTGAGAAAATTGAATTTTTGGATCTGCTAATCTATACAGATGGGGAAAAGATCCTAACAGATCTATATATAAAGCCAACTTCAGTAAATAAAGTACTACATGCTGAAAGCAATCACGTGAAGCACATAATCAAAAATATACCATATGGTGAATTTCTGAGAACAAAACGTAACTGCAGTTCAAATGAAAAATACGAAAATCATGTTAAATTGCTCAAAGAAAAATTTATCCAGAGAGGTTACAAAAATCAAGATGTGGACAAAGCTATCTACAAAGCTGAAAAAGTACCTAGAACTGAACTACTAAAGGACAAACCAGGAATGGTGAAGAAAAGTGAAGAAAAGGTAGACTTCATAACGACTTTCAATAGTGAAGCTCACCTTTTGAAAAAATTCCTGACAAAACATTGGAACATTTTGCAAAGCGATGAAATGCTGAAACAGTATATAGAAGCTAAACCCAGGATAATTTATAGAAGGGCACTAACTTTAAAGCAAAAAATTAGCCCAGCCATATGAAAGAAGAAAAAACAGAAGTGCTAAGTCAATTTTTACAAGTACCAGCACCAACAGGAACCCACAAGTGTGGGAGTTGTGGAATCTGTGACCAAATGGAAAATGGTGTAAAAGAGATAAGGTTACCAAATGGAAAAATTCACAAACTAAAGCAATTCATTAATTGTAACACTAAGTATGTGATTTATACAATTACGTGTATATGTAATAAGAAATACGTGGGAAGTACTATCAGAGTACTGAAAATCAGATTACAAGAACATATTAGAGCCATTAAAAATAAGGACACAAGATACCCTATGGCAATTCATTTTGATCAAGAACATAAAGCAACGGATATTAAGGGTATCAAGTTTCTGGGTATAGAAAAAATTGAAAGCATGGAGAGAGGAGGCAACAGAGAGCTACAATTAAGGAGAAGAGAAGCGAAATGGATCTGTATTTTGGATACTTGCAATACAGGGCTAAATTCAGACAATGAAATGAGTTATTGGTTGTAATGATTTGTTTTTTGAAATTCTGTTTGAAATTTAAAAATTGTTTGGGGGTTGTGAAAATGTTTAACTAAATTTAAAAGAATTGCTGATATAGTGAAAAGTAAAATCGGAACTTACTTTTGGTAAAGTGCCATGATCTTGAATTAGTGTCTTTGAAATAAAGTAAAAAACATAGTTTATTCAAACACTAAGATGGTCGCCGACCGTGTAGGTAAAACGCGTGACATCATTACGCAACGTAACGCATGACGTCATCGCGTTGCGCAGTGTGATGAAGTCACACGTAGCGGGCCCGCAAGTATAAATAAGAGGATTCAGAACACTTTCACAGTAGCATGGACTGAGAAGGATTGAAGGCAATCGTACCGGGATAAATAAGGTGAGGAGAGCAGACTAAGGGATACTGTATGTTACCAAAACCATAGGGATTATTTAAACTTAACCTAAGCTTAAAAACTTTGTTTATTTTACTTCTGGTTTTCACAGAAATCCCATATAATTTTTCTGGAAGATAAGAAAGGATAAATGTTTGCTATAAAGGGGAAAAAAATAACTTTAACAAAAGGATTTAAAAGTTGAGAATATTATCGAATTTGAAAAAATTGGTGAGTATGTTAAATGAATATTTAAATTGGTGGTTTGCCTCTACCACCTAATTTGTTGTATATAAACAATGTATTTGAGTTGATATAGCTAAGCAAAAAAATGTTTTTTCTTGTTTTATATTAGAAAACTCTCCTGATGAACCACGTGCGTTAAACGTGGAGAAACACGTGTTGAGAGACAAAAGGGATATGGTTATTTGAAGAAGAAAGTTTGTTTGAAAGGAAATAAAAAACAAAGATGTGCATAACCAATCAAAGATGTATCTTTGTATGATTTAAAGTTCAGAAAAGGAATACCGGAAGCGCACTCCAAGGAAGTGTACAGTTAAAAAGAATTGTTTGTTTAATATTGCAGCAGCCGCAATATACACTTCAACAGGTGCAGCATCCAGGTAACAAATAAATCATTCATTACTGCACAGTAAGAAATCGCCAATTATAGGAAATCAAAGCCGCAAAGGACTGCAAAATTTATACAAAAATCTTGTTCATAGGCTTTCCAATAGGCTGACTTTGTGCATAGAATCAATCAAACCCAAGAGTAAATTAGAATAAATCAAAAGAAGATATAAAAAAAGTAAAAATGTCAGATATATTCGAAAAAAGAGAGGCAGAAGCTGAAGAACTTTTCCTGAGACACAGACAGACACCTGGCGATGTACGTTCATCTCAGACATCGACGTCATTGAGAAATCTATTTGAAAGATTGGAAACAGTTTTGAAAAAAGAGTTAGCCAAGTGGTGGGAAATGAAAACCCTGAGAATGTATATGGATATGGAAAGAATTCCACGAGGACTTAGAATATGTATTTTTCCTTCCTTTGAAGATGAAGATATAGAAGATTTGAAAAATTGGGAGGCTCTCCTCGCAAAAACTTCAAAAGATATGATGGCCAGAATAATCAACCATTCAGCAATAGCCCATGAGAAAGCATTGGAAGAAATTAAGATACTAAAAGAAGCAATTGAGAAATTAAACTTACCTGAAATAACGTTTAAAAATTATCAAATATTAGATGATTATTTAAATAAATTCACTGAAGAATTAAAATCTAAAAAACAAAAAGCATTCCTAAGAGACGAAATAGATTATAAAATTGGAAGAGTATACACATATCAGAGAAAATATGACATTAAAGGAAGAACTACTCCTATTTCAAAACCTTATTCTAAGGCAAAAAATGTGAATATACCATCTTCAACTACTCAATCTTCTGACACAGAAACGGTTAGTGAAGCAGAAAGAGAAATGGAACCAAGTACATCAGGTAAAACACGTGAATTTAATTTTTTAGCAGAATTCAGAAGGCACAAGTCGATCACGAAATCGAATTTTCAACAAAGTACCATCAATACAAGGGGCACAAGACCTGGTATAAACGAAGGTATATCAATCAACTTATCAAAAACAAGAGAGGAAAAAGAGGAGGAACGCAAAAACAAAGGAAGCGGACAAGGGGGAATGCAAACCAGATCACAAGACAAGAGGATGAAGTAAATTTAGTCATGAATCTAACTGGACAAGAAGTCGACACAACAACTAACAAGGTATTGAATAAAGGACTAAATTTCAGTCCATCAAATAAGGCAGATTATTTCCACACTAATATAGATCTATTCAAATTTTGTAGAAAATTAAAATTGAAAAAATACTTTGCCGAATCAATATTCGAGAAACAAAAGAAGATGAATCAGGATATCTCACCTCTGTCAGTAGAAATTGTGGAAAAGACAATAAATATCATGAATCTCACAGAAGAAAATTATACTACAGAAATGTTCCTGGATGAACAAAATATTGATCCTTGTTTATCGGAAGAATCAAACTTAAAACTAAAATCTAAGTTCATTCCTAAAATGGCAGAAAACAACGTAATTGATGTCTTTCAAAAAATGGTGAGTGCAGATCTAAAACAAAATTTCCTCAAAAATAAACAAACGAAAATGAAACACAATCTTTCACAAAAAGAATCGATGGCTATTGAGTCCTTATCAAAAAATACACAATGGATAATTAAGAGTGCAGATAAAGGAGGCAATATTGTCCTGATGCAAAGAAAAGACTATATTACTGAAGGAAACAGACAATTGAATGATAGGAATTGTTATTGTCTACTACAGAAGAATCCAATTATGGATTTGCAGTCGGAATAGCACAGCATGATCAAAAACTTACTCTCTGAAGATGAATATCATTATCTGAACAACACTCATCCAATTATGCCAATAATATATTTTTTGCCAAAGATTCATAAAACATTTGAACAATTTCCAACCTGTAGACCAATCATCAATGGCATAGGTTCATTAACAGAAAGAGTTTCCCAATATATTGATTTACATCTTCAGCCTTTAACAACTAATCTGTCATCATACCTGAGAGACAGTAAACATGTCATACAACAACTGGAAGAAATACCCTGGGAAGAAAGTTTTCTTTTTGTAACTATGGACGTGGTATCTTTATATACCAGTATTGAACATTTACAAGGGCTTGAAACAACAGAGTTCTTTTTGAAAACAAGATCAATTTCGTTCTTTCAACAAAATTCAGTGATTTTAGAAATGTTGCATTTTGCTTTAACCAACAATATCTTTTTGTTCAATAAACAAATTTACAGACAAGAACGAGGCACAGCAATGGGGGCCAAGTTTGCACCGGCCTATGCAAACTTATTCATGGGACACTTTGAGATCAACCATGCATGGCAACATACAGCATTTACGAATGGATACATAACCTATTGGGGAAGATATATCGATGATATTCTTATGATATGGAATGGAGATAAAAAATAACTTTTTGACTACATCAGATATTTGAATGCGAATGATTATAATATCAAATTTACTGAAAAAATGAGTTCTGAGAAAATTGAATTTTTGGATCTGCTAATCTATACAGATGGGGAAAAGATCCTAACAGATCTATATATAAAGCCAACTTCAGTAAATAAAGTACTACATGCTGAAAGCAATCACGTGAAGCACATAATCAAAAATATACCATATGGTGAATTTCTGAGAACAAAACGTAACTGCAGTTCAAATGAAAAATACGAAAATCATGTTAAATTGCTCAAAGAAAAATTTATCCAGAGAGGTTACAAAAATCAAGATGTGGACAAAGCTATCTACAAAGCTGAAAAAGTACCTAGAACTGAACTACTAAAGGACAAACCAGGAATGGTGAAGAAAAGTGAAGAAAAGGTAGACTTCATAACGACTTTCAATAGTGAAGCTCACCTTTTGAAAAAATTCCTGACAAAACATTGGAACATTTTGCAAAGCGATGAAATGCTGAAACAGTATATAGAAGCTAAACCCAGGATAATTTATAGAAGGGCACTAACTTTAAAGCAAAAAATTAGCCCAGCCATATGAAAGAAGAAAAAACAGAAGTGCTAAGTCAATTTTTACAAGTACCAGCACCAACAGGAACCCACAAGTGTGGGAGTTGTGGAATCTGTGACCAAATGGAAAATGGTGTAAAAGAGATAAGGTTACCAAATGGAAAAATTCACAAACTAAAGCAATTCATTAATTGTAACACTAAGTATGTGATTTATACAATTACGTGTATATGTAATAAGAAATACGTGGGAAGTACTATCAGAGTACTGAAAATCAGATTACAAGAACATATTAGAGCCATTAAAAATAAGGACACAAGATACCCTATGGCAATTCATTTTGATCAAGAACATAAAGCAACGGATATTAAGGGTATCAAGTTTCTGGGTATAGAAAAAATTGAAAGCATGGAGAGAGGAGGCAACAGAGAGCTACAATTAAGGAGAAGAGAAGCGAAATGGATCTGTATTTTGGATACTTGCAATACAGGGCTAAATTCAGACAATGAAATGAGTTATTGGTTGTAATGATTTGTTTTTTGAAATTCTGTTTGAAATTTAAAAATTGTTTGGGGGTTGTGAAAATGTTTAACTAAATTTAAAAGAATTGCTGATATAGTGAAAAGTAAAATCGGAACTTACTTTTGGTAAAGTGCCATGATCTTGAATTAGTGTCTTTGAAATAAAGTAAAAAACATAGTTTATTCAAACACTAAGATGGTCGCCGACCGTGTAGGTAAAACGCGTGACATCATTACGCAACGTAACGCATGACGTCATCGCGTTGCGCAGTGTGATGAAGTCACACGTAGCGGGCCCGCAAGTATAAATAAGAGGATTCAGAACACTTTCACAGTAGCATGGACTGAGAAGGATTGAAGGCAATCGTACCGGGATAAATAAGGTGAGGAGAGCAGACTAAGGGATACTGTATGTTACCAAAACCATAGGGATTATTTAAACTTAACCTAAGCTTAAAAACTTTGTTTATTTTACTTCTGGTTTTCACAGAAATCCCATATAATTTTTCTGGAAGATAAGAAAGGATAAATGTTTGCTATAAAGGGGAAAAAAATAACTTTAACAAAAGGATTTAAAAGTTGAGAATATTATCGAATTTGAAAAAATTGGTGAGTATGTTAAATGAATATTTAAATTGGTGGTTTGCCTCTACCACCTAATTTGTTGTATATAAACAATGTATTTGAGTTGATATAGCTAAGCAAAAAAATGTTTTTTCTTGTTTTATATTAGAAAACTCTCCTGATGAACCACGTGCGTTAAACGTGGAGAAACACGTGTTGAGAGACAAAAGGGATATGGTTATTTGAAGAAGAAAGTTTGTTTGAAAGGAAATAAAAAACAAAGATGTGCATAACCAATCAAAGATGTATCTTTGTATGATTTAAAGTTCAGAAAAGGAATACCGGAAGCGCACTCCAAGGAAGTGTACAGTTAAAAAGAATTGTTTGTTTAATATTGCAGCAGCCGCAATATACACTTCAACAGGTGCAGCATCCAGGTAACAAATAAATCATTCATTACTGCACAGTAAGAAATCGCCAATTATAGGAAATCAAAGCCGCAAAGGACTGCAAAATTTATACAAAAATCTTGTTCATAGGCTTTCCAATAGGCTGACTTCGTGCATAGAATCAATCAAACCCAAGAGTAAATTAGAATAAATCAAAAGAAGATATAAAAAAAGTAAAAATGTCAGATATATTCGAAAAAAGAGAGGCAGAAGCTGAAGAACTTTTCCTGAGACACAGACAGACACCTGGCGATGTACGTTCATCTCAGACATCGACGTCATTGAGAAATCTATTTGAAAGATTGGAAACAGTTTCGAAAAAAGAGTTAGCCAAGTGGTGGGAAATGAAAACCCTGAGAATGTATATGGATATGGAAAGAATTCCACGAGGACTTAGAATATGTATTTTTCCTTCCTTTGAAGATGAAGATATAGAAGATTTGAAAAATTGGGAGGCTCTCCTCGCAAAAACTTCAAAAGATATGATGGCCAGAATAATCAACCATTCAGCAATAGCCCATGAGAAAGCATTGGAAGAAATTAAGATACTAAAAGAAGCAATTGAGAAATTAAACTTACCTGAAATAACGTTTAAAAATTATCAAATATTAGATGATTATTTAAATAAATTCACTGAAGAATTAAAATCTAAAAAACAAAAAGCATTCCTAAGAGACGAAATAGATTATAAAATTGGAAGAGTATACACATATCAGAGAAAATATGACATTAAAGGAAGAACTACTCCTATTTCAAAACCTTATTCTAAGGCAAAAAATGTGAATATACCATCTTCAACTACTCAATCTTCTGACACAGAAACGGTTAGTGAAGCAGAAAGAGAAATGGAACCAAGTACATCAGGTAAAACACGTGAATTTAATTTTTTAGCAGAATTCAGAAGGCACAAGTCGATCACGAAATCGAATTTTCAACAAAGTACCATCAATACAAGGGGCACAAGACCTGGTATAAACGAAGGTATATCAATCAACTTATCAAAAACAAGAGAGGAAAAAGAGGAGGAACGCAAAAACAAAGGAAGCGGACAAGGGGGAATGCAAACCAGATCACAAGACAAGAGGATGAAGTAAATTTAGTCATGAATCTAACTGGACAAGAAGTCGACACAACAACTAACAAGGTATTGAATAAAGGACTAAATTTCAGTCCATCAAATAAGGCAGATTATTTCCACACTAATATAGATCTATTCAAATTTTGTAGAAAATTAAAATTGAAAAAATACTTTGCCGAATCAATATTCGAGAAACAAAAGAAGATGAATCAGGATATCTCACCTCTGTCAGTAGAAATTGTGGAAAAGACAATAAATATCATGAATCTCACAGAAGAAAATTATACTACAGAAATGTTCCTGGATGAACAAAATATTGATCCTTGTTTATCGGAAGAATCAAACTTAAAACTAAAATCTAAGTTCATTCCTAAAATGGCAGAAAACAACGTAATTGATGTCTTTCAAAAAATGGTGAGTGCAGATCTAAAACAAAATTTCCTCAAAAATAAACAAACGAAAATGAAACACAATCTTTCACAAAAAGAATCGATGGCTATTGAGTCCTTATCAAAAAATACACAATGGATAATTAAGAGTGCAGATAAAGGAGGCAATATTGTCCTGATGCAAAGAAAAGACTATATTACTGAAGGAAACAGACAATTGAATGATAGGAATTGTTATTGTCTACTACAGAAGAATCCAATTATGGATTTGCAGTCGGAATAGCACAGCATGATCAAAAACTTACTCTCTGAAGATGAATATCATTATCTGAACAACACTCATCCAATTATGCCAATAATATATTTTTTGCCAAAGATTCATAAAACATTTGAACAATTTCCAACCTGTAGACCAATCATCAATGGCATAGGTTCATTAACAGAAAGAGTTTCCCAATATATTGATTTACATCTTCAGCCTTTAACAACTAATCTGTCATCATACCTGAGAGACAGTAAACATGTCATACAACAACTGGAAGAAATACCCTGGGAAGAAAGTTTTCTTTTTGTAACTATGGACGTGGTATCTTTATAGACCAGTATTGAACATTTAAAAGGGCTTGAAACAACAGAGTTCTTTTTGAAAACAAGATCAATTTCGTTCTTTCAACAAAATTCAATGATTTTAGAAATGTTGCATTTTGCTTTAACCAACAATATCTTTTTGTTCAATAAACAAATTTACAGACAAGAACGAGGCACAGCAATGGGGGCCAAGTTTGCACCGGCCTATGCAAACTTATTCATGGGACACTTTGAGATCAACCATGCATGGCAACATACAGCATTTACGAATGGATACATAACCTATTGGGGAAGACATATCGATGATATTCTTATGATATGGAATGGAGATAAAAAATAACTTTTTGACTACATCAGATATTTGAATGCGAATGATTATAATATCAAATTTACTGAAAAAATGAGTTCTGAGAAAATTGAATTTTTGGATCTGCTAATCTATACAGATGGGGAAAAGATCCTAACAGATCTATATATAAAGCCAACTTCAGTAAATAAAGTACTACATGCTGAAAGCAATCACGTGAAGCACATAATCAAAAATATACCATATGGTGAATTTCTGAGAACAAAACGTAACTGCAGTTCAAATGAAAAATACGAAAATCATGTTAAATTGCTCAAAGAAAAATTTATCCAGAGAGGTTACAAAAATCAAGATGTGGACAAAGCTATCTACAAAGCTGAAAAAGTACCTAGAACTGAACTACTAAAGGACAAACCAGGAATGGTGAAGAAAAGTGAAGAAAAGGTAGACTTCATAACGACTTTCAATAGTGAAGCTCACCTTTTGAAAAAATTCCTGACAAAACATTGGAACATTTTGCAAAGCGATGAAATGCTGAAACAGTATATAGAAGCTAAACCCAGGATAATTTATAGAAGGGCACTAACTTTAAAGCAAAAAATTAGCCCAGCCATATGAAAGAAGAAAAAACAGAAGTGCTAAGTCAATTTTTACAAGTACCAGCACCAACAGGAACCCACAAGTGTGGGAGTTGTGGAATCTGTGACCAAATGGAAAATGGTGTAAAAGAGATAAGGTTACCAAATGGAAAAATTCACAAACTAAAGCAATTCATTAATTGTAACACTAAGTATGTGATTTATACAATTACGTGTATATGTAATAAGAAATACGTGGGAAGTACTATCAGAGTACTGAAAATCAGATTACAAGAACATATTAGAGCCATTAAAAATAAGGACACAAGATACCCTATGGCAATTCATTTTGATCAAGAACATAAAGCAACGGATATTAAGGGTATCAAGTTTCTGGGTATAGAAAAAATTGAAAGCATGGAGAGAGGAGGCAACAGAGAGCTACAATTAAGGAGAAGAGAAGCGAAATGGATCTGTATTTTGGATACTTGCAATACAGGGCTAAATTCAGACAATGAAATGAGTTATTGGTTGTAATGATTTGTTTTTTGAAATTCTGTTTGAAATTTAAAAATTGTTTGGGGGTTGTGAAAATGTTTAACTAAATTTAAAAGAATTGCTGATATAGTGAAAAGTAAAATCGGAACTTACTTTTGGTAAAGTGCCATGATCTTGAATTAGTGTCTTTGAAATAAAGTAAAAAACATAGTTTATTCAAACACTAAGATGGTCGCCGACCGTGTAGGTAAAACGCGTGACATCATTACGCAACGTAACGCATGACGTCATCGCGTTGCGCAGTGTGATGAAGTCACACGTAGCGGGCCCGCAAGTATAAATAAGAGGATTCAGAACACTTTCACAGTAGCATGGACTGAGAAGGATTGAAGGCAATCGTACCGGGATAAATAAGGTGAGGAGAGCAGACTAAGGGATACTGTATGTTACCAAAACCATAGGGATTATTTAAACTTAACCTAAGCTTAAAAACTTTGTTTATTTTACTTCTGGTTTTCACAGAAATCGCATATAATTTTTCTGGAAGATAAGAAAGGATAAATGTTTGCTATAAAGGGGAAAAAAATAACTTTAACAAAAGGATTTAAAAGTTGAGAATATTATCGAATTTGAAAAAATTGGTGAGTATGTTAAATGAATATTTAAATTGGTGGTTTGCCTCTACAACCTAATTTGTTGTATATAAACAATGTATTTGAGTTGATATAGCTAAGCAAAAAAATGTTTTTTCATGTTTTATATTAGAAAAGTCTCCTGATGAACCACGTGCGTTAAACGTGGAGAAACACGTGTTGAGAGACAAAAGGGATATGGTTATTTGAAGAAGAAAGTTTGTTTGAAAGGAAATAAAAAACAAAGATGTGCATAACCAATCAAAGATGTATCTTTGTATGATTTAAAGTTCAGAAAAGGAATACCGGAAGCGCACTCCAAGGAAGTGTACAGTTAAAAAGAATTGTTTGTTTAATATTGCAGCAGCCGCAATATACACTTCAACAGGTGCAGCATCCAGGTAACAAATAAATCATTCATTACTGCACAGTAAGAAATCGCCAATTATAGGAAATCAAAGCCGCAAAGGACTGCAAAATTTATACAAAAATCTTGTTCATAGGCTTTCCAATAGGCTGGCTTCGTGCATAGAATCAATCAAACCCAAGAGTAAATTAGAATAAATCAAAAGAAGATATAAAAAAAGTAAAAATGTCAGATATATTCGAAAAAAGAGAGGCAGAAGCTGAAGAACTTTTCCTGAGACACAGACAGACACCTGGCGATGTACGTTCATCTCAGACATCGACGTCATTGAGAAATCTATTTGAAAGATTGGAAACAGTTTTGAAAAAAGAGTTAGCCAAGTGGTGGGAAATGAAAACCCTGAGAATGTATATGGATATGGAAAGAATTCCACGAGGACTTAGAATATGTATTTTTCCTTCCTTTGAAGATGAAGATATAGAAGATTTGAAAAATTGGGAGGCTCTCCTCGCAAAAACTTCAAAAGATATGATGGCCAGAATAATCAACCATTCAGCAATAGCCCATGAGAAAGCATTGGAAGAAATTAAGATACTAAAAGAAGCAATTGAGAAATTAAACTTACCTGAAATAACGTTTAAAAATTATCAAATATTAGATGATTATTTAAATAAATTCACTGAAGAATTAAAATCTAAAAAACAAAAAGCATTCCTAAGAGACGAAATAGATTATAAAATTGGAAGAGTATACACATATCAGAGAAAATATGACATTAAAGGAAGAACTACTCCTATTTCAAAACCTTATTCTAAGGCAAAAAATGTGAATATACCATCTTCAACTACTCAATCTTCTGACACAGAAACGGTTAGTGAAGCAGAAAGAGAAATGGAACCAAGTACATCAGGTAAAACACGTGAATTTAATTTTTTAGCAGAATTCAGAAGGCACAAGTCGATCACGAAATCGAATTTTCAACAAAGTACCATCAATACAAGGGGCACAAGACCTGGTATAAACGAAGGTATATCAATCAACTTATCAAAAACAAGAGAGGAAAAAGAGGAGGAACGCAAAAACAAAGGAAGCGGACAAGGGGGAATGCAAACCAGATCACAAGACAAGAGGATGAAGTAAATTTAGTCATGAATCTAACTGGACAAGAAGTCGACACAACAACTAACAAGGTATTGAATAAAGGACTAAATTTCAGTCCATCAAATAAGGCAGATTATTTCCACACTAATATAGATCTATTCAAATTTTGTAGAAAATTAAAATTGAAAAAATACTTTGCCGAATCAATATTCGAGAAACAAAAGAAGATGAATCAGGATATCTCACCTCTGTCAGTAGAAATTGTGGAAAAGACAATAAATATCATGAATCTCACAGAAGAAAATTATACTACAGAAATGTTCCTGGATGAACAAAATATTGATCCTTGTTTATCGGAAGAATCAAACTTAAAACTAAAATCTAAGTTCATTCCTAAAATGGCAGAAAACAACGTAATTGATGTCTTTCAAAAAATGGTGAGTGCAGATCTAAGACAAAATTTCCTCAAAAATAAACAAACGAAAATGAAACACAATCTTTCACAAAAAGAATCGATGGCTATTGAGTCCTTATCAAAAAATACACAATGGATAATTAAGAGTGGAGATAAAGGAGGCAATATTGTCCTGATGCAAAGAAAAGACTATATTACTGAAGGAAACAGACAATTGAATGATAGGAATTGTTATTGTCTACTACAGAAGAATCCAATTATGGATTTGCAGTCGGAATAGCACAGCATGATCAAAAATTGGGAAGAAATCGGCTTACTCTCTGAAGATGAATATCATTATCTGAACAACACTCATCCAATTATGCCAATAATATATTTTTTGCCAAAGATTCATAAAACATTTGAACAATTTCCAACCTGTAGACCAATCATCAATGGCATAGGTTCATTAACAGAAAGAGTTTCCCAATATATTGATTTACATCTTCAGCCTTTAACAACTAATCTGTCATCATACCTGAGAGACAGTAAACATGTCATACAACAACTGGAAGAAATACCCTGGGAAGAAAGTTTTCTTTTTGTAACTATGGAAGTGGTATCTTTATATACCAGTATTGAACATTTAAAAGGGCTTGAAACAACAGAGTTATTTTTGAAAACAAGATCAATTTCGTTCTTTCAACAAAATTCAATGATTTTAGAAATGTTGCATTTTGCTTTAACCAACAATATCTTTTTGTTCAATAAACAAATTTACAGACAAGAACGAGGCACAGCAATGGGGGCCAAGTTTGCACCGGCCTATGCAAACTTATTCATGGGACACTTTGAGATCAACCATGCATGGCAACATACAGCATTCACAAATGGATACATAACCTATTGGGGAAGATATATCGATGATATTCTTATGATATGGAATGGAGATAAAAAAGAACTTTTTGACTACATCAGATATTTGAATGCGAATGATTATAATATCAAATTTACTGAAAAAATGAGTTCTGAGAAAATTGAATTTTTGGATCTGCTAATCTATACAGATGGGGAAAAGATCCTAACAGATCTATATATAAAGCCAACTTCAGTAAATAAAGTACTACATGCTGAAAGCAATCACGTGAAGCACATAATCAAAAATATACCATATGGTGAATTTCTGAGAACAAAACGTAACTGCAGTTCAAATGAAAAATACGAAAATCATGTTAAATTGCTCAAAGAAAAATTTATCCAGAGAGGTTACAAAAATCAAGATGTGGACAAAGCTATCTACAAAGCTGAAAAAGTACCTAGAACTGAACTACTAAAGGACAAACCAAGAATGGTGAAGAAAAGTGAAGAAAAGGTAGACTTCATAACGACTTTCAATAGTGAAGCTCACCTTTTGAAAAGATTCCTGACAAAACATTGGAACATTTTGCAAAGCGATGAAATGCTGAAACAGTATATAGAAGCTAAACCCAGGATAATTTATAGAAGGGCACCAACTTTAAAGCAAAAAATTAGCCCCAGCCATATGAAAGAAGAAAAAACCGAAGTGCTAAGTCAATTTTTACAAGTACCAGCACCAACAGGAACCCACAAGTGTGGGAGTTGTGGAATCTGTGACCAAATGGAAAATGGTGTAAAACAGATAAGGTTACCAAATGGAAAAATTCACAAACTAAAGCAATTCATTAATTGTAACACTAAGTATGTGATTTATGCAATTACATGTATATGTAATAAGAAATACGTGGGAAGTACTATCAGAGTACTGAAAATCAGATTACAAGAACATATTAGAGCCATTAAAAATAAGGACACAAGATACCCTATGGCAATTCATTTTGATCAAGAACATAAAGCAACGGATATTAAGGGTATCAAGTTTCTGGGTATAGAAAAAATTGAAAGCATAGAGAGAGGAGACAACAGAGAGCTACAATTAAGGAGAAGAGAAGCGAAATGGATCTGTATTTTGGATACTTGCAATACAGGGCTAAATTCAGACAATGAAATGAGTTATTGTTTGTAATGATTTGTTTTTTGAAATTCTGTTTGAAATTTAAAAATTGTTTGGGGGTTGTGAAAATGTTTAACTAAATTTAAAAGAATTGCTAATATAGTGAAAAGTAAAATTGGAACTTACTTTTGGTAAAGTGCCATGATCTTGAATTAGTGTCTTTGAAATAAAGTAAAAAACATAGTTTATTCAAACACTAAGATGGTCGCCGACCGTGTAGGAAAAATGCGTGACATCATTACGCAACGTAACGCATGACGTCATCGCGTTGCGCGGTGTGATGAAGTCACACGTAGCGGGCCCGCAAGTATAAATAAGAGGATTCAAAACACTTTCACAGTAGCATGGACTGAGAAGGATTGAAGGCAATCGTACCGGGATAAATAAGGTGAGGAGAGCAGACTAAGGGATACTGGGCCTCATTACACGGATGGCAGTAAGGATTTACCGGTACCGGTAAAATACCGGTACCGCTAAATCCTTACCGCCTTACTACGAGGTCCCTTTGCAGGTTGGGGGATTTAACGCCTGCTTTTTGCAGGCGTTAAAATCCAGCCCGCAAAGGGACCTCGGAGCTAATTACGGCACCGCAAAATTGCGGTGCCGTAATTAGCGCCTTCCCCATTCCCATAGAGCCCTATGGGGCAGAAATGGGAATGGAGAAGGGCAATGATGGAAGGGGGATTTACCGCCCCTCCAAACTTGGAATGGGGCGGTAAATCCCCTTTACACCAAGGCGGTGCCGGTATTTTACCGGCATGAGCCATGGCGCTAATAGCGCCATGGCTCACCGCCTACCGTGTAATGAGGCCCACTGTATGTTACCAAAACCATAGGGATTATTTAAACCTAACCTAAGTTTAAAAACTTTGTTTATTTTACTTCTGGTTTTCACAGAAATCCCATATAATTTTTCTGGAAGATAAGAAAGGATAAATGTTTGCTATAAAGGGGAAAAAAATAACTTTAACAAAAGGATTTAAAAGTTGAGAATGTTATCGAATTTGAAAAAATTGGTGAGTATGTTAAATGAATATTTAAATTGGTGGTTTGCCTATACCACCTAATTTGTTGTATATAAACAATGTATTTGAGTTGATATAGCTAAGCAAAAAAATGTTTTTTCTTGTTTTATATTAGAAAACTCTCCTGATGAACCACGTGCGTTAAACGTGGAGAAACACGTGTTGAGAGACAAAAGGGATATGGTTATTTGAAGAAGAAAGTTTGTTTGAAAGGAAATAAAAAACAAAGATGTGCATAACCAATCAAAGATGTATCTTTGTATGATTTAAAGTTCAGAAAAGGACTACCGGAAGCGCACTCCAAGGAAGTGTACAGTTAAAAAGAATTGTTTGTTTAATATTGCAGCAGCCGCAATATACACTTCAACAGGTGCAGCATCCAGGTAACAAATAAATCATTCATTACTGCACAGTAAGAAATCGCCAATTATAGGAAATCAAAGCCGCAAAGGACTGCAAAATGTATACAAAAAACATGTAGTAGTATAGGTTTGTAGTCTTGGCAGGTACAGTTTTTAGTTTCATGTTGCACACCATGTTCAATTTGTTTTGTTACTTCTTGGAAAATGCTACGCTGCTGATTGTTTAGTTGTGATTTCAGTACAGCAAAGTCTTCTGTAGATTGCTCATACCGACACATGGTGTTTTCTACTTCTGCCAGGGCTAATTCTGTCTCATTTGCTATTAGTGGCTGTCCAAGTGGTTCTTGGCTTCCTGTTACAGAAGGTTGACTACTGTCAGGTGTGTCCACATCTAGTTGGGCCTGGAGTTCTTCTTTGTGTTGTTGTTCATTGTGCAACACTGTTTGGTACTGTGTAAAGTTTACGTATGTTATTGTGCTTTCATTTGCTTTGAACATGTCTTCATAGGAGTCATAGGTATCTAGTAACTCTTCTTCTTTTCTCCATGTTTAAAAAGTTGTAGCAGGGACATGTAATATAGTTCTTTATTTTGAGGAGTTTTTAATGACAATTTGATATGATTAATTAAGTTGTGTTTGATAAGTTTCACTAAGCTCCTTTCACAATTTGCCACTCTGTATCTACCTTTCTTTTGATCTGGTTTAATATTATTTTTGTATGTGAAGTTTTGGGCTACGTGGTATAGAAACATGGTTTCCAAAGTGGTGCTCCTGTTTGGGTAGTATGTGTCCAGTAAATTGTTTTTCAAAATGTCTTAACTGTTGGGATCATTTTTGGCTATTGTTTCTCTGGCCTCATATGATTTGAGAACTCTTTTTCTAGATTTAGCAGGACCAAGATTTAGCCATACTATATTTTCAGATTATCCATACAAGGCATTACGGGTTAAAGGTCTGCAGCTTCATAGCAGCCACATTCTCTATGAGAGAGCATGTGTATGCCAAAGCTGTACAATTTTTGTGATAGTGTTTTGTCAGTTGTTATGTAATCCCAGATGTCCTGAAGCTCTGTTTTCTCTGCTTTGGTTTGTTTGTTTGTTTGTTTATTGTTTTTATGTGGCGCACCAAACCCGAGCGTAACTGGGCGCAAGCAGTACAAGGAGGCTTTAGGATTAATGATACATTACAGTCATAGAATTACAGTCATAGAATTACCGGTCACAGGTTACCAGCAGGCGGTTAAGGATATGTACAATACATTACAATATATACAGTTGCATTAAGGAAGGCAGTAAGAGGTGAAGGTTCAGTGCCAACTTATATGGTGGCAGGTACTGGCTTGATCTTTTGTTTGATACTACATTGTTGGGTGAGTGTCATTGGTTCTAATCCATTTCTGTATGTTTCGTCTGAAACTGGGGTAGGTTTGATCAGCCCGGAGTGAGAAGGGGAGTGAGTTCCATGTTTGGGCTGCCATGACTGGGAAGCTTCTGCCGCCAGATATGGTTAGGATGAAACACGGTACGCTAAGGTAGCAAGAATTTGAGGATCTAGTCAGGCGATTAGTAGTTTTCTTGGCTATCCGGTCAGAGAGGCACTGTGGTGCGGCATTGTTGAGGCATTTGTGGGTCAGGGAAGTTGTTTTTAGCATGATTCTGTCTTTAAGTGATAGCCAATGGTTTTGTCTTCTGATCCCAGATATGTGATCTCTGTTTGGGATATTTAGTGCCGTTCGCAGTGCGTTGTTTTGTAGCTTTTGGATTTTGTTTAAGATGTATTTGTTAGACCCCATGTAGAGGGCATTACAATAGTCCAATCTTGAGAGTATAAGGGCATTAGCGAGAGCAATGCAGCTAGTTGGGGATAGGTAAGGTCTGCAGGCCCTGATTAGTTTGCATGTGTATGCTGATGTGGACGCTAGGGAGTTGACTTGTTTCCTCATGGTTAGGGTGGAGTCGAGGTACAATCCAAGTGTTTTTACTTCCTTTACAACCTTGATCGTATTGCCATCAATGTTGAAGGAGGAGTACTCGATGTTGAGTTTTTTAAGGTTGGTCGGGGTACCTAGTATTAGGAGTTTGGTCTTGTCGTCATTCAGGCAGAGGCTGTGCGTGGCCATCCATGCCTGAATGAGGAGGTAGTGTTTGTTCACGAGAGCCGTGTCAGTGATGTAATTGCCCGAAAGGGGTATGAGGATCTGTGTGTCATCTGCATAATTGGTGTAGATGACACCCAGATTGTCCAATTTGTCAAACAGTGGCTTCGTGAAGATATTGTACATGGTGGGTGAGACGCAGGATCCTTCTGGAGGCCACAAGTTATTGAGATAGGATCTGCTGAGTCTATCGGGGAGAATACTCGCACGGTTCTGTCGTTGAGGAATGATTGAACCCATGCTACTGCTTCCTTAGAAAAGTGAGTCACTGAGGCGAGCTGTTCATAAAGGATTTCATGGTCCACCAAGTCAAAGGCAGCTGCCAAGTCGAGGAGGAGCAGCATGGCAGTTTTCCCTTTGTCAGTGAGTGCCTGGATTTGTGTTTTTAAATCGATCAGTGCAGTTTCAGTGCAATGTTGCGGCCTGAAACCTGATGGCGGGTGCAGAGGAGATGATTAGTTTCCAGATATTGTTGTATCTGGATGTTCACTACTCTGTCAAGTATCTGTAAAAGAAAGGGAACCGTCGTGACGGGCCTGTAGTTAGTTGGAATGTCAGGATCTAAGATTTATTTTTTCAGCAGGGGTAAGACCCAGGATACTTTGAAATTGCTTGGGACAATGTTAGTTGAAAAGGATGCATTGATGAGTTTGGTGATAAATGGTGACAGGTCTCTCGCTGCATCTTTGATTAGTTGTGCTGGGCAGTTGTCACCCTGGCATCTAGTTGGCTTCAGGGAGGAGATGATTTTCTCTACTTCAAGGATGGAAACTTTGGAGAATTTAAATTGGTCTGGTTTATTGGTTGGTGTGTTTGTAGTTTGGGAATGAGCATCATGTTTGGTGAGGGAGGATTTCTTATTCGCAATCTTTCCTTTGAGGAGAACAATTTTATTGGCTAAAGTGTTCTAGGGGAGAGGAAATCGCTGACGGGCCCATAGGTCAGCACTCACCCTGTAGAACTTGTAAGACAGGATAGCTGCACCACGTGAGGACAGGGGGTGCAGGATTCACTTACTCCAACACGACTCAATAATGAGGACTCAGTAAGTTGGCAAAGGGAAGTCTGTTTAATGGCAAGTACATCAAACAGAGAAACAAATGGAAATCAGCAGCATTGCGATCACCTGTCTCGCTCCGACTTCCTCGAACCTCAGTCGAACAGCAATTCTTATAGGCAAAAATCGTCATCACTGATGTCTAATTTCTATAAAAAATCATCATGCAATATAATTGGTTAGGAAAGGTAACTTAAGTATAGGTGTTATATCTGTATATGATAATAGGGCATGCGGATTGGATACCTCTTATTGGGTGGTCGTCTACACCCATCCCTCTACATCACACGTGATAGACGTCACTACAACAACGACGTCCTATTGGTTACATTATCTATAGGACTCCAGATAACTTGATCCATTGTGATTGGGCAGGTTACACCCCTAGACATAAATTTCCACTTTTAATTAGCAGCATGCAGAATGGACACCCCTGTGCCTGGTGTCCCAAGTTTCACCCTGCCTCCCTTCCATCAATCAGCGGTTTAGGGCGATATGTCAATTATTTGGTTAAGGATGGCCCTGAAACTGTAGTCTCTTATCGGGAAAATGTATGGCATCCTCGGGTCCTGGATGACATCAGGCGATGGTACTTCTTCGCGCCTGGCCGGTCACGTGTTAGTTCACCATGAATCTGCTTTAGTTTCCAGCTTTTAGTGCATTTAATTCTGTGTCAGCCTCACCACCTGAATGGGACCCCCCTTATCTTGCCCTTCATGTGGCAGGCTGGTATGCTCTGAAGTTTGAGTCTTGTTAGCTGACGCTCTCCTCCCTTTCTCTGGGTGACCTCGATTTCCTAGGCATGAGCCGCTCTTTGTTGAGTTTTGATTCCGCCCCTTCTCTTGCCTTTGGCTGGGTTTCGAAACTTGGCCTGTCAGGCCTCTGGCCGCCTGGGTACATTTCTGCTTTTACAAAATGGAGTCGCACTTGCATAATGTGCCTTATTGAGGTAGATATATGGTTGGCGCTTGCCGCTCTATCTTCTACTAAGCATTACAAGCAGTATCGATTTCTTAGCATCTTGCGTTTCAAGCCTATTTACACACGTTTAACAGGTCGGTTGCTTCCATCTTGTCACGTAGCACCGTTTCCTCACGTTTTAACATTGTCTCTTCTCTGTGTCCATTACATTTATTTCGTAGTTACTCGCACTAGCGTGCTTGTCTTCGATAGCCGCTTTTGTTCATTCACGAATCTGTTCAGGCCCTTGTGTTATTTACACTGGCCTTCCATTAAGGCTTTTGGGGTCTCTTCGTGGACCGTGCGTAAGTACTCCTCATTTCGTATCAGCGGCTGGTATGGCTGTCTGATAGGGTACCGTGCTGCCCAGGGTTGTCTGGTTACGGGTGCTTCAACCGATATGGATCTTCTGATGTATACTAGGCAGAGTCCCAGTGCAGCTCTTTGTAAGTTCATTTTCTCTTCATATGTCACATACCTTGGCGAGTATGCTCCTGGTACCTCGAAATGAGGGGAATGGGTGCAGGCCAATTTCTCCTCTACAAAAGCATTCTGAATGTTGGCGCACCAGGCTTTGTCTTTGTTATATTGTCGGCTGGAGGGATCGATGCCTCCATTTCTCCTAGTATGGTAAAGAGCTCTTTTGTGTTAGGGCTGGCTTTGGCAATACTGTCGTTGTAAAGGTCTTTCTTGGTGTTAATTATTTCTTTTTTGTAGTGGTCAGCAAATTTAGTTAGGTTTGTTTTATTTTCTGCTGATGGTATGTGTTGCCATAAGGCTTCCAGGTTTCTTTTTTTTTGCCTAAATTCTTTTAAATGTGGGGTGAACCACGCGTTTAGGTGTGTTTGTGATTTGCTTTAGGTGTGCTTTTAATTTGCTTTTTGGTTAAGTAGGATGTGACATATTGTGCATCTGCAGTGGAATTGTCTGCAATGTACTGCACATCTATGTTTGCATTCCATAGGAGGGCAATGATTGCATTGCAATAAATGATGTATTTTGATTCTTCTGTTCTTTTTATGTAATCTGTGTTCTTAGGTGATTTACCTTTGATACTATGTCTAACTGAAGACATGAAGTTGTTTACTTGACATGTTGTTGAAACTGGTTTAGGGAAACCAAAGTGGCATTTGGTGTAGTATTGCCCTTTGTTTTTATATTTGCGATGACAATATTTCCCACATTTGTGTCTTTGAAATTGTAAAATGTGTGCATGAAGGTCACTATGTGTTGTTTGTGAAGGGATTTCACAAGTGCCTTATTTTTGGATGAAATGCAAAACAGTGGCATCACTGTCCTGACAAAATTTAGGAGCATCTTTAATCCACAAAAGCATTTGGATGTGTGGTGCTCCTCTGGCTTGGGATTCTTTTCTCCAAAAGAAGTGTTGCACTTCTCCGAGGGGAGGAACAGTTTTATTACAAATGAAGTGTAGCATAGCAATGAAGCGAATGTGGAAATATCTTGATACATTTAAAAGATCTAGAGAGCAGAGTTCTCCCGGTGTTTTTATATCTATGTTTGTTTTGTTTTTGTTTGCTATGCGTAGGAAATCGTGTAAATCTTTCCATGCATATTCTGCACAAATGTCACAAACCAAGTGGGTGGGCCAAGGTTTCTATCATACAGCATACATCTTAGTATTCTTTTGTACCACGCATGTTTTCTAAAAGATTTGTAATGCTTGACTGTAAAATCTCATCTTTTCTTGCACTTTTTGTAGTAATTCCATAGCTGATATATTTTGAAAATGGGTACCTGATTTCAATGTGTGTGCACCTCTGTAGCATAGAGTTGCTAGTTCACTTTCAAAGAGAAGGTGGAATATGTATTCCACGTTTTGTCTGAATCTGGGGTCTTCAGAAAACATTTGTAAAGAGCGGTATTCTGATGCTGTTATTTTTGTGGGTCTATCATCGTACCTTCCTCCTTTCCCAGTATGAAAGAGTAGAGGAAAGGCACGTGCTTCTATACTTTTTTCCCATATGCTGATTGGAGATCCTTTTGCTTGTTGCATTCGATATGTTTCCAGTGCATCATCTATGGTGTCTTTAGAGTGTAATGGATGAATTGTATAATGCTCTAACATATTGGATTTTGTAGCAGGATCTAGAAGTTGAAATTGACCAGATTCTGATGACTCTTGAATTATTTCCCTCAGGTTTTCTTCAATATTAATTTCTCTGTAGTATTCATTTTTGTCTTTTAGATTTTGCAGGGCTTGTCTAACTTTATTTAAGCCAACGAGTTGTTGCCAATTTTATTTGTCTTTTGTAGGTGCGCCATTTACTAAGATAATTAAAGATTGATCTAATGCATGTTGCACTCCCAGAATGTGTATATTTTCTTTCAGTTCTAATGGCACATAAACTACTTTGCCACGAATGCCTTTCACTAATTCAGAGGGAGGTAGTTTTGCTGTTTTTGGTTGAAGCTGTATTATTTCTTGAAATGGGTGCACTGTTTGAATTATGATGCTCTCATATAAATTGAGTTGTTGCAGGGGTTTTGATAATGGGACTAATTCCAAGTTATTTAGTTATTTGTGATAGCACGTGAAGGTGTTTGGTTGTTGTCAAGTTTTGCAGTGCAGCAAAGTATTAAGGGGTCAGTAATCTCGTATTTGTTTTCTGCTATGAGGTAGAGATGCTAATTGGAACCATTTGAAATCTTCATTGTCTTCTATTTTGTACATTATGTCTACAGTTTTTGTACTATTTTTATATAGAGTCCTGTGGCAGCCCACACACACATGGTTTGGTACTTCAGCAGATGTACTTTTAAACTTTAATATTTCTGTTTTGTATGTGTATAAAAGAAGGTTGTCATCTGTACAGTTGTTTCTAGTCTGTTGTAAATGTATTGCATTTTGTAAGTGGCTTTCAGTTCCAAAATATTTTCTCTGGATATGCTCTATTTCTTTGAGTAGTTGTTTGGCTGTACCATGTAGAAAATTGTTATTTAAATTGGCTAGTGCTAAAGCAGGACTTTTGGCATAGTACAGTTTATGGACCAGATTTCTTATATTTGAATGATGTGTGATATCATTTTGATATTGTGGAAGGTTCTTTTGCAAATAGGTCCACAAATTCAGGCTAATCAATGTCCTTGTAGTCCTATGTATTTGCGCACTGGACAGGAGTCCACATTTTGTAGTAGTTTCATTTTGAATTTGACTATGTTACACATTGATGTGCATGGCTATTTGTAGACTGGACGTATTGGTTCAGCGGAATTGAGAGTTGATTCTCAGTTTTCTGGGGATATTTTTGTGAGCAGCGTTTCTTGTTCCATAATGGTATTATTAAGTTGTTCATACCCTCGTCCACTGCTATGTATGGCAATTGGGTGTATTTGCTTTTGTTTGTATGCTGCTTCATTGAAATATGGTTCTGTGCTCGTGGTGTGACTCCATTCACCTCCACAGATGTTTGTGAAGCTATCTTTGTTGATATTCCGTATACTGAGAAGTCTTTTTTGTAGTTCAATACTTCGTTTTTATAGTGGTTTCATTCTGTTTAAAACTAAAATAAAATAATTTCCTTTTGAGAAGGATTGCACTGTCTATGAGAGCTTCTAGGATTCATTTTCTGTGGTAGGTTTTAAGGGTTGTGCGTGATTTCTCACCTGTTTTTATGAGGTTCTGAAGGACTCTGAGGCGGAACATTTTTTGTTAAAAAAAAATGGATATGCTTACTTGTCGCTACCTAAAAATGTATAGGTGCAGTGTTAGCACTAGTGGTAGCTGCAGTGTTGTTATCACTTTCTGTTTCATTTTACATTTTGAAAGAGGAGGCAAAGTTTCTGTACTGGAAGCTTGTTTTGTTTGAACTTTTTTGTACATATTCTGCTAGAGGTGGATGCTTATTTTGGAGAGTTTACTTTTGCGTTGCTTTCTACAGAGTTGCTTTTTGGTAGGCATTCTTTGGTATCAGTTGGAGAAAAAAAAAGTGTGGGCTGGGATCTTGTGCAGTGTATGAGTGCTGTGTGCATGAGTGTCTGAGTATGATGGTAAGGATGTATGTAGAGGTGTGTGATTGTGTATTGGGCTGCTACATCAGGTTGGAAAGGCTATTCTTGTATTTGTGTGTTACTACACTGGTGTTCAGATTACAATACAAAGGGCCTCATTACGCTGTAGGTGGTAAGGGATTACCGGCACTGCTAAGGGCACTGGTACCGGTAATCCCTTACCACCCAATTCCGAGGTCCCTTAGCGGGTCCCTTCCCCCACGCCTGGTTTTACCAGGCGTTATGGAAGGGACCTGTTAAGGGACTTCAGAGCTAATAACGGGCCCGCTAACATTCCCGCATTCCCATTGAGGCCTATGGGGGCTCGAATGGGAATGGGGAATGGTTCCCGGAATGGGGACTTACCGGGTCCTCCAAGGTCGGAATGACCTGGTAAGTCTCTATTCCGGGAACACGGACCCGGAATGCGGTAAGGGGGTAGCCATGGCGCTAATAGCGCCATGGCTACCTCCTACCACGTAATGAGGCCCAAAGTATGGAGCTGGTGAGGGGAAGCACTAATACTGAATCTAATGTTGCAGGGTTAGTAGAATTGTTTGTTCTGGAATACTAGAATTCTACAGTGTTTGAGTAACAGTTAGACCATTATGGCAGTATTGCACTTACTTTAATGGATAGAAAGAGTATGTTTCTTAAGAGTTCTCCTTCGTACTTCAGACGCTGCTGCTTTTCAGGGGAGTGGTCTTCACTGCAATTGTAAAAGAAAGAAGTTAGTAAATTTGGGTGTTAATAGCACTGTTGTTAATGTAGACATGGTTTTCTTTGTTTTTGCAGTAGTAGTGCTTTCTGATAAATGTGCATAGCATGCACATGCACTTTCCTTTGCCTATGTGCATTCTGTATATTTAATTTAGAATCTGTTAGTTGAATGTGCTTTAGAAATGAGTGCAATAGTAAGCACACAGAGCACAGCTGGTGTTATTACAATACAAGAAATGTAAATGTACTGTGCGGAAAATATTCATACATGTGGTTTGTGTTCATGCATGTGGATGTGCATGAATCTGCAAGAAGAAATGTTGGAGAGTTTACTAGCAGTTGCTGTAGGTGCTTTGCAGTAACAGCGCAATTGTACTCAGAGCGATCAACAGTACATGTAAAGTGCTGAATTGTGATGATGGTGTTAGATGTAGAGTTCTTGGATGTGATTGGTGTATGGTTGTGTGACTGCTTAATGGTGCCCAATGAGGGAATGGTGCAGAGAGTGAAGTGGAAAAGGTAGAAGGGCTGACCAAGTGTTACGCGCTGCATGGATACCATGGCTGTTTGCGGACAGGGCGTGCCACATACTGGGCTTCTCAACTATCTTAAATGGAAATAGAACTGTAGGGATTAGCCAATCAGGTGTTGAGGTTCTGCTTTATATTGCTTTATAATGAGAGAGGCAGTGTGTGGTGAAGATGGCAGAGGTGGAGAAAGTCAGTGTGTTGGTGTTTGGAGATATGTTTGTGAATGGTTTGGAGCAGTATGCTAAATGTAGGAATGTGGCTAACAATTTTGATGTAAAAAGAGTGGAGGTGGTGTGGAGCACTATGCCTGGTTTCAATTTGCAGGCAATGCTAGAAGTTTGTGAAGATATGGCTAGGGATAATAGTCCACATGTGGTTGTTCTGCACTGTGGTGCTTTGCATTTGGGCTATATCAGTGCCCCTACTTTGTTAAAAGATCTAGAAAACGTGGTGCAGGCAGTAATGAAACTACTTCCAAATGCCAAGGTAATTTTTTCTGGTTTGGTACCTAGGGCATTATGGGACAATAGTTCTGTTTTTTGTCCTCAGCAAAATATTGCTAGGTGTTTAATCAACTGAGGCATGTTTGCTTTTATGCTTAGAGCTTGCATGTTCTTTTGCAACAATGACAACATTGACTCTGGTAATGTTGATTACTTTAAAGAAGATGGCATGTCTTTATCTTTTATGGGAAATGCCATGCTGTTTTGGAACATAAGGGTTGCTTTGGAGAAGCTAATGTGAAGATTTGTGCAGGAAAATAAGAAGAAAAAAACCCATAAAATACAAAATAAAAGGTGTTTCTGAAGCATCTGCAAAAAAAACCAAAGAAAATGCTCTTTTCAGAGCCAACCTCAAAGGGGAATTGGGGCACACTATTTAAATTTTAATTCCCCATGCTCAGATTTTACGATTTATCCGTGGGCACCACGGTTGTCCGTAGACAGCTCGTATTACACTTGGTATTTTTGAGGTTGAGAGGCATGCAAATGAGACTTACCAGAGCAAGGGATTGGTCAATAGGTTTTACTGGGTGTGATGTGTGAGCAGGGACTTTGTCAGAAAGTCTTTTTCCTGAGAGGAGAGCAGATAGCTATGGCTGTGTGTTTCAGAAAGCAGATTGTCTGGATTTTGGAAGATTTGTGGATAAATTGGTTGGAGGTGCATGCAGATCGCTGTGGAGTGGCTGTACATCTTGGATTCCCTCATGTGGAAGTGCACTGGCATGGAGTGCATGGAATGAAGTGGCTGGATTTGGTACCTCTTTGTGCTACTTTGGTGACACAGTGTCATCCAGATATTATTATTATTCATTGTGGAGGGAACAGTTTAGGACATGTGTCTGGAATCTCTTTGCAATTTGCAATGAAAGAGGACTTGGAAAAGTCATGGACATGTATCCAAACTACAGAGTAATTTTTTCCCGTATTGCGCAGAGACAAATGTGGTTGCGCTCTTCTTCATTTGGTCCACAAATGGAGAAAGCAAGGCGCAATGTAAACAAGGCTGTCTGTGCCTTTTCGAGAGATGTTTGTATGTCCTCTTTTCAGAATGAAAACATTATGTTTCAAAGTACACACATTTTTCGCAGGGATGGAGTACATCTTACTTATGCTGGCAATCACATTTTTCTGCGGAATATACAAAATGTATTGCAACCTTTTTTGGAATTACAGCAATCCAGTTTGCAGTAGGTGTTGACCATTTGAAGTTTTCAAAACACAAAAAAACACCACAAAAAGGCTCTTTTCAGAGCCACCACTTCCTCCCAGTGAAACGTGCAATGGTTGTGACAGGGCAGCAGCACAGAAATTTAGAGATTCGCGGTAAGTCTGTGGACTTCTAGAAATGCACAGGGCCCTGCAGCATTTCATTGACACTTCTATTTTTAAACTGTTAAAGGCGGCTCTGAAAAGAGCCTTTTCTTTTTTTTGGTTTTTGTTGGTTTATTTTTTTTGGTTTTTAAAACACGACACACAAGGAAAGGAAGGGAAAGGAGGGTAAGGAAGGGACACCAACCATGGGGATAAGAAAGGGCAGGTGGAGAGAGGAAAATGTAGGGTGGGCCTTATTCAGGTAGGTAGCAGTCCTTCCCATGCTCCTTGACCACATTCTCGAAAGCACTTCAAAGGTTCTCCCCCCTGCAGAGTACTGCATCACAGTACATGCACAATACTGTGACTTTTGAAAGGTAAGGATCAACAGAATCACGTATGACCTGCAAGGCAGCTGGAGGGATGCGCTGACCCACAGGAGTGTTTCTTTTGGTGGCAGGAGCGGAAACGGAGGATGCTGCAGGGGAACTCAACCTACTACGTTTATCGCAAGTTTCAACCTTACGAATAGCCCCACGGTGGAACGACTTTAGGTGTTGCTTCATTGAGGTAGTACCATGGGTGTACAAACCTGGTTTCCCACGACTCAACACCACCTTGCACTGATTACAGGTCACCTTGTTTGCACATGCTTTTGGTACTCCATCAAGAGTGGTAAATAACCCCCACACCCAAGAATCACGGTGAGCAGTAGTAGTAGGGACTTCCACTACCTCAGCCTGTTCATCCTCTTCATCACTCTCCTCTGTATCCTCAAGCCTGTTCCCATCTGCAGGCCTTGGGGAGGTGTTGGTGGTGGAGGGGATGGGGGTGGTGTTGAGACAGCAATTGCACCAGCAGTAGCCATGGATGCCATCAGGACAGCGGTTTTAAAGAGCAAGAGCAATCCAATGCAACAAGGAGCAGTCTCTGTCCTGGAAGCCCAAAAACAGAATAAGGAACAGCTCTGGGGTGTGGTCTTTCATAGGTGTGATGGGGTGCGCTTCACGGACACCCCACTGTCTGCGAACACTTTGAACACCAAGAAAGGGCTCAAAAAGTTCCAAAAAGAATGCATCTCACCAGGGACATGGTCTGGGACATGTGCAAGGGTGAACTTTCCCAGGAAAATACATCGGATTGCCCAAAAAAACACTTTTTATGTGTCCGGGGGCCTGGACAGTGTTGGTTACACTTAGCGCAGCTGCGGTCACATGATGACGTTGTGGAAACATTTGCGAATGGGACGGCTGTCCGTAGGACACCAAATGCGTGGGGTCAGGCCTACGCATGCGTGCGGTTGCTCTACGGACAGTGTTCCAATCCCCGAACTAATTAAAAGTGCGACACACATGCAGCGGACAGTTTCAGACAAGCACAATGTTTGTAGGGGCCAAGGGTGTGATACGCATGCATGTCGGTGTTCTACAGACAGTGTTCAGATCCTCCAACAAAATAAATGTGCGTCACAACTTTGCGGACAGGCGGACGGGCTATATGTTCTACGGACATATTCATTCTGGTTGCGGACAATGCAAACAGGGGGAATGTTCTTAGGACACTTTAATTTGCATAGTTACTAACATGCGGACGTCTCTAGTGTTCTGCGGACATCCCCATTTTGACTACGGACAGCTCAAACAGGTACAGTGTCCTTAGGACATCCATATTTTGCTTAATTATGGACAGGCGGACATCATGTGTGTCCTAAGGACGCTTCCATCTTGTTTAAGGACAGTGTAAGCGATATTCAATCAACACTACAGCCAAGTCAATGCTTAGTCTGGGATGCTGAGGAAAACCCTTATTAATGTATTTTTATGTCTAGTTCAGTACTCTGGATGACTACCCTTGTATAACACCCCCCTCTTAGAATCCCCCTGACCCCACTGAGCCAAGAAGTAGGTTTGTTTTGCAAATTAAAAGGTTTATTTGAGAATTTAAACAATATATATATATATATATCACACGTTATAATAAATTAATATCTGATAGTACACTTAGACATATGATGTTGATCAACAATGGGTAATCTGGCACTAGCACACTTCTTTACAATCAATGAGGAGTTAGTATAGGATGGATAAAGTAGCAAAAATACTTTTATGATTTCAAGGGAAAAGCAATGAGGAATAAAATGCAGTACAGAAATACTTGATATGATTTTAGCAAAAGATAAGATAATCACTTTTTCTCTGGCAATTCACCCCCCTCCCCTATGCAATGTAAGAAATGGAAGGAGATGGAAATAGGAGCACACAGTTCTCAGGAATGCAATCAAATACAATAAAACATTCAGTTCCCCCCCCAGCAAGCTTAGAGGAAACAGGTAGGAGTTTGAAACACAGGCCCAAAATGCTTTTAAAATGTGATGGCAATGGATGGGAAAATGTGCCAACTGATTTTAATTCCCTCTAGAGATTCAGGGTGAGTGGGAGATGCGTTCAGGCTCACTTTAGCAATGCTCTATGAGTTATTACCAAGTTGCAAACGGATTTTAACAAAAGAAAGAATGGAGCTGCTATTTTGACAAGTGGAGAAATTGAGCCAACATCGCAAATCGCTGTAAATTTCGCGAGTGCGTGAATCGCGATTGCGGCAAAAGTATCAGGAGTAGGAAGTCGGTTCTAGGTTCGTTGGAAAACGGTTCCAGAGATACGGACGATTAAATAAAGGTAGTTTTTCGGATTTAAAGTAAACTCAAAATGACAGGTGACAGCTTGCAGCTGCAGAATTGACAGGTGACAGTTGTGCAGCTTTAAAAATGACAGATGACACGATTTCTAGGAGGCAGTTCTACTTAGGTTAAAATAGTTTGGATTAGATTATTTTAACTAAGAGATTGGTTCTGCACAGTTCTGCTAGGTACTCACAATATAAATTTGAACTAGGCCTCGTCACGGATCTGGTCAACACGTCCGGCTGCGGTTCTGGCTGCTCGGTGCGTCAATCAGGCACCGGTTCTGCTCACAGCGATCTGGGTCAGCTCTGCTCTGCTGGTCTAGCCTCTCTGGATTCTGGATGTAACACTGCTTTCTGGTACTGCTACAGGTTCTTGCAAAAATTCTCGGCAAAACTTCAAACAGCTCGCCCGGCTGTTGAATAGTTTGGTTACATTTGAGGCCTGCTGAAGAGGATTCAGCTGGTGGATTCAGGCCTCTCTGCTACAAATTCTGGAGTTAATTTCTGCTACAGGTTCTGGAGATTGATGGATTTGAAGTCTGGATCTCTGGATGTGAAGTCATCGGTCAGCATGCTCCGCAGCAAACGGAATTGAATGCCTCTACCTGTCCCAGCAGTCTCTTTTTATGTGTTTTGCAAAGTGGGTGTGTGCGTTGGTCATAACTAAACCTGCCCCTCTCACTTATCATTGGCCAATTCCTCCTCTCTCCCTTGATTGGGGGAAGGAAATGTAAGTCGGAGTGATGCTGTAGGTTTTATGGTCAGAGGAACCTCCCCTTGTCAGATTGCACACAAATCTATTTCTGACCCAAATACATATTTATCTACGTACCATTTTTTCTAATATTATAGGTCCAGTTAACATATTTTCTGTAGCACCAAACCATCCGATCCCTGTCTTTGTACGATGTCGTGTCCACTGATGACAGAATCCTCCCCTTTTCATCCAGATAACGACCTCTAAACCTTTCCAGATTTTACACAAATGTGCACCAGGGATATGGGTTACAGATGATAAAGTGTCAGATTTTTAACATGCATACATTTGGAGTGAGACCCTATTTTCCGCTAGCAACCCCCCAGAATACACCACAGGGTCCTAACGCCTCTCAAAATGTTCACAGAAAAATCACAAAAATAATGATATTACTTATATATTTCTGACAAGTCCGCACTATGAGTTATCTATCTTTTTAAAATTATGCCCTGGTCAAAAAGGGGTGTGGCTTTCCCCATCACAGGGTGGTATAATTGGTTTATCCACTTCCCCCCAAGCCAGCTTGTTCACAGAGGCACAGCTGCCCCCCAGTTTCTCCCAAGAGGAAACTATTTTACGACGCCCCCAATATAACATTTACCTGAGTCCAGGACAGGCCTTTGTTCAACTCCCTGTAGTCCCCAGCTGCTCCACCCCTAATCTAATCAGAGAGGTGACAACTCCTTTTGGCAAGGGGAAGAGTGGCTGAGCAGGTTTCAACTCCTGTCGGGGATAGTTGTCAGGCAGAATCCAGTTTCATTAAGCCAGGTTTCAGCTAAATGTCACTTTTTGTTCCCAGTTTAAATCACTTACAATTTTTACATATACATTAAATAATTACTTCCTTCAAGTCATTTCAGAATATAGTTTTACATTGTATCCACCTCTTAGCAATTCTTTCCTTGGTCTGGTTTTGTTTCATTTGTTCAGTTTTACACAAAAGTCTAGTGGTTTTAAAACGCCGGCTTTCTGATAGTGGTGAGTACTGGTAATGCAACCATTTTTGGGATTAAGAAAATGAATTCCCCACAGTTCTGAGTTGCTTTTTTGGCAATCAGCATTGCCTTTCCCAATGGTTTCAGGCTACTGTGTGTGTAGCCCAAAGGTGGTTTTAGGCAGTGCCCTCCTGTGCTCACAACATAGGCAAAAATGGGTGGCAGCCTATTCTTCATGTTTTCCCTGTGCACTCTCTGGGGAGTTCTGGCCATCATGATGTTTTCCATGCCAGTACTGCACAGTTTTATGGTAGGGCTTGTATGCATTGGTAAAAACATCCCACAAGCCCCCCTCTTGCGATGGCCATTAAGGCCTTTCGCTGATGGAACTCGCAAGATCTGGGATGTTCGCCTCCTCTTCTTCCAATTCCATGGATGGCACAGTTCAGCATCTTTTCCTCCCTCCAGTCGATCAATCAGTTCTCCTTGCTGGTCCTGATGGGAGGATTGGGCGGTACCCCGGGCCCCACGGGTCTCTGCTCCCGGTCCCCGGTCGTCCTCCTTGGTCAGTCTCCATGGTTTCATCTCTCCTAGGATGATAAAGCAAAGCGGCAATACCTATTCGTAGACATTTCTTCACCACTATTAATGGTGCGGCGAACATATACATTTTATGAATCAGAAGATATGAACATGTACATTTTCTTTTTTAAATTAGGAGACAAGAACATATATATATACAAGGATCACAGAATTTTATATGCTATATGTGGAATATTTTAGGGTTGGGACTGAATTACTCTGGAGCGGCCCCCTCTGGGATTCCAGTGGATTCCTCCAGTTGTTGCAGAGTGTGCCTGGGATGGCAACACTTTAGCTGATTTATATGTACCCACTCGTCTTCCCCTTCCGCCAGACTGCCTTTGGGGATGCAGATCTTATAGGCAACAGGGGAGATCTTGTCTATAATTTCAAACGGTCCCTTCCATGTAGGCAAGAATTTTCGCTGTTTGGCCTGGTTCCTTTGGAAATTGTATAGATAGACCCGATCACCCACCTTATATTCCTTTCGGGTAGTTTTTAAATCATAGTGGGTCTTCATGCTCTCGGCTGATCTTTCTAGATTCCGCTGAGCATAGGCAAAAGCATGCTGAAGGTGTTTCCTTAAATTCTCCACATACCCATGAGTTGTGGAGGCATTTATCAACGTTTGCTCTTGGGTTCTGTAGAGCAAATGCTGGGGAAGCACCATCTTGCATCCAGTCATCAACTCAAATGGTGACATTTTGGTTGCAGATGAAGGGTTAGATCTGATGGCCATTAGGACCAGAGGTAATCGGATATCCCAACTTGGCCCAGAATCTGCCACAAACGTTTTTAAGATGCTCACAATGGTTTGGTTATATCTCTCCACTGCTCCAGATGAAGCTGGCCTGTAAGCAATGTGTAGCTTCCTTTTAACCCCCAGTATCTCCCACATCTTTGTCATTACTTCACTGGTGAAGTGGCTACCTCTGTCTGACTCAATCCTTTGAGGTAGACCAAAACGTGAAAAGATGTGGTTAATCATCAGGGCAGCTTCTGTTTCTGCCTTGCAATTTGGGGCCGGGAGACATTCCACCCACTTGGTAAACAAGCATGTAACGGTCAACATGTACTTGTTTCCTTTAGACGAGCGAATCACAGGGCCTACAAAGTTGATTTGCAAATCTGACCATGGCAGTGTCATCCCCCTCTTTTGGAGAGGCGCACGGTGTGAGGGATGATGGCTGAAATTGTGCACACACAAGACACCCCTTCAAGTATTGGTCGAGGTCCTGCCCCATGTGTGGCCAGTATGCAACCTCTCTTAAGATTTCCAGTGTTTTGTGAAACCCCCTATGACCGGCGGTGGCCGCATCATGGGCGTGACTTAACATCAGGCTTTGGAACGAGGTAGGAACCACCCACTGATCGTGGCCAGCTTTGGATTTCCTTACCAGCAAACCGTCTTGGATTCGGAACATTTTTGGACATTTCATCAACACTCTTAGGTCCTCTTTCCCAATGTAATCGGTATCCGTCAGGGGAAAGTTCTCAGGGTCCTCAAGGTCCTCAAAACTTACCAATAATTTGATCCCCCTTCTGAGCTGTAATCAAATCAGCATCAGGGGCCTCCTTACTCCATTGTGCAGTTGAAAGATCATTTGTCTGGGACCTAGTGATCGCAGTGACCTGGATTTCCCCCAACGGGGACTCTATTTCTAATAGATCCCCTTGGATGGCCCCGGTTTTGGCCAGCTGATCAGCTAAGTCATTTCCAGTTTTGTCTGGTCCCTCTACTTTGGAATGACCCTTGATCTTTTTCCAGTAGATGGTCATCCCATTCGATGTGACCAGATCATCTATGTTTTGGATTAACTTCCCATGTTTCAAGGGTTTGTTATTAGCACATAACATGCCTCTGGTTTTCCAATTAACCAGGTGCTCCACGAACCCGTTCCGTACATAATCCGAATCTGTGATTATGACTAGTTTGTGGAGTTGATGTTGGACGGCAGTGAGGATGGCCTGATGCACAGCCATCAACTCTGCCACTTGACTACTTCGGGGACCAATTTTGTATCCAGCGGAGGGTTCTGGAAATTCCTTCACCCAGGCATTCCCTACGCCGGCCACCAGTTCTTTCTCCCCGTTGTTGTCAACATGGTACGAGCATCCATCCATATAGACAGTGGGCTTTCCCTCACACTTGTCTTCTTCAAAGACTTTGTGTGGGGAATTAAGGTATGCCTCCATGTTGTCCTTGATTTTTAGACTTTCGTCCTCGAGACAGTTTTCTCTGGCACAATCATGCAAGTCAGCCAGACCTTGCGCGAGGGGACTCTTCTTGTTTTGGCCATATCTGACCTCCACAGGAAAGCCTTGCATTGACAGAATCCAGGAAGTAATTCGGGAATTACTCACATTTCCGGCCCGGATTCTGTCACTTTGGAGATATTGCAGAGGCTGGTGTGGAGTCTCCACTATGATGTGTTCCCCCTGGATAAACGGGCGGTAATTCTTCAATGCCCACACCGTTGCCAGGAGTGCCTTCTCACAAACGTTGAATTTTTCCTCCACAGAGGTTAAAGTTTTGCTCGCATAGGAGATTACTTTATTGACCTTGTCATGCTTTTGGTATAATACTGCCGTCAAGCACGTATTAGAGAATCCCGTCTCCAGGATGAACTCCTTGTTTCTGACAGGGTAAGCTAGGCAAGGCGCTTGTGAGAGGCTTCTTTTGAGTTGTCTTACTGCCTCGGCTTGTTTTGGACCCCATTCCCACTTGACCCCCCCTTCAGGAGATGAATCAGGGGTCTAGTGATCTCTGCGTAGCCCTCAATGAACTTTCTGCTGTAATTAGTCAGTCCAAGGAGGCTCCTTAGTTCCCGCAGAGTTGTGGGATCCTTCAGTTTCTGGAGTGCTTCCACTTTCTTTTCTTGGGGACAGAGACCCTGAGGACTAATCTCATGCCCCAAGAAATTAACACGGGTTCTACACCACTGTGCTTTCTGGAAGGAAAGTTTTGCTCCGGCGGCCCTCAACTGTGTCAGAACATAGCGGATCTCCGCTATGTGTTCTTCCACAGATGAACTTTTGATGAGGACATCATCTACATAAGCCAGGTTACCCCTCGCACCCAGGTCAGGCATGGCCTTATGTAGGAAAATGTTGAATTCATTACCGGAGTTGAGGTATCCGAAGGGAGTCCGGGTCCATGTGTACTGCTGGCCCCCAAAGGTAAAAGCCAGTTTGTATTGGTCCTCCCTACTGACAGGCACGGTCCAGTATCCATTGGTCAGGTCTATTGCTGTGAATACCTGTGACCCCTGAATCTGGGCCAGCCCTTGGTCAATGTAGGGCAGAGGCCATCGGGAAGTATGGACCCGTTTGTTGAGCTCCCTAAGGTCGGCGCAGAGTCTCCACTGGCCGTTTGGCTTCAATATTCCCAGCACCGGATTATTGAAAGTGCTGTGGACTGGACGGATTATTCCCCGGGACTCAAGGTTCTTAATTATTTCAGTAAGGGACTCCATGGATGCGAGAGGCAAGCGATATTGCTTCACAAACACTGGAGTCATTCCAGGGTCCGTGGGAATTGTTGTGGTGTGGATGTGGGTGCGACCACAGTCATATGAGTCTACCGCAAAGAGATCTTGGAAATCCAAGAACACTTGTTTCAACTTTTGCTTCTGTTCCAGAGTCACACAGGCATCAGCTAGGTTGACTCTTTCTTCCACCATCTGCCTGAAGCCGGGAAAGACTTCTGGTTTGGCTATCTCAGCGACCTCCTCCAGCTGGGTGGAGAAGTCACTGGTCAGAGTGCTGATTTGGACCGGAGGCTTCAGGTGGGAATGGCAGCCCTCATGGACCTGGAAAATCACCTCATCCCTCCTGAAGTCACAAGTCACATCTTCCTTACCATAAGGGCAAGAAGTGTACACCAGGAAGTTCCCCCCATGCCGGGTGAAAATCCTGTCTGGTGTTGTGTTGTCATCACTGTCAAAACAGTCCTTGGGGATTGGTCCTAACAGTTCATTTCCTAAATCAATGAAGAAATGTAGGTCATCAATCGCCATTCCAATAATGGTGCTTGCGGCTAGAGTAATACTCTTTAAGTCGCTGTTATCCACCTCTATTGGAATGGTGTCATGTTCTAGGTTGACTAATGGTGTTGGGTTTACCCCTAACCCTTGCTGTTGGAGAGAAGCATTTAGATGGATATAAGCATCAGGGTTTTTCAATTTTTGTCCTCTTTTAACTTTCACTTCCAGGGAGAATTGTCGGGTCCTCTCTGGGATGGTGACTTCCTCTTTGATCTGAATTTCAACTGCATAAGGTAGCAATTGAGCTCACCTAAATGCTTTTTCTGGATCATCAAAGCCCATGGGATTATCCGCTAATCGGGACCAAGCTGTGAAGTTTATTAGGTCCAAACTAATGGCAAAGCGATTGAGAATGTCACTGCCTAAGTAAAAGGCGACAGTGACGTCTCGCACGACCCAACAATTATGGACTATGCTCTTGTTGCCAATGGAGATTTTGAGCATACACCTGCTTGGCAGGAGATGTTTGGAATTAGGTGCTTCCAGGTCCATTTCCCATTTGTCTATCAGTTTGAATGTGGGAATGGCTGGATCTTTTGGGAGTTGGCGTAACATGGCTTCGCTGATGAAGCTCTTACCGTTGTTCACACACACTCGAGCGAGAACAGAGTCCTTCCCATCATTTAACTGAACAGGGATGAACAACTGCTCTCCAATTTGCTGAATATCAGCCAGGCTCTGAGCTGATTTCACATCTTTCTGGACTATAGGTGTGGGAGTTTCTGATTGTGGATTAGTAAAGAATTTCAGGGTGTTTCCTTCCAGTGTGGAATACCACCTTAAACTGGAAGGAAGGTTGATTTTCAGAAATAGAGAGGACCCCCATCACCAGTCTGTTGTCCTACTGCTATTACTGTCACGTCTGTAATTTGGTTGTTCTGGAAGTGAAATTCTACTTCGTCAGATTTTTGTTCAACCATGTGGCAGGTGCCGTTTAAACTAACATGGTTGACACTCTGTTCTAATTTTATTGGTCGGCTAGTCTGGGTCCAGAGGACCTTGTTTACGCAATCTATTAGGGGTGACAACCTTCTCAGGAGGTCATTCCCTATTAAACAAGGGGTGCCCTCTGGAGTCACTACTATGACCGGGTGTTTCACCTTGTGTCGCCCAATTTTGATGTCCAAATCTGCAGTCCCCTCGACAGGAATTTCCTTCCCGTCAAAGTTCTGCAGTTGTCCAGGAAGAGAGGTGAGAGGAATACCGTAATTCTCCCCGCTTCCTGCATTTAGTTCCTCAAAGGCCCTTTTGGACAGAAGGGTAGCTTGGGATCCAGTGTCCACCAGTGCCAAAATTGTACCCTGCCCCTGTACTTGGACCGGGGCATAGTATCTTCCCTCCTTCTCCTCAAGGGGGCACAGATAATGCACATTTTTGGACAACTGGTGGGCTAACTTTCTGGTTTTGGACATTGCTAGCGAAGAGATTTGGGCAGAATTCTGTGGAGAGCCTTGGGAATCTGAAAGAAAAAGTTGGCAACTGGAGATCAGAGCCATTGTGGCTTCCCCTGGTTCCGGTTCTGGGCCGCCCCCCCCTTTTTGGAGGCAGTCCTCAGGATGGGTTTGACCCACGGGATTTTGGTATTGTCGGTTCTGGGATGAGATGATGGGCGGCGGTAGCTCAGTCTCCACATCTCCCCAGTCTGGATTGGGACCCATTTTTCCTTGGGAGGAGTTCCCCCATCTCTGAAGGAGAAGATCCTTTTCCCAGGATCTTCTGAGGATCCCTCTCCCTCAAATTGGAAGACCTGTACCTCCTCCACAAAGGGGGTCTGTTTGGGTCCTTTGTTTCTCCTACCACCCCTCTGCTCCTTGGGAGGCAGGCTTTCAGGGGTAGGAGATTTTGTTTCCGGTTCCTGGTTTTCCAGGGGCTGTTTACAAGTTGGGAAGGAAGCTTCCTCCAAGGCTTTACACCCCCCTTCCCCTTGTGCCTCCTCCCTGGGAACCGGTGGGTTATCGGGGTGCTGCCCCCGTCATTGTTCTGGAGCACCAGGTCCAGAGTTTGGGGCATTCTGCGGTGGCATGCTCATCTGAGGGTTCTGTTGAGCCCTCAGTATGTGACCCAGATCTCGTGCCATATTTTGGACCTGGCGCTCAAGTTGTGAAACCCGCTCAGGCTGATACAGGGCTCTATTTTCTCCCCTGGGCTGATCCCGGGAAGGGTAGCTATCCCTTCTCTGGTAGTACCCCTGGTTGGGAAGATTTTGGTATCCCTCCACCCTTGGCCTCCCCTCTCCCGGATTAGGTTGTCTGGGCTCAGGGAATTGGGAAAAGAAGGATGGATGATTTTGGGGCTGTAAATTGGGTGGATACCTGGGGACAAAGTTCTGCCCAGGATTTGGTGAATTTCTGCCCTCCTGGGGGAAGTTAGGAGGGAAGTTCCCCGGGTCAGGTGCTTGGCTGGATCCCCCCCCTTGGGCTGGAGGAGTCCACACATAACCCAGGATTGGTCGGTTTCCCTTGTAGTGGGGACTTATATAGTCAGGGGGCGGGGGACCCCATTTGTGGGACTACCTCCTCGACTCCCTGTCTGTGACTGGCCCGAGGGCCTTCTGGGCTGTGAATTATTTGGTGAAGGCAGGTTTTTAGGCCCCCCCATCTCCAAATCTAAAACGGGCGCAACCTTTACCTCTGCCACCTTGGCAGCAGCAGGGGTGCTGTTGGTTTTGGGGTTTTTCGGCGCATTATTTTTATTTTCGATGGGCTTCTGCACCTCATAGATCCGGGTAGCCTGTTCAATGACCCAGTCTAAAGATCTTACCTCATGAAAATCTCTCACGAGCTGGGTCATTATGTATTTGGGTAAGGCACGGAAAAACGTATTGATAAATTCTCTGCTATCCGTGCGCACCCTTCTGGCACGCTTTAATTCTTGCACAAACTCTTGTGGGGCCTGATCCTCCCCACATTGCAAATTGTAGGCTGCCTTGCGAGCCTCTTGAGGATTTCTGTGCCCAGAAAAATGTTTCAAGATGGCCGCCCTGTATGTGGACCACCTTGAATGGTTTTGATCCTCCAGCCCCGCAAAGAAACTGGAGTATTCTGGTGAGAAGGTCCACTTTACATATTGAATACAGCTTTGGCTGTCCTTCAAATGGAAAGTCTCCATCATTTGCTCATAGAGCTCCAAGTGTTCCCAAACAGAATACTTGGCGTTCTTATGATAAGGCGTGATGACACTCCTTATTGCCTTTATTTGTTCGGGTAACCCTGGTCCATTCATCCTCCGACTCAGAAGCGCAGCTCCCAGAGGTGCCCGTCTGATCTTCCAGGTTTTCCCGGATTCTGCAAGCCTGGGAATGGCTGGCAGAATGTGGGGACCTGGTCTCCTGTGTCCTGTAATGCTCAGAGGAGTCTTCAGACCCCTCCTTGCTGCCAGGATTTGATGGGTACCCCCCCCCCACTGACCTAACTGGGCAGAGGTTTTCATGATGCCCTTAATGGGCCTACTCTCCTGGGGTTCCCCACTAAATTGCACTGTGCTTAGGTGCCCATACCCGGATGCCCGCCCATCTATTCCTGGGATGTACTGGCCTATGAGCCCCATACTTCTAGCTGGATAGTAATCTGCCATCTCCGTGGCCCTGGGCTCATGTGCGCGAGGGGACATGGGGGTGGCAGAGTCCAGGGACTGGGAGAGATGAAGGCCTCTGGTACCAGGGCTCCTGAGGTTATGCTCAGGCATTTCCCTTTCCCAGCGCACCTCGTCTCTATCAGCCCCTGCTCCCTGTTGCAATGCAAGAGCCTGCGCTTTCAGTTCCTCAGTTAAGACCTTACTAGACTCTATCAGTCTCTCCTGCATCGCTACCTGTTGCTGGAGCCTATCATTGTGCGGACAGAGAGCCTCATTTTCTCTCTGTGCCTCCTGATTGGTCCTGGAGTACTGGGCCAGTCTCTGCTGCAGTAGGGTTACCTCCTGAGCTGTGTCCCTATTGGCCTGCTCCTTTCTTGGCAGAGCATCCTCCACCCTCCTGGTGTGCTCTAACAAGTTCTGGTGTTCTTTTTGGAGGTCACCCAGTCCCTGGAGGGCCAGGTGATTTTCTTCCATTTTCCTTTTTAAGTGGCAGACTTCCTGGCCTAAGGTATCCCTTTCCTGACTAAGAGCCTGCATCTGTGCCGCCAGGTCGTCCCTTTGCCTTTGGAAGGCAACAGCTTTCTGGCGCTCCTGATCAAACTCTGCCTGGGTATCCAGGTCCTTCAGAATCAATTTATTGCTTTCCTCTTTTTCCCTATCTAGGTGGCTTTGCAGGGTGACTACCTGCTCAGCAGATGCCCTATTGAAATCTAATTGTTGCTCCAGCTTTTTCTGGCTCTGCAGTAGGGAGTCCAAACCTTCTTGGTACTCCTTCTGCAAGGCCAGAAATCTGGTATCCTGGTCCGCCTTTTCCTGTTGCAGCACATCCATATCCTCCTTTATTTTAATGATGTGCTGTCTGCTGTCCTTTTCTGACTCCTGGCTCCTGAGCAGCCTCTGCTCAGAAGAGTCCAGATCAGATTGGGCCTTCTCTAACGCCATCTGTTGCCTATTTGCCAGATCTTGGCCTTCAGCACATTTGTCCTGCATGGCTCCCATATATACATACAAATATGCCGCTATCCTGCCAATCTTATTATGTTCATCTTTGGCTTTAGGGGCCATATATAGTTCACTCAGGGCCACATGTAGGGGACCCTGATCTCCCCATATATCTGACCCTGTTTCAGTGACCTGTTGCGCGATTTCCTGCAACCCGACCGTTTGGTCCTGATGAGTCCACTCACCTCTCACAAATAGCTTATGTAAGAAGTGTTCTCTGGCTATTTTCATATCTACCAAGGTCGTCATTCTGGAATTTGAGTTCCTTCCTGACTTACAGAAGTTTGTATTTTATTTTGCAAAACAGACCGTTTCCTTAGAGCGTTCCTTTGAGGGATGCTTTCACAGTGTAAAACAGCGTGGTGACCTAACCGGATATGTGTATCTGGTCAGTTGGCACACTGTATTAATCTGCACAAGTGGTAAATCTAACCCAGAATATCCCGGCTCCGAGCCCCCACTTTTGTAAGCGATATTCAATCAACACTACAGCCAAGTCAATGCCTAGTCTGGGATGCTGAGGAGAACCCTTATTAATGTATTTTTATGTCTAGTTCAGTACTCTGGATGACCACCCTTGTATAACACCCCCCTCTTAGAATCCCCCTGACTCCACTGAGCCAAGAAGTAGGTTTATTTTGCAAATTAAAAGGTTTATTTGAGAATTTAAACAAAATATATATATATCACACTTTATAATAAATTAATATCTGATAGTACCCTTAGACATATGATGTTGATCAACAATGGGTAATCTGGCACTAGCACACTTCTTTACAATCAATGAGGAGTTAGTATAGGATGGATAAAGTAGCAAAAATACTTTTATGATTTCAAGGGAAAAGCAATGAGGAATAAAATGCAGTACAGAAATACTTGATATGATTTTAGCAAAAGATAAGATAATCACTTTTTCTCTGGCAATTCATCCCCCTCCCCTATGCAATGTAAGAAATGGAAGGATATGGAAAGAGGAGCACACAGTTCTCAGGAATGCAATCAAATACAATACGAAATTCAGTTCCCCCCCAGCAAGCTTAGAGGAAACAGGTAGGAGTTTGAAACACAGGCCCAAAATGCTTTTAAAATGTGATGGCAATGGATGGGAAAATGTGCCAACTGATTTTAATTCCCTCTAGAGATTCAGGGTGAGTGGGAGATGCGTGTTGGTATTAGTTCAGCCTCACTTTAGCAAGCAATGCTCTATGAGTTATTACCAAGTTGCAAACGGATTTTAACAAAAGAAAGAATGGAGCTGCTATTTTGACAAGTGGAGAAATTGAGCCAAAATCACAAATCGCGGTAAATTTCGCGAGTGCGTGAATCGCGATTGCGGCAGAAGTATCAGGAGTAGGAAGTCTAGGTTGGAAAGTTAAATCTCGTTCCTAGCCCAAACGGTTCCAGAGATACGGACGATTAAATAAAGGTAGTTTTTCGGATTTAAAGTAAACTCAAAATGACAGGTGACAGCTTGCAGCTGCAGAATTGACAGGTGACAGTTGTGCAGCTTTAAAAATGACAGATGACACGATTTCTAGGAGGCAGTTCTACTTAGGTTAAAATAGTTTGGATTAGATTATTTTAACTAAGAGATTGGTTCTGCACAGTTCTGCTAGGTACTCACAATATAAATTTGAACTAGGCCTCGTCATGGATCTGGTCAACACGTCCGGCTGTGGTTCTGGCTGCTCGGTGGGTCAATCAGGCACCAGTTCTGCTCACAGCGATCTGGGTCAGCTCTGCTCTGCTGGTCTAGCCTCTCTGGATTCTGGATGTAACACTGCTTTCTGGGTACTGCTACAGGTTCTTGCAAAAATTCTCGGCAAAACTTCAAACAGCTCGCTCGGCTGTTGAATAGTTTGGTTAGTTTTGAGGCCTGCTGAAGAGGATTCAGCTGGTGGATTCAGGCCTCTCTGCTTCAAATTCTGGAGTTAATTTCTGCTACATGGATGGATTTGAAGTCTGGATCTCTGGATGTGAAGTCGTTGGTCAGCATGCTCCGCAGCAAACGGAATTGAATGCCTCTACCTGTCCCAGCAGTCTCTTTTTATGTGTTTTGCAAAGTGGGTGTGTGCGTTGGTCATAACTAAACCTGCCCCTCTCACTTATCATTGGCCAATTCCTCCTCTCTCCCTTGATTGGGGGAAGGAAATGTAAGTCGGAGTGATGCTGTAGGTTTTATGGTCAGAGGAACCTCCCCTTGTCAGATTGCACACAAATCTATTTCTGACCCAAATACATATTTATCTACGTACCATTTTTTCTAATATTATAGGTCCAGTTAACATATTTTCTGTAGCACCAAACCATCCGATCCCTGTCTTTGTACGATGTCGTGTCCACTGATGACAGAATCCTCCCCTTTTCATCCAGATAACGACCTCTAAACCTTTCCAGATTTTACACAAATGTGCACCAGGGATATGGGTTACAGATGATAAAGTGTCAGATTTTTAAAATGCATACATTTGGAGTGAGACCCTATTTTCCGCTAGCAACCCCCCAGAATACACCACAGGGTCCTAACGCCTCTCAAAATGTTCTCAGAAAAATCACAAAAATAATGATATTTCTTATATAATTCTGACAAGTCCGCACTATGAGTTATCTATCTTTTTAAAATTATGCCCTGGTCAAAAAGGGGTGTGGCTTCCCCCATCACAGGGTGGTATAACTGGTTTATCCACTTCCCCCAAGCCAGCTTGTTCACAGAGGCACAGCTGCCACCCAGTTTCTCCCAAGAGGAAGCTATTTTACGACGCCCCCAATATAACATTTGCCTGAGTGCAGGACAGGCCTTTGTTCAACTCCCTGTAGTCCCCAGCTGCTCCACCCCTAATCTAATCAGAGAGGTGACAACTCCTTTTGGCAAGGGGAAGAGTGGCTGAGCAGGTTTCAACTCCTGTCGGGGGTAGTTGTCAGGCAGAATCCAGTTTCATTAAGCCAGGTTTCAGCTAAATGTCACTTTTTGTTCCCAGTTTAAATCACTTACAATTTTTACATATACATTAAATAATTACTTCCTTCAAGTCATTTCAGAATATAGTTTTACATTGTATCCACCTCTTAGCAAGTATTTCCTTGGTCTGGTTTTGTTTCATTTGTTCAGTTTTACACAAAAGTCTGGTGGTTTTAAAACGCCGGCTTTCTGATAGTGGTGAGTACTGGTAATGCAACCACTTTTGGGATTAAGAAAATGAATTCCCCACAGTTCTGAGTTGCTTTTTTGGCAATCAGCATTGCCTTTCCCAATGGTTTCAGGCTACTGTGTGTGTAGCCCAATGGTGGTTTTAGGCAGTGCCCTCCTGTGCTCACAACATAGGCAAAAATGGGTGGCAGCCTATTCTTCATGTTTTCCCTGTGCACTCTCTGGGGAGTTCTGGCCATCATGATGTTTTCCATGCCAGTACTGCACAGTTTTATGGTAGGGCTTGTATGCATGGGTAAAAACATCCCACAACAGTACAAACGGGTATAGTGTCCTTAAGACACCCCATTTTGGCTAATTACGGAGATCCTGGACACCTGCGCTGTCCGTGGACACCCTAACTGCCTTTTTGTTTTTAAAATAAGACACAGAGGAATATGCTAACAACACACTTAATATTTTATTATTGCATAAAAGTATACAAATTATGAAAGAGAGGGGAAGCAGAAACTGAAACAAATACAGGGGAATTAGGGGTTTGTACATGATGGGTGGTAGGGGAGGAAGGGATTGACGTCTCATTGTAACGTTTTTCTTGCAGGGGAGTTTTTGGGGATGGTCGGTTGGGACATGGAGAAGGGGTACAGGTACATGTGGGACAGTGATACTTATTTTTTTCTTTTATATGGTCCTCCGCAAAGTGTTGTAAAAGAATGAAATTTGACATTAATAAATCCATTTTTTTATCCATACACTGCAGACGATTTTCTAAGGACTCTGTTTCTGTATTTTTTAATGTCTGTATGGTCTGTTAAAAAAAATGTGTTAAGTACACATAAAGTAATTAAGTGGTTTATGTAGAGAAGTGTAGTGTCTACCATTAGTATCACTGTCTTCACTCATTTCATCCTGAGGAACATTTTCTTCCAGCCATTCCAAAGTACTGAACATTTCTGTGTAAAAATTAAAAAAAATTACTTTTAGTGTACCTAATACAAAAAAGTTTATAAATATATACAATAAATGTAGTATACTCACTAGTATCTTGGTAAATGTTGCTGTTACTGCTGCGTAGGTGTGCTGTTGCTTTTTGCTTTGCAGTTTCTGTGAGGTAATTCTGTTGGAGGCATATTTATTTTGTTTTGGTATATTCCATTATGTTGCATAGGCTATGTAATTGGATGGTTGGTGTCTTACATATACAGTTTGAACTTCTTATTTATTATTAAATGTAATGTATTTATGTGCTGCTTTTTGAACTGTTGACTGTTTTTATTGCATGATACAACAATGTAAGATACCCCCTGAGTTTTTGGATAGTGTTGCTGTTGACCACGTCCGTCCGCGGACATGCGCTTGGTTTGCAGACATCAGAACCACTAGCGCAGGTAGGGGGTTCAGTATGTTCTATGTTATATGTATATAAACTAAGGGAATCCTAGTAAACATTTATCAAATTTATTTTATCTATATCTATATTCAGTGGAAAAAACGTTGTTACAGAAACATTATGGTTAAGTTGCGTTACTAAAAACCTATGAAATTCAGTAAAAAAACGTAGTTAAAGGGACGTTGCAGAAATCAGCCAGGGCAGGAGCCAGGGACTTGATGTGGTCCTTCATAGTTATGGAAGAACAGGGGTGAACCTGTTTCGACGAGACTTTCATAGATCGGACTTGTCTAGAAACCTTGTCTGTGGAGAAAAGATGAAAGGAAGAGAAGGAGGGAGGAGGGGTGGCTGCAGGAGGGCCAGAGGAAGAGCAGGGAGTAGGGGAAAGGAGGGGATAGGCAGAGAGTGAGGACAGGATGTCCTGAGTTGTAGAGACGAAATGAGAGGCCAGTGCCATGCAGTGGGCCTGGGAAGGGACAGGGGAGGTAGAGACTGCAGCAGGATAGGCCAGTTCCTTGCAGATTTTAAAGAGTTCAGCCGAGTTGATGCACTACGTACCTCATGATATTTATTCCAATGATCCTTGACACTTTTTTTATTAACATTACAATAAGAATCCCTTGTACAGACTTTTCATGAAAAGTAAATGCATATGTGATGTCATCAGTGATGTCATCAATGACATTTGTGATGTCATCTTTGATGTCCTGGATGTTACTTAGCAGTGCGCGGTGGTGGCACGAGTTATGGTTGCTTAGCTTACCATACTGTTGAATTTCAGGGGGGTTTTCGGTTTTACTTGGAACCATAACGTTTCTTTAACAACGTTTTTTTTCACTGAATTTCATAGGTTTTTAGTAGTGCAACTTAACCATATATATATTCACTGAAGAAACTTTGTTAAAGGGACGTTATGGTTAAGTTGCACTACTAAAAACCTGTTGAATTCAATGAAAAAACATTATTAATGGGATGTTATGGTTACAAGTAAAACCGAAAACCACCAGAAATGTATGAATGGTAAGCTAAGCAACCATAACTCCATAACTCGCGCCAACACTGTGCCCTGCTAAGTCTAACACCCAGGACATGAAAGATGACATCACAAATGCGCTACTCTAAATTCTTTAATACACAATTATGAACCCCCACAATGTTATGTATTTTGCCAATCTTTGAAGCCTGAAAAGTATATCCACACAGGCTTGACGTGTGGCCAACTTTGCACCAGACCTGTAGATGAACCAGCCTTCTGTTAAATCTCAGTTGTCTGTTTAATGATATCCACTACAGAGTGTAATTTGCTTTCTGACTTTGAGAACATTCAGGCATGTAATTGCTCGTTTTACCACACCCGGTAAGATAGCTTTAGCTGGTAAGGTATCTCAGTGGGTTGAGCCATTATGGCTGTGGTGTGTGTGATTTGGAGATTTCAGGTCCGAATCCTGGCAAGACCTACTCAGCCTTTCATCCCTCTGAGGTTGATAAATGAGTACCAATACAGGTTGAGTTATATTGTATGTATATTTGTTCTATATAAAGCGTTTAAGCGTGAGTGCTATATGATAACACATCATCATCATTTGGCCTTGGACATTTGCTTCAATTCACAGTAATTTGTTAATATTGGCCGATACACACTGATATTAATGATACATATGGTGATACATTCTTGTATGAAATGTATGTCACATTACAGTGATATCGTAACCATATTTTTCATAGTGTACTTAGGAACAATGCAATGTGATTCCATTTGCTGTTTTGTCAAGGTGTGAACGGTTGTGTTCCAGCAGCTTCCTGTAATGTCACTTCGGGGTGGGGTCAATTACATCACTTTCTGTGATGTCATCAGAAGTCAAGGGTTGTGTGATGTCTTACGCTACCCTTGGCATCTTGGTGAAATGACATCCCTGCCTGAGCATAGCAAGGGTCTTAATGAAGGCCCCGGGGGCATCATCTTATGCGGTCAAGAGGTCTATTACCATTAGTACCCAGGCCTGTTAGCCCAGGATACTAATGGTGTTTTCTTTCGGCTGCGAGACGCGTTGCATTTCGCAAATGGCCACCATGGAACGGGAGAAGGGACTACAAGTAGTCCCTTATCCCTTTCCATGTCAGCCATTATAAGTAATGTGAAAAAAGGTAAATAAAAAAATGGCTGCCATGAAACAGGGAGAAGGGACTTTTGTAGTCCCTTTCAATGGGCGGACCAAGCGCATTTGTGGGTGAGGTGAAAGAATGATGGCGACCGGCTTGAGTTCGCCACCGTGACGTGGGCAGGAATACCATACAGTAAGGCTCGGAAAAGGACCAATCGGTGACACACACTCTTTATGGTACGCAAGTACTAATGGACAATTGTATACTAGAGAAAAATATAGAAGGACACAAACATTTTCTGTCCCAAATACTTTTCTCTAGCATACATAATCGATGGACCTTTATAACTATGCGCGGTCTCCACAGTCCCCTTTCCAGGCCATGGATCATAGAAATACCCAGATGGCACATGCACACCGTCGCACAGGGCAGCCCTTTTACCCTTTATAATTTTATATTTGTAACACTCCCTCAATGGCTTTTTTCAAACAGTCACGCCTCCATCCAAAATCTGTACATATTACCCGATGACCATATTACGCTTCCACACACCAGCTGCCACTTAACAATCTTCTACAAATCTTTTGCATCTGCATTTCCCTTACTTATACAAAACAATTGTACACAGTGCTCCTATAAATGCATATATGCATTGTGCAGTGAGAGAAGTGCATAAAAACAAAGGGCAGTACAGATGGACAAGTGCTCATGAGAACCCAGGAGGGAAATACTAAGGGGATGCCAAACTGGGACATCACTGGCTAACTACTGGAGCAGAGGAGTCGCAAGTGTGGGATGCACGTTAACCGTAACATCCCTTCAAGAATGTTTTTTCTGTCAATTTAATGGGTTTTTATAAGTGAAAATGTTTCATAGTGTTACTTCACTGTATATACGTTATTAATAATTCATCTTTACATGAAAGAACTATAAACCTCCTATAAGAAACATCTTTTTTGCAACACATCCTTATGGCTGTCGTTATCAGCAGCACATGCTGCAAATGCAAATCATCGTTCAATTGCCTAGAGCATAAGGCTCACCCATGACCCCAGCACAACCAAACCACTCCTATTATTCAATGCACCTACCCTGCATCCTAGCTCAGTAGCCACTATACCCTAATAATGTAAGCAATGGCCAGTGCTCATGGCGCGCAGCCATGGCCAGTCAGCCATGTTGTATTCCCCAATAAGCAAATCAGAGTACATATTTGCGTTTGACAAGGGCCGGGCGCACTACCCAGACACCAAATGTATATCACTAGTTTTTCCACTTACATTCTTTCACTTTAGAAAAAATAAAACACAAGACATATTTCCAAAAACAGGCATTCAGGTCCTTGCTAATGCTCATCGTGCAAGTTTTTTGTAATCTAGTCCACTACTTCAGGATGTAACCGCAAGCAGCATATTGATTTCCATTCAAAACTACCACTTTGGCCATGCCACATGACCCAATAAGCAATTACAGTACATATTTCTCCTTGCTGTCTGCAAGGCCCATTGCCCAGACACCAATGTTATATCACTGTGTTGTGTACTTACATGTTCACACTTTAAAAATAAATAAAACACAGGACATATTTGCAAACCAAGCTTTGAAGTTTTGACCCTCCTTATGCATATTTCCTGCCATCCCATCCAGCACTTTAACCGGTACTCATGAGCAGAATGTGTTTTCCTATTCAAACCCATCCCAATTTCGAAAGACTTTAACCCTATTGCCGGTCCCTCGTGGTCATGGCCAGTAGCCAGATTGTCTGAGTCATGGCCTTTGACCTGGATAATTTGGCCACTCGCCATGGCCACAGGCTATACCTCAGTCAACAAAGGTATATCACTATTTTTTGTACATACATTATGACACTTTAAAAAAAAAAAACATGCGCACATTTGCAAACCATGCTTTCAGGTCCTTCCCAATGCTGCTTACACGAGTTTGCTGCAAATCCGCCAAGTTTTATTTTTGTGTCAAAATATACATACATAAAATAGTATACAATGTAGCCCCCATTTGACAAAATCCTTTCATACTTGGCCCAAACATTCAAGGTTGGGTCAATAATCTGTCCGAAAACCTTTGTCCACACTCGTCGAATGGCAACAAAGTAATAAGCCATCTAAAAAAGCACCCCCTCTGATGTTGCCGGGTCTTGACAAAATCCCAATAAACATTAAAAAAACATTCATATCCAGGTCTAAAATCATTTTACAAACCTTTGTGCAGATCCGTCAAATGACACCATATTTATAAGCCTTTAAAACATTTTGGGTCCCGCCCCTCTAATTTTGTTCCCTCTTGACAAAACAGCACTACACTTTGCCACTTTGCAGAACCATTCAGAGTCAGGTCTATCATACTATTCCACAACTTCCTACAGTTTCATTGAGTGGCACCAATGTTATAAGCCATCCAAAAACTGCTTTTCACCAACCCTCTAATTCAGAAATAGGCATATATGTCCCTGAACATCTGACATGTTCGTGAACATCACAGGACTGCCCCGGAAATCCAGACTGTTCACGGACATCGGGGTTGAGAGGCCATCTTTATAAGGCCATATCCGATCCCATCCTCATCACCCCTCGCCTCTCTAGAGATTGTTTCATTAGTTTAACAAATGCAATGTTGTGTTCTTTAATATTTGTTCACTGCTGTGTTCGTGGACACTGGCGACTGTCCATGAATACGACATGGTGGGTGTTTCCAAAAAATTGAGACACCTCATGCTTTTCAGCATCCAATCAGCAGGCATGTCCGATGTCAACGGACTTCACGCCGCCCTCTGGACCAATCAGAGGCCCATCCACAGAGTGAACCGGGAAGTGAGTCTGCTGACCGAACCCAGATATGACACATTTTTTTACCTACTTTTTGGTTGTTTAAAAAAAAAAAAATATATATATATATATATATATATATAGGTATTTACACCAAATTTACAAAAGCACGCTTTTGGAACCAAGCTGCTGCTCCTGCCGCAAACTTGGTGTAAATACATCCGGCGGTTTGGGCTGTAGGTGTGAGCAAAATTTTGTTTCCATTTCGTCTATGGGAACAACCACACATTTTAGCACCCCATATAACTTTGTTCCCCCTGCATGAACCTTCGCACAATCTGAGAAGGCCATATATTTATTTTGCAAAGTTCAGTGAGGATTTGTCCAGAGGGGGGCAAAGTTATAAGCCGCCCAAAAAGTGCTATTCCTGTGAGTTGAGCAACTTAACCATGACTACACAGCCGCTACAGCAGGCTATGTAATAATATCCGGCAATATGGTTTAGAGATCATGTCTGTTCTCAGTGCTCTCTGAGAGCTCTGAGAGAATATTTGTTTACCTTTTGCTGAATTGCATAATGGTATTTGTAGTCTCCTAATGAAGTTGGCGGAATAATGCCACAATTGTACACTTTCTTTCCTCACATAGCTCTGCTATAATCATCCCCCCAACTACAATCAGCCACTACAATCACCCCCTCAACCTATCATCCTCCCCACCCCCTGACCACCAATACCAGACCCACTCTAGGCACCCCTTTTCCCTCACTCAGTATGCTGCATCTTTCCCTTTCCAGGACCATAACCTCAACCCTTTTCCCCACTGACTGACCCACCCACCCTCTTGCACACACCTCTAGCACGCAAATGCATGAAACTCAGAGGCAGAGACCACCTCTCGCCTTCAACTCTACATGCCTCATCAGCCCTGCATCAGTCCACCCACCTCACCTTTCCTAGTTCCTCTCTCACCCCCACTATGTTACCCATGCCTCACTCATTGAACAAACCCCACCCCATCTCCAACACCCACTACTTTAACACATCACCATTCCCCTGGGCAGCAATATCAAACCTCAGCAAGCCTAACACCACCACTCACCCCACCTCCACCCACCACCCCCCACCAACCTCCGATCCAACACCACTCTGCGCATGAAGGCCTGCAACTGCTGCTCTCTCTTCCCGCTCCCGATCTACCACACACTATGTATGCTCCCACCATTAGAAGCCCTTAACCCGGCTAACACCATCACTCCAATCCCACCGGCAACTCTGAATTACCTGTTCCTGCCAGCCCTGGACCCCCGGGGAAGGACCGCCCCTTCACTTCCCACAAAGTCACTTGTCTCCTTTTCAATGCCCGTTCGGTGGCCAAAAACAGACACAGCATCCATGACCTCATAACCTCTGACAATCCTGATCTAATTCTCATCACTGAAACATGGTTCTCAGATAATTTCAAACCAATCTCTCATGAAACATTCCCACCCGACTACTCGCTCATCATCCACAACAGACCCTCTAGAGGAGGTGGAGTAGCCATCCTCCACAAACCACACATATCCATCACCCTCACCGAAACACAGGCCTGCACAGCTAACTCTGAATCCCTTCTAGTCAAAATATCTCTGCTCCTCACTTCCTCGCACAGCTTCTTACTCAACTACAGGCCTCCCGGATACAACAGACATTTCGCCAACAGTCTATGCGACTCACTAGCTACTACATTAGTTAACCACCAAGCACTCACCCTAGTAGGGGACTTAAATGTCTGGTTTGACGTGCCCAACAACTTCATGACTCAACCCCTGGTTGACAGTCTAGAGCAGAGGCCTTCAAACTTTGTTTGCCTGGGCCACACCTGGGAAAAATGTCATTGGTAAAGTAAGCATCCCCAAAAATGCCAACTGGACGACAGTAAGTCCAAATATCTATGAACTTTTGCTTGCTGTCACCGTGCCCTACTCCCACTATAGTCCCTGCGCTCCCCCACCTGCTCCCACCAGTCTCTGGGCTCCCTCATCCCACTTCTAGCCCTGTCCCTGGGTTCTCTCCACCCCACCACAGACCCTGGGCGTTCTCCACGTTACTTCCACCAATGTCCCTGGGCTCCCCCCACCCTGCTCACACCACTATCCCATGGCTCCCACATTCTGCTCCCAGCACAGTCTCTGGGCTCCCATTCCCCGCTCCCAGCACAGTCCCCCGGCCAGTGGCGTCTGGTGAATTTTTTTAGTGGAGAGGCACAAATATTTTTAGGGAGAGGTGCTGCTCCACCATGAAATACCTCGTGCTGTCTGCAGTTTTTTTCATGCTGCATCATTTTGGGATTTGGAACCGAAATTATCTATTTGCTGCTACTGCCAAGTTCAGACATGTTCGAGAATGTCTGAACTGGAGGAAAATGTAATAAAATGAAAAAAGATGTAGCAAAAAGCACTATGCCACTAAAAATAAAATATGTTAAAAAAAAAAGGAAATAACTAACTAAAATAAATTGACAAACAGAACAAATGACAGGACAAAGGAAAGAGAGAACTGGACGTAAGAGGGCAAAAAAGGATGAAGAGTTTGCTAAAAACCTTCTTATACTTCACAGACAAGCTGTTCAGTAGTCAGAAGAAAAAGCAATGAGGAAAAGTAAAAGAGTTGTCTTTAGGTGTGATGAATATTCAAGGCTACGGCCAGCTACCAGATAGGCGGTGCAGTTTGTATAGGCGGATATGAGTCATGTGTCACCACATTACCACAGCGTGCATTCTGATTGGTCAATTGTGCATGCGTGGGTTATCGTCGTAGCCGCGCTTACAGAACTCAACACATAATTGTTTGAGGCTGCAGACACGTCTACGAGTCATGTGTAGGCGAATAACTGAAGCATACAATCCAAATGGTCGATGGTCTAGGCGCAAATATGTGTAGCCACCTTAATGAACTGCGCTGCCTAATTGGGCCCTCTTGTTGACACGGCTACTAGTCATGTGTAGGCATATAAGCGTAGCACAACATTTTATTGGTGGATGCTTTAGGCGCGAGCGCCTGATTTGGCCCTGTCGTTTACGCAGCTATACAGTGCATGCAGTCTGATTGATCGGCATATTGAAGTGAAGGTGAAGTGTAGATTATGCAATGTCATTATTAACTTCTTATGTGTGTAGGTTGCCAAAACAAGGACACACACAGATCTTACATGAAGTACATTTCTAAGATTCTTAGTGTACCTTGTAAAGTGTTCATCAAATAATGATACGACTAGACATTTAAGATTTACACTCAAAATAATTGCACAAATTTGGCATGTTTTCATATTTTTATTTGTAAAATTGAAGATATATTTAGGGTATATGTTTCGGTTTCCGGGTTAAGGTTGCAAATGATTTAAAATGATACAAAGTTTGTACAGAAATAAAACATTGGAGATATTTATTTTTAAAATTTTATTTTTGTACTTTTTTGGGAAATAAAATTTACAAACGTTTTTTTGGCGGTGCACAACCCTTCGAAGTTGCGGACAATTCTATTTAGAATTTGCTGATTCAAAACCAGGTTCGTAGTTACCTCGGTGCTTAGTGTAGCTGTTGTATCCATGCAGTTTTGTTTATCATGTTTTATTAACTCTTGTCCCTAAAGCAGCCTCTACACACTCCCCCCTTTTCCAAGTGTAATTCTCTTAATCTCCACTTTTATTGAATATAGGGTACATCATTTTCTTGTTCATTGCCTAAAAAATGGAACTGGAGATATTAGGAAATGTTTGTTTCTATTTCCATCGCTACCCTGACTCTTGGATAGGAGTATTTGCCTTTTTAGAGTTTGGTGTAGGATGATAATAGTTATAATTATACATTCTAGTCTCTACATAGATGCTGAAAAAGTAGAAGGAACTGAAGTTTGGATTTTCCCTTTCATTAGACTTGTAATTTGTGGGCCATGTTGGTCATGGCTAATGTAGCCATATAATGTGCATTTATTGGAATATAAACATCCTCAGTAGATCTGTCATATAGAGATGTTTGTACAAAGTGAGATAGAATTTAGTATGCATGTAAATATTTGATGTTTGATATTTTAGATAAGTAAATAGAGTTTTTTGTCTCCAATGATTCGTTTTTTTCCTCCAGAACTATTATGCAAAAAAAGTCACTACTCTTCTTCATATTTCTGTTATGAAATGTATTTCATTGTCTTTCAGAGATGTTATAGTGACTGAACTTAGGTAAGCCATTGTGCAGACCATATGTTTGTTTGTATGTTTAGGTGAGAATTTAACGCAACAAAACCCCTGAAATTCAGCTAAAGCCACCTTACCTTCACGCCCCCTGTTGCTCAGCCTATGACCACAATGATGACATCACTGATGACATCACTGGTGAAATCACTAATTACAAATGATATGGCATTTCTAACGTGCCTTTACACAAGTGTTTCAAGGTGTGACAAAGCAAGGGAGGGAGGAACAGAGGGAGGACAGAGACAGCGATCTTACTAGGACAATTGACATTGAGATCGTGCAAGTGCAGGGGGAGGGGGAAAAAGCAAGTGTGGGGGAGGGGAGAGAGGGCAGTGCAGTTCACAGGATCAACAGTAATAAAAATAATAATAATAGGTAAAAAGTGCTGCCATCTAGTGGCAAGTGCGGGTGTAAGTGCAGGCATCAAGTGTCAAGAACTGGTGGGGGCTGTAGGGTTACAGAAACAGCCCCCAAGTGCAGGGGTTGCCCGGGAGGCAGTGCAGGTGTGCAGCTGGTGGAGGAGGGGACCTAGGCCCGAGATCAGAGGGTAGCCAGGTGACCAGTGCAGTTTCAGTTAGGAGTCCAGCAGGGGAGAGGAGGAGAGAAAGCAGAAGCAAAGAGGAAGGTCTTTAGGTGCTTCCAGAATCAGAGATGGTTCTCCTCAAGTTTCAGGAAGGCACCAGCAGAAGAAAGAGATCTACCACCAACTCGTTGCTTGTAGAAGCGACTGACCCTGAGGGAGTTGGAGGCGGATAAGTGAAGAGCTCAAGAAGGAACATATTTAGGAAGAGAGAGCTGAAAGTATTAAGGCCCCAGGCCCCAGGAGGCCTTGTGGACAATGCAGAGGGTTTTTAACTTAATCCTTGCAGCCACTGGAAGCCAGTGCAGAGATTTCAGTCCTGGAGATATATGAACCCTGGGCTTGAGGCCAAGGACAAGGCTCCCTGTCCTGTTCTGGATGAGTTGCAGAGGGCGAAGGGTGGAAGCAGGCAGATTTTGAAAGAAGCTATTGCTGTAGTGCATCCTACAGAGAACCAGAGCTCTGGAACAGTTAGCTTCTGGGGTAAGGAGAGGAAAGGAAGAATACCTCTGAGGAGGTGCAGCTGGTAGCTGTGACTTCTTAGAGACGTCAGAGATGTGAGGAGAGAAGGAGAGTGTGGAGTCGAAGATGACCCCGAGGTTTTTAGCCTCACAAGTGGGAGAAGAAAGAGGGCCCAGAGAGGCCGGTCAAAGAGCGATAGGAAAGGAGGGAGCAGATATGCCGATGAGGAGAATCTCAGTCTTATTGGCATTAAGGCAGAGATCATTGGCGGCACACCACTCCTGGACAGCAGAAAGACAGTAGGAGATGAGAGAAGGAGAAGAGGTGGTGGAAGGGAGCCTGAAAATGAGCTGAGTATTGTCCACATAGCACTGAAAGTTGGGGCAGAGAGCAGCAATGTGGTGGGCAAGAAGTGCCAGGTATTGGTTAAACAGCCAGGGAGAGAGGTTAGACCCCTAGGGAACACCACAGGTAGAGATAGAGATAGAGGAGAGGAATCTACAACATCACTGATGACATCACAGATCGCATCACTGATGCCATCACTGCTGACAACACAAATGACATCATATATGACAGATTACCTCAGTAATGGCATCAGACATAACATCATTTATAAGTTAGCTAATAAAAATGTTGATTATCTTAATAACAATTTAGGCCGTGGACTTGGCCATGACAAAGGCTGTGGTCACTAGCCATCAGCAAAGGCCATACCTAGTGGCTGGTTAGTGTTGTACAATATACATTGGGAATGGATAAAAGCCATGCTTAGTTTCCCGGTCCTTTTTAAAAATATAAGGTGGGCAAGGCTGAAGGTCGTAGCCACTGGCCATGGCTAAAGGCAATGGCTAGTGCCCAACTAATATATTAGAATATATAGTCAGCACTGTCAAATGCTGTGGCTAATGACTGGACTAGTGTTCTTGGGAAAAAGTGTATCGCTTCCCCTTGATATATGATATGATATGATAGTTTATTTATATAGCGCCTATACACAATGTGTTTCAAAGCGCTTCAAGGCAAGGGAGGGAACAAGGGAAAAAACAATGACATTCTTACAGGCCATGAACAGTAAGGATGTGAAATTAACTATCGTACTCGGCCTGACGTCATTTCAGATAGTGCAAGAGCTAAGACATAGATAAGGAATGGGGGGGAGAGTGGGAAGGAAATGGAAACAGACAGGCGACTACCGTACTAGGCCTGACGACATTTCTGGTAGAGCCGGAACAAAAAACAAGAGGTGAGGGAGAGGGGTGCAGAAAGGTAGGGGAGGAAGAAAACAAGCGACTATCATATTAGGCCTGATGACATTTCAGATAGTGCTGGAGTGGGGGTGGAGAGGAAAAAAAACAGTAAAGGTAGGGAGGAGGAGAAAGACGAGGTTGCTATCATACTAGGTCCAGGGACAATTCTGATGGAGGAAGTGCATAGAAGAAAATAAGGGGAGGAGATAGGAAAAGGGAGAAGGGAAAGGAGGAGAGAACAGAGAGTTAGCAGTCAAAAGAGTGGAGAAGCAAGAGGGGAGGATGAATACAATTGCAGAAGTCAGTAGTAACACATAATGTTGCAAGCCAGGATACAAGATGAAGATGGGAACAGCATGATTCAGGGCCACCATGAGTACAAGATGCAAAAGAAGTTCAGCATGAGAGTTGAGAAAGGGTGATGCACCATGAATGAATGAAGTCCATAAAAGTCAAATCCGGCATTGTCCACAAGACGACGATGGTGAAACCAGAATGTATCAGGACAGACTCCTGCAGAAGTGGCTTGAGTGGGGTCAGGGGGGAGCAGGGTAGAAGAATCAAGCAAAACAGGCAACACCTGTGTGCGAGAATGGGAGGGCACAAGGGAACATCACGGGGAGACCAGAGGGAGTAACACATGTTGGTGCATGCCTACCTGTTGTCTGAGCAGGGGGTCGGGCCCTGGGTCCTCCTGGTCCGAACAGGTCCAAACAGGAATTCCCCTTTTCTTCGTCTGCCCCTCGCTTAGGACGCCCGGGCGAGAGTTGCCCTTGATCTAATAGTTAAGAGCAGGAAGGAAGAGCATGGCTAAGAAGGTGGGTGGTGTTTGCTAAGTGGTGAAAAAGAGCGGCAAAAAGGAAGGCACCAGGTGGGCGGGGCTTGCTAAGTGGTGAAAAAGAGCGGCAAACAGGAAGGCACCATTTGGGCGGGGCTTGCTAAGTGGTGAAAAAGACCGGAAACGGGAAGGCACCAGATGGGTGGGGCTTAGGCCAGGTGACCTAGATCCACTTGCACCTGCTCCCCATCTGCAAAGGAAAAGAGGCTGGAGGGCTCCTTAAGTAGGAAAAAAGAGCGGCAAACAGGAAGGCACCAGGTGGGCGGGGCTTGCTAAGTGGTGAAAAAGACCGGAAACGGGAAGGCACCAGATGGGTGGGGCTTAGGCCAGGTGACCTAGATCCACTTGCACCTGCTCCCCATCTGCAAAGGAAAAGAGGCTGGAGGGCTCCTTAAGTAGGGAAAAAGAGCGGCAGGCAGGAAGTCACCAGGTGGGCGGGGCTTAGGCCAGGTGACCTAGATCCACTTGCACCTGCTCCCCATCTGCGGTTGCAGTTCACTCAGACTGTTCTGGAAAACAGATTTTCACTACAACTCCTCTCTGATGCAGCTCTTCCTTTATTTCAAGAATGGCAAGGCAAGCATGTCATGGCTTATACCTGGGGGCAGTAGCAATCGATGATCATCCATCAGTACCTCCTTCTCTTTGATAGCTGCCAAGTCTTCAAATCTGCAGAGTGGATCACCACCATAATTTTTCCTCTCTCATCACCCCCTGACTCTTTTGTCAAATGTCTATGGGCGTATAAATTGCGCAAACCATCTTTGGTGCCAACCAGCTCAGCAAGAGCCTTCATTAGTTTCGGATTCTGGTATCTTCTGGAAACTACTTCAAAAGCCCTAGCTTGTGAAATTGCACCACGGGTTGTCTAAGAGCTCCACCTTGGCATCTAGATTCAAAATGCTCTGACCTTCACAGTTTCAGAAGGTTTCAGGTAGCTTCAAAGTGGTGAGGGTTCCCCTTTCTTTTTTTATTTTTAAAGAATGGACACACCTCTAAACAACATAGTTCCTGTTCCAAGTGTGTCTCTCTGCCATATATTTATATTATAGGGCTGCAGTCACGTCCTATAGTTAAGGTGAGTTAAGGTGAGCCGGACTACTCAGTTCGATAGTTAAGGTGAGTTAAGGTGAGTTGGACTCCCAGAGGAACCCTGAAAAAATGACTTGTGCGATGGATTTGGCTGAAATTCTGAAATCAGTTAGGTATGCTGCATCTCCTCCCGCCCCCAACAGACTGCACTGTTTGGTAAAGATTATTTTAAAAATAAAAAAGATATTAAGAAAAAAAAATAACAAAGTTGCAGTCTACTTCCCATTCATTCTCCCATGGATAAAAAATGACAATTGGATTTGGTCCGAAACAAGTTGGGCACAAAGCGTTGACTCTAGGCCTTTTTGTGGTTAATCCGTGCAGTAATGTTTTTAATATTTGATGGAGAAGGGGGTGCCTCCTTCTCCCCAAAAAATAGTTACTTCTCCGATGGTGCTTTGCAGAATCGTGTTTTTTTATTAAATGAAAAAGCTGCCATCTTTTTCTCTCTCGATGCAACAGATAACCGCAAGGGTATCGGAAAATGAAACACAGAAAAAAACCTTGCCGGTCTCAAAACATGCAAATATCATCAGGCTATTGTTGGGGGGTAAGCCAGAGGTCACCTAGTGAAATTTGGGAGTTTGAGGGGGTCTAGGGACTGAGTTTGCAACACAAAGCTTTTCTGTAACCTCGGCTATCAAACAGAATAGCTTTGAATAGCCGTCATTTCATAGAAAACTCTGTCACAGAAACAACTGGGAGAGAGCAGGGGAGTTCAGGAGGCCATCATGGGTGTGTGGGGAGCAGAAAAGGAGGGCAGGAAAGCTTTTTTTCAATAACTGCGGGTGTAAGGACTGAAAAATAATAACCAAGTGTATAACCAAGGGTATTTGTAGTTCATAGACACAGCTATAGAACATATAGCTATAGAACATAAATGAGATATTTTTTACAGCTCAGTGAGTCAGGGGTGCAAATCACATATCATGACCTCCCTGCTTAGCTTTAAAGCGAGGAATGGGCCAGCCCCTTCAGGCCATGTTGCCTAATCAATAAGCACAGGTTATGAGACCACTTAGAGAAACATGGCCTAATGGGTCGGGCTCTTCCTCACTTTGAAGCTAAGTATGGTGCCTCTTGGTTACTGCATGGATGGGAGTCCCCGATGTTATTGGAGAATAATTTCAAGGTTTGTTTTTCCCCACAATTATATGTGGGGGTTGTGTGCTAGGGTAATAAAAGATATAAAGGGAGTATGGGACCGTGTCTCCAGCATGTAATTGTGGTGTCATGTGCAAAATAAAGTTGTGCATTAGTTTTTCTCAGTGATCACATAGATCTGTATCGTGTCACCATGGCCAGTGATTTTTCACCGCTGACGTCACTGTAGCTGTCCAGGGAATATTTCACAAAAATTGCTGGGTTTAAAAGGTGAGCACCTTCTATACTTTGCCAGCATATTTATTGGAACATTTCCTCTCTAAGGCTATTTCGCGGATGTTCATTACTTTTCTTAAAAGTCGAATGCTATTTCGCCTTGTGCACTTTCTTCTAAGGGGAAGGTAAATTGAACTACATTTGTATATTTCACTTTAAGAAATATGTTCACTTACTGGGTGCCTATTCATGGGTGTCAGCTTTTGTTTTTTGCTCTGGGGACAAAAGTACCTGGGCATATGTTATTCTTGTAGCAGTAATTCTGTTCCCTTGTCCATGCTGCTTAGACATGTAACCTTTTTCTTTGCGGTTGTGCAATGTATTACAACAGCCATCAAGAGACCAGCCAGAAAACAAGGGGCTTGTAACACACTTCATAACCAAAGTGTGGGATCCTTGGCAAATTATTTAATCTCACTGCACATTGTTAATGTTAATGTTAATGTTAAAGGATATTTGTACCGCGCACTAACACCACCGGATTGGTCCCCTGGCACTCTGGCGGCTCTGAAAGAGGGAGGGAGAGGTGGGTTAGTGGGTGGAGGCTGGAAAAGTGCAAGATTGCAGTGATGTCCTGTTGGCAGCCTCAGCCCGGTGGTTCCGTCGGCTGGGCCTGGGGTGTACGCGGCCGGTAGTCGTCGTGTGCTGATGTGCGAGTCTATGTGTGTTTATTGTTTTGTTGTTGCAGTGTAGTGAAGTTCGTGCGGTTTGTTGTGATGGAGGTTTGTGGTTGTGTTTGGTTTGGAGTTTGAGAGGTGTATGCAGAGAAGGAAATTGTTAGTGGTATTGGTTAGTTGGTATCTATATCCTGGATTGACCGGTTGGGCTCGTGTAATCTTACACGACGGGGTGCTTGCGCACCCAGTGCCTTAGAAGGTACGTGTCCGTTTTGCATTCGGGGCCGCTTGAGCATTTAGCTGTCCCCTCCATCCGCTCCCTCAATAACTTTGCATGCTCCTCACCCCCACCCACATGACCAGCGCACCTGCTAGTGTCCATACTTCCGATTGTGCGGTGATTGGTGGTCTCTCGTCCGTTCCACAACACCGTGGTACCTAGTTGTAGCTGTACGGGCGGTGGGGGATGGTAAGGATTGGCTGGGGTTGATGCCTCCGTCTCCTTGGGTCTCGCAGGTGGACCTCTGTGTCCAGCGTTAGCCCTACTTGTGCTCAGAGTATTTCTGTCGGTTGTAGGGGCTTGTCAATGTCCTTTTCTGTTAGGTCATTTGTCTTATTGTCGTTTCAGTTTTAGTCTTTGGTGTTGAAGAGCCAGGTTTTTAGTAGTTTCCTGAATTTAAGGTGATCTTTGGTGTTCCTTATTACATTTGGGATGTTGTTCCAGGTTTTCGCGGGTAAGTGGTAGAAGGCGGTGCCTCCGAGTTATTTCATGATGTAAGGTTTTTGTTCCAGTCGGATTTCCTTGGTTGACCTGAGTGGTCTTGTTGGCTTGTAGATTGTTATTTTCTTTTGTAGGAATTCTGCTCCTTGTCCGCAGATTGCCCTGTGCTTTATGCACATTGTTTTGAAGGTGATACAGTGTTTTACTGGGAGCCAGTGTAGTGTTTTGAGGGCCGGGGTGATGTGGTCTCTTCTGGATAGTTTGAGGAGTAGTCTGGCTGCTGTGTTTTGGATACGTTGTAGCTTCTTCAGAAGGTATTCCGGTATACCGAGGTAGAGGCTGTTTGCATAGTCGATACTTGACATGATGAGACCGACGATAGTGAGTGTTTTGTGTGTGAAGGAGAGGAAAGGTAGTATCTTTTTTGCCGTGTGGAGAAGGAAGAAGCATTTCTTGACTGTTGCGTTTATTTGCTGTTCTAAGGTTAGGGTGTTGTCCATCAGGACTCCCATATTTTTTACTACCTTAGATGGTGATGGTGCAGTTCCCATTTCCGTTGGCCACGGGATGGCGGTTTCTTGCTCTTGGTCTTTGGATATGATCATGATTTCTGTTTTTCCTGGGTTGATTTTCAGGTTGTTGGCATTCATCCAGTTGAAGACTTCTTTTAGACAGTCGGTTAAGTTTGAATGGTCGGCTTGGGTGTCTTCCATCTTGCAGATGATTTGAGTGTCGTCTGCATAGTTGTAGCATTTGATGTTGTGTTTCTTGAAGATTCTGATAACCGGGGTTTGATATATGTTGAAGTACAGTGGAGATAGTGAGGATCCTTGAGGTACTCCACAGTCGTTGACTCGTGGGGAGGATTTGAAGGGTTTGATCCAAACGGTTTCAGTTCTGTCTGCTAGGAATTATTTAGTCCAGCGTAGTGCTGTGTCTGTTATGCCTATGTCTTCTAGTCTTTTGGTTAGGGTGTCATGGCTAACTGTGTCAAAGGCTGCAGAGAGGTCGAGCAGAATAAGGGCTGATGTTGTGTTGGAGTCTGCGTTTGTTTTTAGGTCATCCCAGATGGATAGTAGTGCTGTTTCTGTACCTCTTGTGGGTCTGAAGCCGTGAAGCCGACTTGAGCTTGGTCTAGCAGGTGGTGTTCTTCACCGTATTCTTGGGTTAGTTTGTATACGTAGGTTTCGAGGAGTTTGGCCCGGTAGGGGATGTTGGAGATTGGTCTGTAGTTGGAGAGATCATCTACGTCCCCGCTTGTGTTTTTCAGAAGTGGTTTGATGTAAGCCGATTTGAAGATCCTTGGTACGGTTCCTGTTGACAGTGATAGATTTAGAAGGTTTCTGAAGTATTCTGCTGGCGTTCCTTGTGTGAGGATTGATTTGTAGATGTCCGGGGGACAGGGATCCATCGGTGAGCCCGCTTTCTTGCTGTGTTTTACCAGCATTGCGAATGCCTCTGCTGATATTTCCGGGAAGTTATTGAGTTTGTGCTGCGGTTCTAAGTTAGGTTTGTTTGGTAGTATGTCGCTGCTGGTTGGCCTCTGTTGGATGGTTTGTCGGATGTCATTGATTTTTTTTTTTTAAGTGGTCTGCAAGGTTGTTGCATAGTTTCTCCGAGGGGGTTGGGGTGTTGTCACAGCCTGGTGGGTTTCTCATTTCTTTAATGATGCAGAACATTTCTTTTTGTGTGTTGGTGGCATTTGTGATTCTGTCATCATAATGCCTTCTCTTTGTCTTTTGAATTTCCTTCTTGTATGCGCGAATTTGCTTCTGGAACCATGTTTTTTTGTCTGGGTTGTAATCTTTCCTCCATTTCATTTCCATCTTTTTTTTTCTTTTTTCATGGTGCTTAGTAGTGGGGTAAACCATTTTGCCATTGCTCTCTTTTTTGAAGGTGTGAATGGTTTTTCTGGGGCCATCTTGTCAATTGTATCAGCAATCCATTTGTGTAATATCTCAGCTTTCCCGTCTAGGTCAGCTAGGTCTAGTTCTGTTGTTGAGGGCTTGGTTAACTCCAGTTGTTCGAATAGGTTGCCCTTTTTGACGTCTTTCCAGTTTCTTTTTGTAGCAGTTGTGCGTTTAGGTTTAGGAGGTTGGATGCAGACTTGAGTAGGCGGAATGATTACGAATGGGATGATGAGATGGTCGCTCCACAGTATTTGTATTGGCGGTGCCGTGGTGATGAGTTTTTCCTCGGCGAAAATTGCGTTCAGGGTGTGTCCTGCCGAGTGAGTTGCCCCTTTTACTAGTTGTCGTTGTTTCATGGTGGCGAGTTGTTCAATCAGTGAGTTTTGGGAGTTGGCATGACTGTCTTCGAACCAGATGTTGAAGTCCCCCAGTATGATTAGGTGTTCGTGGTTGATGGCTATGTTGGTTATGGCTTCTATGAAGTTGTCGACGAAGGATGCATCATACGTTGGGGGTCTGTACACCAGGATGAATGTGACGTTGGTTTTTGGGCTAGCTGTTAGGTGTATGACCATGGACTCGCAGTTGTGGATGCTGAGTGGTTCATCTGTTCTTATTTTTAGCTGTTCTTTAAATGCTATTGCGATGCCTCCTTCTGTTTTGTTTTTCCTGTTTATTTGAAGGCATTTGAAGTTTGCTGGAAGGCAGCTTTGGAGTGTGATTTTGTAGTGGTCGTCCAGCCAAGTTTCTGTGATGAAGAGGATGTCAATGCCGTTGTCGTCGAGTAGGTCGAAGATCTCTGTAGAGTGTTTTGACATGGATCTTGCATTTATTAGATTGCAGTGGAGTTTAGAGACATGTTTAGAGACATTGGTTAAAAATGTGTGAGTTCACAAAGCATGCCATTTTGTTATACTTAACAATACCACTGTCAAAACAGGTTAAAATCAGTCTGTATTTGATTACCATTTTGGAGCGATGGGTTGCAAGTGTTATAAAATATTGAGGGGGCAAAGGCCATGGCTAGTGGTCTGGAATTGTGTTTTAAAATGGACAGCGGGTACTGCCGAAGGCCATGACCAGTGGTGAGGAGAACATCTATGGAATAACAAAAACCCTTGAAATTCAAGGAAAAAAACTTTAGTTGCAGGAACATTAAGGTGATAACTTTACAAACAAAACCCCTGAAATTCAGCCAAAGTCACCTTAACTTTGCGTCCCCTGTTGTGCAGCCTATGGCCACAATGATGACATCACAGATGATATCCATGATGACATCATTGGTGACATCACTGCTGACATCACTAATCACATACTCTATGACATCACTGATGGAATCTCTGATTAGATTACAACACTAACCAGCTATGGCCAGTGTCCATGGCATTTGGCCATGCCCACTGTATAGTTTAACACATTAAGGGGCCACTAGACATGCCCATTGTATAGTTTAAGAATGAGTGGCCTCTGCGAGAAGCTTTGACCCACAGAACAAGAAAACAGAAAACATTCCGAGCCCAAGTTAGCTCTGCACTGTTGCTGCATCTTATATACGAAATTACTGATCCTCACAAACAAACGACTGCTGGGTCACAATTCAGCAGAAATTCTGCTGATCTGTGCTGTTTACTAACAGAATTTCAAAAGAGTAACTATTACAACTACGGCAACAAAACAACGCATTTATTGAAGGGCAATGAGAAACGAATGAATGAATATGCTAAACAGACTTTTTTCTAATGTGTGCAATTTGTCGAAGCTTTTAGACTGATGCAGTAATCGGAATTAAGATTCCATGAGCAGGAGCTAAAACGAGCTCCTGGGTATCGGGCATGACCCAACAGGCAGGGGCTACCGCTGGGGAACCAGGAGCTAGCACATAGCGTGCCACAAATCTAACTGCCATATGAGATGGACACTTTTACTTTTTATTCTCTTATGTATGATCCATTGTGCTTTATATGTCTTCTAGATGTTTCTAATGCTTCTTCCCAAGTACACAAAGCCAATGCCATATTGGCATATGTTAATGTTAATGTTAAAGGACAGTTGTACTGCGCACTATCACCACCGGAGTGGTCCCCTGGCGCTCTGGCGGCTCTGAAAGAGGGAGGGAGAGGTGGCTTAGTGGGTGAAGGCTGGAAAAGTGCAAGATTGCAGTGATGTGCTGTTGGCAGCCTCAGCCCGGTGGTTCCGTCGGCTGGGCCTGGGGTGTATGCGGCCGGTAGTCGTCATGTGCTGATGTGCGAGTCTATGTGTGTTTTTGTTTTGTTGTTGCAGTGTAGTGAATTTCGTGCGGTTTGTTGTGCTGGAGGTTTGTGGTTGTGTTTGGTTTGGAGTTTGAGAGGTGTATGCAGAGAAGGAAATTGTTAGTGGTATTGGTTAGTTGGTATCTCTACCCTGGGTTGACCAGTTGGGCTTGTGTAATCATACACGATGGGGTGCTTTCACACCCTGTGCCTCAGAAGGTACGTGCCCATTTTGCATTTGAGGCACCTTGAGCATTTAGCAGTCCCCTCCGTCCGCTCCCTCAATAACTTCGCATGCTCCTCACCCCTCACTCCTCACTAGGCCAAGAGGTGGTATATGGGTATGCCACCTCTTGGCCTAGTGAGTCAAAGGTAGCTCCTGGTAGTGAGTGGTACCAAGCTAGTCAGGCTCTCTTGGGCTCGAAGCAGGAGCTAAATAGCTGCCAGCAATTCCGAACCCTGCTGATGTAATACACCTCATAGGATAGTTATGAAATTCTTATCTTCTTTATTAACAGCCCTGAATATCGCTGTCAACTACAGAATGGAAGGACCATACATAGGCTGTTTGAATTTTTCTTAGAGATGTAAAAAATTAAGCACGTGTATTACACTTACCACTGACACCTATTGATAGTTTATTCCTTTGGAACTTTAACGACTAGCAGGAGTAATGAATTTACGCATCCAATATTGCTAATTTGTTCTTCTATGGAGTTTCTTGAACACGTAGTTGTGCGCTATGGTCATTGGCCAAGCATTTCCTCTTGTTGTTCATATCTTTAGCTCAGGAATTCGTTCATGCATTGCCCAAGGTTTTAACAGGAGTGTGTAGTGTGAGATGTTTCATTTGCCGTGCGATGGACTTGTTTGTATTAGGGAAGTATTTTATTTGTGTGGAGATTTTGTACCTTGATGTTGTCATTCCCCTCTTTTGTCAACTGTCTTTTCATAGGTTAAAAGCCAGGTCGGCAGCCATCCTAAAAGTTTTTTTCAAATGTGTGTTGCCACTCATTTTATTATTACTGTTGTTATTCTACACCAAGCAACACTGTTGTCTACTAAAGCTTGAATGAGTGAGTCCTTTTGTGTACCACAAACCTACAAAAATCACTCCTAAGAGACCCCAATGTTGCTGCAAAGGGAAGCAATACCTAATGATGTACTACAATTTGTAGAGGATCACATAGTTTTGGTCAAGAAGGGAAGCTGGGCTTTGAGCCCAGATTTCCAAGTTCCAAAGTTGACAATTTAGGCAGTTGACTACATCTCTGACCATCCCGGTTTCAATGTCACACCAACGTACACTGCTTTTGGTGAGCTAAACCAGTACTCTGCCCAATAAAGCAGACTTTCAATGCAGAAGTAGTAGTAAAAATGATTTACAAAGCGCAACTTATCACCGCATACACAGTATCAAGACATGATACAAATTAGGCATCCAAACAGTACAAATATAACATAGACACAGGGCACAATAAAACTACAAGTAATTAAAGGATTTGGGCTACGGCATACCAAGCAAAAACACCACCCAAAGACAGATTTAAGGAACATCAAATTAAAAGCTGGCAGAGTTGTACATTTTCTGATGACAACTGTTAACTTATTCCATAAGGTACACCATAGGGTGTGAATCAGTCTGCTCTCATAACAGATTGTGTTATATTTGCCTACTGTCAGTAGGTCCTTAGAGCTGGACCTAAGGGAGTGGGCTGGCATATAAGGTATGGCCATATACGTGTGGTAACGAGGGGCAGCAACATGGACAATCTTCTATATCTGAGTCAAAACTCATCTAAATGTGGGCCCCCATGCATGACCGTTAAACAGACTTTTCCTGTGAGACATGATCAAACGTTCTTAAACCGCAGATCACACGTACTGCGTGCTTGAGCACTGCCTCAAGTTTGAGGAGGAGTTTCTCTGAGATACCCGAAGAATACCCGAAGAGATAGAAAGGCACTATTGGACTCCTGATAAAACAACCGCTTTACCCAAGATTTGAACATATTTTTTTACAAGAAGATTAGCAAATCTACTACTAATAATGTTGTGATGAAAGTGTGTTGTTTTAGCCCCCACATCTACATATTTAGCAAACGACAAGTGGTCATCTAATATAACGCCCAGATACCTGACCGAATCAACAGATAAGGGAGAAACACCAAGACCAGCAGGCCATAAAAAGAAAAATAGAGGGGAATGCCCCACCCGTCCTAGCAATAGAATTTCAGTTTTGTCTCCATTTAATCATAAAAACAATATTCTGCATCCAGCGTTGTGCAGTGGGTAAGCATTCTTCCACTCCTTGGCTTTCATTAGAGTTGCTATGTTCAAACAAAATGTGGATATCTTTGGTATGTAACTGACAGATCAATCCTTTATCCTCTATCAATCGAGCCAAAGGATACATATAGATATTAAAGAGGAGTGGGGACAATGCCGAGCCCTGGAATAGCTAGTGGCGTCAAAACTGCCCATCAGAACTTTCTGTTTCTGATCCTTTAAGAACGAATTCAGCCAGGCCTTGGCAGTCCCTGAAATGTTTCTTATTCCTTCTAGGTGTTGCAAGGGAATACTGTGTTCCTTAGTGTCGTACACCAAGGAGAGGTCCAAAAGGATAAGAACAACTGAGTTACCTCTATCCCTTAGCTACAACAATATTTCCCAGATGAATATAACTGCTGTTTCCGTGCTATGTTGTGGACGAAAACCGTATTGCATGCCAGCTAAACAATTATCTAAAATGACTATCTAGAAAGTGAGACAGTTGATTAGAAACCTTACCCTCCATGATTTTGCTCAAACATGGTAGATTTGAAATTGGCCTATAGTTTTCTAGCCCATTAGGGTAACAATGTGGCTTTTTTAATAGCAGAAGAATGTGTGCCTCCTTCAATCAGGCTGGATAACAACCTCTTTCAAAAAGCCATTGATAATGTTTGCTAAATCTTCTGCCAGTAGTGCAACATGGTCTTCGATGAATCTAGAAGCCATAGGGTCTAAAAAGGCACCCAAAGTTTTAAGCCCATGAACTTTATTTATTATATCAGCACCTGACAAGTTAAAGCTTTAAAATATCTGTGATTGGGCGTAGTAATGTCCTGTGGGCATGGGTATACTCTAGGTTCGGCCTAGCATCAAACTATATAATAAATCAACATGACACTATATAAGAAATCTTTATGTAAATATGTTGGGCAGCATGGTTATGATTCCCTATGAAAATGCAAAGATAACAGCAGAAAATGCATCTATGTACAATGATTACAAGGCAATGAAAGCAAAGTAAGAGGATTAAAAATGCATCTAACTCGTTCTTCACAGTGCAATGTGAAATGCAAATAAGGAAAACGCCTTTGTATATTACAGCATTATCTATACCACACATTCTATTTATTTCTATGTATTTATTTGTATACAGGGAGGAACAATGCTCTTTTGATCACAAAAGAATGTAAAACAGATAGGAAATCAGAATTGATGGGAAGCAGTGAGCTTCTTAAAATGGTTTGTGTTTGAGTGGCATTCTGACCAGGTTGTGGAGGGGAGTGAATGGAACAGTCACCAGGGACAATACATAAGTGGACATGAAAAGATTTGGACAACCAACATTAGGCATTTTTAAGTGCATTCCACTTCTCATCATTTTATTATCATTCTAAAATGCTTTGTCTTTTTCAGATATTGTTGGTGAGAAATTAAGGCACCACCCTTTTCCTGGTGTTGAAGGTGATAATGAAACCTGCAGCAATACCACCTGCTTAGCCCTTACAGGTGTAAGCGGGGGCGATCCATGGAACCAGGGCCCCAAGCATCTAGATAGTGTGGAACCCGGGGGTACAATGAGGAGGATCCCCTAGTCCCTCCTATGACATTTGGAGAATGGTTTAGGGGAACGACACATGGTGCATGCCGCTCCCACTAATCCTTTAAGGAATCAGATTTGGGAGTTTACATATACATCTGCTGGACATTACACTGGGGCTGGACATGCTTGGTCCACGTTGATTTTGCTGTCAGAGCTTGCCAAGTTACAATCAACACATGACAGGCTCGTCAACACGGTGCATTAGGAGGAGTGGACCGTGGAACAAAGTAGGAGGAGTGGACCATGGAACAAATGCAGGTCCCGCCATCTCTGCTTGAGGAGCTCAGCATCCGCATATAGCAACACATGACCTAGCCAACGAATTGCAAGATGGTGGACCAACATTTTAAAGGCTTGGTCCAAAGAGGAGAAGAGCTGGGAAAGTGAGCACAGACTCACCTGGGCATAGGATGCTAAGGTGAGTTAACCAATCCTTTAACAAGAAAGCTAAACGTCCTATCGCTAAACCAAGCCCATGAAGAGAGATGAACCCCCTATAAAAGCCTATGGAGGAAACAGTTTGGTTTGGAAGTTTGGAGAAGCGGAGCAACAAGAGGAGGACCAGAGGAGGTGTTGAAACAGAAGGCTTTGGGGCTGCCAGAGAGTTGACATTTAGAAGGATTTGAAGGAGCATTAGGGGTTGCAGGTGCGTGATGGGATGGAGGTGCAGGAACAATTTGGGGTGCAGGAGGAGTTGTGTTTCAGTAAGGGTGCAGAAGGAGTTTGTGGTGCAGGAGGACTTGGTGTTATGGGAAGAGTTAAAGAAAGAGAAAGTTACAAGGCTACCGTCAGAGGTGATGGTTTAGAAAGCATTTGTAGAGGAGGTGAAGAAACAGAACAAGAGAAGAGAGAGGGGCTCAGTGGGAAACCCCATAGGAGATGCTGGCAGACTGCTAGACAGCAATTGAGGCAAGAGTACCCTTTTATTTAAAATATACATATATAGATATATATTGTTTTATAGCCGATAAAACGACATTTCACAGTTTTACAGAGATAAAACATAGAGAAATGTTTAACTACACATTCTATGACAATTTTGAATCAACCCTCAAACAAAATGAATTAATCACGAATGCCACTGGATAATTACTTAACAAATACAATTTCTTTTCAAGAAGATTCTTATTACATCAAAAATTAAGAAATAATTCATCACATGAAGACAAAAAGGAAAATAAAAATAAAATGGTTAAGATACAGCACTATTCGAACCCATGTGACTTTAGCCCCCTTAAAATCTGTGTTGTCAAAAATACTTCTTGCCCCATTATCAATCGGTCCCAGCTCATTTCTGAATTTAAGCTGTCCAAACCATCACCAAACCGACTTAAAAGGGATGCTCTTGTGCTCCAAGTCCAATTAATCTATGTGTATATGTTTACGAGATTGCTTTCCAGCTCTACCACAGAGATGACATGTCTGTGAAGTGAAGTTACTTGGATTTCAAACTGACAAGATTTCGTCTGTATTAATCAGATTTAAGCACAATCTCCAAAAGTTTATTCTGATCTTGGAGTCAGGAAAGCTTGTCAAGTATCTCAAGAGGAAACCACAAGGCTTGTAATGGATGGATAAAGAGTTGCAAGTTTCAGCGCTCTCCTCCCCTTAATAGTGCGGAGCAAATCCTGTCTACCCAACGCCTTCTTAACACTTACTGGATTATCAATTAACTGTTCCAGAGTAGCATCACCCGCACTCAACAGATATTTTCTTTACTCTTCTAAAGCTGCCAAGAAGTGACTGGACTTTACCTCAAGGGCAGCCCTTAGATCCACATACATAGATTTTTCCTTGGGGTAAATAATATGTTGATATACCAAGATGACACTTCACTCCACACCCATCAATAAGTAGTGGAGGCCCAGCTCGTACCTCAGACTGACTATAAGGAGAGACTGGGAGGGATAAAACCCTCCTCCAAATTAACCCCTCCATGCAATTCCAATCTATTTTCATAGCTAAAGGACTTATTTCAATGATACAGTAGTCACGGCAGGACTTTCCCAGTATAGAATTTGATCAACGGAATAACTGAGAATTTACAATAAGAGATGATAATGTTCCTCATTTGAGAAGAGAGTTTAAGTGCTCTTGCCCTCAATTCCACCATTAATGATACCACTGTGGGAAATGAATTAATGTTTTCTGAACACGAGCTATTGGAATTCTTTGGTTATGGATATTGCCTGACCCTCCAGGGACCATCCATATGTTGAGCCCCGCTTCCCAGGTCTCCCAGGTCTCTTAAAGGACACACTTACTGTCTTTAACAGGTTTGATTGGAGTTTGTTTTCTCGCGCATATTAGCTCATTGCTGTCAATAGTCTTTGAAGCCCGACCGCGAAAAGGACTATATCACCAGCGTATGCCATCCATGACAATGGACATGGCCCAATCTTTGGACTGGCTAGTGCATGGGATGACACATATTTCTCAAGGTCAGCTAAATAGAGATTAAACAGGAAGGGGGCAATAATGCAACTTTGCTTTACCCGCCTCTCAACTCGAATGTGAGCTGACAAATGGCCTTGGGTAATAAGCCTGACCCACATCTTGTTATCTTCATGGAGATTGATTAAGATCGCCATTAAGCCCAAGGGGATCCCCCATGCCTGCATTTTGGCCCATAGCCGGTCCCTACTTATCGAGTCAAAGGCTTTTGACAAATCTATCTGAGCCCCATGAAGGATTGGCCCACCCTTCTTCCACGAATTTTTGCATACCACGACATTATCATGCTGCTCAGGCCCGTTGATTGACCTCGACGGAACCCCATCTGGTACTTGAATAGAATATTCTTTTCAGCTGCCCATCTATTCAAATCGCACAGCACGGCTCCAGGGAAGATTTTACTTTCTACATCGAGAAGGTCGATCGGGCGATAGTTGATCAGATCTGCCTGACTGTCCCTCTTATAGATTGGAATTATTATGGAAGACTTACACAAGGGGGAACGGACCTGCACTGGATGACCACTTCAAAGAGTGCTGACAGGTTAGACTTGACTGGCCCCATTTCTTAATGAGGGTTCCGATGTCCTACTACACTATTGAGAATCTGTTTGAGTTCCCATACTAAGATTCTCGCTGGGAGCTGTGGGATCTGTCGCAGGAGGAACTGCATCTTTACCACTCTGGACATCACTGGCCGAAAGTATGGAATCTGTGGCGATCAGTGAATGGTGTCTCGCACACTTACGATTTGTTTGACTATGTAATGTGGGGGGAGCAGTTCTTATGGGATCCGAAATTGCCTGAATAAAATTGGCTTTCACTTTGTTTTTTATCTTCCATGCTTTTTGTTTTTTTGATGTTAAGGCAGGGTTGGTCTCATCGGCATTGAGTGCATTAGTAGTAGTCCCTCCTCCATCTTGTTTTTTCCCTTCTTCTGTCTGTGCTGCCTCCCTTCAACTGGTTGCACTCCCTCACCCTCAATCCCATCTCCTGGAATCTCTTCTGCGGTTCTTAGTTAATCAGGGTTGGGCCACCCATTTGTTTCTGCTATCGGAGTGAAGAAAATAAATTATTTCATCATTAAAATGGAGAGAGGTGTTTCGTCTAAATCCGAGTTTGTCACTATGGGTGGTGGTATAGCCGGAGGCTCCTTTTCCAGTGCCAATTGCAATGGTGGCAGCGCCGCCCTGTAAGGGGTACTACTATTCAGATTTTCGATTTTCTGGGACATTTCCCGGCAAAGGACATGCAGACTATTAATTCCATCAGCTTGCCTATTTGCTTCGTTCTTTAGGTTGCAGAATTTATCTGATACCATACCGTTTAGTATGGTGTATAGGCCTACTAGAGACCAGTCACATAGTCCCACCTCCTTGGTCAGTTCCATCAAAATGGAAGAAAGTGTTTGAACCTCACTTTTTAGCAACTAAAAGACTGACACCAAAGAGTTTAGAACGAAACTTAGAGCTGCTAAAGATGTGTCTCTGGGCTCCTTAGGATGGTTATTGGGAGGATTAACTATGTGGGTAGCTGAGGGCTTGCTTGTAAGCAAACATTTCTGTCGGGGATGTCGGAGATGTCGAGAATTTAACTCATGGTGGCATCTCGAGGGGCAGAAATTGCGGGGGTGATTGTGGAAGCCTGTATATATGGGAGGTCCAATGAGTATGACAGGTCCAAAGGCCCCACTCCCCCCTCCCTCCTTTCCAGTAGCTTCTCTGGTACTGTATAGATGGGCACCTTCCAAGTAGCCAACAGAGAGTGTGTCAGCGGAAACAAAATTCAAGTTAAAGTGGTGACCGGCAATGGGTTGGGGAGAGAGGGGGTCCCCGAAATTCGGAATCACAGATCAGACCATATAAACCAAACAATAATTGAAAAACATGAATATTTTATTTAAATTCCATTTGTTAAAACATACATATTAAATTTTAAATTTTGTTACGAGCTCATCTCTAAATAGCAGCATATTGTTGTAGAATAAAGTGCATAGTGAAACAAAGTGCCAATATAAAACCAGACTGAAAATTCAGTCAGTATTAACTTCATGTTGCCAAGCTGTCTGAACCTCAAGTCGGCTGAAGAGGGTCACCCGGCTGGTGGTCAGAGGCTATGGCCGCATTTAACAATATAGAGAAAACCCAAAAAATATATGGACAAGGCAATAGTAGTTCCTAATTAGAAAAAGGGGTGCCATACGTCGACTACTGTACTGTCATGACCTACTATATACACTAGGTCTGACATATACACAGAAAGTAGTTTCGATGGTGCGGAGCATCTAGGCTGTTTCACGGTTGATGCCCATCTTCTTCAGGACGGCGCACTCCCGTTGGAATATTTGCCACTTAAAGGTTTTAATGTAGCAATAAGGCAATAATACACACAGGAATACAGAATTATGCAAAATGAATCCATAATTTTACCAATATCTCAACTTTGAAACTGGCCACTTGTTCCCGAATGTACATCCTGGGAAATGTGTATGGACCTGTAGGGCAAGTTCTCAGTCAAGTAGAACGTCAGTCTGTGCGCGAACCATACCGCCTTCGTTGAATCCTCAATAGCTCCTTCCAAGTAGCCAACATTGCCGGTGCTCCTCCTTCTTTTTGCAGTGAGTAAGTCATTAGTTTTGCGCTTCATTGTTGTGGCCGTAAGAGTGTACTCCATTCCATTTTCTAATGTGTCTCTCAGAGTAAGACCACCCCTCAAAGGGGCAGGCGACTCCAAGACCGGAGCTGTTGTCATGATCTGATCTGGCCTTTGCGCTGTAGTGCTCCCCCCAGTAACGTGGCAGAAATATAAGGTTTGGAAAGATACGAGCTCACAACTCCCAATGTTGATTCCTCCAGTTCAGGTGCTCTAAGAACATCCTGAAGAGCGCTGCTATGCAGATTGTAGCTTTTAGAGGACATTCCACCCACGGGAAAGGAGGTATGTCAGCAGACTATCCATCAGGTAGGTAGACTCGATGCATAGGGGGTTTAGTTTGAACCCAGCGGGATGGAAAACACATGAAGACAAGCAAATTGGCAATTAGCAAGAAGGTGGCTTACCGTTTGTCACTGGGTTCTATTGTGCTCTGGCAGAAGAATGGCACTGGTGGACCACCGGACTCCAGGAAACACAGTGAACACACCCAGCTGACATTCTGCGATCACTCCGTGTGGAAGATGAGGTTTTGTTAACTTCGCTCCTCCTCCGGGCTCAGGGCTGCAGGCAGTAGAAAACACAGAAAGACTCCAGAGCATGAGACACAGTAAACACACTCAGCCTTTTTGTTGTGGGGATGAAGTGGGATGAAGTGGGATGAAGAAAAGCATGTTTCGAAACATTATGGAAGTTATATGACAGCCAGCTCGTGGCCTCGAGACGAGGTCTAGCATAAAGCACATAGGTACAAGTGAGCATTGGCTTAGGGTTGAAGTGAGCAAGAGAGGCCTGTGATGTTGCAGATTCAGGATCCAAAAGCAGAAAGGTGAACTAGGATTCTGACAAGAATTGCACCCACCACACCTCTTGGAGACGCTGTGACATCTGCTCAAGAAGAATCTAGAGTTTCAACATGTGTGGCTGAGACAATGTAGGGATGTCCTCCAACCAGTTGCTGCCTGGGGAAGACCACTCACCCACCAGGACATCAGTTACCAGAACGGATTTTATATGCAAGACTCTATATGTGACTTATTGTGCATGGAGGCGTGTCAAAGCGAAGATTCATTTGAGTACAGATGTATTCTATAAATTTAGGAAACCCAAAACCAGTTGTCGACATATTTTCTTTATTCTCATTTAGGGAAACTCTAACAAAACCCCTTTCCTGAAATCTTTGGATGTCAGTGGTGGTGTTTCTCGATGTCTGTGTGATAGCTCCCTCTCAGAGAAAATTATTCTCCTAACGCCCAATTTTGGTATGGTAAGATTTTGGACATGACATCAAAGGAGAAATTGACGCCAACATGGGAGGAATAGACTCGATATTTCCCCAAACTCTGGTCCCATTTACTTGATTTGAAAGATTGTCATGTCCAGTGGGGGCGAAGGCTCTAAAAATGTTTAATTTGGACAACATTTGAGCGATGATTACAAAGTATGAGCTTTCAATTCTGTAAAAGCATAGTTCTACATTTTGAAGTTGATATTTGGAGGTGCGGGAACTAGATGGGACACTGTTAGCAAAGGGGGCATTAATGGTGGTCTTATGTATTCCGTTTACATTTATGACATTAGTCAGGTTTTTTCTCTGCAAGGTAATATGAAATAGTAATACCAAAGTATTTTGGTGCACTCTGATTGATTTACATAACTATTTGCGAAGTTGGCACACCAGTTAAAGAACAAGATGGTTCCGTGTGTCATTCAGTGACTTATTAGTGTGGTGTGGCCAGATACATGCAGCAGCATATCCCTTAACAAGTAAGACAAACATGGTAACCTAGCTCATTTGGTTGAGATCCTGCTGTCGAACCATGTGCAATTTCATGAGCACAGGTTTGATTCTTGTATGGGCAAAATCATTGTTCAACCTTCTGGGTGCATCAAAACATTCAGATAACGTCTTCTAATAAGGCCATCTATTAACTGAAAGCAAAGGCAAGGATGACATGGGACCTGTTTATAACGGGAATACATTCTGAACGTATGCACCTGCAAAAGGCTTACTATCCATACACTTTCAACTGGTAGAGCCAACCCCCTATGCTCGGTTGCAAACAGAGGCATTTCCTGCGGATTTGGGTGACAACTACTGCCAGATGCGCCGCTCAGTCAGAACCGAGGGGGGTTTAGTTATGATGAAGTTTTCCGAAAAGCAATGCACTGCAACCTTATGCCGTGGATTGTGTTACCCATTCAGCTGTAGGCCGTGTGCAAACTAAATGATGATATTGCCTGAAAAGAATATTTCCAAACACCAAAAAGGCAAACTACTGCCTGCTTTTGTCATCTAATAGCACTGTGAACTGAGGTTGCTACTCAGACCTTTAAGATAGGTTAGCAATGCATTAGAGATAGATGGAGGATGTAGAGGTTACTCAGACATCAATAATATACACAACTCAGGTAGTTGGCAAAAGATCCTGTTTTAATCTCAATTATCCAAAACAGGGTGTACAACAGGCATCAGCAGACATCCCTCATGATCTCTCTCGAGACTTCTCAAAGCATTTAGAAAAAACTTACATTTTTATAGTAAATATTCATCATTAATTACGTTAACCTGCGTATCACTAACATCATCCTAAGTGGAAAACTACAAAACCCTAGTTCCAAATATGACAGGTTCTACAAGGATCCTCTAAGTATATGATCCATACTCGTTTAGGGCAGTGGAATTATGTGATAGGTCTCTTAACATCAGGTGTAGCAACTAAGCCCTTCCCCAAAATGTGTCACCATAAATGTCACTAAATATACAACGTCTAATTGGTTCCACAACCATAGGACCCTTACTTACGCAGTCCTCTATCATTGGTTACACTCTAACCTCCATCAGTACTCTCTCAACCTACATTGGCATTATGCAGGTGGCACATCCAGGTGCAGATGAGCTAGTCTTAACCACAGCTTCCCTCCAATTAACATATCCATCCATCATCACCTCAGTGTTCTACTGTCAATTAGGTCTTTTGAACTCAGCCTTGAACATATTCTTTCCTCCGGGAAATTAAGGGGAGTGAAGGCACATTCTGCCCTTGTGCATAGGTGTCACCACCATACTTGTCCAACTTCTTCTCGCCACGTAACTAGAGACCACAAAATCGAGCATTTCAGTGTATTAAAATACTATTCTTTAATTGACCTCTGATGTCTTCTTGTTTTTGTCCATGCCTTCTGAACAGAAGCTTCATTCTTTCTCACGATTTGTATCCAATGTCGGCTCACTGGCTTCTTGGCTCATCCAGTTTCATCTTTTCAAGTTTTTGCCTGTAAGTCACTTGTTTTCTTACTGCGACAAATGAAAACTTAATCTTCTTTCTTTCGCTTAGCACTGTCATTATTTGTAATGGGAGCATCCATCCTTTACTGACTTCAGTATGCATATATGTATATATCTGTTGGTACATGCCACAATCTATTCACTATAAAGCTGGCCTTTTAAGAATACTTCATCTGCTTGCGTTTCTTTGCATGTATACACGTGTGAAATAACTTGATCTCTCCCTTATGTCTGCAGCATAAGTTTCTTTATCTTGATCCCAAGATATCCTTAGTCTTGATACTTTCTTGATGCCTTATAGATTAATTTGCAAACCTTTAGTTTCTGCATCTCTTCTCTATTCATCAGCTTTACTCTGCTATGACGTCACTAGTGATGATAACATTACCATTCTTCTTCGTCCTTCAGTTTCTCTGTTTCTTCAGAGATTTCATTCAAACAACCATCATATTGTCTTGTATGCAGTTATGGTTTTCTCACTGGGAACCTTGCCTCCCAGATTCTCCTAGGTATCGGGAATTTTACTGGTACTGCTCGAGTTTCACATTCAGGTATCCAACATATAGGTGCTGCAGGTGAGATGGTTGAGTGGGGGTACCTAGCTCCTTCTCTACAACTGCTTGGCTTATTTAAACTGCTGTCTAAGAATATGCACACACACAGCTCCTGGGGTTTCCCTTGTTGGGCAAGGCCTGCGCGTTTGCCACACATCAATTTGAGTCCATACAGTATTGAAATGTAATTACAAATTCAGGACTAAAGGGAGTAGATCTGCTGGCTAATGTGGGTCTAGAGCATTGGTATTCAAACTTGTTTATGCTCAGCCTCTTTGAGTAAAAATATTGTTGTCAAGCCCCCCTTGAATACAAAATAGTGTTGCACCCCCCAGATGCCATAGCTGCCTATATTTTCTATTGAAAGAAGTCAACGTACTCACTTTTTGACACGCCTTGTTCCACCCGAGCCATCCTTTGGGCCCCCCTAGGGGGACAGCCCCACAGTTTTAAGACCACTGGTCTAGAGGCTGAAACCGGCCGAGTGTCTGCAGGGAAAGATCAGCCGTGTAGGGACTACATTTCAAAAACGCTTTTACTCTCCTTAGGTGGTAACATGACATTGCTGAAGCATCCCTTCAATCCTGACTTTTAAAGAAAAAAAGAATTTCTACGACCAACAGGAGTCAAACAAAAGGTAGTTGAGGTAAATGTGGCTGATAAAACTACATAGAACTGTCAAAAAGACTCCCTGAAAAACTCTCTTTTGGATTTTTTATATAAATGGCAGCATATGATCAAAGCTATGAGTGGTGGTAATACTGGGTCAATGTGGGAGGTGCTCAAATTGGCCAGGGGTGAATCGGCACGAAGGGTTTTAAACCCTATAAATGAGGAAACCTGGGTGCCACACATTGAGTCCAGAATGTTTGAGCAAGGTGCAGTTTGTCGTAATACAAAGGAACACAGCCATGGCCCTTGCAATTTAACATAGAAAGCCTGAGGTCTCTGATTGTGAAACTTAAAAACTGAAGGGCGCCCAGCTCAAATGGGCTAGCCTCCGTGGTGTTGAAAGAGGACCCAATACTGTTGGAAAGAGTACTTGTATCTCTGTTTAGTAAAGTATGTGACAAGGGTAGGGTCCCGACATTGTGGAGACGATCTATCCTGGTCCCCGTACACAAAATTGGTGATTGGTTATTACCGGAGGATTATCATTTACCTGGCTTTTCGATACCACTGGGAAGGTATTTGCTTCTTGCATTTTAGAGCACATACAGACCTGGGTTACCCACAGTAACATTCTCTGCCCTTTCCAAACTGGGTTTCGTCCAGGCTCCCATACCACACACAACATTAGATTACTGGACACCTTTATATCAAGTGCTATGTCCCGCTCAGGCTTCTCTTTACATGTAGTCTTTGTTGATTTGCGGGCAGCCTTCGACCAGGTGGATGGTAAAATGTTATGGTCAAAATTGATTAAGATGGGCTGCCCGCATTGGCTGCTACTGACCCTTACTGCAATGCATACAGCTACATCGGCGGCAGATTCGTCTGAATGATTAGGGGTTATTATCCAATAAAATCAGGATAAATAAAGGAGTAAAGCAGGGGTGTATGGTTGCGCCTATGCTTTTTAACTTATACGTTGCAGATCTACCTGCACGGTTGGCCGCGAAGGCCAAATGTCCACCCAGGCATGCCCATGTAGGCATGCCCACCTAGGCATGTCCACCTAGGCATGTCCACCTAGCCATGTCCACCCAGGCATGTCCACCCAGGCATGCCCACCCAGGCATGTCCACCCAGGCATGTCCACCCAGGCATGTCCACCTAGGCATGCCCACCCAGGCATGTCCACCCAGGCATGTCCACCCAGGCATGTCCACCATGTCCACCCAGGCATGTCCACCCAGGCATGTCCACCTAGGCATGCCCACCCAGGCATGTCCACCCAGGCATGTCCACCCAGGCATGTCCACCATGTCCACCCAGGCATGTCCACCCAGGCATGTCCACCATGTCCACCCAGGCATGTCCACCATGTCCACCCAGGCATGTCCACCCAGGCATGTCCACCTAGGCATGCCCACCCAGGCATGTCCACCCAGGCATGTCCTCCCAGGCATGTCCACCATGCCCACCCAGGCATGTCCACCCAGGCATGTCCACCTAGGCATGTCCACCTAGGCATGTCCAAACACTGGTTTCATCACTGCATTATGATGATGATTTGGTCCCTTTTGACCAACTATACACGGGGAGGAAGTCAATGCTGGAGGAACTGGGAGAATACAGGAAAGAAAATGGTCTAACCACAAATGTAACAGAAACCACAAGTATGTTGGTGTCCCCCAGTAAGATAAACAGACCAATGGTGAATGTTACCCTGGGCACGATTGAGTATACAGACACCTATATGTACTTAGGACCTCAGATGTCAAACGGGCCGGGATACAAGTACATAAAGGAAGACAAAATAAGAAGAGCCAAACAGGTTACTCTTTTAGTATGGAAATTTACCAACCAATACGCCGGATTTTCACTTGGGGGTATACTGGTTTTATACCATCAGTGGTTTTGTGCGTCCATATTGTACGGTTTGGAGGCTCTGCGTTTGAAAGAAGTTAAATGGCTTACCATCATACAAGGGTTTTTCTGGAGCACAATACTCGGATTACCGAGCTCCACCCCAATGGAGTACATCCGGCTGGAGCTGTGTCTGCTCTCTGTGAAAGCACAATTGCTGATGCGTATCGGCAAATTCTATCTGAAAGCGAAGTCGTCCCCTAAGTGTCCCCTTTTGGGGATGATAGCGGCCGATTTCAAATGGCCTATTCTAGGGCCTGTAGCCGACCCTTATGTTACGGTGATGAGGGATCTGTGCGGTAAAATAAACTGGTACCCAGACTTCGAAAGCTGCTGCCATTATGCCACACTAAAGAAGGCCTTCAGTAAAAGGGTGTTAAGATGGGACTGGTGTGAAAAGTATGCTCACCTGGAGAAGCTGCATTACTATTCTCAGGTAGTGCAGGTGGTGCATAGGTTCATGACCCCTCAGACTCCAATTACGCACAAACCAGTTATCAGTACGGGCCACCTGTGGGTCTATATGGAAGCTGTCCACTGACTTCAGCTCTTGCGTTACTGCAGAATTTGTCGGGTATGGACAAATATAGAAACAACAAAGCACCTGTTGACAGAATGCCCGAGGTTGGGCCAGGTGCATATGATCATTATGGGGAAAATGGCTCATAATTATTAGGCTATACAATCCCCAGAATTCTGGGCCTATTGTACAAATACAGAGGCAAACGCAATGAACATAGCACTCTAGAAGGTATGGCAAATGGTATTTCCATACCTGAAGGAAAATGGCCAGTAAGTACAGAAATGAAGATTTTTAGGTAGTATCCCAATGATGGTTTATAAGAAACCAATCTGTAGGTAAAACTTGTTTTAGGGTTTGAATATGAGCCTGCTGCAGTTGCTAGCATATATGTGATGATGAAATATATTGAATATTTAAACTGATGAAATGTATTGTACATTGAAATGTATGAGAGGATGAAAGTGCAAACATGGTACTTGTTGAAGTTTTGTTCTGGGGTGTACCAATAGTATTGCAAATTGTATTGTAAAAGTTTCTTTGAAACTAAACACAATCAATTATTATTTGTATTATTATTATTATTATTATCATTATTATTATTATTATTATTATTATTAGTAGTAGTAGTAGTATTGTATTATTATATAGAGGGTTGCACCCTCATACCCCACTACCCATTCTACATTTCCCTTAGCTTTTTCCTTAACTATATATCTTGTTCTTTTCTCTTTTTTCCCCTTTTCAAACTTTGTTTGCTTACTTTTCTTTATGAACCTTTGTGCTAAGGGTCACCATTCCATCCTGCCAAAAGGGATGTCAGTTTTTAGTCAAAAGGCTGAGCCACATTCTCTGAGACCACATCACAGAATGGAGAAGGGGGCTTGAAGAGTTGGGCATAAGGGATGCTAACAGGAACATTTCATATTTCGGGAAGGGCAATACATCCCTCTTGCACCCGCCGCCCGCAGTTGTGCACCACAATAATTGAGCCTTCTGTCTGACCTCTACATAGTTCCATATCCATTTGCACTCAATCCAGAAGTCAAGGTGTTGATTAATGTGAGTCCTGTCTTTATGCTTCCACATGTTTACCTGTCACAGTCCTTGCAGTACAGTAAGTAAACTCTTTGCAAAGTACTTCCAAACGGAAAGCTTCTTCTACTATAAAGCAATCAGAGTTGTCCAACCCTGGGCCTCTAGGGCCGGAATCATTACGTTTCCCGATATTCCTCATTAATATTCATGAGGAAAAATGTGCATACATTTAGAATCATTGTATGCAAATGTATTTCATGAATATTAATAAGGGGTAACCTGAAAACCCCACATGGACCAGATCCTTGAGGCCTGGAGTTGGACAATCAAAATGCAACTTTTCAATAGCTTGCACTAATGCAGATCTCGCTCTGCAATTGTTTGTTAAGGTCCATACGACAGCTCGACATCTTCGACTATACATTTGTGGTGCTTATCCAAATCTAACTAGTTGGCTTTTCCCGATACGGGTAAATTTACCTTTTTCGCTCCCTACCCTTCAAACAATCAAGGGACGTGAACACAATGGAATAACCATAAGAACGAAATCACTGGTGTCATTAACATAATGCACAAAGTACCCATGAGGACCTTCCTTTGTACACCGTAGTGTCACATCAGTGCCATCCTTTGAACATTCTAGTGTCCATCGGGCAAACTCTGCATCTGCGTTTGCTCTGCCCTCTGTGCACTCGCAAATCTAGTCTGATATCACCGTCAAAGAATGGTGGAACTAGATCCCGGCTACTGCTGGGCAGCCTAGATGTGATGTGAGAATCCCGGCTACTGTGATGTGAGAATCCCGGCTACTGCTGGGCAGCCAGGTGTGATGTGAGAATCCCGGCTACTGTGATGTGAGAATCCCGGCTACTTCTGGGCAGCCTAGATGTGATGTGAGAATCCCGGCTACTGTGATGTGAGAATCCCGGCTACTGCTGGGCAGCCCAGGTGTGGTGTGAGAATCCCGGATACTGCGGGGCAGCCTAGATGTGATGTGAAAATCCCGGCTACTGTGATGTGAGAATCCCGGCTACTGCTGGGCAGCCCAGGTGTGATGTGAGAATCCCGGCTACTGTGATGTGAGAATCCCGGCTACTGCTGGGCAGCCTAGATGTGATGTGAGAATCCCAGCTACTGTGATGTGAGAATCCCAGCTACTTCTGGGCAGCCTAGATGTGATGTGAGAATCCCGGCTACTATGATGTGAGAATCCCGGCTACTGCTGGGCAGCCCAGGTGTGATGTGAGAATCCCGGATACTGCTGGGCAGCCTAGATGTGATGTGAAAATCCCGGCTACTGTGGTGTGAGAATCCCGGCTACTGCTGGGCAGCCCAGGTGTGATGTGAGAATCCCGGCTACTGTGATGTGAGAATCCCGGCTACTGCTGGGCAGCCTAGATGTGATGTGAGAATCCCGGCTACTGTGATGTGAGAATCCCAGCTACTGCTGGGCAGCCCAGGTGTGATGTGAGAATCCCGGCTACTGTGATGTGAGAATCCCAGCTACTGCTAGGCAGCCCAGATGTGATGTGAGAATCCCGGCTACTGTGATGTGAGAATCCCGGCTACTGCTAGGCAGCCCAGATGTGATGTGAGAATCCCGGCTACTGTGATGTGAGAATCCCGGCTACTGCTAGGCAGCCCAGATGTGATGTGAGAATCCCGGCTACTGTGATGTGAGAATCCCGGCTACTGCTAGGCAGCCCAGATGTGATGTGAAAAGACAGCAGGAGAAATAGACAGCTCATTTCGTCTAACCTGCCCATATTTCTATATGCTGCCAATTATTATTATTTTATTTTTTAAACTGTATTATTTTTTACAAGGGTTAGTTCAGCGGTCAGAGACAGAGTAAAAGGAATGCTGAGAGCATTGGGAAAAAAGTTGTGCTTGATTCAACTAAAATGCCATGGAAAAACAAGTGCCAGGACGGACTGAATACCCTTATTGCTGTTTCAGCAAAAGTCGGCCAAGCAACAAGTGTTGCTACCGCATGTTTCATTCTCTAATCGAGAGAACACAGTACTGGTAGTAAATAACTGGCATTATTATTATTATTATTATTATTATTATTATTATTATTATTATTATTATTATGATTATTATATTGAACGCGCACCTAGCTTCGAGAAGCAACAGAGCGCTTTACAGAGGTAGTCTTGGTCTTTGCCGCTGCCCCCTTGTTTCCTGAAAGAGCGTTTGCCACCTTCGTTTGCCTGACATGTGTGCTTTCAGTAGCAAGTATCCCCGGCAGCCTGCATCCAGTGTTGTGGGTCAATGGCATTGGAATGAATCCACTCTCCAGCTATTTCCAGTCAAGCGATAAAGAACAAAAACGGACTAACAGGCTCTGCTGCATTGCATATCCCTCATGCCCAATTATAACTTTGAAAATGTGCACACACCGATACCTCTGCGTGTACCCCACTAGTGCCACAACTCAGGTCGTAAATGTCACAATAAATTAATATAAAGAATAGGGGTAACAAACAGTTGTTGGCCCTTGCCAGTTGTTGTCTTATCCTTTGCCTAAGCTAACGCGTGTTTAGACGCTTCTGGGTCCTTCTCAACATTGGCAAAGTAATCTTGCTCCATTTGTAATAAACATGTTAGTTCAATAGAATTGTTTAAACCACATTAATTCTGTCAAATTGCATGGACAACAATATCCATCATTTCAGAATATCTCTGGGTTGAAACAGTAACATGTATCTATAAGATCCTCTAACCATCTCGCGGATTTCAAAACAGGCAGGTCATGTTAATGAGCCTTGGATACATAGATGGGCCGGTGGGCTGTGTGCTCACTGGAAGTGTACAATGTTTAAGAAGTGATGAGATACAGGCTGTCTGGCAGGGAACATCCTTGCTTCGGTCTGCGTTCCGCGTCGTCCCAGTAACAATGCTGGAACATTGCCCTCCAATACTATTCCTGTAATACCTGACATTGTTGTACAGACATGAGCCCATCAAGGCCGGGATGTCATTTGGGGGTCGCCGGTGGTGGCACCTGCGACTGACTGAGGACTCCCTTACTACCCTTGTGGGCTCTCTTGCTACCCATAAAAGAATTGAAGCGCCTGGGCTGTGGCCAGCGCCATGCGGCTCTTTGTTTCTGGAGTGTTTCTTGAAGGCTGGCTTTCTTGTTCAGGCATCTTAAAAGAACAGGGGGATCCACAAGTGTAACACTTAGAGCATTGCCCTAAATAAGAATGAATAGGAATAACGAATAATTAGTCTGTCTGGAAATCTATACACTAATTGCTAGACTCATTAAAGGTTTATTTCAGGCACACTTCATGGGGTGAGTCACTGATTTAGTCTGTTCTTAAACACCCCAAATTCACAATTCAGGCACAAACTTAAAAGCATTTAGAGTAGAATAAGCATCCATTTCAGAGTATGTATTTTGCTTTTCGCAAGTTGCAGTTATAGCATGTTATTTTCAGTCGTTGTCTCTGTTACCATGATCACAAGACATTCCATCTTGGTGTCCTCGGTCACCTGACAAAACCCTTGTGCCTAACAGCTTGTGTACAGTGTAGAAACGTTTGACCATAGCACATAAAGTGGCCCTTGATTTCATTGTGCTGCTGCAATTAATGCTTTGTTGTAATGTGTCTATCTGTCCTATCTCGCTGGCATGCTGTTCAGGATGTTTGTTTGCATGTTTGAGGTAACGAGTGCCCAGAGTACGGGATGCCGTGTGATTGTGCTGGTTTGCCTGTGCTACTCTAAATTCTTAATACCCCGTTGTGAACCCTCCCAATGGAATGCATTTTGACAACCTCTGAAGCCTGAAAAGTAGATCTATGCAGGCTTGACATTTGGCCACCTTTGCACCAGACCTGAAAATGAACAGGCCTGCTGTTACATCTCAGTTACCAGTGTAATGGTATACACTACAGAGTGTAATATGCTTTCTGACTTTGAGAACATTCAGACATGTAATTGCTCATTTTGCTGCAGCCGGTAAGATAGCTCTAGCCGGTAGAATAGCTCATTGGGTTGAGCACTCACTGCTGTGATGTGTGTGTGATCTGCAGGTTTGAATCCCGGCAAGGCCAACTCAGCCATTTATCCCTCTGCGGTTGATAAATGAGTTCCAACACAGGTAGAGTGATATTGTAAGTATATGTGTTCTATATACAGCACTTAAGCGTAAGTTCTATATAATAACACGTTATTATCATTTGGCCTTGGACATCTGCTTGCATTTACAGTAATTTCGTAATATGGGCCTATACACACTGATATTAATGATACATATGGTATTCCATTCTTGTATGAAATGGATATATCATTACAGTGATATCGTAGCCATATGTTTCGTAGTGTACTTAGGAACAATGCTATGTGATGCCACTTTCTGTTTTGTCAAGGGGGGAAGGTTGTGTTCCATCGCTTCCCGTGATGTCACTTTCGAGTGGGGCCAAATGACATCACTTCCTATGATGTCATCATAGGTCAAAGGACCTGTGATGTCACTTCCGCTACCCCTAGCATTTTGGTGAAATGACGTCCCTGATGGAGGCTTCAGTTTACTATAAGATGAGAGCATGTGTTCTGTATCGTCATATATCTGAAAGGGTAGGCATTTAGAATTTGCTGTGTTTTTCTGTTGGTACCGTTTTATGGGCATGAAATGACAGTTGTGAACTATTTTAAAGTTTTGCATTCTTAAATTTGCAGACATCAAAATCTGGCTCATACTGGTTAATGTTCAAATTATGTTAGCACCTAGAAATGATTACTGGCTTCTTCTCAGCCAATCAGAATGTTAAGACTGTATTCAATAACTACTGGTATTGACTGTATTCTGAACATTCCGACTTCAAAAGCAGGCAGCAAAACAATAATGTGATTTCCAGGCAAGATGTCTTTCCACAGGACACTTCCTCTCTATGAGAACCGTCTTTTTTCACTGCAACATTTTATTTAGCAAATCAACTAGAAAGCTAAAACATGGGAAATGCGTTCACTTTCTTATAGGGAAACCGTTTACTTTTTAGATGACCCATAATGCATGTTCATGTTAAACCCGCTCCAGTTTAACCAAGTTTGCAATTGAAATCCTTAATGCATGAAGACAAGTGTCGCGTTCCTTCACCGCCACTCCCTGGCATGGCAGTTGCAAGCATACACGTCGCTATGGCAACGTTATGCGGGATGTCAGCCCTTCTCAAGATGGCGCCAACATCCCACGTCACTCTGCGTGATGACGCAGACATCCAAGATGGCGCGCTGCACCGGCAGAATAAGAACACGGGTTTCCAGGTAAGTGGTGTGTCGCAATCAGCATCCTTCTCCGGATTACTTCGACGCTCCTTTCCTGGCCCTGTTTTCTGTTTCCGCTCACCTCCTTGCTTGCTCCCTATCCGGGCTCTACCCTTTGCTCTGGTTCTCCTGTATTCCCTGATGCTATGGAGCCTTATCAGCATCGTCTACCATCAATCCTGGCCTTGGAATCCTCATTCTGGAACCTAAAGAGCCTTTAATTCCTCTGCTGTTCCAGCTGGAAGTTTTTTTTCCCTCTGTAGATACTTTTTTCCCGTCATTTAGACTGACTTCTTGGGTGGCCTCTAGGCTGTTCTGTTTACTCCAGACAGCAGCGTGGTTACCAGAGGAGACAAGCCTTACCTCTTCGAACACAAGCAATGCAAGACCTCCAAGGTAAGGCCTGCTCCTGGTAACAAGTTTGTTATTTAAAAACTATACCTCATGCCATAACTTGGTGGTGGGTTATTATTCCATGATAACGATCACTCCCTCCGGATATAAGGCTAAATTATCTGTTGTGCCTCAGGCAATATTTGCAATTTAGTACCTGGCGAGGGCACAATCAGAATGAAAGAGCCATTCACATTGGCCCTCGCTGAGGCATTGCACAGCGCAGAATCCTTCGGTTCTCGGCCGGGATTCCAGCTGCCTTTTTCTCGCCGGGGGGGTGTGGCAGCCCCTCAGCCAATGAGGAGGCTTGAAGCGGGGCCATCCCTGCTCCAAGCCTCCCCACGGCTGAGAAGCTGCCTTTGCCCCCTGCCGGGACTCTGGTAAGGCTTTTTTGTTCTCTTTCCTCCCTCCTGCCCTCCCCACCCCACTTACCTTCTATCCCTTGGTCCCCGGAGGCGACAATGGCAGCCTCCAGGCTGGAGGCTTCCATCGTTCCCTGCCAGAGACCGCGGTATGTTTTTTTTCTTTTCTTTTTCTTCCCCTTCCCCTCCCTTCCGCCCTCCCAACCCCACTTACCTTCTTTTTTTTCAGGAGCGGACGCGTTGGGAACACTTCTGTTTCCAGCACGTCCACTCCCAATGGCCACCATTGGAATGGGAAAACGGACTCAGTTTTCCCTTTCCCAGTGGCCCTTTTGTTTGTCTTTTTTCTTTTCTCCCAAAACACAGCAGCGTTTCGGGACAAAAAAAAAGCTTTTAGTGCCCTGTTCACGCAGTTCTTGTGGGCCGGGGTACTAATAGCTATAAGCCCCTCGCGGCAGGTGCATTACCGACTCAGGTAATGCCTCAGGGCCTTCGTTAAGGCCCTCGCTTTGCTCGGGCCTATAACTATGGGCTCTGGGGCATTACCTGAGTCGGTAATGCCCCCGCCGTTCAGGGCATATTGCTTCATTAATGTCCACGTCATCTTCTTTGTGACGTTTCAAGAAAGCATATTAGTGTGGTATTTTGGTGGGTTGAATCTACATTATGTGGTTTAAATATTTGAGAAGAGGGGCTGTGTATTTTGAATAGTATGTAAGCAGTTCTGAATTTGTAAGTGTTCGAAACAACAAGCTTTAATCATTTAAAAATTGTCTTGCGATACATTGAAAGGACTTTAAAATACCAATGTTTACAAAAATCCCTACAATTAAGGAATCCAGCCTGCCCCCATCAATGTATATTTCTATTAAGAAATATTTCTGCTATTGTGTAGGTGAATTTAAGAATTGTGTATGTTTGATGCCTAGATTGCTAAATTTTACAAAGGGTGATGCAAAGTCAATATCGGACCTTCTGGAATTATTTATGTTCCCAGTGTCTAAGCAAATATGTGATACTGTCTGCTTCCTTAAGACATATTAGGGAGCGTTGAGAAGTGTGGGCTGCATGTGTTAGAAATTGGATCAGACAATAGGCTATGGCTGTCTAGTAGTAGCAGTTCAATTGCCGCCGCTTGAGGATGTTCCTATTTATTTTCCCTGCAAAATAAAATAAGAAATCAGTGATTCAAGTAGTCAGAACAAGTGTTCAAGGACCTGAGACTGAGCGATCTGCTCCCCATGCTTCCTCCCCTGGATGCTTGTAGATCCCTTGCTGCCAAATTGCCCGCCCTCCCCACCCGCTTTCATTAGCTCTCCCCTCGTCATAGGCTTCCCTCGTCAGGCACTTCCGCTTTAACTTGTAAAGCACTCGGTTGCTTCCTGAAAGCTAGGTCCACGCTCAATAAATACCATAATAATATTATTATTAACAATAACAATAATAAAAGAGCATGGAAAAGAACGAGGCGCATTTAACTAAAGTGGCTATTTCCATTAAGGACCTCGGAGGTATTGACCATTTATGAAGGAGCATCACTATTCTAGCCAGTATAGGTTCGGAATGCATGGGGAAAGCCTTTGTGCTTTTGTTTGTCATTACTGAGCCTAGATAGGTCACCTGATCTGTGATGTTCTTGCTTTATCTCTATGCGCCAAATTCTGATGCCTGGATAATTGCCTTCATGCTTGCACTAGCCTCTGTGTGTGACTTTCTGCTATAACCCTCTGCTTCCAAAACGTCTATCCACATGGATTCCCGGACCGCCCCTCCCGCATCTTTCACGGTACACGAAACGTGTATGAGCGACTAGTAACCCAGATCTTTGTTGTTATTATAATAATTATTATTAGTGTATTTATTGAGCACAAACCTAGGTTTGGGAAGCAACAGGGCACTTTAGGAGCATAGGAGGGAGAATAAGGTTAGGGAGCATAGAAATAAGGGAGTGGGGATTTAACAACAAGGGAGGAAGGGCAATAGTCAGCAATGGATCCACAAGTAACCAGGGAGGAAACGGTGGAATCAAATCACCAAGTCTCAGTTAAAGTGGGTAGTGGAAGGTGTATGGACTTAGGTGTCCATACACTGCCCATATCTGAATTTGTAACTTACATTGTTGAATGTGCACCAGGCTTGTCTGCTGTATATTCCTTTCAGCATAGCCCCTGAAGCCAACATATTCATCTTTACACTTACACACCCACAAGCATGCACAAGGCATGGGTGGTGGCATAAGGACATCACTACTCAATCAGTCAAGGACCCAGCCCTCGCTCGCATGTGGGTGCAGGCCCCAGAAGCGGGGAATGAATGCACTCCAGTTTCCATGCAGGCGTGCGTCTGTTTACAATGGCTCTTGCACCATTACACATGTAATGAACACTGTGGCTATGACCTAGCAAATGTAGGTAACCAGATTGCCAGGAAAATAAAACATTGTATTTGTTTACATCATGTCTTAGCGCAAGTGCTGGCTTGTTTAATGCCTGCATGTGCTAATGGCTTGCCTTCACTTTTTCAAGCAGGGGAAACCCACATAATCCTCTTTCTCACCATCATCAGCCACTATGTCCCAAAGCCAACTACCTGCATGGATGGTGCACCATTTCGCTCCCCATTGAACTGGAAGATCTGTGTGCCTGCTTTACTTTCTCTTTCATGCTATCATGTTGTGCACTCATCCCACATGCTTGCGTGTCAAATGCCATGTACTCTTTGATCTGCATGTCTGTGGCACAGTGTCTATTCACAACATATGTTATGTTATGTTATGTGTCTTTTATACTGAGTGAGTCACAACTGTAGTGGTCTTAAAGTGTTAAGACCTTGTCCATAGGAGCAAACTGTCACCCCGCCTGGGGCATCAACCCAACCGTGAAAAGGAAGAGGGAAAGGGCAAGGCAAGCTAAAGCTGGAAAACAAGACAGGCAAACTTGAATCAAAATGGCACAAAGAAGTGTACAAGTGGGTGAGCGATATTGGTGGCAGGGATGTGTGAAAGGTTGTGAGTATTTAGTCAAAGAAAGATTGATCCGACAAAGTATAGGGAACTCTTCTTGGTGCCATTCACCCTTTATGACGATTTGTTAATTTAACAATATGTTGGTCAGCATTATTTAAATTTGAGTTATGAATGCACGACGACCAAGAGATGTGCTCAAGAGCTCTGTCCTGCCGCGGCTAACAGTACTTCAAGTGTCCAGTACAAAAAGTGTCCGGATACATACCTTCCTACCGGAGAGTACATACCAGCTCCACTGTAATTAATTAAGTGGGATTTTTTGGCTCCGCTGCGGGATCAGTCTTGGCCGTCTTTAAGACCGCAGTAGATGTCAAGTGTCTAATTTAGACTACTCCTGAATTCAAATGGAGACCCAAGCCTTGCTCGAGAAGCGTGGTTGTTACAAATACTTCTGTATTTATTGAGGAAAGAGAAGAAATCTTCAGAATATATCAACTAATTTAGAGTTCAACACCCGCCCAAGTGTGTCCTATCCCCCGTTCTTTGCCCTGAGGAAGGCTCAGTCATTGGAAATATGTCTGGTCAGTCAAGCCGAAACTCGAGTTGGCATTTTGTTCTTTGAAATATTAACTTTTTTTTAGATTATGAGTTAGAATGGATGAGTTATTTTATTGTTTGTGCTGGGTCAACACACAAGTGTGGCCAAAGATGTATTTTTTGTTAGGGTTTGTTGATTGGTACGTAAATCTTGCACATAATTTATTGACTTAGTGCACAGGCCTTTATTAGCACTTTGGTGGTGGGGATTCTTCCCTCTTTCTTTGCACTAGGTTCTTTCGGGTTGGGTTCTGTCCACTGGCATTTTGCACCAGGTGGTGCTCCTTGACATTGGAGATAAATGTGCAGTATGTGTTCATGTCCATGTTGAATTTTTAATACGTTTTGAAAGAACATTTGGTATTTCATTTGATAAAAAAACAAACTTTTGTTAAAAAAAATCCTTTGAGAATTGTATCATTTTGTGTGAACCCGGAGACCTGTACTGTGTTTTTGTGTTCAAGAGTTCCAATTAGGCAAGATGCTCATAACAAATCACCACACAGAGGCGAGCTCCGGGATCTAGTAGTACATAGCCCACTTCAGAAGCGTCAGAGGCAAGGGTTGGCAGTGCGCTCAATGTACGTAGGCAGCCAAAAAGGGAAGGGAGACAAGGAAATTCCCCTACCCTGAGCCATAGTAAGATGGTGTCAGTTGTGGGAGAGGGAGTGATTTTTGCTTCAGTCAATCCCTGCCAGATGGAGTTTTCTAAAGGATGAAACCTTTATTAAAACAAGCATTATGGAGCTGCTTTAGTGGAGTTCCAAGGGCAGAGGTGTGCAATAACTGCAAAATTGCAGTAAATAAATTGCATACTATGAAAAAAAATACTCTTGGCATACCAAATGATAATAACATATCCAGTGAACATTACAGAAAATACTGATAACAGGGAGGTGTGATTGATCAGGTTTAAGTGAGTAAACACAGAGCATTTCTCACATTGCAAACGTATCGGTGAATTACCTGCACTTTTCACTCTAGGCACGTAATGATGCTTTATCGTCCTGGGATGAGGGCCGTTATGGGCCATGAAGAGCGAGTTGAAGGCCTGAATGCAGCCAGGATATTCACTGAGGTTTATGGGCCCATAACGCCCAGTATGACCCAGTGGCAGATTTAAGGCAAAGGGCCATGTGGGAAGCACCTGACACAGAGCCCTAGGTGGGTCATGGAGGCGGAGTTTTGGGTGGGCAGAGTTAATTGTGGTAACAAGTGCACAATGGCAAACTTTAGGGACAAAAGCTATTTTTTATGAAGTTGTCTTTGTTACAGTTTCCTAGGGGTCTGACTAGCTGGGCCTCCTCAGCAGGCTTTGCTAGCAATGGTAATATTTTACCAGCATTGCGAATGCCTCTGCTGATATTTCCGGGAAGTTATTGAGTTTGTGCTGCGGTTCTAAGTTAGGTTTGTTTGGTAGTATGTCGCTGCTGGTTGGCCTCTGTTGGATGGTTTGTCGGATGTCATTGATTTTTTTTTTTTAAGTGGTCTGCAAGGTTGTTGCATAGTTTCTCCGAGGGGGTTGGGGTGTTGTCACAGCCTGGTGGGTTTCTCATTTCTTTAATGATGCAGAACATTTCTTTTTGTGTGTTGGTGGCATTTGTGATTCTGTCATCATAATGCCTTCTCTTTGTCTTTTGAATTTCCTTCTTGTATGCGCGAATTTGCTTCTGGAACCATGTTTTTTTGTCTGGGTTGTAATCTTTCCTCCATTTCATTTCCATCTTTTTTTTTCTTTTTTCATGGTGCTTAGTAGTGGGGTAAACCATTTTGCCATTGCTCTCTTTTTTGAAGGTGTGAATGGTTTTTCTGGGGCCATCTTGTCAATTGTATCAGCAATCCATTTGTGTAATATCTCAGCTTTCCCGTCTAGGTCAGCTAGGTCTAGTTCTGTTGTTGAGGGCTTGGTTAACTCCAGTTGTTCGAATAGGTTGCCCTTTTTGACGTCTTTCCAGTTTCTTTTTGTAGCAGTTGTGCGTTTAGGTTTAGGAGGTTGGATGCAGACTTGAGTAGGCGGAATGATTACGAATGGGATGATGAGATGGTCGCTCCACAGTATTTGTATTGGCGGTGCCGTGGTGATGAGTTTTTCCTCGGCGAAAATTGCGTTCAGGGTGTGTCCTGCCGAGTGAGTTGCCCCTTTTACTAGTTGTCGTTGTTTCATGGTGGCGAGTTGTTCAATCAGTGAGTTTTGGGAGTTGGCATGACTGTCTTCGAACCAGATGTTGAAGTCCCCCAGTATGATTAGGTGTTCGTGGTTGATGGCTATGTTGGTTATGGCTTCTATGAAGTTGTCGACGAAGGATGCATCATACGTTGGGGGTCTGTACACCAGGATGAATGTGACGTTGGTTTTTGGGCTAGCTGTTAGGTGTATGACCATGGACTCGCAGTTGTGGATGCTGAGTGGTTCATCTGTTCTTATTTTTAGCTGTTCTTTAAATGCTATTGCGATGCCTCCTTCTGTTTTGTTTTTCCTGTTTATTTGAAGGCATTTGAAGTTTGCTGGAAGGCAGCTTTGGAGTGTGATTTTGTAGTGGTCGTCCAGCCAAGTTTCTGTGATGAAGAGGATGTCAATGCCGTTGTCGTCGAGTAGGTCGAAGATCTCTGTAGAGTGTTTTGACATGGATCTTGCATTTATTAGATTGCAGTGGAGTTTAGAGACATGTTTAGAGACATTGGTTAAAAATGTGTGAGTTCACAAAGCATGCCATTTTGTTATACTTAACAATACCACTGTCAAAACAGGTTAAAATCAGTCTGTATTTGATTACCATTTTGGAGCGATGGGTTGCAAGTGTTATAAAATATTGAGGGGGCAAAGGCCATGGCTAGTGGTCTGGAATTGTGTTTTAAAATGGACAGCGGGTACTGCCGAAGGCCATGACCAGTGGTGAGGAGAACATCTATGGAATAACAAAAACCCTTGAAATTCAAGGAAAAAAACTTTAGTTGCAGGAACATTAAGGTGATAACTTTACAAACAAAACCCCTGAAATTCAGCCAAAGTCACCTTAACTTTGCGTCCCCTGTTGTGCAGCCTATGGCCACAATGATGACATCACAGATGATATCCATGATGACATCATTGGTGACATCACTGCTGACATCACTAATCACATACTCTATGACATCACTGATGGAATCTCTGATTAGATTACAACACTAACCAGCTATGGCCAGTGTCCATGGCATTTGGCCATGCCCACTGTATAGTTTAACACATTAAGGGGCCACTAGACATGCCCATTGTATAGTTTAAGAATGAGTGGCCTCTGCGAGAAGCTTTGACCCACAGAACAAGAAAACAGAAAACATTCCGAGCCCAAGTTAGCTCTGCACTGTTGCTGCATCTTATATACGAAATTACTGATCCTCACAAACAAACGACTGCTGGGTCACAATTCAGCAGAAATTCTGCTGATCTGTGCTGTTTACTAACAGAATTTCAAAAGAGTAACTATTACAACTACGGCAACAAAACAACGCATTTATTGAAGGGCAATGAGAAACGAATGAATGAATATGCTAAACAGACTTTTTTCTAATGTGTGCAATTTGTCGAAGCTTTTAGACTGATGCAGTAATCGGAATTAAGATTCCATGAGCAGGAGCTAAAACGAGCTCCTGGGTATCGGGCATGACCCAACAGGCAGGGGCTACCGCTGGGGAACCAGGAGCTAGCACATAGCGTGCCACAAATCTAACTGCCATATGAGATGGACACTTTTACTTTTTATTCTCTTATGTATGATCCATTGTGCTTTATATGTCTTCTAGATGTTTCTAATGCTTCTTCCCAAGTACACAAAGCCAATGCCATATTGGCATATGTTAATGTTAATGTTAAAGGACAGTTGTACTGCGCACTATCACCACCGGAGTGGTCCCCTGGCGCTCTGGCGGCTCTGAAAGAGGGAGGGAGAGGTGGCTTAGTGGGTGAAGGCTGGAAAAGTGCAAGATTGCAGTGATGTGCTGTTGGCAGCCTCAGCCCGGTGGTTCCGTCGGCTGGGCCTGGGGTGTATGCGGCCGGTAGTCGTCATGTGCTGATGTGCGAGTCTATGTGTGTTTTTGTTTTGTTGTTGCAGTGTAGTGAATTTCGTGCGGTTTGTTGTGCTGGAGGTTTGTGGTTGTGTTTGGTTTGGAGTTTGAGAGGTGTATGCAGAGAAGGAAATTGTTAGTGGTATTGGTTAGTTGGTATCTCTACCCTGGGTTGACCAGTTGGGCTTGTGTAATCATACACGATGGGGTGCTTTCACACCCTGTGCCTCAGAAGGTACGTGCCCATTTTGCATTTGAGGCACCTTGAGCATTTAGCAGTCCCCTCCGTCCGCTCCCTCAATAACTTCGCATGCTCCTCACCCCTCACTCCTCACTAGGCCAAGAGGTGGTATATGGGTATGCCACCTCTTGGCCTAGTGAGTCAAAGGTAGCTCCTGGTAGTGAGTGGTACCAAGCTAGTCAGGCTCTCTTGGGCTCGAAGCAGGAGCTAAATAGCTGCCAGCAATTCCGAACCCTGCTGATGTAATACACCTCATAGGATAGTTATGAAATTCTTATCTTCTTTATTAACAGCCCTGAATATCGCTGTCAACTACAGAATGGAAGGACCATACATAGGCTGTTTGAATTTTTCTTAGAGATGTAAAAAATTAAGCACGTGTATTACACTTACCACTGACACCTATTGATAGTTTATTCCTTTGGAACTTTAACGACTAGCAGGAGTAATGAATTTACGCATCCAATATTGCTAATTTGTTCTTCTATGGAGTTTCTTGAACACGTAGTTGTGCGCTATGGTCATTGGCCAAGCATTTCCTCTTGTTGTTCATATCTTTAGCTCAGGAATTCGTTCATGCATTGCCCAAGGTTTTAACAGGAGTGTGTAGTGTGAGATGTTTCATTTGCCGTGCGATGGACTTGTTTGTATTAGGGAAGTATTTTATTTGTGTGGAGATTTTGTACCTTGATGTTGTCATTCCCCTCTTTTGTCAACTGTCTTTTCATAGGTTAAAAGCCAGGTCGGCAGCCATCCTAAAAGTTTTTTTCAAATGTGTGTTGCCACTCATTTTATTATTACTGTTGTTATTCTACACCAAGCAACACTGTTGTCTACTAAAGCTTGAATGAGTGAGTCCTTTTGTGTACCACAAACCTACAAAAATCACTCCTAAGAGACCCCAATGTTGCTGCAAAGGGAAGCAATACCTAATGATGTACTACAATTTGTAGAGGATCACATAGTTTTGGTCAAGAAGGGAAGCTGGGCTTTGAGCCCAGATTTCCAAGTTCCAAAGTTGACAATTTAGGCAGTTGACTACATCTCTGACCATCCCGGTTTCAATGTCACACCAACGTACACTGCTTTTGGTGAGCTAAACCAGTACTCTGCCCAATAAAGCAGACTTTCAATGCAGAAGTAGTAGTAAAAATGATTTACAAAGCGCAACTTATCACCGCATACACAGTATCAAGACATGATACAAATTAGGCATCCAAACAGTACAAATATAACATAGACACAGGGCACAATAAAACTACAAGTAATTAAAGGATTTGGGCTACGGCATACCAAGCAAAAACACCACCCAAAGACAGATTTAAGGAACATCAAATTAAAAGCTGGCAGAGTTGTACATTTTCTGATGACAACTGTTAACTTATTCCATAAGGTACACCATAGGGTGTGAATCAGTCTGCTCTCATAACAGATTGTGTTATATTTGCCTACTGTCAGTAGGTCCTTAGAGCTGGACCTAAGGGAGTGGGCTGGCATATAAGGTATGGCCATATACGTGTGGTAACGAGGGGCAGCAACATGGACAATCTTCTATATCTGAGTCAAAACTCATCTAAATGTGGGCCCCCATGCATGACCGTTAAACAGACTTTTCCTGTGAGACATGATCAAACGTTCTTAAACCGCAGATCACACGTACTGCGTGCTTGAGCACTGCCTCAAGTTTGAGGAGGAGTTTCTCTGAGATACCCGAAGAATACCCGAAGAGATAGAAAGGCACTATTGGACTCCTGATAAAACAACCGCTTTACCCAAGATTTGAACATATTTTTTTACAAGAAGATTAGCAAATCTACTACTAATAATGTTGTGATGAAAGTGTGTTGTTTTAGCCCCCACATCTACATATTTAGCAAACGACAAGTGGTCATCTAATATAACGCCCAGATACCTGACCGAATCAACAGATAAGGGAGAAACACCAAGACCAGCAGGCCATAAAAAGAAAAATAGAGGGGAATGCCCCACCCGTCCTAGCAATAGAATTTCAGTTTTGTCTCCATTTAATCATAAAAACAATATTCTGCATCCAGCGTTGTGCAGTGGGTAAGCATTCTTCCACTCCTTGGCTTTCATTAGAGTTGCTATGTTCAAACAAAATGTGGATATCTTTGGTATGTAACTGACAGATCAATCCTTTATCCTCTATCAATCGAGCCAAAGGATACATATAGATATTAAAGAGGAGTGGGGACAATGCCGAGCCCTGGAATAGCTAGTGGCGTCAAAACTGCCCATCAGAACTTTCTGTTTCTGATCCTTTAAGAACGAATTCAGCCAGGCCTTGGCAGTCCCTGAAATGTTTCTTATTCCTTCTAGGTGTTGCAAGGGAATACTGTGTTCCTTAGTGTCGTACACCAAGGAGAGGTCCAAAAGGATAAGAACAACTGAGTTACCTCTATCCCTTAGCTACAACAATATTTCCCAGATGAATATAACTGCTGTTTCCGTGCTATGTTGTGGACGAAAACCGTATTGCATGCCAGCTAAACAATTATCTAAAATGACTATCTAGAAAGTGAGACAGTTGATTAGAAACCTTACCCTCCATGATTTTGCTCAAACATGGTAGATTTGAAATTGGCCTATAGTTTTCTAGCCCATTAGGGTAACAATGTGGCTTTTTTAATAGCAGAAGAATGTGTGCCTCCTTCAATCAGGCTGGATAACAACCTCTTTCAAAAAGCCATTGATAATGTTTGCTAAATCTTCTGCCAGTAGTGCAACATGGTCTTCGATGAATCTAGAAGCCATAGGGTCTAAAAAGGCACCCAAAGTTTTAAGCCCATGAACTTTATTTATTATATCAGCACCTGACAAGTTAAAGCTTTAAAATATCTGTGATTGGGCGTAGTAATGTCCTGTGGGCATGGGTATACTCTAGGTTCGGCCTAGCATCAAACTATATAATAAATCAACATGACACTATATAAGAAATCTTTATGTAAATATGTTGGGCAGCATGGTTATGATTCCCTATGAAAATGCAAAGATAACAGCAGAAAATGCATCTATGTACAATGATTACAAGGCAATGAAAGCAAAGTAAGAGGATTAAAAATGCATCTAACTCGTTCTTCACAGTGCAATGTGAAATGCAAATAAGGAAAACGCCTTTGTATATTACAGCATTATCTATACCACACATTCTATTTATTTCTATGTATTTATTTGTATACAGGGAGGAACAATGCTCTTTTGATCACAAAAGAATGTAAAACAGATAGGAAATCAGAATTGATGGGAAGCAGTGAGCTTCTTAAAATGGTTTGTGTTTGAGTGGCATTCTGACCAGGTTGTGGAGGGGAGTGAATGGAACAGTCACCAGGGACAATACATAAGTGGACATGAAAAGATTTGGACAACCAACATTAGGCATTTTTAAGTGCATTCCACTTCTCATCATTTTATTATCATTCTAAAATGCTTTGTCTTTTTCAGATATTGTTGGTGAGAAATTAAGGCACCACCCTTTTCCTGGTGTTGAAGGTGATAATGAAACCTGCAGCAATACCACCTGCTTAGCCCTTACAGGTGTAAGCGGGGGCGATCCATGGAACCAGGGCCCCAAGCATCTAGATAGTGTGGAACCCGGGGGTACAATGAGGAGGATCCCCTAGTCCCTCCTATGACATTTGGAGAATGGTTTAGGGGAACGACACATGGTGCATGCCGCTCCCACTAATCCTTTAAGGAATCAGATTTGGGAGTTTACATATACATCTGCTGGACATTACACTGGGGCTGGACATGCTTGGTCCACGTTGATTTTGCTGTCAGAGCTTGCCAAGTTACAATCAACACATGACAGGCTCGTCAACACGGTGCATTAGGAGGAGTGGACCGTGGAACAAAGTAGGAGGAGTGGACCATGGAACAAATGCAGGTCCCGCCATCTCTGCTTGAGGAGCTCAGCATCCGCATATAGCAACACATGACCTAGCCAACGAATTGCAAGATGGTGGACCAACATTTTAAAGGCTTGGTCCAAAGAGGAGAAGAGCTGGGAAAGTGAGCACAGACTCACCTGGGCATAGGATGCTAAGGTGAGTTAACCAATCCTTTAACAAGAAAGCTAAACGTCCTATCGCTAAACCAAGCCCATGAAGAGAGATGAACCCCCTATAAAAGCCTATGGAGGAAACAGTTTGGTTTGGAAGTTTGGAGAAGCGGAGCAACAAGAGGAGGACCAGAGGAGGTGTTGAAACAGAAGGCTTTGGGGCTGCCAGAGAGTTGACATTTAGAAGGATTTGAAGGAGCATTAGGGGTTGCAGGTGCGTGATGGGATGGAGGTGCAGGAACAATTTGGGGTGCAGGAGGAGTTGTGTTTCAGTAAGGGTGCAGAAGGAGTTTGTGGTGCAGGAGGACTTGGTGTTATGGGAAGAGTTAAAGAAAGAGAAAGTTACAAGGCTACCGTCAGAGGTGATGGTTTAGAAAGCATTTGTAGAGGAGGTGAAGAAACAGAACAAGAGAAGAGAGAGGGGCTCAGTGGGAAACCCCATAGGAGATGCTGGCAGACTGCTAGACAGCAATTGAGGCAAGAGTACCCTTTTATTTAAAATATACATATATAGATATATATTGTTTTATAGCCGATAAAACGACATTTCACAGTTTTACAGAGATAAAACATAGAGAAATGTTTAACTACACATTCTATGACAATTTTGAATCAACCCTCAAACAAAATGAATTAATCACGAATGCCACTGGATAATTACTTAACAAATACAATTTCTTTTCAAGAAGATTCTTATTACATCAAAAATTAAGAAATAATTCATCACATGAAGACAAAAAGGAAAATAAAAATAAAATGGTTAAGATACAGCACTATTCGAACCCATGTGACTTTAGCCCCCTTAAAATCTGTGTTGTCAAAAATACTTCTTGCCCCATTATCAATCGGTCCCAGCTCATTTCTGAATTTAAGCTGTCCAAACCATCACCAAACCGACTTAAAAGGGATGCTCTTGTGCTCCAAGTCCAATTAATCTATGTGTATATGTTTACGAGATTGCTTTCCAGCTCTACCACAGAGATGACATGTCTGTGAAGTGAAGTTACTTGGATTTCAAACTGACAAGATTTCGTCTGTATTAATCAGATTTAAGCACAATCTCCAAAAGTTTATTCTGATCTTGGAGTCAGGAAAGCTTGTCAAGTATCTCAAGAGGAAACCACAAGGCTTGTAATGGATGGATAAAGAGTTGCAAGTTTCAGCGCTCTCCTCCCCTTAATAGTGCGGAGCAAATCCTGTCTACCCAACGCCTTCTTAACACTTACTGGATTATCAATTAACTGTTCCAGAGTAGCATCACCCGCACTCAACAGATATTTTCTTTACTCTTCTAAAGCTGCCAAGAAGTGACTGGACTTTACCTCAAGGGCAGCCCTTAGATCCACATACATAGATTTTTCCTTGGGGTAAATAATATGTTGATATACCAAGATGACACTTCACTCCACACCCATCAATAAGTAGTGGAGGCCCAGCTCGTACCTCAGACTGACTATAAGGAGAGACTGGGAGGGATAAAACCCTCCTCCAAATTAACCCCTCCATGCAATTCCAATCTATTTTCATAGCTAAAGGACTTATTTCAATGATACAGTAGTCACGGCAGGACTTTCCCAGTATAGAATTTGATCAACGGAATAACTGAGAATTTACAATAAGAGATGATAATGTTCCTCATTTGAGAAGAGAGTTTAAGTGCTCTTGCCCTCAATTCCACCATTAATGATACCACTGTGGGAAATGAATTAATGTTTTCTGAACACGAGCTATTGGAATTCTTTGGTTATGGATATTGCCTGACCCTCCAGGGACCATCCATATGTTGAGCCCCGCTTCCCAGGTCTCCCAGGTCTCTTAAAGGACACACTTACTGTCTTTAACAGGTTTGATTGGAGTTTGTTTTCTCGCGCATATTAGCTCATTGCTGTCAATAGTCTTTGAAGCCCGACCGCGAAAAGGACTATATCACCAGCGTATGCCATCCATGACAATGGACATGGCCCAATCTTTGGACTGGCTAGTGCATGGGATGACACATATTTCTCAAGGTCAGCTAAATAGAGATTAAACAGGAAGGGGGCAATAATGCAACTTTGCTTTACCCGCCTCTCAACTCGAATGTGAGCTGACAAATGGCCTTGGGTAATAAGCCTGACCCACATCTTGTTATCTTCATGGAGATTGATTAAGATCGCCATTAAGCCCAAGGGGATCCCCCATGCCTGCATTTTGGCCCATAGCCGGTCCCTACTTATCGAGTCAAAGGCTTTTGACAAATCTATCTGAGCCCCATGAAGGATTGGCCCACCCTTCTTCCACGAATTTTTGCATACCACGACATTATCATGCTGCTCAGGCCCGTTGATTGACCTCGACGGAACCCCATCTGGTACTTGAATAGAATATTCTTTTCAGCTGCCCATCTATTCAAATCGCACAGCACGGCTCCAGGGAAGATTTTACTTTCTACATCGAGAAGGTCGATCGGGCGATAGTTGATCAGATCTGCCTGACTGTCCCTCTTATAGATTGGAATTATTATGGAAGACTTACACAAGGGGGAACGGACCTGCACTGGATGACCACTTCAAAGAGTGCTGACAGGTTAGACTTGACTGGCCCCATTTCTTAATGAGGGTTCCGATGTCCTACTACACTATTGAGAATCTGTTTGAGTTCCCATACTAAGATTCTCGCTGGGAGCTGTGGGATCTGTCGCAGGAGGAACTGCATCTTTACCACTCTGGACATCACTGGCCGAAAGTATGGAATCTGTGGCGATCAGTGAATGGTGTCTCGCACACTTACGATTTGTTTGACTATGTAATGTGGGGGGAGCAGTTCTTATGGGATCCGAAATTGCCTGAATAAAATTGGCTTTCACTTTGTTTTTTATCTTCCATGCTTTTTGTTTTTTTGATGTTAAGGCAGGGTTGGTCTCATCGGCATTGAGTGCATTAGTAGTAGTCCCTCCTCCATCTTGTTTTTTCCCTTCTTCTGTCTGTGCTGCCTCCCTTCAACTGGTTGCACTCCCTCACCCTCAATCCCATCTCCTGGAATCTCTTCTGCGGTTCTTAGTTAATCAGGGTTGGGCCACCCATTTGTTTCTGCTATCGGAGTGAAGAAAATAAATTATTTCATCATTAAAATGGAGAGAGGTGTTTCGTCTAAATCCGAGTTTGTCACTATGGGTGGTGGTATAGCCGGAGGCTCCTTTTCCAGTGCCAATTGCAATGGTGGCAGCGCCGCCCTGTAAGGGGTACTACTATTCAGATTTTCGATTTTCTGGGACATTTCCCGGCAAAGGACATGCAGACTATTAATTCCATCAGCTTGCCTATTTGCTTCGTTCTTTAGGTTGCAGAATTTATCTGATACCATACCGTTTAGTATGGTGTATAGGCCTACTAGAGACCAGTCACATAGTCCCACCTCCTTGGTCAGTTCCATCAAAATGGAAGAAAGTGTTTGAACCTCACTTTTTAGCAACTAAAAGACTGACACCAAAGAGTTTAGAACGAAACTTAGAGCTGCTAAAGATGTGTCTCTGGGCTCCTTAGGATGGTTATTGGGAGGATTAACTATGTGGGTAGCTGAGGGCTTGCTTGTAAGCAAACATTTCTGTCGGGGATGTCGGAGATGTCGAGAATTTAACTCATGGTGGCATCTCGAGGGGCAGAAATTGCGGGGGTGATTGTGGAAGCCTGTATATATGGGAGGTCCAATGAGTATGACAGGTCCAAAGGCCCCACTCCCCCCTCCCTCCTTTCCAGTAGCTTCTCTGGTACTGTATAGATGGGCACCTTCCAAGTAGCCAACAGAGAGTGTGTCAGCGGAAACAAAATTCAAGTTAAAGTGGTGACCGGCAATGGGTTGGGGAGAGAGGGGGTCCCCGAAATTCGGAATCACAGATCAGACCATATAAACCAAACAATAATTGAAAAACATGAATATTTTATTTAAATTCCATTTGTTAAAACATACATATTAAATTTTAAATTTTGTTACGAGCTCATCTCTAAATAGCAGCATATTGTTGTAGAATAAAGTGCATAGTGAAACAAAGTGCCAATATAAAACCAGACTGAAAATTCAGTCAGTATTAACTTCATGTTGCCAAGCTGTCTGAACCTCAAGTCGGCTGAAGAGGGTCACCCGGCTGGTGGTCAGAGGCTATGGCCGCATTTAACAATATAGAGAAAACCCAAAAAATATATGGACAAGGCAATAGTAGTTCCTAATTAGAAAAAGGGGTGCCATACGTCGACTACTGTACTGTCATGACCTACTATATACACTAGGTCTGACATATACACAGAAAGTAGTTTCGATGGTGCGGAGCATCTAGGCTGTTTCACGGTTGATGCCCATCTTCTTCAGGACGGCGCACTCCCGTTGGAATATTTGCCACTTAAAGGTTTTAATGTAGCAATAAGGCAATAATACACACAGGAATACAGAATTATGCAAAATGAATCCATAATTTTACCAATATCTCAACTTTGAAACTGGCCACTTGTTCCCGAATGTACATCCTGGGAAATGTGTATGGACCTGTAGGGCAAGTTCTCAGTCAAGTAGAACGTCAGTCTGTGCGCGAACCATACCGCCTTCGTTGAATCCTCAATAGCTCCTTCCAAGTAGCCAACATTGCCGGTGCTCCTCCTTCTTTTTGCAGTGAGTAAGTCATTAGTTTTGCGCTTCATTGTTGTGGCCGTAAGAGTGTACTCCATTCCATTTTCTAATGTGTCTCTCAGAGTAAGACCACCCCTCAAAGGGGCAGGCGACTCCAAGACCGGAGCTGTTGTCATGATCTGATCTGGCCTTTGCGCTGTAGTGCTCCCCCCAGTAACGTGGCAGAAATATAAGGTTTGGAAAGATACGAGCTCACAACTCCCAATGTTGATTCCTCCAGTTCAGGTGCTCTAAGAACATCCTGAAGAGCGCTGCTATGCAGATTGTAGCTTTTAGAGGACATTCCACCCACGGGAAAGGAGGTATGTCAGCAGACTATCCATCAGGTAGGTAGACTCGATGCATAGGGGGTTTAGTTTGAACCCAGCGGGATGGAAAACACATGAAGACAAGCAAATTGGCAATTAGCAAGAAGGTGGCTTACCGTTTGTCACTGGGTTCTATTGTGCTCTGGCAGAAGAATGGCACTGGTGGACCACCGGACTCCAGGAAACACAGTGAACACACCCAGCTGACATTCTGCGATCACTCCGTGTGGAAGATGAGGTTTTGTTAACTTCGCTCCTCCTCCGGGCTCAGGGCTGCAGGCAGTAGAAAACACAGAAAGACTCCAGAGCATGAGACACAGTAAACACACTCAGCCTTTTTGTTGTGGGGATGAAGTGGGATGAAGTGGGATGAAGAAAAGCATGTTTCGAAACATTATGGAAGTTATATGACAGCCAGCTCGTGGCCTCGAGACGAGGTCTAGCATAAAGCACATAGGTACAAGTGAGCATTGGCTTAGGGTTGAAGTGAGCAAGAGAGGCCTGTGATGTTGCAGATTCAGGATCCAAAAGCAGAAAGGTGAACTAGGATTCTGACAAGAATTGCACCCACCACACCTCTTGGAGACGCTGTGACATCTGCTCAAGAAGAATCTAGAGTTTCAACATGTGTGGCTGAGACAATGTAGGGATGTCCTCCAACCAGTTGCTGCCTGGGGAAGACCACTCACCCACCAGGACATCAGTTACCAGAACGGATTTTATATGCAAGACTCTATATGTGACTTATTGTGCATGGAGGCGTGTCAAAGCGAAGATTCATTTGAGTACAGATGTATTCTATAAATTTAGGAAACCCAAAACCAGTTGTCGACATATTTTCTTTATTCTCATTTAGGGAAACTCTAACAAAACCCCTTTCCTGAAATCTTTGGATGTCAGTGGTGGTGTTTCTCGATGTCTGTGTGATAGCTCCCTCTCAGAGAAAATTATTCTCCTAACGCCCAATTTTGGTATGGTAAGATTTTGGACATGACATCAAAGGAGAAATTGACGCCAACATGGGAGGAATAGACTCGATATTTCCCCAAACTCTGGTCCCATTTACTTGATTTGAAAGATTGTCATGTCCAGTGGGGGCGAAGGCTCTAAAAATGTTTAATTTGGACAACATTTGAGCGATGATTACAAAGTATGAGCTTTCAATTCTGTAAAAGCATAGTTCTACATTTTGAAGTTGATATTTGGAGGTGCGGGAACTAGATGGGACACTGTTAGCAAAGGGGGCATTAATGGTGGTCTTATGTATTCCGTTTACATTTATGACATTAGTCAGGTTTTTTCTCTGCAAGGTAATATGAAATAGTAATACCAAAGTATTTTGGTGCACTCTGATTGATTTACATAACTATTTGCGAAGTTGGCACACCAGTTAAAGAACAAGATGGTTCCGTGTGTCATTCAGTGACTTATTAGTGTGGTGTGGCCAGATACATGCAGCAGCATATCCCTTAACAAGTAAGACAAACATGGTAACCTAGCTCATTTGGTTGAGATCCTGCTGTCGAACCATGTGCAATTTCATGAGCACAGGTTTGATTCTTGTATGGGCAAAATCATTGTTCAACCTTCTGGGTGCATCAAAACATTCAGATAACGTCTTCTAATAAGGCCATCTATTAACTGAAAGCAAAGGCAAGGATGACATGGGACCTGTTTATAACGGGAATACATTCTGAACGTATGCACCTGCAAAAGGCTTACTATCCATACACTTTCAACTGGTAGAGCCAACCCCCTATGCTCGGTTGCAAACAGAGGCATTTCCTGCGGATTTGGGTGACAACTACTGCCAGATGCGCCGCTCAGTCAGAACCGAGGGGGGTTTAGTTATGATGAAGTTTTCCGAAAAGCAATGCACTGCAACCTTATGCCGTGGATTGTGTTACCCATTCAGCTGTAGGCCGTGTGCAAACTAAATGATGATATTGCCTGAAAAGAATATTTCCAAACACCAAAAAGGCAAACTACTGCCTGCTTTTGTCATCTAATAGCACTGTGAACTGAGGTTGCTACTCAGACCTTTAAGATAGGTTAGCAATGCATTAGAGATAGATGGAGGATGTAGAGGTTACTCAGACATCAATAATATACACAACTCAGGTAGTTGGCAAAAGAGACTGTTTTAATCTCAATTATCCAAAACAGGGTGTACAACAGGCATCAGCAGACATCCCTCATGATCTCTCTCGAGACTTCTCAAAGCATTTAGAAAAAACTTACATTTTTATAGTAAATATTCATCATTAATTACGTTAACCTGCGTATCACTAACATCATCCTAAGTGGAAAACTACAAAACCCTAGTTCCAAATATGACAGGTTCTACAAGGATCCTCTAAGTATATGATCCATACTCGTTTAGGGCAGTGGAATTATGTGATAGGTCTCTTAACATCAGGTGTAGCAACTAAGCCCTTCCCCAAAATGTGTCACCATAAATGTCACTAAATATACAACGTCTAATTGGTTCCACAACCATAGGACCCTTACTTACGCAGTCCTCTATCATTGGTTACACTCTAACCTCCATCAGTACTCTCTCAACCTACATTGGCATTATGCAGGTGGCACATCCAGGTGCAGATGAGCTAGTCTTAACCACAGCTTCCCTCCAATTAACATATCCATCCATCATCACCTCAGTGTTCTACTGTCAATTAGGTCTTTTGAACTCAGCCTTGAACATATTCTTTCCTCCGGGAAATTAAGGGGAGTGAAGGCACATTCTGCCCTTGTGCATAGGTGTCACCACCATACTTGTCCAACTTCTTCTCGCCACGTAACTAGAGACCACAAAATCGAGCATTTCAGTGTATTAAAATACTATTCTTTAATTGACCTCTGATGTCTTCTTGTTTTTGTCCATGCCTTCTGAACAGAAGCTTCATTCTTTCTCACGATTTGTATCCAATGTCGGCTCACTGGCTTCTTGGCTCATCCAGTTTCATCTTTTCAAGTTTTTGCCTGTAAGTCACTTGTTTTCTTACTGCGACAAATGAAAACTTAATCTTCTTTCTTTCGCTTAGCACTGTCATTATTTGTAATGGGAGCATCCATCCTTTACTGACTTCAGTATGCATATATGTATATATCTGTTGGTACATGCCACAATCTATTCACTATAAAGCTGGCCTTTTAAGAATACTTCATCTGCTTGCGTTTCTTTGCATGTATACACGTGTGAAATAACTTGATCTCTCCCTTATGTCTGCAGCATAAGTTTCTTTATCTTGATCCCAAGATATCCTTAGTCTTGATACTTTCTTGATGCCTTATAGATTAATTTGCAAACCTTTAGTTTCTGCATCTCTTCTCTATTCATCAGCTTTACTCTGCTATGACGTCACTAGTGATGATAACATTACCATTCTTCTTCGTCCTTCAGTTTCTCTGTTTCTTCAGAGATTTCATTCAAACAACCATCATATTGTCTTGTATGCAGGTATGGTTTTCTCACTGGGAACCTTGCCTCCCAGATTCTCCTAGGTATCGGGAATTTTACTGGTACTGCTCGAGTTTCACATTCAGGTATCCAACATATAGGTGCTGCAGGTGAGATGGTTGAGTGGGGGTACCTAGCTCCTTCTCTACAACTGCTTGGCTTATTTAAACTGCTGTCTAAGAATATGCACACACACAGCTCCTGGGGTTTCCCTTGTTGGGCAAGGCCTGCGCGTTTGCCACACATCAATTTGAGTCCATACAGTATTGAAATGTAATTACAAATTCAGGACTAAAGGGAGTAGATCTGCTGGCTAATGTGGGTCTAGAGCATTGGTATTCAAACTTGTTTATGCTCAGCCTCTTTGAGTAAAAATATTGTTGTCAAGCCCCCCTTGAATACAAAATAGTGTTGCACCCCCCAGATGCCATAGCTGCCTATATTTTCTATTGAAAGAAGTCAACGTACTCACTTTTTGACACGCCTTGTTCCACCCGAGCCATCCTTTGGGCCCCCCTAGGGGGACAGCCCCACAGTTTTAAGACCACTGGTCTAGAGGCTGAAACCGGCCGAGTGTCTGCAGGGAAAGATCAGCCGTGTAGGGACTACATTTCAAAAACGCTTTTACTCTCCTTAGGTGGTAACATGACATTGCTGAAGCATCCCTTCAATCCTGACTTTTAAAGAAAAAAAGAATTTCTACGACCAACAGGAGTCAAACAAAAGGTAGTTGAGGTAAATGTGGCTGATAAAACTACATAGAACTGTCAAAAAGACTCCCTGAAAAACTCTCTTTTGGATTTTTTATATAAATGGCAGCATATGATCAAAGCTATGAGTGGTGGTAATACTGGGTCAATGTGGGAGGTGCTCAAATTGGCCAGGGGTGAATCGGCACGAAGGGTTTTAAACCCTATAAATGAGGAAACCTGGGTGCCACACATTGAGTCCAGAATGTTTGAGCAAGGTGCAGTTTGTCGTAATACAAAGGAACACAGCCATGGCCCTTGCAATTTAACATAGAAAGCCTGAGGTCTCTGATTGTGAAACTTAAAAACTGAAGGGCGCCCAGCTCAAATGGGCTAGCCTCCGTGGTGTTGAAAGAGGACCCAATACTGTTGGAAAGAGTACTTGTATCTCTGTTTAGTAAAGTATGTGACAAGGGTAGGGTCCCGACATTGTGGAGACGATCTATCCTGGTCCCCGTACACAAAATTGGTGATTGGTTATTACCGGAGGATTATCATTTACCTGGCTTTTCGATACCACTGGGAAGGTATTTGCTTCTTGCATTTTAGAGCACATACAGACCTGGGTTACCCACAGTAACATTCTCTGCCCTTTCCAAACTGGGTTTCGTCCAGGCTCCCATACCACACACAACATTAGATTACTGGACACCTTTATATCAAGTGCTATGTCCCGCTCAGGCTTCTCTTTACATGTAGTCTTTGTTGATTTGCGGGCAGCCTTCGACCAGGTGGATGGTAAAATGTTATGGTCAAAATTGATTAAGATGGGCTGCCCGCATTGGCTGCTACTGACCCTTACTGCAATGCATACAGCTACATCGGCGGCAGATTCGTCTGAATGATTAGGGGTTATTATCCAATAAAATCAGGATAAATAAAGGAGTAAAGCAGGGGTGTATGGTTGCGCCTATGCTTTTTAACTTATACGTTGCAGATCTACCTGCACGGTTGGCCGCGAAGGCCAAATGTCCACCCAGGCATGCCCATGTAGGCATGCCCACCTAGGCATGTCCACCTAGGCATGTCCACCTAGCCATGTCCACCCAGGCATGTCCACCCAGGCATGCCCACCCAGGCATGTCCACCCAGGCATGTCCACCCAGGCATGTCCACCTAGGCATGCCCACCCAGGCATGTCCACCCAGGCATGTCCACCCAGGCATGTCCACCATGTCCACCCAGGCATGTCCACCCAGGCATGTCCACCTAGGCATGCCCACCCAGGCATGTCCACCCAGGCATGTCCACCCAGGCATGTCCACCATGTCCACCCAGGCATGTCCACCCAGGCATGTCCACCATGTCCACCCAGGCATGTCCACCATGTCCACCCAGGCATGTCCACCCAGGCATGTCCACCTAGGCATGCCCACCCAGGCATGTCCACCCAGGCATGTCCTCCCAGGCATGTCCACCATGCCCACCCAGGCATGTCCACCCAGGCATGTCCACCTAGGCATGTCCACCTAGGCATGTCCAAACACTGGTTTCATCACTGCATTATGATGATGATTTGGTCCCTTTTGACCAACTATACACGGGGAGGAAGTCAATGCTGGAGGAACTGGGAGAATACAGGAAAGAAAATGGTCTAACCACAAATGTAACAGAAACCACAAGTATGTTGGTGTCCCCCAGTAAGATAAACAGACCAATGGTGAATGTTACCCTGGGCACGATTGAGTATACAGACACCTATATGTACTTAGGACCTCAGATGTCAAACGGGCCGGGATACAAGTACATAAAGGAAGACAAAATAAGAAGAGCCAAACAGGTTACTCTTTTAGTATGGAAATTTACCAACCAATACGCCGGATTTTCACTTGGGGGTATACTGGTTTTATACCATCAGTGGTTTTGTGCGTCCATATTGTACGGTTTGGAGGCTCTGCGTTTGAAAGAAGTTAAATGGCTTACCATCATACAAGGGTTTTTCTGGAGCACAATACTCGGATTACCGAGCTCCACCCCAATGGAGTACATCCGGCTGGAGCTGTGTCTGCTCTCTGTGAAAGCACAATTGCTGATGCGTATCGGCAAATTCTATCTGAAAGCGAAGTCGTCCCCTAAGTGTCCCCTTTTGGGGATGATAGCGGCCGATTTCAAATGGCCTATTCTAGGGCCTGTAGCCGACCCTTATGTTACGGTGATGAGGGATCTGTGCGGTAAAATAAACTGGTACCCAGACTTCGAAAGCTGCTGCCATTATGCCACACTAAAGAAGGCCTTCAGTAAAAGGGTGTTAAGATGGGACTGGTGTGAAAAGTATGCTCACCTGGAGAAGCTGCATTACTATTCTCAGGTAGTGCAGGTGGTGCATAGGTTCATGACCCCTCAGACTCCAATTACGCACAAACCAGTTATCAGTACGGGCCACCTGTGGGTCTATATGGAAGCTGTCCACTGACTTCAGCTCTTGCGTTACTGCAGAATTTGTCGGGTATGGACAAATATAGAAACAACAAAGCACCTGTTGACAGAATGCCCGAGGTTGGGCCAGGTGCATATGATCATTATGGGGAAAATGGCTCATAATTATTAGGCTATACAATCCCCAGAATTCTGGGCCTATTGTACAAATACAGAGGCAAACGCAATGAACATAGCACTCTAGAAGGTATGGCAAATGGTATTTCCATACCTGAAGGAAAATGGCCAGTAAGTACAGAAATGAAGATTTTTAGGTAGTATCCCAATGATGGTTTATAAGAAACCAATCTGTAGGTAAAACTTGTTTTAGGGTTTGAATATGAGCCTGCTGCAGTTGCTAGCATATATGTGATGATGAAATATATTGAATATTTAAACTGATGAAATGTATTGTACATTGAAATGTATGAGAGGATGAAAGTGCAAACATGGTACTTGTTGAAGTTTTGTTCTGGGGTGTACCAATAGTATTGCAAATTGTATTGTAAAAGTTTCTTTGAAACTAAACACAATCAATTATTATTTGTATTATTATTATTATTATTATCATTATTATTATTATTATTATTATTATTAGTAGTAGTAGTAGTAGTATTGTATTATTATATAGAGGGTTGCACCCTCATACCCCACTACCCATTCTACATTTCCCTTAGCTTTTTCCTTAACTATATATCTTGTTCTTTTCTCTTTTTTCCCCTTTTCAAACTTTGTTTGCTTACTTTTCTTTATGAACCTTTGTGCTAAGGGTCACCATTCCATCCTGCCAAAAGGGATGTCAGTTTTTAGTCAAAAGGCTGAGCCACATTCTCTGAGACCACATCACAGAATGGAGAAGGGGGCTTGAAGAGTTGGGCATAAGGGATGCTAACAGGAACATTTCATATTTCGGGAAGGGCAATACATCCCTCTTGCACCCGCCGCCCGCAGTTGTGCACCACAATAATTGAGCCTTCTGTCTGACCTCTACATAGTTCCATATCCATTTGCACTCAATCCAGAAGTCAAGGTGTTGATTAATGTGAGTCCTGTCTTTATGCTTCCACATGTTTACCTGTCACAGTCCTTGCAGTACAGTAAGTAAACTCTTTGCAAAGTACTTCCAAACGGAAAGCTTCTTCTACTATAAAGCAATCAGAGTTGTCCAACCCTGGGCCTCTAGGGCCGGAATCATTACGTTTCCCGATATTCCTCATTAATATTCATGAGGAAAAATGTGCATACATTTAGAATCATTGTATGCAAATGTATTTCATGAATATTAATAAGGGGTAACCTGAAAACCCCACATGGACCAGATCCTTGAGGCCTGGAGTTGGACAATCAAAATGCAACTTTTCAATAGCTTGCACTAATGCAGATCTCGCTCTGCAATTGTTTGTTAAGGTCCATACGACAGCTCGACATCTTCGACTATACATTTGTGGTGCTTATCCAAATCTAACTAGTTGGCTTTTCCCGATACGGGTAAATTTACCTTTTTCGCTCCCTACCCTTCAAACAATCAAGGGACGTGAACACAATGGAATAACCATAAGAACGAAATCACTGGTGTCATTAACATAATGCACAAAGTACCCATGAGGACCTTCCTTTGTACACCGTAGTGTCACATCAGTGCCATCCTTTGAACATTCTAGTGTCCATCGGGCAAACTCTGCATCTGCGTTTGCTCTGCCCTCTGTGCACTCGCAAATCTAGTCTGATATCACCGTCAAAGAATGGTGGAACTAGATCCCGGCTACTGCTGGGCAGCCTAGATGTGATGTGAGAATCCCGGCTACTGTGATGTGAGAATCCCGGCTACTGCTGGGCAGCCAGGTGTGATGTGAGAATCCCGGCTACTGTGATGTGAGAATCCCGGCTACTTCTGGGCAGCCTAGATGTGATGTGAGAATCCCGGCTACTGTGATGTGAGAATCCCGGCTACTGCTGGGCAGCCCAGGTGTGGTGTGAGAATCCCGGATACTGCGGGGCAGCCTAGATGTGATGTGAAAATCCCGGCTACTGTGATGTGAGAATCCCGGCTACTGCTGGGCAGCCCAGGTGTGATGTGAGAATCCCGGCTACTGTGATGTGAGAATCCCGGCTACTGCTGGGCAGCCTAGATGTGATGTGAGAATCCCAGCTACTGTGATGTGAGAATCCCAGCTACTTCTGGGCAGCCTAGATGTGATGTGAGAATCCCGGCTACTATGATGTGAGAATCCCGGCTACTGCTGGGCAGCCCAGGTGTGATGTGAGAATCCCGGATACTGCTGGGCAGCCTAGATGTGATGTGAAAATCCCGGCTACTGTGGTGTGAGAATCCCGGCTACTGCTGGGCAGCCCAGGTGTGATGTGAGAATCCCGGCTACTGTGATGTGAGAATCCCGGCTACTGCTGGGCAGCCTAGATGTGATGTGAGAATCCCGGCTACTGTGATGTGAGAATCCCAGCTACTGCTGGGCAGCCCAGGTGTGATGTGAGAATCCCGGCTACTGTGATGTGAGAATCCCAGCTACTGCTAGGCAGCCCAGATGTGATGTGAGAATCCCGGCTACTGTGATGTGAGAATCCCGGCTACTGCTAGGCAGCCCAGATGTGATGTGAGAATCCCGGCTACTGTGATGTGAGAATCCCGGCTACTGCTAGGCAGCCCAGATGTGATGTGAGAATCCCGGCTACTGTGATGTGAGAATCCCGGCTACTGCTAGGCAGCCCAGATGTGATGTGAAAAGACAGCAGGAGAAATAGACAGCTCATTTCGTCTAACCTGCCCATATTTCTATATGCTGCCAATTATTATTATTTTATTTTTTAAACTGTATTATTTTTTACAAGGGTTAGTTCAGCGGTCAGAGACAGAGTAAAAGGAATGCTGAGAGCATTGGGAAAAAAGTTGTGCTTGATTCAACTAAAATGCCATGGAAAAACAAGTGCCAGGACGGACTGAATACCCTTATTGCTGTTTCAGCAAAAGTCGGCCAAGCAACAAGTGTTGCTACCGCATGTTTCATTCTCTAATCGAGAGAACACAGTACTGGTAGTAAATAACTGGCATTATTATTATTATTATTATTATTATTATTATTATTATTATTATTATTATTATGATTATTATATTGAACGCGCACCTAGCTTCGAGAAGCAACAGAGCGCTTTACAGAGGTAGTCTTGGTCTTTGCCGCTGCCCCCTTGTTTCCTGAAAGAGCGTTTGCCACCTTCGTTTGCCTGACATGTGTGCTTTCAGTAGCAAGTATCCCCGGCAGCCTGCATCCAGTGTTGTGGGTCAATGGCATTGGAATGAATCCACTCTCCAGCTATTTCCAGTCAAGCGATAAAGAACAAAAACGGACTAACAGGCTCTGCTGCATTGCATATCCCTCATGCCCAATTATAACTTTGAAAATGTGCACACACCGATACCTCTGCGTGTACCCCACTAGTGCCACAACTCAGGTCGTAAATGTCACAATAAATTAATATAAAGAATAGGGGTAACAAACAGTTGTTGGCCCTTGCCAGTTGTTGTCTTATCCTTTGCCTAAGCTAACGCGTGTTTAGACGCTTCTGGGTCCTTCTCAACATTGGCAAAGTAATCTTGCTCCATTTGTAATAAACATGTTAGTTCAATAGAATTGTTTAAACCACATTAATTCTGTCAAATTGCATGGACAACAATATCCATCATTTCAGAATATCTCTGGGTTGAAACAGTAACATGTATCTATAAGATCCTCTAACCATCTCGCGGATTTCAAAACAGGCAGGTCATGTTAATGAGCCTTGGATACATAGATGGGCCGGTGGGCTGTGTGCTCACTGGAAGTGTACAATGTTTAAGAAGTGATGAGATACAGGCTGTCTGGCAGGGAACATCCTTGCTTCGGTCTGCGTTCCGCGTCGTCCCAGTAACAATGCTGGAACATTGCCCTCCAATACTATTCCTGTAATACCTGACATTGTTGTACAGACATGAGCCCATCAAGGCCGGGATGTCATTTGGGGGTCGCCGGTGGTGGCACCTGCGACTGACTGAGGACTCCCTTACTACCCTTGTGGGCTCTCTTGCTACCCATAAAAGAATTGAAGCGCCTGGGCTGTGGCCAGCGCCATGCGGCTCTTTGTTTCTGGAGTGTTTCTTGAAGGCTGGCTTTCTTGTTCAGGCATCTTAAAAGAACAGGGGGATCCACAAGTGTAACACTTAGAGCATTGCCCTAAATAAGAATGAATAGGAATAACGAATAATTAGTCTGTCTGGAAATCTATACACTAATTGCTAGACTCATTAAAGGTTTATTTCAGGCACACTTCATGGGGTGAGTCACTGATTTAGTCTGTTCTTAAACACCCCAAATTCACAATTCAGGCACAAACTTAAAAGCATTTAGAGTAGAATAAGCATCCATTTCAGAGTATGTATTTTGCTTTTCGCAAGTTGCAGTTATAGCATGTTATTTTCAGTCGTTGTCTCTGTTACCATGATCACAAGACATTCCATCTTGGTGTCCTCGGTCACCTGACAAAACCCTTGTGCCTAACAGCTTGTGTACAGTGTAGAAACGTTTGACCATAGCACATAAAGTGGCCCTTGATTTCATTGTGCTGCTGCAATTAATGCTTTGTTGTAATGTGTCTATCTGTCCTATCTCGCTGGCATGCTGTTCAGGATGTTTGTTTGCATGTTTGAGGTAACGAGTGCCCAGAGTACGGGATGCCGTGTGATTGTGCTGGTTTGCCTGTGCTACTCTAAATTCTTAATACCCCGTTGTGAACCCTCCCAATGGAATGCATTTTGACAACCTCTGAAGCCTGAAAAGTAGATCTATGCAGGCTTGACATTTGGCCACCTTTGCACCAGACCTGAAAATGAACAGGCCTGCTGTTACATCTCAGTTACCAGTGTAATGGTATACACTACAGAGTGTAATATGCTTTCTGACTTTGAGAACATTCAGACATGTAATTGCTCATTTTGCTGCAGCCGGTAAGATAGCTCTAGCCGGTAGAATAGCTCATTGGGTTGAGCACTCACTGCTGTGATGTGTGTGTGATCTGCAGGTTTGAATCCCGGCAAGGCCAACTCAGCCATTTATCCCTCTGCGGTTGATAAATGAGTTCCAACACAGGTAGAGTGATATTGTAAGTATATGTGTTCTATATACAGCACTTAAGCGTAAGTTCTATATAATAACACGTTATTATCATTTGGCCTTGGACATCTGCTTGCATTTACAGTAATTTCGTAATATGGGCCTATACACACTGATATTAATGATACATATGGTATTCCATTCTTGTATGAAATGGATATATCATTACAGTGATATCGTAGCCATATGTTTCGTAGTGTACTTAGGAACAATGCTATGTGATGCCACTTTCTGTTTTGTCAAGGGGGGAAGGTTGTGTTCCATCGCTTCCCGTGATGTCACTTTCGAGTGGGGCCAAATGACATCACTTCCTATGATGTCATCATAGGTCAAAGGACCTGTGATGTCACTTCCGCTACCCCTAGCATTTTGGTGAAATGACGTCCCTGATGGAGGCTTCAGTTTACTATAAGATGAGAGCATGTGTTCTGTATCGTCATATATCTGAAAGGGTAGGCATTTAGAATTTGCTGTGTTTTTCTGTTGGTACCGTTTTATGGGCATGAAATGACAGTTGTGAACTATTTTAAAGTTTTGCATTCTTAAATTTGCAGACATCAAAATCTGGCTCATACTGGTTAATGTTCAAATTATGTTAGCACCTAGAAATGATTACTGGCTTCTTCTCAGCCAATCAGAATGTTAAGACTGTATTCAATAACTACTGGTATTGACTGTATTCTGAACATTCCGACTTCAAAAGCAGGCAGCAAAACAATAATGTGATTTCCAGGCAAGATGTCTTTCCACAGGACACTTCCTCTCTATGAGAACCGTCTTTTTTCACTGCAACATTTTATTTAGCAAATCAACTAGAAAGCTAAAACATGGGAAATGCGTTCACTTTCTTATAGGGAAACCGTTTACTTTTTAGATGACCCATAATGCATGTTCATGTTAAACCCGCTCCAGTTTAACCAAGTTTGCAATTGAAATCCTTAATGCATGAAGACAAGTGTCGCGTTCCTTCACCGCCACTCCCTGGCATGGCAGTTGCAAGCATACACGTCGCTATGGCAACGTTATGCGGGATGTCAGCCCTTCTCAAGATGGCGCCAACATCCCACGTCACTCTGCGTGATGACGCAGACATCCAAGATGGCGCGCTGCACCGGCAGAATAAGAACACGGGTTTCCAGGTAAGTGGTGTGTCGCAATCAGCATCCTTCTCCGGATTACTTCGACGCTCCTTTCCTGGCCCTGTTTTCTGTTTCCGCTCACCTCCTTGCTTGCTCCCTATCCGGGCTCTACCCTTTGCTCTGGTTCTCCTGTATTCCCTGATGCTATGGAGCCTTATCAGCATCGTCTACCATCAATCCTGGCCTTGGAATCCTCATTCTGGAACCTAAAGAGCCTTTAATTCCTCTGCTGTTCCAGCTGGAAGTTTTTTTTCCCTCTGTAGATACTTTTTTCCCGTCATTTAGACTGACTTCTTGGGTGGCCTCTAGGCTGTTCTGTTTACTCCAGACAGCAGCGTGGTTACCAGAGGAGACAAGCCTTACCTCTTCGAACACAAGCAATGCAAGACCTCCAAGGTAAGGCCTGCTCCTGGTAACAAGTTTGTTATTTAAAAACTATACCTCATGCCATAACTTGGTGGTGGGTTATTATTCCATGATAACGATCACTCCCTCCGGATATAAGGCTAAATTATCTGTTGTGCCTCAGGCAATATTTGCAATTTAGTACCTGGCGAGGGCACAATCAGAATGAAAGAGCCATTCACATTGGCCCTCGCTGAGGCATTGCACAGCGCAGAATCCTTCGGTTCTCGGCCGGGATTCCAGCTGCCTTTTTCTCGCCGGGGGGGTGTGGCAGCCCCTCAGCCAATGAGGAGGCTTGAAGCGGGGCCATCCCTGCTCCAAGCCTCCCCACGGCTGAGAAGCTGCCTTTGCCCCCTGCCGGGACTCTGGTAAGGCTTTTTTGTTCTCTTTCCTCCCTCCTGCCCTCCCCACCCCACTTACCTTCTATCCCTTGGTCCCCGGAGGCGACAATGGCAGCCTCCAGGCTGGAGGCTTCCATCGTTCCCTGCCAGAGACCGCGGTATGTTTTTTTTCTTTTCTTTTTCTTCCCCTTCCCCTCCCTTCCGCCCTCCCAACCCCACTTACCTTCTTTTTTTTCAGGAGCGGACGCGTTGGGAACACTTCTGTTTCCAGCACGTCCACTCCCAATGGCCACCATTGGAATGGGAAAACGGACTCAGTTTTCCCTTTCCCAGTGGCCCTTTTGTTTGTCTTTTTTCTTTTCTCCCAAAACACAGCAGCGTTTCGGGACAAAAAAAAAGCTTTTAGTGCCCTGTTCACGCAGTTCTTGTGGGCCGGGGTACTAATAGCTATAAGCCCCTCGCGGCAGGTGCATTACCGACTCAGGTAATGCCTCAGGGCCTTCGTTAAGGCCCTCGCTTTGCTCGGGCCTATAACTATGGGCTCTGGGGCATTACCTGAGTCGGTAATGCCCCCGCCGTTCAGGGCATATTGCTTCATTAATGTCCACGTCATCTTCTTTGTGACGTTTCAAGAAAGCATATTAGTGTGGTATTTTGGTGGGTTGAATCTACATTATGTGGTTTAAATATTTGAGAAGAGGGGCTGTGTATTTTGAATAGTATGTAAGCAGTTCTGAATTTGTAAGTGTTCGAAACAACAAGCTTTAATCATTTAAAAATTGTCTTGCGATACATTGAAAGGACTTTAAAATACCAATGTTTACAAAAATCCCTACAATTAAGGAATCCAGCCTGCCCCCATCAATGTATATTTCTATTAAGAAATATTTCTGCTATTGTGTAGGTGAATTTAAGAATTGTGTATGTTTGATGCCTAGATTGCTAAATTTTACAAAGGGTGATGCAAAGTCAATATCGGACCTTCTGGAATTATTTATGTTCCCAGTGTCTAAGCAAATATGTGATACTGTCTGCTTCCTTAAGACATATTAGGGAGCGTTGAGAAGTGTGGGCTGCATGTGTTAGAAATTGGATCAGACAATAGGCTATGGCTGTCTAGTAGTAGCAGTTCAATTGCCGCCGCTTGAGGATGTTCCTATTTATTTTCCCTGCAAAATAAAATAAGAAATCAGTGATTCAAGTAGTCAGAACAAGTGTTCAAGGACCTGAGACTGAGCGATCTGCTCCCCATGCTTCCTCCCCTGGATGCTTGTAGATCCCTTGCTGCCAAATTGCCCGCCCTCCCCACCCGCTTTCATTAGCTCTCCCCTCGTCATAGGCTTCCCTCGTCAGGCACTTCCGCTTTAACTTGTAAAGCACTCGGTTGCTTCCTGAAAGCTAGGTCCACGCTCAATAAATACCATAATAATATTATTATTAACAATAACAATAATAAAAGAGCATGGAAAAGAACGAGGCGCATTTAACTAAAGTGGCTATTTCCATTAAGGACCTCGGAGGTATTGACCATTTATGAAGGAGCATCACTATTCTAGCCAGTATAGGTTCGGAATGCATGGGGAAAGCCTTTGTGCTTTTGTTTGTCATTACTGAGCCTAGATAGGTCACCTGATCTGTGATGTTCTTGCTTTATCTCTATGCGCCAAATTCTGATGCCTGGATAATTGCCTTCATGCTTGCACTAGCCTCTGTGTGTGACTTTCTGCTATAACCCTCTGCTTCCAAAACGTCTATCCACATGGATTCCCGGACCGCCCCTCCCGCATCTTTCACGGTACACGAAACGTGTATGAGCGACTAGTAACCCAGATCTTTGTTGTTATTATAATAATTATTATTAGTGTATTTATTGAGCACAAACCTAGGTTTGGGAAGCAACAGGGCACTTTAGGAGCATAGGAGGGAGAATAAGGTTAGGGAGCATAGAAATAAGGGAGTGGGGATTTAACAACAAGGGAGGAAGGGCAATAGTCAGCAATGGATCCACAAGTAACCAGGGAGGAAACGGTGGAATCAAATCACCAAGTCTCAGTTAAAGTGGGTAGTGGAAGGTGTATGGACTTAGGTGTCCATACACTGCCCATATCTGAATTTGTAACTTACATTGTTGAATGTGCACCAGGCTTGTCTGCTGTATATTCCTTTCAGCATAGCCCCTGAAGCCAACATATTCATCTTTACACTTACACACCCACAAGCATGCACAAGGCATGGGTGGTGGCATAAGGACATCACTACTCAATCAGTCAAGGACCCAGCCCTCGCTCGCATGTGGGTGCAGGCCCCAGAAGCGGGGAATGAATGCACTCCAGTTTCCATGCAGGCGTGCGTCTGTTTACAATGGCTCTTGCACCATTACACATGTAATGAACACTGTGGCTATGACCTAGCAAATGTAGGTAACCAGATTGCCAGGAAAATAAAACATTGTATTTGTTTACATCATGTCTTAGCGCAAGTGCTGGCTTGTTTAATGCCTGCATGTGCTAATGGCTTGCCTTCACTTTTTCAAGCAGGGGAAACCCACATAATCCTCTTTCTCACCATCATCAGCCACTATGTCCCAAAGCCAACTACCTGCATGGATGGTGCACCATTTCGCTCCCCATTGAACTGGAAGATCTGTGTGCCTGCTTTACTTTCTCTTTCATGCTATCATGTTGTGCACTCATCCCACATGCTTGCGTGTCAAATGCCATGTACTCTTTGATCTGCATGTCTGTGGCACAGTGTCTATTCACAACATATGTTATGTTATGTTATGTGTCTTTTATACTGAGTGAGTCACAACTGTAGTGGTCTTAAAGTGTTAAGACCTTGTCCATAGGAGCAAACTGTCACCCCGCCTGGGGCATCAACCCAACCGTGAAAAGGAAGAGGGAAAGGGCAAGGCAAGCTAAAGCTGGAAAACAAGACAGGCAAACTTGAATCAAAATGGCACAAAGAAGTGTACAAGTGGGTGAGCGATATTGGTGGCAGGGATGTGTGAAAGGTTGTGAGTATTTAGTCAAAGAAAGATTGATCCGACAAAGTATAGGGAACTCTTCTTGGTGCCATTCACCCTTTATGACGATTTGTTAATTTAACAATATGTTGGTCAGCATTATTTAAATTTGAGTTATGAATGCACGACGACCAAGAGATGTGCTCAAGAGCTCTGTCCTGCCGCGGCTAACAGTACTTCAAGTGTCCAGTACAAAAAGTGTCCGGATACATACCTTCCTACCGGAGAGTACATACCAGCTCCACTGTAATTAATTAAGTGGGATTTTTTGGCTCCGCTGCGGGATCAGTCTTGGCCGTCTTTAAGACCGCAGTAGATGTCAAGTGTCTAATTTAGACTACTCCTGAATTCAAATGGAGACCCAAGCCTTGCTCGAGAAGCGTGGTTGTTACAAATACTTCTGTATTTATTGAGGAAAGAGAAGAAATCTTCAGAATATATCAACTAATTTAGAGTTCAACACCCGCCCAAGTGTGTCCTATCCCCCGTTCTTTGCCCTGAGGAAGGCTCAGTCATTGGAAATATGTCTGGTCAGTCAAGCCGAAACTCGAGTTGGCATTTTGTTCTTTGAAATATTAACTTTTTTTTAGATTATGAGTTAGAATGGATGAGTTATTTTATTGTTTGTGCTGGGTCAACACACAAGTGTGGCCAAAGATGTATTTTTTGTTAGGGTTTGTTGATTGGTACGTAAATCTTGCACATAATTTATTGACTTAGTGCACAGGCCTTTATTAGCACTTTGGTGGTGGGGATTCTTCCCTCTTTCTTTGCACTAGGTTCTTTCGGGTTGGGTTCTGTCCACTGGCATTTTGCACCAGGTGGTGCTCCTTGACATTGGAGATAAATGTGCAGTATGTGTTCATGTCCATGTTGAATTTTTAATACGTTTTGAAAGAACATTTGGTATTTCATTTGATAAAAAAACAAACTTTTGTTAAAAAAAATCCTTTGAGAATTGTATCATTTTGTGTGAACCCGGAGACCTGTACTGTGTTTTTGTGTTCAAGAGTTCCAATTAGGCAAGATGCTCATAACAAATCACCACACAGAGGCGAGCTCCGGGATCTAGTAGTACATAGCCCACTTCAGAAGCGTCAGAGGCAAGGGTTGGCAGTGCGCTCAATGTACGTAGGCAGCCAAAAAGGGAAGGGAGACAAGGAAATTCCCCTACCCTGAGCCATAGTAAGATGGTGTCAGTTGTGGGAGAGGGAGTGATTTTTGCTTCAGTCAATCCCTGCCAGATGGAGTTTTCTAAAGGATGAAACCTTTATTAAAACAAGCATTATGGAGCTGCTTTAGTGGAGTTCCAAGGGCAGAGGTGTGCAATAACTGCAAAATTGCAGTAAATAAATTGCATACTATGAAAAAAAATACTCTTGGCATACCAAATGATAATAACATATCCAGTGAACATTACAGAAAATACTGATAACAGGGAGGTGTGATTGATCAGGTTTAAGTGAGTAAACACAGAGCATTTCTCACATTGCAAACGTATCGGTGAATTACCTGCACTTTTCACTCTAGGCACGTAATGATGCTTTATCGTCCTGGGATGAGGGCCGTTATGGGCCATGAAGAGCGAGTTGAAGGCCTGAATGCAGCCAGGATATTCACTGAGGTTTATGGGCCCATAACGCCCAGTATGACCCAGTGGCAGATTTAAGGCAAAGGGCCATGTGGGAAGCACCTGACACAGAGCCCTAGGTGGGTCATGGAGGCGGAGTTTTGGGTGGGCAGAGTTAATTGTGGTAACAAGTGCACAATGGCAAACTTTAGGGACAAAAGCTATTTTTTATGAAGTTGTCTTTGTTACAGTTTCCTAGGGGTCTGACTAGCTGGGCCTCCTCAGCAGGCTTTGCTAGCAATGGTAATATTGGAGGATGAAGCCTAAAGCTAATGTTGGAAATTAACATGTTTGAAGGCTAAGGACGAAAGAGAATTACTTAAAGCTTTTCAAGAGCACACAATTTCCTAGAAAAATGGCTCTAAGAAGTCTAGTTGGATCCAATGTTTCTAATTACAACACTGGACATTTTTCACAAAAATACAAAGCCTTGTAGAAATGTCTTTAATAAATACACATTTCACAGTACAATAAATTCACTATTGTGCAACAAAAAAACTGTTCCTTGATAGACGCAATAAGGGAAGTAAAAACACAATTGCCAGCTAAGCTTCATAAAATGATGTCCTACGCATAAATAAAAAAATAAAGTGCAATGCTAGAAGGAAATAAATTGCCAGCGCCAACCAAAGGTCCACAAACTATATTGGAATACACTGCCTCTTCGTGCCTTTGCCTTTGCAAATGCTTCTATCAATTTTCATAAATCTAAATTATACACAGTATCTTGTTCAATTGCCAGAAGAGCCAAGTCACTTAGACGCTTCTGTGTCATGGCAGAGCGCATGTAGTTTTTCACACACCTTAAAGGACTCATGCTCCTCTCTGCACTTGCAGTGCCTATTGGCAGGGTAGAAAAAATCCTGCACAGCATGGACATCTCTGGTAAGACATTTTCCAGAGGAGAGGAGATTATAAACTGCAGATAGTTTAGCACTGTACTCGTGGGGCATGGACCCCAGTTTTGACATGTTTCTGAACTCCAAAATAGTAGGTCTGGAATAAGACCAGGTTGCCTAGTAGCTCATGGCTGAAGACTGAATATTTCTTTAGGAGGAGTTCAACTGGTTTCCCTAGCTCAACGCTGCTCAAGCCTGACAACCCTTGGGACTGTAGGAGGCCAAACAGTTCGCTCACTTTTTGGAAGCCATTGCATCACTCTCTCATTTCACCAAGCATGTTATCCAATGCTTCAAAGTATCCTAGTTTATGTTTTTCCAAAAGTGAGAGTGCCACATCCCTTAAAGTTTCTCCATCACGCCTTGGTACACGCCTTTCACGTTGGACAGGGAAATCATTCCGTTCAAGTCCCATTGCTTCCCATTCTTCTCTGGCACATTTAATAAAATCAAAGTAGGCATCATCTGACCTTTCGTTTTGAAGCTTCTGTATTGTCACTTTAAATGTTTCAGCAACCAAAAATAGGTCAATTGACTTAGACTGTAAGATGTGTGCCACTGCATTCATAACAGTCAGGACTTTCTGCCACCACAACAAGTTCAGATAAAATACCCAATCCATTGATAAGAGGGGTGTTCTTGCCTTCATTACATCCTCTCCATTACTTCGTTGGGCATGGGCTTCATCCTCAAGGCACTCAATTATGTTCAAAAAGTTCTCTTTCATAGCATCAACTGCTTTCAAACGAGCAAACCAACGTGTTTCACACAGGGCTTTTAAGCACAATGGCACATGGTGAGGTTTTTCATATTATTGGCTTGCTGAAGTAGGTGTGACATCATATAGTTCTTTCTCATTTTCTCCAGTACTGGAGGATTTCTCTTGTGGAATTCCGTCGCAGTCTTCTAGAGCATCAAAGTTACAAATGTCATCTAGTTGGGCATTTGCCTATGTAACTATTGAGTCACTTTCTTGGGCAAGAGAAGTAAGGTGTGCATGATTTTCTGCTTTTTTCAATAAAAGTGCCCAGCGACGATTGGAAAATGCAAAGTAAGTGTACACTGATTGTATGACAGCAAAGAAACATTTGTTGGTTGGGCTTGCCCTGTTCTCTGCTGCATGTACCAGAACCAAGTTAATTTGATGAGCAGGGCAGTGTATATAAGGGGCATAGAGATGGGCTCCCAAATAATCTTTAATTTTTGCCTGCAATCCACCCCGTCCGCCCAACATCACACTTGCTCCATCATATCCCTGCCCACATAGATAATTGCGATTCAGCCCATATTCCCCAAAAAGAACATTCACAATGCGGGAACACAATGCAGCTGCATCTGCTTGTTGTAGGTCAATGAAAGAAAGAAAGCTCTCATTGATGGTCACGTTGTTTTTTTCTCTATCAAGATGAACATATCGTACCAATATGGCCATTTGATCTACATGGGATATATCAGTTGTTGAATCAGCAATCAGTGTAAAGTATTTTGCCTCTTTACACAAATCTAGGATTGACTTCCTAGCCTCCAAAGCAATCATGCCAATGAGCTCATCAGTTATGGTTTTGCTGACATACTTTATACGGCTTTGTGAGTTGAGATGAGCATTAAAAGTAGGATTGTACCTGACAATGAACTTAACAACCGTCAAAAAAAGTCCACAGTTGAGACCATCTAGGTTTTCCCGATGAACCCGAAAAGGCATTCCTAAAGTAGACAAACTTCGAACTATGTCTAAAAGAATAGTTAGCACTTCATGCCACTTCTTAGCTTCTTCGGACTTTTGTCTGTCAATAAATGTTTCAATGCTTTGGTCATTGTTGTAAGCTAAAAAAGCTAAAGTAGATTGCATGTGCGATTTGTTTTTTGCGTGTATCATCATTGATTGTCCAAGACGCCGCCAATCAGTGAAGCCTTGAACCCACTTTACATGTTTGGCTTCACGGTCAGCCAAAAGCCAGCAATAATGGCAATATGCATAGTCTTCTTTGTATGAGTAAGCCAGCCATTTCACTCTTAGGCTTTCATTTAATGCATTCTTTATGAAATATGCTGAAGAGGAGAAGTGACGCAAACTGGCATTTCTTGGATATTGGCCATCTGGAAAGTCCTTTTCAAGTGGTTGGCATGCACCATGAGAAACAAGAGCACACAGTTCAGCCTGAGTAACATGTTTGTACAGTGCTTTATCTGTTACAAAACAAACAGATTTTAATTTATCACCTGGCGATTCCACCTCAGTGATCCATTAATTTGCTGTATTATCTGCAGCACTTCCTATTTTCAAATCGGTTACACAAGGATTCTGGAGTACTTTTTGTGGGCTCATGTTTGTGATCACATCAACATGGTCCACATTTTGGGTAATGTTAGTTGCTGTAGTTGCCGTAGCTAATGGTGCACATTCATAAAGCTGTTGCATGCACACAGGCAATGGAAATGCCACAGCAGGTTCACCAATTTGAGAGCAACTGAGGCCCCAATAGACTTTTGTCCCCCTCTTTCTGTACTCAAGCTCTTCTGACAATCTGTACTGGAAAAACATAATCTCCTCTGTTTTGGATCGCTTGCTGCAGAATTCAAAAGTAGTCGATCCTTATCTTTCCTTTTCAAAGTACCAGACTTGTGCTTGTAGGTGGTGTCCACATCATTTGGAGCCATTCTAGTACTATATCCTGACTGTTTCAGTAGCTGATGACCGATGCGCTTGTGTACGTGGCAGGGCAAGTCTTAAAAAAGAAAAAGAAGGAAAACGAGTCCTTATTAACATGGGCAATGGGAAGACATCACAGGGGGTGACATCACAGAATAATTCCTACAGCATGCAGGTGCATTTTATCGATGGCCTGCTGTCCAGCAACTTTTGATATGAAATCAAATCTACTCTCGACACACTAAACTCTAGTTGATGATCATTATTGGTTATTTTGCCAACCACTATATATATAGAACATATTCACATACAATAATCGGCCAACCAAAACTGGCACTGATTTATCAACCCGCCATGTATTTGATCCCTAAATAGTCACGTTTCACAGAGGCCCATTTATCCCCACAAGTCCACCCTTTCAGACAGGGGTGTTGCTAGATTTGGAAAAGATCCGGGCTATGCTAATGTCGAGACTGTCTGGACTTGAGGCTACCTAGCCTTTTGGTTGTAGCCTCTGAGCTTCTAGCTCTTTGCAACAGATATATATTTGAGATGTGTTTTAGTTATATCAGTTGTGGCATTGCTTGTCTTGTGGCAATCATTTCAAACCAGATAGACTCAGCATATTGGTGCAAGATCCATGGGGGAAGAAAGGGGAGATGTGTTCTAGTTATATCAGGTGTGGCATTGCTTGTCTTGTGCCATTCATTTCAAACCGGATAGACAGCATATTGGTGCAAGATCCATGGGGGAGGAAAGGGGAGATGTGTTCTAGTTATATCAGGTATGGCATTGCTTGTCTTGTGTCAATCATTTCAAACCGGATAGACAGCATATTGGTGCAAGATCCATGGGGGAAGAAAGGGGAGATGTGTTCTAGTTATATCAGGTGTGCCATTGCTTGTCTTGTGGCAATCATTTCAAACCCGATAGACTCAGCATATTGGTGCAAGATCCATGGGGTAAGAAAGGGGAGATGTGTTCTGGTTATATCAGGTGTGGCATTGCTTGTCTTGTGCCAATCATTTCAAACCAGATAGACTCAGCATATTGGTGCAAGATCCATGGGGAAGGAAGGGGAGATGTGTTCTAGGTATATCAGGTGTGGCATTGCTTGTCTTGTGCCAATCATTTCAAACCGGATAGACTCAGCATATTGGTGCAAGATCCATGGGGGAAGAAAGGGGAGATGTGTTCTAGTTATATCAGGTGTGGCATTGCTTGCCTTGTGGCAATCATTTCAAACCGGATAGACAGCATATTGGTGCAAGATCCATGGGGGAAGAAAGGGGAGATGTGCTCTAGTTATATCAGGTGTGGCATTGCTTGTCTTGTGTCAATCATTTCAAACCAGATAGACAGCATATTGGTGCAAGATCCATGGGGGAAGAAAGGGGATATGTGTTCTAGTTATATCAGGTGTGCCATTGTTTGTCTTGTGGCAATCATTTCAAACCCAATAGACTCAGCATATTGGTGCAAGATCCATGGGGTAAGAAAGGGGAGATGTGTTTTAGTTATATCAGGTGTGGCATTGCTTGTCTTGTGGCAATCATTTCAAACCAGATAGACTTAGCATATTGGTGCAAGATCCATGGGGAAGAAAGCGGAGATGTGTTCTAGTTATATCAGGTGTGGCATTGCTTGTCTTGTATCAATTATTTCAAACCGGATAGACATCATATTGGTGCAAGATCCATGGGGGAAGAAAGGGGAGATGTGTTCTAGTTATATCAGGTGTGGCATTGCTTGTCTTGTATCAATCATTTCAAACCGGATAGACATCATATTGGAGCAAGATCCATGGGGGAAGAAAGGGGAGATGCGTTCTAGTTATATCAGGTGTGGCATTGCTTGCCTTGTGGCAATCATTTCAAACCGGATAGACAGCATATTGGTGCAAGATCCATGGGGGAAGAAAGGGGAGATGTGTTCTAGTTATATCAGGTGTGGCATTGCTTGTCTTGTGTCAATCATTTCAAACCAGATAGACAGCATATTGGTGCAAGATCCATGGGGGAAGAAAGGGGAGATGTGTTCTAGTTATATCAGATGTGGCATTGCTTGTCTTGTGCCAATCATTTCAAACCAGATAGACTCAGCATATTGGTGCGGGATCCATGGGGGAAGAAAGGGGAGGTGGCTGTGAGCTGTGGAGTGAGGAGTGGAAGAGAGAGCAAGCTAGGTGGAAAGAAAAGGAAAAGGGGGACAAAGAGTGCTTTTGAGGCAGTTGGGAGGGGGACGAGGGGAATATGATGAAAGGTGAGAGAGGTAATGATGGGTGCCAGAGAAGGGCGATGAGAAAGAGGAACAAGAGGGGTAAGGGAGAAGTGGGATGGAGGGATGAGAATGAAGGAGAAAGGAATAAGGAAAAACAGGGAGTCTAGGAGAGGGAGAGAAAGATTATATAAAGTGAGTTAAGAGAAAGAAAGACAGAACATAGGATGGAAGAGGAAGTTGTGGGTAAAGGGGAAGGGTGATGGGGTGAGAGAAGAATGCAGGTGAGAGGATTGTAGAGAAAGAGATGAACGAGATGGAGGGGAAGGGAGAAGAAGGCGGACAGGACGAGAAAGAAAGACAGAGAAACAAACGCAGATAGAGAGACAGAGAGGCAACGAGGTGAGCCCCTGGTGGCATCGCACTACTGCGGTCCATGAACTCCCCCGCTGAGCTGGGCCCAGAGCCTCTGACTCACTGTGCCAGGGATGGTGCCTGTGCCTGGCGACCATTGGATCCGCCTCTGAATCAGGGCCGAAATTACCGTAAAACCACTCTATAGATGTACTCTTCCCCAGCCAAGGCCTAGCCACGCAGCATATCAAACGAGTAGCCATGGCTACATCCAGCCCAGGGCACGCATTACAAATTAGACAATGAATCACAAAACTGACTGCTGAGGCCTTTCAGAGTTCACCACACCAGGGGAGAGGCACTGAGAGGCCAAGCAGCGATTGGGTGGGAGGCCCTATGGCCGAGCACTGAGTGAGCAGAGAGGCTAGACTTCTCCCAGTGCCCCCAGAGAAGAAAGACCAATCACTGGATGGGCACTGACTGCACTGCTTTTAACACCTGGGCAAGCCCCATAGCTAAGCATCACCCACTCAAACCCCCTAATTAGGAAATTCCCCCACACAAAAGGCCAAGTGCGGAATGCGCACGGTGGCTGCAGCTGCACACTTCCATCAATAAAGAGGCCAACAACCTACGTGTCCCATTTGATCCCCCCAGCAGTAGCTATGTCGTGGCCCAGCAAAGACAAACAATCAAGGAGGCGGGCAGTTCAGGACACATCAGCCTTAACTCTACAATGAATTTAGCACTGAAACGAAAACACACAGTTACACACCCCTTAGTTTTGGAAGCACTGACGACATAAAAAATAGTCAATCTGCCATATCTATGTCTCCTCCCTTTCAACCTGTCTCCCCTTCCACTCCTTACCCCTCCCTCCAGCACCATGAAGCATCTTGTAGTGGCATAGCACAGATTACACACCCTCTTTAAATAAATACATCCATTTCCACGCAAAGGCCTGCAGTCAAACGCTTAGAAACACTGGAAAGAAAAAAACACTGGAAACAAAAATACACCATGTAGCCCCCACACCCACAATAGCCAAGCTTACCTGTTTTAGTAGGCAGCAGCAGCAGACAGCAAACACTGGTCCACGCCAGCCTCCCTCGCCTCGAGCAGCAGCACCTTCTCTTCTGCAGCTAGTCGCAGGCAATGGCGACTCCATCTTCCTCCTGGCAACACCACACCGGCACATAACACTGAGTCACCTGAGAGACAGAGGCGGATCTAACGGTCTCCTTTCTTTCTCCCCTCCAATCGTGGGCCAGTGTAGGGAGGTCACGAGACGTGTCTACATCACGGTCGTCTCTCATGTACCACAACCTACACCGGCCCAGGATTGGAAGGGAGAAAGAAAGGAGACTGGAGTGACGTCCAAGACGTCCAACAGAAAGGGCCCTGTGCTGTGTGAAAGGGGCGGGCCTGGCACAGGGGCCCGGTGGCCATTGGTCTGCCTGGCGACCGTTAGATCCACCTCTGGTATGACCCGAGGGTGGGGGTCTATAAATATGTTATTACCCGCCTCACTCTTGAAAGTAAAACGCGTATATGTTATAAGTCTCACAGCCACCTCTCTGCGACCGACCCAGTGGATTTAGTGCATATATCCGTTTTAGCGGTCGCAGAGAAATGGCTTCAGGTACGCGTCGAACTGCCAGTAGCAATGGAAGGTAGTTTTATGATTACAAACCATGCTATATGCAATACGGTTTCTTGTAGATTGTCTAATAAGAACACTAAAGACCTAATTATAAGTTTCACAGTATTTCACCCGCTAAAACAGCATTTAGTAAATACTGTTAAGGCATGAGCAGCATGCTAAACAAGTGGATAGCGTGTGCAACTACAGCATTACTGCAAAGAAAGCGGTATTGGTAATTACCTGATGCAATACATGAAGAACACTGCCTATAATGGTACCAGAAGTATGTCACTGCGTTTGGTAGTATTGTTACCGGATCCAGAATTACCAGACTTGCATATTGAAACAGACAAGTCAGCAGAGAGATGTGATAGGGTCTGGGTTTTGATCCTGTTAACGGGGAGCCGGGACCCCTCCCAAACAGGCATAGGAGGCCTACCAGTTTGGCAGAGCTGATCCTACCCCAGGCATGGGGGTAGGGTGTGAGGGAGTCTAGTCCATGTTGGGAAGGAGGGACAAATGTGCAGTAGGGCCTTGGTTAGGTTACAGGGGGGAGAGGGATGTTAACATGGATTATAGTGTGGAGAGGGTGGTGCATTTTTTAGCTTTAAAGTACATTGTGAATCAAACGCCATCTTAGATCATAGTCGCCATATTTAAATCGAGGCCTAGTGTTGAGCTGCAGCCAGGGCCGCAGGCCCAACCCACACACATAGGAAAGTAAGTGTATGTGTGTGGGTATAGGTCATAGCATGGTCACCGGTGAGAAAGGCCAGAGCTGCAGAGATTCCTAGATCCTTCATTGTTGCATGGTGCCTGTATTCGTATCCCAGAAGGAATGAAGCCTAGGCCACGAGGGGGTTGAGAGCTCTCTGCAAAAGAATGATCCCACAAAAAGGAGGGCACAAGCTTCCAACCTTCCCTGTCCCAGCCCTGAGTAATAGCACCCAAATGCCCCCATCCCAGGACCCCTGGCATTCCAAGGTACCAGTCAGTCCCAGACTACTGACCATAAAACGGTTAAACCTCCTATCGATCAGCAAAGATCAGAAAGCAGGGACTAGTAGCCTTCACCATAGGTCATGTAATTTGTACTGCGGGTTGCCAGGAGGGAAAAAACAACATATCTAAAATGATGGTGGGGAGTTTTGTACGGGCGCCGATGTGTCTGGAATCAAACTAGTGTGTGCGATGATATGACCTTGAAGTATCCTCTTAGCCCTTGTCTGCAGGACCAGGTGCACATTAGGTTAGAGATTTAGAATGTATTGTTTTTTATTCCTAATTGGCAATTATTTGTAACTTTATGCTCGCTGCCCTTTGTGGAGGAGCCCACATAGAAGAAGATGGACAGAAGAGGCTGGGAGCAAAAGCATGGTATCCCTCATGGAGCTGTTTCCCTTTGTATAGGGTCGCGCCAACCAGCCACTCGGATTTGTAACTTATGTAACCTACGTCATTGATGATGCTGTGTGCCTTTTTAAAGTGTTGCTTGTGCTGATTTTGGCAGAACCTTCTGTGGCAGCAGAGTGCTTTGCTGGCACATTTCTATTTTTGTGGAAATAAAACTTTCTGCTCCTTGCAAGAGGTGTGCTGTGCCTTTTTTCCTAGTTGGTTGCATTTTTTTCTGTTGTGAGTGGTGAAGGGTTTCGCTACATTTTTGGTGACCCCGTGGTGACCCCAGTGACCCCCACAAAGACAGAGGTTTCCAGGCAACATCTCTGGAGGTGCAACGCCCAGCTACAGTGACCAGTTCCGAGCGCGTAATTTGCAGCCGTGCACAGGAACCGTTTTCAAAGAATTCATGGCTGCTCTTTGGAGCAGGGCGCGGCTCCTAGGAGAGTGCCTGCCGTTATTGGATCCCTGTGACGGAGGAGCTTGGGTGAACGCACAGATGTACGTACACCTCTTGCGAGCAACAGCAATGGTGGCATGGATGAGTAGGGAGTCGCAGTGTGTGTGTATGTGAAGGGAGAGTGTTCAAGGACATGTGGTAAGTTTTTATATTTTTTATTAATATTAAGGAGATGAGAAGGAGGAAAAGTGGAGTGTGGGATCCTTTCCGAGTAAGGGGAGAAAGTGGCACCATATTTTTTACTGTGATAAATGCAGGTAAAAGTAGGGTCTCAATATAATTAGTGAGTTTGAATTACTCTGCCCAATATATTTTGGGTGGGGTAAGCAGGCAAAGTAGTGGTTGTTATTTTAGCTTGTTGTTTTAGATTGTTTTTTTATTGTGGCATATTATTATTATTATATGATCAGTGAAGACCAAGAGGTGGCGTGCAGGAGTTGTGTGGGTGAGCGAGTGCGAGGAGGGAGAGAGTGTGTAAGGGAGGTGTTGCGGACAGGGACGACAGGCAGAAGGTTACAGGGGACTGGTAGTGACGGGCATAACTGCATTGTGTGCGGCTCATAACTAAAAGGTTTTTGGTGGAAACTTAACGAGTGTCAATGTGGGGGTAGTGATTCCTCTGCAGTATATGTGTATTGCATTACCAATACACAAGGAGAAGACCGAGAGGTATCACAAGTAGTGGGTGGCAGCGACTCAAGGGGGGATGCCCCGCCCATGGGTACCACCAACAGAGAGATATTCGAGCACATGAGCACATTACTAAAGGCTAAATATAAAAAGTAAACAGCTTCAGAAACGAAAAGAGATTTTAGATTTGTGGAAAATGATGGAAGATATAGAAGATACTGTTGGGTGCCCATCCTGGTGCGAAGATAGTGCCCCCTCAAATACAGTGAATGCGCCAGCGCCAGAGGAAGCGCTGCAGCACGCACCTAGGGAGGGGCTTTACCCAGTCACCGGCCACCGGGCCACAGGATACACCAACCCGACATATATGCCCACACCAGCCACTGCCCCACCCCCTTATCGACCAACCCCAAACAGCATTACACAGTGGGAGACCAAATCACAGAAAGAGTTAGAGGAGATATTAGAGGCAACACACGCAGAGCTGGCCCGTTTGAGCACAATACAAGAATTGGAGAGCAAACCAGGGTGGGAGTTGGATGAGTGCAGGTTATGGGACAGTACGGCTGGACAGAGAGGCACACCAAGAAGTACAGGAAGGAGACTGGGACAATGTGGAAAAATTTGAGGACAAAGAAGGTGAGGCACAAGGACTCCAGATATTACACCAAGGGTAGAAAGTTTGTGGGGCGAGCGATTGAAGAGCAGGTTTGAGCGCGTAGAGGTATCAAGGAAAAAGGGAAGTGATGGACGGAAAATGAGGTGGAGAGTGGGCACGCAACTGCAGTTACAGCATAAGGGACCTGTAAGGGTGCATAATGTGCAGTGGGTACAGATTGATAATCATAATTTGATCAAAACACTCCCGCCCCCCCAGGGCAGATGAAAATGAATGAAAGGGGTTTGGGGCTTAGCAAACATTTTAAACCTTTCGCACCTGTAAACCAAACTCAGGAGGGTAAGTGCGGGCGAGCAGGTGAAGATTGGCCTGAGCAGATGGGAGATATGAGGAACCAATGGGGAGGTGGAGAAAACCAAGATCAGCAGGGATATGAGACCAGGTAACAGAGAGCAGAAGGTGGAGTGGTATACTCTGGCAGTTGTTGAGGTGCTGGATGAGAGTGCAGGTAAAGTATTCTGAGAGAGTGCTACCAATCTTGAGATTTTAGAGAGTGTTGTGTGTCAGAGTGTGTGATTCAGGGAGGGAGCATAAGAGAAAAGATTGTGAGAGTGGGAGAGGGGAGTGCAGGTGGATAGTATAAGGGAGAGTGACACAGAGAGAGAGGGAGAGTGAAAGAGATAGAGTGTGTGTGTGTGTGTGTGTGTGTGTGTGTGTGTGTGTGTGTGTGTGTGTGTGTGTGTGTCTCAACAATTTTTAATATATTCTTTACTCAAGCACTCTGGGAACATTAGAGAAGGGAACCCTTAGGAATTCCAGGAGGGTGTTAGACAAGACTACGGCTTTTAAGCCCTCACTGCAGTCTCAGTTAGTGCTAGACAGTAGGTTTTGCCTGTCTCTAGATTTTCATTGTAACCTCATGTTGGGCAATAGGGACACCTGGGCAAGGGTGTCGGCAACCCACAGGAGAGACAAGGGCGATAATAGGGAGACTCTTTCTTTGGCTTTCCTAAGTCATCCAGCCTACAAATGTCTGAAGTCGTTAATGCAAATATCATGTTTTTGAAGTCATCTGCCGCAGAGAACAGGGACATAATCCATCCTGAATTTCAGCCACAATCACCCATCCATGCATGTTGAGCAGAAAGGAAGATGCCAGTGACACTGCAGTAGGAATTCAAGACAATACAGTAAGCAGGACCTCACAGTGCAGGCTGATGAGGATGCAAAGGATGCACCATGGGCCTCATTACCAGGTTACCGGTAAAATCCGCCAGTTGGTGCCGGGTTACCGGCAACCCTGTAACACTGTTTCTGTCGCCTGGCATTCTGGTGCTACCGGGATATCACAGGCAGCGGCTGTTCAGTTATTTCCCATTCCCATGGAGTGGGAAACCTGAAGCACCGGTGCTTCAATTGAAAACATGCCAGTAGGGGCGTGAACTCCCGGGCAGTTCCAGCGTGCCGGTAGTTCAGTGTCCCTACTGGCAAATGTATAATTTGGCGATCCGGAAGGGGTGCCGGAATGTTGCTACCGGAACCTTTATTTCCAGACCGTCAACCTTGTGCTGAGGCCCCATGGCTGGTGGGCCCTATACGGCAAAATCTGTCCCAGACAAAAGTGTACAGCTATGGGACCAGGTGTATGATAAAGTGGAGTTAGTATTTGCATATCCAAGGTCCACCAAGGACATAAAGTGGTGCGCTCATTCATCTCTTAACACAGGTAGGCTGCTAAGCCCCTGGAGGGGGTACAGTACCCAACCCACACATGGTCCCATGGGAGGGGAAGGCTGCAACAGTGGCCGACATTACTAGGATCACAGGTAAAGGGGATGCTGAGGATGGCATAGAAAAATGAGTAGTTGCTGGTGAGTACAGCTTCCGTGTGAACTGCATGTAATGTGTATATAACCAAACCCCAAAGCACAGACAAGGGGATACACAATCACATGAAAGGGGAGGGCATACTTGCCACATGGAACAGGTCTCAATGTCTGCAGCATCAGAACCAGATCCTGCACACGTCAAGCATACATCTTTATTCCTTTTATTTATCTATATACAGGCGGAACAATGCTTTTTTGATCACAAAAAAATGTACAACAGATAGGAAATCATATTTAATGGGAAGCAGTGCGCTTCTTACAGTGGGGTGAGTTTGAGGGACACTCTGACCAGGTTGTGGAAGGGAGCAAATGGAACAGTCACCGGGGACAATACTAAGTGGACATCGATAGATTATGGACAATGAACATGTGGCATTATTAAGTGCAGGTAGGCAGTACAGCCAGCTGTGATCAGGATGTGACCATGATGGGTGAAGTGCTAAAGTGGAGGCAGAGGAAGTGAGGGAAAGAGGCAATTTAGAGGCAAGGGAACATTGTTAGCTTGCAGGCAGATGAGAGGTAGGTTAAGAGGGTAACTCAGAGGCAAAGCCATAGGCTTTTAGTTTGGTTTCGAACAAATCAGAGTGGACTGTTTCTAAGATGTCTGGGGGAAGAGAATTCCATGCAAGTGGAGCAAGAAGAGAGAAGGAGCGCAAGCGAGAGGAAGCACAGGTAGGGCTAGGAGCCACGAAGGTAGTCAAAGAGGCAGAGCAGAGATTCCGAGAAGGCTTGTAGAGTTGGATAGAGGCAGATAGATACAGCGGTGCCTTACTGTGGATAGATTTGTGAACCAGAAGACATTTTAATCTGGCCCTGTTTTTCATCGTCAGAGATTCAGCCTGGTTGTGGTGTGAGCATGTAGTTGTGAAGAGAGGGAGTTCAAAGAGATTCTGCCACAGTAGTCCAATTTAGAGAAGAAAAGAGGTGTTAAGAGATGCTTGGCAGTGTTGAAAATAAGGAGGTGTCTGATTATATTTAGGAGTTTGAGGCAAGCTGCTGTTCCAGTTTTAGGGATGGAAGTAGAGAAGGTTCGAGGAGGGTTATAGATGATGCTGAGACTTCTAGCTGAAGAAGAGCAGGGGAGAGTGTCAGGTGGTAACTGGATAGTCAGTGGAAGAGATGAGTGATAGCCTTTGGCAGGAAAGAGCACTTCTGTTTTGGTACAGTTTAACATCAGAGGGTTCCAAGCCATCCAATATTTAATGGCAGAGAGACAGTTGGAAATGATTATAGAGAGATCAGAGGAGAGTTCAGGAAAAGAGAATAAGATTTGGGTGTCGTCCACGCAGAGTTGGTACGAGAACCCAAAGGAAAAGATTAGAGCTCTAAGAGCAGAGCTTTAGAATGTAAAGAGGAGGGGACTCAAGACAGAGCTTTGTGGAACACCAACATTTAGAGGAGTGGGTTGAGAGGTGGTGTTGCTCCTGGAGACAGAGAATTGGCAAGGTGCATGGTAGGATTCAATCCAAGCCAGGGCTGGCTGGCGAATCCCAAGAAGAGAGTATAAAGGAGATAAGAGTGATCCACAGTGTCAAAGGCAGCAGACAGGTCAAGGAGAATAGGGATAGAGGATAGGTTAGAATGCTTAGCAGAGGTGATGAAGTTGGACACATTCATGAGAGCAGTATCCCTGGGGTCTCGAAGGCTGTGGATGTCTAGCAAATTCGTAAGACATTTGAACACAATCCTTTTGAGCACTTTAGGGCAGTGTGGAAGGACAGACACATGGCGAAAGTTAGCCTGTATTATTTATTTATGTATTTATTCGTATTTGTAGAGCGCGCAACAGCCCGTGGGCATCGTGGCGCTTGTTACAGAAAGTGAGCATAGCTTGTTTACAGAAGAGAGCAGTTATACATTTTTACAAATTTTACAATATATATTTTTACTAGTTTAAAAATATACATTGAGATAATAGAGGAGAGAGAAGAGGGGGGTATAATGTTAGAGTGGAGGTTTGCAAGGAAGCGTGTTAGTTGAAGAGGGAGGTTTTCAGATTTCTCCGAAAGGCCAAGAGAGAAGGTTCAGCTCTGAGGGCAGTAGGGAGCGCATTCCATAGTTTAGGGGCTACGTAGGGGAATCCTATCCCTCCTGCTTTAACCCTGTTGATGTGCGGGATACTGAGTTCATTGGTGTAGCGTTTTCTGGTGGGTCGGGCTGAGTTGGTTCTGGATAGGGTTTCTGATAGGTAAGAGGGTGCTGTAGAGTTGATGCATTTGTGCATGGTACTGAGAATTTTAAAGGTAATGCGGTCTTTGACCGGGAGCCAATGAACTGCCTGCCTAGCTTGAGAGATGTGGTCTCTTCTCAGGATGCTTAATGCTGCTCTTAACGCGTTGTTTTGGGTGATTTGAAGTCTGCTTAAGTTTTTTATCGAAGTGCCTGCTAGGAGAGTGTTGCAGTAGTCTAACTTTGCACCTATAGTGGCTCTGGCTATTGAGAGGCAGCTAGACTTAGTTAGGAACAGTTTTATGGCATTAATGAGTTTAATGCTTAAGGCAGATGCCGATACATTGGCACTGACTTGTTTGTTCATAGAAAGCGTGGCATCAATGTGAACCCCTAGTGTCTTTACGGATAAGACGAGAATGATGGAGTTGTCTATGTTGAAATTGGAGTAAAGATGGTCTAGCTTGGCTAGTGTGGTTTTTTGACCAAGAATAAGAATCTCTGTCTTATCTCCATTGAGGCATAGGCCATTTGCTGCCATCCAGGCTTGGATGGTGGCGTAGTACCGCTGTGTTTAGGTCGTATGAGCCGGTTAGTGGTAGAAGAACTTGGGTATCGTCAGCATAGTTTGTACATGCAATCCCAAGTGCATCAAGCTTATCAAAAAGGGGCTTTGTAAAGAGATTGTATAGTGTAGGTGTGGTACAAGATCCCTGTGGGATTCCGCAGTGAATGGTCGTAGGTGCTGCATTTGCTATGTAGGAGAATACTTTCATTGTTCTACCTTCTAAGAAGGAAGTGATCCAGGAAGTCGCTTGTTTGGAGAATTGTGCTGCTTGTGTAAGATGGCCGGTAAGGGTTTTATGATCAACCAGATCGAAGACAGCCAAGAGGTCTAAGCGGAGGAGGAGGGCAGGCTTTTTCCAGGATTTGAGTGATTTGGTTTTTTAGGTCCAATAAGGCAGTTTTAGTGCTGTGCCCTTTACAGAAGCTGGACTGTCTTTTTCCTAAACCGGAGTTTGTTTCCAGGTGTAGTTGGATTTAGCCATGAGCCGCTTTATCCAAAATTTTGAGAAGAAGCAGGATGGTGGTTATGTAGTTGTTAAGCTGGGCAGGATCTAGTGTAGGTTTTTTCAGGCGAGGGCGCACCCACGCTTCTTTGAGGCTGTCAGGGACAATGCCTGTTTTAAATGAGGAGTTGTTAAATGCCGTAAGAAATGGGGCCTCGGCACAGTCCTTGATAATCTTAGGAGGGCATATTTCTCCCTTGCATAGCAATGGTTTAAGGTGTTTGAGAAGGTCTATAACTTCACATTCTGTGATGTCAATAAAGGAGAATTTAGGGAGCTGGGGTACTTTGTGATCAGGCATGGTCTGTGGGGGCCTTCTCTGGCTTAGTAAGACTTTATAATGATCCTGGATTTTATTTTGAAGGAGGTCTAATTTGTTCAGCATTGCGGCTTGTATGCTTGTGCACCAAGCTTCAACCTTAATGATCTCATTGGTGCTGGTAGGAGGTGCGGTGAGTTCATTAAAGATGGGGAGTAGTTATTTGGTTTGGGAATTGGCATTAGATATTCGAAGATTAAAAGTGTTGAATTTAGAAGTGAAGATGCCTCTTTATACTGCAAGGCAGCCGATTTGCAATTTTATTTGGATGTGTCACTGGGGTTGATTTGCCAAATTTTGAGAGCCTGCCATTTGTTTGTAGGCAGGGTTTGAAGCTCTACTGTGAACCAGGAGTTCGGGTGAAAAGACTTTTTTTCAGTCTTGCATTCTAGTGGTGCTATGGAATTCACTGCGTTGGTGAGGGTGTCCTTAAATATATCTGCTAAGAGGTTGGAGTCTTGTGAGAAAGGAGGTGATAGGCATGGGATGTTAAGATAGGGTCGGAGGTTGTCCGCTGTAAGCATTTTAGAGCTTCTAGCTAATGTGGCAGGTGCGGGAATGGTGGTTTTAGTGCCGGGGCTGTGGGGATGGTGAATTGAATGCAATAGTGGTCTGTCCAGGGATAGGCAATATTGGACGTGATGGATGAATTGCAGTTATGATCAACAACCCAATCAAGGGTGCAGCCTTTGGAGTGGGTAGGGCTCAGTATTTTTTGGGTGAATCCTAAATCTGAAAGATCTTTGGCAGTGGTAGCAGCTTTATCATTTGGGTCATTGAACCCTAGGTTAAAGTCACCTAAGAGTAGAGTTTTAGTGGATTTTTTACTGTAGGTTTGGGTCAGCCACTTGCTCTTTTAAGAGAGGGATAACGGTGGCTGATTTGAAAACAGAGGGAAAGCAGGCAGAGTTGAAGGACAGGGGGAGAGTTCAGCGAGGTGACAGGTCACTAAAAGAACAATAGGCTTCACTAGCTGAAGAGCAAGAGGGTTTGATGGTGCACAACAGAGGTTAGCCTTAATTGGTAGAGATAGAACTTCATCAGTATTAGTGTGACTTAAGTGGGAGACAGAGTCAGAGAATGATGTAGGCAGAGTGTAAAAGGTTGGAGTGTGAAGAAGTTCAGGAGAGGGAGTCTCTCATTTTGGAAATATTTGCAGCTACGTATTCAGCTAGGTCATTAGCTGTGAGAGTGGAGTTGATAGTCATTGACTTAGGAGGAGCGAGGAGTGAGTTTAGGGTGTTCTGTATTTGGCGAGGATGGTTGGAGTGAGAATCAACAAGGGTTAGGTAGAATTCCCTTTTCACTCTATCAAGAGTGGACTTGAGAGAGTTCATGGCAGAGAGGTAGAGTTGCCGGTCCTCATACGAGTGATTACACCTCAATTTGCTCAGCAGCCAACGCCATCTGCTGACCAACTAACCCTACCGAAAAAAGGCTCCATCCCCTGGGGAAAGGAGAGAACATGTAGAAGCCATGTGTCCCCCACAGCACTCCACCAACATGCCCCATGCAACATGTCTACCGCCTTCAGTCACATCACATGCAGCCAAATGTACCCTCCAACATGTGTTACCCTCTTTTCCCCAACTGCATAGCCCATATTTTTTCATGGAAGGCTGGTACACCAAACATACACTTCACCACTGTACTAAAGCAAACATGTCATGTTAATCATGCCTTGTGTCTCTAAAAGCACAAGTAACTGGATGTCACTGATTTACACTCACAACAACGAATGATGAGGCTGGAACATTAGAGGCACAAACTACAGGCACCACAGATAAAGATCACTCAGGTACACACACTGCAGGCAGCAAAAGGCCTGTCAAGGACAAAAAGTCATGACAAAGAGATCTGCATCCCCAGCAGCAACAGCCCAGAAAGGATCGGACATCTGCAACCCAAGACAAGGGGGCACATGCCTCAAACAAAAAAGCCAGGCCACTGCAGATGACAGCAGAGCCACCCCTATCAGCCCACCGGAGACAACATTTTAGGCACCCAATGCAGGTGCTGAGACACGAGAGAACACAAATCACATCCCCACAGCTACTCCGACTCAACCACAGCAGGTCAGTGTGGCAGAATTGCATCTGTGCTCCCCACTAACATCAGTGCAATTCATCCTGTGGATGCAGATGCAGTGGGTGATACTCCCACAACAGAGCACAGCCCAGGTGCAGGAATTGACACAGATGATGGAGACAATGTTGGCCCTCATTGTAAATGAGCCAGTGTGGAAATAACGTGCCATTAATGTTGCCGGCACCATTTCCAGACCGGCTCCATTCGAGTCTGCAAGGTAGGATATGTGGTGAACTACCACCAGGCCTGACATGTCGGTAGTTCAGGCTCCTACCGGCAGATAAATCACTGAAGCACCGGCACTGTTAATAACGGTGCTGGTGCTTCAGTATTCCTATTCCCGTGGAGTTCTATGGGACACCAAAGGAATGGGAACGTACTGTTCCGCAGCCGCCCCTAATATCCCGCTATTACTGGGTTATCGGGCCACGGAAATGGTAAGCCGAGGTTGCGGTAGGCAGCCGGTACTACCGACGTCCTACCGACAACTTCGTAATGAGGGCCAATGTCACAGGACAGTGGTCCTCTGACCCCACCAGTGTAGCTAGAAACGCCAAACTCAGCCAGGGCCAGGCATGCAATGCCACATGGTCAACCTGCCAGTGGGCCTTCTGCAGATCCAAAATTAGGAGGGCCTGATCTGATCAAGGAAGCACAACAGCAGGCTCTCCTCCTCCACTTACATGAGATGGAGTTCCAGCTCAGCAACAGGAAGACCTCTCTACAGAGCAAATGCAGCATTCAGGGAGATCCGTAGAACAATAGGAGCACATGACAAGAAAACAGGTCAGCAGCTTGTATGTTTGGCATGTAGGGTAGAGTCTCGTGGATGCCATCACTATTCGAAGTCAAAGAATGCACTGAGGCATCCACACAGGGAGTCACCCCTCTGTCTGGAATCCTAGGGAGGATGGCAAGGCCCCTGTTGCATCTGCTGACTGTGAGACTGCATCTACCTTTGTCACAACAGATGAGTCCCCTATGACAAGCCCACCACAGCGCTCACCTAGTCTGTCCCAGCATCCACCTGCCAGCCTGCAATGCAATGGCAAATGGACCAGATGCTAATGAGGAACTCTGTCATGTGGCATAAATAATGTTGGGTTGTGTATTGGAGTTGCAGTGGGAGAAGGAGGGGCGTTGTTGGGGTTGAGGGGGTGATGTGTAGGGGTGAGAGAAGGAGGAGGTGTTTGTTGGGGAGGGGCGTTGTTGGGGTTGAGGGGGTGATGTGTAGGGGTGAGAGAAGGAGGAGGTGTTTGTTGGGGTGGAAAATGGAGAGAGGGTTTGGAGTCAAAGTGTGGTTGTTGGGAGTGAAGGAGGGGGTTATTGGGTTAGAATAGGGGGCTCAGGGGTGCACATATGGCTGATATTATCAGGTGAATAAAACATTGAGTTCTTTTCAAAATGTACATCTTTATTCCACACCAAAGCTTGTGAACCTTGTGGTCTGGCATATTTCTGACAATGGCAATGTTGAAGTGTATGGTACATGTATAACCGTGCTCGCGCCACTACCACTACCATGCACGGTCATCAAATGTGTGAAAATCATCCTATACGTCATTGTCCATTAGTAGAGTGGATGACCCCACGCGTTCTGTCAGAAGAACGCTGCCATTACCCACTGCTTCATAATCCAGGGGGACCAGATTTCAACTAACATAAAGGTAGGACTAACTCATGAAAGTGGCTGTGAAGGCACTACACTTCAGTAGCGTTGGGAGGAGAAGGGGGTTTAAGTGTTACTGTTCAAAGAAACACATGTTATCATTAATGTATCAAACAATTACACTATCTTATAGTTGTCAAATGCAGCATTTCTTCTGTGCGAGCTGTGCCTGCCAGCTATGAGGACCTACTACCAAACACCGAGACCACTGCAGTGTCCAATGGAAACATAATCTTGAGAAAGGTGGACAGAGCAGCAACAACCGGGACAGTGCCGGGGAAACCGGGACGTCTGGCCACCCTATCATAATCAGACCTTTTCTCACTTCCCATCCTGTCCCTGTGGTTGGTTGTCCATTCGCATCATCCTCATGATTGTCAGGTTGTATGACAACGTTGTGGGGTAAGGGCCACATTGTGGCATTTGAACACTGTGCTGCATGCAGAAGGCAGTAATGATATGGCCAACCTTCTAAGGGGTATATATATACGCGTCTCACTAGTATTCTGTAGCCATCTGAATCTCGCGTTCAACATTCCAAAGGCTCAATTATTGATAGCCCATGTTCATAAGTGCGCAGAATTGTCTGACCTCTTCTCAGGTGTGTTATCTTGTCAGGTCATCAGCTATGGCAGGAGTGGATAAGCTGCGTCTTGTTACATTGGATAACATGTCAGTGTGGGCATGCTACTAGTTCATGTCACGTTATAATGTACGGTAAGTAAATGCTCTGGTCTGTAAACTCTTGATATTGTAGGGTGAATGATAAAACAGATTTTTCTCCCACTACTCCCTTGTGTTTGCTTAACTAATAGCCGTGCCATTAATCCCCTGTCTGTGGGCATTTAAGCTGGTAGTGTACTGTTGTGCAGGTCCATTGAGTGGTGTGTCAATCCTGGGAAGCCTGCTCAACAGTGTGTGGTGGTCATGTCCACGTTACAGGTCATTTTGTACTCTCAGTGTGTGCTACTGTGTCCTGTTGCAGTACTATTGCTCAGTGACTTTGGGTGGCACCAGGGCACCAATGATATTCGAGGATTGGGCAACGGTGTACAAATGTCCTTTGATGGTGTTAATTGCTTCAGGGGTTGTTGGCATGCTCTGTGTGCTACAACATTTTATAGAGGGGCTGTTAGGGCCTGTATGAGGACTTTACAACATGTGGATCGTGCCATTCAATGTAACATAGCAACTGGTTTTTGGAAGCTGTCTGGGGATAGGAAGTGGAGGACTGCAACCTAATTCAGGAGAGAAGGGGCGGCTGTGCATATGTTGATGTTGCTCTGAAAGTCCTCCTGGATGAGCTGGAGGGTGAGCATGATAGTTGTACTATCAAGGTGATAAGTTTGGTTGATCCGCAAATCCATTATGGCCCATGGGGACAGCATGGGATTAAGTACTGGATGCATGTGGATTCTCCACCCAGCTTGTGCCTCTGCCGCCTTATGCCTTCAATCTTCTGGACCTCAATCTGTATGCGCTACTCACCCAGGTGATCCTCCAGCCTGAATGGAGGTGTGGCTGTTGGGAGTGGCTAGGGGATGGGCTTTGGATCCTGGATAGTGATTGCTGGCTCTTGGGGGCAATGGTGGAAATGGAAAACAAATTGGTGGGGGATCCCACAGGAGCCGGGGTAGGGTTGGAGTTTTGGGGGGCCATGCCCGAGGATACAGGGTTTAGCAGGGCGGAGCTGGCAGTTGACCTCCAATCAAAGGAAATGTCCAAAATAATAGTTTTAAACAGGCTATTTCTTTCATGCTGCTTCTTTTGCAAGCTATATATCAATTCCACTTTAAACCACTTCCATGGCAGTGGTGATGAGTTACTTCACTATGCGGACAATAGTTTATACCAATGTTGCTGAGTAAATATTCTTTAAAATGCACAAATTGCATGTATAAAAATCTCCCCCTTGGGTACAATTCAAACTGGGTGATTTCTGTTCGCCATAAGCAATGTTTTCTTTTACTTGAACTACACCCGGCACAGCTCCTGCAGCTCCCCTCTGAAAGCAGTTGGGTGGCTGCATCGTGTGTGATCGGTTCAATGTTATGTTACTTTGTTATGTTATGTTACTTTGCATTTATAGAGCGCCTTATGTACCATTGGTATGATCTCAAGGCACTCAGTAGAGAGAGAGAGTGTCATAAGGTGAGTGTGAGCACCGGATATGTGTGCAGCAGGTGTGGCACTCATATGATAGCTGCTTCTTAGCGGTAGGTGTGGTGGTTGGGAGGTCAGTAGTATGTGTTCGTTCTGGCAGGGTGTTACCCAGACCGATTCTGGCTGCGTTAGGCTTGAAGAGAACCCCTAGGCTGGCGGTTGTGCAGCCAGCTGTGTTTAGTTAGGATGACGGGGAGTATGTGGCAGGTGTTGGTATGAGAACAGCTATACCGAATGTGTCATAGTATTGCTGTGTTCTAGTTGAGTGGTGGTGTATAGACGAGAGTATGCGTCGTGTTGTGATATGGTGGTTTTGAGTAGGCACTTAAGATCGAGCGCACATCTGAACCATTTATTCAATCTGTTTTATTCACTCAGTCTGTTCAATCGGCTTCGTCTGTTCACACATTTGATTGTGATTGGTTCAATGTTCATAGGGGTATTTATTTATTCATGCAATGTTTGTCAGATACCTGTTTATTTATTAATGTATGCAATGTTAGTCAGATACCATTGCATAAATAAATAAATAATCTGGGTCCATGTATCCAACAAACATTGCATAAATAACTAAATGAACTGGGTCGTGGCTGAGGACTGTAACTGCCTCTTGTGACCCCTTGCACCAGAGGAAGTTACAGTTTACTTGCAGGAGCTTTATTTATTTATTAACCCCCCCCACTCCAGCGCTGACTCTGGCTGGATACCGAGATCCGGCTACACATCTGGTGCTGCATTAACTTCAAGCACTGTCAAGCCCCTAGGTCCACATGCAGTATTAGGCTTGTAATGTGGCAAGGTGGTAAAACATTTGGTAATACTAATTACGGGATGTTTTCACCACTACTGCCTAACTCGCATTCAGTGGTCTTCAAAGAGTGGGGCTGGCTCTGCTAGGGTGGCCTGAAGGGTGTCCTCTTGGTGAGCGCAAGGCGCATTGAAAAGGCATTACCACGACTGTTTTTAATAGACAATCCAAGTATGTAACATAAAATGTAAGCAGTTATAGTTTGTGGGGGAGGGGAGGCATAAACAATATTTGTACTCAAGGTATATAAGGTTTGAAGACCACTGGCCGAAGTGAACATGCCAAGGTTTGTAAGAGCTGTTATGAACCTCTTGTCCGTTCTTTGTCACCCGGGCTAATGTTCCTATTGCCTGACATGCACCCAACATCACAAGTGTTCTTTTGCAAAGTTTTGTATGTACCGCTTGGGAATGTGACCTAGATTACGTGCATTCGGCTAATGCAGCACTCATCGCTATCCTCGGGCAATTCATTTTGCAGAAACTGAAGGAAGGAGAAATTGTTGAAGCGGCCTTTTTGACTGTGGTTTTTTGTTTCCATAAAGCCGATGGCAGAAGAATGCAGGAGCTATTTACACAAATCCTTCCGCGATTCCTGCGGCCTTTTGGAACATTACATGAGGATGACTTCACGGCTGTGGCCAGTTTGCGCTTTCTCAGCAGCATTAAGGTCACTTGTTAGCAGGGCCCTCCCTCTAGCTCTTGCACGGCCTTTTTCCACGTGCACGCCTCGGGCTGTTGCTTTCAATCTCTCACAGCCTGAGCAAGTGGCATGCTGTGGCCTGGGTCTTGCCCTGTGGATCTTTAGCAAAAGGTGCCCCTGTCTCAACAGTGCCCGGGGATGCCGTGCTAACTAAGCACACGAGTGGACCCACTCCGAAATAAAAACAAAAGAAAGTCCAGGCCGGAGCATACAGGGGGCTTATGCTATTCACCAGAAATGGGAGCCAGATGTGTGCATGGGACTGGTGGCTAATGGGGGTGAGGCATGGAGAAGGGAGGGCACCCCTGAATGTTGTGGGTACCTGGTTACTGCCGATTGTGCTACCAAGGTGCCGCCAAGGAGTGTGGTACTCAAGTAACATGATTGGCAAACAAGTGCAAACGTTTTTTTTCTGTGTAGTGTTTGCATTACACACACACACCCGACCTTTAAAGACGGAGGACACGATTCTGCTTTGAGAGCCTATAACCTACAAGCTGTTGTGGACAATTGACGGCAATGCTTGGTACTAGACTCTAGGCATGACTCTATATGCAACTCTATATGCAACTGTTTCTGAAAGTGCTGGGGATTGATGCCCTTGGATTATTGGCCCTGGGGTGAGCAATGTTTCCAGAGAACTGTTTTAAATCAATTTGTAAGTTAAATCCCAATATGCATTGCTTCTGAAAAAAAGGGGAAAGCATGAAGTCCACGTGATTGCTTTATTTTGAGGTACACAAAAGGTATTGTCAGGGTCGGATCTTCACCTGAACTGTCTGGCGAGGGCTCTCTGCATCTGAGGGCAGTCCAAGAAAGAGGCTGTTCTGGAAGCTAGGAGTGGCACTTTAGTTGGGAGGTGAGAAAGAATGAGAAGGGGTATAAAAAGTCATACTGGACAGATCCTTTCACTTTTGAGCTTGAATTTTGTGGGATATCTGGCCCTTCTGCAGCCACCCCTCCTCCCTCCTTCTCTGCCTTTCACCTTTTCTCTGCTGACAAAGTTTCCAGACAAGTCCGATCTATGAAAGTCTCGTCGAAACACGTTCACCCCTGTTCCTCCAAAACTATCAAGACCACATCGACTCCCTGGCTCTTGCCCTGGCTGACTTCTGCAATCACTCCTTCACCACTGGAGTCTTCCCATCCCCCCCTTAAGCACTCCCTTGTGCACCCTCTTCTTAAGAAACCCTCTTCCGACCCCTCCTGTCCGGCTAAATATCGCCCAATCTCCATCACTCCCTTCGTGGGCAAGCTCCTGGAGAAACTGGCCATCTCCCAGTTTAATCTCCACGCTGAATCTGTGGGTTGTCTTCATGACCATCAGTCTGGCTTCAGAGCTGCCAGAAGCACAGAAACTGCTCTCCTGAACATCTGTGAAGACCTGCTCTCCATCCTTGACTCCAACACTCCGTGTGTTCTCATCTTGCTTGATCTCTCCTCTGCCTTTGATACTGTCAACCATGCCATCCTGCTCAACTGTCTCCGTGATAACCTGGGTATCACTGGTCAGGCTCTGGCGTGGCTGACTTCTTTCCACTCCAATTGACCCTCCCAGGTCCAACTTGGGTCCTTCCTCTCTGACATCTTTTTCTCTACCTGTGGTGTCCCCCAGGGATCTAACCTCTCTCCCTGGCTGTTCAACCAATATCTGGCACTCCTTGCTCACCGCATTGACGCTCTCTGCCCCAACTTTCAGTGCTATGCGGATGATACCCAGCTCATTTTCAGGCTACCCTCGGCCTCCTCCTCTCCTTCCCTCATCTCTGACTGTCTCTCTGCTATCCAGGAGTGGTGTGCCGCCAATGACCTCTGCCTTAATGCCAGTAAGACTGACATTCTACTCATCGGCACACCCACTCCCTCCTTCCCTGCAGCTCTCTGGCCGGCCTCTCTTGGCCCTCTTCCTGCTCCTACCTGCAAGGCAAAAAACCTTGGGGTCATCTTCGACCCCACACTCTCCTTCTCTCCTCACATTTCTGACTTCTCAAAGAAGTCACACTACCAGCTGCACCTCCTTAGAGGTATTCTTCCTTTCCTCTCCTTCCCCAGAAGCTCACTGTCTCCAGAGCCCTGGTTCTCTCTAAGCTGGACTACTGCAACAGCCTCTATCTAAATCTGCCTGCCTCTATTCTCTGCCCTCTGCAACTCATCCAGAACATGACTGCAAGACTTGTCCTTGGCCTCAAGCTCAGGGACCGTATCTCTCCAGGACTGAAATCTCTTAACTGTCTCCCAGTGGCTGCGAGGATTAAGTTCAAAACCCTCTGCATTGTCCACAAGGCCTTCTGTACCCTGGGGCCGAAATACCTTCAACTGTCTCTTCCTAAATATCTTCCTTCTCAAGCTCTTCGCTCATCCGCCTCCAACTCCCTCAGGGTCAGCCGCTTCTCCAAGCAATGATTTGGGGGTAGATCTCTCTCTGCGTTAGGGGCCTCCTTCTGGAACAGCCTTCCTGCCTCCCTGAAACTTGAGAACCATCTCTGGTTCCGGAAGCACCTCAAAACCTTCCTCTTTGCTTATGCTTTCTCTCCCCCTCTCCCCTCCTAAATTCCTGATTGAAACCACACTGAATCTGCACTGGACCACTCTCACAGATCTCGGTCCCTGGCCCAGCCACTTGACCCCGGCACTGCCTCCCTGGCAACCCCTGCACCGCGGGACTGTCTCTGTATCCCTACAGCCCCCCTCCCAGCACTTGTCTGCACTTACCTTGCACTTTCCACCAGCTGGCCCTTTATTTATTCATCTTGTTATTCTACTACCCCATGTACTGCACTTTCCCCTCTCCCTTGCCCCTCGCACTTTCCCTTTCCCCTCTTCCCATGCACTTGCGCGATCTGAATAACACCTGGCCTAGTAAAATCGTTGTCTGTCTTCCCTTTGTCCACCCTCCCTGCCTCATCGCGCCTTGAAACACTTGTGTATAGGCGCATTATAAATGCATATCATATCATATCATAGGTCAAGTTATTTACTCCTGAAAGACAGGTATTAGCAGTGCTTAATTTGTAAAAAGAAATAATCGTTTGATGTGTAGTAGCGGTGAATGGTTCTTTTCCTTTCTTCTCCTTATTTATGGTCGCCTTTCATGTTTGGATTACATTGGTCGAAGGTATTCTCCCCTACATCAATATCTGTGGTCAACAACGCACTCACAATACAAGAATCAGATACTTCATCAAAGATCTTCAGTGGACAGCCCCTGATGAATGTCCAACCATTGTGGTGCTCGGTGCAGAAACATTTTGTGCCGACAATTGGTTACACACAAATTGGACCAGTAGAGATGTATCTATTGTCCTGTTGTGGTACATTGTATGTGTTTAGGGTTGTATATATCTTAATGTATATAAGTGTCATTTATGAAATGATTTTTGTATTGTATAATCTATTGTGTGTATCTTTTTTTTATAGAACTGTCTCAGAGTTGTATAAAATCAAAAAATGTATATGAATGTATAATAACATTGAATTTGTAATTTTATGAACATCCTAGTGGGATTTTTTTTTAGGACCATGCTATAGGTGTGTCGGGTGTCCTGACCCACGTTTGAGCTATCATGCTGCAACATTTGGTGCTGTGGGCTTAGAAAATCCAAGATGGCCAAAAAGCCCACAAGTGCGCCAGAATCCAGGAGAACCACGCAGTTTGTGCGCACACCAAAATGGTTACCTCACTTGCCACCCACCAGTGTAAAGAAAGATCTTTGTTAACAAAATCCACTGTTATTGATGTCAAAAGTTGCTGAAATCGTGGCTCACCGGACCACTTTAAAGATTCAACCCTTTTGTGGGGTTGCACATAACCATTTTACTGTAAGGAGCCCCATCAAAACAATGTTAAGCAAGGATTTACTACCATGTAAGAACCATTCCTGTTTGGAATGCATTAATCCAAGAAAAATCCCAAAAATGGTTGCATTACCAGTACTCACCACTATCAGAAAGCCAGCGTTTTAAAACAACACCAGACATTTGTGTAAAACTGAATAAATAAACCCAAAGCAGGCCAAATAAAGACTTACTGAGAGGTGGATACAATGTAAAGTTACATTCTGAAGTGACTTGAATGTTCATAACAAGACTGGCTGAGCTCTGCAGGTCTGCAGCAGCCTAACTGAAACTGGATTTAAAACTACCAAAAATCGAAAATGTTTAAATTAACTGAGTGACCTACTTTTGAGTGTCACATAGTTTGTCACTGTTGAAATGTCATAGTTTTGAACTTAGAATCAGCATTCTAGCTGCATATGTCAAAATTGTCTTGACTTAAACTGGGGAACAAAAAGTGACATTTTATCTGAAACCTGGCTTAATGAAACTGAATTCTGCCCACCAGCTACCCCCGACAGGAGTTGAGACTTGCACAACAGCTGTGTTCCCAGGCCTAGCTGCCTTTTGCTGCTCCCACCAAAAGGGATATGACACTTCTCTGATTGAATTACCTGGGCTCTGCAGGAAATTGAACAAAGCCCTGTCCTGACTCAGGCAAATGTTTTATTGGGGGTGTCGTAAAAATGGCTTCCTCTTGGCAGAAACTGGGAGGGGGAGAAACTGGGGACAGAGGCTGAGCTTGAAGAAAGTGGAAAGACTGGTTTCTGTACCATGTGACCTGAAAAGACACACCCCTGTAGCCAGAATATGGTTTTAGAAAAAGATGAATAACTCATAGTACAGACGTGTCATAATTATTTAAATGATACCATAATTCTTGGGATTTTTCTGCCCACATTTTAAGAGGTTTTTAGAACCGGTGGCATGATCGGGGGGCAAACTAGCATTTAAGAGGGTATTACTTAAAATGTCTGCATGTGAAAAGTCTGATACTTCATCAATTAATGCCTGCATGCCTTGCACACATTTGGGTAAATTTGAGTAAGAATACGATATTGGTAACCTGACCAAAAGCGCAAAAAGTTGCCATTTCTCAATGCAAGCTCTCAGGAAGAGCAGATTTGGGACAGAGACTACCTCATGTGATAGGTAATATGTACATGCAATGACAAACCACTATGTATTTGAGAAATGTGCATTTTGAATCAAATATAGATTTGTGGGCAAACTGACCAGGGGAGGATCCTCTGACCCATAAAACCTACAGCATCACTCTGACTCACAGTTCCTTCCCCAATCATGGGAGAGGGGAGAATTGGGCCAATGACAAGTTGAAAGAGGGGCTGGCTAGTGATGCTGCACACACACCCACTTTCAAAACACATAAAAGCAGACAGTCAGGACAGATAGAGACTTTCAATTCCATTTGCTGCAACGCGCTCTGCCGGACCACACAACATCCAGAAGATACTAGATTCAACACTTAGACTTTAAAACTCCAAAGAACTTGATTCAGAACTCAAAGCAAGGGCCTAAACCCACAAACTGAGAACTCTTCTCAGTGGGCCTCAGCATCCAGCAAACCTAATAGCGATAGCAGCATCCAGGAGCCGTGCAGATCAGCGCTGAGTCCAGAGAAAGCTGTGCAGAAAGATCCAGAAGCAGTGCTGTACCCAGAGAAAGCAGAGCAGTATCCAGAACCAGAGGCAGAGCAGAGCTGACCCAGACCGCTGTGCGCAGAGACCGTCCGTGGCGAGTGAAGAAAACCTGACCAGATCCGTGGCGAGGCCCATTTATTTCAAAAATATATTGTGAGTACCTAGCAGAACTGTGCAGAACCAATCTCTTAGTTAAAATAATATAATCCAAACTATTTTAATCTAAGTAGAACTGCCTCCTAGTTGTCACCTGTCATTTGCAAAGCTGTCACCTGTCATTTCTAGTTGCTAGCTGTAACTTGTCACTTTGAACTTTTAAAATTTCAAATCTGAAAAACGACCTTTACCATATCGCTCATATCTCTGTGACCGTTTGTCTTAGAGACTTGCAGTAACTTTCCTCTGAAAGCTGGGTATCTTGGCTTTTCAAGGAACCTAGTACCACATTCCTATTCCCTATACTTTTGCCGCAATCGCGAAAAACGCACTCGCGAATTTTACCACGATTTGCAAATTTCTCCACGTGTGAAAACAGCAGCTTCCTTGCTTTCATTTGCCAAAAATTCGTTTAACCTGCCAATCATTCCTAGAACATTGCTAAAGTAAGCCTGAACTTATTTAAACCAACCAATCCTCAACCTGAACCTCCAGAGGGAATTAAAATCATTTTAGCACATTTTCCAATATTTTGCTATCACATTTTAAAGCATTTTGAGCCTGTGTAAAACTCATATCTATTCTCCTCTAAGCTTGCTGGGAAACTGGAACTCTGTATTACATTGTGATTGTATACCTGAACTGTGTGCTCTTCCTTCCATCTCCTTACATTGTATAGGGGGGGTGAATTGCCACAAAGGGAAAGTGATTACCTTGTCTTTTGTGAAACCATATCAGTTTATCTTCTATACTGCATTTCATTCATTCAACCTTGCATTTCCTTGAACCCTATAAAGCATTCTCTACCACATTATTCTTCTTTCCCTATTTACCAGTGTGCTACCTTATCCATTTCATGTCAACTCCTTAGTGATTATAAAGAAGTGTGCTAGTGCCAGATTCTCCGTTGTTAATCTTTATCATATCAGATTAAGTGTGATATTCAATTATTAATTTATTATAAAGTGTGATATATATATATATATATATATTGTTTAAATTCTCAAATAAACCTTTTAACTTGCAAAACAGAACTACTTCTTGGCTCAGTGGGGTCAGGGGGATTCCAAGAGAGGGGTGTTATATAGGGGTAGTCATCCAGAACGCCTGAACTGGACATAAAGATATATCAATAAGGGTTTCCATTCAGTATCCCAGACTAGGCATTGACTTAGCTGTAGTGTTGAATTGAATCCTCTTACAGGTGTCAAATAAGAACCAGACACTTGTTGGAGTTATATACTGTATTTTCCTTTCTCTTCCTTGTGCAGTTAAATTCTGTCAATCCCAGACAGTAGGCGATTTGGTTTTGGATCAACTTTTGGGGTAAATATTACATGCATAATATTGGTTAAAAAAAATAAGTGCCTGGGCCCACATATTTTCTAGCAGTTCCCCACCACTGCTGCCACCACCCGTGGCTGCTCCCCACAGTGTCGACATATTTAGGGTTACACTACAGCTTGCATCTACTCATTGTGGTCGATGGATGCACTATCACCACTTCATAATTAAAGTGAGTCTGAGACAATAAGTGCCAGGGCTGAAATATAAGTGCCAGGGCTGAGCCCTGGCAACCACCCCCACAAATTAAGCACTGGATTAGAAGCAGCATTCAGCCTAAAGCTGTACACGTCACAATATGATCGAGGACTTGCATCATCAGGGAGAGACTGCTTCCCTTTAGAGATAGCTGGGTTTATGGAAGGCTTTCCGCTCCCCACTCTGGCAGATGACAAGGACTGATGCAATGAAGGACAGAATGGTTCCATGTCCCTAAGAGAGAACCTCCCCCAAGAAGGAGAGCCCAGAAGCTCTTTAAATCACTAGTTTTCTAACGAAGGTCCCAAACCCAAATATGTTCGCCCTCCAACCTGTGCATGGTAATAAGTACACTGCGTATAGGAAATGTTGCACCCCATTTCGTACCAGGGGTTTGTTGCTGTGCTCCCTGTTTATGTTATAAATATGTGTTACACACATTCCCTTACAAGCCGTTGGGTTACCATCCAACAATATATTAAAAGGCCAGAGTATGTTTGTCCTGTATGTTTGTCTGATGCAGTCATGCGCAGCAGAGACAATTGTGCACAGCTTTGCCTGTTGCCACTACTAGAGGGAGCTGTTGCCTTAGGATATGTAGTGGTCCTACTGTGTCAATGAAACCCTGCACTTTGGTCCATGTACACAGGCTCTTACACTAGTGGGACTATAATATGCTACTGAGATAACACATGTGTTTCCTAAGACATCAGACAAGGCCTCAGAACACTGGACACACACCGTGGTCATGTTCACTTGCTGGGATGCCCTACCCTCGAGCTGATTGGAAAGTAAGTCAGGCCAGGCATGAGGAACTTTAGCTAACAAGACCTTTCACCAAATGTCCACAAAATGTATGCAAGTTCTGTAGCAGTATACAGGATGAGACCAATGAAACATGCAAATAATGAAAAAGAACGGCCAATACGTGTCACATAAATGTAATAATAAAATGAAACCACACTACCACTTACATCCAGAGCCCTGGGTTGTGTTTAATATGAATCCTTATGCACTGACCGGTGTGAAGAATTCTTGATACGCATGCAATCACTAGCAAAATTAGCAGATGATTCTAGAAAGTCGATGTCCATGCCCACACTTAATAGCTGTTTGGTGCAATATGAAGGTGGGAAATACTAATCATGTGTATGCTCGTATTTCTATCCGTTCCCCAAGGAATGGGCGGAAGCACTGGGTTTAATAAATAATAAGAACACTGAACTCATATTCATGTTTGGTTTCACCGTGAAAGAGGGAAGCAGAAAAACTCAAGTAACCAGATGGCTGAGCCCTCTCCTTGCATAATACATAGTGCCACATGCCCAACACATGTTACACATGCATCTCAAGCTCTTTAAGGATCTGAGGTCTGAACCATGCCAAAACGTCCTCTTGCAGCCCCAGCCCTCTGGCCTTTCGCCTTCCAGTCAATCCAGCCTGACCTCCTTCCTAGTACGACCTCTGCTCCTCTTTCAGTCCCAGCCCATCTGGAATTTCTCCTTCCACTCAGCCCAGCCCCACCCTTTCTCAGTATCTCCTCTTTCGTCACCAGCCCCTCTGGCCCTTTCCTCTCCACCAAGCCCGACCCACGTCTCTCCCAGCTTCCCCGCTGCTTCTCATGCTTCCCCAGCCTTCCTCCCTTGACTCAACCTGGCCCCAGCCCTCTCCCAGCTTCCCTTCTACTTCCCTTGCGCTTGTACCCCCGGCCACACTGGACTTTCTCCTTCCTCTCAAACCTTAGACAGATGAGTTATTCCCCCAGCATTTTCGGGCTTTAGACAGCAGAGCTACCCACTAAATTGCACATACTGCACCGTACACGGAACCCTGTCCCCCAAATTCCATACACTAAAGTCTACATGGTCAGGTTTTAGAGCTATATCCTTACATCGCACATATTGGAGACCCTGGAATACCTGCACGTTGAAGACAGAAAATTACAAGGCATCCCAAGTGGGCCCATATCGACAAAACATATATTTTCGTAGCTTTTATAGCCAGCTTCAAAACTGCACAAACATTTTTTGACACAGCCCAGAGATCAGACCAAACTAGGTAAAGGTTAAATATTAGCGAGCAAATCAGTTAACCCTACCCTACTCCAGAAAGACAGTCCCCTTTCTCACACTTCCTCTCTTTTAGAGTCAGAGTAGATGGTAATGAGTGAGGCTGGACCTTTCTAGCTTTAGGAGATGGGAAGCACTTGCACCTTGTGCAAATGGTTATCCCTGACAGCCCGTCCCCATCATTGGAAGGACAGCCCTTACAATTAGATGAATACTGCACACCTGCCATTGGCCTCATTTCATTATTTAGCTTCTGCACAACATTTCCCATGGAGCTCAGGCAGAGACCATTACCTAGCAAGCGACCAGAGGTACTGCACATTTGAAATGACAGTGTTATTGTACTGATCATCCTATGCCCCCATCAAAATACCCTTTTTTCACAGTTGGAATGATTCTCTTCACTTTCCTGCAGCTGCCACGCCCACTTTAGGCCAGGGGTGAGGCTCCCAGCTTTGTGGGCACTTTTAGAAATCCACACTAAACCCTTATCCATCCTGCCCCTCATTTCATTGAGAGCAACCCTCTGCAGGGTTGGAGCATCATTCTGAAAGCAATGTTATGGAGCTGTCTCAGTACCAGTTGAATGGTATCTGGTGGTGGCTGTGTGCACTGAGGGAGAGTATCGTGAGACTTGTGAGAGAAACTGAGGCGGACCCTCAGGGAAAAATAATCAGGGATTCTGGGACCTGTCCAGATCACCTGACAAATGGTGTTTTATGCCCCAACGTGTTTTGCCCTGATTGGTAAAAGCCCCAGCTGATCATTGAGCAAAGCACCTGAGCAAGTTAGAGGTTTGAGGTGGCTCTCAGCCTTCCAACCAACACACTAAGGAAGGTGAAACGGGTGTATTGGGACCTCACATTTTGAGCAGCCCTTTCTCGGACCCAAAATGTCTTGCCTCCTATAACCCTCGGCATGTAGGTTGTGGCAATGAGTGAAAGGATGGGATGCACATGCAGCGTCCCAGCCAGGCAAAAAGGTTCAGGTTGTGGAAAAGCTATTAGAGTACAACATGGCGGGAGCAGGTGGGAGGTTGTGCCGCAGACAGTGCATACAGTGCCTTAGTTAAGTCTGAAACATATTAGATACCCACATATAGCAACACAGAAAGAGAAACAAATATATTAATGAAGGCAGTGTTATAGGCCTGCTATTTAGTTGATGTATTGTAGTGACGTAGGATGGTGTGATGTGCGGGAAGGATTGAAATAAGCAGAAGATCGAGACAGCTAGGTAGTGTGGTAGAAGCGAGATCGGTGTATTAACTTGCCAGAAGTGTCACCATTTTTGATGTTATGGCCTAGTACATGATGAACAGAAGAGAGCACAGGCCTTTTTGTGGAGCTGCGGCTCTGGTAGTTCAGCTCCAAAATCAATTCCCCTTTCCTGTTTCCCAGGAGAGAAGCTGATGTCAGCGGCACCCATATTGCGCACATAAGCACTAATTGTGTCCAGCTGTGGGGCCTGAATGTGTTGAGAATGGAATGTTAGCTTATAGAAGAGCAGGAAGGGATGTGTCCTTTGAAGGACACATTCATGAGAACAGGGCACATGGCTCTGTGATGCCAATGCACCAGGAGAAGATTTAGAACATTACTGACCTCACCCTGGTGCGGACACCCCATATGCATTAACCTAGATAAACAATTCAGCAAATAAATACTCAAAATTCAGACCCAAGAGCGGTGCACTGGTGACATCATCCCATGCACCTGGGGCTGGGAGGAGATAAGGTGGGAGCCGTGTCTGGAATGTGTTGTGTTTTGGGACAGAAGGAGCGGAGGTGATGCCAATAAATGTAGTACAAGGTCAGGGGAGCAGCTTGTGTGCACCACGTAGTCTGGGTTAATGAGGAAGCCTATTGTCTTATCAAAAGCAGGGTTGACATTGGCAAGTTACTTTTATCGCGTCTGGAACAGGAGGGTGCAAATCAAGTGATGGTCCCAAATTAAAAAACCCATTGATAAGAATCCACCAATCACATACATGGGTTTGAGAGTCACGATGTAAGGGACCATGTGTCTAGGGGAATAGGGGTAGCATAGATGTGGCCACTCGGTCAAGGACAATAGAGGGGATTGGCATTTTATATAAGGGTAGCCAATGAGGGCGGTGGGATTATGCTGTACTCATTATTATCCATAGTATTGTTAATTTGCAGAAATGTCTGCTACATAAGCTGTAACACTTTGAGATAAGATGAGCTTTGTCTAAGTTCGGTTCTACAGGACTGTCTAAGACCCTTTTTGCATTTAATATATCTTGTTTTCCCTTGCAAAGAAGTGCTGTGATTATTTTATCATTTTGGATTGTTTTTATTCCCCCACTTCTTGGGCTGCCATCCTTTCAGAAGTATCCAAAATGTCCCCTTCCCATATCTGCCAAATCACAGCTTTTTGTTGCAAATGGTGTACAATGTTGTTATTAACAAAGGAGGGAGAGAGAAAGAGAAAAAGAGAGAGATGGTGAGAGAAAGATATATATATATATATATATAGAGAGAGAGAGAGAATAAGAAAGAGAGAGGGAGAGAGGGAGACAGGGATTGACAATGGTAATGTGAGAAAGTGAAATTTGACCTATATGGAAGAAGTCGGTGGTAGGATTGCAAGGAGGGCACCAGATAGTATTAAACCAGCAGTGTACCTGATCATAAAGGTGAATGAGGGACAGAACAAAGGTATACCTCCTTCACCTCTTTTGGTAACGTGGGCCGAGGGTAGGGTATATCTTCAGGAGGGGTTTGACAAGGCACCAGCAGCATCCCAAACCACTTTTGTATGATGGTTCCAAATCTAAAGAATGTCTAGTAAGGGTTCTATAAAATATAGCTCCTTAATGTTAATGTTAAAGGATATTTGTACCGTGCACTATCACCACCGGAGTGATCCCCTGGCGCTCTGGTGGCTCTGAAAAAGGGAACGTTGGGGGGTGAGTTAGTGGGAACAAGCTGGAAAAGCGCAAGAGAGCTGTGATGTGCTGTTGGTGGCCTCAGCCCGGTAAGTCCGTTGGCTGGGCTTGGGTGTTTTATGGTCGGTAGTCATCGTGTGCTGTAGTGCGAGTCTATGTGTGGCTTGTTTTGTTGTTGCAGTGTAGTGAAGTTTGTGCGGATTGTTGTGTTGTAGGCTTGGGGTTTTGTTTGGTTAGAGTTTGAGAGGTGTATGCAGAGGGATGAAATTGTTAGTGGCTTGGTTATTTGGCATTGCTGTCTGGAAGCGAGGCGCTAAATTTCTGTATTCTCTCCAGGTGGGGTGCGGGAGCATCTCTGAATTTCCCTTCTTGATCTTGGGACGTCCGATACTCACAGTCGTTTTCACACATGGCATTCACTCACATTTTACCTTGCCCAAGTTTGTCCTTGGCCACCTACGTGACATCTGTCTGTATGAGGGGCAGGCAGGAGTTTGTGTGTCCCTTCAAACCTGGCCCAGAGAGCATTCCCAATCCAGTCGGTGCCCGGCATCGGCTAGGCAAGGCTATTCCATCCATATGTTGTGGTTGGTTGGTATTCATTATCTTATTCTGTTGCTCGTGCAGGTTATCGCTCCCAGCCCCTTCAAAACGTGGCACATGCCAATGCTTGCAATTACGTCCAGGGGCGGGACCAGCCTTCATTCACGATCCATCCGGTCAATGCCCATGCCAATGTCCACAACTTAGTTCAAGTGTGGCAAGTGCTAACATTCACACAACTCTATACAAGTATGATACCTTGTAGCAATTATGGAGCGGGTGAGGTTGTTGGCTGGAGTTGGCTAGGGATGCTGATTCCTGTCCTCATGGGTGTCACTTGGGTCCTATTCGACTTAGCATTGTCTCTCTTGTTGTAGTAGGAGTTTCTCTAGTCTGCACGGCTAGCCCTAGCAAGAACCGAAGCTGCCTCCTACTCACCCTCCGACCCCCCTACTCTCTCCCACACACCAGTCGCAACAAAGAAACTAAAGAGGAAACGTTCTTGGTCCCCCTCAATCGCCCAGCACTCCTCGCCTCCCCTGGCTCGACCCATCACCTCTATCCCGCAATCCCCTCCTTCCCCCGCCGCTTCTCCCTACCTGAAACCCCTCTCCCTCGATTTCTCATCATCTCCAACTGAAACTCCTAACCGCCAACATCCCTCTCTCAAACCCCCCAATCAAAACCCGACCTTCCTATCACACACTGCCTCCCAACCCCTCCCGAACCCTGCCAATCTCACTGCTCGCCCACTATTCCCATCTATCACCACCCACCCTACCCCTTTCCGTCCACACCCCGCACCACCGCCCCATCCCGCTCCAGCACCGAGACCATCCTTAGCTGCCGATGTGAACTGCATCCTATTTAACGCCCGATCGGTAGCAAAAAACAGACATCCCATCTTTGACCTCCTCTCCTCTGCCACACCAGACCTAGTTTTCATCACCGAAACCTGGTTCTCTGATGACTTCGGCCCAATCGCTAATGAAGCTTTTCCTCCGGACTACTCCCTCATCCCACTGAACCGCACGTCCAGGGGAGGAGGGGTAGCATTCGTCTTCAAATCCCTCTTCCGCGCCTCAATCATCGACAACCAACCCTCCATTCCATCCTGCGAATCGCTCCTTGTTAAACTATCCCTCTCCCTTTCACTCTCGTACAGCTTCCTAATAATCTACAGGCCCCCTGGCTATGATAGACACTTCGCAAACAACCTTTGCGACTCCATCTCCACCCTCCAACTAAACCATCCCAACCTCACCCTTCTTGGAGATTTCAACATATGGCTCGACATCCCCACCAACCCCATGACATACTCCCTGATTGACGGTTTAGATGCAATTAATCTCCAACCCCACATAAACGGCCCGACCCATTACAAAGGACACACTCTTGATGCCACCTTCAGCTCCAACACCCTGATTCATCTAATGCCGCCCACACCTATCATCTGGTCCGACCACTTCATACTCTCGTTCGCCATCCACTCACCTGAACCCCTTCCCATACTCGTATCTGAACCTCCGAACATTCGCAAAAGCTGGAAGAAACTAATAATCACCCCGGACCTAGCCGAGGCACTCCTCCAGTCCCCACATCCTACCTGCCATCTCAACAATCAACTAACCCCTGAGGCCTTTGATTCATGGCTCAACTCATCCCTGATGCGCCTGACCCCCGCGTGCAAACCATCAACCCGACTTGGCCTTTTCCCCAGATGGTTCACTCCTGAGCTAAAAAACACTAAACGACATTACAAATACCTAGAACGCAAATGGCATAAAGAGAAAACCCAAGACAGCAGGACCACCTTGACACAACACCTGTACCAGTACAAAGCCGAAATCCGGAAAGCAAAAAAAGCCCACTACAACTCACGAATCCTAAACTGCAAAAACCCATGCAAAGAACTTCACAAAACTATCTCCGAATTCACCAAACCGGCATGTAACACAACCATCCCGACCGCGTCACAATCACTATGTGACTCACTCTCCCTCCACTTCTACTCCACGGCCATTGAAAGGACAAAATCTCTGACCACCAAACAGGCTCTCTTACAACCACCAGGCAATCCTCAGCCCGTACCAGCCAGCCCTCCAACTGCGACCACTACGCAACCAACTTTCGAATCCTTCAGTCCAATATCACCAGAACAATTTCTCAAACTCCTATTCGACCGCAAGCCATCTGGATCACCACTAGACCTTTGCCCAGCCACAACCCTTAAAGAAATCTTTGCCTCCACCTGCGCAGGAGAACACGCAAGATCTATCATAAACGCCTCCCTTTCTTCCGGGATCTTTCCAGATGCATTCAAATTAGTGTACGTCAAACCTCTGATTAAAAAACCCTCACTCGACCCTTTCGAACCAAAAAACTACCGCCCGATCTCTAACACCAGGTTCCTTGCCAAACTCATTGACCGAACAGCCTACTCCCAACTAAACACCTTTGTTGAAGCCAACAATCTCCTAGACCCCGCCCAATCAGGATTCAGATCTTGCCATGGAACTGAAACCACCCTAACCTCGATCTGGGATGACCTAAAAATGACTGCTGACTCTGCAGAATGGCCGCACTAATCCTTCTCGACCTATCAGCCGCCTTTGACACGATCAATCACTCAATACTCCTTGACCGCCTCCACTCCCTAGGAATCCGTGGAACCGCCCTTAAATGGATAGCCTCATTCCTCAAAGACAGGCACCAAATAACGACACTCTCCAACTTTACATCACAAGCCCGACCAGTTGACACAGGAGTCCCACAAGGAGCATGTCTATCCGCCCTCCTGTTCAATCTCTACCTGATCACCCTCCCACCAATAATTCGCGCTCACAACATCCTGTGTTACAATTACGCAGATGACACTCAACTAATTCTAAAGTTCCTGAACGCAAAACCCAACTCCCAACCTGACCTGACCTCTTGCCTCCTTAACATCGAGCGCTGGATGACCCAATGCCACCTCCTGTTAAACCCCTCCAAAACAGAAATCATGGTCTGCGGCAACTCAGATTTTCTTCCGCACCCACTACCCTGGCCACCCGCCATGGGCAACTCACCGACCCCCTCTAACACAGTAAAAAATCTTGGGTGCACCCTGGACTCCGACCTAACACTCTTGCGCCAAGTCAACAATGTCTCTAAGTCCTGCCACTACCACCTCAAAAACCTTAGGCGCATCTTTCCATATCTCTCATTCCCTAACAGAGTCTCCGCGGTCCAATCAATCGTCATATCCCGACTGGACTATGGTAACCCCCTGTACCTCGGAATTCATGCCTACCAACTGAATAAACTACAAAGAGCACAAAACGCAGCTGCCAAAGTGCTTCTCGCGCTCGGTCCAAGGGACCACGTATCCCCAGCCCTTAAGACACTGCACTGGCTTCCAGTAGCCCGTAGGGTAGCTTTCGAAACCCTATGCCTCACCCACCGTGCTCTACATAAAACTGGACCCCATTATCTTCAAAAAAAGCTAATACCCTATCTCCCTACCCGCACCCTTAGATCAAGCTCAGCCGGCCTCCTAGTAATTCCTAAAACAAACTCAGTCAGGTTAGGCGGAGCATCATTCTCAGCCCTGGCCCCAACCCTGTGGAACTCGCTCCCACCCCACATCCGCCGAACTCAGGACTTAACGGCCTTCCGCAAACTACTGAAAACCTGGCTCTTTCCCTAAAACAAACCAGCCCCAAACCACCATCATCCCAAAAAAAAAAAAAAAAATTAAAATATTAAAATAAATAAATAAATAAAGTAACCGAACCAGATTGTAACCTACATTGACAAACAGAACTAAAACGAATAAACTAGATCTAAACAGGGAAACGATTAAATAGAAAAACAATCACTGAATAATGGAAAGAAGAGAGCGTGGAGAGCGGATGAACAAGGAGAGCGGATGAGCCTGGAGAATGTGCAGAGCGCAAGATCATGCAAAACGGAAGAGCGCTGAGAACAGACGCACATATAGAGCGGAGAAATGTGGAGAACAACCGAATGGGGGGATAGACTGAGTGTGGGGAGCGCATGAATGTATAGAACATATGAGTGTGGGGAGTATATGAGTGTGAGTAGCGGATGAGTCTGGAGAGCGGATGGGTCTGGAGAGCGGATGGATCTGAAGAGCGGATGAGCCTGGAGAGCGGATGAGTCTGGATAGGGGATGAGTCTGCAAAGCGCATGTATCTGATGTGCGGATGAGTCTAGAGAGCAAATGATTGTAGAGCGCATGAGCACAGAGTCTGCAAAGCGCATGTGACCGAAGAGCGGATGAGTCTAGAGAACAAATGATTGCTGAGCGCATGAGCACGTGGACTCAGATGAATGTCGAGAGTGGACGAGTGTGGAGAGCTGATGAATGAAAAGGGCGGAAATTTGTGGAGGATGAGAGGGCGGAGGAGAGAATAGCTGAATGTGGGGAATGGCTGAATGTGGGGAATGGCTGAATGTGGGAAATGGCTGAATGTGGGGAATGGCTGAATGTGGGGAATGGCTGAGTGTGGGGAATGGCTGAATGTGAGGAATGGCTGAATGTGTGGAATGGCTGAGTGTGGAGAATGGCTGAGTGTGGAGAATGGCTGAGTGTGGGAAATGGCTGAGTGTGGGAAATGGCTGAGTGTGGGGAACGGCTGAATGTGGGGAACGGCTGAGTGTGGGGAATGGCTGAGTGTGGGGAATGGCTGAGTGTGGGGAATGGCTGAATGTGAGGAATGGCTGAGTATGGGGAATGGCTGAGTGTGGGGAATGGCTGAGTGTGGGGAATGGCTGAGTGTGGGGAATGGCTGAGTGTGGGGAATGGCTCAGTGTGGGGAATGGCTGAGTGTGGGGAATGGCTGAGTGTGGAGAATGGCTGAGTGTGGGGAATGGCTGAGTGTGGGGAATGGCTGAGTGTGGGGAATGGCTGAGTGTGGGGAATGGCCGAGTGTGGGGAATGGCTGAGTGTGGGAAATGGCTGAGTGTGGGGAATGGCTGAGTGTGGGGAATGGCTGAGTGTGGGGAATGGTTGAGTGGGGGGAATGGTTGAGTGGGGGGGAACGGCTGAGTGTGGGGAACGGCTGAGTGTGGGGAACGGCTGAGTGTGGGGAACGGCTGTGTGTGGGGAACGGCTGTGTGTGGGAACGGCTGTGTGTGGGGAATGGCTGTGTGTGGGGAACGGCTGTGTATGGGGAACGGCTGAGTGTGGGGAATTGGCTGAATGGCCGAATGTGTGGGGAATGGCCGAGTGTGTGGGGAATGGCCGAGTATGTGGAATGGCTGAATGTGGGGAATAGGTGAATGTGGGGAATGGGTGAATGTGGGGAATGGGTGAATGTGGGGAATGGCCGAGTGTGGGGAATGGCTGAGTGTGGGGAACGTACGTAATATGCACTGATATGCGGGAACATTCGAAGGAACATATATCATACCACACCTCACTCCTACTCTCCTCTTTACACCATCACTCAAATAGAACACAGGGATACTATGACACCATTCGGTATAACTGTTCTCATATCAACATCTCCCGCTCACTCCCCATCACTCTAAGTAACCACCGCTGGTTTAACACCCCCAGCCATGCGTTTCTCCTCAGGCCTAACGCAGCCACTCTCGAGCTGGATTAATTCTGCCGGAGCGTACACATTCTCCTGACCTCTCAACCACCACACCTACCACTAAGAAGCAGCTACCACATTAACCACGCACCAGCTGCACACATACTTTGTGCGCACACGCACCTTTTGTCTCTCTTCACCCTCTCTACTGACTCGAACCTCGGTTCCCAAGGGCGTTCAACCTACCAGCGCCTTCAGACCATACCAATGGTATATAAGGCGCTATATAAATGCAAAATAACAATAACAATAACAATAGTCGGTTCTGGGTGTTGTCAGTGTCATCTTACATTTTGTCATCCTTTTCTTTGTGGTTCCCGTTTGACTGTTTTTGGATTTTCAGTTTGAATCTGTGATGTTGAAGGTTTTTAGTAATTTTCTGAATTGTAGGTAGTCTTTGGTGTTTCTTATTTCTTTTGGGATGTTGTTCCAGGTTTTTGCGGCTAAGTGGGAGAAGGAGAAGCCCCAAAGTTTTTTCTTAAGGTATGGCTTTTGTTCCAGGGGGATTTCGTTGCTTGATCTGAGGAGTTTTGTGGGCTTGTAGATTGTTATTTTCTTTTGTAGGAATTTAGCTCCTTGTCCGCTTATTGCCCTGTGTGTTATGCACATTGTTTTGAAGGTGATGCGATCTTTGACTGGGAGCCAATGCAGTGTTTTTAGGGTTTGAGGAGCAGTCTGGCTGCTGTATTTTGGATCTGTTGTAGTTTCTTCAAGTATTCTGGTATCCCTAAATAGAGGCTGTTTGAATTAAACCAATCAATGCAACAAACTAACTAAAACACTACAAACCCACCCCTGTAAAGGAAACACAGACCATGGCGAATTTTGAGTGAAAGAGAACTCTCGATTGATAAGAAGGGTTGTTAAGGAATGGACTTGGCAACAATGTCAATAGTTCAAAGATATGTCATTGAAGAAAAATGTAGAAAAGTTGGGTTTAAAAGCAATATGATCCCAAAAAGTGGACCAGGGGACAGGGCCTCTTCACAGTGTCTTTCAGTCTTTTGCTTTGATGATCAAAAGCGTCGAGCTGGGCTTCTAGGCACCTTTGCGGTGATTGATACTATGTCAAGACAAATCAATGTGATCCCACTGGCGGCGGCTGGCAAAACGGTCTGAAAGTGTGGGCTCCAGTTGGGTCTAGTCAGCAGTCGAGAAGGCGAAGCAATAACTTCCAACTGTTTGGGGCAGCAGTCGAGTTAGGGGGGAGACAATGGCTATGATGGATTGAGCCTCTGTACTAGGCAGGCAATTTGGATGCCTTCCAGCAGGTCATGTTGTCAGTTGCTCCTACGAAGTTGAGGCCATGATCGGGTCGGTCCGCTTCAATGAGTGGAGCCGGCATCTGGATGGCTCAAAGTGCATCAAGCGGATTGAAGTTGTTTAAACTGACAAAACAGTGCCATATGTTTTGTGGCAGCTCAAAGGGCATTGAGCATGGACGATCCAGCTCACAGATGTTTTGAAGTGACAAAACAGGATTCAAGCTGCTTCTGGGCTTTTGGGTGCTGAGAGGCCTAAACCAGGGTCTCGAGGACAAGGGGAGTCTTTTAGTTCTGCGGTTCCCCACCAGGAGTTGGCTGACAACCACAGCTGCGCACTATCGTGGTTCCATTGTCCCCCCCCCAGCAGGGTGGCCATGGTGCACAGCAGTTTCTCCCACTGTGCTCTGGGTATGGTTAGGGTACAAAGCTCACCCCCTGTCTTGGATGCCTTACACTTTCACTTCCTTGCCAGAGGTCTTTGGGAAAGACTGTATCCCAACAGAGGTTCCGATGAATTGTTCTTGTTCTTCTGGGAAGCCAGAGATAAATTAAAGAAGGGGGGCCTCTCTCCACCTTATAAAGGCAAGATCCCACAGGGGATTGCTCCAAAGCAATTCTGCTGTAAGGGGTCCAATCTAGGTTATTGTATCAAGTGTCCTTTGCCTTCTGTAACTTTTCCTTCAGGAAATGGAGGTAACAGGAAGTCATAGCGAGCATTAGCAAACACCAAGATGGTGGAATTCCTCTCTCAGCCCACTTCTCCCTCCTGACTATTCTAACTTCACCCTCTTCCCATGCCTGCTGTTTTCAATGGTACTCCAGTGGTCAGCACCCTAGTGTGAGTGTGGCTTGACATAGTGCTGCTTTTGAAGTACTCATTCACAGGAGTTCTCCTGGTGGGGGTTGCTGTTCCCTGAGAGGCATTTGTTGTCCTTCCTTCAGGTGGATCAGAAGGCAGCCTGCCCCACTTGCCACCTGTGGGGCCAGTCATATTACACACTAATACACATCAGTCCTGTCATAGCTACGCCCTACTCACAGAGATGACACTAGTGTCTTATCAAATTGCTGTGGTGGTATAATTGTGTCCTCTTAGAAGTCACCATTCCACCAACAGGCATGGCTTGTATATAAAGAGGTACATGCCACCAGACTGACTAAGGAACACAATTATTAAGTTTTGATTCAGAGCTACACAAGTTTAAAAACACACCCCTGACTACTCTCACTTTGTGTTCCTAAAGCTGACAGGAATACACATATGACCTTTGAACCTGCTGTGTGCCACAGCAGGGCAGGTGCTTAGGGTGTCTGTAGACTGTCTCACAAAAGGCAAATGTTTGCACTTTCCTTTTGGCATGGAGCATTTATGAAAGGAGGCCTGATTACCCAAATCATTGTCTTTGAAATCAAATAAATCTCTCGCTATCGCGCCCTCATCATCAGTCACAGGTGACAGCAGGTGTGCTTTCTGCCGGTGCCAGTGTCTGGTAATACATATGATATGATATGACAAGTAATTTACTCCGCGCCTGTACAAATGTGTTTCTAGGCACAAGAAGACAAGGGAGGGTACGGAGGGCGGACAAGACCAACAATCTTGTTAGGCCTTGTGTCATTCAGATCGTGCAAGTGCACAACGCAAAGTGCAGGGGAAGGGAACGGGGAAAGTGTAAGGGGGAGGGAAGGGGAAAGTGCAGTCAGGGCAACATTGCTCTGAGTAAGTGCAGCCTGGCCAGCGTGTCTCTGGGTAAGTTCAAGGAGGCGGGGGACTGTAGAGGTTACAGTTACAGCCCATAGTGCATGACGGGCCCGGAGGCAGTGCGGGGGAGATTGGTCACAGAGGAGCTTGGTACCCAGTGAGACTCTGAAGGTAACTAAGCAACCAGTCGGCACAGCAGACAGGTAGGTTAGCAAGGGAGGGAGGGAGAGAAAGCAGAGGATATAGCTCTGGCTGTCCTTCTGCAGCACCATGTTTCCCTTCCTCTACCAGCAGGCATCTGAACTGAGATGGCAGGTTTGAGACCAGAAGAGGGTCTTTTGGTTCAGCCCTGCCTCTGTGCCTTTCCCAAGAGCCACATAACCGGCAGGAAGCCTAAGGAGGAGCAAAGCTACTCCATCTATCAGGAATTGTTTGGGAGAGGTGATGCTGGATGTTCTAGGGCCTGGGGGAGGGGAACGTGCAGGGAAGTCTTGGACCTGCAAATGTGTGCAAAAGAATTGGACCAACTTGCGTAGCCGGTTCATGGATTGCACATCGTGTCGCAGGTTGGCTTCCTGGTCTCCAGCACCCCTTTCACAGGGACTTGCCTCTAATGAGCTTCACATAACAAAAAGTATATAGTGCTCAATAGGATAGCTCAGCAGCAACGTGCTCGCCTTGGAAGCAAGAGAACACTGAGCAACACTAGGTTCGATCCCCGGTCCTGCGCTTAGAAACCTCTCGGTATTAAGTGCGTTGTAAATATAATTTCATATCCTATGGTCATCATACACAAACACATTACAATAACATAGCACAACTACTGTGAACAATTGTTGTGGTAATGATAGGCAACCCTGTTGTGCAGCCAGTCTACAAAAAACACTAATTACCTAAAAACCCTACCAGCAATAAATGTGTTTGCCTCAGAACAGAGGCAGCATCCGCCTTAAAACCCTTCCATGCAATGTACCATGGTCAGAGTAAATATGGCGTGCTCCAAATTTAGTTAGGACCTTATTGCAAAACATTTATTATAAATGAATGCAAGCACGAAAACGTATGTTTTATGTCCATAAAATGTTATTTTTTAAAGTTCCACATTTTCCATTGCAAAAGATGGACATCCCTTTGGGGCACAACCTGTTCCTTTTTATGTCACGGAGCGAATATAGCACACAAATCAGACCTGCTTTATTTTTGCCCACGTGCAGTTTATATGTACTAAGGATTGGGGCACACCCTGTTTGCTCGTTCCTTATTTACACCAGTAGCAAAACTAGTGTTCAAAAGCAGTGGCTCAATGTTAAGCGCTGGTGCAAAAGTTAGCCAGTCCTGCCCCTGCCTAATGAAAGCCAGTTCAACAGCTTTGACAGAGGCGTTTCTCACCACACGCTGCACGGCGTGCTGTAAGAAATATTGCGCAGCAGAAATAGGTGGGGGGTCAGTGGCGACGATGACAGCCGACCAAGTATCTATGCAGCAAACAACAAACAGATGCATTCCGCCAGCAACCCGCAGACACAGAAGACACTCTCGCCAGGAAAGCGGGAAAGCGTCTCGGTGCCGGGTGAGACCCGGCGATAAATCTCCATGAACTCGTCTTGAGTGGTTTGAGCGTTAGGGGCAGCGCTGCCAGAAACAGTTCTCTTCCTGCAAGGTTACGAGTGAGGTGAGGAAGGGGGGGGGCGGAGTTGCTGCGAGAGGCAACTCATAAAAGTCCCCTCTGGTTTGCCGTCCGCCAGGAGGAAGTGGGGGCTGCTTGGCACACGCGTCGGCGGGGGCTGAATTAGCTGTTAAGACAAATAATCAAAGGGCAAGGCCCGCCGCGGACCTGGCGCCAGCGGAATGAGGGAGAGGCCTTGTCAGCCGCACTGCCCCCCCTCCCCCCCCCCCCAGCTCCCCTGGCAGGTGGAGTCCAACCGGGGCCTCGACAGGATGGACGTGCTTACAGCGCGCATTGACCCACTGACAGAGGAAAACACAGCACGCCGGCCCTGCTTTCCAGCTATTGTGTTCAAAGCAGAGCGTTTTTATTTTTTTTTAAATCGTTGGTGTTAGTGTATCTTTTTTTCCTAACTTTCTAGACAACAACATAGTAAGGCAATTATAAGCACTCCTTATTTGGCAATGACATTGCACTTGAGGTGTACCCAATGGCAAGGCAGTTTAGTCATACCTATCAACCTTTGGAGGGGCCAGGGTGGGTCGACGCAGCTGATTTTGTTTTTAGTGGGCGAGAGCCCATTGCGGTATGTGGACGGGTATGAGACTTCCTTTGTGTATGAAATGACTCCACAGGAGGGATTAGGGGGCGGGGGGAGGTGGTGGGGGCACCTGCCACATGTGCGCGAGTTTAGTTTAGTGATGTGCCTTAACTGTCGGTGAACTGCACGTATATGTGAAATTGGAGAGAAACTGTTAGAAATGGTGGATTTCATCTGCACACCTGCAACAGCGATACACGTTTGTAATCTAGGTTAAACGTCACACTCTAGGATTACCTTCCATGTTCCCTCACTTACTTATGAAAGGATGTCTGGATTTGACTTTTATGGACTTCATTCATTCACGGTGCATCACCCATTCTCAACTCTCATGTTGAACTTCTTTTGCATCTTGTACTCATGGTGGCCCTGAATCATGCTGTTCCCATCTTCATCTTGTATCCTGGCTTGCAACATTATGTGTTACTACTGACTTCTGCAATTGAATTTACACTCTCCTCTTGCTTCTCCACTCTTTTGACTGCTAACTCTCTGTTCTCTCCTCCTTTCCCTTCTCCCTTTTCCTATCTCCTCCCCTTACTTTATTCTATGCACTTACTCTATCAGAATTGTCCCTGGACCTAGTATGATAGTAACCTCGTCTGTCTCCTCTTCCCTCCCCTTACTGGTTTTTTCCTCCCCAACCCCCTCCAGCACTATCTGAAATGTCGTCAGGCCCAATATGATAATCGCTTGTTTTGTTCCTCCCCTACCTTTCTGCACACCTCTCCCTCACCTCTTGTTTTTTTCCGGCTCTACCAGAAATGTCGTCAGGCCTAGTACGGCAGTCGCCTGTCTATTTCCATTTCCTTCCCACTCTCTCCCTCCCTTCCTTATCTATGTTTTAGCTCTTGCACTATCTGAAATGTCATCAGGCCGAGTACGATAGTTAATTTCACATCCTTACTGTTCATGGCCTGTAAGAATGTCATTGTTTTTTCCCTGGTTCCCTCCCTTGCCTTGTAGCGCTTTGAAACACATTGTGTATAGGAGCTATATAAATAAACTATCATATCATATCATATCATGTCTGATCCTTCCTCCAGGCACACCACTGGTCCTAGATACACCCTTTCCCTGTTTCTCTTTTCCATAAGGTGCTCTGCCCATCCTTTGCTCTTTGCGCTTTTTGCCTGGATTTGAAAGATGTCCATGGCCTTATATTTCACTTAACCGTGATCTCTACACAGCCTGAGGTAGTGAGCCGGCAGAGTGAGGCAGCGACTTTGAGGCACGGGTGCAAGGATTTGCCTGACGGGGTTCGCACAGGACGGTGGAGGTGTGTCTTCTGTCCGGTGACCGTGCTCCCATGACAGAGAGCAGAAGTAGACGGAGCAATGTAAGCCACGTGGAGACGGATCGCTGTGTAGTCAGGAGTCATAAGCAAAGGGGGCGTGGACAGGGCTCATAGTCTGCAAACCAATCAGATCACCCCATCCCAAATACCGCAGACGAAGTAGATTCTGGTTTAAAAGGGGAACAAGTCATCTGGGGGAGGCACCTTTGTCTTCCTCATTATCGCCCTCATCTTCTTCCTCCTACGTGATTTGACGAGGAACAGAAGGAGAGTTCTGATGTAAGAAGGGATAGGTCATGAAAAATAAAACTTTAAAAATGACATACAGTCCTGTTTGCAGGTGGATGATGACATCAAAGATGAGGTATTGAGAGAATGGTTGATATTATATGATATGATATTTTATTTATAGCGCGCATATACACAAATGTTTCAAGGCAGAGGAGGGGAACAAGAGGGGACAAGACAACGATCCTACTAGGCCCAGTGACATTGAGATTGCGCAAGTGCAGGGGAGAGGAAAGGAGAGAAGTGTGGGGGGAAGGGGAGACGTGCCGGGGCAAGGGGAGGAGAAGCAAGTGCAGGACATAAGATCGACACATCGAAGAAGAAAAAAATGGAGAACGGGTCCAATCCTAGGTTTACCATAAAGATGTTTGACCTGGGACAAAGATGTTTGACCTGGGACTGGCTTTGATCTCATGTTTACATGCTTGGTACAGTTGGATCTCGCTCTGTGCTGTTTGGTGGATCAAACTTTGGTGCCAGCTAATGATGTTTCCTTGACTGATCCCACTGAATTCAAAGTAGAAGCAGCTTTTAAACAGGCTTCCACTGGAGCTAATCTTGCCTTCCAAGCTGGGGCTTATGTGCTATACGCAGCAAATGCAGTCTCGAAAGGCTTGCAGGCTTTGCATTGTGCCATGGACAGGAATATGATCCATAGTCCAATCTGCATTTAGTACAGAAGCAGCTTGAATGGGTGCCAGACATGGCATTCAATAATTTAACGCTTCCGACCTGGGTGCCCAATATAGCATTTTTTGGGCTGCCATACATTTTGGGTGAAGGGCTGAAAGACTGATTTTTTGCGATTTAGAAGTGTTCTGAAGATGCCTTTCTTTGCCAAACTGTTATTTGTCTAGCAGATCCATGAAGTAATGAAGTAGACGTATGAAGGGTGCCAAACAGGCCTAAGCTTTAAAAAAAAACACCCTTCTCTGGGCTTCATTCGATGTAATATTCCCTTCACCCCCCATCAAAACAATATGTTGAATGATTCAAGATGTAATATTTGCTCCCAATGTTATTTGTTGTTGTTACTCTGTATTATGTTGTTCCATTGTACAGCGCCTTGGTGTAAAGCGCTCTATAAATCAATCAATCAATCAATCAATACGCAGATCCCAAGGAGTCCTAGTGCATCTGTGCAGCAGAAGAATCATCACCCATCGTCTCCATGTTCTGCTCCAAAATCCTGACTATTTCAAGGAAAGGGACCAACAATATATTAAGGGAAGTCACCTATCGTCCTCTTGTTACACCTGGGAATGAAGAAATTCAGCCATCTGGCTGTACAGGAAATGCAGTCGTAGATGGATGCAAGTTGGAACTGACAAGCTTGCCACCTGGTCTCGAGTGTCTATATACCCCAGTCCCTTGAGATCTCATCAAGATAGAAGCTTTGATTTTGGGGGTCTGCCGTATGTATGATTCAGAAGAATGTGACTGTTCCTTCCCCTGGAGGGGGTGGTCATCAGTTTCTACTCAATTCTCACCATAATAGCAAAGGATTCGGGCAACTGGAGCCTGCTTCTGAATCTGAAGAGAGTGAGTCAATATCTCAAATCAATCAGACTCAAGACGGAATCCTTGCAGATGTTAATTCCTTTGATTACCAGGGGGATTACAGATCAGTGGCAGAGCCAGGGAGAGGCAGGGGGTTGGCCGCCCTCCCCAAAGTCTACCCCTTGTTACCCAGGGCGCCCTCCCCAAACTTCCATTGGTGCCCTATTATCTGCCCCGGAACCAAAAGCTGCTTCTGTTACTGTTACAGATGCTATCTGGATTTAAAGGACACCAGTAATTCCTGTTGTTCTCATTCCTGGGAGGACATTAACTTTTCAGTTGCAGCCCAAGGCCCAAAAAGGGCCCAACTAGCAAGGGCTACATGCTTGGCCCCTAAGAGAAAGCATAGAAAGAAGGACACGGACACCAGGTTTGAATACAATATAGTTTAGTGAGAAAGTCCATTCAGCCCACCATGAATTTGAAGGAAGAAAGCAAAACAGGATAGAAAACAAAAAGAAATGAACCCACTGGGGGACCTCTGCATTGAGCGACCCCCTACGGCACAGAGACATTGAGGTGCTGGCTGCTCATTTGAGGAGCCCCCCAGTGGGCTGATCTGTGGCTCCGGGCTGTGTGTCAGGAGAAGCCCAGCTGTTCACAGGGCCATGCCGGCAGTTGGCCCGATCCAGCGGCCAGACCAGACGGGCCCAGATGAGTAAAGGGCCCAGGCAGTGTGTGTGAGGCTTCCCGGGCCAGTAAATGGACAACCCAGTCTGGGTTGAGTGGGGGGGGGTCCAAACCAGGCAGCCCGGCCATACCCCCAGTCGGCCCACCTGATGGCCAGTGAGGCAGGTCCTTTCCTAAAGTCTTCCTGGGCTGCATATGTCAGGCGGCCCAAGAGGTGACGAGTGGAAGCCCCCTCTGCCCTAGAGGGCCAGATGAAGGGCAGCCCAGCTGAAGAGCGGGTCAGCAAAAGTCTGGGGCTGCCTCTATGTGACTGACTGGTGATGAAAAGCCTCAGCTTCTCTGAGGAGGCAGCCTGGGTGAAGCTCTGGTGGCCCGCCTCCTGCGTCTCTGCAACATTGCAGAGGGAGTAGCCAGGAAGAGGAACAGGCGATGGGTGCAGTGATGATCAATGACAGTGTCCCCGTTGCCATGGGGATGCTGCCTGAACTCAAGATGGAGACTGGGGCGTGGCGGTGAGTGCAGCAGCGTTCCCATGCCAGCCGTTCCCATGCCAGCCAGACTGAGCCTGAAGGAAATATGGTTCCGCAAGCGTGGTGGTGACTTGGGTGGCCACCATTCATCTGACCACCAGAGACAGTCCACTAAGGTACTGTTAAGTGGGTGACAGACTGCAGCGGTCACCCCCATTGTGAAATAATGTATTATATGTGTTTATATATAGTATTTTGTTGTTTGTATGTATGCATATTAATTTATACTTTTAAGTATGTAATATATGTTAAGTAGTATAAATGTTATGTAGGGGATAGTAGAGCGGGGACTATTCAGGGAGAATGTTAAGCAGGGTATATGGTATGCAGGTTGTATGTGATTGATATACATAAGGGAGTAGAGGGGAGGCACCTTCGCTTGAGGTAGTGGGAGGACATGGCGGCCTGCCTGAGGCTGACTATCTTGGGGGAACCACCCACAGAGGCCATCATCTGGCCTCACTCAACATGTGGGTGGTACCTGGAGTTAGGGAAGGGGCCTTTTGCATCAGACGCATCCTTTGGATCCTAAGAACCTGCCATGGAAGGGTGGGCTGGCATAGTAGATCCCCATTTAGAAGCTACTCACATCAGGACAATATTAGGAAAAGATTAGAAATGTTTAAGGTAGTTTAAGTATTGTTTATAAATAAAGAGGGGTCCTCGTTGGGATCTCTATACAATTCAGCTTAGTGTCTCTGTCCCGTAGTAATGTAAGGGTGTAGCCCATCTCCTGTTAACAGCAATTTTATTTTCAGGCACAGTGCCCCTCTCTATCCAGTGGGTCTGAAGGGGTGGGCGTGGTGGTTCCCATGGGGTTTATCCCTAGCCTAGGCAAGGAATGAGCACTCGCTGGCCTGGGTTAGGGTCGGAAAATAAGGGCTACGCAAAATGTTATCATTGGGCCTCATCAGTTTTGAGACTATTCACAAAAATGTTGGCTCCAATTACAGTTTTGAATTGTTTTGAATTGTTCCCAAATAATACTAAATCATTTCTGTCTGGATGACTGGCTGGCAGAAGGAATCAGGTTTGTGATGGGCACAATCATAGATTTGGATTTGCTCCTGATCTGGAAGAATCATCTCTGGTGCCATCTCAAGATCTTCAACTCCATTGGAGCACATTTCAGGACATATTGAGGGTTGGTATGTCCTCAAGAAGATCTCTGCAAGAAGACTCCAGCCTCACATTGTCTCCACAGAGTCGGCACTCTTGAAATGGTATATCTGATCCCTGGGGGACATGGCTGCCTCATGATGTGAGTTCTCAAGGGGGGCTCGTCTGTGTCTTCTCTCTCATGTGTCACATGGGACCAAGCATTGGGTCCCCTCTCTTTAGTCGGTGGATTCCTTTCGGATTCCAGGTCTCTCAGGAGATAAGGAAACTATACAGTGGTAGTTGGTATTAAACAGTTTGGATCAAGCATTGTCCCCATTCTCCTTCCCATCAGCCAGTGGCAACAACAGATGCCAGTAATCGTGGGTAGGGAGACACCTGTATGTCTCACCTGGCTCAGGCCAGGCTCAGCAGTACACTGAAAGGAGGGAACGTGTGACTTTTCAAAAACCCTCATCCATTTCGCCCAACTGCCCAAAGATCAGGGGGTCAAAGTTAGAATAGACAACCAGGTGGCTATGGCATACGTTAAGATTAGTGGGGGTACTATGTCTCATTCATTGAATTTCCTGTCACTTGTTCTGGCAAGCCGAGCCAAGATTAACCTGTTGTCCTTGGCGGTGGTGCACAGTTCAGGCATTCAGAACACAGACAGCCTGGGCCTGAGGCAAAGGGCACCCCATCCCTGTTGGCACCCGTTTGCCCATGGATGCTGACAAAGCACCCTACAGTGACAACCAGGGTAAGGTGACATGGGTGGTGAACACAGCCATTACTATGCTCAATTAAAACCATGCCAATTCTACATTCCCACAGTCATATAATAACACTGTAGATTACCTGCATCACCCCCTAAATAGCCCAATAGATTTATTGGGAGTTATTTGCGTGTTGCACTTAACTGTAAATGGGACTTTTGGGGATAGAAAAACGTGTTGCACTTGGTTGCACTCTGGGGGTAGGAAATATGTCACCCTTATCTGTAGTTTGGGGGTAGGAAATGTGTTACACTTAGATGGATTTTCTGGGAGTAGGAAAAGTGTCGCACTTGGGTGGATTTTCTGGGGGTAGGAAATGTGTTACACATGGATTGAGTTTATGAGGGTAGGTAATGTTTTACATTTAGATGGATTTTCTGGGGAGAGGAAAAGTGTCACACATGGATGGATTTTTGGGGTAGGAAATGTGTTGGAGTGAACTAACCATACTAAAACTCAATATTCTGCATATTCATCCTTAAACACTAAACGAAAGAGAACCCTATCTCTACCGCAACACAAACCGCACACAGTTCACAACACCCAACATGAAACCAAACACAAGTACACACAAAGCACCCATGCACAATCGTACCTCAACACCACACAACGGCTACCAACCAAAAATGCACCACCGCCCAATGATTGTTTTTTTCCGAAATGAAGCTGCCAACAGCACATCAAAGCTCTCTTGCTCTTCTCCCTCTCAATCTCACTAACAAACCCCCCAACCCTCCTTGCATGGCAGAACCACCAGAGCACCACGTGACCACGCAAGTGCCAGCAGTGTGCGGTACAAGACCATATTACATAACATTGCATATTTCAATTGGAGCAGATGGAAACATAGGCATAAAACCGAGATGTAAGGGTTGCAAGCCTCCATTTGATATGATGTGATATGATATGGCATTTATAACGCGCCTATACACAAGTGTTTCAAGGCGCGACGAGACTAGGGAGGGGGAACAAAGGGAGGACAGACAACGATCCTACTAGGCCAGGTGTCTTTCAGATCACGCAAGTTCATGGGATGGGGGAAGGGACAGTGCAGTACATGGGAATAGAATAATAACAATAAGTCAAAGTAACGGCTAGCAGGTGGCAAGTGCAAGTGTTCCCATTTCAACATCTTTTCAGACTGACAGAGGGCAGAGAAGGGGCACAGAGAGGAGATAATATCTCTCTCCTGCTCACCTCCTCCATCTTGTGTGAGCACTGCATTTTACACCTATGTGAGATGTTCATGCACTTGTAAAACAAATGTATTCCTATGGGCTCTTCCTCCACTTTGCAACTGCTGAAGACGGGGCAAATTCCATAAGAATCCATTAGTAAACACTGCCTGCAAGGCAAATTAGCAGCCTGCGTTTACTTTTGTGCAAGACAGAGAGGAAAATGAAAGAGTATTTTTACTCTTTCCTTCCCCCACTCTGGCTTCTAAATGTTCAAAAGTGCATGCAGGGGACCTAACAGCAAAGTGCAAACATTGGTGGTTCCCAGCAACATATGTACATTTTCATTAAAATGACCCTGAGAGGTAGACACACCGAACCATATGTTTTCATGCTCTCATGATCTTTTCCTATCCAGGTTGGTATTTTGGGGCTTTTGCCAACAGTAAACAATAAACTGCTCTGCCTCCTCGATAAATGTAAACATTTGCTGATACTGTTTGAGGTCTCTTGGTCCCAGGACTTCGGGTATAGATGCATTGTCGCTTCTCTGGCCCACAGGATTGTATTTGCTTTTATGGATGTATTTATTTATTTATTTATAAGATGATTGTAACGCCCAGACCGAAGAGTATCTCAGCGTCTGTACAGAATATGCAGTTAAGAATACACTATCAACCAAATGGTACAGGCAGGAGAGGGGAAGGTAAGAGCATGTAAAAAGTGGAACGTGTCATTATTCATATTTATTGTAAAGCCAGGTTTTCACCAGCTTCTTGAAGATGGAATAGGACGTTTCATCTCTGATGATTAGGGGTAGTAAGTTCCAGAGTAAAGGGCGGTGACTGCAAAACGTATGCCTCCAGCTCTGGCCTTTTTGAATCTTGAAATAGCAAGGGATATGCTGTCAGCAGAGCAGAAGCACGTGAATATTGTTTCAGAGATTTGCTCTCGTTTAAGTAGATGGGGGCAATGTTGTAAATGCAGTGATGTGCTAGGGTCAGTGTTTTGAACTCGCTGCAAGCTTTAATGGCTAGCCAGTGGGCTTCATGCCTGGAAGCCGAAATGTGGTCAGACCGGCGCAGACCAAGGACAGCACGAAGACCCGTGTTCTGGAGGAGTTGCAGCTTTCACAGGTTTGTTGCAGAGGTGCCCATGAGAAGAAAGTTACAATAGTCAAATTTGCTGATGATAATAGCTCTTGCCAGCATGAGACAGAGCATTGGGGACAGGAATTGTCTGCTCAGGTGAATGAGTTTTGCAGTGTACGCTGTCGAGGAAGCCATGTCTTGGTCATGTTGCATTCAGCATCCAGGTAGACCCCTGGGGTTTAAACTTATCTTAGGACTGGGATAGAGGTGCCATTGATAGAGATGATGAAGTAGTCAGAGGCAAGCTTGCTGAGGGGAAGCGAGTAACCCTTGATACGCAGTTCAGTGTTATGATCGTTCAGACCGAGATTGTGGGTGGCCCTCCAGTTTTGGATGGTGGATTAGATTTTGTTGCTGATGGTTTCTTCAGAGTGGTTCCCCATGATGGGGATGAGAATTTGTGTATCGACAGCGAAGTTAGAGTATGCGATGGTCAGAGAGTCAAGCATGTCGAAGAGTGGCTTGGTGTAGGTGCTGTGGAGAGTGGGAGACAAGCCAGATTCGTGTGGGATGCCCAGTGGCACTGGGATGTGGTATGCAGCAGAGTTCCCAATGCAGATTCTGGAGATGCGATCTCCCAGGAAGGATTTCACCCAGGCCATGGCACCAGATGAAAAGTGGAAGTGGGATCCAAGGTGTTGACAGAGAGTATCATGGTCAACCAAGTCAAAAGCAGCAGATAGGTCAAGGAAGAGAAGGATGGCAAGATTCCCAGATGCTGTCCAACTTCATTTTAAGGTACAGCAAGGCAGTTTCTGTGCTGTTATGGGGTTGGAATCCAGATTCTCTTGTACCAAGAAGATGTTTAGATTCTAAGAAGAGTTGGACTTGGGAATAGGCGATACAGTTGAGGATTTTGAGTAGGAAGGGGACGGTGGTGATGGGTCGGTAGTTGGTGGGTGAGGAGGCATCAAGAGAGGGTTTTTTAAGGAGTGGAGTAATCCATGCAGTTGGGAACAATGCCAATCTTAAAGGAGGCATTCACAAAGTATGTGATGATAGGTGATACCGTAGATGCACACAATTTTACAATGTGAAGTGACAGGAGTTGCACTTACATTTTGAGGGTTTGACGGCCGGATGGTCTCACATATGTACATTTGGTAAAAGTGGTAGTATCTGTGGGGATACCAAGTGTAGATGAGTGTAGATGAGGGGATGGAGGCAGGGGTAGTGGCTTTGAAGGGCATGTTGGATTTTGTTTGGCGTTAATTTTGTTGCGAACTAAGACAATTTTGTTGGCAAGGGCATCTTGAATGGCAGTGCACCATTCTTTGTCAGTCGTGGAGTGAATGTTGGGGCTAACAGCGTTGTCTAGTTCTCTTAGGATGGAGATCAATTCTTTGGAGTCGGAGATTGTATCCCTTACTGTGAGTGGGAGCACTGACTAGTTGTGCAAAGTTCATCTAATGTAAGGATTGAGCGAGCATGGAGGCCTTGTTGTCACTCGGATCGCTAAAACCCAGGCCGAAGTCTCCTAGAATGATAAACTTAGTGGAAGGTTTAACAATAGGCGTAATCAAAAGGGGGATATTGAATTCCAGTTGACTTAACGAGCTAGGCTGGTGGTAGAGGGGGAGGAGGTTGTAAGTTGTCTGTGGATTGATGGAGAGTTTCAAGAGGAGAGATTTGTAACCTGCAACTTGGGGTGAGTCAATGCTCCTGAGGAGGAGAGAGGATTTGGCGATGAGTGCCACACTGCCTCCTGGGGCACTGATGCGGTCCGTCCTAAAGATGGAGTAGTTTATAGGGGTGGCTAGAGATAATAGGGTTCCTCAGACATCATGCAGCCAGGATTCTGTGATGGCAAGTATGTCGAGGTCATGGTCAATAACAAGGTTGTGGATCTCAGTGGCGTGGGCACCAACAGAGCGAGCGTTGATCAGTGCACATTTGAAGAATGCATTTTTGTTGCTGGGGAGGATGCTCGTGGGTGGAGTGGGAAAGGGGAGAGGGGAGAATGGGTGATGGGTTGGTATGGGAGGAGAGCCTGGAATTTCTTATGGCTCTGAGAATGGGATACCATGGACCAGGAATAGGCGTGGGTGTTAATAGAGTTCTGGATTTAAATCTCTCGAGGCATATTGTGCCGGCGCTGCGTTGGTGTGGAGGAGCGGGGTATGTGGTGCTGACGTGTGATCACCTGACGTAGAGCAATGGCCTGGCTGGATTTAACCCTGCTTAGAGTAGGAGGCAGCAGTGTGGGCCCTAGCATATTTCTGGCAATGACTGGAGTTGTCCCAACTGGGATGGGCTTTTTTGTTTTAGCTATGAGCCAGCAGGGTGGCACTACTTAGTGGGGGAGGCCGCAATGTGGCTGAAAGCGCCTTACTTGCAGTCTTAAATGTAGGGAGGGTGGATTTGTCATTGCATGAAGTGTGGGAGAAAGGTGAGAAAGAAGAGCAAACCGTGTTGGGACTGAAGGATGGAGAGCTGTTTGAGATAGGATTTCCACAAGGGTGGAGGGGGAAGGAAGGGTGAGCGAGTGAGAGGACACTTTAGCATAGTATGATATGATATCATATGATATTTTATTTATAGCGCCCCTATACACAAGTGTTTCAAGGTGCGAGAAGGCAGCGGAGGGGAACAAAGGGGAGAAAAGACAACAATCTTACTAGGCCCAGTGACATTGAGATTGTGCAAGTGCAGTGGATAGGAAAGGGGAAAAGTGCCGGGGGGAGGGGAGGAGGAGCAGGTGCAAGACATAGGAATGAAACATCAAACAAGAAGTGCGCAATTAGGTGGCAGTGCAGGGGTTAATTGTAGACAACAAGTGTTAGATAGTGCAGGTAGGGGGACTGTAGGTTTGCAGATATAGCCCCAAGTGCAAGGGTTGCCAAGAGGCAGTGCACGTGTGCAACTGGGACAGGGACCTGGGCCTGTGGTTCAGAGGGTATCCAGGTAACCAGTGCAGTATTGGACAGGAGATCAGCATGGAAGAGGAAGAGAGAAAGCATAAGCAAAGAGGAAAGTCTTGAGCTGCTTCCAGAACCGGAGATGGTACTTCTCAAGTTTCAGAGAGGCAGGGAGGCTGTTCCAGAGGGAGGTGTCAGCGGCAGAGAGAGTTCTGCCCCCAGCTCATTGCTTGGAAAAGCGACTGACCCTCAAGGAGTTCGATGAGGAGTAGCGAAGAGCTTGAGTAGGAAGATACTTCAGAAAATATTGAAGATATTGAAGATATTTTGGTCCCAGGCCCCAGAATGCCTTGTGGGCAATGCAAAGCGTCTTGAACTTGATTTTTGCAGCCACTGGGAGCCATTGGAGAGATTTCAGTGCTGGAGAGATATGATCCCCGGGTTTGAGGCCAAGAACAAGTCTCGCAGTCCTGTTCCGGACGAGTTGCAGAGGACTGAGAGTAGAGGTGGGCATATTTAAAAAGAGGCTGTTACAGTAGTCAAGCCTAGAGAAAATCAGAGCTCTAGAGACAGTGAGCTTCTGGGGGAAGGAGAGGAAAGGAAGAAAACCTCTGAGGAGGTACAGTTGATAGTTTGAATTCTTAGAGACGTTGGAGGTGTGAGGAAAGAAGGAGAATGTGGAGTCCAAGATACCCCCGAGGTTATGAGCCTCACAGGTGGCGAGCAGGAAGAGGGCCAAGGGAGGCCAGCCAGAGAGTGACAGGAAAGAAGGCTACAGGTGTGCCAATGAGGAGGATCTCCATCTTGCTGGCATTCAGGCAGAGATCATTGGCGGTGCACCACTTTTGGATTGCAGACAGACAATCCGGGATGAGAGAAGAAGAAGAAGCAGCAGAGGGGAGCCTGAAAGCGAGATGGGTGTCATCCACATAGCACTGGAAGTTGGAGCACAGAACAGCAATGCGGTGGGCGAGAGGTGCCAGGTATTGGTTGAACAACCTAGGAGAAAGGTTAGACCCCTGGGGAACACCACAGGTGGAGAGAGAGAGACAGGGGAGAGGAAGGACCCAAGTTGGAGCTGGGAGGGTCAGTCAGAGTGGAAAGAAGTCAACCAGGTCAGAGCCTGATCAGTGATACCCAGGTTATCACAGAGCTCGTTGAGCAGGATGGCATGGTTGACTGTGTCAAAGGCAGAGGAGAGATCAAGTAGGATGAGGACAGAGGGGAGATTATCATCAAGGTTAGAGCAAGTCTTTAAAAATGTTCAGGAGATCAGTTTCCGTGCTTCTGGCTGCTCTGAAGCCAGATTGATGGTCATGGAGACAATCAACAGATTCAGTGTAAAGATTAAGGTGGAAGAAGGCCAGCTTTTCCAGGAGTTTGCCCATGAAAGGAGTGATAGAGATCGGACGATAATTAGCTGGAAGGGAGGGGTCGGCAGATGATTTCTTGAGAAGAGGATGCACAAGAGATTGCTTCAGGGGGGAGGGGAAGGATCCAGAGGCGAAAGAGTGGTTGCAGAAGTAAGCCAAGGATGGTGCGAGGGTGTCAATGTGGTGGTTTTGGAAGAACAAGAAAGAACCAGTTTTTGTGAGGTTCTCATAGATCAGCATTGTCTGGAAGCATTGTCTGGAAACAGAGAAGGGGATGGGGATGGCCAGAGGAAGAGGAGGAGAGACTGAAGGGAGAAGCAGGAGGAGAAGCAGGAGCAGCTCAGATGGTGGATAGGATGTCCTGGGTTTTAGAAATGAAGTGAGATGCCAGGGTTGTAGGGTCTGGGAAGGGACAGGAAAGGTAGAGACTGCGGCAGAATTGACCAGCTCCTTTTATTTAGCATTTTTAAAGTGCTCACACAGCCCACGGGCATCGAGGCGCTGTTACAGGAATTGTTTGTTTTAGTTGCGTAGTTGTTTAGTTGCATATTTATAACACACTTAAATACCCAGAGGTTTCTAAGCGCGGACCCGTGGATCGAACCTGTGTTGCTTCGTGTCGTCTTGCTTCCAAGGCGAACACATTGCCACTGAGCTATCCTCCCGGGACAGAAGAGTTTGGCTGAGTTGTTGGATTCTGCAGAAACACAGGCTTGGATGTGAGCTCTCTTCTTAGTGAGGACAGAGAGTTGGTATTCCCTTTGGAGCAGGCGGCAGGCCAGTTTGTCAGAGGAAGTACAAGATGCCAACCATTTCCTCTCAGCCACCCTACACTTGCGTTTAAGGGTGTCAAGATCTGAGTCGTACTAGGAATTGCACTTGGATTTAGGCTTCATGCAGATCCTCATGACAGGGGTAAGTGCATCGAGAGTATCAGAGATAGCAGAGTAGAGCATGGAAAGGTCTGTGTCAGGGTGTGAGTCAGCCAGAGGTGCAGGAGGGGGACAGAAAGAGGCGGCGAAAGCCTCAACTGACCCACGCTTCATGGGTAGAATGACTGAGAAGGTGGGTGGCAGTGTGGGGATAGGCTTGGCTTGAGGGATAGAGAGGGAGAGATGAGAGGAGAGGAGAAAGCGGTCACTCCAGGAGAAAGGAGTGGTGAGAGGGTTAGTGAGCGGGAGGTCTGAGGAGATGAGAGCATCAAGAGTGTGCCCTGCAGAGTGAGTCGCGCCACAGGTGAGAATAGAGAGAGAGTTGCAAAGGTTGCGAAAGAGTCCCGTGGTGGGACAGTCTGAGTCGTACCAGGCAGTAGCACGCAGAGTTCTCGAGATAGCTGGTGTGTGGCAAATGGGACTCAGTGGAGTGCACCTGCTGAATCCCACAGTGGAATTGACTTGTGTGGGGAATGCGGGGGGGGGGAGGGGTGTCAATTGCATGATAGGGGTGGGAGTGAGAATGGCAGTGTTGGGAGTGAAGGGGAGGTTGAGGGTCGTGGCGCAGTCAAAGACAGGCAGTTCTAGTGCTGAGGACAGGAACCAGTTGACATTTTGAGGCTGTTGTCTTTGGGGAAGAGCACGTGGAAGGCATGTGGTAGAAAGGGAGTTGGCAGTGGAAGGTAGGTGGTGTGGCCGGTAGAGAGACCCGGCATTGTATTAGGCGAATGCTGGTGTCATAAGTGTGCAGCGTAGCCTGAGGCAGTGAGCGCTTTTGAATAGTAGGTAGTATTTGGGACTCCAAAGTTGGGTGGCCAACTGGGGGAAACCTAGTGTGAGCCGGATGGGCCACCGACGTATTTTACATCGCTTCCCTGGAGTAGTGAGATGGGGTGGGCGCGGCACCAAAGATAAGAAGCTGGAGAGCTGCATTTCAGGGAGGGTGTTGAGGGGGCTGGGCGTGATGGTACAAGGCCGTACAGGGCCAGACAGGAAGCATCCAGTAGGTGGGGAGCCAGGCGAGGCAAACCGCAGATCCACAATCTGCTCTATGGCGGCAGCCATCTTTAAGGGGATTTTCGAGTCAAAATACAATGGATTAAGCCCAGCAGGGCTTACCTGTAATACAGCTTCAGGTGCTGCACTGGATGGTGGTGGGAACTCCATTGGAGGACAGCAGTCTTAGGATGTGAGGGCCAGACAGGAATCAACGCTGTCCTTACAGTGGGTCCTTTTATTTCCAGGAATATGTTCATAATCAAGAGGGTGGGAGAGGGTGCAAAATGTTCCCTTGCCGCTAGCCATTGGCTAGTGGGATTTGACTCTTGGTGAGTAAGCAAAGGTGTGCTGCCTCTGTGTATATAATGGAGGTGGGAAGTGACTTTTTAAAGCTAGGTAGTAGATTGCAACGTGACATTTTGAACCCTGTGTTGGGAGTCCTGGTGATAGTGAAGTTAAAAAAAAATTTAAAAAAAAAAAAAAAAAAAAATATATATAATGCCTTGGTTTCCAGTTCTCAGGTTAAGGGCATAGATAAAGAATATATTATTCTGAGGGTCCATTGTCCTTTGGAGTTTCCTCCGCTCTTAGAGAGGATATGGACTGGCTGGGTCTATCGGTCTGGAAATTCAAAGGAGAGACTTCCAGTGTCGCGCATGGGCGTCATTTATGGGTCGCCAAGGGTCGCAGTTAGGTCTCCCTTGCTATCCCTGTGGTCTCCCTTGTACCCCTAAAAAAAATATATATTATTATTATTATTTTTTTTTTTTTTAGATTGAGGCTCATGGGCTGTGCCAGCAGCATGTGGCTTTTTGTTTCTGGAGTGGCTGGTTTTCTGATAACTATAGCCAATAAGATAGCTCAGTTGGTAGAGCGATGGCTACTGCAATGTATGTGTGATCTGCAGGTTGCAGGTTCAACTCCCAGCATGGTTAACTCAGCCTTTCATCCTGCTGAGGTTGATAAATGAGAACCAACACAGCTTGGGTGATATTGTATGTATATTTGTTCGATATGAAGCACTTAAGCGTAGGTGCAATATAATAACACATCATTATCGTTTGGCCTTGGACGTCTGCTTGCATTCACAGTACTATGGGCCTATACGCACTGACATTAGCGATACATATAGTGATCCATTCCTGTATGAAATGTATATCACTTTACAGTGATATCGTAACCATATAGATAGTAGTGAACTTTGAAACAATGCTAAGTGATGCCACTTCCTGTTTTGTCGAGGGGTGAAAGGTTGTGTTCCATTGCTTCCTGTGATGGTCACTTTTGGATGGGGTGAAAATGACATCACTTCGTATGACGTCATCAGAGGTCAAGGGTCCTGTGATGCCATTTCCGCTACCCCAGGCATTTTGGTGAAATGACGTCGCTGTGTCATGGTCCAAATAGGGATGTGTCGATTGCAGTACTGCAATTTAACTGACCTTCTACTTTGCAGGGTCAACATAGGCATTTCTTCTTTCCAAGAGTGGTGTAGGGGAAACGTACTGTCTCCAGTCTCTTATGACGCCCAGCAGTTTGGATCTTTTCTCCATCATAGATTTCTATAGGCTCAAGTCTAAGAATCCAGGGGTCAAGCTTGTGGCTTTTCAGGACTCTGGCGGAACATGGCTTAATGAGAAGGTTGTGCTACTATTTTTCTACGTAATTTTGAACTGTTTGCTTCTTCAATTTCAATAGATTTTCCACCATGAGATCTGCCGATGGTTTTGAGAGAATTACAGAGTGCACCCTCTGAACCCCCATCAGTGGCGTCACTGTCCTTTTTGAGGTACAAGGATTTTATTTGGTTGCCATTATTTCTGCCCATCTCCTGGGTGAATTGTGAGCTAGTTCATCTCCCGATGCCGATGTTACTCTCCTTCCTTTGCTCCATCCACCCTGCACGTTGCTACCTCCTGGGAAGAGGTCAAAGGGGTGCGCTTATGGGATGTATCCAGGGTTGCCACTTGGTCATCTCCCAATACTATTGGTCTATATTATAAGTAAAACGTTGGGGGCCGGCCATAGTCAGTGGTCTAGAGCCAGTGAAGAGATCGTTAGATTGCTTTGCTCATGTAGAGATGAACACAATATTGGTAATAGGAACTCCCGTCCCCTGCATTGGTAATAGGAACTCTATTGTGTTCATTAGTATGCTGATTTGTGATACCAGAGTCATTTGTTTTCTCCCCCGCACCCTTTAAACTTAATAAGAGTTCATGAGCCTTAGGAGCTCTATATTGCTAAAGATTATACTCAGTGTTTTCGTACACACACAAAAAATAGGGTGTGCTTCTTCTCTCTTATCGCTTTGTGCAGAGTACAAATGTTCTGTATTTGTTGCACTGGTTCAGTTGCTAGACACTGGAGGAATGGGTTATCATGTTTTGCATCACTTTTATTTGTCCATGGTGTTTTGTTTTTCTTCTGTTTCGCTCGATCAGTCTGAAGAGGAGGCGCACGGAGTTGGAGGAGTCTTTTAAGGAAAGGAAAGGAAACATAGAGACGGGGTTTGTCACGGATACCCAGTGTGCCTGGAAGAAGGATGAAACATCCTGCATTCAGTAAGTAATGGGATTAGGAAGAATATGTCTTAATGTAGTGGTGATTGCCATACGCAATTTCAGGCTTAGTATCAGAGCATGTGACTTCTGGCAAAACAACAATACACGTCTCTCATAGGGTTGTGTACTTCTAGAAGGTCTTTGGAGCCAGAGGTATTATTCAGGAATCTGGCTAGTCAGCAGTACTGTGGCGACCTCATCCTTACCTTATGTGATGGCCTGCCTTTTCGCTTCTAAACTGTGGTCCAGCTTTCTGAACATGCACACATGCTACCATGAACCATTCCCACCCCATGACTTCCCCCTCCCTTTATTTCTAGCATCTATTTCCCACTTTCCCATCCTCTTAGCTTCCCCTGGTTTCATAGGTTGTCCTCCAGCAGGCTTACTTCTGCATTCCTTGGTCCGGGTTACAGTGTGCCACACTACGGGCAAGCATAGGTGCTCTGAAACCGCTGCACTGGGGATGTGGCACAGTACACGTGCATAGAAACACGCCACAACGTAAATCACGTGGAGGCAAATCAAACAACATCGGGAATGTTTAACATTGACTTGACATCCGGAGCATCAAACAACATGGCGAGGAATTTGCTCAGGTCTTTGGCGAGGGAATTCCATCTTGAAAGCTCCAATAAGGTGCAGAAATATGTATAACTGCACTGCAATATATGTTTGAAAGTACTTGTTGATGAACGAAGTCTAACTCGCTGCTTTGATTTGGGCTATAGTCCAGAATATTATCCCAATAGGGGACATCATGACTTCCAGCCCCTTCACAATACGCCTTAATTACAAATATATAAACGCCATGTGGTGGTCACCCCATTGAGAGACGTTACTCTATAACATGGTAAACCTGAGCAATTGTTCCTTTTGATATCTGTGTCCCATGCCCTTATTTTTAATATGGGGAAGCTGCTTCACTTCTTAGACAAATGGTATCCAGACGGACTGCTATGCTAAATGAATGCTGTTGTTGTTTTTTGTTACATGATTGTAAATTGCATGAAGCTGTGCCAGAGGCATAAGGAACGCATTCTGCTAACTGACAGAACGTGCCCACTTTACTAATTACTTTCAATTAGTAACTTTACTAGTTATGAGCGACAAGAACACCAAATGCTCAGTTAAACTTTGGACTCTTTTGTTATACCTCACCATGAAATGAACGTCTATGGGACTTGGAAAGCTGATGCCTTGTACCATCTCAGCATATTCTTTAGTTAGAGAAATAAAAAGTATTAAAACCTGGAGTTTGCACAACACGTCTGCAAATACTACATTAAAAGAACATCCACTGACACTCATATACGTCTTTTCTACAGTGAAAATGTATTATGTTTGCAAGTATTGCAATAATGTTAACAGGTACCTATATCACTTGGCAGATGTTGTAATCAGATCTCCAGCTACTGTTGTCATTAGACAGTAATGTACGTGATATGTTTTTGGACTGAATTTGATCTACAGTACCACTCATATGCAGATGATATGCAGATGTATCTGCATGTCAATGAGTCGACAGGTTCTTTTCAGAATGGTGTCAAATGCACGTGGGAATTTAGATCTTGGATGATCCCTGATAAATTGCAATGTAAGCCATCAAAAACCGAGATCCTCCTTTTTGGGCCTAAGCGTTTGCCAAGTGACCAATCGGGGATGCTGCCTCCCCCTTCACTGTTTAAACGCCCAACTTGTTTTGTGCATGAAGTAAAAAGTCTAGCTGGTTATTGGCAGTCTAGTTTGGGATGTGAATAGCAAGCTGGGGTGATTGTCAAATCTCTCTTTTACAGACTTTGGCGATTACGCTCTGCTCTCACCTTCATCACATACACACCCTCATCACCCAAAACATCCTCATGCAAACGCACCTGCACACAGACATCTATTGCCGGTTGTGGGGGATACCAGATGGATAACTTGGTATCAGTGCTTTACTGCGCTGACCAAACTACCGAATGAAAAAATGCCTGGTTTTATTTCCGGTTATCGACATAATTATATGTGGGGGGTGGGTAAGGGTAATTAATTATGTAAAGGAGGATTGGGGTGGGGGGGCGAGGGATCTCCCACTGAATATAATTGTGCGAATCGGGAAAATAAATGGACATTTTTGCATTCCGTATTTTATATTTGAAGTGATCACCCAGATCTGGTAACTTTAATCCCAGGTTCCAGAGGCAGGGCCAGGGCCTCAGCAGTCTACGATTTGCTCTTTAGGGCCAGCAAAAGGATACATGCTGGTAATGCAGTCAGAGTGGGAAAGGGGACATGTGATGGGAACTCTTTTTTCCACTCTCACTGCATTGCCAGCAAGTTGTTTAGGTAGTGCGTGTTGAAGGTGAGAGAGAAGGAGGAAAAGCAGATGAGTGGGTGTTGGGTATTGCCAAAACATGCACATTACCAAGCATGCTCATGGGGCAGTTGGTGGGAGGAAGTGGGCAGGGCATTTGGCAGAAGAGGGTAGATTGTGCCCAAGCCTGCAGCAGTGGGGGACAGCGGAGAGAAGACCACAAGCCGGCTCTATTGCTCCAGAGGAAGACTCTTGTTACTGGCGTCTCTTCGTCCCAACTTCCCTGACCATCAAGTTGAGCTGACCCCTTAAGGTAAGAGGGCTGGGTAGTTTGGGTGTAGTAGGGCAGGAACTTTACTCTGCACCTCAATAATGGCCACACCTTGACTTGTGATTCTGTATGTTAACAATCATGAGCCTAATTCACAGAAGCGTTTTATAATGGCAAAACCCCATTGGAAAACGTTCTGTGAATTCGGCCATATCACTGATCATGACATTTCTTGTAATTTGCTTGCCAGATAGCTGAATGAGTTAAATGCTTGCCTCCGCCATGGGTTTGACCTGCAATACACAAGTTCCAATCCCCCGAAGGGAAACCCAGCTTTTGATTTTTCTGAGGTCTAGACATTGTGTACCATTAAATTGGCAAATACTAACAGCTATTATCACTACACTTAGAAGCCGGAGGAATTTGACATCCAGTGCTAAATAAAAACGTGATATTATTACCTGACACAAAATGCCAGTCCTTAACTGGGTGATATGAGCTTGCACCCTGCATATACTGTCAGCACCTACACAAGTGAGAGTATACATCATATAAATGACTATGCCTAGCATGTAAGACTTTATCTGGCATAGTGAGGATTTAGGAGTAGGGGGCTAGTAGGGATTGCACAGCCTTTTATGCAGCTCCTTTGAGGGACCTGCAGTAGAAATCTGACCAGGACGTGGGTATTCCAGGCTAACATTGACATATATTGCATTATGTGATTGCAATAGGCTATCGCACTGCACCAAATCACCACTGTAGTAATCTCACAGCACCTCGGCTTGTTGATGGAGCGGCATATGATGCTCCCGCCATGGGTATCCAGACCTTAGTCTGCTGGAATAAAGAAAATGAGTGAGGGTAAGATAAGAGGATGGGGAGGTGGGAAATAAATGCTATGAACACAGGGACGGAGGGAGGCGGCTCAGGGGAAAAATGCTTTTTGACAGCATGGGAGCCTGTCAGTCCTGTGAGGTGGATGACGGTTCTGCAAAAGAGAGGAGGTGGATAGGTCCTAAAGTGTTGGAATAATTGTGTTGTGTTTCCAGGGCAGATTGAAAGAATGGTAAGTTAGTACAAAAAGCAATTTTGGATGCATGAGTATATGATGGCAGCACCTGGACATCCGAGGCTGTAACGTATATATTATGACGATACTTGGAATATGATACATACACTGGTAAAAGATGACAACTCTGGGATATTTGAGGTTCCACGTGGAATAGGGTAGCAGAATCTGTACATGTGAGGCTGTACTTTACATACAATAACTTTTCCAAGCAGATGATGCATTAACCGGCATCCGTGTGAGGTACTGGGGCATTTTTAGGCTTCAAATGACATAGACTTGCACCTCCTGGAAATGTGTAGCTTTATCTTACATATGCGGTGTTACTTAGTATAAGGAAAGCGCTAAATCGTCATGGCCTTTTAGTGATGTATGATCATTCAGTATTGAATTGCTGCAACTCACTGGGCTCCAGTTAGAGCATTGTCTGGAACAACAAATATGTTTAATTTAGACAACGTGATTACAACATTACGAGACTGCCAATTAGTACCCGGAAAGGGGGGTGTGGTTGCCTCCCAGCCAATGCGGAGGCTCAGAATGCGGGCATTACCACATGGTAATCCTGCTGCCCTGAGCCTCCTCACGGCTGTCGCCCGCCATCTCCCCTCGCTGGGGAATCAGGTAAGTCTTCACCCCCATCCCTCCTCCCCCGAATTCCCTTGTCGCCTTCCCACCCCCACTTACCTTCTTTTTTTTCCATTTCAAGAGTGGATGCGCTGGGAACACTTCAGTCCCTAGCGCGTCCGCTCCTGATCTACGACAGGCCGTAATGGAAAGGAAGAAGGGACTACGTGCAGTCCCTTCTCCCTTCCTGTGGCGGACATTTTATTTGTTAAATTTGTTTCCTATCTTTTTAATGGCTGCCATGAAAAGGTAGAAGGGACTACCTGTAGTCCCTACTCCCTTCAAATGGCGGCCATTTTATTTGTTGACTTTTTTTCCTATCTTTTTAATGGCTGCCATGGAAAGGCGGTAATGGGGCTTATTGCCATTAGTACCCTGGCCCGTTAGACCAGGGAACTAAAAGCATTTTTTTCTGTTCCCAAACATTCCAGCGTTACGGAAAAGAAAAAAAAAATTAAAAAATGGCCGCTGGGGAAGGGGATCATCTGCCTTCATAGGCCATGAGGGAAGTAACAAAGCGCCAGCGTAACACTTAACAGATTCAACATAAGCCAATGCCGGCATTTTCATATGTCAGTAGAGTATCATGTGGCCAATTAATGCCATCCTATGTCAATTAATATCACATGCAACAGTGCTGCAGTAATATGCAATCTGTAGCACCCTATGCACAGTTATTGCTATTCTATGCTAGTCATAGCCTCATGTGGAAGCTGCTGGCGGCATGATGACTATACCTTCTATATGAGGCTATGACTAGCATAGAATGGCAATAACTGTGTTTGAAGGGTGCGTGTATTCACACACGGGGCAGCACGCAAAGATAGCAATTCTGGCTGTTTTTGCTTTGCATTGGGGGCGTTCCGGCCATGACTTGCATATACAGTTACTTTGCGCAGAACATTCCATGAATACACAGGGCGTGCATTTTTTAATATGCGCACAGGCTCGCGCAGTGCCTTTGTGAGATAAATGCACACTTTTCCATGAATCGGGCCCTATCTGTTTATGTTTTCTGAAACACACACAGAAAAGTCACTTTAGCAATGTGTTATATCACAAAAATCCAACAGAACACGTTTCACTTCTAGTTATGGTTCTTCATCAGGACTTGAAAATGTACACCACTGCTGAAAAATAGATAACAAGTACACATTTTCTGTTGTCTTGCCAAATTATATTTCCTAGCAAAAGGATATCACAGCTGTGCGACCGGGTGTGCTTTATTAGACACAGAATTCTGAGAAACCTGCGTGATTGTACTCACCTTGTGCCACTGCTGGCTTGATTTCACCCAGAGCCTGGCTCACAAACAAGCGAGCAGTGGTGATAGAAGTAGGACACAATCCAGATCCCTGCTGTCCCTGATGTGGCAAAGCTACCCGTGTTTAACAGGCAGTGGGAACAGGTTCATGATAAAATACAACATATGAAACTGAAAACCCTCCAAACATTATAAATGTGAGTAATTCAGTTCCCCTGCTGTTCACTCCTTTTTGCCTACTCTCCCAATCCCATTGCTGCAACTCCCCTTTTCTCCCACTGGCCTCTGAAGACAGCTTTCATGTCAAATGCCTCATAATCTGATTCTCTCTCTCTCTCTCTCTCTCTCTCTCTCTCTCTCTCTCTCTCTCTCTCTCTCTCTCGCTCTCTCTCTCTCTCTCTCTCTCTCTCTCTCTCTTTCTTTTCCTAAATGATACACTGTACACTGTGCACGACAAGGTTCAGGAGTGGCAAGTAAGGGGAGGCGAACCAGGGTATAGATTTTGCCTTTTCCATCCATTCTACCATCCACTTCACAAACCACAGCATCATTCCCCATCAGCATCCATACTACAGCCACTTCCCCACCCACATCACAATCTACAGCAACGCCAACATCACTACACACATCTGCATCCGTACCCACATGCAAACCACTATCTGCCCACACATCACCATCCACGTTCCTACCCTTAATCGCATCCACATCTACACTAACATTCCCATTCAGGTGTCAGGGTCGTGTTTGAAGCCTGGACACCATGGATTCCGTGTTCCTGAAGAAAGGATACTGATGAAACGTTTCCATTCTGTGCTCCATTTTCTTCTTTATGAGACAGCAGAAGTTGATGGAGACGTTAAATTGTTTGGGGACAGTGTCTGTGATCTCTGTGGTTCTACAGATAATCCAACACATTTGTGTGACTCCAGAAATATAGATTATTTATTTAGCCCAGCGACGCCCCCATTTACAGCAAATAAAGAAAGTTTCCTAAAAATGCATGCACTGCAAGCCATACGCCTCTTTCCTGTTTGTTCTATATGCAGGAGGAAGAGTTCTTCAGCATGCTGGTATCTGCTTTGTGACAGCTGCACTAGTCCACTGCATGCTTGCTTGTTGCTGAAAATAAAGTGTTCCTTAGCATGTGATGTGTTGATTTTGGATAAGTGCTTATTTGCGAGCAGTAAACTTTTCAGAAAGTAAACCGGTCTGTCCGCCCCCCAATTAAATACTCTCTCAGGTAACGGCACCATGGACAGATCACGCTCTAACAATACAGAAAATAACTCAAAACCCACCTCTTCAAGGAGTCTCACGTCGCCCGTCGCGCCACCTAACTCGCTAGACGCAGCGAGCTGCTCTCCTCCCTGCCACCCGGTGCAGCTGGACTGGTCCCCTGTGCCCATCTGTATCCTACCCAGGCTATATATCTGTTCTGTTGTTACCTCTGTAAAGCGCTCCATTATGTATCTGTATTTTTGATACCTCTGTAAAGCGCTCTGTTGCTAGGTCTGCACTCAATAAATATAGTCATAATTATAATAATAATGATAATCATTATCACACCCATAGTTGTCAGTGCCAAGGAACCCTGTAAACGCTGGACATTGCCCTTTGCAAATGCCACCCAGCATAAAATGACATTAAGTAAAAGCTATAAAAAAAAAACTGTTTTTTAAAGCTCATTTAATGCATCATAACACTATAGTATGAATAGGGGCTTTAACAGGGAGATATTTTGCTTTGAAGGCAGAAAGCTCTTGAATTCAAAGGGCCTCTGCCCCTCGGCGAATTGGTACCTGAGCCTCACCTCTCTCCCTACCTGACTTATTAACGTCAGAAGATTATCTCTTACTCAAATGTTTGTGACTAACATGAAGTTGTGGTGCTGTGCTACAAAACAATGGGCCTCATTACGGGTCCGGCGGTAGCCGTGTGGGTAAAACCGGCAGGCTGCCGCCAGACTTGTGCATTTTTCTGGCGCTTGGCTCCACGGAAACACCGGGGTATTACGACTCTGGTGTTCCTAGAAGTCAGGCGCTGGAAAAATGTTGATGGGGATGGCGGAAGCACCGGCACAGTTGATAACGCTGCTGGTGCTTCCCGGAAAGTCTGCGGGTGACTGCCGCCCCACCCGCCAGGTCACGTCAGGCCTGGCGGGTGGTTCGGCAGTGCCCACAGACTCGGAGTGTGCCGGCCCGGTAACAGCGGTGCCGATAGGCTTACCTGCACCATTGTTACCGGACGGGCACACTCGTAATAAGGCCCAATGATTTTCAATAGTTACATCTTGTTTTCTTTTTAGTTCAGTGTGCTATTAGATTTACCATGAAAAGCACATGAGAGAACAAACCAGTGTCACATGGCAAATAATTGAACACAACAAACAAGCCATGTAAGTTAAGGAACAAACGGTAAAAGGAAGGCCATCAAGTATATGTTAGGTGATGTTAAAAGGCTTTCCTACAGTGTCGAATCACTACCGAAGTAGTTTAGGCACACCTAGGCTTGTCCTGCCGTGTGAAACTGCGCCCCCTCCTGGGGTATTCAGAGCTGTGTCTGCTGAAGCAAAGAAAATGAGCAAGGGAAAGAAAAGAGGATGGGAAAGTGGGAAATGGATCTCCGAAGGGAAGACGAGGGGTGTAGAGGGACAAGCATTTCCTGTGATAGCACGGGTGTATATCAGTCTTGTGAGGTGGGTCATGGTTATACAAAAGGAAGGGGGCGGATATGTCCTAAAGTGTTGTGATAACTGGGTTGTGTTTCCAAGGCAGATTTGGAGACCTGTGCGTTATTAGACAATGTAATGTTAGACACAAGAGGGGCTTGCCAGTGTGCTTGGCCAATCCTGGATGTTTCGTAATGCAGTTGACCTAAAATCACCATACAGCGTAGCCCAGGATAAACTCCAGAAAGTAAATTCTGGGACTGGTATCACTGAGCCAAGAGCGACCGAGTCATGAACAGACTATGCATACAGGTGAATGTTGCCCATAAAAGGAGGGAAGGGGATGGAGTGGGCAAACTAAAATGGTAACATGTAAAAAGCCTGCCACCTTGGTATACAAAAGGTTATTATTACTAGTGTGTTCCATGTGTTGTCATGCTAGGTGTTATTTTAGTTCAGGATATGTCTTACCTGGGAGTAGGCTATCAAAGTATAACAATATGTTATGTTATGTTATGTTAAGACTTCTTATATAGCGCCTGGTCGCCCAAAGGCATTGTGGCCCTAGAGAGGAAGAGGAGAAGCCTGGAGAACAGCCATCAACCATCAGCCACCAAGGTTAAAAAATATGTGTTTTAAGAGCCTTCCCATAGGCCAAATGGTTATGTATATGCCATGTAATATGCACCATCTATAGTGAGAAAACAACCTGGAGCTCCCTGTGAAGGCTGTGCTCATTAGAATGCATACATGGCGATGTGCATGTTCGGCAAACGGTACGTAATGAGTGAATGGCCAGATGTCTGTCCTTCTGTATGCAGTGCCAGCCTGGCACTGTCGTGTGTGAAATTATAATGTGAATATATATTGGGTTTAGGGGCAGCCAGGCTTCTAAAGCCTTCCAAAATGCAAGGTGTCATTGTGAGCCTGGGCGTGTTGAAACCATGCGTCAGGGAACAAGAGAACAACCCCACTTCTACCTGCCCCCTATCATTGAAACAGCCAGGTTACATTGACAGATAATGGGGGTGGGAATTCCAATGGGGCTCTTCTGGAGGAGAAGCTTGGGTAAGGTTTCCAGGAAGTTCTTGAGACCTGTTCAGAACTTCATGGGGATACTTACAGTGGTGTGAAAGGCAGGATTCCTCTTGAACTGAGCTCTTCTGGGAGGTAATTTGCATAATCCAGCCTGGTCTTCCTTTCCCAAAATGGGCTGCAGTTACCTTGTCCTGTTAATACACGGTAACAAGGGCACATAGGTACAACAGGGGTGTGGAGTCGGCTTAACAGCTTACATATGCAGGTCGACAGCAGGGGTTATGGTCCTTTCCCTAAATTTGGTGCCACTCATGTGTACACTTATATATATGGAGGTTTTGTGAAATGTTACATTCCACTTTCTCGCTGCTTCAAAGCGCTTGACATTTGACAATAATGTGAAACCATGTCATACAGTGGATCAAATGGAGGAGAGAAGCACTCAAAATATGAAATAATTCAATTACATCCTAGCCTTTGGGTATAGTTAATAGTTAGGTAAGCAGTCTCAGGTCACAAGTCGGTAATAAAGCCAATCCAGAAATGTTTTTTTAACAATACTGAGAGTTCATATTATAAAGTGGAACTAGACTGCCTTCCTCTTTGAAGAGCAGAGCACAATGAAATCTATCAATACAAATGTAGATCCAAGTAGCAGCCCGATCCTAACAGTTTTTTTTCCTTGCTGTTGTTTTTCTGAATAAGGCTTTGGGTCCACAAGACTCCACCCTCTTCTCACCCATCCTCCATCCACCCTGTTAGGTTAGAGTTGATAGGCCTCTATGAAAGCGGGTAATAAATCCAACCTTCTGAGGATATGTAAAGGTGTCACTTACCCTAAGAGCTTTCTGTGGTGGCCAGGCTGTTGGTCAGCATGAAGGAACTCCACCTATTCATGGTCCAGATTCATGAGGGTTTCTCTGTACCAGACACAAAGAGGCTCATTGCGGGTTTGCCGATAACCCGCCGGTAGTTCCGACGGGTTACCAGCAAGCCCGCCTTACCGTCTCTGCTGCCCGATATCCTGGTATTACCGGGATATTAGGGGTGGCGGAGTAACGGCAAGTTTCATAGGACTACATGGGATGGGAACTACTGAATGATTGCCACCGGCATTACCTGTGCCGGTGATTCCGTTATTTATCTGCCGGTGGGGGCCTGATCTGCCAGCAGGTAAGGGCTGCCGGGAAATCCGTGGCCCCCACCGGCAGACATGTACTTTGCAGGTCCGAAAAAAATGCCAGTGTCTGAATTACCAGCCTTTTGTCCGCCATTTTCTTCAGACCGGCAAAGGTATTGCATGGTGACACACAAAGAATTCTGTTTTAATAGTGCACACTTCACACCTGCTGCAAATGGCGGCTGCATGATTATATTGATTTACAAAGAAGATGCAAAGCTCCAGGATGAAGTCCATGGTAGAGGACTTGCACTTGTTAAGAGGAAACATGTATTGAAAAAATGAAAATTGCACTAATTCATCTAAAAGCGGCGACAAAACAGTTCCCAGAAACATCTTTAAAAGAAAGGGAAATTATTCCCTGGGATGGGCCTGAAAAGTGAAAAACACTACGTGGGAACAAGGGAAATTGCAAGCGTGTGGTTTTCTGCGTTCCTGTGAATCAGCAAGCATTACTGGGGCTTCTAGCTGTGTCCCACATTTGCGTTGCTTTTCCGTGGCCACTCCAAAAAGCTACTCCCATTATTCATATTCAAATGGTGGATAAGTTCAAGTACATTCCTTCCTGCCCCAACTAGTCACTCCTAACCGTGGGCCAACGCTGCGTAGATGCCGTGCAAACTGCGCCTAAGTGCATTTTGCGCATCATCCGCAATGTGACTACAGTTTCATCTGATGCAAACTGCATGGTTTAGTGCAAATGCATAGGCACAAACAACGGTGAATTGTCGAAATGTTTGTAGGCCGCATTCAGCCCCTGCCTCTCTCAAATCCGAAGAATCAGGCGGCCCAGGGCATCCTTCTCGCACCACACTGCCATGCTCCCAGCGGTGCTGGCCTTAGAGGCGGCAGCGCCCCAGGCAGTGCCACCCCCTCCCTGCACGCCCCTGGCCCTGGTTTTATTAAACTTCCCACTCCCACGTCAGAGCAGGGAGCTAATCACTGGAATAGGTTGCTGATCCAAAAGCATCTGCACCCTATTCTAATGAAAACTGCCCCGCTCCCGCGCCAGAGCGGGGTAGTCATCACCTCGATTGGGCGCTGATGCGAAAGCATCAGGCACCCTATTGTTATTAAATGCACCCTGCTCCCATGCTGGAACCCGGCTCCGGCACAAGAGCGGGTCACATTTAATTTCAATAGGGCGCCTGCCGCACCTTCTCACACAACGACAGCTCGCGGGAGTCCTTGAAAGACTGGCGTGGCAGGGATTAATGGTGCCCCGTGCGATCTCCCGGATGGCCTTGGCCTAAGGCTGGCCCTGGCTGCCAGACTTCCAGAATCCCCTAGGAGGAGGAAGATATGTCCCAAAAACCACTGCCCGAGCACCTGACATGTGGGCCTCGAAAATTGCAAATGCCTTAACACATCTCTCCGCATTTGAAAGGGCAGCCCTGTGTAAGTTTTTGAATGGCAGCAAGTCTCCCTAAATGGGAGATAATATTTGGGTTATAAGAGCTGGTGGAGGCGTTTGCATCTGAGCACCGACACAGCACCAGTTGGCTGCTGAAATCTGTATCTTTTCTGATAAGAATTAAAGTCACAAAATACCCCTTTGTCCCCCATTTTTAAGCTGGTTAATGTAGTTGCGTTCTGTTTGGCTTAGCGTATTTCTGAGGTGTATTAAGTGCAAACCTAGCTGGAAAGCAAATGAGTGCTGCACACAGGGGCGCTTCATATATGGGTGTATGCATGTGTCTTCTAAACCTTCCAGCCATCACCTCTTTGTTTTTGCTATGTCACCCCGAGTGGGACGGGTATGCCCAGACGTGGGTCCCGTGCCTGCTGGACCTAGAGACCCAAGCTACTCCTCACTGATGAGCCCCAACAAGGGCGAAACATGTTTGGGGATGCTTGTGGTCTCGTGCAGAAGGGATGTGGCCTAGCAGTTCGGGCTGGACTGCCTCTTTTGGGGTGGGGCCAAGCCTGATTTGCATATGGTCTTTCCCTTCTGTAATGGCTTGGCAGGCGAAGAACGGTGGTCTGGAGGGTTGCCCAGAGCATTGCCAGTGGTTAAGATTTATTCTAAACCTTCCAGCCATCACCTCTTTGTTTTTGCTATGTCACCCCGAGTGGGACGGGTATGCCCAGACGTGGGTCCCGTGCCTGCTGGGCCTAGAGACCCAAGCTACTCCTCACTGATGAGCCCCAACAAGGGCAAAACATGTTTGGGGATGCTTGTGGTCTCGTGCAGAAGGGATGTGGCCTAGCAGTTCGGGCTGGACTGCCTCTTTTGGGGTGGGGCCAAGCCTGATTTGCATATGGTCTTTCCCTTCTGTAATGGCTTGGCAGGCGAAGAATGGTGGTCTGGAGGGTTGCCCAGAGCATTGCCAGTGGTTAAGATTTATTCTAAACCTTCCAGCCATCACCTCTTTGTTTTTGCTATGTCACCCCGAGTGGGACGGGTATGCCCAGACGTGGGTCCCGTGCCTGCTGGGCCTAGAGACCCAAGCTACTCCTCACTGATGAGCCCCAACAAGGGCGAAACATGTTTGGGGATGCTTGTGGTCTCGTGCAGAAGGGATGTGGCCTAGCAGTTCGGGCTGGACTGCCTCTTTTGGGGTGGGGCCAAGCCTGATTTGCATATGGTCTTTCCCTTCTGTAATGGCTTGGCAGGCGAAGAACGGTGGTCTGGAGGGTTGCCCAGAGCATTGCCAGTGGTTAAGATTTATTCTAAACCTTCCAGCCATCACCTCTTTGTTTTTGCTATGTCACCCCGAGTGGGACGGGTATGCCCAGACGTGGGTCCCGTGCCTGCTGGGCCTAGAGACCCAAGCTACTCCTCACTGATGAGCCCCAACAAGGGCGAAACATGTTTGGGGATGCTTGTGGTCTCGTGCAGAAGGGATGTGGCCTAGCAGTTCGGGCTGGACTGCCTCTTTTGGGGTGGGGCCAAGCCTGATTTGCATATGGTCTTTCCCTTCTGTAATGGCTTGGCAGGCGAAGAACGGTGGTCTGGAGGGTTGCCCAGAGCATTGCCAGTGGTTAAGATTTATTCTAAACCTTCCAGCCATCACCTCTTTGTTTTTGCTATGTTACCCCGAGTGGGACGGGTATGCCCAGACCTGGGTCCCGTGCCTGCTGGGCCTAGAGACCCAAGCTACTCCTCACTGATGAGCCCCAACAAGGGCGAAACATGTTTGGGGATGCTTGTGGTCTCGTGCAGAAGGGATGTGGCCTAGCAGTTCGGGCTGCACTGCCTCTTTTGGGGTGGGGCCAAGCCTGATTTGCATATGGTCTTTCCCTTCTGTAATGGCTTGGCAGGCGAAGAACGGTGGTCTGGAGGGTTGCCCAGAGCATTTCCAGTGGTTAAGATGATTTCTAAACCTTCCAGCCATCACCGCTTTGTTTTTGCTTCAACTGAGTGCTGCACACAGGGGAGCATCGTATATGGGTGTATGCATGAGTATTCAACTGAGTGCTGCACACAGGGGAGCTTAATTTATGAGTGTATGCATGAGTATTCAACTGAGTGATGCATACAGGGGTGCTTCATATATGGGTGTGCTTATGAGTATTCAACTGAGTGCTGCACACAGGGGAGCTTCATATATGGGTGTGCGCATGAGTATTCAACTGAGTGCTGCACACAGGGGACATGAGTATTCAACTGAGTGCTGCACACAGGGGAGCTTCATATATGGGTGTGTGCATGAGTATTCATATGCTTTTTACCAACCAAAGCTGAAAAGATATGCCATTAGGTAAGGGTCTGTATTGCAGACAGGCCTTAACTCCCAGCTTCACCACTTAACTACAAGTGTACGATCTTGGGCAAATAATGTTCTCTTAGTGTGACTTTACTGGCAAAACATTGAGTCTGTATATAAGTTCCAGATTGCCCTTTTTCGAAAGACAAAATCCAAAGTTTCACAGACTACAGTGTTGCTTCACTGATAATAACAATAGTGATCATTCATAAGCACATCACAAAGTTTGTGTTACTAAATCCTTATATTGAAATTTGCCATGATGTCATAGCTAAAGCAAAGAAGCCCCCCCAACGCCCGACACCGCTTCCCGCCGCCGCTCCTCACATCTCTTTTGCCAAGCAGGGACTCGCAAATCCGAGAACCAGCCCTGAACAAATGCTTGGTGAAAAGTATTTATTATTCGAAAAGCAGGGTCACAGCATAATGTTTTTGTATCTCCAGCGAATGCCTCAAATTACCACTGAATGGATGGAATGTAATATGAGTCTTTTCTCAGAAAACCCTCAGACTTTGAGGCTCCTCAGCTGTCAGAATTCCTCTTGCTGTGGTTTTGTGTTTTCTTTGGCGACATCTTGGAGAAGGAATATCGTCAGTGATGGCGGACGCCTCAGCATCGTTTGGGACGAGGAATGCTGGAGTCCTAATGGCTCGACTTTCGGATTCGACTTGCTAAACGTGTCCTGAACTAGTGAAGCCTTCTGCTTCCATTCCAGCCGGCTCTGACATCTTTTGGGAAACCTCAGCACTGTCAAGTGGAAAGGGAACGCACGTCAATGAATTAATTCATTGTTCGGTTGAGGAAAGCCTCAGGGGAAATGGCAGGAAGGCCCTCATTTTTGTGTGGCTTTTTAGTGAGCAATAAAAAACGTCGCTGAATGCTTGTCTCGCGTCCCCTCCTGTGGGCAATATTAAACAAGCCTGCATATGCAGCGCACTCTATTAAACAGGTAGCCTCTGTTCTTTTTATTGGACGAATTCAACCTGCTCACACTCTAATCCTTTATATCTATGTGACGCCAAAGAAATTGGCGCTTGAATTTGTCGCCACACGTTATCCCTCTTTGTCAACCTCTTTTGGTCAGGGCCCTATTCTTTACACACTTCAGCTCAGTTTGGCACATACTTCTCCGATAGCAAGGGCAGCGAGTGTTACTTTGCATCGATTACTTCCCCGTAATTTCACTACGTCATGTCCTCTCTTCTTTACCCAGATGTCATCAGTTTGAGGTGAGTCTGCGTCTCAAGAGACAAGCACGGCACTACCGCCTGACCCCTTTGCAAACGTGTCAACACATATAATGGTAAGCCTGTGAGGAGCCATAAAGGACCACCATACAAGGGAAGAGTGGGGCTTGGTGCATAGTCCTGTAACAATGCAGATTACCAGTAAGTAATCAAAGCATTGCTAATGATAACTCGTCCTGCTCCGTCATCAGGAAGGAAACTGAGGATCTTGCCAAGGAGTCGCTGTTTCTTTCAAACAAACTCAAGCAATCATATCACACGGCAGCCGTGACTTTATTCTGTCTCGCACTATGAAGGATTGCCTTCTGGTAAGGGTGTCGAAGCCCTGGCTTTTTTGCTTGTTACTAAATCATACAATGATTCGGGAAATACATTTCAGAAAGGGGCCCCGCTGTGGCACCCGTACGCGTTCTACCCCGGGGTGTTTTGGGTGCTGCACCTGCAGCGAGCATGGCTGGTTTGCAAAGTGGCCACCTTCCAGGTGTATCAAGGGCAGGGAAGGTTCGGGAGCAAGCGACAGTTGCGATTGGTGTTGTGTTTCCCACCCTCCCTCCCTGTTTTTTGCAATTGCCAGAAAGGCTTTTTTTTGTGTGCCAAGGAGCCAGGTTAGCGTTTTATTTGTAAGCTGTGGCCTGTCACATTAAAGTGACCTTTACCACTATATGCGAGTCTGTGGTTTTTGTGCAGTTTATCCCGAAGGGTGGATTGTTAATTGGAACCCCCTTTCCTAAAGCTCCAAGCGCACAACATAGTGAATATATGTGCCCTGCTGCATCAGTCTACTGACAGCTGCAGCACCTGCTCTGCAGGGGTACAGGGCAGGTTCACATGTGCCCTTCTTGACATCTGCTGTGACCCAAAGTCACTGCAGAGGTTGCAGTAGCCCTATCGTTTGGGTAGCAGGATAATCTTTAAGAATAAGATATACCTGATTTTGGCCGGGTGACTGATAGTGCACGCAATTGCTAAAGCCACATCAAATTGGTATCATACACATGTCAACCCTGGAAGCTCAGGTCAGATATGGAAAGGTTTGATGGATTCATGGCTAGCCTGCCAGTCTCTACTTTAGAAAGTGAAACAAAAGGCAGAATGCTGCTCTCCTTTGATCCTCTGGGAGGTTGGGTAACACCTCCCCTCAAGCACATGAGATCTCTCAGCAGGAGCCCTTCAGGGAACCATACTTCAAAGTGGCACACCCATAACAAAGGCCTGCCTCACACTATGGTATTGCATGCCAAAGGGCCTTTGAAGCTGCAGGTTGAGAAGGGCACATGGTTAGTATAGCCAGAGAGGGCAGAGGAGGGTTCCACCATCTTATTTTCTATGGGGGTCCCCCTCCTTCCTGTCAACTTCACTTCCTGTGGCACAAGGCACTCTGTGTATGATGCAATAAGCCAAAGATTACATTTGACAGGGGCAGGTATTGGACCCCTTACAGCAGGCTTGCAGTTGTCCATCCCCCTGTGTCTTTTCACTTTTATAAGGAAGGGGTCTCCCACTGCTTTTTTGATTCATTTTGGACTTCTACAAGACTGGAAGCATTTGTTGGACCCTGTTGAGAGTACAGCCATTTCCAAGCCCTCTACCAGCAGGTGAAAACAGGTGTTCCGATGCAGCGGAAAGCTCTGTGCCCAAACCATCGCCAGGGAATATTGGGGGTGATTGCTGTTTGGAACAAGGCCTGTCACTCTGCCAATTCAACTGGAACCAGGTTCCTTACTGGAGCTGAAGGGCTCCTGCAGTTGCAGTCAAGCCCCATGGACTGGGAGTGAAGAGCACCAAGGACTCACTTTGTCCTAGAGCCCCTGGAGTGGTAATGATAGCACATGAGAAGCCCAAAGCCGTTGGACTCCAATCTCCGCTGCTTCAAACATTGTCAAACCAATTACACAATGTTCGGAGCCTTCAAAACACCTTTAGCACGCGTCGAACCGCTGCTTGCATCCATTGAGCCGGTTTGATATGGCATCACACCATTCAGGCTCAGAGCTGCTTTTGTCTCGAACAACAGGTTAGGCTGCAGAAGTCTCTAAACCGCTACTTCTTTGAGCAATACATCGAACATTCTGGACCTTTGCATTGAAACTCAACTCGAACCACCAGAAGCTTTGAATCACTTGTCTGTTCATCCGAACGATTCCCATTATCTCGAACTAGCCTGACCATTGAACCGGCCCTGGTGGACTCTTCAAACTGCAATGTTATGACACAGTATTGATCTACACAGAGCTTCACTTTGGGCTTGACTAGACACTGAATCAACACCTTGATCAATTTGGCTCACCACACTTGAACCCAGTTCGACCTGGAAGACAGTACCAAGATGCCCAGTTCAACACTGTCCAACCACCAAATAGCCCAATAAAGTACCTTTGAGAGGCCACCCTTTTGGACCTTTTCTAAAGACATCCTTTCTTAAGTGACACTGTTGCAATGTCTTGCCTATTCACTCCTGCTCCTGTACCCAGAATGATATCACATATATGTTCTTCAGCTTCTGTATTATCTACGTGTGGGACAGATGGGCTGTTGGTGTTTTACTAGATAGAACATTGATTGGACATTCCTTTATTTTGGAATCTTTTGCACTATTGCTGTTTGGGTTGCTACTGTATCACATTCACACCCCTCTTAAGAATATAGCCTGCCCTTGGGCCACGTGACCACACAAGGCGAAGGATGTACATCTCTTTACTGTGCCTGCTTCTCCTTTATGATTGGGCTCACTATTGGTCTGTAGCAGTGTGAGTCTGAGTGGACGGTTTACCCCTAATCAACCCTGTACTCCTGCAGTAATCATTTCGTCACACACATGTGACGCATCCGAAATATGGTCTACCACAGACAGGATGTAAGTCTGGACTTTCAATGCATAGCAGCCCCTGCATGTAGTTTTCAGTGAATGATGAAAGTTTTAACAGTTGTCCAAGTAGCCGCCAGGAATGACACAACAAGAAGCCCTTTGAGATTTGCCAAAGAAGCCGCCATCCCATAATTTGACTTGCCTTTAGCCACAAGAGGCAAAGTATTGTTATTTTAGAAGTAAGTGAGAAAGATCCTTCTGCAGCCTACCTGCCTCTGGGAGACATGGAACCACAATAGTGCTCATTCCACTCACTGGAGACTGCAAGGCTGATGCCAAAACACTCACTACCATTTACTCCACTATCCAATCGTGGATGGCAGACAAGTGGCTTTGCCTCAATAGGGAAAAAATTGAACTTCTGCTCATAGGGTCACCCATTACTCCCGGCAACCTTGCTGAACAGTACCTATCCTTCACTATCGATAACATCCTCATTAAGGTCTCCAATAACGTAAGGACACTTGGAGTCTACCTGAATTCCAACCTCACCGTGGACAAGCAGGTTAACGCCATGGCGCCCTCATCTGCCTATTACTCAAAAATCATTAACACAGCCAGACCCTACCTCTCACGCCAGAACTGCCTCACAATTGCCAGGGCAATAATTGGTTCAAGGCTTGATTACTGCAATGCCTTACTCCTAGGGACATTGTGCAAAAATGTAACCAAACTCCAGCTTGTCCAAAACAACGCCCTTAGGGCAGCCATAGGTACCTCCAGGAAAGATCATATATCCAGGCCCATTGGCTCCCTGTCAAAGAGAGGATTGTGTTTAAAACCCTGGCCATCACGCACAAGTGCCTCCATGAGCTCACTCCTCCATACCTTGCTCAGCGAATCACAAAGCACACTGCCACCAGACCACTCAGGAAGTGCTATTCCAACATGATTGTCACGCCCAAAACCCGAAAAGCCCGCGCGGGAGGATCTAGCTTCCCCACCCTGGCAGCCACCCACTGGAATACACTTCCCTTTCACCTAAGAATGATAGACTTTCATCAAGCCTTCCGGAAAGCCATCAAAACCAAACTCTTTATCTAGAGACTCATTCTCTTCATGCAAACTGTGTACCTAACCACTGTCTATATGCCTCTGCCTGTACCCTTGTTTTTCGCTGTATCACACACGGTCAATGTCTTCTGTAACTAATAGACATCTGTAACCTTAATCAAAAGTTCTTACATATTCCTGTAACAGCCCCTTGATGCCCACGGGCTGCAAGTGTGCTTAACAAATGCAAATAAATAAAAATAAATAAATACTAAATCTTCACTAGATGGTGCAAAGGTAGCAGATTATCCCACCTGTGATCACCTGTGGAACTGGAACGATACATCTGTGAATCCTTAGGGTAGCCAGTGAGTACAAAATTACCTTTGGTTTGTATCAAAGCTCAAGCCAGAAAGAATGCAAGAAACTCTCCAGCTTTAGAAGATTAGTGGCAACTCTAATTGAGAGAAGCCTTAAAAAATTGAACTTTACATGAAAAAGGGCACCCAAATCATGTAATAAAATCGCCAAAGAACATTATCCTTGATAAAAGGGGTATCTAATATCTTCCAACATGATGCCAGCCTCAATACCTTTCTTAATGACCCACTGTTGTTCACTTGCCATTGCTTAAATAATTTAAGAGACTACATGATTTCCTATGAATGACACACATATGTACTGAAGACTTTTCTAGCAACTAAAAAAAGTGGCACATTTCCATGCTTAAATTACAAGAACTGTTATAATGTTTCTACAGGAAATGTTGTCTTTCGCCCACATGCTCTGAAACAGATTTGGTTGCCATGTTACCCAACGTGCAATTCAACACATGTGATTTACAGCATACATTGCCCATGTGATATATATTACGTGGGACAAGCATCACGACACAAACACATCATGCCAGGGTTACCTTTCAAGTCTTTTTCTGTGGATTTCACGAAGAATGGGTTGTATGATGGCTGACACAAGATGGGTAACTCAGGGGGGAACATTTATAAACAAAAACATGCTAGGTATAATCAGAAACACAAAGTCATGAGGTAACTATTCAATAGAACAGGAGATACAACGTCCTTCCCTGTGCTAAACTCTAGTCTTAAAGAATAAGGGGTCTGGAGACCATTCCTATTCTAAAAAAAAAGGCCAAAACCCCAGGTCTAGGACAACGTTCAGCCAACTCAAAGTCCCAGGGAGTGGCGTGTCACTGCACACTTCTTTTCAGATGTTCGAGTCTTGAAGAGGCTGGGTCCTTGCCCAGACTGTGAGCATGGACCTGACTCCTTCTGAAGATGGTAATATCTGGTGAAATTGTCATTGTCTCCTAATGAACAAGGCAGCAACCTCATGCAGCTAGCCGGCAAGACCTTAACCCCCTGACCTGAAGGTGCTTGAAGTTTGGCAAAGTGTGTGGGTATTGAACCCTTAGCCAGTCATTCTTGCTAGATATCCTTAATCCTGTATCTAGGTCTACTCTTTATACTACAAGTATTCCTTTTATTTGGACTGGTGGCGTTGATGTCTCCACCAGGGTTCTGGACTTTAGTGCACGCTAGTTGATACATTTCTAGGATGCAGGGATGACTCAGGGGGCTCCACTATATGCCACATTCAGAGGTTTCGTAACAGAGAAAGTGGATCCCCCTGGCAGCAAGAGTTCACACACCCACCATCAAGACAGCCAAGCAGGGGACTTTGACACAACAATCGGAGGTTAGGTTTAAGAAATAGAAATCTAATATTCAAGCAAATAATATTCACTCTTCAGTAGCTAGACATTTATTTTCGGCTCTTAAGTACCAAGTCAGCCAAATAAAATTTCAAATGTTGGATGCAATCAAGATACCAAGAAGAGGAGGAGAGATTGATACATGGCTGCAACAAAGAGATGCATCCTTGGTGGGATGAACAAGGAGTGCAATTTACATTGATTCCTGTTATATGTATTCATGTTCTGTCTTCATCCCATCAATGAATGAGACTCCTCTCAAATTGAAAACTGAAAATGTGTTAAGATATCTGGGATATTACTGTTTTGATTTTATGACTATGTACTTTTGTCATTCTTCAGGAAACGTCTCTTTAGTGATCCTAGGGACACTATCTCTCAAGTGGGAGATCAGTCTGTGGAATAGAGGCAGACATGTAAATAGATATACAGACTGTAGTCCCAGTAATAGGTGCACCACACCGTTACTGGATTTGTGGCTTTTGGTGGAGCTGGTGCCCTCCCCACCCCCTTTCCTTTCACCTCCTCTTTCTGTCACCAGTTTTTCCTATCCTTCTCTTCTTTATGCCCCATCGCCCTGCCCCTGGAAGCAATGTCAATGGGTGTTTTGGTTGTGTGGATTAGAGGTAACATACATCTTGGCTAACTTAATATTATTTGCTTCACCTTGACTCTGTACATAGATTCTGTGTTTATCAGGTTGAAATTCTACTTTAAAAAAAAAAAAAAACTGGCCGTTTGCTGATTAAAAAACTATTAAAATGGTCTCTATGGTTTTGATTTATATAACTGTGATTTTCTTTTGCGCATTTGACATCTGGAGCTTATGTTTTATCATTTTATATTTTGGTTAGTTATATGCAGATGATATTTTTTGATGGAACAGGGTATATCAAATTATTACTTGTCATTAGCTTTGTTTGTAGTTAGCTAAACCTTTTTTCTAATATTTAACCAAGGACGAGTAAGCTCGTTCTTTTTGCATATACTTGCATAATAGCCTGGCAGTTTAGGGGTTAAGATCAGGGTGACAGCACTAACGAGCTATTGTATCTCTCTAATATAAAAATTCAGTCAAATGTTTGCAGTAATTCTCCATTTTGGGACATGCCTCTGAAAAGTACACCATAGACATAAAAGAGACACTTGCAAACAGCACACTGTAATATGCCATCTAAAGACTTGTTTTAACAATTGTATGTCCAAGACTCGTTTTATCAGTTGGTATTGAGGTTGTTCAGGTAGGTGCTTTTACTTTCGGTTTTTTTACATTTTGGCTATTAGGTGGCACCCCTTATGAATCGAAACATTTACATTAGAGTACAGCTAGGGAGAAATGAGGAGAAATACAAAGCTTGTAGGGGTTGTTTGGGTGTTCTCCCACCCATTGCCTGCCGATGGCCATGCTAATCCCTAAGGCCATTCCCACTCTCTTCCTGCCCTCCCTACCCAAAACACATCCTCCTGGGATCTATTTGAGCTAGCTTTATTAAGCCTTATCATCAAACTGTGTGCTCGAAGTGCCTGCCAGTGTTTTTTTAAAGGAGTCTTCTGAGAGTGAATTACTTAATTGGAGCTGTTAAACCACTACTGGTATAACAAAAATGTCTAAACCAGATCTGCCTTCAGCCACTCGATTTGTAAACACTATGCGTGACCTTCATTGCAAAGCAAGGAGTTTTGGCTTGTGTATAGGTATTAGACAATTGACAGGCACTGCTATTATATGCCCAGGTACACACACCATTTTGCAGCTGCTGACATTGATGGCCAGTTAATACCACTATGGCAGTTCCTGGCAAATGCCTTTCCCATGGCTACACAAAAGCTAAAACTTTTGTGAATGCCAAAGCTTCTATTATTTCTTTCCATTTTTTATGTTTTTTGAATTGAGGATACTGTAACAATGTTGCAAACTTTGTCAAGAGGGGATGGGAAACCCTCTCAAACTGAGGTTGGAGGCCTACCAGGGAGGAATCCAGAGCCAATCCAGTTGTGAGGGCCCCATTTCCTGTCCCCTCCCCAAGTGTCAGTCTATAAATATGCAGTGCCAATTTGAATCACACCATGCTTCTGAACACAAGTGTTGGCCAAGTTATTTCTTTCTTTACCAGATAAACAACAGACACAGGAGAAGAACACAGAGAAGACCAAAAACCATCAGCAGCCCACCCTAATCTGTCTAAAGACTCTCGCCGGAGCGAGAGAGCTAGCGAGAAGGAAGCTGGAGGCCATGCTTACCTGTAAGGAATCCTGCGTGCATGGCAGGTGAAGTGAAACAACAGATGGAGGACCCAGAGCTCCTATGCAGCAGTTTCCGATGCTGCACAGAGCAGACCAGCATCAGCTTGCCCGGAAAGGAGATCTGTGCAGCCCCCCTAGGCCACCATAAACAGAAAGCAAAACCACACCAAATAGAGACTGGGTATACCCAAGGGGCGGCCAGACTAGTCCCCAGTAACTGGGACACTGTGCAATACAAGCCACAAATGTTGCTCTGCAGTGGGGCTTAAGGCACTATATAATCACATCGGGTGTCTGAGTAGAAGGTGGGGAGTGGTACTAGTATTGTGGGCAAGGGACTGGTAGTTTGGAGGAGGAATTAGTAGTGCCGAGGAGGTAGTAGTGGTGTGATGGAGGGAGTGATTGTGTGGTGGACGGATCAGTAGTGTGGAGGAGTGTAGTGGTGTGGAGGAGGAAGCAGCAACACTAAAGGGTGAAGTCAAGGGTTAGAAGGAGTGGGAGACATTTGAGGGACTGAGGAGGTCGACACAGGGAGTAGAAGAAAAGGAGGTTGGTGGAGGTGGAAAGAGGAGAGTAGTAAGAGGGGAACACCAGAAAGTGAGAGGGAGAGGAGTACATGGGCATGATAGGAAGAAGACCTAATCCGGCACAGTGTCTGAAAGGCACAACCTATTATCCCTTTTTAATCAACTAACCACTGTGTTGTGTCAGGTCAGACTAGGAAGTCCCTAAGGGAGGTTAGGCAGGTAAGGCATTGTGCCTTTACATTTTCTCCTTTAGCATACGTCAGAACTTAGACAGTAGTTGTCAATACTCTTTATATACTAACCTGGGGACGAGGTATGCCTGGGCTATGGTTGATTGGTGCTGTCTAGACGAGAGAGATAGGGACGGCCTATGGTCCCGAGCAATCTAAACCATAAAAACCATTGAACCGTCTATGATACTCAGAGTATTCCGTGAGCATTCGGTGACAATAAAGGCATAGTAATATTACTCGCAATGTAGATCCAGGTTACTATGAGCATAAAGGAAACACGTTCAGTCGGTCTGAAAAGCGCATAGAGCCCACTAACACCGCCTTCTTGCCTATCTCAAGTTATTGATAAGAAATAGTAATCGCTGAGAGGGCAAGTATCTCTAGATAAGGAGTAGCACATCATGTTTTTCAATCTCTGATTGTTTGACTTGTATAGTGTTCAATTAGGAGAATGCATGATTTTACAATTTTGATGCTGCACTCCCTATTTTTATTTTTACATTAAATTGCTCCTGACGATGAATTTTGTACAGTCCAAAATGCGTATATCTATTAGTATTTGCCCTCATAGAAATGAGCATTTGCATGAAATCAATTGCAAGAAGAAAACAATATAATTTGTGTACACAGTTGAATTGTGGTTATTGTGCGAGCAAACTGCTGGTAAGCATGTACCAACACTCTTCACAGTTTACAATATACTGTCCTGTGTCTAGGCAGTGAGACTGCAGCACATGTGCATGGATTGACTCATTTCATTAATAGTATGTTTACTTCTTGTGAAGATTGCACTGCCCATTGTCCTCTACGAATTATAGAGAGTGAACAATATTTACAAGATGAAGGAATACCCAGCTTCAGAGTTTACCGGACCACAGATATTTATTGCCAAAAGAGACCTACATTGACTTCTCCTGTGGACCCTATCTGAACCCCCATGTCGGCGAGGCCTGGTTTGTATGCCTTGGTTGTCACATTTTCATTTGGGACTATGGAAGCAGAGTGTCAAATACTTAGACCAAAATTCAAAAGTATCTGATAAACTACTGCTTACTCTTTCTAGCTGGATGACTGTGCCAATTCTTGGACAGAGTGATCTTGTGTTGAAGGGGACTTAATATGGCTCTGCAACCTTGAACACTAACATAAACTGTTGGCATCCTCAGGACTCAAAGGATCAAGCCTCCTCTGTGGAGCTCATAGCCATTACTAGATCCTCAGATCTTTTGATGCCTCACATGAGACCCGGAAGTAGAAGATCCTATATTGCCACAAAGATGTACAAAGCTGTGTCTAACAGCAATTAGTGCCAATCTTAAGCGGTTGTCACTAATAACGTTAGGTATTTTGATTGGTGACCTCCTGGCTTTATGGCTCAGTTCTCGGGCCCATAATCAACAAATGCACTAATCGGGGTAAAGGGCTTTAGAAAGACACTACTTAGACTTTGACTTTCTATTTTACTACTAACTGAGAATGTATTTATTACAAAATCTTTGCAGAGGCTTCAAAAATATCTCTCCAACATGTGATACATGTACAAAAAGAATGTCTTCTCTCGAACAAACACAACAACTATCTTACAGCCTGTATGACAATGCGTTAATCATACTAACACACCTACTTCATGACAAAAAACATATACGTATGACAATTGAGCCTTTACAAACAGCGATTTCTACCTAATGTTTCCATCCTACACAGGGGGCTAGCAGTTTGTTTGCCTGACTCCTTTGAGAACACCATTGATCTGACATTCCATCTCTCCTCTGTTATTTCCTCTTCAATACAAGCCCTTGCACCAGAAAAGATCAAGAAGATAAAGACAGAGAACTCAGAGAACTCATGGTTTGATGGCAATGTCCTGCAGATGAGACTCAAGAAAAGAGCCCTGGAAAGTGAATGGCATTAAAACCCTTGCCCTCCAACTCAAGCATATACAAAGACTCAGTGACAAAATGTAAACTTACCATCACTGAGGCCAAATCAAAGAATTACAACACGAGAATTAGCAACGCCAGATCAGTTTCTAGCAAACTCTTTAAAATCCTCACGGAATTTGAGGGAAAAACCACTCTCAGTCAAACTGTTATTCGAGACTCAGCTTGGTACCAGGAAATACATAGTGAGTTCTCAGAGAAAATGATGGGGCACCAAAAAGCTATACATGCACTGCAATGTAGCTTTGTGACCACGGACGATAACACTCATACTTTGCTCACCTCTGTTAGCTCCATTGCTGACCCCTTGACACCTAAGTTTGAATTCAAACAATGCACAGAATCCGAAATACCCAAGATAGTTTCAAACTTAAAAAGCACATCCTGCCTGGGCTGGGAGACACATGCCCCGATAACATCTTTAAAGGGTCCTTAGATGTGTTGATCCCATGGATTACCAGTCAACCTTTCATTTATTGATGGCATGGTCCCCCCGTTACTTAAGGAGGCCTGGATTATGACAATTTAAAAAAAGAGTACCCTGGACCCAACTTTGGCTAAAAATGTCTGGCCAATGACAAGCATCCCATTCGTTCTCAAAATCCTAGAAAGAGTGGCTTATCTATAATTAGAGGATTTCTGACAATCGGGCTTTAGAGCTAAGCATAGGATGGAAATGGCCCTCCTGGACCTCAAGTCTAATTTCATAGGCATAGTGGAATAGGTCATCCAGCCCTGCTGATGTTATTAGATCTCTCAGCAGCTTTCAATCTTGTCGACCATAACATCTCGGTGGACCAATTAAAAGGCCTGGCCTGCCGTACAGACAGAGCAATAGAATGGATCGCATCTTTCCTGGACCCTCAAACAGTTACAGTGGTACTAGAAAATGCTCAATCTACATTGATTGCCGCCACCTGCAGCGTGCAGCAGGGATCGTGCATAGCGCTGACCCCATTTAACATTTATATCAGGCCTTTTCTTGACCTTTTGGACTGCCTGGCTGTCCCTTATACTAACTACGCCGATGGCACCCAGGTGGTAATCAAACTGTCAGGTGATTATGTACAAGATTCCAGACCTTGAATGTGGTGTATAATTCAATCCAGTTCTGGATGGTCTCAAACTCCCTAGCGCTCAATAGTGAAAGAACTGAGCTGCTCATTGTTGCTTCCAGTCCCTGGCTAAAGAAATTGGATCCTGCATATGAATGCTTTAGCAATGCAAGCATTCAGATTACTTTGACCAGATGCGTAAAGACATTGGGTGTCCATCTGGACGCGGAACTGTCTATGAAATCCCAGGTGGCTCATATTCAATCCTTTTGTGGTTACATCATAAAACTTTTGAACCAAATCAGGCCCTACCTCTCTACCAGTAATAGGGCGCTCCTGGCCACCACCTTAGTGAACACCAGGCTCGATTGTTGCAATAGCCTCCTCATTGGCACTTCCCAAGCCAAGATCCACTACCTTCAAACTACTTAAAATAGCATGTTACGTGCTATTTATGGCTAATTGAAACAAGATCACATAACAGCCTCTAGCAGGGCTCTACACTAGTTACCTGTCAGGCACAGGATTACACACAAGCTTTTGTCACTTTCCTATAAATGCTGGACATCCACTGCCCGCTAATATCTCAACGATCGCCTGACTGTGAATCAACAAAATCGGAATCTGCGCTCCAGTGACAGCCACAAATTGATGTAACCATGTTTTAAGTTGACCAAATTTGAGTGTGTCAGCTTTGATGTCCAGGCCCCCGAAAGAGTGGAATGTTCTCCTTCTTATGCTGAGGGCCTCTCGATCCCTGATAGAGTTCAAGAGAGCCATTAAAACTCACTTGTTTAATCTCAAACCAGGTTGAGGAGAAATCGATTTTCCTGCCTCCCTCCCCCCTGACCTGACCCGCTGAATTGTCCTGTATTTGTCCTGTCTCTGTCTTGACTGTAATTTGACGCTCTGCACAGTGGGGAGTGGCACGTAGGGAATGGATCTGATGTATAAACCAGGGTTTGGAAAGGTTTGCGGGATGGGGAGAAAGTGTGGGTAGAGTAAAAGTACTCAAGGGTGGAATTGATAGTAGAATTGAGAATAGCAAGATCATCATTGAAGGGCAGTGAGGAAAAGGATGAGCGAGAAGGTAAGGATCAGGTTGATGGAGAGATAAAGGAAGGAGTATGAAACCACTTGGGATTATCACTCGTGTAGACAGGAGAGTCAACGACGTAGACAAAGCGGTAGTGGGAGGAAAGGGAAGAAGGGGTAGGTAAGGAGGGAGTGGGAGGAAGAATAAGAAGGAGGCACCAACATAAGGGAAAGAGACGGAGTGGAAGAGATAATAAGATCTAAGGAGAGCACCAAGATGTGAGCAGGATGAGATGAGTTTTGTATAAGATTGGAGGAGGGGAAGGAAAAGCACAGACAGTGTGAATAGTCGATAGAGAACGGTTGAAATCTGTAAGTGATTTCAATCCAGCACTCCAACTAAGTCAATGCCTAGTATGGGATGTCCATTGGAAACCCTTATTTATATAATTTTATGTCAAAAGTTCTTTTAATTCTGGATGATGTACCCTTATATAACGCCCCTCTCTTTGAATCCCCACGGCCTCACTGAGCCAAGAAGTAGGTTCGTTTTGCAAATGAAAAGATTTATTTGAACAATATATAGATTCCACTTTTATGAATATGAATAATATCTGAATATCACACTTATGAATATGAACAATGATCAGCAATGGGTAATATTACAATATCAACAATCTCTTTAATCAATTAGGAGTAGGAATAGGAAGAATAATGTAGCACAGAATACTTTGTATGGGTTCAAGGAAATGCAATGATAGGAAAGAATGCAACACAGAAAGAAACTTGATATGAATTCAACCAAAGACAATGTAATCACTCTTTCCCCCTGTTATTACTCACTCCCCCCAATATGCAATATGAAGAGATGGAATGAGGGCACAGAGGTATCAGGAATAACAATCAACAATTGCAGTTTTAATCCCGATTCCCCCGAGCAAGCTTAGAGAGAACAGTAATGATTTTAAAACAGGTCAATTGCTTTTAAATGTGGTTTGGATTAAATGGGAAAAAAGCTAAAATTGACTTTAATTCGCTAATTTCGAATTCAGAACTAGTGAGAGTTGTTTTGGATTGGGTCAGGTCAATACTAGCAATGATTATTGAATGGTTAGCAGATGGAAAACGAAATTCAGAAGTTGAAAGCAAGAAATAGCAGTTTTTACATGTGGTGAAATTGAGCCAAATACGAAATCGCTGCAAACTTTTTAGCGCACGAGAAACGAGATCAGAGCAAAACTATAAGGAGTTGGAATGCGGTTCTTAGTTCGTTTGAAAACTGAGGATGTTAGCTTCAACATGACGTTTAAAGGTCGTCCCTAGCAGGTACGGTTCAAGAGTTACAGAGGTTTTAGTGAAGGTAGATTTTTCTCAAAATGTTCAAGATTTCAAAATGAAAGATGCGCTGTTGAAGATTTGAAACAAAGATTTCTTAATACTAGGGAGCCTATGGAGCTGCAAACTACACGGACAGCACAGCCACCTATCCAGAGGTGCCTTCGGATGGTTTCTATCTGCCTGAGATGATTGCCTTTCTCCAGAAATTATATATTAGCACCAAGATGCTTATCACTACAATTATCACAGGATTATGTGGAGGAGAGAAAGACTTAGGATAGACAAAAGGGATTCAATAATGCAATTATGGATATATTGGAACGAGTTGGATGGGATTACTTAATACTAAGAGATGACTATGGACAGTTCTATGCTAAATACTTACAACTATGGCTTGGAATGGAATGGGCCCGTCAAAGATCTGGTCAAAGGTTTGGACTGGACTTTGCTCACCACTGGACAGGATCAGGGCACCTGGACTCTGCTCTCAGCAAGGCACTCTGGTCTGCACGGCCTCTTGGACTGGATCTGGTGGGTTCTGGGTTACAGCTCTGCTGGACTGGTCTGGATCTTGGGTTCTAGCAGGGGTTCTTGGCCAGAAGCAAAACAGCTCAGCCAGGCTGTTGAATAGTTTAGTTAGACCCCGTGGAAGTTTGGGGTTAGAATCAGGTTGTGAAAGATTCTAAAGGCCTGCTGAAATGGGTTCGGCTTTTTGGATTAGGCCTCTGCTTCAGGGTTCTGGAGTCTCGTTCTAGAGTCTGGTTCTGGAGTCTGGATCTAGAGATGGGTTCTTCCTGCAGAGCACTTCGCCGGTAGATCAGTGATTTTTAAATTTGTTTATTGGCATTTATCATTCTTACATCTGCAGGACATTAATTATGTAGACCAATTAAAGGACAATACTTAAGACATTAACAATTTAACCTCACAATTTAACTTTAACTGTCTCCAAGTGCTCTTCACAGTTCATCCGATCAATTCGTCGGTTTAGGGGGGGCCGTTAGGTAAGCCGGGGGATGGGATAAGGGGGGACCTGAGTCCACCGGGACCCAGTGAAGCCGGGGGCAGCTGCTCTCAGGGTCTGTGATTTTGGTCGTAGATCTGTATTCCGTAGGTTTGTTCCAGTTCATGGGGGTTTATCATCTGAGGGGTGATAGAGGGATCCTGTAAGTTCTTTACAGGCTGCTAGGGTCATGCTTGAGACGTCCGTGGATCTAGCAACACTGTCTTCCCATGCCTTTGTCTCAGCTTGCACCCAACGTTCCAATTCCCTGCTCCATACTTTTGATTGGGGACCTGAGGGTTTTTTCCAGGACATAGCAATTGTCCTTTTTGCCAGTATGCACATAATATCCATGAATTTGACCAGGTGCTTAAGTTTGGTCGGTCTGGGGTACATTCCCAGAAGGCATTCATCCAGGGTCTATTTGTACCTAGTCAGCCCTGCCTTTTCCACTGTCAGCTGTACGGCGGTCCACAGGGACTGTGTCTTAGTGCACGACCAGAACATGTGAATCAGGTCTGTGCTGTTAGCTCTGCACCAGGTACAGTTAAAGTGTGGTGATTTATTGAATTTCGCCAGTCTGGATGGGGTTAAGTATGTTCGATGCAGCAGGTTCAATTGTATTTGTCGGAATCTATGGTTTCTGGAGACTGTTTTGGGATGCGCTAGGGCCCTTTCCCATTCTCCATCAGTTAGTTCCCGGCCCATGTCTATTTCCCATCTTCTTTTCAGATCAGCACTCCGTGGGTTAGGGGTGTCGCTGAGGTGGCCATAGATCTGGGACACTGGTTTCCATCCCTCCCCCAGGCTATAGAGTAGTGTGATCAGGGGGCTTGATTCTGGTTTTTCCGGCCATGTCGGCCACATGTGTCGTGCGATAGTTCGTATCCTTTGGTACCATAGGAACTGTCCCGTGTGGATTCCAGCTTCCTCTTGAAGCGTTTCAAATTCCTTAAAAGAGCCATCAGCGTATAGATCTCCCCATGTGTTTATCCCTTTCTTTTCCCAGTGTCTGAGGTGTTGTAGGTCCATGTAGGAACTGCATAGGTGTGAGATCATTGGTATGTCCGGGGAATACTGGTGCTTTATATGGGCGAGTGCCTCTGTCCTATGCCATACTTTTCGCCCCAGGGCAGCCAGGAAGGGAACGTTTCGCATCAGGTGGCTGGGGGCCAAGATAAGTTCCCTCAAATGTGTCGGGGAGACCAAGGGTTGTAGTAGGGGTGTCTCCGAGGTGGTGTCATCTGCCAACCACTTAGTCACAAAACTGAGTTGCGCTGCCAAATAATATTTCTCAAAATTTGGGAGTTGGATACCTTCTTGGTTGTACGGTAGGACCAGGGTGGTGAGCGCTATCTTGCGCCTTCCTTTCCCCCATAGGAAGTCACGGAATATTCCCTCTAACAGGTGGAAATAGGAGCATTGATGTAGTAATGTACATTTTGGAACCCGTATAGAAATCTGGGGAGAACAATCATTTTAATTATTGAGGCTCTGCCCATCATGGACAGGGGAAGTCTTGACCAGAAATTCATGGATTTCCTTAAGACAGGGATTGCCGCCTTCATGTTGTGTTTGTGCATTAGTGCGGGGGTATGCATTATGTGTATTCCCAGGTACTTGAACGAGGTGTTCTCCCACCGTATCCCCACTGAAGGAAGTTCTGCAATGTCCTTGCCCACAAATCGGTAGATCAGTGATGAGTGAAAGTGTGTGTGTGTGTGTGGATCCTCAACAGTCCCTATTTATTCATTTTCCAAAGTGGGTGGGGAGGCTGATTGTCTATGCCCAACCCTCTAAGGATCTGATAGGTTAGATAATTCCCTGTACTCTGATTATGAGAAAGGAACAGTGTGTCATGATGTGTCAGAGTGATGCTGCCATTTACAATCTAGGGAAGAGCCTCTACTTCGCTTTTACCCAGAAAATCTATTTTTCCCAAAAAACATATTTTCAATATGCACAACTTGTTAATAATACATAATTACATGACAGAGTGACTAAGGTACGTTTCCGTCCAAATCTTATCTTCCTACGAGTTTTGGTTCATAAATGACAATTTTTCGCGCTTTTGGTTGGTTACACATTTTCGGATCTGTACAATTTTTTATGCATACATGCACATACCCTCTGGGTATATTCCTGTAATTGTTCATGTTCCTCGCATAATCACAATAGCTACAATATTAAAATTTCGTGGTTCAGTCTCTGAATATTGCACAGATTCTAGATTAGTTTTATCAGAAGCCCAAGAGGTGGAGAGAATTCAAAACTATATTTTAAAAAGGCTTGAATTAAGAAATTGGTTGATGTATTTGTTAAAAATGTCAGTTATATTTTAAGACAATACAATTTCAGACATTGGGCCTCATCACGAGTTGGGCGGTAACGCCGGTGCTATTAGCCAACAGTGAGGGTGGGGTTGTCATCACCAACAAGGCTTTCCCCTCTTCTGCACTCCCTGTTTTACTGCCTCTCACTCACATTTGACTTTAACACAAATCAACAGCTCCCACATACAATCCTCATTGTTATCCTAATCTCAACTTGTTTTTCTCTGATCTAGACCTTCTCTCTAACTCTTTCCACATCAATGCCCCATTAGTCCTCATGGGTGAGTTCTACTCCCTAACATATTCTGCCCTGTTCCTTTCCACTTTTACTCCTTCTTGGCTATCCACTTCCTCCCGACTCTTTCCAAACTTCCCACCCACTGTAAAACTGCACTGACCGAAAATTCCTGACATCCTCACAACAGCCTAAACATTGAGCATTTCCACTCCGACTACAACCGAATCTAATTCAAAGTGTTGATCCCCCTTATCTCTCATTCTGACCTATCTCCCCTATGCTGAGAAACACATTTAAAACCTACTCTCTTTCCCCCTACCTCCCACTAATGGACCCTCTGACAATCAAGTCTTCATGGACTTCACTCCGACTTCAATCCAACCTCTATCCCCCGGTCAATCACTGCTTTCCTACACAGATCCTTACCCCATCCACCCCTTACCCTCAACACTCGATCACCTCAGCAATTCTGAATCTAAAGACCACCATATGTCTCCATTCTCACCACTAGCGTGAACCTTTATCCTTCACTCTTTTCACAGCTTACAAAGAAGCCCTCCACACACTCACATCTACCCTTCACACAGCTAAATCTCACTACTTTACCAACCCTAACTCCTCCCTTTGCCCACCCCCCCTAATGGTCTCTTCCTCTCTTCAGGCTCATCCCGCTTCGCTGTCTGTCCTTTATTTTGCCCTCTAATTCTCGTCAAGCATTTCCAAGATCTTTGACACCCTTCCACCATCGTCTCTTTGCCCTTCCACCATCCTTCTCTCCTCCCCACCCCTATCTCACAAATCCTGCCTCCGATATTTCTCCTCAACCTTACCTGCTGAACGTTACCCTACCCTCTGCAAGGCTAACCCATCATGCGCCTCTCTCGACACCTTTGCTCCACACACAATGCAAGCACTTGCTCCTATCACCTGCTCCTATCTCTCTTCACCTTTACATGTTTCCCACTTGTTTTAAAATTGCTATTGTCCTGCCTATTTTCTCAAACATTTGCCAATATTCTCTCTTCTCTCGCTACTCAAAAATATTTGTAAGAATGTTGTTCAACCATTACCTAGATGATAATGATCTGTCGGGTCCCCTCCAACCAGTTTTCTGCTAGTGCCCATCACTACTCCTCATTGAAGAGGCCCTAGGAGGCCAAAACCTGTTTGTGGATGCTTGTGGTCTCATTCAGAAGGGATGTGACCAAGCACTTCGGGCTGGACTGCCCCTTTTGGGGTGGGACCAATCCTGATTTGCATAAGGTTTTCCCATTTTGTAAAGACTTGGCAGGTGACGAACAGTTGTCTGGAGGGTTACCCAGAGCAATGCCAGAGGTTAAGATTAATCTAAACCTTCCAGACATCACCTCTTTTGTTTTACTGCCCATCACTCGACAAAATCTCTAATTTCTGTCTATTTACTCAATTGACTTGCTTACTCTGGTAGCCTACTCTTAGGGCGACCCCTTTACTCTTTTGCCCCACTTGATGACATTTTTGTTCGGCCACTTGTACACTCTGCAAGCTTAACCACTCTCCTTCCTCTTCTCCCCCCTGCCTCCATGCCGGCTGGCTCTGAATGTTTAGCAGCTCCTCTACAAATTCCAGCTCCAAGTGTTCAAAACCATCCATGGCCTAGCTCCCCCTAGCTAGCTGCCACTCCCCTGAACACCCCCCTAATCTAATTCGCTGACCTAACTTCCTCCTCGTGCTCTATGTTCCTCAACCACTGTATGTCCCCTCCCTCTTCTGCTCCTTTTCACTTGGTCATTTCCACTTGAACCCCATGCCTCCATTTATAAAATGAGTTTGAACATTGAAGTCTTTAAACCAGCATTTAAAGTCCACCCCTCTGAAAATGCTCCCTCTTAGCTGGTTTCTAGCCTTATCCCCCATTATTTCCATCTTCACCCCATGTCTGACCACTGTCCCCTGTCCTCATTCACCCATTCCACCAACCAGACGATTGTTTATTTACTTCCCGACTATTGCAATTTTCTGAGTGTGTAACCTGTATAAGATTCGCTGTTCAAAATACCCGTACCCTCTCTAAATGTAAAAAATACAAAAATACAAAAATGTTCAGGAACTTGTACATAACACTCAACCTCAGACCCCCCCAAATGAAAGTGTGGACACTGAATGCAATATGGGAGTGGTGTGACACAACCCTCAAGCGTGGCTTTTTGTTTCTGAGTCCAGCCCTGAGAACAAGGCTCCTGAGGTGAGCAGCTTCCTCTGAATGGGATCTGGGACCCGGGATCATGGGCTAACTCTCCGGCATTTAGGCCAGTGTTGTATCTGTCCTCGGTGCGCGAGATGGATCTCTTCCCTGATCTCACCTCGCACCGAGGCTATGACGTAAGCAGTGCTTTCCCCAACTGTCATTTTGGCTTACTGCACAAAAACCCAGACTCATTTAAAAGTGGAAAAGGTCGCTTTAATGTGACAGGCCAAAGCTTACAATTAAACGCTTACCTGACTCCATGGCCTTACAGACTAAAGAACTATTTTAAACAACCAATTAAATAATTAAACATTTTCCTTTCCCCCCAACAATTAAATAATTAATTAAAGCCACTTCCTCCCTAACTATCCCTTGGACCCTACCGTCTCCTTACCCCTTTTCCAGGCGTCCCGCTTTCTCCCAGGGGCCATGCCCCTCCAGGCTCAATACCTGTTCCCCCGGGGTGGCCCGCTTGTGCAAACAGCACCACCCCATCCTTTCCCGTGCCATTCCCCCATTGTGCTTCCCTCCCCCCACATCTAAAGGGCCCATGCCCCCGGCAACCCGAACCACTTCAAGACCCCTCAAACTCCCCTCTACACCAATCTCCCCCTTCCTATGACCTGCAGCCAGTCTGACCTGCCACATCAGCAACAGAAATGTTTACATTCCACTTCACTAGTGCCCAGACCTGTCACACAAAATTACCAGACAATAGCTCCTTCACAGACACCAAAAAAGAAATCCACGTAAAAAGTTGCCATGGAAAGTAAAAACCCTGCAGAACCCAAGTACATGCCCCCCCTTAGAAATAAAACCAGATACCAGACCTAAACCAAAACAAAAGGGGATGGGAGGGCGGGTCAATCTCCAAGTCCAACCGTCGCCTGCCTCCCGAACCTTCCCTGGGACCTTAAATACCCAAAGAGGCGCTCTGCCCCACCACGGCCACTCGCTGGCCGTGTGCAGTGCCAAAATAATCCCCGGGGGGAAACGCTTCGCGTTCCCCCCGGACCCCCCTTTTGGCTTACTGCACAAAAACCCAGACTCATTTGAAAGTGGAAAAGGTCACTTTAATGTGACAGGTCAAAGCTTACAATTAAACGCTTACCTGGCTCCATGGCCTTACAGACTAAAGAACTATTTTAAACAACCATTTAAATAATTAAACATTTTCCTTTTCCCCCCAACAATTAAATAATTAATTAAAGCCACTTCCTCCCTAACTATCCCTTGGACCCTACCGTCTCCTTACCCCTTTTCCAGGCGTCCCGCTTTCTCCCTGGGGCCATGCCCCTCCAGGCTCAATACCTGTTCCCCCTGGGTGGCCCGCTTGTGCAAACAGCACCACCCCGTCCTTTCCTGTGCCATTCCCCCATTGTGCTTCCCTCCCCCCACATCTAAAGGGCCCATGCCCCCGGCACCAGAAAAACCCTCCACCGAGGTGTTCTTTCTGCCCCACCCCCCCACCAGTTCTCTTTACCTCCAACTCCTTAACCAATCTCCCAGCCAAGAGCCCAAGTCCGCCAGATAATGATTATTCTCAGAAAGCGACAAGTGTACACCATCCTCTCCAAAGATCATGAAACCCTCATAGACTATTTTCTTATGGTCCATAACCTGTACCGCCACCGAGGCACAAACTTTACCATATCTCTGTTTATCCCCTTCCTAGCCCGCTATATCGCTCCCTCACTTCCCGCTCCCCTCCAAACTCTCCGCGGCACCCACTTAGTCCCTACTACAGATGCTTGAGGCCACACTTCTCGGAACCATAACAAAATCCCTTTTTATTTTCTTAAGAAGAGCCACACCCGTATCCCTTACCAGATCATTTTTCCCGCCATAAATAATCACCCCATCTGGAGGCCCATAGCTTTCCCTCAACCCAGCCAACATAGGAAGCAACCGATCCCAGCGCAGCCCCCTAAACCCGGACCAACTTACCACAACATCTTTATAGCTGCAACCCAGTTGCCTGCCAACAACCCTTTTCACAGCTTCTTTCCCCGCCCACTTAACCATAGAATGTCCCACAAACCAGATTTCTGACATCTGACCCAACCTCCTAGCAGCATCTGAAAAAGAAATTACAAAATCACTTACAAATCAACAACATCCTAATAAATACAACACTCCTGCTACCTACTGAAAATGTATTAAAGACAACCCGTTTGCCCCGGTCCCTGACATACCCTTTGTAACTCCCTTACTTCCAGCATCCCAACCTTTGCACCTACTCCTCTGAATAGCCCAGCCTGCTACCTACAGATGCTGCACCCCTCCCAACTGAATGAGTTCCAACCTCCTAACCTTTCCCATTCACTAGTAACACCTTCCTCCGTAACCTATCCTTCCTGGCCATCTCCTTATCCCTCTCCGGAAACACCCCTGTCCCTCTCCTACCTGTCCCCCTATATTTCGCACCTTTAAACAATACACCTAATCCCACTTAGACCCCCTTTTTCCTCTAACCTATTACCCTCCTGCTCACCCTTGCCCCCATCTTCCCTCCTTACTAATATGTCCCTGCGTTGCCCACCCTGCACCGGGGGCCCACGTGCACCCCCGTCCATGCAGGCCCTTTTCTTTATTACTCCTTTTCGCCACTGCACCAGGGGCCAAACCTGCACCCCGTCCATGCAGTCCCTTCACTATAACTAATCTTCAAGCTCCTTGCGTCAATTATCACCTGTTTCCCGCCTGCACCAGGGGCCCTAGTGCACCCCCGTCCATGCAGACCCCTTCTTTGCCTTCAGCTGCACCAGGGGCCAAACCTGCGCCCCCGTCCATGCAGTCCATTCCATATAAATTCCTCTTCCAGCACCTTGCCTCGTTGCTCCATTTTTTCCCCCAGCTGCACCAGGGGCCCTAAAGCACCCCTGTCCATGCAGACCCATCTCATCACTTCCCTCTGCTGCACCAGAAGCGCTCCCGCACCTCCGTCCATGCAGCCTGAAACTTACTCACCTTGTCGTGCGGCAAGCGTGAGGGTTCCCACCGTCGTCCATGCCCTCCAAAACAACGGCCACCACCCCTTAACAATTTCCACAGTTACATCCCCCTTGCGGCCCTCCCCTACCCTACCTAATCGTCTTCCTCCTCACCCCTCTCCTACCCCCTTTGGATCGCCCCCCAAGACTTCTCATCAACCTTGTGCCCCCCTCCTTTTCCGATAAACTGAGCCTGACCTACCAGAACACCCCAATTTACCTGGCATGCGGTTCTTCCCCCCACCTCCTTGCCCCGCTCCTCGCCCTGACCCACTGTCCCCTGCCTGAAAACAATCTGTCACCGGATGCCGACCCGCACACCTGCTGCACTCGTGTTTAAATTTGCACATCCACCTCGTGCAGCCTTCTTTATTGAACGCCCAACACGCAGCTGAGGGCTGTCCTCTGCCTCCTCCCCCCGTCCCCTCATGGGCGGGGCGACCAAGAAAGGGCCGGTAAGGCACAGGCAGACCACTTGCTGTGTGCAATGTCGGGGCAGGCCTCGTTGGAGCCATCCATTGCAGCCAAAGATCCATGTCTATCTCCAACCAGACCGCCTGACTGTCCTCCGCCATTCTCGCTCTGAATTCCTCATCATAGCGTACCCAGGCAAAACCCCCAAAACTCGTGAAAGCCTTCCTAATTACGTCCATATATTTAAGCAGAGCCACGCATCGCTCCGGGAATTTCTCACAATATACGCTGGCATAAATGATAAATGCCGACGTCCAATTCTCAATAGTCACCGGGACCCTTGGGCGCGAAGCCCGTTCCCTCTCTTCTTCTTTAGACCCCTCCTTTGCTCTCACTTCCCTTTGGAGCAGCTTAAAAACATCTACTAATTCCCCCACCTGAATCTTCTCCCTGGTCGCTGCCATCAAGTGCGCCCCCAACGGTTTTGTTATACCCATGTATGGCAGTTTTTTCCCCTTGCCTTTCACTTCAACCTCCTTTTCTTTTACAACTTGCACCTCGAGCACCAATGGCTCCACCATCTTGTCCGTTTGGACCTCCACTGAGCAAATGCTCTTCTCATCCCCCAAGGCTCCAATGGCCTGTACACCAATTTCTTTCCTTACCCCTTGCAGTCCAGACCCTTCATTTCCCATCCCCCTTCTCGTATCCCCTCTCTGCCATGCAGATGACCACTGCCTTTCCCGCTCACCTCTTTCCACGCCTGCTGTCTGTGGTCTGGCGTCCACACCGATGCTCCTCATCTCTTTTCTTAGAGGGCTCCTACTGCGGGGACAAAACATGACAGCAGACTCACCCATCCAACAGTTCCCCCGCCCTCTTGCCCCCCGACTCCTCTGCACCTGCCTTTCCAGATCCCACCACCAATTTCTTCTCTCCTCCCCCCTTTCCCCTACCGCCCTATAACCTTCCACCTCCCACTGCCCCACATAATCCTCCAAACCACCTTCATCACCCCTCAAATACCATTGTGGCTGCGAGCTCGTGCCCCAGTCGAGTTGATCTTCCTCCTACGAGCCTGGGGCGTCCGCCCCGCCACTCCTTTGATGTCTTCTTGGCGGGGCCACGGAAACCCCTGCATGGTCCTCTTCTCTCGGGCGAGGCGTTCCGACCTCCACCCTGGAGTCCTCATTGCTAGGGGCCGTGCTGCACCCTCTAGGCTCTCCGTGCGCTGACCGAGGAGGGGCCGTTCTCAAACCCTCTACCTCCACCTGACCAGTGGGGGCTGCGCACGCCCTCCACCATCACTCCTCCTACCCGGGGGGGGGCGTTCCGTGCCCACCCTATCCTCCACAATTGATGGGGACCTCTCTCTCCTTCTCCCACCCGCCCTCTTCTGCAGGTATTTACCCCCTCTTCTCCTCTGCCCTACCACCCACTTCTGCACCCCATCAATGGCCCCGCTGTGGTTCGCTTGAGCCACCTCCTTTTGAGCACTCCCAGCTTCCCTAGGGCTATCATTCACTCCCTCCCTAGATGGCTGCCCACCCGAAATCATTTCTCCCCCGGACGCCCTCTTGTCTATCTCCCTCCTCCTCTTCCTGCCCCTGGATTCCCACACCTCCCTTCTCCCCGCCGCGGGGGTGCAAGCCACCACTGCCGCAAGAGCCCCATCAGCTGCAGCTCTACGCTGCGGTCTACCCCCCCTTATCTCCCCCTCACCCGTGACCTCCCCCACCGCCCCCTCCAGCTGGGCCTTCGATGCCCTGCTGATGATTTCCAGGGCCTCCCTCAGAGCCCTAGCATCAACCAGCCCCTTCTTGCTAACTCCTTGGCCCACCATCGTGCACCACTAATCGGATAGCGCACTAAACTTTGCCCTTTGACGCTCACTAGCTAAATACGCCCCCGAGCCGGTACCTACCCATGGAACAAAATACTCCTAGCAGAGGGAAAACCAGAAGAAATTGCGCTATAACACTAATAACCCAAAGGGGTTAAATAACCCCAAATTAACAATTATCCTTTTCTTTTTTATTTAAATTTTTTTTTTTTTTTTTTATTTGCCCCCCCACCTCAAAAATACCCCTCTCCCAAAGAAAACCCCCCTCTCCTAACTCGACTTCTTCCCACGATAAATGCACACCACCCAGGAGCCCCCACTACTGCTGCTGACAATCACCACTATTTCCCTTTTTCTTTTTTTTTTTTGAAACCCTGTAAAACAGATGAAAAGTACACTAAGCACCGCCCGCCCTGCCCCCTGGTGGCACACGAGATGCACCGCACTACCAGCAGCACCAGCAAAATAGCGCGGCCCCTTTAAGGTGCCTGCCCTGCCCCCTCTGACAGAAGGCTGCCACCGCACCGGGACACTCAAAAAGACAGGGCCACGTGGGCTCTGCTAACCACCCCCCGCCGACACCCCCGAAAACCAAGAGGACCCGGGCAGCGAGGAACCGGTGCCGTGGGAAGAGGGAAAAGGAAGTGTCCCCAGATCCCGTACGGAACCGCTGAAATATGCAGCCCACCCAGGCCTGCGCTCCCCGACTCCCAAGCGGCGGAGGAAGAAACAAGAGATGGGCCCGGCGAGGAAATCCCCGCTCCCACGCAGCGACCCGGGTCCCCAGAAGACCGAAGGCTGGGAAGGCAAAACCCGTCCCAACAATCCCACCGCCCCACCGTGCACGGCAACGCCGACGGCAGCTCAGGTAAGGAGAGCGGGGTAACTTATTTACGCTACTCCCGACTAGGCGAAAATCGCCGCCACAGAATTTTTGTATAACTTTATATTAAATAACTCCTACTATATCAACCGCCCCCAGTTACTAACTCCCCAAAATACCCTACCTCATCTGCTCTAACCTCGACCCACTAGGCCCAGCAGACTCGGGGAAGGCCCGGGAGCAGGCAACAGGACTTGACAATCTCAGGCTCATCCCGCTTCGCTGTCTGTCCTTTATTTTGCCCTCTAATTCTCGTCAAGCATTTCCAAGATCTTTGACACCCTTCCACCATCGTCTCTTTGCCCTTCCACCATCCTTCTCTCCTCCCCACCCCTATCTCACAAATCCTGCCTCCGATATTTCTCCTCAACCTTACCTGCTGAACGTTACCCTACCCTCTGCAAGGCTAACCAATCATGCGCCTCTCTCGACACCTTTGCTCCACACACAATGCAAGCACTTGCTCCTATCACCTGCTCCTATCTCTCTTCACCTTTACATGTTTCCCACTTGTTTTAAAATTGCTATTGTCCTGCCTATTTTCTCGAACTTTTGCCAATATTCTCTCTTCTCTCGCGACTCAAAAATATTTGTAAGAATGTTGTTCAACCATTTCCTAGATGATAATGATCTGTCGGGTCCCCTCCAACCAGTTTTCTGCTAGTGCCCATCACTACTCCTCATTGAAGAGGCCCAAGGAGGCCAAAACCTGTTTGGGGATGCTTGTGGTCTCGTTCAGAAGGGATGTGACCAAGCACTTCGGGCTGGACTGCCACTTTTGGGGTGGGACCAATCCTGATTTGCATATGGTTTTCCCATTTTGTAAAGGCTTGGCAGGTGACAAACAGTGGTCTGGAGGGTTACCCAGAGCAATGCCAGAGGTTAAGATTAATCTAAACCTTCCAGACATCACCTCTTTTGTTTTACTGCCCATCACTCGACAAACTCTCTAATCTCTGTCTATTTACTCAATTGACTTGCTTACTCTGGTAGCCTACTCTTAGGGCGACCCCTTTACTCTTTTGCCCCACTTGATGACATTTTTGTTCGGCCACTTGTACACTCTGCAAGCTTAACCACTCTCCTTCCTCTTCTCCCCCCTGCCTCCATGCCGGCTGGCTCTGAATGTTTAGCAGCTCCTCTACAAATTCCAGCTCCAAGTGTTCAAAACCATCCATGGCCTAGCTCCCCCTAGCTAGCTGCCACTCCCCTGAACACCCCCCTAATCTAATTCGCTGACCTAACTTCCTCCTCGTGCTCTATGTTCCTCAACCACTGTATGTCCCCTCCCTCTTCTGCTCCTTCTCACTTGGTCATTTCCACTTGAAACCCATGCCTCCATTTATAAAATGAGTTTGAACATCCAAGTCTTTAAACCAGCATTTAAAGTCCACCCCTCTGTAAATGCTCCCGCTTAGCTGGTTTCTAGCCTTATCCCCCATTATTTCCATCTTCACCCCATGTCTGATCACTGTCCCCTGTCCTCATTCACCCATTCCACCAACCATACGATTGTTTATTTACTTCCCGACTATTGCAATTTTCTGAGTGTGTAACCTGTGTAAGATTCGCTGTTCAAAATACCCGTACCCTCTCTAAATGTAAAAAATACAAAAATACAAAAATGTTCAGGAACTTGTGCATAACACTCAACCTCAGACCCCCCCAAATGTCAGTGTGGACACTGAATGCAATATGGGAGTGGTGTGACACAACCCTCAAGCGTGGCTTTTTGTTTCTGAGTCCAGCCCTGAGAACAAGGCTCCTGAGGTGAGCAGCTTCCTCTGAATGGGATCTAGGACCTCGGGATCATGGGCTAAATCTCCGGCATTTAGGCCAGTGTTGTATCTGTCCTCGGTGCGCGAGATGGATCTCTTCCCTGATCTCAAGCAGTGCTTTCCCCAACTGTCATTCCGGGGTTAGCACTGCCTACGTCATAGCCTCGGTGCGCGAGGTGAGACCAGGAAAGACATCCATCTCGCGCACCGAGGATAGATACAACAGCCAGCCTCTTATTCGCATTGTGCCTCTGATCGGTGCCCACAAGGTGAAGGGGACAGCTCTACTGTCGCCAGCCTGTTTCCCTGAACCCCACTACCTCAAGCAGCCAGGATAATGACTTGGTCACGTTATTCCCTCTCGACAGAAATTGGTGCAATGTACAGTTTTTAATGAGCTTTTTAGCGCCAGTCGGATACCTAAGAAACACATTTCTGACATAAAATGACAAAGAGTGCCCATTACAAACCAGTGTCATGGGCTATTTGCAAACAAATGAGGCTCACACATGGATTCCACATGCTCCCCCTTCCTATGTGTGTGGCATAATTAATTAAAAACGTCCAGCAGTCATTTACTGGTTCCCACCAGCCGAGACACGGAGTCCAGCGATTTTCCCTCTACATTTTTAACTCCTAAAGAAACACGTCAAAAAGAGGTTTCGGAGACAGATTGCAAATCGTATCCAGTGAGTGTTTTCACTACTCTGAACCTATAACACCCAGAAAGAGAAATACCGTTGGGAGCTTATGTGATAAATACAGGAATCTCCCAAGGCTACCATTTGTAATCGAGCACTGCAGAAGAGCTTTACTCAATTTTCAAAGCCCAACACCAATTGCAGCAAGGAATTCATGAGCCATGGCGGGAGTTTCGGTATGCTGAAGCAGGAAAGAAAGAAAGAAAGAAAGAAAGAAAGAAAGAAAGAAAGAAAGAAAGAAAGAAAGAAAGAAAGAAAGAAAGAAAGAAAGAAAGAAAGAAAGAAAGAAAGAAAGAGCGGAAGGAAGAATTATGTGAGTTGGGAAGAAAACAAAAGAAAGAAAGAGAGAAAGAGAGAACGAAAGAAAGAAAGAAAGAAAGAAAGAAAGAAAGAAAGAAAGAAAGAAAGAAAGAAAGAAAGAAAGAAAGAAAGAAAGAAAGAAAGAAAGAAAGAAAGAAAGAAAGAAAGAAAGAAAAAAGAAAGAAAGAGTTATGGGAGTTGGGAAGAAAAAGAAAGAAAGAAAGAAAGAAAGAAAGAAAGAAAGAAAGAAAGAAAGAAAGAAAGAAAGAAAGAAAGAAAGTTAGTTATGGGAGTTGGGAAGAAAAAGAAAGAGAAAGAAAGAAAGAAAGAAAGAAAGAAAGAAAGAAAGAAAGAAAGAAAGAAAGAATCAGTTAAGAGAGTTGGGAAGAAGAAATTTAGGAAGGACGACAGAAAAAAAGAAAGGACATTATGATGTGTGTACCTCCCACATCATGTGAGCTCCTTTGGGGTCCCACAGGTTCTGTGTTCTGCATACATAAACTTTCTGACTATATGCTGTTCAGATTAAGATCAATGTGTATGCACATTGGTTCTCCCCTTTTAGGAGACACAGTTGATTTAGTTCTAATTTAATGTGAATTTTGGAAGAAATTAATAAATATCGTTTTAAGTAACAACGGAGTACAAAGTATATGTTACACAGATCCTATAGGTGTTTAAATTGCATTTTTTGGGACAGATTTTAGTGTTTGTTCCCACATTAGGTAGAGCTTTTCCCCCCGGAGGCCTTTTTTTATGCTAACTGCATAAACGCACAGCACATGCACGCAAAGCCCATCACAGGTTAACGCCACAGTCTGAAAATGTAAGACATTATTCCTAGGCTCACGCAGGAGTCCAGAGCAGTTATTCATTGCAGCACAACCAGGCTGCATTACCTCCAGCTGCCTTCCACTGCTTTCCTGATCATCTCGGGTATGACAGCAATGGACTGTCCACCGGGCCAGGCTATCACTCAGAGGGCCGGATGCATTGGTTGCAAGTGCTTGCCATGCCAGGCATGAAGCTCCAGGCTTGCCACAATGCCTGCTATTTCCATGTATGTGGCAATAATGTCAAGTGGAACAAGGTGGGTCCCGTGGTTGAAAACTAGGGGGACCGGGGGGAAACGCTTCACGTTCCCCCCCAAGGTGTATTTTGGCACTGCACATGGCCAGCGAGTTGGCCTGTGGGGAGAGCGCCTCCGGAGGGTATTTAAGGTGTCAGGGAAGGTTCGGGAAGCAGGCGACGGTTGGACGTGAGATTGATCAGTCCTGGTCGCCTGCTCCTGAGCCTTCCCTGTTAGCTGTGCTTTCGGTGCGGTGAGGTAGCATAGGTGAGGTGGAGTAGAGTTGTGGTATTGGGGGAGGTTAGGCATAGTTAGTTTAGTAGCATTTCTGTTATATTTCTTATATATTTCTTTTATATATTAAAAAGCTGTATCATAGTCGGGGGTACCTTACATAAGGTACCGTCTCTTACCAGTATTCTCCTTTTCCTTGTTGTGCTGCCCGTGGCTGAGGGTGCAGAGTTTTTTCTGTCCTGTCTCGGGAGGTAGTTTCCTTAGTTAAAGTCAATGGGTTCGGGAAGTAGGATTTGTTATAGGAGCGGAGCGCGTTAGGTCAGCCAGCGCCAGTCCCTCCCAGTCGCCAGTCCTCTATGTGCTTTGGGTGAGGGAGTTGACTTCTCTGTCCAAGCCCCGCAGAGGGGGCAGGATCATTTATTAAAGGGATAGCTACAGGCATATGGGTGGCGCTGGTGGGAAGTAATTGAGGATTTATCCCGCCGCGAGTGCCCTTTCCTTTTCGAGTGTTCCGGGCGCGCGGTAGCTGTCTCTTGACAGAGGGCGCAGTGTGGGTTTCTTAAAGGGCCCTCTTATATAGAGTAGTTACAGTGCGGTGCTCCCTGCACGCCGCTAGGGGGCAGTGTCTATGGCGGTTTTTCTTAACCAATTTGGATCCTGTGAGCCCAGTTTTTGGTTTCTTTTGTGGCGCTGGGCTATTTCTGAGTTAAGGAAGGGGTCCATCACAGAAAGGGAAATTTTAGGGGGTAAATAAAAAAAAAAAAGAATTTTGGCTACGACAATATTTTATTATATTCCATCTGGGAATTATAGAGTTAATTTACTCTTTACTGGGATATAACATTTTATATCCCCATTTTCTTTCTGGGTTTCCCATTCTAGGGGTATTGATAAACAGGTAGGTGCTGGCTCGGGGGCTTAGTTAGCTAAGTGAGATGCAAGGTGCATATTTTAGTGCATAATTAGGATAGTAGTGCACGATGGTGGGCCAGGGAGTCAGTAAGAAGGGTCTGGTTGGTGCCAGGGCTCTGAGGGAGGCGCTGGAAATTATTAGCAGGGCATCTAAGGCCCAATTGGAAGGGGCGGTAGTGGAAGTAACGGGAGATGGGGGTAGGCCTCAGCCTAGCGCGGTGGCAGATGGGGCTCTCGCGGCAGTGGTGGCTTGCACCCCCGCGGCGGGGAGAGGAGGGGTTTGGGAATCCAGGGGCAGGAAAGTGAGGAGGGAGATTGACAGGAGAGCGTCCAGGGGAGAAATTATTTCGGGTGGGGAGCCAGAGAGGGGTGGAGTTAATAATAACCAGGGGGAATTAGGGGATGTGAGGAGTGTTCAAAAAGGGGTGGGTCAAGGGAGCCACGGAGGGGGAGGTGATGGAGCGCAGAAGGGGGCGACTGGGAAGAGGGGAAAAGGGGTTAAATATCTGCGGAAGAGTGCAGATGGAAGAAGGAGAGAGAGGTCCCCATCAATTGAGGAGGTTAGGGAGGGGCACGGAATGCCCCCCTGGTTAGGAGGAGTGTGGGCAGAGGGCACTGCGCAGCCCTCGCTGTTGAAGAGGATGGAGAGGGTTTAGGAACGGCCCCTCCTTGGTCGGCAGGAGGAGAGTCTAGAGGGTGCAGCACGGCCCCTAGCGATGAGGATCACAGGGTGGAGGAGTGACCACCTCGCCAGAGAGAAGAGGACCAGGAAGTGGTTTCTGCGGCCCCGCCGAGAAGACGTCAAAGGAGTGGCGGGGCGGACACCCAGGGCTCGCAAGAAGAGGATCGACTCAACCAGAGCATGAGCTTGCATCAAGAATGGTATTTAAGGGGTGATGAAGCGGGGATGGAGGAATATGTGGGGCAGTGGGATGAAGAAGGTTACAGGGCGGGAAGGAGAAGGGGGGAAGAGAGAAGGAGTTTGAGGTGGGATTGGGAAACACAGGAGCAGGGGGGTCGGGGGGCAAGAGGTCGGGGGAACAATTGGCTGGGTGAGACTGCTGACATGTTTTGTCCCCGCAGTCGGAGCCCGGTAAGAAAAGAGATGAGGAGCATTGGAGTGAAGGCCAGACCGCAGACGGGCTGTGCGGAAAGAGGTGAGCAGGAAAGGGAATGGTCATCTGCATGGCAGAGGGGGGACACGACAATCGGGACAAGAAATGAAGAGTCTGGTTTGCAAGGGGTAATGAGAGAGGTTGGTGTACAGGCTATTGGAGCCTTGGTGGATGAAAAGGGCAATTGCTCGGTGGAGGTTCAAACGGACAAGGTGGTGGAGCCATTGGCGCTCGAGGTGCAGGTGTCAAAAGAAAAGGAGGTTGAAGTGAAGGGCAAGGAGAAAAAACTACCGTACATGGGTATAACAAAACCTTTGGGGGCACACTTGATGGAAGCGACCAGGGAGAAGATTCAGGTGGGGGAATTTGTGGATATTTTTAAGCTGCTCCATAGAGAAGTGAGAGCAAAGGAGGGGTCTAAGGAAGAAGAGAGGGAACTAGCTTCGCGCCCAAGGGTCCCAGTGACAATTGAGAATTGGACGTCAGCATTTATTATTTACACCAGTGTCTATTGTGAGAAATTCTCGGAGCGATGCATGGCTCTGCTAAAATATATGGATGTAATTAGGAAGGCATTTACGGGTTTTGGGGGCTTTGCGTGGGTGCGTTAAGATAAGGAATTCAGAGCAAGAATGGCAGAGGACAGTCAGGCTGTCTGGGGGGAAATAGACATGGATCTATGGCTGCAATGGATGGCTCCAACGAGGCCTGCACCGACATTGCACACAGCAAGTGGGCTTCCTGTGCCTTTCCGGCCCTTTCTTGGTCGCCCTGCCCATGAGGGCGCGGGGGAGGAGGCAGAGGGCAGTCCTCAGCAGCGTGTTGAGCATTTAATAAGGACAGCTGCACAAGGAACTTATGTAGGTTCAGGCATGAGTGTAGCAAATGTGCAGGGAAACACCCTCTCACTCACTGTTTCCAACAGGTGGACAAGGGGAGGGTGAGAGGATCCGGCAGAGGGGTTGTGGGGAAAAGCTTTTACTCCAATTAAATTGGATGTGCTGGAGAAGTGGTGCAATTTTATCCGGACAGGGAAGGGGCTAAGATTTTGAATGAGGGGTTTTGTCAGGGTTTCAGGCTGGGTTATCAGGGCCCAGGGGTGCGTCGGTGGGCAGAAAACTTGAAGTCAGCCAAGGAAAATGTTGAGGTGATGAGACAAAGATTGGGTAAAGAAATAACGGCAGGAAGGATAGTAGGGCCATTTGATGATCTGCCGGGTGACTTAGTTCCCTGTGGGGAGAGCGCCTCCGGAGGGTATTTTAAGGTGTCAGGGAAGGTACAGATTGATACACCACTTGTCATAGTCCAAGGGCAAGTCGGTCAATGATTTCATTGCCCCGGAAGAATGTGGGGTTGTATATGCAAGTGTGGACCAGGCAGTGGATTTGGTGAGGAAAGAAGGGTGCGGGGCCTTCATGACCAAGTGTGACATTAAGGCGGCTTTCAGGTTGTTGCCGGTGCACCCGGAGGATTTTTGGCTGTTAGGTTTGCAATTTGAGGACCGCATATACATAGACAATGCTTTGCCAATGGGGTGCGCAATTTCCTCCACTTTGTTTGAGCGTTTCAGTTCTTCTTACAGTGGGTTTTTTCATTCAGCTCAGGTTGGGAGAGCGTTCTGCATTACCTGGATGATTTTCTGTTCATTAGCGGGGCAGAAAGAGAGAGAGAGTGCAAGGAGATGCTAAAGTTGTTTCAGGAGTTGACGGGAGAGTTGAGGGTGCCTCTAGCGGAAGACAAAACAGACGAGCCGGCAGTGGTGTTGACATTTCTAGGAATTGAACTGGATTCAGTGGCCATGACCTCACGCTTGCCGCACCACAAGGTGAGCAAATTGGTAGGACTGCTGGAGAAAGCGGTGGGGGCCAAGAGAATGATGCTAGTGGAAATGCAGAGCTTGGTGGAGCATTTGAATTTTGCATGCAAGGTGGTGGCCCCAGGGCGGACTTTTTGTAGAAACATGGCGCAGTCTATGGCGGGAGCTAAGTGCCCACATCATCGGATAAGAGTATCAGGTGCAATGCGGAAGATTGTAGAATTTGGCTACGTTTTTTGGAGAGCTTTAACGGAGTGTCCATGTGGTTGCAGGGAGATCCGGTGTCATGGGAGGTGCAGATATTCTCTGATGCAGCAGGAGCGGGAGGTTTCAGAGGTTTCTGGGGAGGAAAGTGGTCTGCGGAGAAGTGGCCATCGCTTTGGTTGAAAGAAGGAAGGAGTATAGCATTCCTCGAATTGTTCCCTTTGCTAGTTGCATTGGAGATCTGGGGGAAGGATTTGCAGAATAAGAAAGTGAATTTCAACATTGACAACGAATGTGTGGTTCATGTAGTGAACAGGCAGTCAGCAAGGGATCAGAGGGTGGCAAGACTGATGAGAGAGTTTTTCTGCGTTGCATGAAGTGGAATGTGGTGTTTAAGGCAACACATGTGCCAGGGAAGGATAATGGCATTGCTGATGTATTATCTCGTTTTCAATGGCAGAGATTCCGTGGATTGGCTCCAGATGCGGATCAGGAGGGGCAGCAGATTCCAGAGGAGCTGTGGAAAATAGGAAGCTGAGATCGCTTGCTTTGGTGGAGGGTTTGCTGGCCTCGGCATCTAGGGAGGCATACAGGAGGGCTTGGGAGGATTTTACAGGGGGGAGCTTGTAGTTGGAAGGGTAGGTGGGATGCGGAAGAGCAGAGAAGGGATGATGTCACTAACTTTCTCTTGAGGTGTATGGATAGGGGCTGGTCTAGGGCAACTATAATGGGGAAGTTGGCAGGCATTGCTTTCTATGGGAAATGGTTTTGGGGTTTTCAGCCGAGTAGTGGAGAAATGGCAAACAGGATGATGGAAGGATGGGCAAGGGAAAATTAAGAGGGATAAGGATAAGAGGAGACCGGTATCAGCGGAATTGCTAAAGAGGTTTTGTCAGGCTGTGGGGGGTGGGGTTTGCTGGTCGTCTTGGGAAGGGGAGATGTTTGGGACTTGTTTTACTTGGCTATTCTTCTGGGCTTTTAGGGTTTCTGAGTTGGTGGGGGTAAAAAGTGGAACAGGGGGTCTGCAATGGGAAGATGTTCAATTTACAGAGTCAGGTTTGGACATCAAGATCAAGAGGTCTTAGATGGATCAAAAAGAAAAGGGTTCTTGGGTTTTGCTGGGTCGAGGGAGCAAGGATTTATGGCCGGTTCAGACAGGTTTGGGGTAGAAGGAGCGTTGTGGGGGAAGGACATGTTTGGTTTTTCAGCATGAGTATGGGGTGCCGGTATCAGCGGCACAAGTTCTGGGGTATTGCGAAAGGTTCTGATAGTGGTAGGGGAAAAGGCAGAGGAGTTTGGAACACATTCCTTTAGGATGGGTGCAGCATCTGAGGGTAGTAGGCTGGGCTTTTCAGAGGATAAGGTGAAAAGTTTGGGGCGTTGGAGGTCTGGGAGATACCAAGGGTATGTCAGGGATTTGGGTAAAGGGGATGTTTGAAGGAAGGCTTCAAGGGTCCTAAGGAGACTGGCAGGTGGTAGGATGGTTTAATTTGTAAGTGATTTTGTAATTTCTTTTTCAGATGCTGCTCGAAAGGCGGGAGAGATGGCACAAATCTGGATTGTCGGCCATTCAATTGTTAAGTGGGCGGGGAAGGAAGCAGAGAAAAGGGTTTTTGGCAGGCAATTGGGTTGCAGCTATAAAGATGTTTTGGTAAAATGGTCCGGTTTAGGGGTCTTCGCTGGGATCATTTGCTTCCTATGTTGGCTGGGTTGAGGGAACGCTATGGGCCTCCAGATGGGGTGATTATTTATGGTGGGAAAAATGATCTGGTAAAGGATACGGGTGTGGCTCTTCATAAGAGAATCAAAAGGGATTTGTTATGGGTCCGAGAAATGTGGCCTCAAGCATGTGTAGTTTGGACTAAGTTGTTGCCGCGGAGAGTTTGGAGGGGGGCGAGAAGTGAGGGAGCGATAGAGCGGGTGAGGAAGGGGATAAACAGAGATGGTGAAATGTTGTGCCTTGGCCGCGGTGCAGGTTTTGGACCACATAGACATTGTTTATGAAGGATTCATGATATTTAGAAAGGATGGTGTCCATTTGTCAGATTTTGGAAATACTTATTATCTGTCGGGACTGATCTGGTTGGTGAGAGATATGTTAAAGAATTGGAAGTAGGAAGGAAAGGGGGGGTGGGGCAGAAGGAACACCTCAAGGGAGGGTTTTTCTGGTGCCGGGGGCATGGCCCCTTTAGATGTGGGGGAGGGAAGCACAATGGGGGAATGGCGCGGGAAAGGATGGGGTGGTGCTGTTTGCACAAGCGGGCTACCCCGGGGGAACAGGTATTGAACCTGGAGGGGCATGGCCCCGGGGAGAAAGCAGGACGCCTGTAGAAGTGATAAGGAGACGGTACGGTCCAAGGGATTGTTAGGGAGGAAGTGGAATTATTTAATGTTTTAATTGTTGGGGAAAATGAAAATGTTGAATTATTAATTGGTTGTTTAAAATATTTTGTTAGTCTGTGAGGCCATGGAGCCAGGTAAGTATTTAATTGTAAGCTTTGGCCTGTCACATTAAAGCAACCTTTTCCACTTTAAATGAGTCTGGGTTTTTGTGCAGTAAGCCAAAAGGGGGGCCCCAGGGGGAACGCGAAGCATTTCCCCCCGGGGTGTATTTTGGCACTGCATATGGCCAGCGAGTTGGCCAGTGGGGAGAGCGCCTCTTTGGGTATTTAAGGTCCCAGGGAAGGTTCGGGAAGCAGGCGACGGTAGGACGTGAGATTGACCCGCCCTCCCACCCCCTTTTTGGGTTATGTCAGGTAGCTGGTTTTATTCTCTAGGGGGGTCCATTTAGCTGGGTTCTTCCGGGTTATACCCTCCATGTCAAGGTTTTCAGGGGTTTCTAGTTTCTGTTCAAGGTCTTTATTGTTTCGGTAGTTTTGTGTGTCAGGTTGGGGCACTAATGAAGTTGTGTTGTAAACATTTCTGTTGCTGATGTGGCAGGTCAGATTGGCGGCAGGTCATAGGAAGGGGGTGATTGGCGTAGAGGGGAGTTTTTATGGGTTTGGAAGTTGTTCTGGTTGCCGGGGGCATGGCCCCTTTAGATGTGGGGGGAGGGAAGCACAATGGGGGAATGCACGGGAAAGGATGGGGTGGTGCTGTTTGCACAAGCGGGCCACCCCGGGGGAACAGGTATTGAACCTGGAGGGGCATGGCCCCGGGGAGAAAGTGGGACACCTGGAGAAGCAGTAAGGAGACGGTAGGGTCCAAGGGATAGTTAGGGAGGAAGTGGAATTATTTAATTATTTAATTGTTGGGGAAAATGAAAATGTTGAATTATTAATTGGTTGTTTAAAATATTGTGTTAGTCTGTAAGGCCATGGAGCCAGGTAAGCGTTTAATTGTAAGCCTTGGCATGTCACATTAAAGCGACCTTTTCCACTTTAAATGAGTCTGGGTTTTTGTGCAGTAAGCCAAAAAGAACAGTGACATCTGTGCAACCAGAGATGAGTGTCAGAGAGGTAAACAGTGCACTTTGTTGCATCTGGTTGGTGATGAGGCACACCAGCTATTGATACTCCCTGCCCATCAATAGGAGCTCTGATGACTACGATGACTGAGTGTGATATTTGAACACATCATTCTTTTTTTATCATCTTATTTGGCCGTTTATCAAAACATATGACCACTAAATTGCACTATCCCAGATACACACGAAATACAACTGTGTGAGATCCTATGGTGTCCACACTTGGTATCTCCGTATCATCCAACATTCAACAGGTAAGCACCTTTTTTTTACATGAGCAGTTCTTGTACAGCATATGTCCTTGTAAAGTACCTCTACCCAAACTGATTAAATACCATTCAACAGCTCAACCTTGCTCACAGGCTTATTAAATCTCTCTCACGCTGTGTCCAGCCCATTTCTATCTGATGTATCCCTTGGAAACTCAGGCAGAGTCCAGATCCATATGAAGCACTGACAAGCCATAAGTGTGGCAGGGGATGAATGCTGTGAGTCATCGTCCATGAGTATGGGTAGATTATAGGTTTCCTGGGCATGCAACATTTTCACATGAGGCCTCACAGCCCCAGAAATAATTAACGCCTTGAAAAAGGCTGTGTCCATTATCCCTTCAATGGGGACAACGGGTCTTGGGCTACACTTGGAGAGGCCCATCCTCCCCCCAGTTACAGGGCCTCATCACGAGTTGGGCGGTATCCCGGCTGTAATACCGCCCAACTGTAATAGCGTTAGAGCCCACCGGTCCGGCGGTATTACCACCAGTCACAAGTTGGGTGCTAACGGTAAATCCCCATTCTACATTGGGTTCATTATATAATACCACCGCCCACAGGGCGCTAAATGGGATTTTCACCTCCAGAAAACAGCCCATTTAGCACCCAACTTGTGATACGGTCAGCCCTTAAATGTGGCGGTAATACCGCTACTGCCGCATTTAAGGGCTACAGCCCAACTCGTGAAGAGGCCCATTGCGATATAATGGCAAGTAGTTAATTGTGAGCATAACGTTCTTCTGCTATTCCAAATGAGTGCACATGGCTACTGGTGAGCACAACATACTCGTGCTTGCCAGACAGATAGCACTTACCTACAGGTGAGCAAAACCTGTTCCTGCTTCGCAGAATGAGGCCACATACCTACTTGTGAATGCAATGTGATTCTGCTTGCCATATTGTGGGCAGATAGTTAATTGTGAGCATAGCGCTCTTCTGCTTCTCCGAAGGAGTGCAAGTAGTAACTGGTGAGCACACAATACCCCTGCTTGCCAGAAGGAGAACAAGTTTATGGGGGAGGGACGTAAACCCCCCCATAACCAAAATACAATGCCCTCCCTTTTATAATCCAGCTACCAGACCTAAACCAAAATGAAGGGGTGGGAGGGCGGGACAATCGCCAAGTCCAACCGTCGCCTGCCTCCCGAACCTTCCCTGGACCCTTAAATACCCCCGGGGGAAACACTTCTCGTTCCCCCCAGGGCCTCCCTTTTGGCTTACTGCACAAAAACCCAGACTCATTGAAAAGTGGAAAAGGTTGCTTTAATGTGACAGGCCAAAGCTTATAATTAAACGCTTACCTGCCTCCATGGCCTTACAAACTAAAGAAATATTTAAACAACCAATTAACTAATTAAAACTTTTCATTTTCCCCCAACAATTAAATAATTAAATAAAGCCATTTCCTCCCTCACTGTCCCTTCGACCCTACTGTCTCCTTCCCCTTTTCCAGGCGTCCCACTTTCCCCCCGGGGCCATGCCCCTCCAGGCTCAATACCTGTTCCCCCGGGGTGGCCCGCTTGTGCAAACAGCACCACCCCATCCTTTCCCGTGTCACTCCCCCATTGTGCTTCCCTCCCCCCACATCAAAAGGGGCCATGCCCCCGGCACCAGAAAAACCCTCCCCCAAGGTGTTCTTTCTGCCCCACCCCCCACCACTTTTCTTTACCTCCAACTCTTTAACCAATCTCCCAGCCAAGAGCCCAGGTCCGCCAGATAATGATTATTCCGATAAATCGACAAGTGTACCCCATCCTCTCTAAAGATCATGAAACCTTCATACACTATTTCCTTATGTTCCATAACCTGTACCGCCACCGAGGCACAAAACTTAACCATCTCTCTGTTGATCCCTTTCCTAGCCCGCTCTATCGCCTCCTCACTTCTCGCACCCCTCCACACTCTCCGTGGCAACAACTTAGTCCACACTACAGCTGCTTGAGGCCACATTTCACGCACCCAGACTAAATCCCTTTTCATATTCCTTAGCATAGCCACCCCCGTATCCCTTACCCGGTCATTCTCTCCAGCATGCATAATCAACACCTCTGGAGCCCCATAGCGTTCCCTCAACCCAGCCAACATAGGAAGCAACTGGTCCCAGCGCAGACCCCCTAGCCTGTGCCATTTTACCACCACATCCTTATAGCTACACCCCAGTTGCCTACCAAGGACCCTTTTCTCCGCTTCTTTCCCTGCCCACTTAACAATTGAATGGCCGACAATCCACACTTGCGCCAACTCCCCCTCCTTTCGCACAGCATCTGAAAAAGAAATTACAAAAATTACTACAAATCAATACATTCTACCAAACGCTGTTGTCAACCAGGTCCTCAGCCACCTTCCTTCAAAATTCCCCTTTATCACATTTCACCTTATCCTCCGAAAAACCCAGCCTATTACCCTCAGATGCTGCGCCCATCCTGAATGAATGTGTACCAAAATCCCCTGCCTTTTCTCCTACCGCTACCAGAGCCTTACGCAATGCCCCAGGACTTGTGCCGCTGAAAGCGGCGTCCCATCCTCATGCTTAAACACCAAGCCTGTCCTACCCCCACAACGCTCCTTCCACAACCTGCCTGTCTGCACTGGGCATAAATCCTTGCTCCCCTGACCCAACAAAACCCAAGAACCCTTTCCCTTTTGGTCTGTTTTAGACCTATTAATCTTGATGTCCAAACCCAATTCTGTAATTTGCACATCCTCCCACTGCAATCCCCCAAACCCACCTTTTCCCCCACCAACTCCGAAACCCGAAAAGCCCCGAAGAATAACCAAGTAAAACAAGTCGCAAACAGCTCACCTTCCCATACCGACCAGCAAACTCCCCCCACCGCCTTAATCAACCTCTGCAGCAATTCCGCCGATATCGGCCTCCTCTTATCCTTGTCCCTCTTAGTCTCCTTTGCCCATCCTTCCAACATCCTACTCGCCATTTCCCCCCACTCGGCTGAAAACCCCAGAACAATTTCCCGTAGAAAGCAATCCCGGCTAACTTCCCTGCTATAGTTGCTCTTGACCAGCCCCTGTCCATGCACCTCAGTAGGAAGTTCATGATATCGTCCCTCCTACGCTCTTCCGCATCCCATCTACCCTTCCAACTACAAGCTCCCCCTCCAATAAAATCCTCCCAGGCCCTCCTGTATGACTCCTTAGATGCCCCGGCCAATGAACCCTCCACCAAAGCAAGCGCTCTCAGCTTCCTATCTTCCCCAGCTCCTCCGGAATTTGCTGCCCCTCCTGATCCGCATCTGGAGCCAATTCACAGAATCTCTGCCATTGAAAATGAGATAATGCATCAGTGATGCCATTATCCTTCCCTGGCACATGTGTTGCCTTAAACACCACATTCCATTCCATGCAGCGCAGAACAAACTCTCTCATAAGTCTTGCCACCCTCTGATCCCTTACTGATTGCCTGTTCACCACATGGACCATGCATTCATTGTCAACATTGAAATTCACTTTCCTATTCTGCAAATCCTTCCCCCACAACTCCAATGCCACCAGCAAGGGGAAGAATTCAAGGAATGCTATACTCCTTCCCTCTTTCAACCACAGAGCTGGCCACTTCTCTGCACACCATTTCCCCCCCCCAAAAAACTCTGAAACCTCCTGCTCCTGCTGCATCAGAAAATATCTGTACTTCCCATGTCACCGGGTCTCCCTGCAACCACATTGACACCCCGTTGAAACTCTCCAAAAAGCACAGCCAAATTCTGCAATCCTCCCTCACTGCCCCCGATACTCTTATCCGATGATGTGAGCACTTTGCTCCCGCCATAGCCCCCGCCATGTTCCTACAAAACGTCCGCCCTGGGGCCACCACCTTGCATGCAAAATTCAAATGCCCTACCAATCTCTGCATTTCAACCTGTGGGATGTTTTTATCCACGCATCCAAGCCCTACCTCAAAACTGTGCAGTACTGACATGGAAAACATCATGATGGCCAGAGCTTCCCAGAAAATGCACAGGGAAATGCATGAAGAATAGGCTGCCACTCATTTTTGCCGATGTTATGGGCACAGAAGGACACTGCTTAAAACCACCATTGGACTACCCACACAGTAGTCTGAAACCATTGGGAATGGCAATGCTGATTGCCAAAAGCAAACCCATAACTGTGGAGAATTCATTTTCTTAAATCCCAAAAAGGGGTGCAGTACCAGTACTCACCACTATCCAAAAGCCGGCGTTTTAAAACCACCAGATTTTACTTTTTTGTAGAAAACTGAATAAATGAACCCAAAACATGCCAAAGAAAGACTTACTGAGAGGTGGATCCAATGTAAAGTTATATTCTGAAGTGACTTGAAGGTTTATAACAAGACTGTCTGAGCTGTGGATTTCAGCAGTTTAAGTAAATTTGGACTGAAAGACATTAAAAATCTCAATGTTTAAGAGACATGAGTGACCTACTTTTGAGTGTCACATAGGTTGCAATTGTTTAAATGTCATAGTTTTAAACTTAGAATCAGCATTCTAGCTGCATATGTGAAATTGTTAGTTTATTTGAATGCAGAAACTGGGGAACAGAAATGACATGTAGCTAAAAACTGGCTTAAAGAGATTCCAATTTGCCTGGCAACTACCCCCATCAGGAGTGAAACTTGAGTCACAGCTGTGTTCCCAGGCCTAGCTGCCCTTTTGCTGCTTACACCAAAAGGGATATGACACTTCCCTGATTGAATTACCTGGGCTCTGCAGGAAATTGAACAAAGCCCTGTCTTGACTCAGGCAAATGTTTTATGGCGGGAGTCGTAAATGGAGATTTCTCCTGGAAGCACAGGGGAGGGGCACTGCCTGTGAGAGCAAGCTGGCTTGGCAGAACTGGAAAAACCAGAAATTCAACCTTGTGCTGGAGGAAAACCACACCCCTTTGGGGCCAGAACATAACTCTAAAAAGATGAATAACTCATAGTACGGACTTGTGAAAATTATTTAAATGATACCATAATTCTTGTGATTTTTCTGCCCACATTTTAAGAGGTTTTTAGAACCGGTGGCATGTTCAGGGGAGTTTTAGCGGAAAAGAGGATATTACTCAAAATGTGTGCATGTGAAAAATCTGACACTTCATCAATTAATGTCCATACTCCTTGCGCACATGTGTGTAAATTTGGGGTAATGTCCGGTATTGCAAACCAGTTAAAAAGTGCAAAATATTGCCATTTCTGAATGCAAGCTCCCAGGAAGAGCAGAGTTTGAACAGGGTATACCTCCTGTAATGCATGATGGGTGCATATGATTTTAAAACAACATGTACCTCTGCAAATATGTATTTGGTTCAAATCTAGATTTGTGTGTAAGTTGACAGGAGGAGTGGACTTTCTGCAGGCTGTAAAATGACATCACTCTGACACAATTTAGCTCCCCCAATCAGGGAAGAAATGAAAGCTTGGCCAATGACAAGTGGAGAGGGGCTGGCTAGTGATGCTGCTCACACACACCCATTTTAAAAACACATAAAAGCAGAGAGACAGGACAGATAGGGACCTTCAAATCCATTTGCAGCTGGAAGCTCTGCCGGGAAAATCCATACTTTACCTCCATCAACCTTCAGAGAGCAGACATAGAGACTTCAATCTATCCAGAACCAGAAACCCAGACCAGACCAGCAGAGTAGAGCTGACCTGTTAGCAGAACCAGAGAGAGCTGACCCAGATCACTGTGAAGTGCAGAGACCAGAGTCCAGTCTAAAACCTGACCAGATCCATGGCGAGGCCCATTTCACTCAAGAATATAGTGTGAGTACCTAGAAAACTGTGCAGAACCAATCTCTTAGTTGAAATAATATAATTCAATCCTATTTAATCTAAGTAGAACTGCCTCCTAACTGTCACCTGTCATTTGTAAAGCTGTCACTTGTCATTTTCTAGTTGCAAGCTGCACTTGTCTTTTTGAACTTTAAAATTTCAAACCTGAAAAACGACCTTTATTTAATCGCTCATATCTCCGTGACCGTTTGTGCTAGAGACTTGCAGTAACTTTCATCTGGAAGCTGAGATCGTAGGCTTTCCTAGGACCCCAAAACGATAGTGATAGTCCTTGTAGTTCCTCTGTAATCACGCTCGCAAATTTTTCCGCGATTTGACATTTTGCCGCGATTTGCAAATTTCTCCACGTGTAAAAATCTGCTGCTGCTTGCCTTCCATTTGCCAGAAATTCGTTTAACCTGCTAATCATCCCTGAATCATTGCTAGTGTGAGCCGGACTAATATTAACTAGATACCACTCACCCTGAACCTCTAGAGGGAATTAAAAGCATTTTAGCATATATTTTTCACATCATTGCCAGCACATATTAAAGCACTTTTGCCTGTGTTTTAAACTTCTGTAGTCTAAGCTTGCTGGGGTGAACTGAATCACATTTTATTGCATTTCTGAGAACTGTGTGCCTTCCTTCCATTTCCTTGCATTGCATAAAGGGGGGGGGGGTGAATTGTCCAAGAAAGTGATTACATTGTTTTGTTGAAATCATATTGAGTATTTTCTGTACTGCATTTCATTCCACATTGCATCCATTTGAAACCATAAAAGTATTGTTGCTATCTTATCCATTTCATGTCAACTCCTTAGTGATTATCAAGAAGTGTGCTAGTGCCAGATTCTCCGTTGTTAATCTTTATCATACCAGATTAAGTGTGATATCCAATTATTAATTTATTATAAAGCGTGATATAATATATATTGTTTAAGTTATCAAATAAACCTTTAAACTTGCAAAACAGAACTACTTCTTGGCTCAGTGGGGTCAGGGGGATTCCAAGGGAGGGGTGTTATATAGGGGTAGTCATCCAGAACGCATGAACTGGACATAAAGATATATCAATAAGGGTTTTCATTCAGTATTATAGACTAGGCGTTGACTTAGCTGTAGTGTTGAATTGAATCTTCTTACAAATTGGGGGCTCGTAGCCGGGATTCTGGGTTAGAATACCACTTGTGCAGCTTAATACAGTGTGCTAACTGACGGGATACATACATCCAGTCGGATCACCACGCTGCATCACGCTGTGAAGCATTCCTCAAAAGGGACACTCCAAGAAAAGTTCTGTTCTGCAAAAATAAAATACTAACTTCTGTAAGTCAGGACAGAGACCAATCTCTAGAATGACGACCTTGGTAGATATGAAAATAGCCAGAGAGCACTTCTTACATAAGTTATTTGTGAGAGGTGAGTGGACTCACCAGGACCAAACAGTCTGGTTGCAGGCCATCACACCCCAAATCACGGAAACAGGGTCAGATATATGGAGAGACCAGGGTCCCTTACATGTGGCCCTGAGTGAACTATATATGTCCTCTAAGGCCAAGGATGAGCACAACAAGATTGCCAGGGTAGCGGCATATTTATATTTACATATGGGAGCCATGCAGGACAGATGTGCTGAAGGCCAAGATTTGGCGAGTAGGCAACTGCTGGCATTACAGAAGGCCCAATCTGAGCTGGACTCTTCTGAGCAGAGGCTGCTCAGGAGCCAGGAGTCAGAAAATGACAGTAGGCAGTATATCATTAAAATAAAAGAGGACATGGATATACTGCAACAGGAAAAGGCTGACCAGGATACTAGATTTCTGGCCCTGCAGAAGGAGCACCGAGACAGTTTGGACTCCTTACTGCAGAGCCAGAAAAAGCTGGAGCAACAATTAGACTTTAACAGGGCATGCACGGAGCAGGTAGCCACCCTGCAAAGTCATCTAGATAGAGTGAAGGTAGAGAGCAACAAGCTGATTTCGAAAGACCTGGATACCCAGGCAGAGTTTGATGAAGAACGCCAGAAAGCTGGTGCCTTTCAAAGGCAGAGGGACGACCTGGCGGCACAAATGCAGGCTCTTAGTCAGGAAAGAGACGCCTTAGGCCAGGAAGTCTGCCATTTAAAAAGAAAAATGGAAGAAAATCACCTGGCCCACCAGGGACTGGGTGACCTCCAAAAAGAACACCAGAACTTGTTAGAGCACACCAGGAGGGTGGAGGATGCTCTAGCAAGAAAGGAGCAGGCCAATAGGGACACAGCTCAGGAGGTAACCCTCCTGCAGCAAAGACTGGCCCAGTGCTCCAGGACCAATCAGGAAACACAGAGAGAGAATGAGGCCCTCTGTCAACACAATGATAGGCTCCAACAACAGGTAGCGATGCAGGAGAGACTGATAGAGTCTAGTAAGGCCTTGACTGAGGAACTGAAAGCACAAATGCAGGCTCTTGCATTGCAACAGGGAGCAGGGGCAGATAGAGATGAGGTTCGCTGGGAAAGGGAAGCTCCGGAGCATAACCTCAGGAGCCCTAGTACCAGAGGCCCTCATACCTCTCAGTCACTGGACTCTGCCACCCCCATGTTCCCTGGTGCACATGAGCACCGGGCCACAGGGATGGCAGACTACTATCCAGACAAAAGCATGGGGCTCATAGGCCAGTACCACCCAGGAATGGAGGGGCGGGCATCCGGGTATGGGCACCCAAGTACAGTACAGTTCAGTGGGGAACCCCAGGAAAGTAGGCCCCTTAAGGGCATCCTGAAAACCTCTGCCCAGTTAGGTCAGTGGGGGGGGGGTACCCAGCAAATCCTGGCAGCAAGGAGGAATCTGAAGACTCCTCTGAACTGCGCAGGACACAGGAGACCAGGTCCCCACATTCTGCTAGCCATTCCCAGGCTCGCAGAATCCGGGAAAACCTGGAAGAGCAGACAGGAACCTCTGGGAGCAGTGCCTCTGAGTCAGAGGATGAATGGACAAGGGTTACCCGAACCAAAAAGGCCAATAAGGCAAAAAGGGCCTTGCTTAAGGACCCCTTAAAGCAGATTAAGGCGCTAGATCAAGAACGCTAAGTATTCTGTTTGGGAGCACTTAGAGTTGTTTGAGCAAATGATGGAGACTTTCCATTTGAAGGACAGCCAAAGCTGTATTCAATATGTAAAGTGGACCTTCTCCCCGGAATACTCCAGTTTCTTTGCGGGGCTGGAGGACCAAAATCATTTAAGATGGTCCACCTATAAGGCGGCCATCTTGAAACATTTTTCTGTTCACAGAAATCCTCAAGAGGCTCGCAAGGCAGCCTACAATTTACAATGTGGGGAGGATCAGGCCCCACAAGAATTTGTGCAGGAGTTAAAGCGTGCTTTTGCACAGACCACCAGAAGGGTGCGCACGGATAGCAGAGAATTTATTAATACGTTTTTCCATGCCTTGCCCAAATACATAATGACCCAGCTCGTGAGGGATTTTCACGAGAAAAGATCTTTAGACTGGGTCATTGAACAGGCTACCCGGATCTATGAGGTGCAGAAACCGGTAGATAGCAAAAGTAATGCCCAGAAAAACCCCAAAGCCAACAGCACCCCTGCTGCTGCCAAGGTGGCAGAGGTAAAGGTCACCCCGGTTTTGGATTTGGAGATGGGGGGGCCTAAAAACCTACCTGCACCTAATAATGCTAGGCCCAGAAGGTCCTCGGGCTAGTCACAGACAGGGAGCAATGGAGGCAGCCCTACAAAGGGGGTCTCTCGCTCTCCTGATTATGTAAGTCCCCGTTACAAGGGAAATCGACCCATCCTGGGTTATGTGTGGACTCCTCCAGCCCAAGGGGGGGGATCCAGCCAAGCACCTAACCCAGGGAACTTCCCTCCTAACTTCCCACAGGAGGGCAGAAATTTTCCAAACCCTGGGCAGAACTTTTTCCCCAGATATCCACCCGACTTTCAGCCCCAAAACCATCCATCCTTCTTTCCCCAATTCCCTGAGCCCAGACCACTGAATCCGGGAGAGGGGAGGCCAAGGGTGGAGGGGTACCCAAATCTTCCCAACCCGGGGTATTACCAGAGGAGGGACAGCTACCCTTCCCGGGATCAGCCCAGGGGAGAAAACAGGGCCCCGTATCAGCCTGAGCGGGTTTCCCAGTTAGAGCGACAGGTTCAAAACATGGCGCGGGATCTGGGTCACATACTGAGGGCTCAGCAGAACCCTCAGATGGGCGTGCCGGCGCAGAACGCACCCAACTCTGGACCTGGTGCTCCAGAACAATGACGGGGGCAGCACCCAGATAACACACCGGTTCCCAGGGAGGAGGTACAAGGGTAAGGGGGGTTTAAAGCCTTGGAGGAAGCTTCCTTCCTCACTTGTAAACAGCCCCTGGAAACCCAGGAACCGGAAACAAAATCTCTTGCCCCTGAAAGTCTGCCTCCTAAGGAGCAGAGGGGGGGTAGGAGAAACAAAAGACCCAAACAGACTCAGTTTGAGGAGGAGGTACAGATCTTCCAATTTGAGGGAGAGGGATCCTCAGAGGATCCTGGGAAAAGGATCTTCTCCTTCAGAGAGGGGGGAACTCCTCCCAAAGAAAAATGGGTCCCTAGGGATGCAAATCCAGACTGGGGAGATGTGGAGACTGAGCTACCGCCGCCCACCATCTCATCCCAGAACCAACAGCAAGAACATCCCCTGGTTCAAACCCATCCTGGTGACTGCCTCCAAAAAGGGGGGGGCGGCCCGGAACCGGAGCCAGTGGAACCCACAATGGCTCTGATCTCCAGTTGCCAACTTTTTCTTTCAGATTCCCAAGGCTCTCCACAGAAGTCTGCCCAAATTTCTTCTCTTGCAATGTCCAAAACCAGAAAGCTAGCCCACCAGTTGTCCAAAAATGTGCATTATCTGTGCCCCCTTGAGGAGAAGGAGGGAAGATATTATGCCCCGGTACAAGTACAGGGGCAGGGGACAATTTTGGCACTGGTGGACACTGGATCTCAAGCTACCCTTCTGTCCAGAAGGGCCTTTGATGAATTGAATGCAGGAAGGGGAGGGAATTACCAAATTCCTCTCACCTCACTTCCTGGACAACTCCAGAACTTTGACGGGAAGGAAATTCCCGTCGAGGGGACGGCAGATTTGGACATTAAAATTGGGCGACACAAGTTGAAACACCCGGTCATAGTTGTGACTCCAGAGGGCACCCCTTGTTTACTAGGGAATGACCTCCTGAGAAGGTTGTCACCCCTAATAGATTGTGTAAACAAGGTCCTCTGGACCCAGACTAGCCGACCAATAAAATTAAAACAGAGTGTCAACCATGTTAGTTTAAACGGCACCTGCCACATGGTTGAACAAAAATCTGACCAAGTAGAATTTCACTTCCAGAATAGCCAAATTCCAGACGTGACAGTAATAGCAGTAGGGCAACAGACTGGTGATGGGGGGTCCTCTCTATTTCTGAAAATCAACCTTCCTTCCAGTCTAAAGTGGTACTCCACGCTGGAAGGAAACACTCTGAGATTCTATACTAATCCATAATCCGAAACTCCCACTCCTATAGTCCAGAAAGATGTGAAATCAGCTCAGAGCCTGGCTGATATTCAGCAAATTGGAGAGCAGTTGTTCATCCCTGTCCAATTAAATGATGGGAAGGACTCTGTTCTCGCTCGAGTGTGTGTGAACAACGGTAAGAGCTTCATCAGCGAAGCCATGTTCCGCCAACTCCCAAAAGATCCAGCCATTCCCACATTCAAACTGATAGACAAATGGGAAATGGACCTGGAAGCACCTAATTCCAAACATCTCCTGCCAAGCAGGTGTATGCTCAAAATCTCCATTGGCAACAAGAGCATAGTCCATAATTGTTGGGTCGTGCGAGACGTCACTGCCGCCTTTTACTTAGGCAGTGACATTCTCAATCGCTTTGCCATTAGTTTGGACCTAATAAACTTCAAAGCTTGGTCCCGATTAGCGGATAATCCCATGGGCTTTGATGATCCAGAAAAAGCATTTAGGTCAGCTCAATTGCTACCTTATGCAGTTGAAATTCAGGTTAAAGAGGAAGTCACCATCCCAGAAAGGACCCGACAATTCTCCCTGGAAGTGAGAGTTAAAAGAGGACAACATTTGAAAAACCCTGATGCTTACATACATCTAAATGCTTCTCTCCAACAGCAAGGGTTGGGGGTAAACCCAACTCCATTAGTCAACATAGAACATGACACCATTCTAATAGAGGTGGATAACAGCGACTTAAAGAGTATTACTCTAGCCGCAGGCACCATTATTGGAATGGCGGTTGATGACCGACATTTCTCCATTGATCTTGGAAATGAACTGTTAGGACCAATCCCCAAGGACTGTTTTGACAGTGACAGTGATGACAATGCAACACCAGACAGGATTTTTACCCGGCATGGGGGGAACTTCCTGGTGTACACTTCCTGCCCTTATGGTAAGGAAGATGTGACTTGTGACTTCAGGAGGGATGAGGTGATTTTCCAGGTCCATGAGGGCTGCCTTTCCCACCTGAAGCCTCCGGTCCAAATCAGCACTCTGACCAGGGACTTCTCCACCCAGCTGGAGGAGGCCGCGGAGATAGCCAAACCAGAAGTCTTTCCAGGCTTCAGGCAGATGGTGGAAGAGAGAGTCAACCTAGCTGATGCCTGTGTGACTCTGGAACAAAAGCAAAAGTTGAAACAAGTTTTCTTGGATTTCCAAGATCTCTTTGCGGTAGACTCATATGACTGTGGTCGCACCGACATCCACACAACAACAATCCCCACGGACCCTGGCATGACTCCTGTGTTTGTGAAGCAATATCGCTTGCCTCTCGCATCAATGGAGTCCCTTACTGAAATAATTAAGAACCTTGAGTCCCGGGGAATAATCCGTCCAGTTCACAGCACTTTCAATAATCCGGTGCTGGGAATATTGAAGCCGAACGGCCAGTGGAGACTCTGTGCTGACCTCAGGGAGCTCAACAAACGGGTCCATACTTCCCGATGGCCTCTGCCCTACATTGACCAAGGGCTGGCCCAGATCCAGGGGTCACAGGTATTCACAGCAATAGACCTGACCAATGGATACTGGACTGTGCCTGTCAGTAGGGAGGACCAATACAAGCTGGCTTTTACCTTTGGGGGCCAGCAGTACACATGGACCCGGACTCCCTTCGGATACCTCAACTCCGGTAATGAGTTCAATATTTTCCTACATAAGGCCATGCCCGACCTGGGTGCAAGGGGTAACCTGGCTTATGTAGAGGATGTCCTCATCAAAAGCTCAACTGTTGAGGAACACATAGCGGAGATCTGTTATGTTCTAACACAGTTGAGGGCCGCCGGAGCAAAACTTTCCTTTCAGAAAGCACAGTGGTGTAGAACCCGTGTTAATTTCTTGGGGCATGAGATTACTCCCCAGGGTCTCTGTCCCCAGGAAAAGAAAGTGGAAGCACTTCAGAAACTGAAAGACCCCACAACTCTGCGAGAACTAAGGAGCCTCCTTGGACTGACTAATTACAGCAGAAAGTTCATTGAGGGCTACGCAGAGATCACCAGACCCCTGATTCATCTCCTGAAGGGGGGGGTCAAGTGGGAATGGGGTCCAGAACAAGCCGAGGCAGTAAGACAACTCAAGAGAAGCCTCTCACAAGCGCCTTGCCTAGCTTACCCTGTCAGAAACAAGGAGTTCTTCCTGGAGACGGGGTTCTCTAATACGTGCTTGACGGCAGTATTATACCAAAAGCATGACAAGGTCAATAAAGTAATCTCCTATGCGAGCAAAACTTTATCCTCTGTGGAGGAAAAATTCAACGACTGTGAGAAGGCACTCCTGGCAACGGTGTGGGCATTGAAGAATTACCGCCCGTTTATCCAGGGGGAACACATCATAGTGGAGACTCCACACCAGCCTCTGCAATATCTCCAAAGTGACAGAATCCGGGCTGGAAATGTGAGTAATTCCCGAATTACTTCCTGGGTTCTGTCAATGCAAGGCTTTCCTGTGGAGGTCAGATATGGCCAAAACAAGAAGAGTCCACTCGCGCAAGGTCTGGCTGACTTGCATGATTGTGCCAGAGAAAACTGTCTCGAGGACGAAAGTCTAAAAATCAAGGACAACACGGAGGCATACCTTAATTCCCCACAAAAAAAGTCTTTGAAGAGGACAAGTGTGAGGGAATGTCCACTGTGTATGTGGATGGATGCTCTTACCATGTTGACAACAACGGGGAGAAAGAACTGGTGGCTGGCGTAGGGAATGCATGGGTGAATGAGTCCCCAGAACCCTCCGCTGGATACAAAATTGGTCCCCGAAGTAGTCAGGTGGCAGAATTGATGGCTGTGCATCAGGCCATCCTCATTGCTGTCCAGCATCAACTCCACGAACTGGTCATAATCACAGATTCGGATTATGTACGGAACGGGTTCGTGGAGCACCTGGTTAATTGGAAAACCAGAGGCATGTTATGTGCCAACAACAAACCCTTGAAACATGGGAAGTTGATCCAAAACATTGATGATCTGGTCACCTCGAATGAGATGACCATCTATTGGAAGAAGATCAAGGGTCATTCCAAAGTAGAGGGACCAGACAAAACTGGAAATGACTTAGCTGATCAGCTGGCCAAAACTGGGGCCATCCAAGGGGATCTAATTGAGATTGAGTCCCTGTTGGGGGAAATCCAGGTCACTGCTATCACTAGGTCCCAGACAAATGCTCACAACGACCTTTCAATTGCACAATGGAGTAAGGAGACCCCTGATGCTGATTTGATTACTGCTCAGAAGGGAGATCCAATAATTGGTAAATTTTACCAGCACCTTGAGGACCCTGAGAACTTTCCCCTGACGGATACCGATTACATTGGGAAAGAGGACCTAAGAGTGTTGATGAAATGTCCAAAAATGTTCCGAATCCAAGACGGTTTGCTGGTAAGGAAATCCAAAGCTGGCCACGATCAGTGGGTGGTTCCTACCTCATTCCGAAGCCTGATGTTAAGTCACGCCCATGATGCGGCCACCGCCGGTCATTGGGGGTTTCACACAACATTGGAAATCTTAAGAGAGGTTGCATACTGGCCACACATGGGGCAGGACCTCGACCAATACTTGAAGGGGTGTCTTGTGTGTGCACAATTTCAGCCATCATCCCTCACGCACCGTGCGCCTCTCCAAAAGCGGGGGATGACACTGCCATGGTCAGATTTACAAATCGACCTTGTAGGCCCCGTGATTCGCTCTGCTAGGGGGAATAAGTACATGTTGACTGTGACATGCTTGTTTACCAAGTGGGTGGAATGTCTCCCAGCCCCAAATTGCAAGGCAGAAACTGCAGCTGCCTTGATGATTAACCACATCTTTTCCCGTTTTGGTCTACCTCAAAGGATTGAGTCAGACAGGGGTAGCCACTTCACCAGTGAAGTAATGACAAAGATGTGGGAGATACTGGGGGTCAAAAGGAAGTTGCATATTGCTTACAGGCCAGCTTCTTCTGGGGCACTAGAGAGATATAACCGAACCATTGTGAGCATATTAAAAAAGTTTGTGGCAGATTCTGGGCCAAGTTGGGATATCCGATTACCTCTGGTCCTAATGGCCATCAGATCTACCCCTTCATCTGCAACCAAAATGTCACCATTTGAGTTGATGACCGGGCGCAAGATGGTGCTTCCTCAGCATTTGCTCTACAGGACCCAAGAGCAGACACTGATAAATGCCTCCACAACTCATGAGTATGTGGAGAATTTAAGGAAACACCTCCAACATGCTTTTGCTTACGCTCAGCGGAATCTAGAAAGATCAGCTGATAGCATGAAGACCCACTATGACCTGAAAACTTCCAGGAAGGAATATCAGGTGGGGGACCGGGTCTATCTATACAACTTCCGAAGGAACCAGGCCAAGCAGCGCAAATTTTTGCCTACATGGAAGGGACCCTTTGAGATCATCGACAAGATCTCCCCTGTGGCCTACAAAATCCACATCCCCAAAGGTCCTTTGGCAGCGGGGGAAGACAAGTGGGTCCACATAAACCAGTTGAAATGTTGCCATCCCAGGCACACTCTGCAACAACTGGAGGAATCCTCTGGAATCCTAGCGGGTACTGTCTCAGACTAATTCAGTTCCAATCATAAAACATACCACATCTAGTCTCTAAGATATTGTGATTTGCGTGGAACTGTCTCTTAGTTATACTGTTTTTTTTTTCAAAATAAGAATGTAATGTTTCGTTATGATGAAATGCATATGCTGCCCCACTATCTCAACAGTGGGGGAAGAAATGTCCATGAATAGGTATTGCCGCTCTTCCTTTGTCGTCCTAGGAGAAAGAAAACCTTGAGACGGGCCAAGGAGGACGATCCGGAGACCGGGAGCAGAGACGCAACTGGCCCGGGGTACCGCCCAATATTCCCATCAGGACCGGCGAGGAGAACCGATCGACCAGTACCGGATGGAGGAAAAGATGCTGAACTGTGCCATCTATTGGAAGAAGATGAGGAAACATCCCAGGTCTTGCGAGTCCCATTAGTGAAATAGAACGGCCATCGCAAGAGGGGGGCTTGTGGGATGTTTTTATCCACGCATCCAAGCCCTACCTCAAAACTGTGCAGTACTGACATGGAAAACATCATGATGGCCAGAGCTTCCCAGAAAATGCACAGGGAAATGCATGAAGAATAGGCTGCCACTCATTTTTGCCGATGTTATGGGCACAGAAGGACACTGCTTAAAACCACCATTGGACTACCCACACAGTAGTCTGAAACCATTGGGAATGGCAATGCTGATTGCCAAAAGCAAACCCATAACTGTGGAGAATTCATTTTCTTAAATCCCAAAAAGGGGTGCAGTACCAGTACTCACCACTATCCAAAAGCCGGCGTTTTAAAACCACCAGATTTTACTTTTTTGTAGAAAACTGAATAAATGAACCCAAAACATGCCAAAGAAAGACTTACTGAGAGGTGGATCCAATGTAAAGTTATATTCTGAAGTGACTTGAAGGTTTATAACAAGACTGGCTGAGCTTTGGATTTCAGCAGTTTAAGTAAATTTGGACTGAAAGACATTAAAAATCTCAATGTTTAAGAGAAATGAGTGACCTACTTTTGAGTGTCACATAGGTTGCAATTGTTTAAATGTCATAGTTTTAAACTTAGAATCAGCATTCTAGCTGCATATGTGAAATTGTTAGTTTATTTGAATGCAGAAACTGGGGAACAGAAATGACATGTAGCTAAAAACTGGCTTAAAGAGATTCCAATTTGCCTGGCAACTACCCCCATCAAGAGTGAAACTTGAGTCACAGCTGTGTTCCCAGGCCTAGCTGCCCTTTTGCTGCTCACACCAAAAGGGATATGACACTTCCCTGATTGAATTACCTGGGCTCTGCAGGAAATTGAACAAAGCCCTGTCTTGACTCAGGCAAATGTTTTATGGCGGGAGTCGTAAATGGAGATTTCTCCTGGAAGCACAGGGGAGGGGCACTGCCTGTGAGAGCAAGCTGGCTTGGCAGAACTGGAAAAACCAGAAATTCAACCTTGTGCTGGAGGAAAACCACACCCCTTTGGGGCCAGAACATAACTCTAAAAAGATGAATAACTCATAGTACGGACTTGTGAAAATTATTTAAATGATACCATAATTCTTGTGATTTTTCTGCCCACATTTTAAGAGGTTTTTAGAACCGGTGGCATGTTCAGGGAAGTTTTAGCGGAAAAGAGGATATTACTCAAAATGTGTGCATGTGAAAAATCTGACACTTCATCAATTAATGTCCATACTCCTTGCGCACATGTGTGTAAATTTGGGGTAATGTCCGGTATTGCAAACCAGTTAAAAAGTGCAAAATATTGCCATTTCTGAATGCAAGCTCCCAGGAAGAGCAGAGTTTGAACAGGGTATACCTCCTGTAATGCATGATGGGTGTATATGATTTTAAAACAACATGTACCTCTGCAAATATGTATTTGGTTCAAATCTAGATTTGTGTGTAAGTTGACAGGAGGAGTGGACTTTCTGCAGGCTGTAAAATGACATCACTCTGTCCTTGTCCTTGTAGTTCCTCTGTAATCACGCTCGACGCATTCGCAAATTGTGCCGCGATTTGACATTTTGCCGCGATTTGCAAATTTCTCCACGTGTAAAAATCTGCTGCTGCTTGCCTTCCATTTGCCAGAAATTCGTTTAACCTGCTAATCATCCCTGAATCATTGCTAGTGTGAGCCGGACTAATATTAACTAGATACCACTCACCCTGAACCTCTAGAGGGAATTAAAAGCATCTTAGCATATATTTTTCACATCATTGCCAGCACATATTAAAGCACTTTTGCCTGTGTTTTAAACTTCTGTAGTCTAAGCTTGCTGGGGTGAACTGAATCACATTTGATTGCATTTCTGAGAACTGTGTGCCTTCCTTCCATTTCCTTGCATTGCATAAAGGGGGGGGGGGTGAATTGTCCAAGAAAGTGATTACATTGTTTTGTTGAAATCATATTGAGTATTTTCTGTACTGCATTTCATTCCACATTGCATCCATTTGAAACCATAAAAGTATTGTTGCTATCTTATCCATTTCATGTCAACTCCTTAGTGATTATCAAGAAGTGTGCTAGTGCCAGATTCTCCGTTGTTAATCTTTATCATACCAGATTAAGTGTGATATCCAATTATTAATTTATTATAAAGCGTGATAAACTTGCAAAACAGAACTACTTCTTGGCTCAGTGGGGTCAGGGGGATTCCAAGGGAGGGGTGTTATATAGGGTTAGTCATCCCGAACGCATGAACTTGACATAAAGATATATCAATAAGGGTTTTCATTCAGTATTATAGACTAGGCGTTGACTTAGCTGTAGTGTTGAATTGAATCCTCTTACAAACCAGCATCATTTTCTTGGCCCCTACCGCTCTCTCCAGCAGTACCACCAGTTTGCTCACCTAGTCGTGCGGCAAGCATGAGGTCATGGCCACTGAATCCAGTTCAATTTCTAGAAATGTCAACACCAGTGCCGGCCCTTCTGTTTTGTCTTCCGCTAACGGCACACCCAACTCCTCCATCAGCTCCTGAAACAACTTTAGAATTTTCTTGCACTCCCCCTCTCTTTCTGCCCCGCTAATGAACAGAAAATCATCCAGATAGTGCAGCACACTTTCCCAACCCGAGTTAAATGAAAAAACCCACTGTAAGAAGGAGCTGAACCGTTCAAACAACGCGCAGGAAATTGTGCACCCCATTGGCAAGGCTTTGTCTATGTATGTGCGGTCCTCAAACTGCAAACCTAACAACCAAAAATCCTCCGGGTGCACCGGCAATAACCTGAAAGCCGCCTTAATGTCACACTTGGCCATGAAGGCCCCTTGCCCTTCTTTCCTTACCAGCTCCACTGCCTGGTCCACACTTGCATATACAACCCCACATTCTTCCCGGGCAATGAAATCATTGACTGACATGCCCTCCGGCCATGACAAATGGTGCATTAATCTGAACTCCCCCGGAGCTTTCTTGGGCACCACCCCCAGTGGGGATATAACTAAGTCAGCCGGCAGGTCATCAAATGGCCCTACAATCCTCCCCGCCGCTATTTCTTTGCTCAATTTTTGTCTTACCACCTCAACATTTTCTTTGGCTGACCTCAGATTTTCAGCCCACCGGCGCACCCTTGGGCCCTGGTACCCCAATCTGAAACCCTGACGAAACCCCTCACTCAAAATCTTAGCCCATTCCCTGTCCGGATAAAATTGCAACCATTTTTGCAGCACCCCCACTTTAATTGGAGTAAAAGCTTTTCCCCACAACCCCTCTACCTGAACCTCTCCCCCTCCCCCTGTCTCCCTGTTGGAAACACTGAGTAAGAGGGTGTTTTCCTCCACACTTGCTACACTCGTGCCTGAACCTACACAGGGTCCTTGTGCAGCCGTCCTTATTAAACGCCCAACATGCTGCTGAGGACTGCCCTCTGCCTCCTCCCCCCGCCCCCTCATGGGCGGGGCGACCAAGAAAGGGCTGGAAAGGCACCGGCAGCCCACTTGCTGTGTGCAATGTCGAGGCAGGCCTCGTCGGAGCCATCCATTGCAGCCAAAGATCCATGTCTATCTCCCCCCCAGACCGCCTGACTGTCCTCCGCCATTCTCGCTCTGAATTCCTCATCATACCTTACCCAGGCAAAGCCCCCAAAACTCGTGAAAGCCTTCCTAATTACGTCCATATATTTAAGCAGGGCCACACAACGCTCCGGGAATTTTTCACAATAAACACTGGCATAAATGATAAATGCCGACGTCCAGTTCTCAATAGTCACCGGGACCCTTGGGCGCGAAGCCAGTTCCCTCTCTTCTTCTTTAGACCCCTCCTTAGCTCTCACTTCCCTATGGAGCAATTTAAAAACATCTACAAATTCCCCCGCCTGAATCTTCTCCCTAGTCGCTGCCATTAAGTGCGCCCCCAACGGTTTTGTTATCCCCATGTATGGCACTTTTTTCTCCTTGCCTTTCACTTCCAACTCCTTTTCTTTCCCAGCTTGCCCCTCGAGCACCAATGGCTCCACCACCTTGTCCGTTTGGACCTCCACTGAGGAACTGCCCTTCTCAACCCTCAAGGCTCCAATGGCCTGTACACCAACTTCTTTCCTTACCCCTTGCAATCCAGACCTTTCATTTCCCATCCCCCTTCTTGTGACCCCTCTATGCCATGCAGAGGACCATTCCCTTTCCCGCTCACCTCTTTCTACGCCGGCCGTCTGCGGTCTGGCGTCCACACCGATGCTCCTCATCTCTTTTCTTAGAGGGCTCCTACTGCGGGGACAAAACATGTCAGCAGACTCACCCAGCCAACTGTTCCCCCGATCTCTTGCCCCCCGACCACCCTGCACCTGCCTTTCCAGATCCCACCACAAACTTCTTCTCTCCTCCCCCCTTTCCCCTACCGCCCTATAACCTTCCACCTCCCATTGCCCCACATAATCCTCCAATCCAACTTCATCACCCCTCAAATACCATTGTGGATGCAAGCTCATGCCCGAGTCGAGTTGATCTTCCTCTTGTGAGCCCGGGGCGTCCGCCCCGCCACTCCTTTGACATCTTCTCGGCGGGGCCGCAGAAACCCCTGCCTGGTCCTCTTCTCTCGGGCGAGGCGTTCCGTCCTCCACCCTGGAATCCTCTTCGCTAGGGGCCGTGCTGCACCCTCTAGGCTCTCCTTGCTCTGACCGAGGAGGGGCCGTTCTAAAACCCTCTACCTCCACTTGACCGGCGGGGGCTGCGCAGTGCCCTCCGCCCTCACTCCTCCTACCCAGGGGGGCCATTCCGCACCCCCCTCTAACCTCCTCCATTGATGGGAATCTCACCCTCCTTCTCCGACCTGCACTCTTCTGCAGGTATTTACCCCCTCTTCCCCTCTGCCCTATCACCCCCTTCTGCGCCCCCTCACTGGCCCCACTGTAGTTCCCTTGAGCCGATTCCATTTGAGCACTCCCCGCTTCTATAGGACTATCCTTCCTTCCCTCCCTCACTGGCTGCCCCCCGAAATCATTCCTCCCCTGGACACCCTCCTGTCTATCTCCCTCCTCATCTTCCTGCCCCTGGATTCCCAAACCCCCCCTCTTCCTGCCGCGGGGTTGCAAGCCACCACTGCCGGGAGAGCCCATCTGCCGCAGCTCTACGCTGCGGCCTGCCCCCACCTACCTCCCCTTCTCCCGTTACTTCCCCTACCGCCCCTTCCAATTGGGCCTTAGATGCCCTGCTAATGATTTCCAGGGCCTCCCTCAGAGCCCTAGCATCCATCAGATCCTTCGTGCTAGCTCCCTGGCCCAACATTGTGCACCAATAACCTGGTTGTGCACTAAAAATATGCCCCCTGAAAAATTAAGCTAGCTAAACTAAGCCCCCGAGCCAAAACCTACCCGTGGACCAATACCCCTTAGGCTGGGAAAATCAGAAAAGAAAATTAGGCTTTAAAATTTAATAACACCTTAAAGTTTTAATCAAACTCTCTACCCCCAAGACAGGGAATAGAAAATTCTTATTCTAGGAGAAAAGAAAATTATATATATATATATATATATATATATATATATATATATATATATATATATATATTTTTTTTTTAATAGGAACCCCCCTTTTAATACAACCCCTGCCCTAAGAAACCCCCTCCCCTAAAACCTGACCTGTCCCAGAGAAGAGAAAACACTGTCCCCTAGTGGCTCTTAAGCCGCACCGCACCGGCACAGGAAAAAATAACGCTGTTCCTTTAAGGGAACTGCAGTGCCCCCTCACAACAGCTAAATGCTACCACGTGTAATCTCTATCTGACAGATACACTGCTGGGATTGAAACCAGCCGTACCCGAGGGGCCCAGAGAAACCTGCCTTAGAGCTCCACCCCCTCCCAAACAACAGACCCCCACTCCCCAGACAACGGATGACCGCCGTGGTAACCAATAATTCCCTACTCTCAGGAAATGGAGCTGTGATGTCCGCCGTGCTGCAGAAAGCAACAGCTGTTAAGCTCGCCCGCCGGCAGACTCAGGTAAGGAAAAGAGGGGTGTCTTATCTACGGCACCCCTCACTATAAAATTCACAACAATGGGCCTCATTACGACCCAGGCGGTAAGTTACCGCCTGGGCCGTGACTTTACCACCATGGCGTAAACTACGTTTACGCCATGGTGGTTGGCGGACTTACCGCCCCATTCCAAGTTTGGCGGGGCGGTAAGTCCCCAATCCCCATTTACCCTTCCCCATTCCCATTTTTGCCCCATAGGGCATAATGGGAGTGGGGAAGGCGTTAATTACGCCACCGTAAATTACGGTGGCGTAATTAACTCCATGGTCCCTTAGCGCCATGGATTTTAACACCTGCTAAAAGCAGGTGTTAAAAGCGCCATGGCGCTAAGGGACCTCGTACTCAGGCGGTAAGGGTCGGCGCTGTTTACGGCGCCGTAAACCCCTTACCGCCTGAGTTGTAATGAGGCCAAATATCTTTATTTAAACTAACTACACTCCTAACCACCCAATCTAACTCACACAAACCCTACCTCACCTGCTCTAGACTTGCACATGCACTAGGCCCAGATATCTCAGGGAAGGCTCGGGAGCAGGCGACAGGACTGATACAATCGCCAAGTCTAACCGTCGCCTGCCTCCCGAACCTTCCCTGGACCCTTAAATACCCCGGGGAGGCGCTCTGCCCCCCACGGCCACTCGCTGGTCGTGTGCAGCGCCAAAAACTTCCCTGGGGGGAAACGCTTCGCGTTCTCCCCGGGCACCCCCTTTTAAATTGCCGGAACACAAATTGGCAGCAGTGACACCATCACAAATCCTGACATCTGTAGTAGGACTTGACCAAAGTAAGAATGCCTTTTAACAAAAAAACATGTTTATTGTATTTTACTGTGGGTGAAGGTGGGGCAATTTTAAAGGTATTCTTAAGAGCCACAACGAAACTTAGCTTGGCCCCAACAGCTACCAGTAGCTAAACTTGACTCTACTAGCAAGTGGTTCCAAACACACACAGCTATTTGATATTAACTGTGTAGTTTTGGGAATGTGTTTACAGGAGCATAAAGGACATGCCTAAGGAACATTTAAGGCAAATTGTATTATATGTAAATGGACGACAAGCTAAAGTTTGCATCTTGCGCTCAAGTTACATTTGCTGTGTGCTATGGGATGACTTCTGGAATGGAGGGTAGTGATGACATGCATTCCTCTCTACATCATATTACTGCATATTTCACATGCTAACTATTCTGGCTGACTTCTTCCAGGCATACTTACTCTCCTCCTTTTCCAAAATCAAGTCTTTTGTGCCCCGCTCTCCCACTACCTCACAAACACCTAATACCACTTTTGGGGACATTCATGGGGAAGTGGGAACACCGAAGGCTCACAAGAGCCAAAGTTGTCAGTTTATTTTCTGTGATAAATCTTCTGACTTGTCCTTCTTGCTTTTCAGGGTCACCGGTCAATACAAGAAAAGGCAGTCCCTACCAATTTCTGAGCATGTGACATCCTGCGCAAGTCTTGCCAAAGCAAAGTCAGGTAAGGAGTTTGCCGGAACAAGCTGGATCATTGTGTGGATTATTTTTTAAGTGACCAGCATGTGTACTTCTGGATAGCCATAGCTGGGGATCCTGCGGAATTTCGGTTTTACAGATATTTTGGAGTGCTGTAAAATGGCGGGGTTGTGCCAATGAAAGCTCAGTTTTCCAAAACATTGCCTGGTTTGTTTTTTGTGAAGTGATGGGTAAAGCGGCTTTGGGTGGGTCTGAAGGCTTACAGGAGGCAAAGGTAGAATTTCTTTATTAGAGGACCACCACTTAATGCCCCAATGGGTTATGGCCAGCACAAGCAGCCAGCAATGTCCCTTGCCTATCTTTGGATTCTGGAAACAGAATGAAACAGGGATCCACAGGACACGTAGAACACCACAGCACTTCTGGTGCCCAGCCCTTAATTATTGCTTAACAGCCTTCTGGGACATGTGTGAATTTGTTACAGCTAAATTTCTCTATTTTGGAATCATTGTTTCCAAATCCTACTGTACCTCATTCAGTACATAAAATGCAAGTTATCAACAAAGTGTGTGAAAAGGCATTAATATGGGAAATTACTTTTTTCATAGATGAGGAACCCATTTTGAAATGGGGCACTTCTTTCTGCCTGAACAGATAGTGTCAAAAGGAAGGCAGATGCAGACATTGACACAGAAAAAAACTCTGCAAAATCCAGGAAGTATGATGCCACATATTTAGATTTTGGATTAACTTCCATTGTGGTCGGAGGTGAAATGAGACCTCAGTGTGTGGTGTGTGGAGCAACTTTAGCCCAGGATAGCCTGCTACCAACCAAATGAAGACGCCACTTAGAAACAAAACATGGGGATCTCATTGGCAAGAACAGAGACTTCTTTGATCACAAGTTACAAGTAATCAGTCAGCAGAAAAGTAAATTGAAAAATATTGCTTCTACTCCAGCCACTGCAATGAAAGCATCCTATTACATTGCCTACTTCCTTGCCAAAAATAAAAAAAACTTTCACTGACGCTGAGAAAATCTTTCACCAGCAGTCATGGTAATGTGCAGGAGAAAGGGTGCTGAACGTGTGGCGGACAAGCTAAACATGCCTCCTCTGTGAGACACCTCCATCAGCCGCCGTGTGTCTAAGATGGCAGAAAATATCACACTGCACAATTAATCATACAGCTGAAAACCAGTCATTTTGCGTTACATTTGGATGAGGCAACAGATATATCCAGAGAGGCTCATTTAATAGCCTATGTCAGGTACTGAGAGGCAACAACAATATTGGAGGATTTTCTGTTTTGTAAGGACATTAAAACCAGGGCAACAGCATCAGAACTGTTTGAATTTTTAAATGATTTTAAGAGCAGCCCCTGTTTGAGATGGAAAACCTGCATAGGACTCTGCATGGATGGTGCACCATCATTGTGTGGAGATAGGTCAGGGTTGAAGGCCTAGGTGTTAGCAGTCACTCCACATGTTGCATTGATGCACTGCATATTTCAATGTGAAGCTCTTGCTGCTTGGACTATGGACAATGAACTTGTCGATGTACAGAGTTCAGCTGTAAAAATGGTTAATGCCATCAAAGCACAGCTGACAAGAGCATGTCTCTTTACCATTCTGTGTGCAGAAATGGGGGCAGAACATGATGGTTTGCTCTTTCACACAGTAGTCAGATGGCTGTACAGGGGAAGAGTGCTGCAACGTGAGTTTGAACTCTGAAACAAACTGTGGCAATTCATTTTGTGGCCACTGGCAGAGCAAACCATCTTGTGATCCCGGGTGGCTTGGGCGCTTGGCATACCTTGCTGATATTTTCGACAGGTAAATACCCTCAATATGTCTTTGCAAAGAGCCAATTCCAATTCATTCACAATGAAAAAAAGGTACTTGCCTTCAAGAAGAAGCTAGACCACTGGAAAAGAACGATTGGAGCTGGGGTAGGAGTTCAGTTGCAATTGTTTGTAGAAGCAATTGAGGAAACATAGTACAATTTGCTGCATGTCCCTGAACCAATCACAAGTCACCTAACCACATTAAGGTCCAGCTTTGATAAAGACTTCCCTGAAAAAATGCTGGCATCAACGACTGGGCTGGGCAATACAGCCTTTTCTGGCAGAGGCGGTGGTGCATCTTCCAGTTGATACGCAGGTTGAGCTGATTGAGTTCCAGACTGACAGTACCCTGTAATTTTTTAGGAACATTGCAGTGGGTGATGTTTGGCTGAAGATAACCCTTTTAAAAAAAAAACTTTCTTTATTGGTTTTAAATAAACAGTAAACAGTGAGACCATGCACCGGCCCTGGCGAGCAAAAAGAAACCCCTCCTTCGTACTCCCCTTACCCCCCTAGATCATAGTCCTCCCTTTTCCCCCTGTAAACAAAGGTCTGGGTTTGAGGTCAAATGTCAGAGTTACGACTTCTCTGCTGGGCTGGCGATTCTTTGCTCTGAGGATTTTCGACTGGTTGTCGGCGTCGAGTTCTGTGTGTCCAAGACATGCATGGTTGATAGCAAATATGTTATGTACAGGCCCCAGATGTCGGGGGGTCGTGTGTGTAATGGCAGTGTCTTGATGAAATTGGCTTCTACGTCTTGGCAGTACATGATGTCCTTTAGCCAGCATTGTAGGTTTGTGGGCGGCCCTCTTCCCCAACTGCATGCTACTCTTCTCCGTGCTAGGATGAGTAGTAGGTTCGTCAGTTTCTGAACTGAGCTGAGGAGGTGTTTGGTTAATCCCAGCATCGTTAATACTGGTTTGTTGTTCAATTGTGTTCCAATTATCGCTGACATTTTTTCCAGCATTGAATTCCAGAATGCAGCTACTTCGGGGCAAGTCCATGCCAAGTGCAAAAAGTCTGCTCCGGTGCATCCACATCGGTTGCAAGCATCGGATATCGTTGCTCTTTGGGCGTGGAGTTTTGCTGGGGTGTGATAGACTTGGTTTAGAACATTGAAATGAATCTGCTTATATCTTGTGTTGATTGCTATCTTTTTTGTCAGTTTTAGCATGTAAAGCCAGACATTCTCTGCAATCGTGTTGTTTAGTGTTCTTTCCCATCTCCTTTTGGCTTTCAGGTTACGGGGCGTTGCCTCTGTCAGTAGGGATCTTTAGATGTTTGTTACCAAGTGCCCTTCTCCCTGCGCCTGTATGACCTTGTGTAGCAATGGCCATGTAGGAGGTTGTTGTGGAAAGGAGGGGATCAGGGCTTGTAGAGTATGCCGCAGCCTAAAGTAGATGAACGTGTCTAGTGCATTGTTGCTTCCCTTCTCCTGGGCCTGCTGTGGGGATATAAATGTGCCTTCTGAAAAAAGGTTGTCCATGGTTTTCATCTGCAATTTTCCCGTCCATTGTTTATATACCTTTTCTGCTGCAATCGGGATACCTGGAATATGGTTGACCAGAAGGAGCGGGGAGAATCTGGCGTGGATCTTGTCTTTCTTGGCTATCTTTTTCCAGATTGTGTACGTCGTGAAGACAGTGTTCAACTGTGTTCGAGGTGTTTGAAGTTCTCTGAAGATAATGGCTCTAAGAAGGTGGGGGGTCGCCAGCGCTCTCTCAATCTGAACATTGGGTAGGATGAAATTTGTAGTATACCAGTGGCTAAGATATTGAGCCTGGGCTGCCCAATAATAGCGTTCCATATCCGGTAGGGCTAATCCTCCTTGTACCACTGGGAGGGTCAGTGTGGCATATGCCACCGTTGCAGTTTTGCCAGCCCATACCAGGTCTAGGATCATGCTCCTGATGTGGTGTAAGAAGTGTTGCGTTAACACTAGGGGGATGTTTGAGAACAGGTATAATAGTCTTGGAAGGACAATCAGTTTGACTAGAGATACTCTGCCCCAGAGTGTGAGAGGGAGAGATTTCCACCTGTTTATTTTGGTTTGAATGGTTTCCACTGCTTTTTCGTAATTGTCTCGCATGATCTCCTCGGTTGATCTGGACATATAGATGCCCAAGTATCTGACTTGTGAATGTTGCCATTTAAAGCTGAAGTCGTCTGTGAACACCCTGGTGGAGGCAGTTAGCGGAAAGATTATGGATTTAGTGTTGTTAATTTTCAGTCCCGAGAAGTGGCCAAATCGGAGTATTGTGCGCATCACTGGGTTGAGGTTCTCATCTGCATTTCGAAGAAAGAGTGCGATGTCGTCTGCGTACAGAGAGACAATTAGTTTGTGCGGGCCGAAGGACAGGCCTCTGTGTAGATCTTGGAGCCTACGATCTGACACCAGAGTGTCCATGAATTCTGCGAAGAGTAGTGCGGACAGCGGGCATCCTTGTCTGGTTCCTCTCCGTAGGTGTATCTCGGCTGAGTGCCTGGTACCTATCATCATTTTAGATGTTGGGTGTTTATATAGTATTGAGATCAGTTGTAGAAATCTTTTGCCTAGGCCCATGCGTTCCAAGACTGCGTAGAGGAAAGGCCATTCGAATGAATCAAAGGCCTTTTCATCATCCATTAATACTGCTACAGCTTGAGTCTCTGGGTCAAGGGCTTCTATCACGCCGAACATTCTTCGTATTCTGAAAGACATGTTTCTGCCAGGGATGAATCCTGCCTGGTCGTCCAACACCAAGGCTGGCATAAGAGGAAGCAGTCATTTAGTAAGGATCTTTGCTAAAATATTACTGTCTAAGTTTATTAATGATATGGGTCTGTACGATGCACAATATTCTTTAGGTTTGCCAGGTTTGTGAAGGAGAATTATGTTAGCCATGTAGAGTGTTGGAGGTAATTGTTCTTTATCTAGTGCTTCATCATAGACCTGTAACAGGAGTGGTGCTAGAAGATGTGCAAAGGATTTGTAGAATTCACCCGTTAGGCCATCTGGTCCAGGAGCTTTCGTGTTTGGAAGTTCATGGATTACTTCGAGAATTTCCTAAGTGGTGATTGGTTCGTTGAGTGGCTCTCGAAGTTCAGCACTTTTCCAGTACAGTTCAATTGCGTTTAGGTATCTCTTTAGTTCGACAGGGTCTGCAGTGTACTGCGAGTTGTTTAGCCTTTTATAGAAATGGCGCAATGTTTCTCCTATGTCTTCGTCCGAGTGTGCAAGATTGCCTGAGCCATCAAGGACTGCCTCGACTGTTGTGGGTTTCCTTTCGGCCGCTATGAGCCCCGCCAGAAGTGCCCCGGGTTTTTGTCCTTCACCATATTGGCCTATTTCATGATGACTGGCTAGGAATTTTATTTCTCTTTCTGCAGCAGTTCTGAATGTCTCTAGTTATTCCTTGAGTGCTGCTAGATTTCGGGGGTTGTTGGCGATTGACAAATTATGCTTGAGTTCTTTGAGGAGTGATTCGCTCGACGTCAATTCTCTCCTCACCAGTTTAAGGATCCTGTTTTCTTTTGTTAAGCATATTCCTCTGACGAAGCACTTTAGGGGTTCCAATAGTGTCCCCACCGAGGACACCGAGCCTTGGTTGATTTCAAGAAAGGATACTATTTCAGTTCTGAGTTCCTCAGCAAAAACTTTGTCTTGTAGCGCTCCGTGTTTGAACCTCCACTGTGCTCTTCTGACATCTCTGCGAGACTGGATGCATTCAGGGGTCACTGCTGAGTTGTCATATAGGGCTCTGGGTAGGATTAGGGTATTGCCCCATTGGAATCGACTGTGTGACGAGACTAGGAGGTAGTCCAGTCTAGAGCTGGTTTTGTGGACCCAGGAGTAATATGTGTACTCTCAGGTGTCCCAGTGCTTTTCTCTCCAGATGTCTTTAAGATTGAAAGCTTTGCAAATTTCTGCAATTTGTAAGGCTGCTTTGGAAGGGGGATTTGTCGTGTTATGGGACTTGTCCTTATTGGGGTCGAGCGACGTATTGAGGTCTCCTCCCCAAATAATTGTGGTTTGTCTGTTTGATTCCAGGTGGGTCATCACCCAATCAAAGTTGTTGGGTCCGTTGTGTTCGGGCCATATGAATTTACTAGGATGATTTCCGCCCCATCCATAGTGCCGTGTACCAGTAAGGATCTGCCTTCCATGTCTTTCTGTGTGAGTATTAGTTTAAAGTTGGTTGTCTTACTGATTAGTATGGAGACCCCCCTAGCGTAGGAGGAGTAAGAATCGAAGTATCTTTGGCAGCCCCATTCCTTGGCCCAGATGTTCTCAGAGGTGGAGCATAGGTGTGTTTCTTGGAGAAAGGCTATGTCGATTTTATGTCGGCATAGATACTGCGTTATTTTCCTCATTTTTCTGTCTGGTTGCTGCTTTTAATATTCCATGTTGCTAGGTTGAATCTTCTCGTTTCTCTTCTATTTTGACAGCTGAGTCTGTGGGACCCCTTGTGTGGACTGGAATTGGGCCGTTGTTCTCATTTGACCTCTAACTATAGGAGGACTCCCAGGGGTGTGGGTGGTGAAGTGGCGATCCGAGTCGGGTCCGAGTTCGGGGTGACCCGCCTGAGGCCGGTGCATGTGTGTACAGGTAAACTCTACTAAACTTAACAATCTCCAACTTGTCTACTGTTTTCCCACCCAACACACGAGCAACCCCCATCCTGCTTGTATTCTTCGCCCACCCTGACAACATTGAACTGGTGGACCTCTAACTGTGTTGCACAAGGGGTGCTGAGAGCCTTTCAAGTCCTGCGGCCCAAGGGGATTTTTCTAGTGTGCTTATCTGCGGTGGATTTGTTCTTAAAGCTGTGCTTTGTTCCTTTTTCTTATCGCTGGTTATGGCGGGTTACTATGGGCCCTCTCTCTCTTTAGGAATTTTGCAGCGTTGTTTGGTCGCCCGCATCCCATTTGATCTAGATTCATGCTGGCTTCTTCAGGTGACAGAAAAAATTGGGTCTTCCCCTTCAGTTGAACCCGAAGCTTGGCGGGGAAAAGCATTGAATGCGGAATCTGGTTGTCCCTGAGTCTGTGCTTTACGTTTGTGAAGGATCTCCTTTGTGCTTGAACAGCTGGAGAGAAGTCTGGATAGAAATGAATGGTGTCGCCGTCGTACTGTAGCTCTCGCTTCTCTCTCGCTAGTCTCAGAATGGTATCTCGATCTTTATAGTTGAGCAGTTTTGCGATGATTGGGCAAGGTGAGGCTTCTGGGATTGGTTTTGATGCAGGGATCCGGTGGGCTCTATCGACCACGAACAGGCGTGAAAGCGCCTCTGACCCAAATAGCTCCGTGCATATTGTTTCGACGTAGTCCTCCATCTTCATTTGCAGCTGTTGCTCTCTGACTCCCACTATCCGTACATTGTTTCTCCTGGATTGTCCTTCCAGATCTTCGCTTCGGGCATTTGCTGTTTTCATTTAGGGTTCCAGTGTTAGCACCCTGGCTGCTAGATTTATTGCATCTGTAACGCTCACCTGGTTCCCACGGAGGCGCGGGCGTGGTCTGGACGGCAGTGGCCTCTTCGAAGGAGATGTTCAGCACCCTGAAGATGGAGTGGGCTGGGTTCCCAAATCCGGCTTGTCTGGCTCGGATGAATACCCTTCTGTGAGCGAAAAGGAAGGGTTAATACTCTGCGGGTTTTGTGTTGATCTCCTGTTCCCCTTCTCACCCTCCTTGCAACCCTTCTGTAATTCCCTGTGGAGACTCACCTTAGGGATTGAAAAGGCGAGCTCTCCATCCTGCTTCTGATGCAGGGGCGCGTTGGGATCCAGTTACGTCACTGGATAGTAAGTTCGAGTTTGCTTGTCTGTTCCGGTAAGTACCGTAAATGTTTATGGCAAGCTTGAGTCTAAACTGTTCCTCTTCTCTTTTGCAGGTAATGGAAGACTCCGGGCTGAGGGCGGTTTCCGTCGAAAACCTGATTTTCAGGTGAGTTTTGGTGTAGGCCCACTACTGTCTTTTCCTGTCTTTTTCCTTAGGGGCCGGAGTTCGAGAATGCCGAAGAAATGGAGCCGGTACGAAGCAGAAGCTGAGTCCGACCTGTAAGCAGGTAAGTTTAGAATAGTTCGTTTGCTACAGTTCTTGCATTCACTAATGTGATGTTTGCTTTTTCCCCATAGGGGCCGGGGTGCTGAAATGCCCAAGGAATGGCATCGACCCGAAGGTAAGAAGAATTAGCTTGGCGGGCAAGTGCTTCTTGGTTATTTTCCCCTTCTCACCTTGCTTTCTTCTCTTCGTCTCCCGGTAGGTGCTGGAATGCTGCAGGAGATCCGGATGGGCGTCGCAGAGCCGAAGGCGCCACATGCAGGTAAGAGAAGTGCGCCGAGATGTATGCGACGCAGTGAGTATTTAAAATGATGTCTTTTTGCAGGAACGTTGGCGCGCTGAATCCGGAATGCAGCTTTAACAGGTAAGGTTTGTTTTTTCACCTGTTTCTTCTTCCCTTTTCTATCCTTAGGTGTTTCCAGGATGCTGGCAGGCGTGGTCGAGGACTGGAGCAGGAGCAGGCACGGTGAGCATCCAGCTGCTATGAGCAGAACAACGCAAAGCGTGGTTTGCTGTCTGGGCGTGGCTTAAATAGCCTTTCAAGTAGTCCCAGGTATGTATCCTTCCACTGAAGGTATGTATCCTGCCACCAGCCACACCCGTGTGGTTAAGTAGTTCCTTTTTCATCTGGAAGTTGTAGAATGATCTGCCAGGTAAGGAAATTGCAGCATGGTCTGCCAGGGAAGTTTGCACCAAACACATTTCCTTCCATATCTTGTATGAGCCTGTCGCCGATGGTGCCAGGACTGTTATCCCTTACGAGCCTGACGCCAACGGCGCCAGGACTGAGTCCAAAGAGCCCCTACCTGGGGTGGCTGGGACTTCCCTCGTATACATGTTGCCTGCCTCTGAGGGTGCCGGGCCCTGTCTGGCTCCTTGGAGGTAGGCATCATGACAGTACCTCCCCCCAAGGCCCCTCCCAAGGACGTACTGTCCGGAGGCTTTGGTTTGTGTGGAAACTTACGATGAAATTTTTGTATTAGACGAGGTGCATGTATATGATCGCTTGGTTCCCAAGATCTCTCCTGAGGTCCATATCCTTTCCAATCAATTAGGTAAAAAACCTTTGACTTGGACATCTTAGAATCTAATATGTCTTTAACTTCGAATTCCAGTTCCCCATCTACTGGGATTGGTTCTGGTGGCTTGAGTAGCCTGGTTCCGGGTTGTACAGGTTTCAACAGTGATACGTGGAAAACCGGATGGATTCGCATGTTGGGGGGGCAGATCGAGTTTGAAGGCTACCGGGTTGATTACAGCCTTGAATGGATAAGGCCCTATATATCTTGGGTTAAAAGTTTGCGGGCCTTTAAGTGGTAGATGTCTAGTCGCCAGCCACACTTGATCTCCAACTTGGTAAGGAGGTACTTCACTCCGATGTAAGTCAGCATATTCCTTATATTTGTCCTTGGCCTGCTGTAAATGAGTCTTGGCTTCTTTGAAGGCTCGGGTTATGGTGGCATGTAAGTTATCCACGGCGGGCATTTCAAGGCCTTGAGGTGGTTCAAGATCCGAAGTTCTGGGATGGTGGCCAAATAAGGTATAAAAAGGAGTCTGGCTAATTCCTGAATGCACAGAATTGTTGTACGCGTATTCAGCAATCCATAAAATGTCTTTCCAATTATATTCTGATTGATGCAACATGCACCGTAAGTACTGTTCCAATGTCTGGTTTGTTCTCTCGGTTTGGCCGTCGGTCTGAGGATGGTGGCTGGTAGATAAACGCACATCAACTTGTGCCATTTGGCAACATCTCTTCCAGAACCGAGAAATAAACTGGCTTCCCTGATCGGAGATTAATATGGATGGAAAACCATGTAGACGAACGACGTTCTCAAGAAATTCCTTGGCTAGGGTGGAGGCTGAAGGCAGCCCTTTCAAGGGAATAAAATGGGCCATCTTGGAGAAGAGGTCTACAATTACCAGTATAGTATTAAATCCTTGACAAGGAGGTAGGTCAGTTATAAAATCCAGCGATAAAGTGTGCAAAGGTGCGGGTGGAATGTCCAGAGGTCGTAACGGACCGGCTGGTTTTTGCTTTTGACTTTTATTTTGGGCACACACTGCGCATGTCATCACGAAAGATTTTATATCCTTTCGCCAGGAGGGCCACCAGAAATGCCTTTTAAGTTTTTCTTCAGTCTTAGCGATGCCCGGGTGTCCTTCCATTAGTGTGTCATGATGATGGGCAATAACGAGATCTTGCAAATCCTTTTGAGGCAAGAACAATCGCCCCTGGAAATAAGGTAAATAGTTATTAATTGAAAATCTGGGATCTTTCAGGCTCCATTCTTGCAAGGCTGCAGCGTCGAAAAGCAATTTAACTCTAGTTTGAATATCCTCTAGAGTTTGTGAGGAGATCAACCCAAAATTCTCTGTTCGGGAATAATCGGAACTGGATCTAGAGTTGGGGTAGAATCGCCCATTCCTATTCGAGATAGTGCGTCCGCCTTGCCATTCTTGCAGCCGGGGCGATAGGTGATCACAAAGTCAAATTCTGCAAAGAACAGGGCCCAACGGAGTTGGCGTGAGGATTGAGCTTTGGCCGTTTTTAAGTATTGCAAATTCCTGTGGTCTGTAATTACAGTAACAGTATGTCTTGCGCCGAGAAGGTAATGACGCCAAGCCTTGAAAGCTGACTTGATAGCTAATAGTTCTTTATCTGTGTTTGCGTAGTTAACTTCTGGAGCTGAGAATTTTCTGGACCAAAAGGCCACAGGATGCAGTTGGTTCGAGACTGGGTCCCTCTGTGATAGAACCGCCCCATGGCTAAACTAGATGCGTCAGTTTCCACAACGTAAGGGAGATCTGGACGGGGATGTTTTAATACAGGTGCGGAGGTGAATTTGGTTTTTAGTTCCTGAAATGCTTGTTCTGCTTCCGTAGTCCATTCGAAGCGTTTGTTTTTCCGTAAGAGGGCTGTGATGGGTTGAACCACTCGAGAAAACTCCGGGATAAACCTTCGATAGAAATTGGCAAAATCAAGCATGCTCTGAACCCCTTTCACAGAACTAGGGGATGGCCATTTGAGGATCGCGTCCACTTTCCGTGAGTCCATTCGAACTCCCTTTGGCGTTAGGACGAAACCAAGAAACTCAACCTCCGTGACGTGAAAAATGCACTTTTCGAGCTTTGCAAATAGTTTGTGCTGGCGTAGTTTCTCCAGGACGGCCTTAACATGTTTTCGGTGATCAGATTCCGAGGAAGAGTACACTAGGATGTCGTCAATATATATGATGACACAAACATCTATGAGTTCTCGAAAGATGTCATTCATAAAATACTGGAAGGCAGCAGGTGCGTTGCACAACCCGAAGGGCATCACTTGGTATTCAAAGAGTCCGTATTTGGTGTGGAAGGCCGTTTTCCATTCATCGCCTTCTCTGACGCGCACCAGATGGTAAGCCCCTCTTAAATCCAGCTTGGTAAAGATGCAGGCATCTTTCACCTGGTCGAGGAGTTCAGGGATCAGAGGCAGGGGGTAACGATTCTTAACCGTTATCTGATTTAAGGCGCGATAGTCTATACATGTTCTAAGGTCGCCTTCCTTTTTTGGCACGAAGAACAAAGCTGAAGAAGCCGGTGACTTTGACGGGCGAATAAACCCATTGGCAAGATACTGATCGAAATACTGGCGTAAATGAAGATTCTCTGGTTCGGTAAGGGCATAAATCCTACTACAAGGCGGTTGAGCATTGGGTACCAGATCAATTTGACAATCATATGGCCGGTGAGGTGGTAAGGTGTTGGCCTGTTCTTTTTGAAAAACGTCCTGAAAGTCCTGATACTCAAGTGGTAGTTGTGCTGACACAGAGGTTACTGAGGCTAGACCCACTTGTGGATTTCCGGAATAACGAGTTTGTCTGCAGTTAGGAAAGGTGATACTCTTTGCTTGCCAGTCAATTCGAGGATTATGTGCTTCTAACCAAGGGATCCCCAAGATTACCTGAAATTGTGGAGCCCTGATTACGTCGAACACTATGGTTTCCCTATGACCATCTTGGCCAACCAGTGTCATTTCTGTGGTAGAATGTGTTACCGGCCCAGAGGCAATTTCGGTCCCATCAACCGTGGTAATGACATCTTTGGTGATTTTTGGTCGGAGAGGGAGACCAATCCTGGAAGCCAATTCAAGATCAACATAGTTCCCAATAGCCCCACTGTCGAGATAGGCCTTTATGCCATGTAATCGTTGAGGCTGCTTTGGATCCACGAGGGACATTGGCATGATGAAATGCGAGGTCAAAGAGTTTGTCTTCACGCTCGGTAGGCGGACCTCTACGCATGTCGGGCTTGATCGTTTCCCGAATCAGATTTTGGAAGGTTTTGGTCTGTGGCTCCAACCACCTTCTTGGGTGGTTTTACCGGGCAATTTCGTAGAAAGTGTCCAGACTCTCCGCAATAGAGACATAACTGGTTTTGCCGTCTTCTTTCTCGTTCTTTCTGCGTTAGGGGTCCTTTTACTCCCCCAATTTGCATTGGCTCTGAAGTCTCGGTACTCTTGGGGTTTGCGTGGGTTTTTACCAAAGCCCGAGTTTCAAATCTAGTCCGATCAGTCTTTCTATTCTGGAGTCTATGATCAAGTTGGATCACTAAATCAATGTATTCCTCACAGAGTTGGGGTGGATTCACAATTTGAGCCAGAACGTCTTTTAGCTCTCCACGAAGTCCTCGATGAAACAAGGTGATTCTTTTATTCTCAAGCCACCCAGTTTCCATGATCAGTCTGTTAAATGTGGCGATATAAGATAGGAGGTCTTGGTTCCCTTGACGCAAAGACAGAAGTTCGTTATCCAAGGCCTCACCCTGGGCGTGCCGGGCAAATAATCTCTCCATACTAGCCTGGAAGCGTTGAAAGTCACGAAGGATAGGATCGTCTTGATTTACCAACGGAATAGACCAATCGGCTGCACAGCCGCTGAGATACGATAAAACAAAAGCCACCCTAGTTTGGTCATTAGGGAAGGCCCCAGGTCTACATAAAAAGTATAAACAACATTGGTTCATGAAAACAGCGTATTTCTTGGGGTCCCCCGCAAAACGTTCAGGTGGGGCCAAAGGCATGTTTCCCGGCAGGTTAATTTGCACCGGGTTAGTGGAAGCCATAGGAGTGGACTCTCTCCCGGAAGCAGGTAATGGCGTTTGTCCAGCCTGATTCTGCAAAAGCTGTTTAGCCAAGTCATCGGTTCGTTCTTTGGACAAGATCAGTTCTCTTCGAAGAACATTGGTTTCTTGGCGGGCGGCGTGAACTTCCGCCCGTAATTCCCCCAATAGTTGGGCCAGTTGGTCTGTTTCGGAAGTCTCCGTGGCGCCTGGGTGGGTAATTGTGGGTAGGCTTCGCGTTCTGTAACGCTCACCTGGTTCCCACGGAGGCGCGGCCGTGGTCTGGACGGCAGTGGCCTCTTCGAAGGAGATGTTCAGCACCCTGAAGATGGAGTGGGCTGGGTCCCCAAATCCGGCTTGTCTGGCTCGGATGAATACCCTTCTGTGAGCGAAAAGGAAGGGTTAATACTCTGCGGGTTTTGTGTTGATCTCCCGTTCCCCTTCTCACCCTCCTTGCAACCCTTCTGTAATTCCCTGTGGAGACTCACCTTAGGGATTGAAAAGGCGAGCTCTCCATCCTGCTTCTGATGCAGGGGCGCGTTGGGATCCAGTTACGTCACTGGATAGTAAGTTCGAGTTTGCTTGTCTGTTCCGGTAAGTACCTTAAATGTTTATGGCAAGCTTGAGTCTAAACTGTTCCTCTTCTCTTTTGCAGGTAATGGAAGACTCCGGGCTGAGGGCGGTTTCTGTCGAAAACCTGATTTTCAGGTGAGTTTTGGTGTAGGCCCACTACTGTCTTTTCCTGCCTTTTTCCTTAGGGGCCGGAGTTCGAGAATGCCGAAGAAATGGAGCCGGTACGAAGCAGAAGCTGAGTCCGACCTGTAAGCAGGTAAGTTTAGAATAGTTCGTTTGCTACGGTTCTTGCATTCACTAATGTGATGTTTGCTTTTTCCCCATAGGGGCCGGGGTGCTGAAATGCCCAAGGAATGGCATCGACCCAAAGGTAAGAAGAATTAGCTTGGCGGGTAAGTACTTCTTGGTTATTTTCCCCTTCTCACCTTGCTTTCTTCTCTTCGTCTCCCCGTAGGTGCTGGAATGCTGCAGGAGATCCGGATGGGCGTCGCAGAGCCGAAGGCGCCACATGCAGGTAAGAGAAGTGCGCCGAGATGTATGCGACGCGGTGAGTATTTAAAATGATGTCTTTTTGCAGGAACGTTGGCGCGCTGAATCCGGAATGCAGCTTTAACAGGTAAGGTTTGTTTTTTCACCTGTTTCTTCTTCCCTTTTCTATCCTTAGGTGTTTCCAGGATGCTGGCAGGCGTGGTCGAGGACTGGAGCAGGAGCAGGCACGGTGAGCGTCCAGCTGCTATGAGCAGAACAACGCGAAGCGTGGTTTGCTGTCTGGGCGTGGCTTAAATAGCCTTTCAAGTAGTCCCAGGTATGTATCCTTCCACTGAAGATATATATCCTGCCACCAGCCACACCTGTGTGGTTAAGTAGTTCCTTTTTCATCTGGAAGTTGTAGAATGATCTGCCAGGTAAGGAAATTGCAGCATGGTCTGCCAGGTAAGTTTGCACCAAACACATTTCCTTCCATATCTTGTATGAGCCTGGCGCCGATGGTGCCAGGACTGTTATCCCTTATGAGCCTGACGCCAACGGCGCCAGGACTGAGTCCAAAGAGCCCCTATCTGGGGTGGCTGGGACTTCTGTAGTATACATGTTGCCTGCCTCTGAGGGTGCCGGGCCCTGTCTGGCTCCTTGGAGGTAGGCATCATGACAGTACCTCCCCCCAAGGCCCCTCCCAAGGACGTACTGTCCGGAGGCTTTGGTTTGTGTGGAAACTTACGATGAAATTTTTGTATTAGACGAGGTGCATGTATATGATCGCTTGGTTCCCAAGATCTCTCCTGAGGTCCATATCCTTTCCAATCAATTAGGTAAAAAACCTTTGACTTGGACATCTTAGAATCTAATATGTCTTTAACTTCGAATTCCAGTTCTCCATCTACTGGGATTGGTTCTGGTGGCTTGAGTAGCCTGGTTCCGGGTTGTACAGGTTTCAACAGTGATACGTGGAAAACCGGATGGATTCGCATGTTGGGGGGGCAGATCGAGTTTGAAGGCTACCGGGTTGATTACAGCCTTGATTGGATAAGGCCCTATATATCTTGGGTTAAAAGTTCACGGGCCTTTAAGTGGTAGATGTCTAGTCGCCAGCCACACTTGATCTCCAACTTGGTAAGGAGGTACTTCGCTCCGATGTAAGTCAGCATATTCCTTATATTTGTCCTTGGCCTGCTGTAAATGAGTCTTGGCTTCTTTGAAGGCTCGGGTTATGGTGGTATGTAAGTTATCCACGGCGGGCATTTCAAGGCCTTGAGGTGGTTCAAGATCCGAAGTTCTGGGATGGTGGCCAAATAAGGTATAAAAAGGAGTCTGGCCAATTCCTGAATGCACAGAATTGTTGTACGCGTATTCAGCAATCCATAAAATGTCTTTCCAATTATTTTCTGATTGATGCAACATGCACCGTAAGTACTGTTCCAATGTCTGGTTTGTTCTCTCGGTTTGGCCGTCGGTCTGAGGATGGTGGCTGGTAGATAAACGCACATCAACTTGTGCCATTTGGCAACATCTCTTCCAGAACCGAGAAATAAACTGGCTTCCCTGATCGGAGATTAATATGGATGGAAAACCATGTAGACGAACAAGGTTCTCAAGAAATTCCTTGGCTAGGGTGGAGGCTGAAGGCAGCCCTTTCAAGGGAATAAAATGGGCCATCTTGGAGAAGAGGTCTACAATTACCAGTATAGTATTAAATCCTTGACAAGGAGGTAGGTCAGTTATAAAATCCAGCGATAAAGTGTGCAAAGGTGCCGGTGGAATGTCCAGAGGTCGTAACGGACCGGCTGGTTTTTGCTTTTGACTTTTATTTTGGGCGCACACTGCACATGTCATCACGAAGATTTTATATCCTTTCGCCAGGAGGGCCACCAGAAATGCCTTTTAATTTTTTCTTCAGTCTTAGCGATGCCCGTGTGTCCTTCCATTAGTGTGTCATGATGATGGGCAATAACGAGATCTTGCAAATCCTTTTGAGGCAAGAACAGTCGCCCCTGGAAATAAGGTAAATAGTTATTAATTGTAAATCTGGGATCGTTCAGGCTCCATTCTTGCAAGGCTGCAGCGTCGAAAAGCAATTTAACTCTAGTTTGAATATCCTCTAGAGTTTGTGAGGAGATCAACCCAAAATTCTCTGTTCGGGAATAATCGGAACTGGATCTAGAGTTGGGGTAGAATCGCCCATTCCTATTCGAGATGCGTCCGCCTTGCCATTCTTGCAGCCGGGGCGATAGGTGATCACAAAGTCAAATTCTGCAAAGAACAGGGCCCAACGGAGTTGGCATGAGGATTGAGCTTTGGCCGTTTTTAAGTATTGCAAATTCCTGTGGTCTGTAATTACGGTAACAGTATGTCTTGTGCCGAGAAGGTAATGACGCCAAGCCTTGAAAGCTGACTTGATAGCTAATAGTTCTTTATCTGTGATTGCGTAGTTAACTTCTGGAGCTGAGAATTTTCTGGACCAAAAGGCCACAGGATGCAGTTGGTTCGAGACTGGGTCCCTCTGTGATAGAACCGCCCCATGGCTAAACTAGATGCATCAGTTTCCACAACGTAAGGGAGATCTGGACGGGGATGTTTTAACACAGGTGCGGAGGTGAATTTAGTTTTTAGTTCCTGAAATGCTTGTTCTGGTTCCGTAGTCCATTCGAAGCATTTGTTTTTCCGTAAGAGGGCTGTGATGGGTTGAACCACTCGAGAAAACTCCGGGATAAACCTTCGATAGAAATTGGCAAAACCAAGCATGCTCTGAACCCCTTTCACAGAACTAGGGGATGGCCATTTGAGGATCGCGCCCACTTTCCGTGAGTCCATTCGAACTCCCTTTGGCGTTAGGACGAAACCAAGAAACTCAACCTCCGTGACGTGAAAAATGCACTTTTCGAGCTTTGCAAATAGTTTGTGCTGGCGTAGCTTCTCCAGGACGGCCTTAACATGTTTTCGGTGATCAGATTCCGAGGAAGAGTACACTAGGATGTCGTCAATATATATGATGACACAAACATCTATGAGTTCTCGAAAGATGTCATTCATAAAATACTGGAAGGCAGCAGGTGCGTTGCACAACCCGAAGGGCATCACTTGGTATTCAAAGAGTCCGTATTTGGTGCGGAAGGCTGTTTTCCATTCATCGCCTTCTCTGACGCGCACCAGATGGTAAGCGCCTCTTAAATCCAGCTTGGTAAAGATGCAGGCATCTTTCACCTGGTCGAGGAGTTCAGGGATCAGAGGCAGGGGGTAACGATTCTTAACCGTTATCTGATTTAAGGCGCGATAGTCTATACATGTTCTAAGGTCGCCTTCCTTTTTCGGCACGAAGAACAAAGCTGAAGAAGCCGGTGACTTTGACGGGCGAATAAACCCATTGGCAAGATACAGGTCCAAATACTGGCGTAAATGAAGATTCTCTGGTTCGGTAAGGGCATAAATCCTACTACAAGGCGGTTGAGCATTGGGTACCAGATCAATTTGACAATCGTATGGCCGGTGAGGTGGTAAGGTGTTGGCCTGTTCTTTTTGAAAAACGTCCTGAAAGTCCTGATACTCAAGTGGTAGTTGTGCTGACACAGAGGTTACTGAGGCTAGACCCACTTGTGGATTTCCGGAATAACAAGTTTGTCTGCAGTTAGGAAAGGTGATACTCTTTGCTTGCCAGTCAATTCGAGGATTATGTGCTTCTAACCAAGGGATCCCCAAGATTACCTGAAATTGTGGAGCCTTGATTACGTCGAACACTATGGTTTCCCTATGACCATCTTGGCCAACCAGTGTCATTTCTGTGGTAGAATGTGTTACCGGCCCAGAGGCAATTTCGGTCCCATCAACCGTAGTAATGACATCTTTGGTGATTTTTGGTCAGAGAGGGAGGCCAATCCTGGAAGCCAATTCAAGATCAACATAGTTCCCAATAGCCCCACTGTCGAGATAGGCCTTTATGCCATGTAATCGTTGAGGCTGCTTTGGATCCACGAGGGACATTGGCATGATGAAATGAGAGGTCAAAGAGTTTGTCTTCACGCTCGGCAAGCGGACCTCTACGCTTGTCGGGCTTGATCGTTTCCCGAATCAGATTTTGGAAGGTTTTGGTCTGTGGCTCCAACCACCTTCTTGGGTGGTTTTACCGGGCAATTTCGTAGAAAGTGTCCAGACTCTCCGCAGTAGAGACATAACTGGTTTTGCCGTCTTCTTTCTCGTTCTTTCTGCGTTAGGGGTCCTTTTACTCCCCCAATTTGCATTGGCTCTGAAGTCTCGGTACTCTTGGGGTTTGCGTGGGTTTTTACCAAAGCCCGAGTTTCAAATCTAGTCCGATCAGTCTTTCTATTCTGGAGTCTATGATCAAGTTGGATCACTAAATCAATGTATTCCTCACAGAGTTGGGGTGGATTCACAATTTGAGCCAGAACGTCTTTTAGCTCTCCACGAAGTCCTCGATGAAACAAGGTGATTCTTTTATTCTCAAGCCACCCAGTTTCCATGATCAGTCTGTTAAATGTGGCGATATAAGATAGGAGGTCTTGGTTCCCTTGACGCAAAGACAGAAGTTCGTTATCCAAGGCCTCACCCTGGGCGTGCCGGGCAAATAAACTCTCCATACTAGCCTGGAAGCGTTGAAAGCCACGAAGGATAGGATCGTCTTGATTTACCAACGGAATAGACCAATCGGCTGCACAGCCGCTGAGATACGATACAACAAAAGCCACCCTAGTTTGGTCATTAGGGAAGGCCCCAGGTCTACATAAAAAGTGTAAACGACATTGGTTCATGAAAACAGCGTATTTCTTGGGGTCCCCCGCAAAACGTTCAGGTGGGGCCAAAGGCATGTTTCCCGGCAGGTTAATTTGCACCGGGTTAGTGGAAGCCGTAGGAGTGGACTCTCTCCCGGAAGCAGGTAATGGCGTTTGTCCAGCCTGATTCTGCAAAAGCTGTTTAGCCAAGTCATCGGTTCGTTCTTTGGACAAGATCAGTTCTCTTCGAAGAACATTGGTTTCTTGGCGGGCGGCGTGAACTTCCGCCCGTAATTCCCCCAATAGTTGGGCCAGTTGGTCTGTTTCGGAAGTCTCCGTGGCGCCTGGGTGGGTAATTGTGGGTAGGCTTCGCGTTCTGTAACGCTCACCTGGTTCCCACGGAGGCGCGGCCGTGGTCTGGACGGCAGTGGCCTCTTCGAAGGAGATGTTCAGCACCCTGAAGATGGAGTGGGCTGGGTCCCCAAATCCGGCTTATCTGGCTCGGATGAATACCCTTCTGTGAGCGAAAAGGAAGGCTTAATACTCTGCGGGTTTTGTGTTGATCTCCCGTTCCCCTTCTCACCCTCCTTGCAACCCTTCTGTAATTCCCTGTGGAGACTCACCTTAGGGATTGAAAAGGCGAGCTCTCCATCCTGCTTCTGATGCAGGGGCGCGTTGGGATCCAGTTACGTCACTGGATAGTAAGTTCGAGTTTGCTTGTCTGTTCCGGTAAGTACCTTAAATGTTTATGGCAAGCTTGAGTCTAAACTGTTCCTCTTCTCTTTTGCAGGTAATGGAAGACTCCGGGCTGAGGGCGGTTTCCGTCGAAAACCTGATTTTCAGGTGAGTTTTGGTGTAGGCCCACTACTGTCTTTTCCTGTCTTTTTCCTTAGGGGCCGGAGTTCGAGAATGCCGAAGAAATGGAGCCGGTACGAAGCAGAAGCTGAGTCCGACCTGTAAGCAGGTAAGTTTAGAATAGTTCGTTTGCTACGGTTCTTGCATTCACTAATGTGATGTTTGCTTTTTCCCCATAGGGGCCGGGGTGCTGAAATGCCCAAGGAATGGCATCAACCCGAAGGTAAGAAGAATTAGCTTGGCGGGTAAGTACTTCTTGGTTATTTTCCCCTTCTCACCTTGCTTTCTTCTCTTCGTCTCCCCGTAGGTGCTGGAATGCTGCAGGAGATCCAGATGGGCGTCGCAGAGCCGAAGGCGCCACATGCAGGTAAGAGAAGTGCGCCGAGATGTATGCGACGCGGTGAGTATTTAAAATGATGTCTTTTTGCAGGAACGTTGGCGCGCTGAATCCGGAATGCAGCTTTAACAGGTAAGGTTTGTTTTTTCACCTGTTTCTTCTTCCCTTTTCTATCCTTAGGTGTTTCCAGGATGCTGGCAGGCGTGGTCGAGGACTGGAGCAGGAGCAGGCACGGTGAGCGTCCAGCTGCTATGAGCAGAACAACGCGAAGCGTGGTTTGCTGTCTGGGCGTGGCTTAAATAGCCTTTCAAGTAGTCCCAGGTATGTATCCTTCCACTGAAGGTATGTATCCTGCCACCAGCCACACCCGTGTGGTTAAGTAGTTCCTTTTTCATCTGGAAGTTGTAGAATGATCTGCCAGGTAAGGAAATTGCAGCATGGTCTGCCAGGTAAGTTTGCACCAAACACATTTCCTTCCATATCTTGTATGAGCCTGGCGCCGATGGTGCCAGGACTGTTATCCCTTACGAGCCTGACGCCAACGGCGCCAGGACTGAGTCCAAAGAGCCCCTATCTGGGGTGGCTGGGACTTCCGTAGTATACATGTTGCCTGCCTCTGAGGGTGCCGGGCCCTGTCTGGCTCCTTGGAGGTAGGCATCATGACAGCACCATCATCTAGGTCGGATACTCGTTGCTCTACCATGTCCAAATGTTCGGTGTGATTGTCTAGTCTGTGTTGTAGTTGATCCACTTTGGAAGAGAGCCCATCAGCTTTGCTGTCCAAAGTTCTGATCCCAGCTTTCAGCTCGAGTAATATTTCTCTGACATCAAGGGGTTGAGAGTGATCCTCTTCTTGGAGGGTGTCGCGTGTTGGTGATTCTGTACCACTGTTGGGTTGAGGAGTTTTGGATGGATTGCAGAGTTCAAAATTCAGCCTGCGTTGTGACTTGTCAGTCTTCCCCATAGTGTGCTTGGGTGGAGTGTGCCTAGGTTAGTCTGTTGTGTTAGCAACGAGTCAGTGTCTCCAACCGTCGTTGCCAGGTATACTCTGGGGGATTTTCTCAATTTTGGTCGCTAGTGATTGTGGTGGGTATTGGTTTGGTGGGATCAGCTCTTTTCCTGATCTGTCTGTGGAGCTTCTGCTCAAAGCGGAGGTTGTTTGGACAATGTTCAGCTTATCACGCTAGGAGTTGTAGCGCTCCTGCATATTTCACCGCACGGGAGCTCACTATGGAGCGGCCGTCTTGATCGTCTCTCTAGCGCCCTCTGGCTGAAGATAAACCTGTAGTATCCTACATTGGCAAGGTCTATTATACAGTCTCTCTTACCCTTTGGGTCTTCCTACTTGGGCAAAATAGGGTTTTCAGAACTGGCCGTACTGCAAACTAAATAACACACAAGGCTGGAAGTGGAAGACATCCTTAGACTGGCACCCTCAAAAATAAAGCCACAAATGGACTCACTTTCTGCAGAGAGACATGCCCACCCTTCCCATTAGTACTATTTGGTCTGTAGAATCAAATTGCCTTCTGCTGAATATACTCATAGGAATGTATTGTGCAAAAATAAAAGCCCGACTGGAGAATGTTTAGTTTGCTTGCATGGTTTCTATGTTTGGATTGTATGTTTGGATTGAAGTGATTGTCTTAATGCGTTTGAATGTCTCCCCAACAAAATACCCCTTCAATATAATGGCACTACACATTCTGCAGCCATCTATATAAAACAAAATAACACGGGCACAGAGGGGTTGGGCAGGGGGATCCCAGACATTTTATTTGTTGCTCAGGGGGTCTTAGCATAAAAGGTTTGAAGACCACTGATATAGAGGTAAACAGTGGCTCTAATGTGATCACAGGAGGTGGAAGGAATATCAGCACGATCTTTGGCGAAACACCCTCAGATTTAGTAATCTGAGGCTACAAGGAGTGCTGAGGAGACCGTCAGCAAGAAATTCAGTCAAAAAAAGATAGATATCCCAAATTGGACCAGCAGTGCATTGGGTTCAGTCCAACAAGAGAAATTACCCTTTGTAAAACAGAATGGATTAGCAGCCCCGATGAGAAAAACAACCAAAACTCTACACAAACAGCAAAGCGGCACCGTTAATAAGTTTAAACAAGGACCAACAGTGATAAAGACACCAACATTGCACACACACTGGAAACCAGCCAGGAGAGCAGAACCCCTATTACCCTTTCTAAAGAAAATCTGAAAGATTGTTTGCAAAGTCTACAAGACAACCTGGCTCGCAAAATGTCAGATCTCAAAGAAGGAGTGGCGAAGAGCGTGGAGGGGTTGAAGACAGAACTGAACGCACTGGGCGACCGAGTCAATGAGGTGGAACAGTTCATGAGATTGTGAATCAGGTGCCTAGTACGGCAGCAGAAATAGCAACCCTGCAAAATGCTGTAATTGACCTTGACAACAAATGTGAAGATCTCGAAAACAGACCGAGGTGAGATAACATAAGGCTGAAATTCCTGCAGAAAGGGGTGGAGGGCAACAAGATGGAACGTTTACTGCAGGAACTATTTGCGCTGCTGCTCCTAGAGAAATCACCTGAGACACTGAAAATAGAAGAGCACATATAGTTGGCCCACACAAACCTGGCTAGCGCAAGGTCAGGCCAAGAGATACAGTATTTAAACCACATGCATATGCTATCAAGGAAATAAATGGTGCATGAGGCAAGAGTACGAGGCTGCTTTGACTTTATGCGGCCTAAAAGTTCAGCTCATCCAAGATGTGTCAAACGCTATGCTTAAAAATAGGCAACAATTGAAACCTATCATGGATAAACTTGCGCAGGAGGGGAACCAGTACAGATGGAGTATAGATGGACATTTCCCATTGGGGTACAATTCAAATGGGATTAACAGCAGCAATTTATTAGTGACCTTGACAAAGGGTGCAAACTTTCCAAGATAGAGATCCCACAACACCAAACATCACACAGCGTAAAGAAGGGACCCAATTAAAAGGTGCATGTTTGTTCAATTAAAGTTTGCAGCGCACAGAGAAACAAGCCAAACCAGCATGAGACCACATAGCCCCCAAAAGATGAACCAGAAAGGATTAGAAAACGCCACGTCACAGTGTAAGAGAGACACCTTAAATCCAGTAACACATCGAATGTACTGGCAAAATGGCAATGCACAGCATGAAAAAACAGAAAGCCCCTCTAAGAAAAGGTTAAAGGACTAAGCAAAACACTAAACGGATGAATGGGTGGAATTGCCAGATACTATTACCAAGACAGAGACTAGGAGGAGGAACACAGGCATGCAGTACCGTTGTAAGGAGATCAGAATCACAGACTCTTCAAACACAGTACTGTATTATAGTTGAGGTGTGGTTGGGAGAGAGGGATGCGGGGAAAGTTGGGCAAGTTGGGGGCAACTGATAAAAGAGGGACGAATAGACAGCAGTGATTGAACAGCTGTAATGATAAGGATAGTATCCAGAGCCTACACACAGGAACTAAAGGAATTTAACAGCAACATGTGAAATGGCGCTCCCCAAGAATCCTCAGGAAGGTAATGGCACTGAGGGGCCATATAAACACTCTTGCAAGCAACAGAGCAGAATGCTCACTACTAAACTTGAAACACACATACTATTAAAAGGCAAATAAAACAGATAAACTGCTATCCCAGGCTTTGAAAGTAAAGCAAGGAAAGGTGTGAATTAGAGCTCTAAAAGACACGGGGGTTCCTAGAATATCAGTCAGTCATCATATACGCTTTAGTCTGTATTTTTACCATCAAAGCACACGTCATGCATATAAGAACAACATTACAGTATTATAGCAAACACCCAATAAGTACATGTTAAAAAGGAAGGATAAAAGCAGATAAAAAGGACCATCTAAGCATCGCCAGTAGTTGCATTGTTTATGGTCTTAAAAACTCTCGATCTCCTTAACCATGCCCTACATAAGTACTTTTCTACTGGGTAGGCCACAAGAGGCTCACCCATAGTTATACAAAAATTAAGTGTGTCGACAGTTCTCTGTCTCCCATTTGATCTGGACATGGACAATAGATATTTGGCTCTTACGGCTTGTACCCATGGTACAACAGCATAACATGCGCCACAGATCAGGCACTCTGAGGTATTGTGCTGGGACCCGTTTTTTGTGTAAGCAGCAATTCTCAGAGTGCCAGCTCTTATATCTAAGTAAAGTGACCGTGCATATGAGGGTTGGATAAAATCAAGGTAGGGCTCAAAACCAAAATCTTCCTTAATGCTCAAATACTGGTGACCACAGGAATGTTTTAGGCAAGATGCCACCATTGATTACCTGCAAGCATACAGGCCTGCCTATCTTCCTCGGTCCAAAGATCCCTTCGCCATTGAGGTTGGTCGACCCCACAAATTGGGGACATCAAATTTGCACAGCGAGAACTTAACGTGTTTCATCCAGGGAGTGGAAAGACTACCCTACAGGGACATAAATCAGTAAGCACTGCTCCATAATGAAATAGGGTGGGAGAAGTCCACAAACGTACCCAAAATAGCAGTGGCTTTAGGGAAATAAGATCTCAAATGGGCGTAGAATTTCATTTAGCGATCCTTTCAGCTGAGAGTGCAATGATGTGCAGACATTTTAAGAAATAGTTTTCAGTGACTTCCAGTGGGGGTGATTTTACATAGCCCCAGATTTCAGCTCCATACAGTGCAGCAGGAGCAGCTTGTATGGTTGCAGGGGTGGGGATAGTGCACCCATACCATAAAGCTGTGAACACTTTCTGATGCCCATGCCATGCTTATCTAGCATCAGGTTAGCCTTAGAAGTATATTCCAACCTAAGGCCATTTTCAGCAAAACAGATACCCAAATAATGATAGTCCGGTACCTGGTCCAATTTTTCCAAGTTCACCTCTGTTTTAGTAGTGGATCTCCTAGATGATCTGTGTCTAATGATCATAGACTTGGTTTTTGGCTGGTTAATTTCCAGGCACAACTCCCCAAATGTCCTTGCAAAGATTGACATTGTGTGCTTGGCTCCCATTGGGCTGGTGTCAAAAACAATGCTGGATAATGCGTGTTGCCCATCCTGGGGCATCAGAAATTTGGCCAACAACTCCTCTATAAGTCCATTCATGTAGAGACAGAAGAGGAGTGGGGCCAAGACAGACCCTTTTCTCACTCCTCGCAGCACTGCAAAAGACTCAGTGCCTTTGCCTCCCACACCACAATGCACCATGGTCTTGCTTTCTAAGTACGAGGCCTGAATAATAGTAAGTCAGGGCTAGCAGAATATTGTAAGCAGCCTGCCACAGATTGTTCCTTGGGACAGAGTTAAAAGCAATTCAGAGGTCTACTAAAATTGCATACAATTTGGTGTTGTTAAGTAATGTATGCTTTTTCACTAGCTTATCAAGCAGAAAACACTGCTCCAGGGTGCCTATTCCATTCTGAAATCCCACTACCAGGTGGCTCAATATTTGCTCTGTTGAGGAACATTTATGCAGCTGTTCAAGGATAACCTCAGCATAAATGTTCCCTGCCCCGTCTAGAAGGGAGATGGGTTGATAATTCCCTTGGAGCTCCCTTCCTCCCTTTTTGTAGATGGGGATGATTATGGTCACTAGCTAGGTTGCCGGTACAGAGCATGATTCAATGACTGCATTAAACATTCTGGTCAGTACTGGACCCCAGACTGCTGGCTCTTTTTTGTAAAGGTCAATATTTATGCAGTCTGGACCAGCGAACTCTAAAACCTTCATCTAAGCGAACGCTAAAACCTATGTCGTTTGAGACAGTACTCCCATTCTCATGAAGTATTACATTCTTGCCCTCTTCATCCCTATACAGGATAGAGAAGTGATTACGCAATGTGTCAGGTGCTACAATGGAGTTAGTAGCATCACCTGCCACAAGTTGCCAAAAGGTGTTGGAATCATTAATTCTACAGGCTTCTATAAGGTTTCCCACCTTGACTGATAATGCAATTTTTTCTTCTCCCAAATTATTGATTTATAAATTAACCTAAGGGCTTGCAGATTATTTTTTTCTACCACAGGACATGCCCTGCGGCAGGAAATAAGGTCTTCCTTGGACTTTCTGCAGTCCTCATCGAACCAATTCTGCCTGGTCATCTGATTGTTTTTAATCACTCGATTTGGTTAAGTGAGCAAAGGGTACAGATTTTGCATTAGGGCTAAGAATTCCTCTATGATGGTCTGTGCATCAGTCAACTGGACCACATATCTGGGCGCTGTTCCATTCAGTCACCTGATAGAGCTCTGGTGTCTTGTTAAGTTCTACAAGCCTGGACCACCTAATCACCTGCCTGGAATGGCCAGAGATTTCAATTTCTGCCGTTCTTAAAGGAAGTTTTTCCTCATCGGTTCTGTCATTCAGTGATGCAACAGCACATGCTAGAGGTTTTCTGGTCGCTCTCTAGATGATCTAAAACTTCAAAAGAGACAACCCGATTCCATGTCATCGCATTAGCCATTATGTAGACTATTCTACTATTAACACTGTGCCCATGGAAAGTGCTTTTTGCAGTTTGATCTCCCCTACATCAACCATTACATGCCCTAAGGTTGATGTTAAACACTGTTTGTGCAGCCTCTATGGCCATACAATGGGTCTTTTTTGGGTAATCACTCGACAGGTTGGGTATCCCACAAGCAGCATCTTGATCATCCCCAGGTGTCGTCCAGGATCCTTAGTGGTTCAAATTGAACATTAAAAAAGTCATCCATTGCCAATATCAGCTCACCTGTGGAAGCAAAAGGTTCATGTGTTTTCAAGAGGTCGCTCATAATGTACAAACTCTCCAGTTGGGCGGCTCCAAATGTTCTGCTGTAGATGTTGAACAACTTGATCTTAGACCCCCCCCCCTTGGTGCCAATAATCAGGGATTGTAGGTCAGGGGTCTTGGTGACCTCTTGTGTTATGACCCAGTTGAGAGGGGAATTTACCCACAACAGAAACCCTCCCCTGGGTCTTCCCCTTTCCCCCTTAGAGGTGGGATCGAATAAGAGGTATGTCGCCGGTACCAATTGCCCATGTCTCTTGAAAGCATATTAGGTCAAACCCTTCAATGAATTCTCTCCAGTCGGGGTCCACCAAATGCTTTTCGTTAACAGTTCCTAGAATATGACATTGGGAACAAAGCAGAAAGACTTTGAGTATTTTATGAGTAGCTATTTACAAACGAGGGGTCGGACGAGGAAGAAATCTGGGTATATGTTAGGGGGGCGGACCTAGTAAAAATCATGAAGGAACAGAGAGAGAATCCCGATGGGCACATTACTATGGAAGAGGGAATCATAGAGGTGAAGTCCCTGAAATCTAATAAAGCACCACGGCCTGGTAGCCTGACTGGACAATTTTATAAAATACTTTGGAGGAAGTTCATTAAACCGATGGATGCACTCTTTAACTCCTTTTTGGCATTGAGGCAAATCACAGAAACTATGAACCAAGCAACTAAATGTGTGATACACAAACCAGGTAAAGGCCCAGAAAACTATGGGCCACATCGTCCCATACGCCTCCTGAAGGTGGATGAAAAGAGATTTGAAAAAATATTGGCGTTAAGCTTGGAGACAGTACTCCTAAGACTAGTCTACCCAGACCCGATGGAATTCATATAGGGCAAGCATCGGGCAGGCAAGCATTCAACAATGTCAGGAAATGAATAGACTTAATTGACAAAATGACATTTAGGGGATCCAGCCCTGTTATTGGCACTAGATGCTGAAAAAAGCCTTTGACAGGGTCAATTGGGCATTCCTGGAGACTGTACTTGTGGAATCAGGGTTTGGGACCAATATCATCAGTGGATCTCCACTATTTATATAGAACCCACTGCCAGACTCATGGCCAAGTTAGTGTTATCATATCTGTTTAAACTGAGTAGGTGAACCAGACAGGGCTGCCCTCTCTCCCCCTTGCCCTTTGCACTGGTAATTGAGCCCTTTTTATTTTTAGAAAAGTCACTGCCCATCCAAGGATGCAGAGGATTACATTTGGGCAAGTGGAATATATGGTAGCATTATTTAAGGATGATGTTATACTCTCTATCAAAAATCTACACACTTTGCTGGTGGCAAATCTATATGCCATAAATGACCCAGAAGTACTGTCTCAAATTAGAGTAGATATAGCTAGGTGGAAGAAACTCACTATCTCATGGTTCGGTAAGATAATACAATTAAAATTAATGTGCTTCCTCGCCTTCTATATCTTTTTACAGTGCTCTGAACCAATGTTCCTAGACACAAAATCAAAAAACTGCAAGCAGATGACCCAAAATGTGTTTGGAAAGGAAAGAAAAGCTGGATCTCCACAGCAATTTTGATGGTAGAGACAAACAGAGGGGAATTACTGGCCCTGGACCTTCAGTATTACTGTGATACAGCGCATCTCTGGGTGATGAGAAAATGGTGCAAGATAGCATCATCGAAGCAGTGGTGGGCCATGCACATAGCAGTAGGAGGAATGCCACTGTAGAGAGCATTATAGTTGTCCAAGCAAGCAAGGCCATCCTTATTGTATGTCAGTCAACCCTGTGACTAGGGCGATGCTACTGACGTGAGACAGGTTGGCAGTGACTAGGGGTCTCACCACTTTTCACTCTTCATTCACAACGATCCATGATAACCCAGACTTCACCCCAGCACTGGTTAAGGGTGCTTTCCAAGGCTGCCAGGATCATAGAGGCTGGTGCGTCTCAGACCTATTTAGGAATGGGGTAATTAAAACATTTTTGGAATGCAAACAAGAATATCACTTGAGAGAGCAAGACCACTGCCAATACTATCAGGTTAGACACCGGACCCAGAAGAGAGGAATCAAAGAGTCGGCAACGAGACAGTTGACGGCCTTCGAAAGATTTGTCATAGGCAACTTCACAACTAAAGGGTTGATTTCCACTATATTTGTATCCTTCCGAATGCCAAGGGGAAAGAAACAATGGTCCAACATGAGGGCTTGGGAAAAAGACATGGGCAGGGCAATAATAGAGGAAGAGTGGGGAGGCATATTGTTAATGACGAAAAAATCGTCCTTGGCAGTACAATTAAAATATGCGGCTTAAAAAGTGATAGCTCAATGGTACATAACCCCATTACTGATCAGTAAGATGGACCCAGACTCACAAGTAAAATATTTGGCGGGAATGCGGTAAGTAGGGTAAGAGGGTGTGGCATACATTTCACAGGTTTCACATTTCCCTTTGACCCAGGGCTGGTGCTGTTAGGCATACCAGCAGAATGGAAATACCAAATGGCCTCTAGAGAAAGGGAGGTGGTAGCATTGCTGCTGCTGGTAACTAAAATGGCCATAGCCTCGAAATGGAGGGAACACGAGACGCTGCACATAAACCTCTGGTGAGCTAGAGTACGGACAGTGCCTGCGTTGGAAAAATTTCGGCAGACTGAACAGATAGGAGGACAAGTTTTATCCGCAATTGCGTATTCGTGCTGGGATTCATATCTTCAGAATTTAAGAATAGCACGTGTCCGCACAGACTCAGAGCACTTCATCGGGGCACGTGCCGAATGCGTAACAGGACTGTTTGGGTAGTTGATATGGGGATAAAGGCCGTGCCTCGGCAGGGAAAAGGCATATCATAAATATAATTCGCTCTTTGCTTAGGGGGCGAGATATGCTGTTTGCATGCTCCCTCTTTACACCCAGCTGCAAAAGATAGCCCTGATGTGAGTGAGGGGGAAAGGGGATTTCTTGTCGGGAGAAAAGTAGTATAGTGTAACTTTGAAATGTTTGTGATGATTGTAATGCTTTGCCTCTATGGAGGCTGAAATTCAATGAAATGCTTTGACAACAAAAACTGAACAATGGCATACTTTTTCTGTGCAAGTCTTTTATACCATTAACAATGCAACACTAAGGGCCTCATTACACGGTAGGCGGTGGACCAAGGTGCTAATAGCTAATAGCACCTTGGTCCATGCCGGTAAAATACTGGCACTGCCTTGGAGGAAAGGGGAATTACCACCCTATTCTAAGGTTGGCAGGGCGGTAATTCCCACTTCCCCCATTGCCCTTCCCCATTCCCATTTTTGCCCCATAGGGCATAATGGGAATGGGGAAGGTGCTAATTACGGTACCGCAAATTGCGGTACCGTAATTAGCACCCTGGTCCCTTTGCGGGTTGGTTTTTAACACCTGCTAAAAAGCAGGCGTTAAAGTACCAACCCGCAAAGGGACCTCGTAGTAAGGCGGTAAGGGTTAACGGTCAACGGTACCATTAGCGGTGCCCGTTAACCCTTACCGCCTTCCGTGTAATGCAGCCATAACAATTAAAAATAGTGTGTGCTGATGGTGAGCTGAGCTCTTAGACCCACTGCTTCTGTTCCGTAAAATTACAAGATAAGCATGTCGATCCCAAAGGCAGAGTTACAGTCACTGCAAAGCAGAATGTGCTGCCCATCCGAGTCATAACATCATAGCGTTCACAGACTGGAAGAACATACGAAAAACATGAAAAACATCCCATAGCATTAGGGAGGAGTTTTCTTGCAACTGCATTCATTAGCCCTCCAGAACCTTTCTGAAGTAATCAGGAAGTCAACGTGGATATATGTAGTATGTATGTATTATAAGAAAGGAAAAGATAAGACCCTCTGGTCAGCGGAGGAGGCCATCATGGGCCTCATTATAAGCTTGCCATTCCGGGAACTATGCTTACCGGTACTGTAGTTCACAGACCGGCAAACTACGAGTTGTGCTCGCGGGTGCCTTTCTGCATGGCTAGGTTGGACCTGGCGGGCAGAAAGGCACCCGCGAGCACAGCATGTCGGATGCACCCGCACTGTTATAAACGGTGCCTGTGCATCCGACCTCCCCATTCCTATTCAGCCCTATGTGGCCGAATGGGAATGGGGAGCATCTTTTTTTCTGACTCCCGCGAATGGGCAATTACCGGGTCCGGCGGGGCCGGAATGCCCCGGTAATTGCCCATTCACGGACACCGTAAAATATTTGGCGGCAGCCTGCCGGTTTGTAATGAGGCCCAATGTGACAGTTAAACTGTCAGTTACGCTCTAGCCTCAGTGCGTGGAGATGACTTTCGCGATGGATAACAGCAGGAGTCATCTTGCGCACTGAGAATATACTACATGCGTTCCCCTTTAGGGATAGCAGATGATGAACATAGTAATATACATGCGTTAACACAATAACAGAGTGATAGTAAAAATACATAACACCAGTTGGTGAGTAATACTAGTACAGTTAGGATTCATAACATTTAGCTGTCTTGAGCTCATACAGGCTGGGTACTTATACATATGAAAAATGTACACAACATTTCATAAGAGCAACTGATGAATTGCATGCAAATCAACATTGATTACTCATACAGTTCGTAGTCATCAAATTTCACTGTTTTTTTTCTCATGCGGCACGTGGAATCATTACCACCAGCCTGCCCCTCCACACTGTTATCGCACCTTTCACTGCATGTGGGTTGAGACCTGTTGTCCATCGCATCACTGAATATGATTTCATGCTGCTCGGTGTTAAGCTCACCTTCAGGTTCACCTCCACACTCATTCTCCTCTTGTAACGGAAAATCGTTGTATCATTCATCCCTCAACTCATTGTACGTGGGACTACCTTTGAACCGTTTCCATGCCTCAGGGTATCTTATAACCACCACACAGTTCATAATCCAGCATTTACCAGTTACCACATGTGTCTGACCCACTTTAGTGATTACAATAGGGTCAAAGTATTGAGAACATCCTTTAGGTATTCTGAAAGGTTTCTTTACCCTTACCGCATCACCCACTTTTATTCCTTGCTCCCTACTTGCACATCTACTCTTGACACTCTCACACTGATTCATTAACCAATCCAGAAATATATTAGAGCCCATATCTCTACGTCTCATCATACAGAATGGTGGTATACCTGTTAATACAAGTGGTGTGGCGCAGTGTGCCATCAACATGTCACGCATTCCCCTTTTCCAGTCCAGCCCACTTGCAAAAGACAGTTGCAAGAATTCTTTGATTATGCAATTAGTGTATTCCACTTAGCCATTTGCTCTAGGATTGTGTAAGGCTGTGCAATGATTTTCGATTCCAGGAAGTTCTAGGTATTGCCTCATTTTATTAGATACTAATTGAACACTGTTGTAAGATACTATCATTTTGGGATAACCTTCCCTTGCAAACAACCTTTCCAAATAGTCAATAACAACTCCTGTTGATACACTGTCTACAAAATCGACTTTGAACCACCTCGAAGCATAGTCAACAACCACGATCGCAAACCTATACTCATGCCCAAGCATGCACATAGGACAGATGAAATCAATTGCAATCTTCTCCGAAGCCCTGTGCGGAATGTCCACACTTCCTGTTTCCACCTTATGTGTTTTCAAGGATTTGTCGCTTAAAGAGCATGGCATACAATGTCTCACTTCTGCATCTGCCATTGCATCCATTCCCGGCCACCAAAACCTTGACCTCAATCTCCTTTTAGTAAGACTTATTCCCAAAAGACTTGTGTGGGCTCTCTTTGTCAGTTCACTCCGTAGTGATAAAGGGGGAAAACATCCTCTCATCCGAGCTAGACCCCATTCCGAACTACTGAACTCATCTCTGAATTTATAATAGGGAGAATTCATAGCTTCACCCCATCTCCAACCTTGCTCCATGCTCAATATAGACACTCTCATCTCCTGGTCCTCAGTACTCTTAATCTGTGCAATCCACTCATCACATACATCATCATGTTGCTCCACACCTTCTAAGGGAGCTCTGAATAAACAGTCTGCCACTGGATTGCATTTCCCAGAAACATACTCAACAGGGAAATTATAACTCTGTAATGCTGCTAACCACCTAGCTATTCTGGGGGTCGCCAACCCCGAACCTTTGTAAAAAAAACAAATGTGCCAAAGGCTTGTGGTCACTCCTGGTCTTGCAAGGTATGCCCCAGATGTATGTCTTGAAATACACAGAGGCCCAATAAAATAAGGCTTTCTCGTTCGATGGTAGAATATCTAGATTCCGTGTCTGATAATGTTCTAGCTGCAAATGCCACCAGTACTTCTTTGCCGTGCCTGACCTGGCTTAAGACAGCCCCCAAACCTGACACACATGCCTCCACCAACACAACCATTTCCACCATGGGGTCAAATCTATACAGAGTGGGTGCATTCACTATTCCTTATTTAAGACCCCAGAATGCAGCTTCTTCCTCCTTACCCCAATAACACTCTTTCCTCTCCTTCAACAAAGTTCGAAGGGGTTGGCTTTTACCACTAGATTCCCCACAAATTTAGAATAAAATTATATTAAACCTAAAAAGGATTTCAGCTCACCTTTGGGGGATAGATATTTTACCTCCACAATAGCACCCACCATTTCCGTACGTGGGATCATGCCCTCCTTTGTGAGCCTATGTCCCAAATACATACCTTTCCTCAGTCAGTGACCACACCTTGCAGATTCCCAATATACCTCAAACCTCTAAGAGAGGTACCAGAGAACTGCCCTCTCCCTGAGTCAGCGACCACATGCTACAGATTACCAATATACCTCACACCTCTCAGAGAGATACCCTCTCCCTAGTCAGCTGCCACACCCTATAGATTCCTAATATACCTCAAACCATGCAGAGAGCTACCAGAGAGCTACCCTCGCCCTGAGTCAGCAACCACATGTTACAGATCCCCAATTGAATTCCCAATATACCACAAAACTCTCACAGAGCTACCCTCCCTCTCAGCCAGCTACCACACCCTACAGATTCCCAATAAACCTCAAACCTCTGAGAGAGCTACCTTCTCCCTGAGTCAGCTATCACACCCCACATATTTCCAATATACCTCAAACCTCTCAGAGAGCTACCAGAAAGCTACACTCTCTCTTAGTCAGTGACCAAACCCTACAGATTCCCTATATAATGTACTCTCGGACCCCCAACCAGCCCATAGAGTTGGGGCTTGCCCAGAAGCACTTTAAGACAAGATGGCAGCACCCTTGAGATGGATGGGGATGCAGATTAATATTCCAACACCAAATCAATAATGATAACTCAACGGTTTGGCAAAGGGAGTCCGTTTAATGACAAGTACAAAAAATGGGGAGTCTCATGAATATCAGCGGATGCGTGATCTTCTCGCTCTCTTCACAAGTCCAACAAACTTTATAGAAAATATAACATTTATACTGAAAACTCGTCATCATTGACGTTTAACGCTTAAAAGTTGGCATGCATTTCTATTGGTTCAGGAAAGGTAACTTTAATATAGGTACTATAACTGTATATGGTAACGGAGTAAGGGGATTGGATAAACACTGTCAGTTGGGACATCTAAGCCCTACCTTCAAAATGGCTACTGTAAACATCACTAAAATATGACGTCCCATTGGTTCTACTACCTATAGGACCCTAAATTACTTGGTCCACTGTGATTGGGTTGGCACTTTGCTTAGCAGCACGCAGAATGGTTGGCCAGGTGCAGGGTGCCCCCTTAGCTCCCCGGCCTTACTCCAATTATTTTTACAATCAATCATCATTTTAGTGGCCATGTGTCAATTATTTCACTGTGGTTGGCCTTGAGACTGCATCTCCTGTCTGGAAAAGTACTGATATCTTCGCCTGGCCTGCTGGCATGCATAGGTGTGAAGGTCTCACTTCTCCTTGCTCGGCTGGTCACGTGATTCAGACACCGTGAATTTGCCTCTTCTTTATTTAATTTGTGTATTTGATTTTTGTTTCACCCACCACCTGCCTCCAGCTTCTTATCTTGGCCTTTCTGAAGCAGGATATTCTGTTCTTAGCTTCAATTAATTTTAGCTACTGTTCGTCTATTCTACTTATACGACCTTGGCTTTTCTGGCACGATTTGCCTCTGTTGAGTTTCGTTTCTGCCGCTTCTTCTCGATTTTGCTAAATATGAAGCTCTCCTCGTGTGGCTGTTAGTAACCTTTGGTTAATTCTGCTTCTTGTGCAATGTGGATGTATACTTGTATAACGTGCTTCCTTTGAGGTAGATATGTATAAGTGGTGCTTACCGCACTATCTTTCTACTAAGCATAGCAAGCGGCACAATTTTCTTAGCTTTCTTGTGGTTCCAAGCATATGTACATGCGTAAACTGGTCGAATATCTTCATCATGCTTACAGCTTAAGTTTCTTACATTTGACATCGTCCTGTCACCTTAGGTTCACGATGTCCCTTGTTCATGGCGTTTCGTCACTCTGCGTCATTCTCTGGTCGTCATTTCTTCTACATGTGAGTTAGTCCGGGTTCTTGTGACGGCACCATTCGTCTTCCATTAAGACCTTCTTGGCTTGTTCAGGGACTGCACTTAGACGATCTTCATTTCGTTTCATTTGTTGATATGGCTTTCTCAATGGGTACCTTACTGTCCATGGTTTCCTTGGTACTGTATGGGTACTGGACATAGCCCCACTGCGGCTCTCTGCTGATTTATTTGCTCATCATATGTCACATATTTCGGCGTGAACATTCCGGGTACTTCAAAATGGACGTTTAGAGTGCAGGCTGCATTTGGGACCTCCTTTCTACTCCCCCCGCTGGGCGATTCATCGACCACTTTCACCTCTTTCTTTGGATCCATCTTCTTTGGTTCCTCTGTATTCACTTTAACTTCATCGTCTGGGTTCATTCTTTCTTCATCTTCTGGGTCTATACATGACGGTCTAAAGAAATGTCTCTTTGGGGTCCAGATCTTTATTACTCCTTTTAAACTTACTGCTGTTCTCACGTGTTTGTCCTTGTTGCACATCATCAGTTGACACTGTTCATTTGGGCTGCAGTAAACCCATCTTCCCACATCATTTCTATGCTTCCTTAGATATAGAAACTTCGTTCCTTCTGGTGCATGAATGCGGGCCTTCACAAAGTCTCTTATTTCTTTGTCAGTCAGGTCTTTGGGCTTCCATCCTGGCTCGACATCAATCATGATCTTCATCCCTATGGCTTTTTTTGCAGTTTTCTGGCACTGAGATATAATTATCTAGATAACACAGAATCCTACTAATATCATCACTAGCAGGGCTCGTAGGAACTTGAATGCAACTGCCATCCATTGTGGAACCCATGAGAATAGTGATCCAAACCAGCTGTCATCATCAACTTTGTCAGTTTCATCAATCATCTGATTCTGTAGTTTTGCCAGAATACCTATGGCCTCCGTTAGAGTTCCATTTTCTTCATCGTGAGATGGTATAAATGTGCAACATGATTCTCCAATTTTTGCACAAACACCTCCATCCATAGCTGTGATCATGTCAAGTACATATCTGTTCTGGAGAGTCATCAGTCGGACTGCTCTTAACTCCTCTTTGATTGCGTTGAATCCTTTTATGGTTGTGTTGATGGTCTGCAGTAACTCCCATCTGGTTATCTGCAACCATTTAGTATTTGCTCCAACTTGAAATCTTGGCATGAAGATTGTCATGAACACTGATGAGATGAGGCTGAATAGCCTGTGTTCATATGGGATTGCGTGAAAAGCTTCTTCTGATTTGGCAGAAAAGTAATTCTCTTTTCATTCGAGTCAGCAGTTCCACAGATCTCCTCTTCCTCAGGTGAGCATCTGCTTTCAGGAAACTGTCAATGTTCAGTTCACTCTTCGGGATCACTAATGCTGGAACGTGGACATTCACTATTGTGCATATACCTCCCCAGTTATTTGGCAGTCTGATGTATGCTTTGCATCCACATGCCCAGTAATGGTCATAATTACAGCAGTTCTGTGCATCATTCCCGGAGCATCAAAGATTTGCCCACAGTTCGGATTCTCTCCCATCTTCCTTGTGCCATTATTCCTGAAGCACAATTTTGAGCTCTCCAGTGGTACTATCTGTAGTGGTCCTCCTCTATCTTTGACCCATGTCAGCAGTTTTGCACGTTTTGGCCAAAATGGCTTGCATATCCCTTGTGCGTTATCAATTGCTTCTTTGCAGGCTCCAAGGACCATCCATGCGCTGCAAATCACTACTCCTTTCACCCATTCATCTGGTGAAAGTACTGTTACCCAAATCTGTATTTGGCCTCTGTTTTTCCAATTTCGAGCCTCTTCTGGAGTTTTCCCTTGCACATTTAGCTTCTGGTTTGCTTCTCTTCTAATTTCTGCTCCTTTAACTCGAGGCTTCTCTTATCTGATCACAATGGCCCTCATTACGACCCTTGCGGAAAGCGACTGACCGGAGCGCCACAGCGTAAATAGCGTTTCCGCCATTGCACGAAGGAGCAAAGTGCGGCCCATTCCGACCCATCGGGCACGAGCACCACGCCACGGCGGAAGTGCAAAGTCCGCGATGGCGGAAATGACCCCAAAACGGCCCACACCGCCGCCGTACGGCGCCCTAGGTGCAATACCGCCACCCCTCTTAGCGGTCACCGCAGTGTGCGCCTACCGGAAAGTACGGTGACCGGAAATATACGGAAACGGAAGTTAAAACATGGGCCCGGAACGGGAAACATCCCGGCGTACACCTATAAAACCACTAAAACCACACAACCACTAAAATCACTACCCTGAAACACACCCCAACCCGTCACCCACCCTAGCGAAACCAAGACAAATGGGAAAAGTAGCGAAGAAAGCGTGCGACCGCAAGCGGCAGGTCCACTTCTCCCGCGAGGAACTCACCGTGCTAACAGAGACCCTCCAGGAGAATGCTGCCGTCGTCTTCTCCACGCAAATGACCAGAACGGCACTTGCAAACAAGAAGACCATATGGGCTCTGGTGGCACAGCGGGTAAGTGCGGTGGGGACCGCACCCCGCACCCCACAGCAATGCCGCAAGCGATGGGACGACCTGCGGATACGCGTCCGCAGCATACTCTCTGCCAACCGCAACATTGCCACAGCCACCGGGGGAGGTCCTGAATCACCCATCAAGTTGACCCCCTGGGAAGAAATCTGTGCCTCCACCATCGGAATGGAGAGCATAGAGGGAGTCGGAGGGATGGAGAAAGGAGTGCAGACATCCGAAGATTCAGGTAGGTGTACCAGATAAAACAATGCCAAATCCACACAGTCCATCCATGTGAAGTACCATGCGTCCACATAGTGCAACAGAAACACATGTCCAGGAGAACGGCCACACACATCGGCCTGATAGCGCACGTTAAAACCCACAATAAATACATAAATAATTAAAAACCCCTAATACACGCACTACACGTGCAGCAGGCACACCCTAACTGCAGGCTGCCAAACAACTGCACCCTCACTCCACACACAAATCAAAGCACCTCCAAGGACCCGACCCAAATCACCCTCAGGTACCACCCCAGAGCATGTGATACAATGCCATTCCAATTCCCACAGACCCATCATTAACCCTCGCCCTCCTTTACTCCACCACAGGGTCCGATCCAAACGACGAGCTACAGGACACCCCTACCAGCACACCTGCAAAGAGGGCCAAGACCAACGGCCAGAGACCCTCCACCTCAGCTGCACGCATCAAGACACGGCAGCAGCACAAATCAGGTGGCAGCACAGAGGAGGGAACATCAACAGGCACCCCAGCAGCCAGCATGCCCACAACACCACCACCACAGGTCCCCCCAATGGATGCCACAGAAGGCACTGCCTCTGGTGGCAGCAGCACCATAGGTGACACCCCATTGATGGCAGCATGCTCCGACACAGAAAACGGGGATGTCGAAGTCAGATCCATCCATGACCTGTCCCAATCCCCCTGTCTGTCCCATCCCGTACAACATGAGGATACCACGCAGGGGCACCCACAAGACAACGACTGGCCATCCCCCACAAGCCCTGTGGCAAGGCAACATGAGGACAACAGCCCCTCTGTGACACCCCCGCAAATGGGCATGGCCCAGCAGAGGCAACAGTCCCTCGACAAGTTAATCGTGCAACAGCAGCAAATGGCCACGCTCCTCAAGGACCATGCCGATGAATGTGGGGGCACTAAGGCAGACATAGAAACATCAACTGAGACACTTAGGGCAGAAATGGAGAGAGGCACAGAGACGCTAAGGGCACAAATGGAGAGTAGCACCGAGAGCCTGAGAGTCCAAATGGAGAGAAGCACCGAGAGCCTGAGGGGGGAACTGCATGCGACGTCCAAAGACGTATGTGCCGAACTTGCCGCAGTGCGCCGTGTGCTCACTGAGCTCTCGCAAACCCTTAGGGACATGCATGGACGTGAGCAGGCAGACACATCATCCGTTGCAAGTTCCGTCCAGGGCAGCCCCCAACGTAGATCTGGAAGGAACCTGCGCTCCACAGGCAGGGGTGCCCCTGATACCCGCAGAGGGGGCTTGCAATAGCGACAGCCCACTGACAATGAGCATCTTTGGACACTGGGGTTCGGGGGGGAGGTAGGAGGGTGGAGGGGGTGTGTTGGGCTCACTTGGGTGGCGGGTCGATAGGGTGTTCAACATGACATCACATATGCCATAAAAAGTGCACGATCAACCAATGAGATGTGTGGACATTGATTTCTGTGTACTAGGCCATCATAGGCGTACAGTCCATATTGTGCATGTCCCAGACACGCACAGTGCCACGAGTCCCGTGTCCATGTATCAGCCACCAGGCGTGAGTGCTAGAAGCATACATCAATGAGATGCTGACGAATGTCACGGGCCTCCGGTGCCTCGCAGACTCCATGAGGTGCTGCCACATCCCCACCCTCATCATGACCATCATCAGGTGCTTGCAGTTCTGCGTCAGGGGGCATGGGCACATTTCTACGTACGCACATGTTGTGGAGCATGACACATGCCATCACCATCTTTGCAACCTTCTCATGGCAGTACAGGAGTGCCCCGCCAGACCTGCTGAGGCAGCGGAAACGAGTCTTCAGTAGGCCGAATGCCTGTTCAATGACTACACGGGTACGTGAGTGGGCATGGTTGTAGTCCTCCTCATGCTGGTCCCGTGGGTTCCGGACTGGTGTGAGGAGCCATCTCTTCAGTGGATATCCAGCATCACCTGTATGTGGACGAGAAACCTATGATGTGGAATGCCATTGCTACGTACGCACACCCCCCCCTTCCTGCCAGGTCATTGCCAAATCACATTCCCCACATAATCATGCATGTAATGAGACTCACCGAGTAGCCAGGATCTGTTCCCTGCGTGTCGCTCCATGTAGCGTGGTATTGTAGAGTTCCTCAAGACCATAGAATCATGGGTAGATCCAGGGAATCGGGCACAACAATGTGTAATGATCCTGTTGGAGTCACACACCATTTGTACATTCAGGGAATGAAATTGTTTTCTGTTGCGGTACTGGGCCTCCATTGCATGTGGGACGACCAATTCCACATGGGTGCAGTCGATGGCACCAATGCAACCCGGTATGCCGGCAAGTGCATGGAATCCCACTTTTGTGTTGGTAATTTCCTGCTCCGAGCGTGGTAGAGAGATGTAGTCGTCTGCGTGCTGCAGGAGGGCATCGAGCACTTGCAATAGTGTCCGTGAGAACAGTGGCTGAGAAATGCCATGCAACTGTCCGACTGTGTGCTGGTAGGTGCCTGTGGCCAGGAAGTGGAGTACAGACACCACCTTCAGTAGGGGTGGGATGGCGGTTGGGCTATCTATCATGCTGACAAGGTCAGCCTGTGTCATGTCCACAATGGCGGCTATGGTGTCCCGGTCCAGACGGTAGAGGGTGTGGATCTGCTCATCAGTGAGGTTGAACGGATGTGCTCGGAGGCGTGGGATTGCGGGCTGCCTCCGTGGTGGTAGTGGCTGTGCTGGCGGCCCTTGCTGGCCCTGCCTTGCCCTCCTCCTCCTCCTGCGTCTCCTTCGTGCGGCCGGTTGCAGTTGGTGTTCGTCTTCTTCTTGGAGTTGGAGTACTTGCAGTGCTATCAGGTCCCCCAGGGCCAACATCGCGAGTCCTGCCGGTAGCATTTCGGTGTGGTTGTGGGAGGAGACTGGCTGTGCAATTTATGTGTTTTCAGGCTGTATGGCCTCCACCTGTGGTGATTAATTCCACCTGTGCAAGCTGCTCTCCCCTTTGGCCGAGCACGTCCCGCGCACAACGCTGCAAATCTGGGAATGGCATCTTGCTATTGCAATCATGTATTTGTACCCGATGGCCGTGTAACATTGGTTGACATGTTCATTCTGCTGTGGTCCCATTGTTGCACATACTATCTGTGCAGTCGCGAACAGACTTGTGAAGGGTCAGTGGAACGTAGTACTCGAGTAACGGTGGGCCCTCATGCATCACTTTACCGAGTTGCAATGACGGGCGGGGCGTCCCATTTGTGGGTGAAGGCAGTTGCCATTTTCACACACAGCCGCACTCGATGGAATAATTAGTGATTTCAAACGGCCACAGATGCCTTTTCGGCGTGATGTTGCAAATGTGGAATTCCAAGGGCGGCGCTTTCGGTTTCCAGCTAGCGGCGAGGAGATGCCCACAGGTCTGACTGCAAATATAACGTTCTGTTGTTCAATGTCCTTGAGACAGGGCCCATGGCGAGGAAGCAATGATTGATATGAATAGTTTGGGATGCGCAATTGCTACGTGGGCGATGAGGCCGGCCGTTCCCAGATACATGTTACTTCACAACACTGGAATTACGGGCTGGGGCACTGTGGATTTTGCAGGCTGCATAACGCACAGACTCAATGGATGTTTCTAATGTTATGTGAGTAATTATTCAGGCGTTTTGATTCCGGGATGAGGGAATGATGAATGGATGCATGGGCAGGTGATTTGATACAGAGTTTGCCATGTACAGGGCTTCTTGGGATCTATCCGCCTCCCCTACGCTATGTGATGCAGGGCTGCCATGGTGGGACCATCGTCTATCTGGCCTTGTTGAGCCCTCCCTGTCTCGACACGCCCTCAGACACTTGTGTCCATGCACATTAACATTCCCATCTGATGGATTCTGTTTTGACAGACGCATGCACAGGTACACTCGTTTGTGATGGTGTTTGCACCTCGATATAGATGGTTAGGAGTCGCAAGTGGTTTTGGGGTGGTGATGATCCTTTGGAGTGGGCTAGCATGCATATGGCTGTGGATTTCGTGTGATCATTGAAGTGAGTTGTTGGAATGTAGTTCTGATGGCCATTCTGTTCTTTTTCTTTTCTTTTGGTTGACAGGTATCTCCTCCCCTTTTGCCACTGCCATCTGTATGCCACTCCTGCAGATGGGTTTTACTCCCGACACCTGCTGCTTCGTGTTAATCAGTGGAGCAGCATTACGATCTTATGGGACGATCGCCAATGGCCCACATGCCCTTACGCTGTACTGGTGGCTCGGAGCAACATTTCGGCCTTTCGGCTGGACTAGTGCCTCCCCATTGGGACGGCCCTGCGGTTCTGTGCGCTTCCATGTTGCCTTTTCGTACGTGAATGTGGCTCTGTGTACCATGAGGGAACAGGACGACACACAAGTAGTGGCTGGTCATTTCTTGCGGATGCAGCCCACAATGGTGATTGGTGTTTAGGAGTTCATGGCCTGATGGCTGTATGGGCTTGGTGACTTTGATGTGCATTAAATTTCTATTCTGATTTGGCCCGTGTAGCGTTTTTCTTTGCAAGTGATGTGGCATATGCCTATTTGGGGGGCGATGTATTGTGAGGAGATCTGCATTGGGTTCCAGCTTCGGAGTTTAGTTGCGTGGTACTGTACTGGGCGCGTTTGCCTACTAAGCCCGTGAGGTCAGGGATGGGGGCTGCCAATATGACAGTTTGAATGTTGTCATGCTCAGGGGCGGGGGATTGGGTTTTGTGTAACAGATGCCGGTCAGCCAGGTGGACTGGTGGAATGATGTGATTCTCGGAATATGGCTGGTCACAGGTGCCTGTGTTTGCGTGCGTTTCTTGGTGGGGGACTGTGGTCATGTCCATTGGGATGGCTTCTGTATTCGTGCCATCTGTGCCCTGCAGCTCCCATTGGCCCCTCTTGTGTTTCTTTTGTTCGTTGCCATGCATGGGTGACTTGTACATTTCAATGGTTGCATTGTGGCTTCATTGCACCTACGGGGAGTTGTACTTTGTGGGCAGGGAGCGGTGTACAGGCACTCAGTGGGGCCGTTTACGGTTGATTCGCGATGCCGTACTTCTCACCATGGCGGAATGGTACATTACGCCATGCCTGATGGCGTTAGGTACATGTCCGCTAGGGTCGGAATTGGCGTACCATTGCGCCATGGTGGTGTTTGCGGTTTGGCATGGCGCGCGCGCGCGTGCTTGGTGCAGTTAGCGTTGGCGTTCACTACGGTGTCGCTAATGGCTTCGTACTTTGCGGTGACGGGTCATAGTCGCACCGAGCGCTATTCGATGGCGGTATTGCATTTCCGCCATCGTTTTCCGATTTCCGCAAGGGTCGTAATGAGGGCCAATGTGTTTAGTTTTTCCATTGTTTCTTGTCTTTATGTCCTGGACATAATCGTCTTCATTTGGATCTGTTGCTTCAGTTGCCCATTTCAGTGAGGCATCACTACCCATGAAATGACCTCTGGTCTTGCATATTGCTACATGTGAATGACGGTGTGCTGTCTGGACATCAATTTCTATAGCTACAAGGATCTTGGCCTTCCCCATGCTGTAAGGTAGGAGTGCACAAAGAAAGTATTCCCCCTCTGAACTGCGTCTTCCAACTTCTTTCATGTGTTGGTACCAGATGTTGTTTCCCAAATGTGCTGTGCTGTCCAAGTAATCGTTTAATTAAGAGAAGAATGGGTTTGCTCTCAAACTGCGCTCACACATAAATTAACAAGCATATTGCAGATTGATTAAGTGATTTTAATCAGTGCCGTTGCAGCCTGACACGTGTTTCGAGCTTCCAGCTCTTCTACTGAGGCTGCTTGTACAAAATTAAAAGACATGTTTGTAAAGCAAAAACATATATCGAACGTGGTTCAATAATAAAACAGACAAGAGCCCAGACCCAGGGCAAGCAAGGCAATTAGGGTATACCAAACAGAAGTATAAATTATGATAATAGACAAATACACCGAATGCACATTTCAATTGAACCCAGTTCAGACAAGAAAGATAAAATTAACATAAGATGCGCAATTCGGTGGGAGAAAACATAATACATTAGAGAAACAGGGGGGGGGGGAGAAAAAAAACACAATTATTAAGTTAATGAGGGGATGCTCATGGTGATCAGACAGAGATACATGTGTAGAGCCACAGACTGGTATAATTTTACCTTAATCTTGGCTTATATAAAATCTAGTTACTGGAGAAAAAGCAAAAGTAAAATGGTTGTGCTAATACAAGGTCTGTAATTTTACTGCACAAGAGAAAAGATATTGGACCCCACATTCTGGTTGCCTGTTTTCTTTTTTCAACTGAGTCTAGGCGCCCCTTGCATGACTCTGACTAGCATGCACACACACCGTGCACGTGTACCTACCATGCGCCTTTTAATTTAGGTATACGTGTACCTTCAATACACTATTGCCTACTGTGAGCAACTCAATTGAGGTTTAATTCTATGGATCGGGCATTTTTATCAGAATACAGGTTTCCTTGCCCTTGTATTCTGTCTGCCGCCCTGTTTAATCACATGTTACCTAGACTAGTCTATCATGGCGCACGGTTTTCCACTTAATTTTGCTGTGATTTGCCCGTGCACGGGCGTTTTCGCTGTTGTTTCCCTCCCTGGTCCAAGTTAACCCAGGACACAGAGGGTCGTCGTTTGGCTCCAGTCCCTCGCATAGCAGTGAACGCGCTGGTGAGTCAATGCTGACAATTTGCACACAAACCCTATCTGCGAGCAGCACTTTTTCGATCATTCCTTGCTACTTCGGATGATCGCAGAGATAGCCCACTTAACTGGCTAATTGACCCCTTGTTGTTTTCTTTGTTTTCCTTCACGCAATTCTACTCCTGGAACATTGCCCGTGCTACAGCAATACAATAATTTACAGATACGTTTTTCGTGCAACTGCAAAGTAATGGTATGTCAATTTCTAACTTCATGTGACTTTTATGTGTTAATTTAGTTAGCCAGTTTCTTTTTAACATAGGCATCCCTTCTCTGTTTTTTAGGGAGCCCACGTCTAATTTACTTAAACATTTAGGAGGTCATAACAACCCCGGCGTTAAGGGCTAACGACGGCGTTAACCCTTAACGCCGGATTCCCACTTTAACGCCTGCTTTTGGCAGGCGTTAAAGTCCATGGCGCTAACCCGCCATGGTGCTAATTACGCCGCCGTAATTTACGGCGGCGTAATTAGCGCCTTCCCCACTCCCATTATGCCCTATGGGGCAAAAATGGGAATGGGGAAGGGAAAATGGGAAATGGGGATTTACCGCCCCACTCACCTTGGAATGGGGCGGTAAATCCGCCATCCACCATGGTGTAAACGTAGTTTACACCATGGTGGTAAAGTTGGTGCACTTAGCACCAAGGTTGTAATGACCTCCTTAGTCTCAACCACTGGTAAGTGGTGTCCAATATCTTTTCTCTTGTGCAGTAAAATTACAGACCTTGTATTAGCACAACCATTTTACTTTTGCTTTTTCTCCAGTAACTAGATTTTATATAAGCCAAGATTAAGGTAAAATTATACCAGTCTGTGGCTCTACACATGTATCTCTGTCTGATCACCATGAGCATCCCCTCTTTCACTTAATAATTGTGTTTTTTTTTCTCCCCCCCCCTGTTTCTCTAATGTATTATGTTTTCTCCCGCCGAATTGCGCATTTTATGTTAATTTTATCTTTCTTGTCTGAACTGGGTTGAATTGAAATGTGCATTCGGTGTATTTGTCTATTATCATAACTTATACTTCTGTTTGGTATACCCTAATTGCCTTGCTTGCCCTGGGTCTGGGCTCTTGTCTGTTTTATTATTGAACCACGTTCGATATATGTTTTTGCTTTACAAACATGTCTTTTAATTTTGTACAAGCAGCCTCAGTTGAAGAGCTGGAAGCTCGAAACACGTGTCAGGCTGCAACGGCACTGATTAAAATCACTTAATCAATCTGCAATATGCTTGTTAATTTATGTGTGAGCGCAGTTTGAGAGCAAACCCATTCTTCTCTTAATTCCCGTTTCCTGTGGGTAATTGGCAGGTTCCCACTCTTGCTCTCAGCTTCCACAGCCACAGAAGTTGCCATCTACGCGCTGTACCCTGCTGGCCCTTTCTGCAAGTAATCGTTTAGTTCACTGTCGTCCCCATGTATGCTTCTCTTGATTCTTAAGGTTTTCATGTAATTTGCTATAACTACATCCCTGAATAGATCTGTATGGCTTCTTCTTGTTGGAGGATTCTCAGGTACCCTGATCCATGATGTAGGTATCTTCATCTGTGCCAGTTGAGTGGTGGAAAGTCTGGCAAATATTTCTATTTCCTCTTGCCTCTTTCTGGCTCTGGCTAATGACGGCCATATGGAATCTGCTATCAGCTGTGCTTGTGAGATTTTCTTTGAGCTTGTCTTTGTCTCCATCAGTGTCGTATCAGGGGTGTTCATTAATGTCATTTCTGTTGGTTCCTTCTCCAACTCCTCTTGCATTCTTTTTCTCTTGGTAAAAAATGTCCATTTCCACTCTGTCATTGGTCCAGTGTATGGCTCTATTGTAGAACTCACCTGTGCTTATTAATGCTATCTCGGTTGTTTCATTCTTTAGCTACTTTGGTCTCTTTACAGGTTAATTTTTCCCTCCTTGTCTTGTCACTGCATTTGTCGGGTAGCTTTTCATTGCTGACTGCCCAACCTTCCTTTCTTCTTTGGTCTGTGGTTCTGTATTTATTGACACTAGGACTGGTGTGTGTGCATTCATTGTTTGCATGTGTTTGGTTATCAGTAACCTTCATTCATTCTTACTCTGCCAACCCTGCCTCCGGCTTTTCAATTTGCTTGTTACCGTAAGTGTGTGTGTGTGTGTCATTGCTACTCACATCCATCTCAAGTTCACTCACTCCTCAATCAGATCTCATAGGGACTGGAATTACTATGTAAGGTCTGGGTGCCTTCGTAGGTTTCATGCGTACATCATTCGGTGGGTGCACTGGAATTGGAACGCTCTGTGCACCAATACAAAATGCGGTTCTAATCGTCAGTGACAGTAAAACAATGATGAATATGATGAATATAATGCATAAATACATAATACCCCTGTAGGTCAATCTACAGCATTTACTTCCAGAAAAATACGGACGTCTCTCCTCCTGAGTGAGGATGAGATTGCTGCTCTGGATCCCCATCTCGATCATCCGTTGAAAGATGCTAACTTTTAATACACTTTTAAACAATATTATCTCTGGATTCTGCTGGTTCTGTTTGTGAGTTGCAGGTACTAAGCAATTGTCCCCCTTATCTGAACAATGGATTGTCTATTATTTCTGGATACAGTTCTCTTGCTGGGCTATGGGAAGTGTTAAAATCAAACAATAATTCAGCAAGTCTCTTTACTGTGCATGTTCAAAATATACTAGCTTCTAGTCTCTGCCTCTGATTTGCTACATTCCCGAAGACATGCTGTGTCCTTGATAGTGTAATAAAAAGTGCAATCTCTTGCACTACTCTCTCAATCTGTCCCTCGGCGGAAAGTTTAAAATCTCCTCAGATAATTCTGCTGATGGTTGGAAAGTTTGACTTGCATCACGATGCCATGCAAGAGCATGCTCATCTGCATAGATTTATCTGGGTCTCTGATGAATGTGAGGACGTCAACACCAACAGGTCTCCCCACAAGTTATGGGAAATCCTCTATTAGACAGAAGAAAACGTTGCTCGCCAGCCTGCTGTCTTATGCCGACAGGGACATTTGTCCTACCCTTGTTGAGGTTTGGGACTGTTTGGCCTTCACTCACTGTGAACAGTTTCTGCAATTTTGGTGTGCGTGGAGAGCAACTTGAATAATAATTCTGTTTAGGATTATGCTTAAACGTGCTGTATTTTCTGGATCTCAAAGAAATGTCAATACGTCTGTAGTTCTTCCGACAAGATCTGGACAGTCTTTAATTAGGCAAAAGAACAGTACGTTGATAAGCCTATTCGCTTCTTCCTCCGCTTGGGACATTTGGTTTTTCCTCGCTGCATTCCGGAAGCAGGAGGAACTACTCAGCAATTACAGTAAGCAGCCTCCTTATAGTCTTTTCGTTTTCAGGATCTTGAAGAAAGTCAGTGGGCCTCATTACGACCCTGGCGGTAGGGGGTTAACGGGGACGGTAGAGCTACTGGCCCCGTTAACCCCCTACCACCGCATTACGAGGTCTGGTCGCGGGACCCTTAGCGGGTCCCGTGAGCAGACCAGGATGCTAACAACGGGCCCATCATTAACGGGCCCGTTGTTCACATCATCTCCATTCCCATTGAGCCCTATGGTGGCTCAAATGGGAATGGGGATGTACCGGGTGAGGTTTCCCTGAAAGGGGAAATACCGGGCCCTCCAAGGTCGGAATGGCCCGGTATTTCCCCATTCAGGGTAACCCAGACTCAGTACCCGGTATGGGGTAGCCATGCTGCAAAAAGCAGCATGGTTACCTCCATTCCTGTAATGAGGCCCATTAATACTGTTGAGCCTCCCCAGCAGTGATGGGTACGATTTTAGCACTAGGCTGAAATATGTTAACACATCTTTAATGATGTCGCTACTGTGGGACACCATAAGTGATTCTGAACAAAGTCGCTGTGTGGAAAGAATCTGGATACTGCATTTTCTTCCAATTTATGTGTCCTCGATCAAAATTTGGCATATTCTTTTCTAATCAAGGCTTCAGTGTGTCTCAGTCCAAAGTTCAAAGTCAACACACTATGTTGTGGCTTACACATGCAATTTTCTTCTTCACCCTGCAACTAGGATGCACAGAGTGTCCGTTTTTTATGTCCTTATCCCCTTTTTTGTTCAGAGGAATGTCCAAAATGAAGCAACAACTTTTGCACAAAAGTTCTTTGTCTTTTCTTTGCTGCTGGTCATGCGTCCTTCTTCCTCGTCATAGATCTCGTCTGCACGTGCTGTGATTCTTCCGCGTCGTCTGTAGTCTTTTTGCGATGGGGTGCAAGCAGGGGGCCTTCTCCGATGTATGGTTTGATGTCACCCAAAAAGATCCAAGCCCTTCTTGCTTGCAGCTTTACTGCAGAGGGAGTGCAGTCTTCCACTGTAATGGGACTGTTAAACCTTGGCTCGTCCCACTATTTCCTCGTGTGGCTCTTCACCAGGATGGTGTCTCCAGGGAAGATTGATGGTACACGTAATCCTTGAGCTGTGTCTGCAGTAGTATCTCATTCCGTGTTCCGTGCTTCCCTGCACCCTTTTCGTCGTCGCTGCAGCTGGCCTGAAATTACAGTAAGACAAGATGTTATGCAATTCAAGTAATTTTGCATTTCAGACCCTAAACTTTCTCTTGTTGGCTGGGTATCACATCTAGCTCTGTCTCGGGGTGTCAGGGGAGTGCGCATTGTTCTTCCTGTGGCTATTTTGTGCGGCATAAAATGATGGTCAGAACCGGGTTGGTTTCTGAGTGCATACAGTGCCAAAGGACGGCAGTGTAACTATCCCTTTCTTAGAGTAAGCTTCAACTTGGCTATCCTCTCCTTTAATAAGCCATTGAGTTTCTCACAGGTCCCGTTACCTTTAGGGTGATACGCCAATGAGAACTTGTGATTTATAACAAGCAACAAGCTAATCTATTCGAAAACTTCATTTGAAAAAAGGGTTCACATTATCTGATTTCATGACTTCACATACTCCCCACCTGGGAAATACCTCTCTCACTAGAAATTTGCCCGCACAGGTAGAGTCTGGGTATGTACATGGACCTGCTTCTATCCATATAGAGAATGCACACACCACAACAATTAAATACCTGTACCCGTTACATACTTGAATCATATCGGCATAATCGACATGCAAGTGCTGAAAAGGTCCATTGGACCTTGAGATGACTCCTCTAATTACTCTTAGTGTATGCCCAGCTGTGAACTGTTGGCAAATTATACAGTTCACCATAAAAAATGCAACGCGCTTGGTTAAGTTCCGTATGAACCAGTCTTCAGCGAGTGTTGCTGCTAGATTCTCTTTGTCTTATGTGCTGGATAGTGTAACTGCTCCAGTGCTATTTTTAACAGGGCTATAGGCATTACTGGTTTACCAGTGCTGTCTTGTCGCCACAAGCTTTCGGAGGGGTGTAAAGAACACCTTCGCCGCTTCCAGATGTTTTTCTCCTCTTGTGGTGCCTCACCTTGGAGTTCCATTATCTGTGTGTGTCGCATATTATTGTAGCTCTCAGGTTCACTCCGTGCGACAATCATTTTTTCATTTACATTTGTGACTTCCACATCCATGATCTTTTCGCTCTTGGATGCCATACGCTTGGCTTCTGGGTCTGCTGCTTGATTTCCACGTGAGATAAAATCTGTCCCCTTAGTGAGGGCGGCACATTTCACGACCGCTTTTCCCACTGGGAGCTGTAGTGCCTTAATCAGCCTAACCAATAGGGCTGCATGCTGTACTTGTGTGCCATCCGCTCGGAGGTAGTCCCTCCTTTTCCAGCACGTTAAGCCTGTGTGTACTGTTCATGTCACATAGGCGGAGTCACTGTACACCGTTACTTCCTGGTCTGCGTGATTCTCAATCGCGAGTATCAACGCTAATAATTCTGCAGCCTGTGCTGAATAGTGAGATGGTAATTGTGCACTAAGAAGTACTCGAAATTCTCCATTTGCTGTGTGTTTCATCACAGCAGTGCCTGTATATCTTTGTCCATCGTTTTGATTGATTCTCGAGGAACCATCAACGAAAACAATTTCTCCTTCTGCCAATGCATTTTCTTTTACTATGAACATAGCTGGGTTCACTATTTTGCATCAGACTATTTTAATTAATGGATTCAATATGATCACTTCATAAGCAGAAGCTCTCTGAGATGTCAGTGTACCCTTCGGTTGTTCTAGAATAGCAAATAGCGAGTGCTCGACATACAATGTCATTGAGCATCCCATCACAATGGTTGTAGCTAGCTCAATGGCGAATGCTGCGGCAGCTAAACTTTGTTCGCACGGGAAATGACCTCTCATCACTAGGTCCAAATTTCCACTATAATATGCCAGGGGCTTGTACCCCAATGTGGTTCTCTGTGTGAGCACTGCCGTCATAACGCTGCCATTCGTGTGTGAAAACAGGTAAAATTCCTCTGCATAATTGGGAATCCCTAAAACTGGTGCTGTGCAAATGGCTCTCTTGAGTTCCGCAAATCCTTCCTACATGGCCTCAGAGAATTCAATCTTTTCTTTTGTCACTTGTGCCTTCTTTAGGGCCTGTAGCAAAGACTTGATATATGAGCTGTAGTCCAAGACCCATGCTCTAACATAATTGCAAAGGCCTAAAAAGCTCTGCATCTGCTTTATCGTGTGCGGCTTAGCCGTGTTCAGTATAGCTTCAGCCCTTTCTGGTGTAACTCTTTTCCCCTCATGTGAGATCAGCTGGCCTATATATAGCACTTCTTGTTGACAATACTGTAACTTCTCTTTGTCAACCTTATATCCTTTTTCAGCCAATATAGTCTCTTCTGTCGTGCTGCAAATTAAGATGTCATCCACATATTGTAAGACAACACTTTCTAATGTAATATTGCTTACGTCCAGCTGCAGGACTCTGTTGAAAATAGAAGGAGACTCACAGAACCCTTGGGGTAGCCTCGTGCTCTTCAGACGCATTTCTCTAAACGTAAATGACGTCAGATCTTGCGAGTCTTGGTGCAATGGGATTGAGAAAAGGGCATTTTTCAAGTCAATCACTTTAAAATATTTTGCCTCAACAGGTATATTACATAGAATTTTAGTCGGGTTAGGGACTAAAGGGAACTCGGCCTCAACAATATCATTTATTGGGTGTAAATCCTGAATTAAACACCAAGACCCGCCCTTTGATTTTTTGATAGGGTAAACTGCAGTATGGCATAATGACTCTGACGTCACTAAGATGCCCTGCTCCATCATAGCCAAAATTGTCTTAAAAAATCCTTCATCTGCCTCCCTGGACATGGGATATTGTCGTGCCTTTGGAAGAATTGCTCCTGGCTTCAGTTTAATTTTCACTTCTCCGACTCCTTTCAATAAGCCTACGTCATAGGGGCCTGTGGTCCACACTGAGACAGGCATCTGGGCCATGTCGTCCTCAAAATATTCTGGACGGTTTTTGTGCCAACATCATTCTCTGAGGCACTTATCTTTTGATCATTTTCACCCAAAAAGTGAGGTTCACCTCAACTGCTGTTTCTCCCCCATCTGCTTGCTCGTCAAACAGATCGTCATCAGTGACGTCAGTCAATCTGTACCCTTCTTCAATGGCGATTACTGTGCACCATTGTTGGCCTTCACCATCACAACCATCAATCAAAGCCATTTTCCCTCGTATTGCAGCTGTGTGTATCACCAAGGGAAATACTTGTCCGTTTTCCCCGTCCATAAGTATTCTTGGCCTAAATAGAAATTCATCTGGGGTTCTCATGGTCTTCTCAGCAAGGCCTGGCAGCCCTGCCATTAGCACACGTATTCCATACGTGAATATTTCGGGATCCCTCATAGCTGTGTGTCCTGCGTATGCTCTAATCAGCATTCCTGGAGTTGAACAAACTATGCCTTCTTCCGTGAATGAGATTGTCATGTTTAACTACGTCATTAGATCTCGTCCCAAGATGTTTATGGGGGTTTGTCGCATATATAATAGAGGTACGTTCATATCACATTGTCCTATAGAGACTGGAAGTGCATCTGTAAAAGGAACACGACTTGTAGCTCCTGTGAAACTCTGAGTATTTATAGCATCGCCGGACAAGGAAATCTTGCCTTCATGTATACACGAACGTGTTGCACCCGTGTCAACTAAGAAGGAATGATCTTTATCCCCTTTAACAACATCCACTCTTGGTTCCTGGTGAGGGTCTGGTGTCACCGATAGGATAGAACACATCAGGGTTCCCAGTGAGCTGTCCTAGTCTATATATAATGTTGTCCCACCTTGTGTGAATGGACTTCCCCCCATCACCAGTGTTACTCCTCATTCCAAGGTTCGTAGCCTGTCCTGTACTTACTGTCTGTGACAGTTGCATTGGTGACTGTTGAGACTGTCCTTGTGGGAAACTCATCAAATTTTGAGGTTGCAAGCTTTGCTGTACTCCTGGCATTTGTTGCTGCACTGAGTGATTTTGTGCAACTCCATTTCCTCCCTGCTGTAAAAATACAGGTGGATTCACCATACCTGCTTTTATTCCTGGGTCGTTTTGCATCATGCCTTGACTTCTGCATGTGCATGCTAGATGCCCTGTCATCCCACACAACCATCATACTGGTGGTGGTCTGATGATTTGCCCATTTGACATATCTTGATTACCATTTTGCATGTTTTGAAAGCCTCCTTGATTACTCTGAAAACCTCCCTGATTACTCTGCCATCCTCTTCCTCTAAATCATCTTCCCTTGGGGTAAAACCCAGTATTGCCCTGATTATTCTGCTGTGGATAATTGGCCTGCTGCATGCACGACCCATCTGTGCTAGTTATCATTGCCCCTTCAATGGCGTATTTTGACAATTTCTTCTGCACTAATTTTGCCTCTTCACCCTTTCGTGCAGCCTCTTTTTTACTTTTTTTTTATGCAGCAGCCTGCAATAGTGTGCGATGGCCAACTGTATCTCAGACCACGGTTTGTCCTCGATTCCTACCAATTTCTTGAGCTGTTTCTGTACCGGTTCTGGCAGCCCCTGGCATAATATATGGTACAACACGGGTATAGATTTCCCCCAAGATTCCCGAGTCTCGAGTACCCACGCATCTTGGAAATTTTGGATGTAAATCAAAGGGTCCTCTGACTCCTTCATTTTAAGTGTCATTATAGATCCCATGTCGGAACTATCCGGATACAGCTATCGTATTGCTTTCCATTCTGCGGCTCTACAGTTGTTAAATGGAGCTCCATCATGCACAGTATTAACTGTGGTCACACCAGGGAAACCTGCCCGTGTCCACACATCATCTGCTCTATCACCAAGTATGGCGATTAAGAGACCTTTGATATCCCCTATAGCTAATGTGTTCCCTCCCGTAATTTTTTCTAGCTCGTGGATCCATTTTCCAGCCTCCGATGTCAACATTGGAAGATTATTTTTCAGGTTTTACGGATCCATGTGTGGCCATGGAATATACTGTGGTCTCGTTCCACCTTTCTCGAACAATGGAAATTGGGACGCATAGCCCTCTCTCTCTTCTCTCATTGTTCTTCTATCTATTGCAGGAGTAATATTCCTGCATCGCTGCCTACCTGGCAATGTCCTTAGCGGGCTCACATAGGGTGGTGGAGACACCCCCCTCTGAACGTGAGATACTTCTTCATGTCGGTCTGACTGTGGGGCTGATTCTGATGCCCTCGGTGCAGATCCAGTAGAATCTAACCATCTTATCCCTTTCCCTCCTGAGAATTGTTTTTCGCGTCTCCTCTCTTCCTCCTTTTCTTCATGCTCCTCTCTTTTGGTGTCAGACATTGTCTGCACCCAACTCGTGCAACTTCTTGCATCTTCTTTGTTCCTACTTATTTCCAACCTATCTAGGGACAGTTCTCTATTTCCACTACTTCGGGAAACATCTGGTGTCGAGGTCATCCTCGATATTTGCCCTAGACGTGCCTGGTACCGAATCGTACTCAGGAAAGAATTCTTCTATATCTTCCCAGTCTACTACTGGCTCAGGCTTTTTAACCTCCCTTTCCAGATATTCAAGATCGCGTGCTCTTTGCCTTCGCTTACGTTCTACGTCGTCATTGAATTCTCTGCGCTTCCTCGCTTCTTTTCTGACCCTATCTTCTTCCTCTTTCTTTGCATCTCTACATTCATTTGCCCTTTGGATTTCCTCATCCCTTCGTCTCTTTATTATTTTCTCCCGTATCCTTTGTTCTTCTTCTATCCTTTGTTGCTCCTGTCTGTCTTGATCATTGGCTGCTCTCTGTTTACGATCGCGTTGCCTTTCTTACTCTTCGCGGTATAACTTTTCTCGTCTCTGCCTATCTTTTTTCCTGATTCTTTCGTCTCTCAATCATTTTTCCTTTTCCTTCTCCTTTCTATGTAAATTGTCTAACCTCTCTCTTTGTTTCACGTCATCTATGCCTTTTTCATCAAGTTTCAATAATATCTGCCCTCCCATCCATTCGTTTTGTGTGAATACTATCTCATCAGTTCTATCCTCATTTCCTTTCCATCTTTTGCCTTCTCTCTCCATGTCGAGATGTGTACTTGCTTGTGCCTGGTCTTTTCTCTCATTCTTGTGTCTCTCCTTGTCCCTCGGGACTGTGGAGGTGACATCTCAATCTTTATCTTTGTCTAAATTTTCATCACTACTTTGCATAGGTGTCTCATATGCTGGTTACTATACCCTGTGGCTGCCTTAAGTTCTCTTAGTGGGTATAACCCTTCATCCTTACCATCTTCAATTTTCATTTCAGATGGGGTGGGTGGCGCTGAGGGTGTCTCGCCCCCCTCTGTGCATACATTAAATATCCAATTTACTGGTGGCTCCTCCTCCTTATCCTGTTGGTACATTTTCCACAACTCTATATTAGCTGGGCGTTTGTGTAACTTGTTTCCCGTGTATGTGGCGTGCAAATATGTCGTCATGTGTGTGGGACTGCTTTAGATAACGATCTACCCTGGGGCCATGGCATAAACATCTTGTTTGCGGTTCCTTTAACCAATTCTGCACTGTACTTTTTTAGTTTAGGTGCATGTTTTGTCAACTGTTTGCACAGGTGTACTAATGGAGTTATGTCTTCCATATTTAAATCTGTTCACTTTCTCTTTATACAATACTTGTCAATGTCTTTCGTTACTTAAACAATTCTAACAATATGAGCGAGCACCAATCGTCGCAAGCTCAAATCCCGTTTTTCTACAAAGTGTAGTATCTTATAGTTTACTCAATAAACATCAGGTTGTATTCTACAATATTTCAAATATCCAATAATTTTTTATGCTAGTTTTTCGAAGGAAAATTTTTCGTCCTGTGAAGTCACAACAAATAACACATGAGACAGACATTCACAGACTAGACAAACTCCAGCTGGCTACACAGACCTCTGCTTCTAAAATTACCCCGACATGGAGTTTAAACTCATCCCTTTCACCGGCATATTTAACCGTTGTGGTGACCTATTTGTTCCTCTTTTATTCAGGACTATGGATGCAAGTTTCTTCTAGCCGCCATATTAAAGAGTAGGAATTAGGCGAATCCTCTCTCTTCTCGGGTGTCCCCCCGGTATCCTCTCTCTTCTCGGGTGTCCTCCCCGATATCCCTTTTCTTCTCGGGTGTCCTCCCCAGTATCCGTTCTTGCTACTTTAGTCACTCTTTGAGTCACTATTCCTTTCCCCATATATAAGCTAAGCAACCATAACTCACGCCACCACCGTGCACTGCTAAGACTAACACACAGGACATCAAAGATGACATCACAAATGTCATTGATGACATCACTGATGACATCACATGTGTATGTACTTTTCATGAAATATGTGTACAAGGGATTCTTATTATAATGTTGCGAAACAAGTGTCAAGGATCATTGCAATAAATATCATACCCTAATTAGTGAATTGAATAAGGCATTGATATAAATAGCATTCTATTATGGGGTTCTATCTGGTATACTAAGCTACTCATACAGAAACATAACATTATGTGCAGCGTACAAGATGAAGGTATAATATTCGTAATGTTAATATGTTGAATAATTAAATGATAATTGTTTTCTTAATAGATTTTTGTGTACTGTGAAATATGTAATATGTAGCTAATAAAACACATGTATTACATAATTGCATTACTATAGACAACAAGTCTATTGATTATCTTTATGCACAAAAAGGATTGCTGTCTTTCAAGTTTGTGTCTTCCCGTATGTATTTGTTTCATATGATGTGACTGGACTCTAAGGGAATTACTGTAAGAACCTACTTGAAGGATACGTCTACAAATAAAATAACATTTTTAGTTTCTGACTGTTACTGAAGAAAACCATGTGGCCTAGACATGTCAGCAAAAGAAAAAAGAGCGAGCCAGACATGTGATGTCATCAGTGATGTCATCAATGACATTTATGATGTCATCTTTGATGTCCTGGGTGTTAGTCTTAGCAGTGCACGGTGGTGGCGCGAGTTATGGTTGCTTAGCTTACCATAACTAGCGAATTTCAAGGGTTTTTCCGTTTTACTTGGAACCATAACATCCCTTTCACAAAGTTTTTTCACTGAATTTCATAGGTTTTTAGTAGCGCAACTTAACCATAACGTCCCTTTAACAACATGTTTTTACTGAATTTCATAGGTTTTTAGTAGCGCAACTTAACAATAATAACTTTGACTTTGTGTACATGTAATATGGAATATACTGAACCCCTTCTACTGAACTTGATGTCCGCGAACTCTTTTAATGTCCGCGGACATGTTCTGAGAACAGTACCACTACCTAAAAACTCTGGGGGGGTATGTTTGATTGTTATATCATACCATGGGAACATTTAACAAATTCAAAAAGCAGCACACATACACATTAGATGTAGTAATACATAAGAAATGTAACCCATATATGTAACACACTAACCATTCATTTAAATACAATGGGCCTCATTACGACCCTGGCGGAAATCGCGGTGCAAAATGCACCATGGAGCACGGCGGAAAGCTGCCGATAGCGCCATGGGGGTTGGCGGATTTTCCGCCCCATTCCGACCTTGGCGGGGAGGTAAATCCCCATCCCCCATTTTACCCTTCCCCATTCCCATTTTTGCCCCATAGGGTATAATGGGAGTGGGGAAGGCGTTAATTACGCCACCGTAAAATACGGTGGCGTAATTAACAACAAGGTCCCGTAGCGCCATGGATTTCTCCGCCCGGAAAAACCAGGCGGAAAACGCTCCATGGCGCTACGGGAACTCGTAGTAGGGCGGACGGGTCCGCCGCGAATAACGCTGGCGTAAACCCACTCCGCCAGGGTCGTAATGAGGCCCAATATGTTCTAAAATGGAATATACCAAAAGAAGATAAATTGGTTCCAACATAATTACCTCACAGACACTCCACAACTAAGAGCAAGACCAGATCTACAGAGTACTTAGAACATATTTTACCTGAAATAGTAAGTGCACTTCATTTTACTCATATATTTATAAACTTTCTGTATTAGATAAAAAGAAATATATTATCTTTTTTTTTCTCACAGAAATGTCTAGTACTCTGGAATGGCTAGAGAAGCATTTCCCACATGAAGAAATGTCAGAAGATAGTGAAACTAATGGTAAACACTTTACAATATAAACCATTTAATTATTATTATTTTATATACATTTAACATATATATATATTTTTGTACAGAGCATACCAAAATAGAACATACCTCTGAAGAAACTGTTATGGATAACACTCTTGACAGCATAAAAGTGGATTTATTGTTGACCAATTTTAATAATTTGAAAACTTTTGTTGAAGATCATTTTAAAACAAAAACCTCATGCCACTGTCCCACATGTATTTGTCCCCCCTCACCATATCCCAGTCAATTATCCCCAAACCCTCTCCATAACCCAAAACGTTGTGATGAGACTTCCATCCCTTCTTCACCTGATACCAATCATGTTGAAACCCCTAATTCTCCTGTTTTTGTTTCCGTTTCTGCCTCACCTTCTCTATCATAAATTATTAATATATGTTAAATAAAGTTACATTTTTATATTGTGTTGTAATTAGTTTCCGTTTAAAAAAAAAAATAATGTAGGTGTCCGCGGACAGCGCAGGCGTTCTGAAATGTTCGTACATAAACGAAAATGGAGGTGTCCTGAAGAACACTATACCTGTCCGTACTGTTCACTAGCAAGTTGAAACTGTTCTAAGAACACACGCGGTGTCCTGAAATGGTCATAAAGAAATGAAAATTAAAGTGCCCTGAAGAACACTTTACCTGTCCATAGTGTTCGCTAGCAAGTTGAAACTGTTCTAAGAACACGATTGGTGTCCTGAAATGTTCGTAAATAAACAAAAATGGAGGTGTCCTGAAGAACACTATACATGTCCGTACTGTTCGCTAGCAAGTTGAAACTGTTCTAAGAACACACGCGGTGTCCTGAAATGTTGTAAAGAAACGAAAATTAAAGTGTCCTGAAGAACACTTTACCTGTCCATAGTGTTCGCTAGCAAGTTGAAACTGTTCTAAGAACACAATTGGTGTCCTGAAATGTTTGTAAATAAACGAAAATGGAGATGTCCTGAAGAACACTATACCTGTCCGTACTGTTCGCTAGCAAGTTGAAACTGTTCTAGGACACATGCGGTTTCCAGAAATGTTCGTTTGACGTGTGACGCACTTTTAATTACTTCAGGACCCGAACAGTGTCCGTAGAACATCAACGCGCATGAGCAAACCAATTTCCGTGCATTTGGTGTCTTGCGGACAGCCGCTTCCTTCGCGAACATGTTCGCGAAGCGATCATGTGACCGCGCCCATGCTGATCGCGTGTTCTGAATGCGGACACTGTTCATGTCCCCGAACAATTTAAAAGTACATTTTCAAGTAATCCACAATATTTCTCAATAAAAACTCACCAAAGTCCCACATACTAATCCTGAGTTTCTACATACTTTTTGAAAGTTTTTTAACCTTTTTTTGTGTTCGATCTGTCCGCGGACAGCGCGCATGTCCGCGAACCGCGTACAAGCACCCCTGTAAAAGACCACGCCCTAGAGCTTATTCTCATTGTGTTTCTGGCTATTCTTCAGAGCACAGCTATTTTTCCTGAAACTTGCAGATTACACCATGATCGAGATGGCATCCATGGCTGCACTAGTGCCACCTGGTGCGGCACCTGCTTCAGCACCAACCCCACCCCCTCCACCACCACTACCTTCCCAAGGGCCTGAAAAGGGGAACAGGAGTGAGGATGCAGAGGAGGAAGAAGAGGATGACGAGAATGAGGTAGAAGAAATCCCTACTACCCGCACTAGGTGTGAGTCTTGGGTGTGGCGGTTGTTTACCATTCATGGGAATGGTCCTAAGGCTTGTGCGAACCGTGTCACCTGCAATGAGTGCAAAATGGTACTCCGTCGCGGGAGGCATGGTTCGTACAGCTTTGGGACCACTACCATGAAGTGACACCTAAGGTCATTTCACTCTGGGGCCATTTGCAAGGTTGTACCTTGCGAGGAGCGCAGTAGGTTGATTTCCTCTACTTCATCCTCTGTTTGTGATCCTGTCACCACAAGGACCACCTCTGTGGGACAGCGTCTTCCTCAAACTACCTCACAGGCCATACAGAATTCTGATTACCCTTACCTTTCGAGGGTCACAGTTGTATGTATGTACTGTGACACAGTACTATGCAGGGGGGAGCGACTTCGCAGTGCTTTTGAGACTATCATCTCAGAGCATGAGAAGACCTGCTCACTACCCAAATAAAACCCACTCTACATCTTCCTCTCTCAGCTCGCCCTTTCTTATCCCTGTGGTTGGTGTCCCCCCCTTTCCCCTCCTTTCCCCTCCTCTCTTATTGTGTCGTGTATAAAAAATAAAAAAAATACAAAATAACAAAAATAAAAAAAAAATGAGGCTCTTTTCAGAGCCGCCTTTCACAGTTAAAAAATAGAAGTGAAAATAAATGAAGCAGGGCCCTTTGTATTTTTTAGAAGTCCGCGGACAGTCCGTGGACATCTAAAAATTTGCTACCCTATCATAACCATTGCAATTTTCTCTGGGAGGAAGTGGTGGCTCTGAAAAGAGCCTTTGGGAGGTGTTTGTATGTCAAAAATTATAAATACTCAACACCTACTTCAAAATGGATGCTGAAATTCTAAAAAAGGTCGCAATGCATTTTGTACATTTCTCAGAAAAATCTGATTGCCAGCATAAGTGAGATGGACTCCATCTCTGCGAAAAATGTATGTACTACGAAACATAATATTTTCATTGTGAAAAGAGGACATGCCAAAATCTCTTAGAAAGGCACAAACAGCCTTATTAACATTGCGCCTTGCTTTTACCATTTGTGGACTGAATGAAGAAGAACGAAGCCACATTTGTCTCTGCGCAATACGGGAAAATATTACTTGAGAATTAGGAAACATGTCCATGACCTCCAAGTCCTTCTTTCATAGCAAATTCCAAAGAAATTCCAGACACATGTCCTAAACTGTTCCCTCAACAATGAATTACAATTATGTCTAGATGTTGCTCTGTCTCCAAAGTAGCACAGAGAGGTAGCAAGTCCAACCACTTCATTCCACATACTCCATGCCAGTGTACTTCCATATGTGGAAATCCAAGATCTACAGCTACTCCACAGCTTTCTGCATGCACCTTCAACCAGTGTATCCACAAATCTCCCAAAATCCAAACAATCTGTTTTCTGAAACACACAGCCATAGCTATCTGTTGTTCTCTCAGCAATAAGAGTATCCGAGAAACTCTCTCCTGGCACAACACACCAACTAAACTTTCTTGACCAATCCCTTTCAGTGCTCATTCTCATTTGCATTCTCAGTGACTTCTGAACCCAAAAATCCCCGGATGTAACACCCGATGTCCGCGAACTACCACCATGTCCACGGACATATCGTAACATGAACAACCCTTCTATCATTTCCACTTCAATCTCTGTGCCATTCCCTCATTGGATGTAGCTAAGAAGTCACATGACAATCCACCAATCCCATTCAAGACCTCTACATCTAACTGCATCATCATAGATCAGCACTGCAAATGTACTGTGAATCTCTCTGAGTACAAGTGTCATATCATTGGCAAGCACCATCTGCAAGAAATACTGTACAAGTCTCCAAGATTTCTACTTGCAGGTCCATACATATCCATATGCATGAACACAAACTACAGGTATGCATATTTTCTGTACAGTACATGAACACATCTTCAAACTGACTTTTAGCTTGTGTAATCTGTAAAATGAATCTACTGTCTTTTTTTCAATCTCCTAAAATCAACTGTCACTTATAAACCTTTATACTATTTACTTTCTTGAAACACACACACACTCAAATCATATTAAACTAACATTTTTGAAATGAAATATATAGACTACATATATTCAAACAAAATTGCATGCATGCACACTCTATGTTCAAATATCAAAAAATAATACTTATACAATTACATAATATTTTTTATTTCTTTATATGTATTTAATTACTTTAATTTAAGCATGACATTGAGGCACTATTACCTGGAAGAGCTTAGTTACAGAAATAGTGGTATTCAGTGGTACATTATGAATTTCATAAGACATAGTAAAGATATTTTGTTTGCTACAGTTAGTCATTGCAATACAATTTGTTCATTAAGAAAATATCATATGTATTGAACTGGTGCGACGTATGTTATGTAAATAAGATCGTTTTAATGGTTTTGAGTAAGGCGCTGAGGATTTCAATTAAAACAATCAATGTCTAAATTAAAAACAGTGCTATAAACAAACAAAATTACTAATTTGTTTCTTTTACAATTGCAGTGAAGACCATTCTCCTGAAAAGAAGCAGCCGAATTTGAAGAACAAAGAACTAAGAAGTAACCTGTTCATTTTAGAAAAAAAGTAAGTAGAATATCACCATAATATTTGTATTATTACTCAAACACACTGTAAAGTTAATTCATGCTATTTCTGTGCCTAAAAATAGAGATTGTGCACCATTCTGTCCAAAAATCCCCATGTCTTAAACAGCGATTTACAGCCAGAATGGCCCACAAATTCCTATTTTTGGACACACAAATTACCCAACTCAACTGCTAGAATTTTGATATTATAGAACAAACACTGTTTCAATTGTATACATTAGATTTACTATTTGTACTTCTCCACACCACCAGCTTACATTTTCTGTCATCTGAACCCCAGTTTAGTAGCACACAAATTAAAGAATACCCAGCCCTACTAGTTGTAGTTCCCAATGCACAATCACACACCATTACATACATCTTTATTATCTTACTCAAAAACTCATGCACACTGCACCCATACATTGCAGAACACCCCAAACCATACCTTCTTAATTTATTTCAACAGACCCTAAAGAATGCCTATCAAAAGTCAAATCCGTAGAAAGTAACGCAGAAGTAGAGCAAATGAAAATAAAAGTGTCCAACATAAGCATCCATCTCTAGCAGAATTTGTAAAAAAAAGTTGAAAAAAAAACAGCTAATACAGTCATTTAGTGAAACACAAGAAGTTTCAAGTACAAAAACTTTGCCTCCGCTATCAAAATGTAAACCAAACCAAAAAACAATTAGTAGAAAATCAGCTATCACTACAGATAAAACTGCTTCTTTAAATCTTGATATAGTTCAAAGTAAACATACCAGGAAAAGTATTTTAGCCAAAATGTTCCATCACAAAGTCCTTCAAAATCTTATAAAAACAGGAGAGAAACCAGGTTCAACGCTTAAAACCTATCGTAGGAAATTAATCTTTGAAGCGTTGATAGACAGTGCAATTCTTCTCAAAAGAAAGTTATTTATTTTAGTGTTAAACAAAATGAAACCACTAACAAAACTAATAACTAAATTACAAAAAAGACTTCTCAATAAACAAAATGTCAACAGAAAGAACTTCTTAAGTATCTGTAAGGTGAATGGAATCACACTACGAGCACAGAACCATACTTTAATGAAGAAGCGTACAAACAAAAGCAAACAAATACAATTGCCATACATAGTAGTGGTCGAGGTTATGAAAAAGTGAATACCATAATGGAACAAGAAGTACTGCTTACAAAAATATGCCCTGAAAACTTAGAATTACCTCTCCATTCAACTGAATCAGAACATCTAGTGTACAAATGGCCATGCACATGTAACATTCCCAAACAATTTTTCAAGTCTTTACGCCAATTCCTCAATCAATATGTAAAAAGCAAAGACAAAATCAAAATGAAACTACTGCAAAATATGGATACCTGTCCAGTGCGCAAGTACACAGGACTACAAGGGCATTCATTGGCCTGCATTACAGGACCTACTTGTAAAACCACTTTCCATGATATCAAAAGAATATCAACACATCATTCAACTATAAGAAATCTAGTCTATAAACTGTACTATGCTAAATGTCCTGCTTTAGCACTAGCAAATTTAAATAACATTCTTCTACATGGTACAGCAAAAGACCTACTTGAAGAAATTGACTATATCTAGAAAAAATATTTTGGAAGTGAAAGCTACTTACAGAATGAAATAGCTTTAAACCAAATTAGCAACAATTCTACACATGGCAACCTTTTACTGAACACATACAAAAAAGAAATAATTACATTTAAAAGTACATCAGCTGAAGTACCAAACCATGTGTGTGTATGTTGCCGCAGAACTTTTTATAAAAGTAACACAAAAACTGTAGACATATCATACAAAATAGAAGACAATGAAGATTCTAAATGGTTTGAATTTGCTCTCTACCTTGTAGCAGAAAACAAATACAAAATAACTGACCACTTAATACTTTGCAGTTACTGCACTACCAAACTTGACAACAACCAAACGCCTTCACGTGCTATCACAAATAATTTGGATTTATACCCACTACCAAAACCCCTACAACAACTTAATTTATATGAGAGCATCATAATTCAAACAGTGCACCCATTTCAAGCAATAATACGCCTTCAACCAAAAACAGCAAAATTACCTCCCTCTGAATTGGTAAAAGGCATTCATGGAAAAGTAGTTTATTTACCATTAGATCTAAAAGAAAATGTGCATACTCTAGGAGTGCAACGTCCAATGCAGCAATCTTTAATTATCTTAGTAAATGGAGTACCTACAAAAGACAAAAAATATGGCAACAGCTGGTAGATTTACATAAAGTTAGACAAGACTTGCAATATCTTAAAAAGAATAATGAATATTACAAAGAAATTAATATTGAAGAAAACTTGAAGGATGCAACAGAAATAATTCAAGAAACACAAGAAACTGGTCAATTTGAGCTCCTAGATCCTGCTACAATATCAAATACTTTAGACCGTTATACAATTCATCCTTCGCACTCTAATGACACCATAGAATATGCACTGGAAACATTCCAAATGCGTCAAACAAAAGGATCGCCAATCAGTATATGGGAAAAAAGTATAGAAGCACATGCTTTTCCTCTACTCTTTCCTACTGGCAAAGGAGGAAAGTATGATGATAGACCTATTCAAATATCAGCATCAGAATACCGCTCATTACAGATGTATTCTGAAGATCCCAGATTTAGACAACATGTGGAATGCATATTCCACCTACTCTTTGAAAGTGAACTAGCAACTTTATGTTACAGAGTTGCACACATATTAAAATCAGGATCACACTTACAAAATATGACAGCTACACAATTATTACAAGAAGTGCAACAAAAGGATGAGGTTTTACAATCAAATATTACAAATCTATTAGCAAATATGAGTGGTACTAAAGAGTACTGGTTTCGTCGTCATGGAGATGTACGTTGTATGATCAGAAACCTTGGCCCAGCCACTTGGTTTGTTACATTAAGTTGTGCAGAGTATGCATGGGAAGATTTACATGATTTCCTACGCATATCAAACAAAAACAAAACAAACATAGATATACTAACACCAGGAGAACTTTGTTCTTTGGATCCTGTTAATGTTTCAAGATATTTTCACCATCGCTTCATTGCTATGCTACATTTTATTTGTAATAAAACTGTTCCTCCCCTTGGAGAAGTGCAACACTTCTTTTGGAGAAAAGAATACCAAGCCAGAGGAGCACCACATATCCACATGCTTTTATGGATTAAAGATGCTTCTCAATTTGGTCAAGACAGTGATGCCAATGTTTTACAGTTTATTGAAAAATATGTCACTTTTGAAATTCCATTGGAAACAACAAATAGTGATCTTCATGCACAAATTTTACAATTTCAAAGACATAAATGTGGAAAATATTGTCATCGCAAATACAAAAACAACGGGAAATACTACACCAAATGCCGATTTGGTTTCCCTAGACCAGTTACAAATACAGGTCAAGTGAACAACCTCATGTCTTCCGTTAGACATAGTGTTAAAGGTAAGTCACCTAAAAATACATATTGCATAAAATGAAAAGAAGAAGAAAAATATATCAATGATTATAATGCATACATTGCCCACTTATGGAATGCAAACATAGATGTGGAGTACATTGCAGACAATTCTACTGCAGTTGCACGACATGTCACAGCATACTTAACCAAAGCAGAAAAGACAGAGCTCCAATACCTCTGTAATGACCTGTCATCAGATAAAACAGTGTCTCAGAAAATATACAGCTTGGGCATAAAAATGCTCTCGCATAGAGAATGTGGATCATATGAAGCAGCTGATTGTTTAACTGGTGCTGCATTGTATGGTAAATCTGAAAATACAGTATGGCTAAGTCTTGGTCCAGCTAAATCTAGAAAAAGAGTTCTAAAATCATACGAAGATATAGAAACCATAGCCAAACGTGATCCCAACAGCCAAGACATTTTAAAAAACAATTTATTGGACACATACTACCCAAAGAGAAGTAATACTTTGGAAACCATGTGCCTTTACCACATAGCCCAAAACTACACATACAGAAATAATACAAAACCTGATGAAAAAAAGGTAAATACATAGTGACAAACTGTGAAGGCAGCTTAGTTAAACTCACCAAACCAAATGTAATTAATCATATCAAATTGTCATTAAAGACGCCTCAACATAAAGAAGTATATTACATGTCCCTGCTATAACTCTTTAAACCATGGAGAAAAGAAGAAGAAATACTAGATAACTATGACTCATATGAAGATGCTTTCAAAGCAAATGAAAGCACTATAACTGATGTAAACTTTACACAGTACAAAACAATGTTGCACAATGAACAGCAACACGAAGAATAACTCCACGCCTAACTAGATAAAGAAACTCCTGACAGTAGTCAACCTTCTGTAACAGGAAGCCAAGAACCACTGGGAGAACCACTAATAATAAATGAGGCAGAATTAGCTATGATAGAAGTAGAAAACACCATGTGTCAGTATGAAGATCAAGAAGACTTAACTAAACTACAATCAAAACTAAACAATGAGCAACGTAGCATTTTTCAAGAAGTAACAAAACAAATTGCACATTGTGTACAACATGAAAATAAAGAATGTTCCTGCCATAATTATAAACCTATACTACTATACATCAGTGGTGAAGCTGGTTCTGGCAAAACATTCCTAATCAAAATCATCAGTAAGTTCCTTCAACAATTGACAAACAACAAACTGTCAGCTGTTGTCACTGCCCCCACTGGTTTAGCTGCCTACAACATAGGTTGTGTCACGTTACACCGATTACTACTATTGCCAGTAGAACACCAAAACAAATGAGACTATTACAAACTTTCTGCAGAAGCTGCAATGTAACTACGCAAAGTATTGAAACAAATGAAAATGCTACTAATAGATGAAGTGAGCATGGTCTCCAACCTAATGTTGGCTTTGATTCACCTCAGATTCCAAGAAGTACTCAAAACAAACTATGAAGAGCTCTTTGCAGGAAAACACATTATTGTTTTCGGAGATCTTCTTCAATTGACACCAGTAAAAGGTGAGCCTATTTTTAAAACATTAGGACACAAACTCTGCCGTAGAACTGTTGGCAGCATTGGAAATGTCAACCTTTGGCAACATTTCCAATAGGGAGAATTAACTAACAGAAAACATGTGCCAATCTGCAGATCTCACTTATGCCAACATCTTAAAAAGTATCAGAGTTGGTATACTTTCTAAAGAAGCAGAAGCAATATTGAAAACCCGGCACATTCATTCACTTTATGGCGATAATGCATGTGCTACAGATGTTATGGAACAATTAGCCCACAAAAATGTCAATTGTATGGCCTTAACGCCAACTCTTGAAAGCTGTTTCAAATTCAATGAAATAATGTTAAGTAAAGAAATGCAACCAATAATGGAAATTAGCGCCACAGACAAACTAGATGAACATGGTATGACACTACCCATGTGTGACCAAGCCACAACAAGACTAAATAGTTTTAAAAAATCAATCTCAAACACTTAGGTTTAGAAAAGATATTAAAATTATCCTTAAATTGCAGAATAATGCTTAAACGTAACTTTGACGTGGACCAAGGACTAGTTAATGGAGCACTGGGTGCCGTTGTTGGCTTTCAAACATACCCACGTGACATCAAAATTCAGTTTGTCAATATTCTCTTTGACAAACTTTCAGAAGTAAAAAGGATAGGACGCTCAACAGCTCGATTCTTTCTCTTCAAAGACATGTATGTACGCAGAGAACAATTTTCTCTAACTCTTGCATACGCAGTCACGATTCATAAATCACAAGGTCTTACCCTAGACAAAGCAATGATAGATATTGGCAACACAGTCTTTAAAGAAGGCATGAGTTACGTAACATTATCACGCTTACTTACACTTGACAGTCTATTTCTAATCAACTTTGATGCAAGTAAAGTAAACGCTGATATTCCTTGCATTTTAGAATACAATAGATTTCGCTCACTATACATCCCCCATCTTAACACATATTCTGTTCCACAAAAAGTAAAATGTTATAAAAGAAAAATAAATCAAACAGAAATGCAACAGGATGTCACTGCAAATCCTCCAAAGAGAGTAAAAGAAACTAATACTTCATCAAGTACCACAAGCAAAAAACAATCAATTAGGGAAAGTAAACCAGGTACTTCTTCAAAGAAGGAAGACAATCTCCAAAAAAAGCAGTCAGATACAGAACTACCTGGTCCATTTAAACTCTCAAATATAGTTGGTGTAAGTTGCTACGCAAATGTAGCAATGAATATTCTATTTCAATTACCACCAATTGTTGACAACATTTACTTACACAGTACAGACCCATTGTTTTTGCAAATGTAAGTACTTCATAGAATCGCAATAAATAATCCTGACAACACGTATAGTGTTTATGGAATAAGACAACAATTGGACTACTGTGCTGGAATGGTGAAATTCACTATAAACTCACAGGAAGATCCACAAGAATTTCTAATGTACTTACTACAAGTACTGGAAAACAAAAACATACCTATAAATGAAATCTTCCAGATTTCATACATGTGGAAACATACATGCACTCTCTGCAACAATGTGACACAAGAACAAATCCCCAATGAACGCTTTGTATATACATATCAATATCTAATTGTGAATCCATTCCATTTCAGCAACTTGTACAAAATGCTAACACTGGTAGATTATGTTCTACCTGCAATTCAGATAATTGCTCCACGTTAGTAATACAAACACATAGTAAATACGTAATACTAATGCTTCTACGTTACAATGCAGATGGTACCAAAAACAACTGCGAGCTGACTGGATTCGCACATGGTCAAATATCACTTGGTAAGAAAACCTTGACAACAATAGGCATAATCTACCACGCAGAAGCTACAACCAATTCAGGGCACTACACTGCATATATAAAAAAAATGTGGATGGTTTGAATGTAATGATAGTACCATTACTCTAAAGCAGAGATTACCAGCAAATCTTACAAACGCTTATTTAATGTTCTTAAAACCAAAATTTGATAACTAAACTGTACTTAAACCTTAAGTAAACTTGTAGAAAAAAATATAAACTGTTAGAATATTCCAAAAGCTATCTAACTGCCCAAAGATTTGACAACAACTAATCAGATAAATGAATACCACTAAAATATATCAAAAAATAGACAGTTAGAATACGCCAATTTGTATCTAACTGTCCCAAAATGTAACAATATCCAAACAGATAAATCAATACCACTAAAATATATAAAAAAATAGACAGTTAGAATACGCCTACTGGTATCTAACAGCTCCAAAATTTTACAATATCCAAACAAATAAATAATATGTTACTGCTCCAAAAAAATGCAACAAGCCCATGTATAAAGCATTAGCCAGAAACAACAAGTGAACACTGAAAACAAATAAACAAATAAACTGTAGCATAACAGAAAAAGGTTTTTTTTTTTTTATCCAACATGGATTTTTTTTCTCCCACAGACCCAATGATTTTAGCAACACACACAGAAACTGAGCAAATTGCACAGTACTCTGGTTTGTAATCTACTAAATAGGAGGGTCAAACAAAAATGTTGATTATACAATGTAATAAGTCATTACAAAATACTAATAACTAACATGCTATTTTCTTTTATCACAGAAATGAACAAGAAATACATGTACTCCAGTTACTAAACCAAACAGTAAGTATATTATACACTCTATGCCCTGGCCACAACCATCGCAGCATATCACACCCATAGTATCTTATAACTTTGTTCCTTATAAATTTGTTTTTGACCTAAAGTTATAAGCAACTATAAGTGTGATATGCTGCGGTGGTTGTGGCCAGGGCATAGAGTGTTGGGTGCATGGCCAAATGGCCATGCACCCAACACTCTATGCCCTGGCCACAACCACCACAGCATATCACACCCATAGAGTCAAATATATCAACTGTGGCCTATGGAAACTTTTAATGTCCGCGGACATTATGAGTGTTCTTAGAACACTTTCAACTTGCCAGCGAACAATACGGAGAGCATCTTCAGGACACCCTTTACGAACATTTCAGGACAACGCGAGAGTTCTAAGAACACTTTCAACTTGACAACGAACAATACGGACAGCGTCCTCAGAACACCCCCATTTTGTTTATTTGCAAACATTTCAGGACACCGCAAGTGTTCTTAGAACACATTCAACTTGCCAGCGAACAATACGGACAGCGTCTTCAGGACACCCCCTACGAACATTTCAGGACAGCGCGAGAGTTCTTAGAACACTTTCAACTTGACAACGAACAATACGGACAGCGTCCACAGAACACCCCCATTTTCTTTATTTACGAACATTTCAGGTCACCGCGAGAGTTCTTAGAACACTTTCAACTTGACAACGAACAATACAGACAGCGTCCTTAGAACCCCCCCATTTTGTTTATTTACAAACATTTCCGGACACCGCGAGAGTTCTTAGAACACTTTCAACTTGACAACGACCATACGGACAGCGTCCTCAGAACACCCCCATTTTGTTTATTTACGAACATTTCCGGACACTGCGAGTGTTCTTAGAACACATTCAACTTGACAACGAACAATACGGAGAGCGTCCTCAGAACACCCCCATTTTGTTTATTTGCGAACATTTCAGGACACCGCAAGTGTTCTTAGAACACAGAACACCCCCATTTTCTTTATTTTTGAACATTTCAGGACACCACGAAAGTTCTTAGAACACTTTCAACTTGACAACGAACAATACGGACAGCGTCCTCAGAACACTCCCATTTTGTTTATTTACGAACATTTCCAGACACCGTGAGTGTTCTTAGAACACATTCAACTTGACAACGAACAATACGGACAGCGTCCTCAGAACACCCCCATTTTATTTATTCACAAACTTATCAGGACACCGCGAGTGTTCTTAGAACACATTCAACTTGCCAGAGAACAATACGGACAGCGTCCTCAGGACACCCCTATTTACTTTATTTGCGAACATTTAAGGACACCGTGAGTGTTCTTAGAACACATTCAACTTGCCAGAGAACAATACAGACAACGTCTTCAGGACAACCCCTACGAACATTTCAGGACAACACGAGAGTTCTTAGAACACTTTCAACTTGCCATCGAAAAATACGGACAGCGTCCTCAGAACACCCCCATTTTGTTTATTTGCGAACATTTCAGGACACCGCGAGTGTTCTTACAACACATTCAACTTGCCAGAGAACAATACGGACAACGTCTTCAGGACACCCCCTACGAACATTTCAGGACAATGCGAGAGTTCTTAGAACACTTTCAACTTGCCAACGAACAATACGGACAGCGTCCTCAGACCACCCCCATTTTGTTTATTTACGAACATTTCAGGACACCGCGAGTGTTCTTAGAACACATTCAACTTGCCATCGAACAATACGGACAGCGTCTTCAGGACACCCCCTACGAACATTTCAGGACAATGCGAGAGTTCTTAGAACACTTTCAACTTGACAATGAACAATACGGACAGCGTCCTCAGGACACCCCCATTTTGTTTATTTACGAACATAATACAGACAGCGTCCTCAGAACACCCCCATTTTGTTTATTTATGAACATTTCAGTACACTGCGAGAGTTCTTAGAACACTTTCAACTTGACAACGAACAATACGGACAGCGTCTTCAGGCACCCCCTACGAACATTTCAGGACAACGTGACAGTTCTTAGAACACTTTCAACTTGACAACGAACAATACGGACAGCGTCCTCAGAACACCCCCATTTTGTTTATTTACGAACATTTCAGGACACCGCGAGAGTTCTTAGAACACTTTCAACTTCACAACGAACAATACGGACAGCGCCTTCAGGACACCCCCTACGAACATTTCAGGACAACTCGAGAGTTCTTAGAACACTTTCAACTTGACAACGAACAATACGGACAGCGTCCTCAGGACACCCACATATTGTTTATTTACGAACATTTCAGGACACCGCGAGAGTTCTTAGAACACTTTCAACTTGACAACAAACAATACAGACAGCGTCTTCAGGACACCCCCTATGAACATTTCAGGACCACGCGACAGTTCTTAGAACACTTTTAACTTGACAACGAACAATACGGACAGCGTCCTCACGACACCCCCATTTTGTTTATTTAGGAACATTTACGGGCACCGCGAGTGTTCTTAGAACAGTTTCAGCTTGCTTGCGAACAAAACGGACACATATTGAGCCCTAAGAACACCCCACATTCAGTTTATTTAGAACATTTCAGAACACCCGTGATGTCCGCAGACAAATCGAACACAACAAGAACGTATACCACATAAAAAAACACAACTTTCAACCTATCTCATACTCTCCCACGCTCCCCAAACACTCCTACACACCAACACACTCTACTAAATACAAATTTTGAACCAGGTTTCACCGCACTGACCGAAAATCTGACGCGCTTCACGCTCCACACCGTCCAATCAGCGAACACGTCGCCTGTCCGCGGACACCACGCAAACTGATTGGCCAATCAGGACACTGTCTGCAGAGCGAACAGGGAAGTGTGACCGCGGACCGAACACAGATATCACTCATTTTTTATGACCTACTTTTTGATAATTTTTTTAAAAACGACTTGACGGATTTTCACCAAATCTGCAAAAGCGCGCTTTTGGGACCAACCCGCTACTCCTGGTCCAAATTTTGTGAAAATCCGTCCAGCGGTTTGGGCTGTAGGCGCGAGCAAAGTTTTTTCCCCATTCAATCTATGGGGAAAAAAAAGGTTTTGGGACCCCTCTATAACTTTGCCCTCCCTGGTCGAATCCTCACCAACCTTTGCAAAGAAATTCAGAGTGGGCCATATACACCTTTTGCAAATTTTGGTGAGGATTCGTCCAGGGGGAGCGAAGTTATAAGCCGCCCAATAAGTGCTCTTCCTATGGAAACACCAACTTAACCATAACTACATGGCCACTACCGTGGCCATCTAATATATATATATATATATATATATATATATATATATATATATATATATATTTATATATATATATATATATATATATATATATATATATATATATATATATATATATATATATATATATATATATTGTTTTCCCGCCTCCCTCCATTACCTTTCCTTTACTTGTTCTAAGGCATGCACTTTTTGCCAAGGCGTTTATTCTTTTTCACTCACCATTCACATGTTTCCTCTCTGGATGCTCGGGATCACCGCCTTTGTCACAGCCTCTCCTGCCGTTCGGCCGCTCAGCTGCCCGTAGGAGTGGGAACGGGTTATGTGGGGAAACACAGGTCCCTTCAGACCTCTGTCTGCAGATTCTATTTTTTACTCTAACCACTGTCTACGGGGAGCATCATGGTCTACTCAGCCAGATGGCAAAGGACTTGTGATATTGCCAAGGACCTAGAGTTACTTTATGTCGATGGTCAATGGGTGTCTTATTCTAATCGATAATCGATAACCATCCGATCTCTGCTACCAAGTGTACTCCGGGACCCCCAACCGGCCCATAGAGTCGGGGTTTGCCCAGAAGCACTTTAAGACAAGATACCAGCACCCTTGAGATGGATGGGGGTGCAGATTAATATGCCAACACCAAATCAATAATGACAACTCAACAGTTTGGCAAAGGGAGTCTGTTTAATGACAAGTACAAAAAATGGGGAGTCTCATGAATATCAGCGGATGCGTGATCTTCTCTCTCTCTTCACCACTCCAACTAACTTCCTAAAAAAATATAACATTATACTGAAAACTCGTCATCATTGACGTTTAACGCTTAAAAGTTGGCATGCATTTCTATTGGTTCAGGAAAGGTAACTTTAATATAGGTACTATAACTGTATATGGTAACGGAGTAAGGGGATTGGATAAACACTGTCAGGTGGGACATCTAAGCCCTACCTTCAAAATGGCTACTCTAGACGTCAGTAAAAGTACGACGTCCCATTGGTTCTACTAACTATAGGACCGTAGATTACTTGGTCCACTGTGATTGGGTTGGCACCTACCCCAATCATACTTTTCCACTTTGCTTAGCAGCACGCAGAATGGTTGGCCAGGTGCAGGGTGCCCCTTTATCTCCCCCGGCCTTCCTCCAATTATTGTTACAATCAATCATCACTTTAATGGCCATGTGTCAATTATTTCACTGTTGTTGGCCTCGAGACTGCATCTCCTGTCTGGAAAAGTTCTGATATCTTCGTCTGACCTGCTGCCATTCGTAGGTGTACAGGTCTCACTTCTCCTTGCTCGGCTGGTCACGTGATTCAGACACCGTGAATTTGCCTCTTCTTTATGTCATTTGTGTATTTGATTTTCGTTTCACCCACCACCTGCCTCCAGTTTCTTATCTTGGCCTTTCTGAAGCAGGATATTCTGTTCTTAGCTTCAATTAATTGTAGCTACTGTTCGTCTATACGGCCTTGGCTTTTCTGGTACGATTTGCCTCTGCTGAGTTTCGTTTCTGCCGCTTCTTCTCGATTTTGCTAAATATGAAGCTCTCCTTGTGTGGCCATTAGTAACCTTTGGTTAATTCTGATTCTTGTGCAAAGTGGATGTATACTTATATAACGTGCTTCCTTTGAGGCAGTTATGTATAAGTGGCGCTTGCATCTTTCTACTAAGAATAGCAAGCCGCACAATTTTCTTAGCTTTCTTGCGGTTCCAAGCATTTGTACATGCGTAAACTGGTCGAATATCTTCATCATGCTTACAGCTTAAGTTTCTTACATTTGACATCGTCCTGTCACCTTAGGCTCACGATGTCCCTTGTTAATGGTGTTTCCCCTCTTTACGTCATTCTCTGGTCGTCATTTCTTCTATATGTGAGTTCTATATCCGGGTTCTCGTGACGTCACAATTCATCTTCCATTTAGACCTTCTTGGCTTCTTCAGGGACTGCACTTAGACGATCATCATTTCGTTTCATTTGTTGATATGGCTTTCTCAATTGGTACCTTACTGTCCATGGTTTCCCTGGTACCGGTACTTCAATAGGCATTGTTCTTCCGATGGGTACTAGACAGAGCCCCACTGCGGCTCTCTGCTGGTTTATTTGCTCGTCATACGTCACATATTTCGGCGTGAATGTTCCGGGTACTTCAAAATGGACAGTTGGAGTGCAGGCTGCATTTGGGAACTCCTCTACAATAAGTAAAACAGCTCAGAGAGCTACCCTCTCCCTGAGTCAGCGACCACACGCTACAGATTCCCAATATACCTCAAACCTCTCAGAGAGCTACCCTCTCCCTGAGTCAGTGACCACACGCTATAGATTCCCAATATACCACAAACCTCTCAGAGAGCTACCCTCTCCCTCAGTCAGCAACCAGACGCTACAGATTCCCAATATACCTCAACCCTCTCAGAGAGCTACCCTTTCTCTTGGTCAGCTGCCACACCCTACAGAATTCCAATATATCTCAAACCTCTCAGAGAGCTACCCTTTCCCTCCGTCAGTTGCCACACCCTACAGATTTCCAATATACCTAAAATTTTGCAGAGCTACCAGAGAGCTACCCTCTCCCTCAGTCAGCGACCACACCCTACAAATTACCAATATACCACAAACCTCTCAGAGAGCTATCCTCTGCCTTAGTCAGCAACCACACCCTACAGATTCCCAATATAGCTCACAGAGCCTGTTCCTGCCTAGCCTCGCTAGCATCCTCACCACAACTGATGTGTAAAAGGGAGAAGAAGAAAACACTTAAGTGATTGTCGACTATACAGTAAGGCCGCTGTATGTACCACCATCAAATATTGCGTGTGTTGCACAATTGCCTGTCATACATTGAGTTCTCCAAACATGATAACATGAGGAGGAGGAGATGACAGTAGCATGTGACTCCTTAGCTTATTCCAGAGGGACTACTAATCAGCTGAAGAGAACTATTCTGTTTGAATCCGAACCCAGAGACAACCTGAAAATCATGCCTTGGACATGTAATAGAGCTACGTGCATCGTCAAAATAATTTAGGAAGAGTGATGTACTATCCGCAAGCCCAGAAATAGTGTACTTGGGGTGATACAATTCTGAACTCTCCTTTACCCTCAGGGAACACTTGGCTGGTGAAACACCTTGAGCATAATGATGATGATCTGTTATTTACGTAGCGCTGTACATAGAACATATTAAGATACATTAATCATCCCAACCGGAGTTGGTATTCATTTATCAACCTTCCAAGAATAGAAGGCTGAGTTGGCCTTGCTTGGATACAAACCTGAGACCTACAGATCACAGCAGTGAGGGCTCAACGTGCTGAGCTATCTTACCAGCATAATTGTTTTGTGAACTTATGTAGCACTTCGTGCCAGAATCCTCAGGCCTCTAGGCTCTCTGATAACAGGTGTTATTTTTACCCCATTTTGAACCACATTTGATTCATGGAATTCTGAAGGATGAAAGGTTAAGACTGCTGTCTTTGAACTTGCAAAGTGCAGGCTGCTCTCATGTTAGAAGTCATGGGTCATATATACTTGTATTTGTACTTGTCATTTATGTAGCACCTTTTACCATTATTAGTGTCTCTATGAGCTGTTTGTGGGAATGCCCTTGGAGGACTGAAGTCCACAGGGCCTCATTACGACCCGGGCATTAAGTGAACAACAATGCCGGTAAAGGATTACTGGCATCGCTTACCGCTCTGGCCGATTAGGACACGATTAGCCGCTATTAGCGGCACCGTAATTAACAGTGCTGTTAATAGCGCCAGGAGCGCAGGCACGCGACCATCCATGCTGCCAATACCGGCATGGTGCAAACAGGGGAACATCACAAGTCAGGCGGACATTCAAACAACGCCCTACTGAAGCCCAAAAAGTACCTTACCGGCATGGTGCTGATTCCGGCATCGCAGACCACCCGTAAACGGCCATGTGCAGTGTTCCCAACTGCCATAGGTGCAGACAATAAGCACAGGTGGAGGCAATACAGACTGGGTCAACTCAAAAGGAGCACACCCCACCCCTTCCCACACCCAGTCACACTCCACAATGATTCCAATACTACTAGCAATGCTGGGGCTGGAGGACATGATTGATGTGGAACTGTTGCAACAACAACAACAACAACAACTGGCAGCACAGAGGAGACGCGGGAGGAGAAGGAGGGTGAGGCAGGGCCACTATGCCCAACCAGTGCAGCCAGTGCCACCACGCAGGCAGCCCCCAATCCCTTGCATCAGAGCCAGTCCATTCAACCTAACCCCTGAGCAGATCCACACCCTGTACCGTCTGGACCGGGACACCATCACCACCATTGTGGATACGATACATGACGACATTGTCAGCCTGATTGAATCACGCACTGCCATCCCACCCCTACTGAAGGTAGTGTCTGTGCTCCACTTCCTGGCCACAGGCACCTACCAGCACACAGTGGGGCACATGCATGGCATATCACAACCATTATTCTCACGTACACTGAACCAAGTTCTTGATGCCCTCCTGAAGCACACAGGCGACCACATTTACTTACCACGGTCTGCCCAGGAGATCTCAAACACCAAAGTTGGTTTCCATTCACTGGCCGGCATGCCTGGTTGTATTGGCGCCATCGACAGCACCCATGTGGAATTGGTGGTCCAACATGCCATGGAGGTAGCGTACCGCAACCGTAAGCTATACCACTCAATCAACGTGGAAATGGTATGTGACTCAAACAAGATCATCACACATTGCTGAGCCCGATACCCCGGATCAACCCATGATTCAATGGTCCTACGGAACTCCATGATACCATGCTACATGGAGCGACATACAGGGCCAAGATCCTGGCTTCTTGTGAGTCGCATGTTAGGCCCATGGAAATGTGATGTGGGTAGATGATTGGGGTAGAGATGCATACTTCACCTGGCTGAGATGGGAGGGGGATGCATACTTCACCTGGCTGAGATGGGGGGAGAGATGCATACTTCACCTGGCTGAGATGGGGGGGGGAGATGCATACTTCACCTGGCTGCGAGTGCCTGAGAGAATGGATCATGCTCATACCCCAAAGCAGCCCAGACTGGACCTGACACCTGACCACATAATGCATGATGAAAGCTGCCCTAACATGTAAATGATGCAGTCTCACAACCATTCCATAGCCATCTACATGTGCACTGTACCTAATCAGACCGTATCCCCCTCAACACAATGCAGCTACAAGCAATTACTATGGCCAATACACAGCACCAAATACCATCAACTGAAAGGACAGTCTCCCATTACTGCGTACAAAGGAGTCACATGAGGGCCAAATGCATTAATTAACCACTACACTGACACAGAGGTCCAACAAAAGTGCATTTCACCATTTGTTTTGCATAGTGACATCATCATGAGGCTGACATCAACGGTGCCAGGATGAAAGCATACACATTTCTGGACATCAGCCAGATCATGGAAAGAACCGCTGTGGACTAACACAGTGCATGGGCCCCCCCTGCGCCCACTAGTCGGTGGCACGCACACCAGTCCATAAGAGGAATACACACATAGCAGTCACATTGTGTGTCTCCATTCATGCATGGGAATGTGGTTGCAATCAGGAAATCAATGCATGCTATGGTGTCATTGATCGAGGTCACATATGAAGTGATGACTTACACTTATACATTGTTGCCCATATGCAGGTGATGCAGGCTATCCCTTGAAGAGGTGGCTCCTTACCCCAGTCCGGAACCCGCAGAAGAGGCATGAGGAGGACTACAATTGTGCACATACACGTACCTGTGTGGTGATTGAGCAGACATTTGGCCTCTTGAAGGCACGGTTTCGCTGCCTCAGCAGGTCTGGTGGGGCACTCCTGTACCGCCATGAGAAGGTAGCCAAGATCGTCATGGCATGTGTCATGCTACACTATATGTGCATCAGACGGAATGTGCCCCTGATGCTGAACTGCAACCACCTGACGATGAGGATGAGGAGGGTGGGGATGGGGCAGCACCTCAGGGAGGCAGCGATGTACAGCAGAGACGTGCCAAGCGTCAGACTCTGATCAACCAATTTTTCTAGCACACATGGATGGGGAGTGTGACATGGATGTGGCACTCGGGGCACTGGGTGTGTCAGGGACATGGACACTGTAGACTGTTCACCAATAAAGCACACGTATGCAATAAGAATGTTCACACATGTGAATCATGAGTTACCAACATGTGTATTAAAGAATCATAACAAAGTGAACAAGCCCTCCACACCACACACCCTCTCCCCCCTGCCCCCTCAACTCCCACGCACACACCCTCTCCCCCTCCCACCTCAACTCCCACGCACACACCCTCTCCCCCCTCAACTCCCCCACACACCCTCTCCCCTCCCCCCTCAACTCCCCCACACACCCTCTTCCCCCTCCCCCCTCAACTCCCCCACACACCCTCTCCCCCTTTCCCCCTCAACTCCCCCAAACAGCCTTTCCCCCCTCCCCCCTTGACTTCCCGACACATGGTGTGCTGTAGCGCGCACCAGTAGTCCACATGGCACCAGTAAGCATGGCTCTGCGTACTGCCCTCCCCCTATTCCAGCACCAGGTGCCCCCCTGTCTGATCTACGCAGGTTCCTGCCAGACCTAGGCACAGGGCTGGTCCTAGTGGAGCTGGCATTAGATGATGGTCCAGATTGTCCTGGCAACTGTGGTGGATGCATGTCCCGCATTGCTGCCACCATTTCCGAGAGGACATGCCGCACTGCTGCCAGTTCCACGCAAATGTCCTTTGAGGTGGACTCGATGGCTGTTTTTAGGGATGCAGCACAATCCCTAATGTCATCCCTTGCAAGGGTACATTCGGTAATATGTTGCGTCAACAGCCCTGTGAGTTCCTCCTGGCACCTCTGTATAGCCATTATCCCCTCTTGGCTGGTTGTCACTGGGGTGGAACTGTGAGGCGTTTCCACCATGCTTTGGTCATCAGGCACAGTTGGTGTGGGGCTGAAACTTGCTGGCCATGAATCTCCAGGTGACAGCCTGTGCATGCTGCCGTCCAGCATGCTGCATGGGGATAGTTGTGGTGAGTGCCAGGGGCCTGTGGTGGCTGTTGCGCCATGCAGCGGTACGTCTCCCTCATCGTCCGATATGGCTGCTGTGGCAGCTGTCTCACCGACTGTGCTGCTGGCAGCGGATGGTGTGCCCTCTGCCAATGCCTCCTGGGTGATGGTGGCTGGTGTGGGTGTTGTAGTGGGGGCTGTGGTGCACATTGGTGCTGTGGCCTCTGTGGTTTTCATGGCCTTCTGCGGTGGTGCAGGTTGGCCTCTGTCCCTTGAGGTTGAGGGGTGGTGTTCTCCCTCCTCGGCCCTGGACTTCTTCTGTGGTGTGACATCTGTCTCCATGGTGCCCTCATTACCGCTGTCAGAATGTGTGCCTGTGGGGGAGCAAAGGAGGGAGCGGGTTAGTGATGGGTCTACGGGCATCAGGCATGCATTGGGGTGGCTGCATTGATATGGAATGGTAGATGATTAACATTGGGGGAGTGACATACGGGTTGCTTCACTCTTGGGTGGGTGATGCATGGAGGCATCTGGGTTGCAACACATATGGGGTTCATTATGCATGTGGACAAGGTGATGCTCTGCACTGCCTGTAGGCAGTCTTGTACTTATGTGTCTGGTGGACCCTGCTCTACATCATTGCACTTTCAGTTCAGGTGGACATAATCGTGGTGGTATTAGCATTGTTTCATTTGAGACACCTACCTGCATCGGCTGATGACGGGGCTCCTCGCTCCATGTCCCCGACTCCCTCTATTGCTTCGGTGCCTATGTAGTGGTGGAGGTGTGTTGGAGTTCTCTGTGGGTCAGATGGCTCCTGGTTGTGGTGGATGGCAATGGATTGTGTTTTTAAAGATGGGCGCCATGCTCTTTCCCATTCCTGTGCGATGACGCTACTTCCGGTTCTGCATATTTACAGTCACTGTTAATAGCAGTTACCACTATTACCGGTGACCGCTATTAGTGGTCACTGCTAATGCCGATGGCTTGGATGCCAGAGGAGCTATTTCCACTACAGACGGTGCCAGAAAGGGGGATTTTTCGGCCTTTTACGGCATGGCGGTGAGGTCATTACCGGCATGGCGCACAGCTCGTGCCCGCGAACTCGTAATGGGCTGCTTTTAGTGGTCTACTGCCAGCACGGACACAGTAATTGCGCCATGCCGGTAATGACCGGTACTTACCGCCCGGGTCGTAATGAGGCCCATAGTGTTGGAGGTCATGGAGTATTATTAGGATGCCTGGTTGCATTTGACCAATTAAGACTTAGCCGGGCTGGCCAGGCTCTGGTAGGGAGCAACCCATGCGGTCAGGTATGTGGATGGGTGCTGAGAGGAATCAGGACATGGCTGAGTGCTATTTGTGCAGCGAGCACGAATTTGCGGGCAGGCTTGCAAAACAAATGATGCACTGGCCCAAGTGCAATGAGCAAAATGGCAAATATTCCTCTACTGTAAACAGCATTTGTGCAGCAGGGGAAAATACTAGCACTGTTGCAAACCTTGCCTTTGTACAGAAATGCATGTCTATTGCACTAGTGTGAGTTTTGCCCTAATGCTAACATCAGTGCAAGTGATTTTCAGTATTTCCGCCCACAAGGTTTTATACCCTGTTTTTACTTAGCGACGGTAAAATGGGTTTGGCAAGTCTTGGAATCAATGATATGGTCGGCTGTGCCCACAGATTGGTCAACACTACTGTAGCCCTCACGGGTCAAAAAGTGATCAGGGATGTCAATAGGGGTCGCCAGAGGTCGCAACTGCGACCTCTGAGGTCTCCCTTGCGACCTCGGTGGTCACCCTTGCAACCTCTTAAAAAAAAAAATATTATTTTTATTTTTTTTGTAAAGCATGCTCCAGGGCTGTGGCCAGCACCATGTGGCTCTTTGCTTGTGGAGTGGCTGGATTTCTTGTTCAGGCCCCTTAAAAAAAGAACAAAAATAAGAACAGGAGTGCCACAAGCCTAGCACTTTCAGCACTGACCCTAAATAAGAAAGAATAGGAAAATAGAAATACCAAATAATGTGTCTTTCTGAAATTCTATACAATAATTGCTAGACCCATTAAAGGTTTATTTCAGGCACACTTCAGGGGGTGAGTCACTGATTTAGTCTGTCCTTAAACGCCACAACTCAGCCTTTCATCCTCCTGAGGTCGATAAATGAGTACCAACACAGGTTGGATGATATTGGGTGTATATTTTTCTATATAAAGCGCTTAACCGTAAGTGCTACATAATAACACATAATTATCATTTGGTCATGGACGTCTGCTTGCATGCACAGTAACTTGGTAATATGGGCCTACACACACTGATCTTAAAGATACATTTGGTGATCCATTCTGGTATGAAATGTACATCACATTATAGTGATATCGTAGCCATATTTTTCGTAGTGTGCAATGCTATGTGATGCCACTTCCTGTTTTGTCAACGGATGAAAGGTTGTGTTCCATCGCTTCCCGCGATATCACTTTGGGGTGGGGTCAAATTACATCACGGGGTGGGGTCAAATTACATCACTTCCTGTGATGTCATCAGGGGTCAAGGGTCGCATGATGTCACTTCCGCTACCCCTGACATTTTGGTGAAATGTCGTCCCTGAAAGTGATGCAAGGTGACTTAATACAAGCACTACTAAAGTGCTGCCTTGAAAATTGTGCTAAAGTTACGTTCCAAAGTATGCCGGCCACCGACATGATTCAAACGCTCTGCACCCAATCCTAAGTCACGTGGCGCCATGCGTTCAGCATGAATATATTCCGAACAAAGTGCACCTCATTTACTGATATACAACACACCGTACTGCAGCCGCTGGCGTCTTTCAATTCGTTTCTTTACGGGAAAATGTGGGAAAACAAACGAGTGCATTACCACTTTGCAGCATTAGGGTTTGCTTTCGGGGTTGAGGTTCGTTGATCCAGTTTTTTTAAAGCCTGCAGCAAAAACAACAGCAGTACTATGTACTTGGGAAATGCGTATGCAAGATCTGACGGCCACTAAGGAAATGAAGGTGTAACTTTACTGGTTGCACGCAATCCACAATTAAGGATGACCATTTTAAAATTAGGTCTGTGTGGGGTAGCAAATTGAGTGAAGGGATGGCTGGGAGATGAGTGGGGGTACAACTTGAGTGTAGGAGTGGCTGGGAGATGAGTGGGGGTATAGCTTGAGTGAAGGGGTGGCCGGGGGATGAGTGGGGGTACAACTTGAGTGTAGGGGTGGCTGGGAGATGAGTGGGGGTGGAGATTGAGCAAAGGAGTGGCAGGGAGATGTGTGGGGTACAGCTTGAGCGAAGGGGTGGCTGGTAGATGAGTGGGGGTACAGCTTGAGTGAAGGGGTGGCTGAGAGATGAGTGGGGGTACAGCTTGAGCAAAGGGGTGGCGCAGGGATGGGACTGGCTTCAGCCAAGACAGACATGATCCCCATCAGCTTCCAGATGCTAAATCATAGATTTGAGGAAAACCTTAATAATTAAATGGTAAGTAAAATGTTTTAAAAAATGAGGTGCCGGGGATGTGACAGGGGATCTGAGGCTGGTCACGGGCTTCTGATCAGCTGCCTAGTGGGGTGGTGACAAACCACAGAAGATGTGTGAGATTGCCCAGGTGGTGCTGGCAAAATGGTAGCTACAGGAGAATTTGTATGAAGGCAGCCATGGTAGAATGGAGGTTGAAGAACAGGCCATTGAAGGCAGGGCCATCTTAAGCACGTTTGGGGCCCTGGGAATAGACATCGTTGCGGCCCCCCTCCACCAAACCAAAGGAATTAAGTGATCAAGAATATCTGCCCAATTCCACCCCCCCACCGCGATCACAACCCATATGTTGATATGCTGCCTCACAGCATTATAAATAAGCATGTTAACTCCCTTTAAGTCCCCTTACCCTCTTCATTCTTGCTCTCATCAGAATTATAAATATGTACCATTTGAAGGCCAACATTATGAGTCTACGAAGAGGTTACTTCTATTCTAGCATAGATACAGGAGACTTTTTACCAATAGCATCCAGGAAGGTATGCAGCCTGTAGCTTTAATGCAGGACTGCATGTAAAAGGTACATGTAACCCAGAATAGACAGAGAACTCACATTTGCTGCCTCACAGAACTCACACGTGCTCAAGCATGGATAGAGGAGACCAATTGAGAGGTAGGAGAAAGCTACATGTAGCATGGATAGCAGATGCATATTAGAAGCTCTGTACCCAGACAGACTGAGATTATAAATGGGACATGGTTTTCAAATAGTGTTGCCATTAGAGATCAAAAGAATAAGTGCCTGTGTTGTGCAATATATCAATGCTCCCTACTATAGGGGAAGCAATACTATAGCCAGTGAAACCATGAGTGGGGCTGTTTTGAAGATCATACCCTCAGAAGGAAATCACTCTGAAGGGCTGACAATTTTGACAGGTTTAGGGACTCGCAATTTCGAGAGGCGAGGCAATACCAGATTACATTATATGCCCAGCATTACACACACTGGTTAAGGGATGAATCGGGAATTTGTGGCAACTCTGCAATTTCTGCTTTGAACACTTTCATTACCAGTTCTTACCATGAACTAAAATAATCTCATTTCATAAAACGGACTTGGAAAGTACACCAATCATTTTACCAAACATGACAATTTTTTAAAACAAAATATTACAGAAGGTTGTAACAGAATGATTCTAGCTTCATTCTCTACATCATCAAGAGTAGTATACAAGTACCAGCATAGAAATTAGTATGATTTAACAGATTTAATCTGGGTTTGTCTTTTGTATTTTAAAGCTTTACATACTTCCAAAACACTGGCTTGTGAAATTGTCATTTATAAACGTGCAGAAAAACCTTTGACTACTACAAAAATGCAAAGCGTTTTTTTTGGTCAAACATGCAGACTTTAAAATATGCTTGCCCGAGTCCTGCAACATCTGGTTCGCTCCCTTCTGTCTAACACCCCTTCCACTCAAATGGCTTACCTAAGAACAAAAGATCAAGTAATGGGCTAAACGATGCCACAAGCATGTGAGAAGTCAAACTTCACAGAAGACAGTACAGTAATGTACAAGATTTGAGATGATTTGACTAGGATCACTGGCAAAGCTTTGGATACTTATTCACCTCTTGGACTAACAGTTTATGCTCATCATTGGAGGTGATTGCCTAAGTTTTACAACACCCCATCTGAACAAACCAATCTGTAGACCTTCACCATAAGGATGACATGTTTGTTTTATTGCAACCCTATCTGGTGCAGGTACATTGATGATAATAGCACCTGTTGTGCTGCAAGAGCAAGTACATATGCAGGCAGGTTTATACACGTCAGACATACGAAAGGCTTACAGGAATGTGCTATTCTAATCTTGCAAGGAAACACATATCTCGGCAATGAGTGCTTAACACACAGAGCTAATTTCTGAACCATTGTGGCACTCAATTTACCAATATGCATTTCAAATGTGGCTATTGCACATAATCAACATAATTCTCACATGAAGGAAAGAATGCTACAGGAGTTGTGCAGTGAGGAACACGCAAACTATACTTAATATAGTGAACACAGAAAGCATTACATGATGAATTGATCGAGGCAGAATGCACTTGCCAAAACAGACAGGCAATAGGTTTAGAGCCACAGCACCATGCCATCAAATATCATGATGTGTGCTATTTAAGTCTGGTGAACAAAGGTGTCTTATTTCTTTTGATAAGGCAAACATGTGGGGCCCCCTCCAAGGTGGGGGCCCTGGGCAAGTGCCCCTTTTTCCCTCCCATAAAAACGTCTGATTGAAGGGTGCTGAGGTGCACCTTGGATGCTGAACCTTCTGTGGCCTGGAACGTGCAGACATGCCCAGATGTTGTTGAGAAGGGGAGCCGACCGAGCAAAGAAGCACCGTGATGGGAAAAACCCCATGGCGAAAAACGAGGTGAAATACCCATGGCCCAGTCCGGATGTGATGGGGTAAAGCAACTGAGGTTATACCTGGGCAACACAGTGTGTGGTTCAATAGCTGGGCCTGACCTCTTGCTGGCATTATTGGCGAACGCTGTCGCACATGTCCTAGCTCCAGATTCTGTGATCTGAGTTGCAGAATCAGTTCACTTGGCAGCAATATAGAAGACAAGCTTGAGAGGGGGTGGGCACTTTGGGGGATGCTAGCATTCGGAGTAGCAAATTAGTGTTTGGCATAAAGTACATAATGTCACATCCCTACCATGATCATATTGAAGGATTGTGATGGGAGGAAGATCCAGTCATCTTCCCTGGTCTGAAGTTGCAGGAGGGGAAGAGTCTTGATGGCCGCAGTGCTCTCCAAGGTGCTACACACTGGCAGCTCGTGTGAGACTGACCACTGAATAAAGGCTTGTACTACCCACAATCCGAATGACTAGAATAGAAGATAGTTGGTCACCGCTGGTCTTAAGTTGTCAACCTCAGGGTATAGCAATTGTCTAGGGTACATAGGTGACACTTAAACTAGTAGAAGCAACATTGGTTGTGTAAACTGCTGTAGGGAAACTGTCCAGCATAGCAGCACATGCTTTGCATACAAAGCAAGATGGACCAGCTATGCATGCACCACGTGCACAACAGCAGCAACAAAGGGATCATTCATCAGTGGTGGGTCTATCCATGCACATGAGTAGCCACACAAAAGCCAGAAAGAAGCATGCTTCATACTTTGACAATATCATGGCCATACTAAGCACTGGAAGAATGCTGGACACAATGTATAAGAAGTGGTCAACCTGATCAGAGCCAACCCCAGGAATGTTTCAGGCCATGTCACAGAAGCAAAGGTGAGGTCAGGTGAACCAGAGTAGGTAAGGAAGGCCTTGAAGTTGGCAGCTCTTGTGACATTGATGAAAAACCGTTAGTGGAGGGCAGATGGTGGTATGGACTGGGCAAGGAGGTGTTACATTCATATGCTGCGACTGTGAAGGATTGCCATCTGGTAAGGACAGGGAAGCCCTACCTTTTGTGATTTTATTGATAATAAAAAGATGTGGGTAATCCATCTCAGAAAGGATGGTCTGCTAATCAGACTGCCCTTTGATCCAACTCAAAGAACTGCTGCTAGAGCAAGACCTGCCTCTCTGCCAGGTGAAGGTCTCCTGCAGGTGTTCACCCACCTCCCCCAGGTTGCTTAAGAGAACAAGGACTCATCTTGTCCCTGAGCCCCTGGATTGGGACTTACAGGTTCCTGAGAGCCAGAACAGCCAGGATCCTTGATTTTTATTGCTTCAAACCGATCAGAGTTTATTCAAGCCATGTTCCATGTATTTGAACCAACAGGACACAGCTCTGCTGCCTTTAGCACTCTCTTGAACTTCGAACCGCTGTTGCTGGTCCTCAAACCAGTTCATTACTGCATCGCGTCAGCAGAGCAAATCCTTGCCTTGGCTCGAACCAGAACCTTGCCTCTGCAAAAAGACTTCAAACATGCTGCATCTCATCCAAGTACCTCATGCCATCAGCATCTTTGGCTTCGACTCAAAATCGAATTTTGAACAGACCCTGGTGGCCCCATCGATCAACTTCATTAGAATACTACATCAAACTGGGATGAGCCTCACTTTGAATGCGACTCAACGCCTTCTACCCATCTGGATCACTGAGGCTCGCTGCATCTGCATCTGCTTCAAACTGCTCGCACAATTATAAGAAACCAGGTTCGATGCTGTCGAACCACCAAGAACTGCATACAGTACTGTTGAAAGGTCTGAGGCCCTGTGGTCCATTTGTTGGGAGACTAGAGACAGGTTAAAACCTCTTTTGCAACATTTTCCACAAGAAAGATACCCTCTTTGAATGCCGTAGAGATTCATTGCTTTTCTTCTCCCTGCGATGTATCCAGGGTGCTTGCATCGCTACATTTTAGAATTTCTTCCTTTACAGGGGTCGTTTATTGTAAGTGTTATCTAGTACAGATTGTATTGCATATTCTTTATTTATTTATTTTTTTAAATCTCTTTATTGGTATGTCATTAAATTAAATCACAGAAGAATCAAATACAGAAAGGAATAGTTAACCAGAGAACACAAACCAAAATCAAAATTCAATTAAAGAACATATCAATAAACAAACAGCATAATCAAATGATCCCTCAGACATACCAAGACTTTGTTTTATTGACTGTTGTATTTTGCTCTTTTATTGTTTACAAACATGAACATTTTCTTAGTATTGCATATTCTTGAGTTAAAAAAAGAAAAAAAAAAATATATATATATATTCAGTGAAAACACTTTGTTAAAGGGACGTTATGGTTAAGTTGCCCTATTAAAAACCTATCAAATTCAGTGCAAAAACTTTTTAAAAGCGACATTATAGCTACTTTGCACTAATCACAACCTATCAATATTATGGTTAAAAGTAAAACCGAAAACCCCCAGAAATTCGACAGTTATGGTGAGCTAAGCAACCATAACTCGCATCACCACCGTGCAGTGGTAAGATTAACACCCATGACATCAAAGATGACATCACAAATGTACCATACAACATACAGAACCCTCTGGCCCCATGCTAATAGTTGCTAGGCCTGCGGACTATGCGACTGTCTACAGAGAATTAGCGAGGGTGGGGACAGAAATTGCAACCAGGGAAGCACATTTCCTCTTTGGTGGTGGCTCTGAAAAGAGCCTTTTTTGGGTTTTTACTTATTGCCTCACATTAACCTCTGCAAAGCATCACGTACATTCCAAAAAAAGAGCATTTCCAAGAATGGACAAGGAAACACCATCTGAGGTAAAATAGTGCCCACTGAGAGAGTCAACGTTCTTGTTAAAAAAAGCAGACATGTGACTACCGTGCAAAACTGCACTCATGCATCTATTAACAAGACACCTTGCAGCATTTTGCTGCGGATTAAAAATATTAGGGTTGTTCCACTGTGCTCTGGGAAGTATTCCAGAAAAAAAACACCTTTGCAGTAGCAAACAGCAGCATCAGTTCTTGCACCAACTTCTTCAAGATTGGAACCAAACTGACACCAGTAATGTACCCTAAATGCTCTCCTCCACAGTGCAGTACCAAAACATCAGGACCACCAAAAGTAGCCATATCTTTGTACAAAGCAAGCAATGCCTGTAAATTACAGCCGGGTACAAAGTACCAGAATGCCTGCAGGTCTGCAAAACCAAGATCTCCAGAAACACCCCTTGCCTCAGCATACTTCTGTAGATAATGCACAAGAGTATCACCCATTATCCACACAGTAATTCTCTGCCTCTCTACAACTCCAGCCATCTTCACTACACAACTAACTCAGAAATGGAAAAAAACGTATAACCCCTCCTTTCCTGTAAAGCACACTCTTAACACTTGATTGGCTAATCCCCACAGCACACGCCCATTTCCTTGCCTGCCATCCGCAAATGCCCCGGATGTGTCACGTGTAATCCTGGAACTACTGCGATGTCAGCAAACTTATTGTGCTATGAGCGCAGGAGTGGGGGAACACATTTCAACCAGGGTAGAGGATTTCCAGTATAAAGTTCTGTGACCCTATGCAAGATTTCTACACCGAGATTCAGCTACATCTGCACCCATCACCACAAAGTGCAGGTATGAATATTTGTTATCCAGTATTTTTACAGCTCTGTTAAAAATGCCTCTTAGCAGGGTATCTGCCACTGAACCTCCATAATGTACTCAAAAAGCATACTGTCATTAATCCTATCACCTAACATCAAATGCCACTTGCAATGGTATGTGCTTACAACGTTTTTATGTACCCATATCAGGCATTGTAATATCCAAACAGTTACTCTCTTCTTTCCTTCCGTCAATTGTAATTGTAATTGTCGCAACTAAGGAGCACTTACTGCATGCTATGAACCAAAACCAAGTACATGCATTGCATGCATAAGAACAGGGTGCCTGCCTTGCACACTTCACAGAATGTAACATTACTTAGAATGGCAAAAAACTGTATGTGTGCATTGACAACAGTACCAATCATTAATGTGCGTACATAAATCCAGCAAGTGATATGATTGCTCCAGTCATGTAGGAAGCATATATGTGCAGAAAAGTTAATGGAATTTCACACACAAAAACATTTTCTTTTCCAAGCTGTACACCTTTCCCAACATTTTTCTCACCCTTCTACAAGTAGAACTAAAGTATTTCCAAACCAAATACTCCTACACCAATGCACACACTTCCTAAATGGTACGTCATACGGCACACTTACAAATGAACCACATACCCCCATACCAAGAAGGCCGATGCTCCCAAATCCCCATTCATATACAAAGCCATCCAATTACACATGCACTCTAAGTCGTCCTGCCAACACATCCCCTACCATTTTATGCAAGATATTCTCCAAATGCAGTTAGTATACCATTAACAAAACCTTTCTTACATTCTTCTTTGACAGTTGTAGTAACCACCTCTGTCCTGAAAGCTAGTGGCGTGTGAACGTGAAAATGCAACCCACAGGAAGCCTGCTCTTGACAGCCAACAAAGTAAGTGCAATGTTATCCTGCAGGTGCACCTCTTACTAAGACAGTGCAGTGTGCTTGTATGTTAAGGTACACAATTGCATGAACCCATTGGTATTTGCTTCATGCTCACTCATTTCACCTCAACAGTTGCTCGCTTTGTATTCTCATGTCGCCAGCATTATATTAAGTCCCAAATAGCAATATAGCATTCCCACCGTACACTAACACACCATTTACACAATGACACACCTCTAACTGTATTCTAACCCTCATATTCATGCAGTCATGCACAGGTGCACACATATACATCACAAAATGTGCAAATCCACACTTTCCTTTTTTCTCCAACAGCTGCTACAGAATGCTTACCAAAAAGGAACTTGATACAAAACAAAGCAAAAATAGACCAGCTATACCTAAAAGCATAGAAACTAGCCATCCACCCCTAGCAGATTTTGTACAGAAAGCTGAAAGAGAACAGCTAATACAATCACTAAGGAAAACAAAAGCACCTACCAGTAAGTAGAATGTAATGCCTCAGTCAAAATGTGGAAATGAAAACAAAGTTAGTGAAAAGGACTGAAAACAATGCAACTGTCACTAATGGTAATACAGTATGTACAAATGCTAATTTCACCACAAGGAAGCATTCCAAAAAAGTAAGTTGACAAAAAATATCCCACCACAGACCCCTTCAGAACCTTATAAGTAGAAGGGAGAAATCACGCTGAACACTTAAAACTTACCAGAGAAAAGTAATCCTGGAAGCTGTTGAACACAGTGAAATGCTCTTGAAATGAAACTTTCTATTAAATGTAATGAGAATGAAAACACTAACAAAATGAATCTGTAAACTACCACCAGTACTTCGAAACAAACGCAATAGCACCATAGATACATTTGGCAACATCAATGCAGGTGAGTGGAGGCACACCACCAGCACAGAGTCATACTTCAATGAGGAATCATGCAAACAAGTGAAAATAAAGCAAATTGCCCTACATAGCTCTGTAAGAGGATATGCAAAGGTAGATAATAGCATAATGGAAAAAGAAACACTGCTTTCCAAAATGTCCCCAGCAAACTTACATGGTACCGAACCAATGTGGTGCATCTACAAATGGCCTTGCAAATCAATTTGTAACAGTCACCACAACTCTATCAAGTCGTTCCAGCAGTTCCTCAAGCAGCATGTGAAAGGCAACGAGAAAGGAAAAAGTGAAATACTACAAACTATAAATTCCTCTCCAGTGCGCAAATGCACAGGAGTATGAGGACATTCGTTAACCGCCATTTCTGAAGCTGCTTGCAAAAGCACATTCCACCATGTCAAAATGTTAGCAACCATTGTAGTGTAAGAAATCTCGGTTACAAACTGTAGTAAGCAAAAAGTACCCAGACACAAAACTGCCTGGTCCATTCAAAAGTTTCCAATACAAGTGGTGTACATTACTATGTAAATGTAGCAAGCAATAGCGTATTGCAAAGTGCAGCAATCGTTGAAAACCTTTATGGAAATGGCTCAGACCAGTTGGGTTTAGAAATAATAGCCCTACACAGAAATGCTGCACACAATCCTGCAACCAGTTACACTGTCTCAAGCATAAGGCAGGAATTGGAGTCTTGTGCTTGAATAGTAAATGCATGTTGCACAGACAAGGAGATGTACAGGAAGTTGTAATGTACTTACTACAAGCATTGGAAAGCAAAAACATACCCATAAATGAAATCTTTCAGATTTCCTACATGTGGAAACATACATGCACACGTTGCAATCATGTCATTCAGGAAGAAAGCCCTAACAAACGGTTTCTCTATGTATCTATATACCTAGCTGTGGTTCCATTACATTGCAGCAAGTGGTACAAAATGCAAACCAAAGCATATTGTGTAGGTCTTGTAATTCCGATAATCGTTCCACATTACATGTACAATTCCATAGGCAATAGGTAATGTGAATGCTTTCAACCTACAATGAAGATCGTAAAAAAAATAACTGCAAGCGTACTACCTTCACACACGGACAGGTATCACATGGAAACAAAACATTCACACCAATAGCCATAATCTACCACACAGGCAACACAACCAGGTTAGGTCACTATACTGCATACATTAGAAAGGACGTACAAAATTTGAAGAAATTGTAAAGGAATTTGTTTCCGTTCATGAAGTAGAGGCCCAATAATCTTCTTCTCCAAAGGCACTAAAGTGCGTAAAATGGCCCTGCCAACAACATATGCACAGCCATTGCACACACAGTCCACCAACATACACCATTCAGGCACATATAAACAGTAGATAGAGGCCATAAATGTACATTTTTATATTGCATCAGCTGTACATTCATTGCACCATGTATAAGGTACCCGCATGTCACCATGAACATAATAGTAAGTTCTACATGAGTGGAGTACTTAGCATTGGAAAGGCACAATGAAATAGTAACACGTTACCACCTGATTTTGTTTTTGTATCTCATGAATGCATATGTGAAATACACCTTCAACTGTATGTGGGTGGCTGTGTACATTGTCCATATTTTAAATGTATGATGCAGAGGAATTCCTTTCATGGCGCAATATCTCACAGCACTTCCTAAAGAAAGGGTCTTATCAGTGGCACACCGTAGCAAATGCAAATTGTGGCATGTCACTCCCTAATGTGCAACAAGTGCAATAACCTACACCAAATGGTAGTGTGCGCATATCAGCTCACTCTTGGTGCTCTACCAAGTCTATAATGTCCTCCACAACCGTTCTTTAAAGGTGACCACCCTCCAAGAGATGCAGAGTGAAAACTGTGTACTATGCAGCAACGTATGGTTGTAAGAACTTATCTTAAGGAGCGAAGGGAAAAAATAAATGACCCATAAACTTATTTGTGGCATCCATATAGCAGTATTACACTGTTGGCATGCCTGGGTGCATTATGCTGCAGTGGGTGTGGCCAAGGGTTACCCTGTAATGTGCATGGCCTTACAAGCCTTTGGCCATGCACCCAAGAGGGTAGCCCTTGGCACCACCCACTGCAATGTAATGCAGCCATGCATGCAAACATTTAGGCAGTTAAGATAATGCAAAAACATAACACAGCCTCCGCCACCTCTACCCACTTCCATTCACATAGTATTTTACAGACTTTGACCCACCAAAACATAATGCAGCTATGCATGCAAAAATGTGGCCAGGTACCACAACCCACAAACATAATACAGCCACCGGCACTCCTACCCAACCCCCACACCATAATGCAGCCATGCATACAAACTTGTAGGCAGTTAGCAAAATCCACAAACATAACACAGCCTCCACCAGCTCTACCCACTTCCATTCTCATAGTATTTTAGTACTGCCAACCAAACCACAAAAGCTTCAGAACATTGCCCCTGCTCCCAGAAGTCTATTAAGTACACAGAACCAATACATCATAGTACAGTACAGTACTCAGTAATCTGCGCAATGGCCACAACCCAACCACATAAAACATGCACTTGAACCCTATGCACTTCTGTGCACACGGTACTACAACACGTCACCCAGTGGACACACTGCAGGACTGTTGACTCCATCATGTCCAGCCATGCACCCAACACTTCACCCAGTGGACACATTGCAGGACTGTTGGTACCATCATGTCCAGACATGCACCAAAAACTCTAGTATCTGCTAACAATCACCACACCCATGCAACCCTATGCACTTCTGTGCACACAGTATTACAACACTTCACCCAGAGGACACACTGCAGGACTGTTGACTCCATCATGTCGAGGCATGACCCCAACACTTCACCCAGTGGACACACTGCAGGACTGTTGACTCCATCATGTCCAGCCATGCACCCAAAACTGTAGCATGTGCTTACAATCACCACACGCATGCAACCAACAATGTGTACAATGTTGACAAACCACACACACAAGCCAACAATGTGAAACCTACACACAGTATTCCAACACTTCACCCAGTGGACACACTGCAGGACTGTTGACTCCATCATGTCGAGGCATGCACCCAACACTTCACCCAGTGGACACACTGCATGTCTGTTGACTCCATCCTGTCCAGCCATGCACCCAAAACTGTAGCATGTGCTAACGATTACGACACCCATGCAACCAACAATGTGTGCAATGTTGACAAACCAGACACACAAGCCAACAATGTGAAACCTACTTGCTACCAGGGGACATATGTTTTGGTGCAAGGCCTCCAGCCATGCATCTAAGGTGCTAGAGGCTTACCACACACAACACAGCATAGGCTTACCACACACAACACAGCATAGTACACCTTATGTTACAATGCTCATGTCATGTGCAATTCACCCCCATCTGCAATGGAGCCTGCCACCACTCACCACAGAAATAGGTCACCTCAGGCCCTATCGTACCGAAACGAAGGCTCCCTGCAGTCACCACACAAGCTAGTCGCCTGAGGAGGTACCCGCGAATTGGCGCAGTACGCACGGATACACTCCCCGGCCCTTTCCATCCCTTCTTCCCACCACCAGATGCTGGAAAGCATGTTTTCTAGCCCCTTTCAGCGCTGCACTATCCTCAGCTACAACATGGCGGCATTACCCAAAATTATAACGCACATCACGCTTCCCTCCAGCCAACCACTGGGCGCGCCCAATCTCTGCCAACCACATGCCACACTCCAGGCCAATCAAACATTTGACCGCGAAGTGAACACAGAAGTGGGACCTCGGAGCAGAGCCAGATATCATCAACTTTTTGCGATGTACATTTTACCTGCTTTAAAATAAAAAATGCAGGATGGATTATCACCAAATTTACAAAAGCATGCTTTTGGGACTAAGCCACCACTCTTGCCGCAAATTTGATGAAAATTCGTCCAACTGTTTGGGCTGTAGGCATGCACAAAGTTTTTGTTCATTCAGTCTATGGGAAAATAATATTTTTGGGACCCCCCCATAACTTTGGCCCCCCTGGATGAAACCTCACCAAACTTCCCCAAAAAATTCAGAGTGGGCCATATACTTGTTTTACAAACTTTGATGCAAATTCATCCCGGGGGGGGGGCGAAGTTATGAGCCTCCCAAAAAGTGGTCTTCCTATGGGTTTAGCAACTTAACCATAACTATGCAGCCGCTACCGCGGGCCGTGTAATATATCAATGAACAAACTTTGTTAAAGAGACGTTATGGTTAAGTTGCACTAACAACAACCCATGAAATTCTGTGAAAAAAGTTTGTTTTTTGAGTCCTATGGTATGTCGTGTATGCAATTTGTTTTCATTTCAGGGTGCCCCTGAGTATCGTGCACTTCTTTTTTACCCCTTTCAGAAGCTTTTCGGGTATTACGCATGCAATGTTTGGCTCTTGGGGTACCTCTGCATATCACATACTGCTTTTTTTCCAGGTATCGCACATGCAATTTTTGGTTATTGCAGTGCCTCTAGATCCTCGTGGACTATGTCACAGAACACCACCGTGAAATGTACCCTTGACTGCGATGGTTGTGATTTGGCCTGCGCACTCTTCATTGATCCACACCTATCACGTCATTGGCTGTGCATTGACTACGGTCTGCACAATGACACAATGGACCCTGCTGTCCAAATCAAGTGGCAGATTCTCTTTTCTGAGACATCTGACAGTGGTTGCCATGTTGGGTTGATGGAGAGGATGTTGATGGCAAGGGAATGCATGTGGGCCATGTCCCAATCCATCCACTAGAGTACTTTGACAATTACATCACAGTTTGCCTTTCTCCGGCATGCGTGGCAATGTAGTGAAATGTGGGAACAGTCTTCATGTGTATATCAACATTATCAAGTACATGATTATAATCAAAGGCCCGGGGTGCGCAATGAAAGAGAATTGAGCGATCCTCAAGGCTCTTCCACAGACTGGGCATGGAGGCCAACATCAAGAGTAGATACGCTGAACTGAAGTGTCTGCAGGACTCCCTGCATGCAGATGCTAAGGCACATAGAGAGGCCCTGAGGTGGGAGATGTTGGCATTTTTTAAATCCAATTGCTGTGAGATCGAGAGCTTGAGGGCTTCACTGCATGATGAACTCTCAGCCACAAGGACACAGCTCCACAAAGGGATGGATTCCTTGAGGCGACACTGTCCCGGCAACTTGAGGCATCACGAGTGAGCGCACATACAGACTCTGTGGCCATTCGGGATGAAACGCATTGTGACCTCACCACCTTTGGGGTGCTGGTGCATGAATCTTTGTTACGGCTGACCCTAGCCAATGAAGACCAGGCTTTGGCACTGTGTGGACTGGATCCACCGCCACCCCTACAACCACCTTAGGATCCACCGCAGGAGGGCAGTCCCAGCACACCCACACCACCTCAACCACCTCTACCGTGATGTCCATGCGCTTTGATTTTTGTGGTCCACTCATTGATGGATATGGACATGCACCCTCCAACTGCCACCCACAAGGGTGGGCAGTTTTTTACCCCCAGTCCAGGGTGGACATTATTTATTTGTTTTGAACCTGACCGAGCTGGTCTGATATGTATTTTGTACCTCCTTTTCTGGGATGTACACATTGTTCATGCTTTTCCAATGCTGTGTTTTTTCTTTTTTTTCCAACCATGAGATATGCACTGTTGCCCTCTTAAGGGAATAATGAGTGCATTACTGGGGATGCAGCCATACATAGAGGCATTAACTGCCATGGTTGACTTGATTGCAACAGGATCACATGTGCCAGTAACAATGGGTTAATATTCTTTTTGATCATACGTGCAGTATACATGATTTTCTACTATAGCTGGTGACATACAATGTCCCATGTTGTTGCAGTAATCCTGATTCATCCAGTGACTGCACTCCATGAGAGGTCCACCTTGCACCCTTTCACCTCCCTAGTCCCCATGCCCTCTGCCAGTCAAGAGCCCTCCATTTACAAATCTGGAGGTACAGTTTCCAGTAGATTTGATGAACGAATCACATCAGGGCAGCTCTGTCAGCAGGTAAGAATGAGCATTGTCAATCATGTAATATCTGTTTTAGTGGTCACTACGATCATTGCATGCATTCTCACGCATTTGATTTTATGCGGGTGTAATTATTTATCCACGGTGAATGTTAGTGTAGATGTGAGTTTATCCACATGCATGTATGTATATGTACCCTTGCACATTCATGCGTGTGAATTGTTTTTCAGATTGCACTTCCACAATGCAGATACAAATAATGGGAATGTGTAGCACTTACCACACTTGAGCCTTTGGCAGTTTTTGCCCCATTCTCCATCAATAGCCTCATTCACGTCCTGAATTCTCTGTACATCTGGCTCTGTTATTTGGTTGTTCACCTCTTCCCTCACTGACTGTTAGGATGTCTTCTTACTGACACCCTTCCTCTCCTCCCACCTCATGAGTACTAAAGGGCGTTGCAGGGGTTCTCCCTGTCCACACTTCTGTTCCGGAGCCCATTCCACACCCTTATCCACTCGCATGACCTGCCCTGTACAAGTCCACATCTTACACACACGTCAATTGACAGGTCTACACAACCTCGGCTGCTCCCCTTCGTGGCCTTGCCTCTTGTAACACAGATCTGGCCATTTCTTTCCATTGGCTCCACAGGACAGGTTTGGCACTCTTGGTGCATCTAGGTTTGTACTGGTTTGCACACGTGTACACCTGACAGACTTTACCTGTGTTCCCCAATCAAGTGACTTGTTCATTGTTATTTTTGGTATGTTCTCTCCACCTGAATGTATTGCATGACTTTTCTTTTCAATTACTTTTTCAAATCCAGCACTGTGAGCGACTGCATGGTGTGTGTGTGTATATCGTCCACTCCCCCAGCTTCTGTTCATCTGTAGTCCCTGTAGTCAGTGTCGGATTGGGCCCTCGGCCTTTCGGCCCGTGGCCGAGCCACAATCGTCCCTGTGGGGTGGAGGCCGGTTTCTGGCCATGCCTGGGCCGGTTTGGAAGAAAAAAAAATAGAAAAAAATATAGAGATTTTTTCACATTTTTTTTCTTTTCAAAAAGCCTTTCATCCTTCTTACGTCCGTTCATGAGTACCAACACAGGTTGGGTGATATTGTATGCATATGTGTTCTATAAAAAAAAGAGCTTCAGCGTGAGTGCTGTACAATTACATATCATTTGGCCTTAGACATCTGCTTTCATTCACAGTAATTTAGTGTACTTAGGGACAATGCTATTTGATGCCACTTCCTGTTTTGTCAAGGGATGAAAGGTCATGTTTCATCACTTCCCGGGATGTCACTTTGGGGTGGGGTTCATCAGAGGTCAAGGGTCGTGAGGCGAGAGGTGAGCCACTTTTTTGAAGCAAGGGGTGGGCCACTTTTTTTTGGGTGACCGGGCCTATTTATTGTCCCAGTCCGACCCTGCCTGTAGTTGTTGCCAGTGCCCCCTATGTTCTCTGCACACTTACTGGCACTGTCTTGTCCAGTTGTGTGATCTGTTAGAGGGTGAGACAACAGCTGGGTATTGTTGTCATGTCCATGTACTGCGGTGCCCAACAGGGGGGTTGGTGGTTGTTACAGCGTCTGGAGATGTGGTTGAAGGGACTTATTTGCATGGATGTTGCATACATGGGTCTCTTTCTGGTTTTGTTATGAGGAGCTGAGGATTGCCCTTTCACAGGTGGCCTTTGTTTTCCAGTCTGCCCTTCTCCCTCACCTCTTATTGTCCTTCTTCATCCCAAACATTTGCTATTTTTCATCAATTTTCCTTCCAAGCTCTCAGACCAAGCAGCATTTTTTTCATATTTTCCTGTCTCTCTCTTCCACTCCTCACCTCCTTCACTCTACCTTCACCCACTGTGACATATACAATCTCTATCCTTATCTCCCCAGCAGCCAGACTCCTTCTTGCACCACGATTCCCCTATCCCTCTCTCTCTCTCCTCTGCGCAGCTACACGTTCATCACTCAGTGTCCTTTCTCCCTCTTGCCCTCTGTCATCCTTCACATCAGCTACCACACTTGTACTTCCACTCATCAGGCTTTCGCCTCCTTACTCGGTGTGCTGTTTCTCCCCTGCATCCATGGGTGACCCAAAGGCACATGTGACACCTGACAGTGGGTTTGCAGAACTTGTATGCCTAAAATCAATGGCCGGGGATGACTGACACCTGTTTCCAAAGTGTATGCCATGCTGTGCTTGAAATCTGTTTGCTTCACTGCCGGTGATTTCTCTGATTTCAATGAGTTTAGATGTTGTAAAGTTGATAGTTGTTCCCCCTCTGTTATTGGAACTTTCGGACGTTGACACTGGGTGGTCCATGGTGGTTACCTTATTCCATAAAGGAGTTGTCAGGGCTTACCAGTTTCTTTACTTTAATGCCATGCATGTCTTTGCAAGCTTAGAATGTTGTTTTAGGTGGAATGCTTTAAATGCGATACAGGTCGGTACCTTGTGCAGGCAAGTTCGAAGCACTCAGGGGGGCACATGTTGTGGTGACATTGGTGGCTGTGGGGTGTTTATTGTTGAGTTATCCTGAGGTGAGCAGGTCCAGCTGCATGGGTGTAGGGACACATGGTTATGGGAGTCTGGCGAGGGATTGCTTGCAGTTTTTGCATGTGTCTTGATTGCTACGTGGCATCCCCCTTCAGTCAGCTTTTCATGGCATCTCTACCCATGCTAGCAGTCCACTCCTGGAATTTCAGCCCCTTCTGGGGGTGCTGTCCCAAGACAAATCCACACACAGCACAGCTTTGCAGGCCATTTGGGGGATGCCATGTACACTGTAGGATATTTTGTCTTATTGTGGTAAATTTGGGGTTTGGTGGTATTTTCTTATAGTCAAAATATGAGCAGTAGTTTGGTGGTAAATTAGCCTTGCATTTAGATTGGGTTTGGCCTCATATTATTTTAGTGATCATACCTTATTATATTATATTGGGGAATCTAGTGATATATTGTTTGCGGTATTTAGTGGTGAGCAGTTTTCTTCCCTATATTATAACCCCATCATAAAACAAAACCTTCTTTTCTATTAGAGTACTTCCCAGTGTTCTATAGAGAGCCTGGACCTATGCACATTATAGAAACCCAACAATTTTATATAGAGCGCCACCTATAGGTTGTGGCCGGTATCACTGGTTTATCTACATCCAGCGATCTATGCGCCCCCGGTATCACTGGTTTAACTACATCCAGCAATCTATATATTATATCAGATTCCTTCCAAACAACATGCAAAGAAGGCACGCACACACACACAAACCTACTTCATCACTGAATATTATCAGATTATTCTGGGTTGTTATTTTTACCTGCAGGGGCAAATTGACAAATGCACTTCTGAAGAGAAATGGACCTCCCCTGTACTGTATACTTTATAGGTATATGAATAATTTCACAGGTGCAAAGATAACACTAAACCATTTGTTTTTATATATTCTCATTATATTATATACAAATACAATTCACAATGATTAGTTCTTACCATAAAAACATTGCATCATCATCTGGAAAACAAAAGAAAGAGAATACAGAACAAGCAAGCCTTTTAAAACATGAGGCAATTCTTCCACATTCTGAACATGACGAAATAAAAAATGCAGGGAATTTCCTATCCTGTCTACACTGTACTATAATTCAGTCACCCATGCAACCGTACACAGTGACCTCACTTATACTTATCTCCTTACCAAAAGTGTTTCTTCGAAGTTCCCCCACACAATCTTGTTTCACTCACCACAAAGACAGGCCCAGTCAGCACAAACTGCTCCTTTAATCGTGTGTCTGGGAAGCACGGCGAGAAACTCTTAAGCCAGCACTCTGTCACACCTTGAACTTCTATCTTCACAACCCAGTCAGCACGAACTAACCTCTTGCTGTAAGTTTTGCCATTAGCAGAACTCTGAACCTTCCTACTTTGTCTACGTGGTATGTCTGCAGGCACTTTCCTCCAATCAGGTTAAATGCATGTTTTCAGCATCACCCTTCACTTTTATACAATGGGATCCTTGCTGACTGAGCAATTTTTTCAATTTTATTTCCTGCCGCACATACTTTCTGCTTTCTGCAACCCAACACAAAAAGAGAGAAAATAAAAATAAATGCCAGTTTACATTTAAAAACGAATTATATTTTCACCTCATCTTGCACATGAGACTACATTATAATGTTAGGTAGTTAGAGTTAGTGTTTAGTAAATGTTAATTAAGTTAGTCAGTTATATAAATAATGGCCAGCGCAGTCCCCACAGGTGTCAGTTGTGGTTTTTATTTTGTACTGTGCCTTCCCACTTGTGTTCTCATGTGTGTTGTTGGGGGTCTGCATGCACTATTGTTGGTGGTGGCCATTTGTAAGTGGTCAGGTTTTTGCTGCTTTGGTGTGTGCTTTAGTGTGTGCAACATAGACACTGTTGTTTGCAATTGTTATGGCTGTGTCCGTGTTTGTTGCAATTGATGTTATGGCTATGACCACGCACAGTTTGTCTATCCCAGACACATATTTTCAAGGTGTTGTTATGGGAATTTAGGATTTGCCCCAAGTCATTTTCATGAGAAGTATGTTTGCACAAGCTGAATGCATGCAGCCTCACCCTGTGCCCTTTGGTTGACCAAGGGCAAGGGTGGTGCCTGTGGCTGAGGGCGATGACCCTCCTGCATATCAACTGGTATGCCATGTTTTGTGGTGAAATTGTGCAGGACACATGCTGCCACAATGATATTACATACTACTGGTGGAGCATATAGCAATACCCCACCAAAGTGGTCAAGGGAGCAGAAACATGACTTGCGCACCCCGAATGTGTGATCCTCTATCCCCCTAGTGGCTATATGTGCTGCATTGTACCTTACCTTAGCTGGTGTGGCAGGATTCCTGAATGGTGTGAGCAGGAATATTGATAGCGGGTAGGCACTGTCACCTGTAAATCAGTAAATGGTTGTTATTGGAATTTATTTTCATGGTCTGCAGTTCAATGTGTCACATGAATGCATGCATGTGCCCAACAGTTGATACTCACTGAGGAGCCAGAAGTTGCCAAAGGTTCCTGATGCCAAGGCCCAGAAGAGTGATGACTGGCGGTACATGTGGCTGTCATGTGTGCTTCCAGGAAAATTGGCATTTACTTGCATGATGACTCTGTTTGCATCACAGATGACCTGCACATTGATGGAATTCCAATGATGCCGGTTGCAGTAAATGTGAACCATCAATCGGGGGGGGGCGCGTAGAGCAGCATGTTATTGTTATTTGGCATTTATATAGTGCCCTCTTTATCATTGGCATTATCTCAAACCGCTGGTGGGTTGAATGCACTTGGAGACCGCATTCCAGGTCAGTCGAGGGAGTAGGATAGAAAACAGTGCTTAGGTGCACTCAATATGTGTGCAGCCAGTGTGATTTGCATGATGGTGGCTACATTCTAATAGTAGGTGTGGTGGTAGTGAGAGATCAGTCGAATGTGTGCGGTCAGGTGGTGGGTCTCTGAGACTGCATTCTAGCAGTATTTGGCCTTTTATGTGTGCAGCTAGGCCAATTTTTTCGTGGGCTATAGCTGCGTTCTAATAGGTTGTTCAGGTGTTCATGGAGAATTGTTTGTATGTGTGCAGCTAGGCTGAAATTGATTGAGGGGTATAGCTGTGCTCTATTGTTTCTTGGTGTAAAGTGGAGAGTGAGCATGGTGGTAGGAGAGTTGAGTGTTTGGAATGGATGTACTCTTTGCAGCCCACTGTTCCGGGTTACTTTCTGGGTCAGGATGAGTTGTCAGGGAACCTCATCGTGTATCGCGGTAACGGTGCTTTGAGGAGGATTCCCAGGTCGCACCAGAGTATGCTATGATTCGGATGATCTTAGGGTCATTATTCTTAGGCTCAGCGCTATGTGTCACTATGTGTCATTTTCCGGGTCCCATGTTTGTGGTATATATGGGTTACAGGTGTGACTTGGCAGGGAATATACTACAAGTCAGGATATATCTCACAGCACCGTGGTTCTACTGAAGCAGTGGTGCTAAAGGACAAGATGGACAGAGGCAATTTAGAGCCCGGATGTTAAGCGCCTTGGGAGGATTTGTTTCATGGGTAAGTAGTCGGGCAGGGAGGGGTGAAATGGGTATGATCCACTTGATGGCACGAGAGGCTGTTAGGTTTATCTAGTGGTATCCGAAAGTGGAGAGTCAGGGAATTAATATCTTGGAGCCTGTATGATACTGAGGCTGTCAACTGTGGCTTCATAGTTCCTAAATCTGCCTTGATGTTTTATTGGTCAGTTTCTGTGGTCTCTTCCCTCAGTATCTTTAGGGATACTTGCTGGCCGGTTGTAATTACTTTCCAATTTATTGTCACTGATCTCATTATTCTATCATTTTGGTGAGTTTCGGTGGCCTTTGATGGTTAAATCGTGGTATATGCAAAAAGACAGGTTTTTAGAGCTTTACGGAAGGCCATGTAGCCTTGGGTGTGTCAAATGTGAGGAGGGAATGAGTTCCACAGAGTTGGGGCTAAGGTTGAGTAGGCAGACCTTCCAATCCTGGTTGAGCTTGAGGTGGGAAACTTTAGTAGGAGGGCAGTCCTTGACCTTAGGGTGCGTGGTAGGAGGTAGGGTGTAATATTCACTTGTAAGTATGGTGGGCCGGTCTTGTGCACAGCTTGGTGGGTAATGCATAGGATTTTGAAGGGAGCCAGTGAAGGGTGTGGAGAACGGGGGAGTTGTGATTCCTGTGTCCTAATGCAAGAAGGAGTCTGGCGGCTGTGTTTTGGGCTCTTTTGGAGTTTATTAAGTTGGTATACTGGTGTACAAAGATAAAAGGAGTTGGCATAATCTAGTCTTGACATATAACAGTGGACATACTAGCGGAAAATGAGTCTTAGGAGCTTGAGGTGGTAGTGACAAGCTTTGATATGTTGTTGATCTGATGGGCAAGGGTTAAGCCCAAATACATAGTTCAGCCAAGGTTTTTCACTATTTTAGAAGTAGGAGGGGGGCTAAGGGAGGTAGCCATGGGAGCGATTGTGGAATAAGTGTAGTGCTGCCGCACATCATGATCTCAGTTTTATCAGGGTTCAGAAGGAGATGGTTTTTTTGTCATCCATCAGTCAATGTCTCTAAGGGATGCTTCAAGGTCGGGTTGTGGGTTGAAGCTTGCTTTGGGAATTCTCAGGATTATTTGTGTATCATCAGCGTAGTTTTAGCAGGTGAGGATGTGCGTGTGGATGATCCCTGGGAGAGTTGTCAGATAAAGGTTGAAAAGGAGGGCAGAGAGGCAGGCACCTATGGTACTCCAGTGTTCACGGTGCAAGCGATTGAGAGGAAAGGGGAGACGAAAGTGATTTGTTTCCTGTTTTTGAGGAATTAGGCAATCCATTTGAGTGTACAATCCATTACATGTGTACATGCAATGCCTCCAAGTACATGTGCGAAGTGTGCAACCGCATAGAACTCCTGCCTGGCACACTCTGCCCTTCCTGCACTGTATACAACCTACACACCTACACAACCTACACACCTACACACACACGCACGTGATATTATGCAGGCCAACACTTGGTGGAGACAGTGGGATTGTGTGGTCTGAGATATGCCACCAACAATGGCCGTTATGCGCTGGAAGGTGCCTGTGGCTATGAAATGCAGTGCTGTCAGCACCTTTTCCAGGGGGGTGAGGGCATGGGAGCAGATGATGGGGGATTCAAGGTCTTCTTCCCACTCCCTGACCAGTTCAAGTATGATAAGGGGTGGGAACTGGTACCTTGCAAACACCTGGTCAACTGGCATTCAAACAGCATGGTTCGAGTTGGTAAAATCGGGGGTCTCCGAATCCTCCTCCTCCTTCTGTGTCCTTCATTGTGGCTGACCAACATTGGAATGGTGTGTATTGCATGCTTTATATGTGTTGTTTCCCATGCGAGTTGTACTTTGCATGTACTATCATGTGGCAGTGAGACCAGGAGGTTTGTGCTTGACTTTTCCCAACGTGACATTGCGCAGTGAAATCCATGACTTTGGTTATGTTTGTGCTTGGATAGGCGTGTAGTTTATTTGCGGGGCCCATCCCTCAACACGCCCATGTTATTCCTTGTTCTTCTTCATTCTGCCTCCGATTTATTTCGTTGCATAGGCCCTTCCCACACTCTGCGTGGAGTGTCACACACAGCGCTCGACTACACGCAAAGATGTGCTGGGCCCGGGCAAAGCCACGGAAAAGGCACACAAAGTCCGTTCCATAAATTGACAAAAGGAGCTTTGCCATGGAGCAGAGACACACACAGAGCAGATGTCTTGCCTGCATCCTGCTCCATTTGAGGATTCGGGTGCAAAATAACCAAGCTGCTAAAAAACCCACTAAGAGTTTGTCTCTGTTGGGTTTCCTACCTGTGGTCCTTTTTGCGACGGCACCAAAATGAGGTCCTCCAACTCCATCAATATCCTCCCAATGCATGTATATAGACATGCTGTCAACAAGTTTTGTGATCCCCTATGGTCCCTTCTCATTCGTATTCTGTTTCCCCCACCTAGCTGGCTTTCTTCTTCCATTCTTTCTCCTACCTACTTTGCTAACTACTTTATCACTAATGTCTCTTGTGTACACCATTCTCTTTCTTCCTTTCAGTCACTTTCCTCTTTCTTGCTGGTCTCTGAATCTGATACTGCCTTGTTTCTTTACTGTGCTCACCTCACTGGCTCAGCCTCGCTCCTTTACATTCTTTACTCATTCCTGAGATATTTCCACTTCCAATTCCCATCTTGAGATTTCTTTTTCCTATCTCTCTTTCTACTCCCGTTCTCCCCACCAAAATTGGAAAAAGCCATTATCCTTCCCATTCTAAAAAAAAGCCTCACCTCGAAATTACCATTCCTGTTAATTATCGTCCGATTTCTCTACTTTCTTTCCTTTTTTTAAATTCTGGAGGGAGTGGTCTACAATCATGTTGCAATTTATCTGCATTCGCACTCCCTCCTTACTCTTTATCCATCTGGGCTTTGGTCATCTCCAACTGAAAGTGCTCCCCTCTGGGTCACTACCTGTCGGCTTTCCACTCATTACACTTCTTGACCTTTCTGCTGTTTTTGACACTGTCAGTCACCCTACTATTTGTTCTGCTCTCTACTCTTTGGGATCTTCTGGTGCTGGCCTGCAGTGGTTTCGATCCTACTCATCTGATCATATCTTTTCTCTTTCCTGGGTGGGCAAGCAGTCTTCTACTTTTTCCTTGCAATATGATGTCCCACAGGGTCCTGTTCTTGGCTCCACTCTCTTCTCACTCACACTACTCTTCTCTGACCTCTGTTGTGTCTTCCTCTGAGTTTCCTGTCACTTCTATGCTGATGATTCCCATATCTTGCTTTCTTTTTCTTCCTTCTCCTACTCTCATAATTTCCCTCTCACTGCCTGTCTGCTTGCGATCCAATCGTGGATGCATTCTGATTTTCTTCATCTTAATGCTTCAGAAACAGAGGTTATGTTTATCCCTGCTTCAACTATTCCTTCTTCATTTCCTTCACCACCCAACTTTTTTTCTGCTTGCTCTACTCATAATCTTGGTGTATTTTTGATTCTTCTTTCTTCTTTCTTTTTCCCTTTTTCCCTTCTTATTTTGAACATTTTAAGTTCTTGTCACTTGCAATTTTTAAAATATTCGCTGTGGCCTCCTTGTCAAGGTACTTGCCCCTGAAATCAGTCGACCTCAGGGAATCGCCCAGGATGTAGGAAGGGCAGGGGACAACCCCCTACCAAGATGAGGCTGAATCCCCTCCTCCTGTAGGGTTCTTCTAAAAACACGCAGGAGCCGGCCCCCTGGTACCTTTCACCCCCTCTGCCTCTTAGGAGGGGGAGGGGAACAGAATGAAGAGGAAAAGGAAGGAAAAGGAGAATGAGGCTCCACATGGCGAAACTTGGAGGAGCGCTTCCCATGGCGTCAGTACCAACAACCAGAAGCTGACCCGCAAGCAGAGAGCAGCAGCCACAGAGGAGGAAGGCAACAGAACAACCAGAGGCACCTGAAACAATATATATCAGCCACAGCAGGAAAAGACAGGTTGCTAGGCAACCATAAACCCAGCTCTGGAGGCCAGGTGCACAAAATTAAGTCACACAAAGCACGGCCCCCGCTCCGGTTACATCCGCCCGGGCTGAGGACCACCCAGGGCCATGCAGACTTGGAGGCTGAGATGCACCGCAAAGCCCCCAGACCTCATCTCCAACAGGGGCGGGCAACCTCGACCATCACCCCTGGCCATGCCGACAGTGGTAGGAGGGACCGGTCACCCCTCCTGTACTCAACCTTCAAAGCCCCCCCCCGGAGAGCTTCCACCAAACCGAGTAGGTCCCTGCTCTGCAAGGGACTCTCGAGGCAGCCAGAAAGACATCAAATCCCCCCCGCCCCCCGCCTACGCCGAGGGGTGGGGACAGAAGAAAACAGAGTCCCTGCCCAAAGGCAGGAAAAAACAAACTGTTGGTTCTTGGGTAAGGCGGGCTGTTATGCCGGAAGGTTGGAGGTGGAGGGGGCGGGGCCTGAGGAAATTAGAAGTAGAAAGAGGGTTCCTGTGTGGAGGTGGGATACCTCGTTGATAAGTGCTTGTTCGAGGAAGAGTGGACATGGAGGTGATGCGTTCATTCTTTTTCACTCCTTGCAGTGGAATTCCTTACAATTGGCCATAAGGTCTACGCCTTTTCTTTCTGTATTCCACGCTCATCTCAAATGAGATCTGCTTCCATCGCCATAATTCTTGTGTATGGTTACTCTTATGTTGCCTTCTTTGCTTATTCGTGTCTTTATTACATGTGTGTGCCATGCTTTGCTAATATACCTGCAGATGCAAACAATAAAGTCCTCACCTATCCATACGCTCTTTATAAACTGTTTGACCATGTGAATACGTATTGCAGCATTCCATTATTTAGCAAATGTAAACAGTCAATGGAAGTAGAATAGCTCAGGGGCAACGCGTTTGTGTTGGCTGCAGTGCGACGCAGCTCAACATAAGTTCGAATTCCGAATCCGCGTTTAAAAACCCCTCAGTGACAATCGCGATATATTTGAACGATGCAATAAGTAGAATAGTCGAGGTCAACCACAGTTCGACGTTTTTTAACGTGCAATTCTTATATTGGATTGAGAGGCACACTAAATTTGAAAATGATTCTAGATGCTGGCCAGTGCTATTCTGACTACAGTCCATGACACGTGAGCATCTTGGAAATAGGTTTTATAGGCCCAGTGAATCTTCCGGTGTGATTTGTTTATTAGCCTCACTTTATTGTCGTACTTTCTTTTGTCACCGTGACTTTAGATTCTGCCTGTCTTGGCAGGGAGCACTGGTGAAGAGCTGGCTTTATCTGCACGATGGCCCAGGTCATCGCGTTTTTGCTGGTTTCAAATGACCGCTTTGTTATCTGAGCAGTCACTACTTTTATAAATAGGCTTCGCAAACTGATGTAAAATGTCTGAAGGAAACATCGACTTAAGAAAATATCATGTTTTATAGTCTTCATTTATAATACTCTATTCATATGTGAACTAACCCATTTGTGTAGTGCTTACAGTATTAACACAGATAGTGTAGCAGGGTAAATGGTCAATGATTATTAGTTATATTACTTAATTGATCTCTGAAGGGTGAAATGAGGAGCCAAAACACTACGATTCAAACTTGTGACCTGTTGGTCCTGAGTCTTCAGCTTTCAAAAAATAAAAACGCCAACAATGCTTTGCTGCTAATTTTCGCAAACTATGTTGAAGTTCTGCCTGAAACCTTGAAACATTCTTCAGCCCTCGCTACAGGTATTTACACTCGTCCGTCATTTTTTTAAGACAGCATCAACAGAAGGATGTCAAAGGATCCCTGGGAGGGAAGACTCTGTGCTATGCAACGTGGAATGGGATTTTGGGTGGTTGACAAAACACCTCTTATGGGCCGAGTGCCACCTAGAGGTAGAGGCAAGGAGATGAGCGGCCTAAGGGCATCAGCTCCTGCAATTCTCGTCAGATGCCCCCCACTTTGGGTACATGCCTCTGTGCCTCAGTGAACAGAGTGATAAACAGGACAGGGTTTTAACTGCGAGAGGATCAAGAATAAGGATGGTGCAGGGAGCAGTGTGAGAAACCAGAAGGTGTCTCACCGGCTATTCCCTTGGGGTCTCTCTCCCCAAGGTGGCCAGGTCACAGCCATCGCCTTTGGATCCAGACCCTGGGGGTGGACCAGTGCGGGAGGATCACCTGGGTGAGGGGTCTTCGGTGAGTGGGATGGGGCGCCTGATGGCGAGACGCACTATCCCTCTCCCTGCAACAACTTTGCCGCATCCTACCCGGTAGGATATATGGGAACTCTCCCCCCAACCTCCCATATTCTGCATGAACACTTTAACACGGATAGCCCCCTCTGGGAGAAAACAGACTCACACCCGAGTAATGCACCTGACATCTTCCACTATTATAGTCAGGCAAGGTCAGGCAATTACTGGTAACCATTTACAGCTGACTTCCATTATGCTTCCCCACATGGATAAAAGGCAGAGCACGAGAGCACACTCTGAGTGAGGCAAAGCACACAAAGAAACAGAAGTTTCCAGATGGCAGATGAACTAGGTAAGAAAAAGGGCAAACCAAGAAGGGAGGGCAAGGAGAGAGATACCTTTGACCTTTCCAGCAGAAACATGTTACTTTCTAGAAACCTTTGGATTAAAGAACCAGGAAACAAGAATGAAGAATCTTGTATTGTGTGTAGGACATACCTGGGGCCCTCCTTCTCGGTTGACTGAGTTGGGGAGAAGCAGCCGCTGTGGTACCGTCCTTGGCTCCAAGATCAAAGAAAGATCAACAAAGCTGGTGAATTGGAGACACCAGACTGGTCTGTGTTGAAGTCAAGGTTGGAAGCGACAACATTGTATAACGAGCGTAAGGCTAAAGATTGGTAACGTGTGTGATGAAAGACGTGAGGAAAGCAAAATGGCTGATGGATGTTTGAACTGTAGCAAAGAAGATACAATATCCGTGACAGTGGTAGAGCCCCACAAGTGTGCTCAATCGAAGGTCTCTGGGACATATTCAGCCAAGAAGTGGCAGAAGTGAAAGTAAAAGATAAAGAATAAGAAATGGAGTGAATGGAAGTGGTCCTGTGACGGTTTAAGCAAAACCCACTGCACATTTGAAAGTCTTCAGTTTTGATACAAAGAGGTCTGAGCCCGAACGAGGTAGATCCGTGGCCCGAGGTCAAATGAGGGAGACCAATTGCAAACCTGTAAATGTGAGAATCCTGATAAAAAAGGAACTTTGGTGTTTGTTTGTTACATCAGGCCCTCTGCATTGAGAGACTGTCATTGAGAGAGAGACTTTGGCAGAAGGCCCTGATACCTATGTTTTGAACTGTTTCCTCATGGCCAAGAAGCCAGTGTGTGTGTGAAGCTCCAACGTGCCGCCTTGTCCCCTGCTAAAAACAAGGTGAAGGGAAACCAACTGCGCCACTATCCTGACATATCGTTTTTTGAACACCTTTCCTTTGCCTACATTGTTGTCCAACACCATTTGTATTTAGAAGTAAGGATTGGCAACAGTATAGGCCCTTCTATTTTGACAGAGACTCTACTAGTACTGCGTTATTATTATTTGATGGTCGTAGCTTGCTCCTATCCTTCGATTTAGGATCAGATAGGCATTCAACCAACCCATTGAAGTTCAATAAGCACCCTTGAACTGTTATCACTTGTGTCTGTCTTCACTGTTTGATACCATGCCTTCCTTATATGTGGTGTCAGAAGTGAGTGGGATACAACTCAATTGAGACACATTGGGGCCCCCTAAAATTCCAGAAACTTAGTCACAGAGCCTCAAATCTGTCTACTGCCATGAAAGAATCCATAGGCTTTGATACATGTAGCAGCGGGGGAGCTACTATCCCTCCAGGGAAAAGAGGGATGATTCCCACGGACTTCGTCTTTATACCCCCTGAAGGTTGTTATATAAGATTGTCCCCAAAATCTCACCTAGCCTGGAAGTTTTGTCTGGATGTCCTAGCAGGTGTCATAGATCCTGACTTTCAGGGAGACTTAAAAGTTCCCCTACAGAAACAAAGTGAAACTGCATTTGAAATACATCATGGGGACAATATTGCAAAGGAAATTCTTGAGAGGGCTCTATTCCCCCATTTTAAGGAAGGAACTGAACCAGAAGAAAGTGAGAGAGGTAACTTGGGCTTTGGGGAGGCTAATGAACAACCCATCACTGAGGCAAAGAGGGAAGAAGAACCTACAATCCTTCCCGATCTAGCCTTAACCCAGCTAAATGATCCAGCACTCGCAGAGGCTTTCTTGCAAGTGATTCCTGAGGGAGAAGGATTAGAAAAGGGGAGCCCCTCATTCTTCCTGAAACAGGGATTGTAAAACTCAATTAGTAATCCCCAAAACCCATCGTAAGATCATGCTAGAGATTGCACATTCTCAAACACCCAGGCAATTCCAGGTGAGTGCAGCAATTCCAAGACCCTCCTTGGTCTTGTTTTTTGTGATTAAACCTTGTTGAGCCCCCCAGCGTGCACCCTTGTTTCCCCCACCCCTATCTGTGTATTCACTTCGCCTTCCCAACCCTCCCCCCGCCTCCCAGCCCGCCCCCTCACCTGATAGGCCAATAATATCTACCTTGTCTGGCCTAGTCACCGGCAGTTCACCGCATTAGCCTCTTTACACCCAGGCATTTCCAGGTGAGTGCGGCAGTTCCAAGACTCTCCTGGGCCTTGTTTATTGGAATTAAACCTTGTTGAGCCCCCCAGCCCCTGCATGCACCTTTGTTTTCCCCGACCCCCTCTGTGTATTCACTTCCCCTTCCTCACCCTCCTCCGACCTCCCAAACCACCCCCTCCCCTGATAGGCCAATAATATCCTCTTTGTCTGGCCTATCACCGGCAGTTCACTGTGTTCACCTCTTTACACCCAGATGTTTCCATGTGAGTGCAGCAATTCCAAGACCCTCCTGGGCCTTGTTTCTTAGGATTAAACCTTGTTGAGACCCTGCTGCGTTCAGCCTTGTTCCTCCTGACTCTCTCTGTGTATTCACTTCCCCTTCCCAACCATCCTCCCACCTCCCAGACTGCTACTCTCCCCTGATAGGCCATTAATATTCAACTTGTCTGTCCTAGTCACCGGCAGGTCACCATGTTCGCCTCTTTAAAACCAGGCGTTTTCAGGTAAGTGATGCAATTCCAAGACCCTCCTGGGCCTTGTTTTCTAGGATTAAACCTTGTTGAGCCCCTGTGTGCACCCTTGTTTATCCCGACCCTCTCCATGTATTCACTTCCCCTTCCCCACCCTCCTCCCGCCTCCCAGCCCACCCCCTCCCTTGATAGGTTAGATTGCTGCTCTTAACTGATCCTCCCAGAGCAGCACTCTGCCCGTGCAGCCCCTGCCACTAAGGGCCCCAAGACAAAGGGCAGCTCCCACGGAGGAGGCTCCAGGTTGTGTCTGCAGGTGTCAGCAGGGGAAGCCAGTGGCCATCCATCAACTGGAATTATCTACCAAGGTACGTGTGGCCTGCACGTGGAGACATGCAATCACAGTACTTCATAGCCCTGCCACTCAAACTACCCTCTTAACACGTGTGCGCCGCTCACTTAGATTATTGTTAATGTTATACTGATTCACACCTAGAAAGCGCCCAATGAGATAGTACTGTGAATTATTTGCCTGCGCCACACTCTTAGATAATTGTTAATGTTATATTGATTCACACCTAGAAAGTGCCCACAGGAATAGTACTGTGAATTATTTGCCTGCACCGCACACTTAGATAATTGTTAATGTTATATTGATTCACACCTAGAAAGTGCCCACTGAGATAGTACTGTGAATTATTTGCTGCGCCGCACACTTAGATAATTGTTAATGTTATATTGATTCACACCTAGAAAGTGCCCACTGAGATAGTTCTGTGAATTATTTGCATGCGCCGCACACTTAGATAATTGTTAATTTTATATAGATTCACACCTAGAAGGTGCCCACTGAGATAGTACTTTGAATTATATGCCTGCTCGGCACACTTGGATAATTGTTAATGTTATGTTAATTCACACTTAGAAGTGCCACACTGAGACAGTACTGTCAATTATTGGCCTTTGTCACCCTCTTATAGAGTTGTTGGTGTTGCATTGATTGGCACCTGGAGGTCACATTGATTTGCACCTGGACAGTACCGCACTGCGATATTGCTGTGAAGTGTTTGCCTGATTCGCACACTTAGAAAATTGTTAGTGTTGTATTGATCCACACCAGGGAAGTGCCCACTGAGTTACTGCTGTGGGATTAAGGCCTGCATCAAACTCTTAGACACTTGTAAGTGCTGAATTGATTCACACCTGGAGAACCCCACTTTGGGATTGTACTGCGAATGCTGGCCTGCATCGCTCTCTTAGTGAACTGTGAATATTGACCTGTGTCACATGCCTTGAAAACAGTTAATGCTGCATTGTCTCACATTTATTCAGTGGCACTATGGAATTGCCCCCTGTGTTAGGCCTTTTCTCCCTCTGTCTAGGTGTCCCAATTCTAGGTGCTGCTGCTTACATCTAGGGTGATTGTATATTACCTGTTTCTGCATTTGCTGATGTCACCATGTTGGCTCTCTCCCTCGATCTACTACACTTACTGCATTCCCCACGTTAGGCCTTTCCCCCTATCCAGGTGTCCCGAGTCTAAGTGCTGCAGTTACGTCTAGGGTTCTTGCATTCTCTGTTACTGCATTAGCTAGTGTCCCGTGTTGGGCCTTTCCCCCTCTGTCCAAGTGTCCCAAAAATAGGCGCCGCCATCGCATGTACGAGTTGACACACTCTACTTTTGCACACTGTCTAACCCTCTCACACTGCTTAATCCTCCCACTGCCCTGTTGTACAGACTCTAGATGCTGGTATTATATCTAAGTTACTGTATTTGCTGGTGTCACACGTTAGGCTTTCTTCCTCTGTCCAGGCGTCCCAAATCTACACACTGCTATAACATCCAGAGTTGCTGCATTCTACTGTCGACCCCTGTCTGACCCTCTCCAACAATCCTGGTGTCCACAATCTAGATGCAGGTTTTTCATCTAGAGTCACTGCATCTATTGTTACAAGTACATCAATCTTTAAGTACCGGACATAATCTCCCCCGGTATGGAGATCCCACTTCAACTAAGACCACCTCTCCTACCCATCCTGCCTCCAGGCATTCCAACACCATACCCACTCCCCCAACTCACCCCTCTTGGCGCATAACCCACACTCTAGCACCCAACTTCATGTACCCCCCTCTATCCCACATCTACTCCCACTTCAACAAAGATCACTACTCCGACCCGTTCTCTTTCCCAGCCTCCATGCACCATACCCTCCCCCCTTAACTAAGCCCCCGGCACATAACCCATGCTCTAGCACCCAACTTCATGAACCCCCCTTTATCCAGCATCTGGTCACAACCCACAACCCCTGCACCTGATCAACAATAGGACCGGACGCCGTCTATCTTTCCTCCTCCAACTCCAAGATCAGAGCAGCACTCTGGTGCGCCAAACACCTTTCTCCTCAAACGCTCATCCCCCACTCCTCAACCCACCCAAACACATCAACATCCACCTTCCGTCTAGCATCTATTGAGAACAATCCAACACTCCCCGCCCAGACACCCCACCCATTATTAAACTCAGAAGCAGAGGAGCTCTCTGGTGCTACAAACACTTTGAGTCCCCCTCCACTACCATGCCACCCTTGCGCCCACTGAGGAACTCCCCACCCACTCAACCTATCTCCCATGCCCCATCACCCTCCCCCTCAGCCTCTACTCAATCCCTGCCCTCAGACTTGCCCCTTCATATCCCTTCCTTTCTCTGAAAGCAGCTCATCTCACCCTCTCTAGAATGGTAGCCTCATCTTCTTTCCCCTCTGGCTCCCCTACCCTCTCCCGCACTCCTATGTCACAAAACCCATGAAAAAAGTGAAAGAGTGACTGGTCCTCTTCCTCAACCCTCCATACCTCACCACTTCTCCATCGGTCCAACCTCTGAGCCTTTCCCACCCCTACCTCAGACCCTCCCCTACCCCTTCTCCGAGTCTCCACCCCCTTGCTCTTGACTTCTCACCCAATACACTGAGTCCCCCAGCGCATTCCAGACTTGAAACCGAAACAACAAGCCTGAATCCCCGCACCGCTAGTGATCCATTCACCACCCTTGCATTCCCCCCTGATCCTCTTCCACGTCTATCACATACCCACCATCCCTGATGACTCTTCCCACATACCACTGACATAACCCTGTCACCCGACAATCAATGGGGGTTATTACAAGTTGGGTGGTAAGGGAACCAGGCACCGGTACGGAGACCAGTGCCGGTAATCCCTTACCACCCAATTCCGATGTCCCTTAGCGGGACCCGTAAAGGACGTGTGGTCTGACCACACGTTCTTTACGGGTCCCGCTAAGGGACCAGGGTGCTAATAACTGGCCTGCTATTCGCGAGCCCGTTATTAGCGCCCTCCCGATTCCCATTGAGCCCTATGGGGGCTCAAATGGGAATGGGGATGGTTTGTTCAATGGGGAGTTACCGGTCCCTCCAGGGTCGGAATGCACCGGTAAGTCCCCATTGAACCAGACCGGTGCCTGACCCGGTATTGGAGGCAGCCATGGCGCAAATAGCGCCATGTCTACCTCCAATCTCGGAATGAGGCCCAATGTCCACAGGCATCCAGTTTCCCCCCTACCCCCCTGAGCAAGTCTCTACCACCCTGAATGATCCTACCACAACCCCCACCTCATCTGGCACCAATGTCCACCAAGCACCTCCTGCGATGAGCGTCACGAGACCCACCTCCCCTCACAAAGTCATGTGCATCCTTTTTAATGCCCGTTCCGTAGCAAGAAACGGACACAGCATTTTTGATCTCATATCCTCAGACAATCCCAACCTCATTTTTATCACTGAAACCTGGTTCTCTGAAGATTTTTCCCCAATCACGCATGAGGCATTCTCCCCTGGCTACCCGCTTAACACCCACAATAGACCCTCCAGTGGTGGCCGAGTGGCAATCCTCTAAAGACACTATTTAAAGAATCACTAATTCCTCTCACCCCTTCACACCCTGCAACCTCACACATAGGACCGTCCCCCAAATGGTTCATGCCCCACCTGAGGACTGTCAAAAAACAACATAACTCTCTTGAACACAAATGGCGAGCATCTAAAACCGATCTCAGCAGATCCATGTTCGCCCTACACCACCGTAATTACAAATCCGAGATCCAGAAGGCTAAAAAAGCCTATTACAATAAACAAATTCTGAACTGTTGTAGCAGCAAAGAACTTTACAAGATCATCTCTGAATTTGTAAAACCTACTTGCACCTCTGCCCAGTCCACCCCCACACAATCCCTCTGCGACTCCCTTTTGCTACATTTCTACAAAACCGCACTTGACAGGATGGCAACCCTGAACACAAAACTGTCCTTGCTCACGCCCGACCCTACAGCGAGCCCTCCTGATCCCATTGCCCCAACGCCCACTCTACCGACTTTTGACTCTTTCAAACTCATCTCCAGAGATTAGTTCCTTGACCTACTATCATCCAGCAGACCCTGCGGGACACACATCACCCCCTGCCTGCCTATCTTCTGAAAGAAATATACTCCTCCAGCTGCGCAGGAGAACATGCAAGAGCCATACTAAATGACTCCCTCACCTCTGTCATCTTTCCTGAACCTTTTAAAATAATGCATGTAAAACCACTTCTAAAAAAGTCATCCCTTGGCCCTAAGAATTACAAGCCAATCTCCAACACCAGATTTCTCACAAAACTCATTTACTGGACTGCACACTACCAGCTCAACCCCTTTGTAGAATCCAACAAACTCCTTGACCCCGCACAATCAGGCTTCAGACCACGATATGGAACAGAAACCAATCTGATATCGATCTGGGACGATCTCAAGGTCACAGCAGACTAAGAGGGCTGCGCATCACTGATTTTCCTTGATCTCTCTACAGCCTTTGACACTGTTAACCATTCAATCCTCCTTCACAGCCTCCACTCCCTAGGAATCTGCGGTTCGGCACTCAAATGGATTGCCTCTTTCCTCAGCAACCGGAAACAAATCGCTTTCCTCTCCCCCTTTTTCTCAACTGCTCGCTCAGTGAACACCAGAGTACACCAAGGCAAATGCCTCTCTGCTCTCCTTTTCAACCTCTATCTGACTACCCTACCATGAATCACCTGCCCGCAACCTCTCATGCTACAACTACAATGATGATACCCAAATTATCCTAAGAATCCCCAAGACAATCACAACCCTCGTCCCGACCTTGAAGCTTGTCTCTGTGATATTGACTGATGGATGACAAGTAACCACCTCCTTTGAACCCCCGATAAAACTGAAATCATGGTACGCTCAAACACTGCCCTTCTCGCACATCTGCTCCCATGGCCCCCTCCCTAGGCTGCACAATAGATTCTGGCCTAACTCTCTCCTGTCAGATCAATAATGTTTTGAAATGCTGCCACTACCACCTGAAACCTCTTAGATGCATTTTTCCTTACCTGTCCTACCCCAACATACTGGCCGCTGTTATGTCTCTTGTTCTGTCGAGACTGGACTATGCCAACTCCCAATACGTGGGAGCACCATCATACCAACTCAATAAGCAACAAAGAGCCCAAAACGCTGCCACCAAACTTCTCTTTGCCTTGGGACATAGAGACCACATCTCACCTGCTCTACAAACCCTCCACTCGCTCACAGTCAGACAAAGGGCCACCTTCAAGACCTTATGCATTACCCAGCGAGCAGTGCACAAGACTGGCCCAAAGGACATACAAGAGAAGTTAAAACCCTACCTCCAACCTCGCACCCTAAGATCAAGTAATGCCCTCCTTCTAGCGATTCCTGTCTCTAATTCTATCAGGATTGAAGAATCCACCTTCTCAACCCTGGCCCCAACTCTGTGGAACTCACTGCCCCCTCATATTTGACACACCCAAGACTACATGACTTTCCGAAAAGTTCTAAAAACCTGTCTCTTTCCATAAAACTGACCAAGACCATCTAAGGAGATTGAGACCTTGCAACTCAATGATAAATGTTCAATGAGATCCCCAGCAATGATGCCACTAAATGCACCTATTAAATCACTAATACGTTTACTTTGAACGTGGCAATCGCAAGCGCGCACTTGAAATCCGGGATACCGAGTTCATTAGATCAAAAATCCACCAAGACACTCACCTCTCCTATCACTATGCTTACTCTCTATTCTCCCCCCACTCCGACCCTCAGTCGGGTAAGTGCTATTTTATTTATGGAGTTCCCCATTACCACTGTCACTAGGGGACATCATAGTATTACACTCTCCTCTGATTGCTAAGAGGTGTTCCATCCTCTAAGTAAGTTATTTTCGATATTTTTGCGGGTCCAGTAAGGGACCTGGAGCCACTAGGAAATGGCAAGGAGGTCAGTTCCGTTCTAATATTGCATTTACTTATATCGACTAGTAAATATAGGTTATGGTGACACATACTGATGTGTATTACTTTATATTACCTTATAGACACATTTCTGAAACAAGCTGTACAAAGCTAAGAAAGTTGAATACGCTCAAGCCCTGAAGAAGGATTCTGTTATAATCCGAAACGCGTCGGCAAACTCGGTTTACCATCACTGGAGCGCTATAGGGGACACAACCCCAGGAGATTTAATTTGTGTATCAAATATTTCCTATGATATAGTAGTGTAGATGTGAATGTAACACTACTGTTATCTTATTTCACTGGTATAGGACCATTTATTGTGACGTAACATACTTTATTTTTGAATGCTTATTTTACTTACTTTTTTTTTGTATAGGACCATTTATTGTGATGTAACATACTTAATTTTTGAGTATCCCCTCTTTTTTGAATGTTTGAATTCTACTTTTTGAATTCTGTATCTATATGTAAATAGATTTTCTATGTGCAATACAGATGCTTATGCGTGTTTTTGTCTGCCTCATTAGTTTCAAAACACATACATGAATGTTCGAATGTTACTCACCGATTGAATGCAATCAGGCACCCGAGAATTATCACTGAAATTATGTTTAACTTACCAGTCTATCTTTTTGTATTTAGTAACAGTTTGAGTAACAGTGGGGTACTTACCCCTAAGGAGTGCACTAAAGGGGGCGCCAGTTAGCAATAACTGGCTTATGGTACATTGTTACTCTCTGTTCTACACCATCACACAACTAGAGTGCAGTTACACCCCTCGATCAATTTGGACCAGCTGCTCACATATGAACAATACTCCATGAACACCTCAACAATCTGATAAAACACATCTATAACCATGAAAATCATCCTAGCTGCACACATAAGCGTCCTACACAGGCCTTGCTTAAGTATGGGTAAGTGAACAAAAGGACTCTAACTCTTGAGTCATGCGATGATTCTTAGACCTGCAACCCTACTCTTTCACTGTGGAACACCGGAAAGTTAAAGACCAAGGGAACGCTGATCTCCTTTCCCAGTTTCCCTGTGAAACAGATGCAGCTACATCACATAGGGGAATGGTATGTGAGAAACCAGAAGGTGTCTCGCCCACTAGTCCATGAGGGTCTCTCTCTCAGGTGGCCAGGGAAGGGTATCGGCTTTGGACCCAGACCCAAGGGTTGGTCCAATACAGGAATATCATCTGGGTGTGGGGTCTTTGGGGCCTGGGAGTGGGACACCTGATGGCAAGACGCAGTATTCCTCTCCCTTCAACATCTTTTCCCCATCCTACCCAGTAGGAGATATGGGAACTCTACTCCCCGCCCCCTTTTTGCCCCCTGCATGAACACTTTCACACGGACAGACCACTCTGGGAGAAAACAGACTCACACCCGAGCAGTATATCTGACATGTCCTACTACTATGGTCAGGCAATTACTAGTAACCATTTACTCCTGACTTCCATTAAGCTTCCCCACACAGATCAAAGGTGGAGCACAAGAGCACACTCTGAGCGAGGCAAAGCACATGAAGGAACAGCAGTTTTGAGATGACAGCTGAATGAGAGAAGAAAGACGGCAAACCAAGAAGGGTGTGCAAGGAGGGAGATACTATTGACCTTTCCGGCGGAAAGTCGTTACTTTCTAGAAACCTTTGAATTAAAAAGCATAAGGCCAGGAAACCAAACAGAAGAATCTTGTATTGTGTGTTGGAGATACCCTGGGGCCCTCCTACATGGCTGACTGAGTCGGGCAGAAGCAGCAGCCGCTGTGGTACCAAGATCAAAGAAAGATCAACACAGCCAGTGAGTTGTGGAGACTGAAGCAAGAACGGTCTGTTTTGAAGTCAAGGTTGCAAGTTACAACATTGCATAACAAGATTGATAATGCGTGTGATGACTGATGGGAGGAAAGCCTAATTGCTGATGGATGTTTGAACTGTAGCAAAGAAGATGCAATATTTGTGACAGAGTGGTCCGGTACTGCGAGTGTGCTTAATCGAAGGTCTCTGTGAGGTATTCAGCCAAGAAGTGGCAGAAGCGAAAATAAAAGATAAAGAATAAAGAATAAAGAATAAGAAATGGGGAGAATCAACATGGTCCTGCCACGGTTTAAGTAAAACCCATTACACATTCGAAAGTCTTCAGTTTTTGATACAAAGGGTTCTGAGCCCAAACGAGGGAGATCCATGGTCCGAGCCCGAATCAGGGAGACCAGTGTCTGTCTTCACTGTTTGCTACCATGCCTACCTTACAGAAGGGATTGAGGCCTCCTGGGTAAGGCAAGTCATAAGGGCAGATGTGCCAGTGACCTCTCCCAAGGCATACACAAATACATAATGGGTGGGCAGGAGGCGCACACCCTATTGAGTGGAATTCAGCAGAAGTTACCTGTCTTCTCACCCGCTGCAAAGGCAAGTGAGGACAGTCATGGCAAAGCCTAGCTGATGGAATCCCAGGCTTGGTGTGCAGTGGCTACCTGCCAAGTCTGTTTGGGGACCAGGTTATGTTCAGAACACGGCATATAATCAAAGTGGACCCTTACCTTGCAGAAGACCTTTCATGTTTACAGTGGAGGAGGTTCAATTGATTGCCTCCAGCAGCAGACCTACACCGTTCTCAAATGCAGAAAGAGCAGTGGAAACTAGACAATCAGCATGCTTGAGCTAGCGGAGGAATTGCTGTGCAAATCAACTAATAGGGCAAAAAATAATTTTGGCTTTATGAAACCTGAGTAGCAAGTCATTTTCTGTTTGAACAAGTGATTGGAGTACGATAGTTAGAAAGTGAAAACCACTTCTTACTGGAAAAATACCTAAAGGATTGTGTTAAGGAGCCACCAACTCATTGCTGCTTGGAGTGAAACAGTTGAATTGAATGTGTCGGGTGCATTCTGATTCTTGGATTTAATAGGTCTAGACTTAGACAGATAAGGGAGGAAGCAGAAGACTGAAAGGCCTAAAGTATCCATCAATCTTGAAACTCGTCTTCTGTCAGTGCAATTCGGGATGATCTGCTGAGTCAAGAATGAGATCAGGCTGTCAGGCTATATCAGGTGTTGGTGTTTTTCTGAAAGGCCTGGTTCGCCTTTGGTACACACTTCTGTCTCTTATATCACCCTCGTAGTCTATGGAATTATTTTACTATATAGTCCTCCACATTTGAATGTGAATTGGCTTTGCTGTAGGGGCATCATGTGCAGCTGTTAGCAAAAGAAGAAATAAATAGGTTCAACCAGGAAGTTATCATACACATTCTCAATGATGTTCTATAGATAATGGTTTAGTTAATGTGGGGCATCTGGCATCCTATCTCTTCTTCATACACAGGCGCAGGCACAGTTTGTAACATCCCCTCCACATTCTGCACATCCCATACCATGTTTTCCTAGCAACCAAGTTTAGGAGGCCATCCCAGGGAACAATCTTTCATCCTATTTAGGCTTTCTTTTCCAAATAGTCTCAATTGCCTGATATTGAAATAACGAAAATGTAAGTCAATTAGACTCCATTTTTTATTTTGTTGCAATATTCAGGAGAATTTTCGATCTCTGTGGCTTGTCACCAGTAAAATGACTGTAGGCTCAATTCAGTGTGCTGGGGATCGGCAACTATTGTTTTTAATTCTAAAAACCTCCCCACATATAAAGGGTCCACCACAGAAATTCTTCAGATACACAATTCCCATGTGGGACGTCACCGTTTGAGTCAGCAGTAAAACCTAGAACCCTGATCTGGTCTGTTTTTTTTGTGTTTTCAAGAAATCCTCTCTTAGTGACTAGCACTGTGTGGCCAATAGGAAAAAATGGTTGCAGGCAGAAGCAAAGGCTTTCTCGTTTGGGCAATGCCCAGGGCTTGCCCAAACGGCCCAAAGAAACTAGTTCAAAGGGAACCAAACGCTAAAAGCAATGGATGATTGGTTTTCCATAGATCCAGTCATGGAAGTGCTGGGCAGATCTGAGAAATCCATAATATGTGTCAATCATGCATGGCAGCCATGTTAGATACGCTCAATCACAAAGTAATGTACACGGAAAAGAAACCCTATTTTCCAGAATTCAAACAACAGAAGAAGGACAGCAAGCACCGCCAAATGAACCCACTGTTGATGGCCAGTAGGGGGCCAGGAGCTGAGTACAGTAAAAGAGGGAAGAGGGCCGGAAATCCACTGACAGTTTTTAGTGATTAAGCGAAGTTTGGGGAGCATTAAAGCTGCATATTTGGCTGTGAGATAGGTCAGATTTAAAAGGTGATGTTGGTACGCAGTGGCATTCTTTGCAATCATGGATTTTATCACTATATAACAGCATTGTTCATGTAAGTAATGTGTGGGTATCTTTGTGTCATGCCACCGAAAGTGATAGGAAACATGAACAATGCAAAGCTCAAAAGTGTGCCTATCTTGATGACATTGAAAGGTTTTAAAGGGTAACTCATAAAAAAATCCAATCGATACATGTCACCAACAGTGCACGGCAGCATTTGCCAACACATAATCATGATGCCTTTGCACACAATATATGCTAGTATAAAAACATTTTCAGGTTGGATGTGCCGATAGATTTAAATGTTGACTTCACCAGTATATGCCCTTATTCCAATATAAGAACATACTCATGTTTGCTTTGTTCATAATGCCAGTAATGATACCATAAGAAAACATGCCCACACTGGGTCTGCCAACATATGCCAGTAACCTCAAGTAAGAACATACTCATGTTGGCTTTGTCATTAAAAATGCCATGCTGCAGTATGAAAACATGTCCAAACTGGCTGCACCAAAATCGCAGTCTAGCCACGTAATAACACATCATGTTTGCTTTATCATAGATGCCCAGTAAATAATGCCATATGACAGTAAGAAACAGCTAGACTGGCTGCACCAAAATGCCCATCTAGCCACGTAATAACAAGTATCATGCTTGCTTTATTGTTCAGGGAGCATAGCTCAGCCGCAAGATGCTCGCCTTGGATACAAGACAACAGGAAGCAACACAGGTTCTAGCCTCGGGTCTGCACTTAGAAACCTCTGGGTATTAAGCGCGTTATAACTATGCAACTAAGACATACTCCTGTAACAGCGCCTCGATAAGCCCGGGCCGTGTGTCATGGCCATTGGTCAGGAACCCCAGGTCACATCCGCTAAAGGGTCCAGTTAGACACAGCCCTGGTGCCTTTGGCGCCAGGCTCATAAGAAAGTGTCCTATGCACACTTTTTCCCCTGGGCTCTTGTCATTCCAACTCACTTCAGTCAACCATGTGCATTTGGGCCGGGCGTGGCCATAGGAAACAATGAAGCTGCACGTGCATCATCATTTGGGAGTGGCAGGGTGGAACCATCTAACAGAGCAAGGGGGCGTGGCCGGGGCCAGGCTATTTAAGCTTGCCCCGCCCGCAGGCCTAGGCTTTGCGTTATTCTGCCTAAGCAGCGTAATGCTCACCGCCGCCTAAGAAGCATCTTAACTGTTTTCCAGTGCAACCATCTCGGAGAAGCCTCCTACCTGTTTTCCAGCAAACCATCTCGGATGAACATCTTACCGGTTGTCCAGCGAAACCATCGTGGAGAAGCATCTTACCTGCATAGCCAGCCAAACCATCGTAGAGGCGCTACTTACCCGTTTTCTCCATCAGAACCAGCGGAATCTTCGCTGAAGCATCTCTTACCTGCCCACAGTGACTCCATCCGCGATCGTCAAGGGCGTACTTACCTGGCTCGTGGAATACAACCACCGACCTTCAGCTCAGACACCAACTCCGAAGTTCTACATGACCAGCTTCATCGCGGTCGCAGCCATCCTTCACCCGCTGCCAGGTCCGCGCACCGCAACTCTTCTCCAAGCGCAGCAAGACTGCACCTGCAGGAAGAAAGAACAAAGAAGGTTAGAAACCTAACAGAGACATTCGCTAAGGTCGCGCGCCATCGCACCTAGCGCTTACCTTTGGATCCCAACTGGTTATCTTCTTGGGAACACTTTGAAGTCCTCCACCAGTGCAACGGCTCCACTAGGCAGCCATCACCTATAAGGGAGAAAGAGGCATTATTAAGAGTACGAACTTAATCATGTGACAAGACATCAATACTTATATGAACAATAATCATCATAAAGACTCCTACCTTCAAAGTGATTCGGTCACAGCGGGCTTGGGCAACCACATCGACGGACCAGTGATGCAACCGGGTCTTCTTGAAGCGCCCCTGCTGATGAGAAGCAGGACGGAGAGCTCACTCTAACTATATATCAGGTGAGCCTATATGGGTAAATGCTTACTTACCTCATTTTGGCACAAAAGGTCCAAGGGGAGTCACGATACCTCCACACCCTTCTGATTGCCTCTCATGTTGCCGCAGGGGCAGTACCAGCATCCAGAACAGTACACTTGGCAGCAGGTGGGGGTGAGAACCAATCCCAGGGAGCCGAATCCAGGGAAGGCTCCAACCGTGCCCCAATGTCCCTGCAGAGACCAGGTGAGCGTAACAGAACGCGAAGCCTCTCTGAATCTCTGCCTGGGCGTTATGGAAACCTCTGAAACCGACCAGCTGGCCCAACTACTAGGGGAATTGCGGACGGAAGTCCATGCTTCCAGACAAGAGACCAGTGCCTTGCTAAGGGACTTAATTGTAACTCAGGAACAAACCGATGATTTGGCAAGGCAAATGCTTCAGACACACGTGGGACAGGTTCCGCTACCTGTGATGTCACCACCTCCTACATCGCACCCATCACCACCAGTCCAGGTGGTGCTTCCGGGGGCAGTGCCACTAGCCCCACCTGAACGTTTCACTGGTGATCCAAACAAATATGCAATATTTATGAATCAATGTCGTCTTCACTTTCTGTGCCGAACTGGGGCCTTTCCAAACGATAGTGCACAAGTGGCTTTCGTCCTTTCCTATTTAGGAGGAAGCGCAGCAGACTGGTCGGTACCATTAGTGAACCAGGATGATCCCCTGCTCCGAAACTTTGGGGATTTCCAAATAGAAATGGAAAAGTTGTTTGCTAGACATACCCAAGGCCAAGCCCTGGACATTGAACTGTTGTCTCTCAGACAGGGGAGCCAAGACCTGCTTACCTATATCGCCACCTTCAATCGCCTCGTGGCACAGATAAATTGGCCAGAAGAAAAGAGAACCACGCTCTTTTATCAGGGTTTGCATTGGCAATTAAAAGATGTGCTAGCTGTAAAAGACCGGAGGGGAGAGTCTGTACATCCGCTCTCTATTTGGTAGAGGAGGAGCACAGAGGACCCCAGCCAAGATTCTCTATTATTGGTACGTGGTCGAGCAATCAAGGCCTAGCTTCTCAGGAGGTGATGCGAGCTGGTTCTTAAGTACAGTGTAGTCCCCATTCACCCACAAAGGAATGTCCACACACTGTATAGGTTAAAACACAGTTTTTATATAATTAATATTCAAGGTTATGTACAATATCATGATAACTCACTTTGTACTCGGTTATCTATAATGGCAAATATACAGTTCTACGTGATACCACAGTTACTATTAGATCTCTTTAAAGTGCATCAACTGTATGGTTAATTGTCACACAAATCAGTTTGTAAAGGAAACCAACAATAGATATAAGAGGAAAGCAGTTGGTTAGAACAATTGGCAGAATACTGGTCACTACCGTTAAACACAGTTCTGTGTGGGGATCCCCCCACCTGAGCAACCTGTAGAATAAAGATATATCACAAGCCCAGTCCATATATTGTTCACAAGAAACTTTCCAATAGTTCTGCAACCCCAAAGTACCTGGCGTTATAGCGTTCCTCGTCGGGGAATCGATTGCCCTTCTTGAGTGTCCTACCTTTAAGGCAGGAGTCATGGGTCATCGAACGTCCGACGGAGAACAGGGTGAGCTACGACAGTGGTAGCAGCTTCGTTCCTAGTGGTGCTCGTTGATGGGGAATCGTAAACGTCCTGGAAGGAAGAGGCGTGCGGGGCACCTCGATGTCGCTAGTTCTGGACCACAAAGAGTTTGAAGAACTGTGACCCAACAAGGGCGTCGAGTCGTTGGTGTCTCTGTGGTCTTCGGGTGGCGGGAAACCCACCAGCGGATGCTCCTCGGAACATCGATGGTCAGGTCTTCTCCAGCGGGATAAGACGGGCGACGATGCAGACAAGAGCATCCTTGGATCTGAAAGTTCTTAGGCAAATTGGAGCACCGCGGCTCCAGTCGGTGACAACGGTCATCGACAGTGGCGGACAACAGTCCGGGCACTTCTCCTTGGGAGTACGCGGCAGTCCCCGTCTCGGGTCGGCAGCCTGTCGAAGGTCTGTCTACAAGGGAGTTTTGGCAAAGATCAGCTGGTGCACGATTGTCCCTCGTAGCTCGGAAGAGGGTGCCTTACCAGGTCCTCTCTGGTTCAGTCCTTGGAGACACAGCAGCTTTCAGATTGTGAAGGAGAGCAACAGCAATTCTTCTCTTCCAGCAGGGTTTCAAGGTTGAGCTTCAGGTTTACTCCAGTTACTCGTCGTAGTGGACTTCAGCTTCTGAACACGATTACTACCAGTGAGAGGTCCCCAGATATACTGTTGATATCCCATTCATTCCACTGGGTCATACTCAAGCATCTAATCACGGCGAAGGGTATTCATGCAGGCAGGCAGCCAATCAGGCACACGGTGCATTCAGGCCATTCACTTCTCTCCAGACACTCACACCAAGTTATGTGTATTAGGACAAGTACCCAGTCATTCAACACTCCATACTGCAGGGCTGTCTCAGTCATTGGGTCAAACACCAGATACTAGACATCCACAACACAGAATACGTATTCGTCACACACTCCATTCACCCAGGTCCCACCCACAGGCGTACCCACAACATACGGTCATTGGGAAGGCTCCAGACAGACTGGTCAGCACTTCACCATACTACCATATATGGAACTTCCACCCAACAGCCAGGCAGGGGGAAGGGACAGAGCCACGGCTTGCCGGGACTTCTGGAAGATCAAGGTAACAGCCGATGGAAGGCAAGAGGCCACGGGGGCCATCTTGTCTCCATCAGTAATCTACCGATTCCAATGACAGGGCCTGGGCATCCCAAAATGGAGGACGCTCAGGGCACCAGTCAATTCAGCACGGAGTTGCCACCAGCCCGTACCCTGCTCTGTGGGCCACCCACAGGTGCCCAAAAACATACACTAGAGGCACAGGGTTGTAACCCCCCACTCATGGGTGCCATAAGGGTATCCCATGGGGTCTGTTCACCAAAACCAAAGCAGAGAGCTGCACCGCCAGGAGTCCCACATGAACTATTGCGCGGAAAACACGACAGAACACACGATAAAAAGCAGTAAATGACAAGGATATGGAGGTCCTGTCCCTCCAATGCATTTCCAGCATCACACTAGCCCAAGCGGTTAATCCTCCTGAAAGGTGTGCAGAGTATATCAATTTGACGGTACAACTAGATCACCAGCTGCAGAATCGAAGAATGAACCGCTCAAGGAATGAAGGGTGTTCCATCTATATGTGACCCCAGGACAATCCAGTCAAAACCTATGAACCAGTCGAACCAATGCAGATTGGAGGAATACGCGCTCCTATCTCCAAGGCGCAGCAAGAGAAGAGGAGGCAGCAACAACTATGTTTATACTGCAGAAAAGCAGGACATTTCATTCGAGAGTGCCCCATCAAACCCCCTAAAAGGAGTGTAGGAGCAACTGACAATGGGAAGGAAGAAAAGGAACAAGATCAGGAAAACTCCAGCGCCCGGCAAGTGTAGGGGTCCAACTTGTCGAGCGAAAAGAAGGAATCTGTACACACCTCACACCTGGGAATCCCAGTACTTTTGGTCAACCATCAGCAACCCACAAAGATGCATGCTTTGGAGGCATATATTGACAGTGGCACTGTAGGAAATTATATTGATCAAAATCTGGCCGAACGAATAGGCCTTCCTCTTCAGCAAAAGCTCAAGTCAGAAAACGTCACAGCGGTGGACGGGTCTCAACTGTCATCTGGCCCTGTGACGCAACATACCGACAAAGTCATGCTGATATGTCAGGGCAGCCAACGAGAAGACATTACCTTCAACCTTATTGCAGCTCCACAGTTCCAGACGATTTTAGGAATGCCGTGGCTGGAAACACCTAACCCAAGGATCAACTAGTGAACAAGAGTGCTGACTTTTCCTCCAGAATGCATTAACGTTTGCTTCCACCAAGAAGAGAATATCAAAGAATTCAAAACCAAATCCATCTTGGAACTTTCTGGCTCTTTACCCCTGGAATATCGGGATTATCAGGACGTGTTCCAAAAGGAACAAGCAAATACTCTTCCTCCTCACAGGCCTTACGACTGCAAAATCGATCTGGTGCAAGGGGCACAAATTCCATGCAGTCAAATGTATGCTCTAACCAAGCAAGAAAACTAGCATCTGAAATCTTACTTGTACCAATACCTAGCTAAGAGTTTTATCCACCTGTCTAAGTCCCCTGCCTCTTCAGCTCTATTCTTCGTACCTAAGAAGGAAGGTGATTTGAGAACGTGTATAGACTATAGAGCACTGAACCAAAGCACGATAAAGAACAGGTATCCCTTATCACTTATCCCGGAATTGCCCGATCAAGTCAAGCATGCCCAAATGTACACTAAATTGGATTTATGAGGGGCCTGCTATCTCGTGCGGGTAAAAAAGGGGGACGAATGGAAAACGGCATTCCGAACCAAGTACTGGCTTTTCGAGTATCATGTCATGCCCTTCCGATTATGCAATGCACCTGCTGCATTTCAGTTCTTCATGAATGATGTACTGCACAAATTGTTAGACGTTTGTGCACTCGTGTACATTGATGACATTCTCATTTACTCATCATCCAAGGAAGAACACGTCACCCATGTAAGAGCAGTTTTGGATAAGCTACGTCAACACCGCCTATTTGCCAAATTGGAAAAGTGCTCTTTCCACATCACAGAAGTCGAATTGTTGGGCTTCATGCTTACCCCACAAGGTGTTCATATGGATACCCACAAGGTGGATGCAATTCTACAATGGCCATCACCAACATCCATCAAAGGGGTGCAAAGCGTACTCGCATTTACTAACTTTTACTGACGATTCATTCCCGGATTTTCACAAATTGTCAATCCAATCACTTCCTTACTGAAAAAGAATATCAATCCAATCACTTCCTTACTGAAGAAGAATAAAATATTTCTTTGGTCTCCGGAGGCAGAAAAGGCCTTCGATGGAACTGAAAAAGGCCTTCACTTCAGCACCAGTTCTGCGGCATCCCCGTCCTGACCTGCCATACGTAGTCGAAACAGACGCTTCTACCATTGCCATGGGAGCCGTCTTATCACAGGGAGATCCGGATACTGAACAACTGCATCCCATAGCCTTCTGGTCCCATAGGTTCTCTGCACCTAAGTTGAACTATGCAATTACTAACAAGGAACTATTGGCAATCAAAGGAGCCTTCAAAACATGGAGACACTATATTTTGGGAGCCAGGCACACGGTCACGGTTAATAGAGATCACTGAAACTTACAATATCTAAAAATAGCCAAAGCCCAATCTTCGCGCCAGCTCTGCTGGGCCCTTTTCTTTGCAGAATATGACTTTGTAAATTACATACAGACCAGGGGTGCGCAACGGGAAAGCCGACGCCCTATCCTGCATGGGAGAAGACAAGGAAGCCTTTGCGACCTCTGAGCCTGTGCCCATTATACCTGAAGTATGGATTCAGAATCAAATTGCTGCAAACTCCTGTTTGGAAGAAGTGAAAACTGATCTTCAATCTCGAATGACTCCAACTGCACAACAGGAATGGCTAGCTCGAGGACACCAATACTCCATTAAGGATGATTTGCCTTATTTCTGAGAAAGGTTATATGTTCAAGACAAAACCTTGCAAAGGCAGATAATGGCAAATGACCATGAATCGCTAGTAGAAAGGCATCCTGGAATCACTAAAACTCTGGCCAAGATCCAAAAGGGCTACCTGTGGCCAACCTGGAGAATAGACATTGCTCAATACATCGCCATCTGTGGGGGGTGCACACAAAATAAATCTCAGAAACAAAGTCCCGCGGGGCTATTACTTCCTTTAGCAGTACCACCAGCAACATGGCATACACTGTCGATGGACTTCATTACCGACCTACCTTCTTGCAACAGGCTCAATACAATTCTGGTTATTGTAGACTTGTTCTCCAAGATGGCCCATTGTATTCCTTTGAAGGGGCTTCCAACTGCTTCCGCACTCACCACAGTGTTTTTAGAGCAAATTGTAAATCTATATGGTTTCCCGTCGGTGCTAATTTCAGATCGCGGAATGCAATTTGTTTCTGCTCTCTGGAGGAGATGCTGCAAAATAGCCAAGATTGACCTCTGGCTATCCACGAGTCACCATCCCCAAACCGATGGCCAGACCGAAAGAACCAACCAGACCTTAGAGCAATTCATCGGTGCATGCTGCAACAAACCGAGGAACCTTGGAAAAACCTTCTCGGGTTAACGGAATTTGCCTACAACAACTCAGTCCACACTAGCACCGGACAGATCCCGTTTTATACAGTTCAAGGTTGCCACCCTCGAACATCCGTTTTTGACTCTCCTGATGATTTGGAAATGTCAGCTGCCAAAACCTTACACAAAACTATCTCATAAACTCTAAAAAGGGCTACAGAGACACTAACCAGGGCTAAAGAACAACAGAAAAAGTTTGCAGATAGACACCGGAAGGAAGCTGCACATTACCAAGTTGAGGATAAAGTTTGGTTGGCATTCAAGAACATCCCATTGAAAGGACCCCGGGCCATACCGACCCAGGTACTTAAGACCATATCCCATCAAGGCTATTATTAATCCTGCAGCCATAAAGTTAGATTTACCAACTAACATGTGGATCCATCCGGTATTCCATGTCTACCTCTAGAAACCAATGAAGCCAGATACTCGGATTGAAACACCACCCGAACCAGCTGTCATAGAAGAAGAACCGGAATACGAAGTCAAAGACATTTTGGATTCTAAGGTAGTACGATCCAAACTGTACTACTTAATTGATTGGAAAGGCTACGGTCCGCAAGATTGAACTTGGGAGCCCAATGAATTCGTCCATGTCCCACGGCTAGTTAGACGATTTCATCATAACAATCCCACCAAACCAAGACCAGGAGGGGAAACAATCGTGAGAGGGGCGTTGAGGGGAGTGCTGTCATGGCCACTCTTCAGGAACCACAGTTCACATTGCCTAAAGGGTCCAGTTGGACCCAGTCCTGGCGCCTTTGGCACCAGGTTCATAAGAAAGTGTGCTCTGCACACTTTTTCCCTTGACCTCGTGTCATTCCATCTCGCATCAGTCAACCGCATGCATTTGGGCCAGGTATGGCCATAGGAATCAATGAAGCTGCACGTGCATCATCATTTGGGAGTGGCTGGGTGGAACAATCTAGCAGAGCAAGGGGGCGTGGCCCGGGCCAGGCTATTTAAGTCTGCTCCGCCCACAGCCCCAAGCTTTGCGTTATTCTGCCTAAGCAGCGTAACGCTCACCACCGCCTGAGAAGCATCTTACCTGTTTTCCAGTGCAACCATCTTGGAGAAGCCTCTTACCTGTTTTCCAGCAAACCATCTCAGAGAAACATCTTACCTGTCATCCAGCGAAACCATCACGGGGAAGCATATTACCTGTCGTCCAGCGAAACCATTGTGGAGAAGCATCTTACCTGCATAGCCAGCCAAACCATCGCAGAGGTGCTACTTACCTGTTTTCTCCATCAGGACCAGCTGAATCTTCGCTGAAGCGTCTCTTACCTGCTCGCAGTGACTCCATCCGCGATCATCCAAGGCGTACTTACCTCGCTCGTGGAATGCAACCACCAACTGCACGCCTTACCTGACCTGCAGCTCAGAAACCAACTCCGAAGTCCTACACGGCCAGCTTCATCGCGGTCGCAGGCATTCTTCACCCGTCACCAGGTCCGCGCACCGCAACTCTTCTCCAAGCACCGCCAGACTGCACCTGCAGGAGGAAAGAACAAATAAGGTTAGAAACCTAACAGAGACATTTGCTAAGGTTGCGTGCCATCGCATCTAGCGCTTACCTTTGGATACAACTGGTTATCTTCTTGGGAACACTTTTAAGTCCTCCACCGGCGCAACGGCTCCGCTGGGCTGCCATCACCTATAAGGGAGAAAGAGACATTATTAAGAGTACGAACTTAAATCATGTGACAAGACATTAATACTTATATGAAGAATAATCATAATAAATACTCCTACCTTCAAAGTGGTTCGCTCACAGCCAGCCTGGGCCACCACATCGACGGACCAGTGATGCAACTGGGTCTTCTTGAAGCGCCCCTGCTGATGAGAAGCAGGACAGAGAGCTCGCCCTAACTATATATCAGGTGAGCCTATATGGGTAAACGCTTAATTACCTCATTTTGGCACGAAAGGTCCGAGGGGAGTCACAATACCTCCACACCCTTCTTATTGCCTCTCGTGTTCCTGAAGGGGCAGTACCAGCATCCAGAACAGTATACTTGGCAGCAGCTGGGGGTGAGAACTGATCCCAGGGAACCGAATCCAGGGAGGGCTCCAACCGTGCCCCAACATCCCCGCAGAGACCAGGTGAGCGTAACACTGTGTGAGCACTTTAAAAAAAATGCAAATAAAATAAAATAGATTCCATGAAATACCATGCCAAAGTAAGAAAAAGCTAGACTGGCTGCAAGAAAAGGCCAGTTTAGATCATGCCTGCTTTATCAAAGATGCCCAGTAAAGTAAACATGTCATGCCACAGTAAGAAGTGGCCATAATGAGCCTAGCAATGTAATAACAACATGCTTGCCATCGATCCCCCACCTCAAGACACAAAAGTATACAACACACATCCATGAAACATTCACTTGCTCATTCACATAGCATTCACTCATTCTGCCATACACCATACACGTTCTCATTCATGCACCCACCTGTGCATCTTACTGTAAAGACTGGTAGGGGGTGTCTGTACTTCTGCTCTCTATATGGTAGAGGAGAGGCACAGCGAACCCCAGCCAAGATTCTCTATATTGTAGCAATGGACGAGCAATCAGGGCCTAGCTTCTCAGGAGGTGATGCAGGCTGGTTCTTAAGTACAGTGTAGTCCCCGAACCCCCACAAAGGAATGTCCACTCGCTGTATTACTGAAAACACAGTCTTTATATAATTAATATTCAAAGGTATGTACATGATCACAATAACGCACTTTGTACTCGGAAGTCAATAATGATAAATATATACAATTCTAAAGTGGTACCACTAATGTTATCGAATCTCATTAAAGTGCATCAACTGTACGGTTAAAATGTCACACAGATTAATAACGAGGAAACCAGCAATAGAGATAGGCAAGAACGTAAGATGGTTGAAACAATAGGCAGAATGCTGACCCCTACCCCTAGGCACAGTTCTGTGTGGAGATCCCCCCACCTGGGCAACCTGTAAATAAAGATATATCGCACAAGCCCAGTCCATATGTTCAATAGTCTCACTTCTTCCTTTTAAGGTTTTACCCCCCCAATGTACCTGGTGGAGTAGAGTTCTCCGACGATGCGCCGACCAATCCTTCTTGAGTGCCTCCCTTTCAGGCGGGAGCCACGGATCGTCGAGAGGTGTCGGGAAACTTGGCGTTCGGTGTCGGGGAATCGACGGCCCTTCTTGAGTGCCCTCCCTTTAAGGCTGGAGTCACGGGTCATCGAACGTCCGACGGTGAACAGGGTGAACCACTGCAGGGAAGTGACAGCTTTGTTCCTAGCGGTGCTCGTCGACGACAGAGCGTTGGCATCCTGCAAGGAGGAGGCAGGCGGGGCACCTCGGTGACGATAGTTCTGGACCGCAAAGAGATGATGAAGAACTGTGGGCCAGCAAGGGCGTCGAGTCGTCGGCATCTCTGTGGTCTTTAGGTGGCGGGAAACCCACCGGTGGATGCTCCTCGGCACGTCAACGGTTGGGCCTTCTCCAGCGGGAGACAAGCGGATGACGATGCAGGCGAAAGCGTCCGATGATCAATGGAAGTTCTTAGGCAAACGGGAGCACGGCAGCTCCGGTCGGCGACGGCGGTCGTCAACAGTGGCAGACAACAGTCCGGGTGCTTCTCCTTGGAGTTCCGCAGCAGTCCCCGTATCGGGTCGGCAGCCTGTCGAAGGTCTGTCTACCAGGGAGCGTTGGCAAATATCAACTGTGCATGATGGTCCCTCGTAGCTCGGTAATAGGGCGCCTTACCAGGTCCTCTCTGGGTCAGTCCTTGGAGGCAAAGCAGCTTTCAGATTGTGAAGGAGAGCAACAGCAATTCTTCTCATCCAGCAGGGCTACAAGGTCAAGCGTCAGTTAATCCAGTTACTCGTCGTAGTGGACTTCAGCTTCTGAACATGATTCCTAGCAGTGAGAGGTCCCCAGATATACTGTTGATCTCCCATTCATTCCGTTGGGTCACACTCAACCATCCAATCACGACTACGGGCATTCATGCAGGCAGGCAGCCAATCAGGCACACAGGGTATTCAGGCCATTCACTTCTCTCCAGAAACTCACAACAAGTTATGTGTATTGGGACAAGTACCGAGCCATTCAACACTCCAAGCTGCATTCATACCGGTTTCGGGCAGGGTTATCTCAGTCATTGTGTCAACCACCAGATACTAGACACCCACAACACAGAATTCATATTCATCACACGCTCTATTCACCCAGGTCCCACCCACAGGAGGTACCCACAACATACATCACCGGGAAGGCTCCAGCTAGTCTGGCTGGGCCTTCACAACAACACGATATATGGCACTTCCACCCAACAGTCAGTCAGGGGGAAGGGACAGAGTCAGGGTTTCCCAGGACTTTGGGAAAACAAGGTAATAGGTAATAGAAAGCAAGAGGCCACAGGGGCCATCTTGTTTTCCATCAGGAATCAACGGATCCCAATGCAGGGCCGGGGTATCCCAAAATGGAGGATACTCCACGCACCTGTCAATTTCAGCATGGAGCTGCCACCAGCCCATACCCTGCTCTGCGGGCCACCCAGAGGTGCCCAAAAACATACACTAGGGGCACAGGGTTGTACCCCCACCCATGGGTGCCATAAGGGTATCCCACAGGTCCATTCACCAAACCAAAAGAGAGAGAGCTGCACCGCCAGGAGTCCCACATGAACTCCTGTGCGGAAAACACAACAGAACACACGATAAAAAGCAGTAAAGGACAAGGATACGGAGGCCCTGTTCCTCCGATGCATTTCCAGCATCACAGTCGCCCCCCCCAGACTGAGGTGGAGGGTGCCTAATCTCCCACGGGATAGACACCCTCATCCAGACGGTCAACATACCTTCTGGAAAGGCCATCTGCATTATCGTGACTCTTCCCTGGTCTGTGCTCTATGGTGAAGTCTAGCCCTTGCAGGCTAATGGACCACCTGAGCAGTTTCGGGTTCTCACCCTTCATCTGCATAAGCCACTTCAGGGGCTTATGATCTGTTTGGACCTTGAAGGTAGACCCCGTAAGGTAGGGCCTAAAAAGCCTAAGGCTCCAAACTATACTAAAACATTATTTTCCAACAGTAGCCCACCTAAGTTCTCTACCCTTGAGTTGTCTACTGATGAATATGATAGGATGTTCTCTCCCTTTGTAATCTAACTGGGACAAGACAGCTCCAATTCCGGTGTTGCAGGCATCCGTCTGGACGATAAAGGGTCGGCTGTAGTCAGGCGCACACAACACGGGTGCCCGACACAGACTTTCTTTCAAGCCATCAAAGGCCCGCTGACAGTCTTCAGTCCAATTGACCTTCCTAGGCTGCTTGGGTGAAGTCAGAGCTGTCAGTGGTCCAGCTATGGTTCCATAGTCCGCCATGAAATTGCGATGTGAGGCCCAAAAAAGGCTCTCACCTGGGTTTGAGTAGTGGGAGTCTCCCGGTCCTGTACATCCTGTACCTTACTGGGGAGAGGTTGGATTTGACCCCCCCCTACCTCATGACCAAGATACATGACTTTCCCCTGATCTAACTGGCACTTGGTGGCCTTGATAGTGAGGCTAGCCCTCTTTAAGGCCTGCAACACTCTACCCAGATTTGTCAAATGCTCTTCCCAAGTGGAACTGTAGACGGCAATGTAGTCTAAATAAGCCACACAAAAGGCTTCCAGCCCACTCAGAGCATGATTGACCAATCTCTGGAAGGTGGCAGGGGCATTCTTCAACCCAAAAGGCATGACCCTAAACTGGTAGAGTCCCTCTAGTGTTGAGAACGCCATCTTTTCCTTGGCATAGTCCGTCAGAGCTATTTGCCAATAGCCGGAGGTGAGGTCAAAGGTGCTCACAAATTTGGCAGCACCTATGGTGTCCATTAGCTCATCAGCCCGGGGCAATGGGTGCGCGTCAGTTTTGGTGACAGCATTGACTCATCGGTAGTCCACACAGAACCTCCAATCCTTGCTACCTGCCTGGGAACTTGCCTTGGGGACAAGGACCACGGGACTGGACCAAGGACTGGTTGAGGGTTCAATAACACCCAGATCCAACATCTTGGCGACCTCAGCCTGGATGTGGTTCTTAACCATATCTGACATTCCGTAGCTCCTGCTCTTGACAGGCACGCTGTCACCAGTGTCAATCTCGTGCTTACACCACAGTGTTAGTCCTGGCGTCAGCGAAAACAGAGAGGCATACTGCTGGAGTAAAGTCCTGCAGGCCCTCTGCTGCTCGGTTGTCAAATCTGGAGAGAGCTGCACTCCCTCCACTGAGCCATCCTGAGGGTTGCTATGCAGCAAATCAGGAAGGGGCTCACTCTCATCCTCTTCTTGCTCTGAAGCTAGCAAGAGACATGAGACTTCTGCTCGCCTGTGGAAAGGCTTGAGCCTATTGACATGGAATACCTGAGGGGCTACCCCTGGAACTCCCATGTCAACCAGATAGTTGACCTCGCCCATCTTGGAGATTATCCGGAAGGGTCCAGTCCATTTATCTGCCAATGCCCGCGGCTTGGTAGGCTCCATCACGAAGACCTCCTGTCCCGGAGTCCAATCCACTTGCGATGCTTTAAGGTCATGCCAGTATTTGTTCAATTCCTGGCTGGCCTTGAGATTCGCCGTTGCTTGACCCATCATCTGTGTCATCCTCCGTCTGAGGCCTAAAACATAGTCCCCCACTTGCTTGGCGGGACCGGGAGGGGTGGCTTCCAAACCTTCTCTGATCAAGGCGAGGGTCCCCCTCACGGGATGTCCAAAGAGTAACTCAAAGGGGCTGAAACCAACGCCTTCTTGAGGTACCTCTCTGTAAGCAAACAACAGGCATGGCCGGAGGAAATCCCATTTCCACCTTAGGGTCTCTTCCAAAGCACCTAACATGCCCTTGAGAGTTTTATTAAGTCTCTCAACCAGACCGTTGGTCTGGGGTGGTAAGAGGTGGAGGACTTGTAGGTTACCCCGCACTCTTTCCACATGGTCTTCATGTAACTAGACATGAAGTTGGATCCTCGGTCAGAGACAACCTCCTTGGGGAATCCAACATGGGTGAAAATACCCAGGAGGGCCCGGGCAACCATCTTGGCAGTAACAGTCCGAAGGGGTATAGCCTCAGGGTACCTGGTGGCATGATCTACCAAAACCAGGATGAACCGATGTCCACCTGACGTGGGAGGGTCAAGGGGACCGACAATGTCGATGCCCACCCTCTCAAACGGTGTGCCAACCACTGGCAATAGCTGCAGTGGGGCAATGACACTGCCTCCAGTCTTGCCAGACAACTGACAAGTTGGGCAGGTCCTGCAGTGGGACTCCACTTCTACTCCCATCCGGGGGCCAGTAGAAATGGGCAGAGAGTCTCTGCTTAGTCTTCTTGGTGCCAAGATGACCAGCCAAGGGCACCTCATGCGCCAACTGCAGTAGGAAGGGACTGTAAACCTGGGGTACCATCAACCTCTTGAGGGCACCATGTTCAGGCTTAGTGGGCTCACTAACAAGGAGCTCACCCTCCCAATAAATCCGGAAAGTCCTAGGCACTTCTCCTTGTGCCTCGGACAGGGCCTGTTTCCTCAGACCCTCGAGAGAGGGACACTCTCTCTGTCCTTTACAGAAGTCTGCCCGGGAGGGTCCCCCTTTAGCTAGCAAGCATTGAAGATCGGGATGATCCTCCAGGTTGAGAACCTCTCCCACAGGAGAGTCTTCTGGCTCTTCTCCCGCAGGAGTTGAGACGGGGTTTACCACTGGACCCAGCCCGTCCGTAGCATGGATCCCAATGGGTGCTGTAGGAACAGCAGGAAGAGAAGGAGCACACTCCACGGAGGTGGCCTTCTTGCTCTTCCTTCGCCGTGCCTTAGGCCGCGCCTTCGGCTCGGGTACCTGACTCACAGCCAGACCCGGTGTCACCTGTGACCTAGTGACCGCAGCAGCAGTCATGGGAAGACCATCCGCGATCAATCCCAACTCGACTAGATCGTTACCTAACAGAATGTTAGCAGGGACGTTGTCCTGAACCAGGACAGTAAGCTTTGCTGTCTTGTCTCTAATTACGAGTGTGACTCGGGCTACAGGCGATAATTTGGGAGGCCCACCAGCTAACCTGGTGGTTCTCAGAGGAGCATCTACATAGTCCTCTGGCTTGAGCAGGGTCCTGTCCACCACTGTCATGCTTCCCCAGTGTCTCTCAAACCAGTAGAAGGCTGGCCATTCAAGGGGACACTTCTCAAAAATCTACGGGTGTTCTGTGGGATAGTCGCCAGTACTTCCGCGTACTGGTCCCAGGCCCCAAGGGACACTAAGGAAATCTCTACGGGAGCACCAAAAGTTATTCCGGTGGAGGAGGGGAGGACAGTGGCCTCTACCTCAGACATGGGGTAAGGGTAGGTCAGGCTGACAGCCTGTACTCCGAGTGCCTTACCTTTACACTTGGAGTCACCCCTTTTGTGATCCGGAGCCCCACAGTCCCAACAAGTGCCGGGAGTGCGGGGTACGGTACTGGAACCACCGGGAGCCTGCTTTGCAGCAGGTGGACCACTACTCTTATTCCCACCCACAGATGACTTATCCCCACTAGATTTTTGGGTCTTAGGAGAGGAGGCTTTAGGTTTATTCGACTGTGACAGCTTTTGGGACTCCTCAGCTTTCTGAGAGGCCCCCTTTTCTTTGTCCTTGTCCTTCCCACTGGAGTCCTTAGGGGACACCCGGTGGGAGACCCACTTGTCAGCCAACCTAGCCTGCTTAAAGGGATCCAAAATGTTCTGGTCAGCAACATACTGACGCAGCTCTGGTGAACAGGCTTCAGAAAAATGCTCAAAAAACAAATTGGGACAATTCAACAAAAGTTTTCACCTTGTAACCATCAATCCACCCCATCATATTCATGTGCACAGCATTCAACCAGTCAACCCAAGACACATTCTCTCTTTTCTTAAAATCCCTGAACCTTTTAAGGTATTGGGTAGGCATCTGGCCAAACTTGGCAATCAAAGCAGATTTCATACACTCATACTGACCCCTTTCTTCCACACTCAGCTTCAGAATACAGTCATATCCAGTTTGAGGCACTCTGCCTAGCAAACACTTAGCCCAATCTCTTTTGTCAACATCATGAATTGCACAAGCCATTTCAAACGCTTCAATCCATTGGAGGATATCAGAACCCTCCGAAAACACACCAACCAAATCCTTCATAAATTTAGTTGCTGGGGACCTGACACTCTCACTGGATTTCGCTGAAGTCTCCACCCGAGCTTTCTCTAGCTGGATTCTCTGACATTCAGTGTCCTTGTCTTTGAGTTAAAGATCCCTATTCTTGAGTTCAACTTGTTGAGCCAGCTCCTCCTTCTTAAGCTCAGCATCTATTTCCAACTTGCGATATTCAAAGGCCAATTTCATCCTTAATAACTCAAGTTCCAAGGAATTGCTGGGGTTCAGAACAGAGGCAGCAGGAATGGCGGCATTCCCAGAAACAGATTCAGTAGAAACCCCAGGGGCAGAGTCCTCATTGGTTGCATTCCCCACCTCATCAAGAGTTTCACCATCGGTCTGGTAGTCCACCAGGGCAGCTATCAGCTCAGCCCTAGACTTATCCATAAAGTCTAACTCCCTGGCTTCACAAGCACTCTGGAGAGCCTCTAAGCTCATCCGAGTCAATGTACCATTCGCAATAGCTTGTAATGCAGTTATTTTGTACACACCCAAACCTTAATCGAATAAAGTGTGGATATTTTGTAAGTGGCACGGTTATACACTGATTCTTAAAACCATAAGCATCCCACCGCTGCCACCAGTGTAAAGACTGGTAGGGGGTGTCTGTACTTCCGCTCTCTATATGGTAGAGGAGAGGCACAGCGGACCCCAGCCAAGATTCTCTATATGGTAGCAGTGGATGAGCAATCAGGGCCTAGCTTCTCAGGAGGTGATGCAGGCTGGTTCTTAAGTACAGTGTAGTCCCCAAACTCCCACAAAGGAATGTCCACACACTGTATTACTGAAAACACAGGGGTCCACCCGCGAGACACAGAGAATCGGATACAACTACTCCAGCCAACCCTTACCATCCCCCACCGCCCTTAAAGCCACAACTAGGTCCCACGAGGCTGTGGAACAGACAATATACCACCAATCACCACACAACCGGGTGTATGGACACTAGCAGCGGCGCTAGTCATGTGGAGGGGGGGAGGAGCATGCAAGGTTATTAAGGGAGCGGGCGGAGGGGGCAGCTAGATCTTCAAACGGCCTCGAATGGAAAATCGGGCACATACCTCCTGAGGCTCAGGGTGTACAAGCATCCCGTCGGGTAAGATTACACGGTTCAGTCCAGGATAGAGATGACTAACGAATACCACTAACAATTTCCTTCTCTGCATACACCTCTCAAACTCCAAACCAAACACAACCACAAACCTCTAGCGCAGCAAACCGCACGAACTTCACTACACTGCAACAACAAACAAAAAAACACATAGACTCGCACATCAGCACACGACGACTACCGGCCGCATACACCCCAGGCCCAGCCGACGGAACCACCGGGCTGAGGCTGCCAACAGCACATCACTGCAATCTTGCACTTTTCCAGCCTCCACCCACTAACCCACCATCCCCCCCCTCTTTCAGAGCCGCCAGAGCGCCAGGGGACCACTCCGGTGGTGATAGTGCGCGGTACAAATGACCTTTAACATTAACATTAACATTTATATAATTAATATTCAAAGGTATGTACACGATCACAATAACGCACTTTGTACTCGGAAGTCAATAATGATAAATATATACAATTCTAAAGTGGTACCACTAATGTTATCGAATCTCATTAAAGTGCATCAACTGTACGGTTAAAATTTCACACAGATTAATAACGAGGAAACCAGCAATAGAGATAGGCAAGAACGTAAGATGGTTGAAATAATAGGCAGAATGCTGACCCCTACCCCTAGGCACAGTTCTGTGTGGAGATCCCCCCAACTGGGCAACCTGTAAATAAAGATATATCGCACAAGCCCAGTCGATATGTTCAATAGTTTCACTTCTTACTATTAAGGTTTTACCCCCCCAATGTACCTGGTGGAGTAGAGTTCTCCGATGATGCGCCGAGCGATCCTTCTTGAGTGCCTCCCTTTCAGGCGGGAGCCACGGATCGCCGAGAGGTGTCGGGGAACTTGGCATTCGGTGTCGGGGATTCGACGGCCCTTCTTGAGTGCCCTCCCTTTAAGGCGGGAGTCACGGGTCGTCGAACGTCCGACGGTGAACAGGGTGAACTACGGCAGGGAAGTGACAGCTTCGCTCCTAGCGGTGCTCGTCGACGACAGAGCGTTGGCATCCTGCAAGGAGGAAGCATGCGGGGCACCTCGGTGACGATAGTTCTGGACCGCAAAGAGATGATGAAGAACATGGTGCCCAGCAAGGGCGTTGAGTCGTCGGCGTCTCTGCGGTCTTTAGGTGGCGGGAAACCCACCGGTGGATTCTCCTCGGCGCGTCGACAGTTAGGCCTTCTCCAGCGGGAGACAAGCGGATGACGATGCAGGCGAGAGTGTCCGATGATCAATGGAAGTTCTTAGGCAAACGGGAGAACGGCAGCGCCGGTCGGCGACGGCGGTCATCGACAGTGGCAGAGAGTCCGGGTGCTTCTCCTTGGAGTTCCGCAGCAGTCCCCGTATCGGGTCGGCAGCCTGTCGAAGGTCTGTCTACCAGGGAGCGTTGGCAAAGATCAGCTGTGCACAATGGTCCCTCGTAGCTCGGGAAGAGGGCGCCTCACCAGGTCCTCTCTGGGTCCTCTCTGGGTCAGTCCTTGGAGGCACAGCAGCTTTCAGATTGTGAAGGAGAGCAACAACAATTCTTCTCGTCCAGCAGGGCTTCAAGGTCAAGTGTCAGTTAATCCAGTTACTCGTCGTAGTGGACTTCAGCTTCTGAACACGATTCCTAGCAGTGAGAGGTCCCCAGATATACTGTTGATCTCCCATTCATTCTGCTGGGTCACACTCAAGCATCCAATCACGACTACGGGCATTCATGCAGGCAGGCAGCCAATCAGGCACACAGGGTATTCAGGCCATTCACATCTCTCCAGACACTCACAAGAAGTTATGTGTATTGGTACAAGTACCGAGCCATTCAACACTCTAAGCTGCATTCATACCGGTTTCGGGCAGGGCTGTCTCAGTCATTGTGTCAACCACCAGATACTAGACACCCACAACACAGAATGCATATTCGTCACACACTCTATTCACCCAGGTCCCACCCACAGGAGGTACCCACAACATACATCACCAGGAAGGCTCCAGCTAGTCTGGCCGGGCCTTCACAACAACACCATATATGGCACTTCCACCCAACAGTCAGTCAGGGGGAAGGGACAGAGTCAGGGCTTCCCAGGACTTTGGGAAAACAAGGTAATGGGTAATAGAAAGCAAGAGGCCACAGGGTCCATCTTGTTTTCCATCAGGAATCAATGGATCCCAATGGCAGGGCCGGGGTATCCCAAAATGGAGGATACGCTGCACACCTGTCAATTTCAGCATGGAGCTGCCACCAGCTCATACCCTGCTCTGCGGGCCACCCACAGGTGCCCAAAAACATACACTAGGGGCACAGGGTTGTACCCCCACCCATGGGTGCCATAAGGGTATCCCACAGGTCCGTTCACCAAACCAAAAGAGAGTGAGCTGCACCGCCAGGAGTCCCACATGAACTCCTGCGTGGAAAACACGACAGAACACATGATAAAAAGCAGTAAAGGACAAGGATACGGAGGCCCTGTCCCTCCGATGCATTTCCAGCATCACACATACACGCACTCATTAATTCACCGTTCATTCACACACACCCACACCCCCCACGCACCCCTGCCCCAAACACACACACACACATATAATACAGATATTACTAACCTTCAGACCCAGTACAGCGTCTACTCCTCGCAGCGGGCTGCCGTCCCAGGGAAAACAGCAGGCCTCAGGCTCTACACCACATAAACAGGAACCAGGAAGCAAGAGTCCTTCCTGTTTCCTGCACATGCATACAGGAGCTGGATCACTACCATATCACCGCTTAAGGCTGTCTGAAAGAGCGTGGAGGCATTGGAGTGCCCCCACACACATTCAGAGGTGCAGTTCCCCAGCCTGCTTCCCAATGGGTCATTCAAGGCTGGAGAAGCAAAACACCCCGACCTTGTATGGTCCTAGCATGCTGAGGAACAAAACTGTAAAGGCTAAACCACATTTCCCTTTGACAGTTTAAACCAGCCCAGGAGCGTCCACTCAGCTGCAGAAAGCAGTTACGGTAGTGCTCAGTGTTTACACTGGGCTGACTCCTTTCCACGATAATGGTTGTGGGGACTGGCAGGTAGCCACCACTGAAGATTACGCAAATGAACTGAGAGCAGGCACACTTAACGTAAGACGTTTTCCAGTGAGATTATGGGTCTCTTGCAAGGTTGGCAGTAATCCTACCAAACTCGTTTGCTGTAACTGCAAGTGGTAAATACTAATTGCCACCTGATTTTGAGTTAGGGTTACTCCACATTTTTGCAGTCCCTTTGGATTCCATTGGCAACCATTACTGCCAAAATTCATGCTGCAGAAAAAGAGTCACATTAAAAGTGGCCTTCATTTTCATTATGAAACCATTGCATGTTTTTCTGCAGGGGCGGGGCACACACTCATGACAATCCTCTTTGAGTCTACTATACTTTCAAGGAAAAGGAATAGCCACAAATGCTCATGTATGTACCATATTCTAATGGCTAGTGACACTTTCTGCTTTTGTGAAAGGATTCTTCAAGAAGCATTGACAAGTTAGGTGCGGGGGTCAGCAGGTATTTCCCAAAAATGTTCGCTAATGGGAACAAATCTAGTTTTATAAAATGAGTGTATGACATAAAGGATTGGCAAGTAGATCATTACATTGTTTACTCATGCAGTGTAATAGGAAAGAAAATAAAAAAGCATACACATAAGCACGTTGCTGCTATATAATATCAATGGCAGTAAGCAAACACGTATAATATTTGGGTCAAATACATGCCCCTTCCTTCCAAAGTCATTGAGACTTTTGACATCCTCCATTTTTCCTAATATTCAAGTGGGCCATTTCCCTCCAAAGGCTACTCATAACATCTGATCTTCACTTTAAGTCTTCATTTCACAACATACATTGACCACACCCTCATGGAGCCTGCGTTCACCATATTTTTTATGCCACAACTTGACTCCACTCAACTTGGCCTTGGATGACTAGAAAACAGGACAACTTCTTGAGGACCACCTCGTAGCTTCACCTACAGCTTAATTTTACATGACCAAAAGGGGGCTAAAATGTGCCTTCTTCAAAGACAGAAAGACAGATTTCTCTCAATCCATAAATAAGGTAGTAAAAAAAACAGCTGCCCCCCTACATGTGTATCACAATCTGATCAAACACAATACCACCAGCTATCAAATTGCCTTTTTATTAATTAGCATGAGTAGGCAGTTTAGAACAATTCACATTCGGGAAGTGTGTTCAGCCCATCAGGTGTCTCTGAATGTAGGTGGAATCTGCTAGTGAACTACTGCGTTCTCACACCTGCCCAAGAATTTCCCCTGGTTTTTTCATGTTCCTTTCTCTTGCCTCAACCCTTAGCATTACACCCCGCCTTACCACCACACCCCTGTTCCCCATGGTATCCTGAACCCCCCATCCCAATGACTAATCTGCTGACACGTGCTGCGGCTTCTACCTGTTGGCTGCCATGCTCCCTCACCGTCCGTGCCAGTGTGAAAAATATAGAAAAGGGACTTACCTTTTCTATTTTACATGGGGGCGGCATCTGTCTGTTTTTGTTGTTACAGGAGATTGCACATATGCACTATGCATAGAGCACCATGCCTTTAACAAAATTACTACTTTTACACTAACCCTGGGGTTATCCTTATTTGCACCCCGGGGCTCTCTCCCGGGTGTAAATAAGGATAACCCCAAGGTTTGGTGGCGAACAGGGTCAGAAATGGCCCTGAGCACATACGACGGTCCTCCTTTTGCTTGGCCCAACCTAGGCTGGGGCTGGTGGCCCGTTGCCAGGTTGTTATGGCCCCCAACATGAGAGTTAATGCTGTTATCCTCCCAAGCACTTGTGTTTTGCAGGTCAGAAATTGAAGCAAAAAAAGATACTGATTTATGCTTTTTAATTCAAAGACATGATGATTACAGTCCGGCAATCCCAACTACCAGTAATTTGCTCTGTATGACATTTCCGGAATATAGGGCCTCATCACGGGTTGGGAGTTGTGGTAAAAATGCAGCATTAACGCTATTACTGCCACATTACTGCTCTGACCAATCCCGAGTTTTGGCAGAAAGTTGTAGATTTGCCTCCAGCCTTGAGCTCGAGGTAAATCTCCAGCTTTCTACCCATTTTTGGTGCTATTACCAACGGCGCAGAGACGAAAAGTAACATAGAGTGCTATGGACACAAAATAAGTGGGGATCAACAGCACCACCACAACTTGGGATCCAGCGCAAATTTCGTCAGACCGAGTTGAAGTAACACTAATAGCGTTGGGTGGTATCCCAGTGCAGGGATACCACCCAACTCGTGATGTCCCTTTTCAGGTAAGATTATCTCAAAACACCACATAAAGTTAAATGTATATGCAGATAACTAGTAAACATTAAGTAAGCATGTTGTAATAGTGCCCTGCAATATAGATGCATACCAATCTGTTTTCATACCCATAGCTGCAAAGCAAATGACAAGAACACATGGTGATGTGGATAAAAGCAGCTGTAATACAGCAGTAATTCTTTCACCAACACATTACCATTGCATTACCACCGTGCCGTAATACAAGTTTGCTAGTAAGGTGGAGCAATTACCACCAGCAAAACGCTGGAGGTAAATCCTCCACTTTACTACCAAAAATCGGCAAAATCAGCAGATATGACATGGCCCATAATATTTAATTGTCGTTCGAAGGCAAAGAACGGTCTGGATTCAGCAAAGGCTGACAATTCATCATCCCTTTGTAGAATGCTCCAATGTTTAAGAATAATTTGTTTGAATTTCTGTCAGAGTTGTCGCAGTGCTTAAGCAATTTGGTGTATGGGACGGTGATTGCGCTAAAAGCCAGATGATTAGATAAAACGTCACTGAGGAGATTAACAATCACAGTGAATCATAGATATAAGAATATCATCACATTTTAAATTTGGTATGCAAACAGCCGACACGTGTTTTGACACATTGATCATTCTCAAGGCTGTAATTTACAGAAACTATAAACAAAAACAACAAGGTAGTAATATAAGCGAACAGATAGCAATTAACATAAAGTAGATCATTTGGTCAACCAGTCAGTCATATAAAAAGAAACAAATCATTAAGGATAAAAAACAAGGAAATAATTCAATTCAGTGATTTCATAAATGAATCCGAAAACATACCACAGTTCGGGTTGAGGGCAGGGTAGTCAATCAAATGGTCAATCCAAAAGGTTCAGAAAAAAACATCATGAAAAACATCATAAGGAAAGGTGGGTTTTCAACAAAACCATTGAAAAAAGCTGAATTATTTAGTTTGCATAATATGGTCCATATCAGCTGAATATTATTGAACTAGTATGGTAATTAAAAGTAGGATACTATAAAGAAAGTATGCTAGTGAGTTAGGCAAAAGAGCCAATTTGGGTCCTACACCAGGGTCCACCAAGAAACTAGATACAAGAGGTATTGAAAATAAAATGTGTCTATTTCAGATATAGAGAGAAACATAAGATGATTCGTTGTTTGGCGTTTAATCACCTAGTGATGCAATATAATGAATGATATAGCGTGATTTCAAACAGTGAACTGCACCAAGTTACAGACAGTACATCAAAACAGTTGTAATATATTTATAATTCTGTTCTACAGCCTGACACGTGTTTCGACCAAAGCTCTTCCTCTGAGTCCAAATATGCCTCCCTTGAATCAGTTTGTTGCCGGAAGGCTGTTATTCTAAATCATGCGCTTGCAATTGCAATTGTAACTCAGTACTGTAACTTTTTCTCAATCAAATCAAGCAATTGAATATCCAATTGGACAAGCATCTTTGGCCTGAGAGGAAGAGCTTTGCTCCAAACACGTGTCAGGCTGTAGAACGGAATTAAAAATATATTACAACTGTTTTGATGTACTGTCTGTAACTTGGCACAGTTCACTGTTTGAAATCACGCTGTTGCTTTACTGAGAGTCCCTGGTCAAGGCACCCTCAACCTAACAGTTGAACGCTGCCGTGGTTACTACCTTATACTTTAGCGCTCGTGGTCCTACTGGCCTTTTTTGACCCCCTTTACTTGTTTTAATGAATGATATACTAAATGCGTGTATCCCAAAGTCCAAAGCCAATGATGGGTGTGAGACCATTCTTACCCTGAATCTCATTCCCAGCAGCAAGTAATCTGTAACACCAGTGACAAGGATCATAATGTCACACAAGATTCTATACACTATAACAAATGCATCCAATGACTATCGTAGAAAGAATCACAAAAGAAATATTAGACAATGGATACCTCAAGAGGTTCAAATATTTCAGAGCGATAACGTGTCCTCAATATTTATGCTGGCGAGTTCCAGAAATCCAAAATGTTCAATTGATAAAGTAACACTATAAGGTAAGTTCAAAAGAAATCCAGTAAATGAAAGTATTCGTTTTCTATAGAGGATATTCAGTTGATAAATTAAATTAAAAGAGCATCCATACCTGAAACCCAATTCAGTATAGCATATGAGTCCCTGTGCGACACAGATTCCTGAATTTGGAATGACCCCTTAAGGGCACTTGTTCGAGTTGCATCAATTAGTATGAACAATTTAAAGTCCTGAAATAGAACGATGATAACAAATAATTAGTATAAAGTGAAAGGTGATTAAGTCACCAGCAGTAAGTATTAGCCAGGGGCTCTGATTAGAAAACACACTCTAAGTGTATAAATAATGTGTGCTTACCCAAAATGGGAGAACCAAAATTAACGAGGGCCAAATCCCATGACTGAAAATACAGCGTTCATCGCTTCATAGCAGCGGGTATCATTATTAACCCGCGAAATGTCACGGAAGTGATGTATCGACATCCTGACGTCACGCGGCTTAACGTGTGATGTCAGAGTAAACAAATGAGCAGAGTCAAAATAGAAAAATCCTCCTAAGATGTGGGAGGAAGCACAAATTTGTCGAAAAAAACCTTCAAAGATGTTAATGAGGAAAGGAAAATGCTTTGCGTTCATTGCTTCATAGCGGCGGGTATCATTATTAACCAGTGAAACGTCACGGAAGTGACGTATCGATGTCCTGACATCACACGGCTTAATGCGTGATGTCAGAGTAAACAAATGGGCGGAGTCAAAATAGAAAAGTCTTCCTAAGATGTGGGAGGAAGCACAAATTTGTCGAAAAAACCATCAAGGTGTTAATGGGGAAAGGAAAATTTATTGAAGAGAACAAATTGTGAACACATGAGGGTGTGTGCCCGAGCAGTATAGTGGCACCAAAATGAATAAACAATGGGTACAAGCAGAAATAAAACCTTGGATGGAATCAATAACAGACCCCAGGTCTGAAAAAGAAATAAGGAATCACTCGTAACCAATTCAAAATTCAATTATAGAAAAGAACATAATGGAAAGAATATAAAAAATATATATAAACTATATAGCTCACAATTCGAAAGGAGAGGCCCAAGAAAAAAGGCTAGTCTTTTGGTGGAGAGTGGTAGAGACCAAATGGCCCTTAATCATAGTAACAAATAACACATTATAAAAAAAAAATTAGCTTCATGATCAGTGATAAGGCCTCGAGTGGTACATCGCAGAAAACAAATTAATTTTGCCTCCATTTGTCTTAATTTCAATTGAAGGTTGCCTCCTCTTTTCCCCCTTGTCACCTTCATGAGTCCAATGAATCTCAGGACAGCTTGATTATCAAGCTGATGTTGAAGTTGCCAATGTAAGGCTAAAGGAGATTTGAGTTCAGGTAATCTGAGACTAGCAAGATGCTCTCTAATCCTAAAGGGGGAAAGAGGCAGCAACCTTCAATTGAAATATTGAAATGAAGACAAATGGAGGCCAATTTAATTTGTTTTCTTTTGTAATCGGCTCTTTTGCCTAACTCACTAGCATACTTTCTTTATAATATCCTACTTTTAATTACCAGACTAGTTAAATAATATTCAGCTGATATGGATCACATTATGCAAACTAAATAATTCAACTTTTTTCGGTGGTTTTGTTGAAAACCCACCTGATCATGCCTTGTCATTTTTCTTATGATGTTTTTTATGATGTTTTTTTCTGAACCTTTTGGATTGACCATTTGATTGAGTAACCTGTCCTCAATCCGAACTGTGGTATGTTTTCGGATTTGTTTATGAAATCACTGAATTTAATTATTTCCTTGTTCTTTATCCTTAATGATTTGTTTCTTTTTATATGACTGACTGGTTGACCAAATTATGTACTTTATGTTAATTGCTATCTGTCCGCTTATATTACTACCTTGTTGTTTTTGTTTATACTTTCTGTAAATTACAGCCTTGAGAACGACCAGTGTGTCAAAACTCGTGTCGGCTGTTCGCATACCAAATTAAAAATGTGATGATATTCTTATATCTATGATTCACTGTGATTGTTAATATCCTCAGTGACGTTTTATCCAATCATCTGGCTTTTAGCGCAATCACCGTCCCATACACCAAATTGCTTATTCATACTGTCCAACTCTGTTGGAGGGGTACGTGTGATAGCTGCCAAAATCTATAACTCATATTGATAATTAAAACAGAAAGTGATAAAGAGCGCACAGGTTTCAAGATTCGAATCCACCAACTATCCCATTGTCATAGTGCTTGTTTGCATATCAATTGATTATCTAGTGTTTATGGTTCTCAGTGTGGTTTGAAAACAGACTCTCTAGGGTAATGTACCTTCTTGTAATTGACTGAAAACAATCCCAGGAATATCTTTGGTCTTGAAATGCTGCCGTCATCTTATGTCTTCTATTTTAGACATAATTGGAACTCATTACAGGTTAGATGGTTTTCCGGTGGCAAATCTGCCAGAATACCACCAAATGGATTTACTGTTTCTGCCATTTGTTCCGGTGGAATTACCACTGGAACACAAATGATGGTATGGCGGTGTTAGTCCCCATTTATCAAGTCCAAAGTAGTCCATGGGGAATTCGACCGATTTCAGCGATTTTTGCTTCAGATTTTTCCTCCAACTCACCTCCAAACCTTTAGTACGGCAGTGCGGTAATGCGGCGTTAACAGAGTTCTCTCTTTTACCATTATTTTTTACAACACCGCTGCACTTGTATTGAGGCCCAAAGTGTTTAAAGTGCAACAATTGAGTGCAGGGTAAGGATTGTGTCATCATTTGTGGATGAGCAGGAGATGCCAATAGCAAAGTAGTCCAATGTATGCTTTTGTGATATTGAGTAAAATTAAATCTGTTCAGTTGAATGGTAATATTGATATTATGTATGTGCCACTGAGCTATTCATACTAAATTCGATGAATGAATGAAGGGAATTAAGCCAATTTTCAAATTCATGTAACTGTTTGAACAAGCTGGACCTAATAAAAAAAATGCCATCAATGCATCATGACCAATGCTGTAACTATCGTTGCCACAGCCGGTGTTGCAAAACTCAAAACGATCTAAGTTTCTTTCCTTTGAGTGTAAAATGTTTTGTCATAACATTTTCTGAAATTTCATGAAACGGTTTAGTCATATCTGAAAAAAAAATCCAAAAACACAAATTGTAGTAATAAGTAATTGCAATCAAAAAGCACGGTCAACATCAGTATAGGGAAATGCATCCAATGTGGCTTCAACCAAACATATTGCCTACATTACTGTAATATTTGTGTAAAGTCTTGTAATTTCTAACATAACTAGAATAATGATCCACTGTTGAATATTTGTCATTTCTAGTTTGTTAATGAAATCTGCTGAGTCTCTTTACACCGTTAGATACTAGTTTCTGCAAAAAAATAAGGGTCAATTTACAGAGACACTGGGCCTCATTATAAGTCTGGCGGTAACCGTGCCCGAAATTCCGGCAAGTTACCGCCAGACTCATATTACCATTCCGCCACCGTGATTGCCGGATTCACTGGGGCATTACAATGCCGGTGATCCGGTAATTCCGGAGGTGGAAATCGGTAAATCTCCATTCCCATGGAGTCCTATAGGACTCCATGGAGATGGGGACCATGGAAACACCGGCTCCATCTATGACAGGGCCGGTGTTTCCATGTCCGACTGAATGCGGGTGGTGTTAAACCCGCCAGGTCAGACCTGGCGGGAGTGACACCTCCCGCCTGCAGGACTCTTAATCAGCCGGTCCGGAAAGAAAGGTGGTGGCGGATTTACCACCACCATTCTTTCCGGACCAGCAGGGTCATAAGAGGTCCAGTGATTCTAAAATGCTGTTTTTCAAAAGAATTGGTGGATTAAACAAAAACGTTGATGTACTTTCGGTAACATTTATAATACTGGTAGAGTCGGGTAATCAATTGTTAAAAGGTTTGCCGTTTCCTCTTAAATGTAATTGTATCATACCCCTCTGTGATGATGTTGTCAACTGCTTTCTTTACATATCCTGTGGGATCTGTATCAAAATGTTTGTACATTTCTCGGTCTCACAGTTCTCTTAATACTTCATGCTGTTATTGCAATGTGTTCATTTGTCAGCAGGCCTGATGACAATGATTGAGTGTAAGACTGTGATTGAAATGGAAGTGTTGCAATTTCCTTTTCCACTGTGGAAAAGAAAACATCCAAAGCTTTATTTGTGCAATTCGATGAAAAGGTGATTTTGAAAAAAAATTCTAAACAAAATGCCCCTTCCATCAATCAGCTCCATGATTTCTTGGTTTGCTAGATTTACAACCTCAAAATCAAAATGAACGAATAATACTCACTAGACTTCCTCCACCTATCCAAACACTTGCTTGCGGAATCTCCACTGTCAGCCCTTTCTCTTCTAACAATGTACTAAACGCAATCAAAATAGGAGGACTTGCTGGTGCCTTGTATACCCTGTGGCCAGCTGCTATCTCTTTCATTCGATCTGAACTTCTTTCACCCACTATCAAAATCATTAACACATCTTTTAAGGAGCATCCTTCACAATCTAACCAAATCATGTTGTAGTGATTCTACTCCACAAAAAACATTCTCTCACCCGCAAATAACTCTCTTACTACTGCTTCATTTCAAACCTCCCACACTTATGAAAGGTCATGAACAAAATCGTAGTCAACCAACTGGTTCGAAAATGGGATAACTTCCAATCAGGATCTTGAATACAATGAAATACATATCAGACAAGTCCTCCCCTTTGCAGCCCCAGGTCCACTCAAAACCAACACACTTCTTAGATTGTGCATGCCTACCTCAAGCCGCATCAAAAAGCATCACCACCCTTGCTCTACACTGGCTCAACATCATCAACTCCTGTCGCTCACATGGTACATTCCCCACCACACTAAAAACAGGACAAATCCCAACATCCTCAACAAACCATCCCTAGATCCCATTCTTTCAGAAAACTACCATCCCATCACTACTCTGCCATGCCTCGCCAGAATCAGGGAACACATTATCACAAGCCAACTTCAACAACAGATCACCCTAGTTATGATAAACAGGGAGCTGTGAGAGGTTAGCCAAAGTCCAATCAAGGTAGGTGGATGAGCAGTCAAGGCTTCGTCTCAGGAGAATGTGAGTGGGGGCAGGGGCCCTCAATGATGCCACATAGAATAGCACACAATAATTCAATTTTGACAGTGAGTCATAAACATAAAGATATTTATTTAAGGATTCTAGAACACGCATACAAATGAAACTATCAGGTAGTACTATTGCTCAATACCCTATAACAGAAATATATACAATCACCATTGGATTCACTAGATAGACATTACCAAGTAACTTGTCAAGCAAAGCAGGTAAGTACTGTAGATGCAATACAATGATGGGAATGGATTACACATTAAATATCTTAACTTTAGAAGTCAAACCCAAAATGAATAGGACCTTGTGTCCAAAAGTCACATGTGAGAGTTCTTCTGGTAGAAATGATGCATTGGCTTGAGGTGGTATTTAGTTTTAAATTTTTTTAAAAGTTATACAACAATTTACCAATGAAAAGGTAAGTGTTCTCCTTTCTTCCAGAACCAAAGCTAACCCTGGGGCAGGATACTTGACAACCAAAGGGTAGTGGAATGTAGGTAGGAGACCTGTTGCCAATGCTATCCTATAGGGGAGAGGAGGGCATAGGCACACAGATGCTTACTTACACCCCTGACTCCGATCTTCCCAGATGTCATCTTTGTGGATCATCTGGGGGTTGCTGGTTGCTCGTTCTTTCACTGATTCCTCCAGAGAGAAGTGCCCAGGAGTTGTGGGTTCAAGGATTCTTCTGGTTGAATGGAAATACAAGTGAAAACCTCTGTTGATGAATAAATGCTGAATCCACCCATGCAGGCCTCCTTAGGACCCTTCACTGGATGGAGGAAGGTGAGTTCGAGCAACGGTTAGCCTGTTCAGTCGATGACGGGCGTCCTTCCAGTCACAGTTATCAGAATTTCCTCAGGACAAGTTCCCTTGAAGGTGGGAAGTTGGATTGCGGAGAAGGTGACTTGTGGTAAAACTGGAGATCACCAAATTCCGTACTTGATTGCAGAATGGCAATGTTTCTGGTGAGAGAGCTGGTTATTCCACAGGGCATTCAAGGGACACTCCCAAAGGCTCTGAAGGGCAGGATCGTCGAGAAGGCATCCAGACTAGTTGGTCCCACTAGTCCAAGGGCTGAAGCACCACTCAGGATCTTTGGACATGAGGCAGTGGAACAGGGCTTCACTGAGCCGGTCACAGGAAGGGATGCTTGGCCACTTCAGGAGTCATCTTTGGCTCTTCAGCGTGCTGCTCTTTTTTGAGGGATTCTTGGCTACAATGTAGTTCTGAAGAATAGCTCCTTTTATCGAAAATTCGAGCTGGAATCAAGACCACGCCTACCAATGGTAAGGATCTGCACCATGCAAACAGTCAGTAGTTGTCCAATTTGAGACAACTACTGGTTTCACATCCACCACAGAAGCAAACTTTCTGGCACTAAGGATATGGAATGGAACTAGACACTATGAGCCCCCTTCCTGTGAAATACTCACAAAAAGACTAACTAGCCAGTGAAAGCAGTAGCTTTCCTGGACAAGTGCATAACCTTATGAGGACCTTCTGACCTGAGAGGGCAGGAAGAAAGCCAAAATACAATATGGGAAAAGAACAAGTGAAAATCTTGTGGCAGGGCCATTTTAGGCCACTAGCCATATTTAGTAGACATTCACAGTAAATGAGAATGAGCACACCAAAAGTAATGCAAAAACTGTAAAATGTAACTGCTGCCATCAGCTTGTTTTAGGCACATATAAAAGTAACCCAAAATGTTCTTTGTAAAAGCCTCGGGTGATACAAAAATATCCCCATTGCACTGCACTGTAAGGTGCTTGTGCAATTGTAGAAATATAAGAATTGAAAAGGGAAGGAATCATCAGTTTTGTCATAACAAGTGAGCAGAAGACAAGGGAAGTGAAGATGAAAACTTTACTTCACTTCATAAATTCAGAACAGGATCGAAAACAGCAAAAAGAATGAGGTTCCAGAGGAAACTATGGAAGGGCAAGTTGCAAAAACGAAAAAGATTTCTAACACAGACCTGCAGCAAGACTCATTCTACACTTACCCAAACACTCACACATCAACCACTCTTCCAGCTCCACTGCCCTATTTTACTTCTGGGACTTGTCACCAGTGTTCAACACCATTGATCATAATATTCATATCAATTGCTTAAATGATTGGTTTTGCATCACATGGTTAGAGTCTGCTCTTCCCAGGCTGCTTACCTTTCTCACTGACAGATCCCAACAATTTAAAGTAGGTCCTTTCCTCTCATCCAGCCCCCTCCTTGACTGCGTACCTCCCCAAGGCTCCTCAGTTCTCCCACCCCTCTAAAGCGCTTGAATGAAGTTTCTAGTGGATATGATCAGATTCTTCAACCTGGAATTCTAAGTGTATATTGACCACACAAAGTTTGCTGCTAGAGTCAGACAAAAACCTACTGCTACTTCCAATATCAAATGTTGCATTTGCCACCCTGGCTACTTGCCTCAAAGTCACAGAAGTATGGATGGAGTTTAGCAAACTTTCTCTGCATAGGAACAGGTATGAAATCCTGTCCTTGGTAGGCCATATCCTACCTTTGTTCCTCTGCTGTAGCCGCCAGAATTAGGAATGCTTCCCTTCTATTCCAAGTCAAATTTTAAACTAAGTTACAACAAAGTCACATTTCATAGTGAACTCAAGCAGCTCATCAACACTTGTTACCTCCCAATGAAGCCTGCTTCTAACATTACCCATACACATTTTCTCGTGACAGGAGTCTCTCTCCAGAGTGGTCTTCCTATCCAGTTTTCACCACTCCAAGTCTCTGTGTGTTGGTATACCTCAGATTGCTATAGCAAAAGTCCAAACCATTGAAAATGCAGCTGAAAGAATGCTCTGCATCCTGAAATCTAACAATCACACCTCAATAACCCCTGCTTAACTGTGTAAAGAAGGTCCTTCTGCATCCCATCAAGCCATCTGGCATCTGTGGACCCTGACACTGGAGACTGGAACAAAGGAAGAGCAGACGCCTGGGTGAAGCTTCAAAGTCATCTTTAATACAGATTCAAAAGACACACCGAGCATTCTGCCTTCCTCATTTTATAAGCCTTTTCAATGATGCAATAATTTCATGCAATTTCAAGATACATGTCTGATTGGTCTTTTAGCCAGCATAAAGCCCTCCTTCTCTTTGATTGGGTGGCTTATCTGTCACTCACAAAGCCCACATTAGTCACTCTTGTCAAGCACTGGCAGACTGACACATAAACTGATAAGCTTACTTTAGACCCAGCCGGACACAATTACACATCCTTTTACTCATGCCAAAAAAACAGTGGTCATCTGCTTATCGAGGTCCTGCCAAATTGAATTGGCAGCTCATACTGTGGAAAACCCCATGAGCTCATTTTGTTTGCTGCCAAGTAAGCAGCTGATCTGTACTAATTGGTAACTTCCTTGACTTTATCTGATTTACCATCAATCATGTCTGCTCTTCACCGGCCAAGTTGCAAATTTAATCTCCAGACTCAATTATTTCACAACAAGATGCTGCTAAAGACCTTCTGCTGCATAAGCATGATTCGGGCCCTTTGACACATGCCCGTAAAATGCCATTTTGTATTAGGCATCCATTTTAGAAAATATCTCAGTCTGTTCAGCTTTGGTACCAAATGATGAGTTAATATTTACTTTAAGCATAACTCATTTTCTATCCAGTTTCCAGAATATATTTTACAGATTAATGATGTGCGTCTAATACCTGAGGCACCCTTAACTTCCTGTGTCATTCTGACCCCAAAAATATGCACTGCCCACATGCACTTTATTATCTTTAAAAACACGATAATTCTACTTTCTGCAATACTGGAACCATTGATCAGCCTATCATGTTATATGTACTCAGTTTGAAGGGTGAGGGGTCTGGTACCCCTATACAACTTCACTGGCTTTCTGTTTCCTCCTGTAGCAATATCAAAATAATTTCCCTTGCCCACAACACGGTACAAGATGAAGGTCCCTCATTCCTTTACAATCACATAAAGAGCTAAGACTTAGCAAGACTTTTAAGATCTTCTTACTGTCATGATCATTACCATATTTTCCAAACATAACCTGAGAGTAGGTTTCTTGGTTTTGAAGCACCATCTGTTTGGAACTCTCTTCCTGACCAGCTCCTACATTGAGAGAACTAGCACCTCATCCAACTGCTGCTCAAGATACATCTATTTACCATTGCTTTTCATTGGTCCCCATCTTCCTCCCTTTGCCCTTGCCAAACATCCTATCTTCATTCCTGTCTCCACCCTCACCCTCATGATCCCTTGTTGGCATATGATCATCTTGCTCATGCCCTTTGAAGCAACAGCTAGACCACTGGGTTTCGTGCAAGGAATCACCAACAACACCCATTGCAAAGGTCGCACCCTAGACTGGGTGGCTGACCATAACAGCTCCGCTACCGTCAGTTCTAATACCCCCATGCCCTTGGACAGACCACCACCTCATTCAATTCACCATTACCAGAGCCACTGCCACTAAAACATTCACCTCTGCACCACCGGCGTTGGATAATAGTGCACAAAACCAAAGACAACCTCTTTACTTTTCTTGAAGCTCCTGCATTTAAGCCCCCATTCTCAAATGACCCAGGCTTGCTAGCAGATCTGTACAATGACACCCTCAAAATAGCAATTGACGCCATCGCCCCACTAGAACCAAAGAATAGCCAAAAAATCTAAGCACGTTAATTCCTGGTGCACAGCAGAACTTCAGGCCCTACGCACCCTCAAACGTGACGCATTGACCAAATGGCAAACTAATCCATGTGACGCTTCTAAGGATGAATTCAAAAAGCTGTATGCCCACTACAATAAAGCCATTATCCAAGCTAAGGGCTACTCCTTCAACACCAGAATAACAAATTCCAAGTCCCACTCCTACTACGAGCTCTGATGACATTGTTAAAGATGAAGCATGGTGTTAAAGTATTCAAACAGCCATGCTCAATAAATCTTCTGCAGGACAAAATTCAAGCTCACCACGGAGCCCTCCCTAAGTCCGATCCATCTCTCTTGCCCATCAATAACACCACTCTCCAAGACAATAGCCACTTCTCCTTTAGAGATGTTACAGAAGCAGAAGTCCTAGTCCTCCTCAAACACTTAAAACCGTCCATCTGTAAAGGTGATATATGTCCAGCCAATACCATTAAAGAATGTGCTGACTCCCTCGTACCTTTTCTGACAGCCTTCATTAATGCCTCATTTGCATCCAGCCTTGTCCTGCCCTGTCTCAAAGAAGGATGGGTACGGCTTCTCCTAAAAAAACCTCTTTAGACCCTACCTCCGTGAACAACTACTGCCCTATTACTACAGTCCTGTTTCTCCTAGAAATCCTTGACAAGGCAGCTTACAGCCAAATCCAGCACTTACTCGAGTCCAACCTCATCTTTGGTAAGAGACAATCAGGCTTCCGCAAAGGTCACGGTACTGAATCTGCGCTTCTCGACCTTAAAAACCAAATAACTGAAATCATGGACGAAGGCAAACCAGCGCTTCTCCTCCTCCTGGATCTTTCTGCTGCGTTTGATCTTGTGGACCACAAGACTCTCAGTAGACATCTTACTAATGCAGCTTAATTCTCCGCTGAAGGAAGAAGCTCTTCCTGGAAGGAAGAGCCATGAACGTCATCTCCAACCAGGCGTGTGCAGCACCAACTACCGTCCACTGCGATGTCCCCCAGGGATCCTGCACAGCACTAACCTTGTGCAATCTATTCACTAAACCCCTCTTCGACAATCTGGACACCCTCGACATAGCATACAGAAACTATGCAGACAACACTATGACCAAGATGCCAAGTCTCTCCACAAGATTTACGCCGCCATTCAAGCATGGATGGCAGTAAATGGCCTCTGTCTCAATAGAGATAAAATTGAGATTCTCATTATCGGCCCTAAAGAAACTCTCAACAAACTCAGTAAACAATACAGCGACTTCACCATTGATAACAGAATCACCTCTGTTTCACCTTCAGTAAAGGCCCTAGGGGTATACCTGGACTCCACGCTCTCTATGTCACGCCAGGTGAGCGTGATCGCTTCCTCTGCCTCTTTTACAACCTAACTAATAAATGCAGTTAAACCTTACTTGTCTAAGCAGAATTGCCTCTCAATAACTAGAGCCACCATTGGCGCCAAACTAGACTATTGTAATGTCCTTCTAGCTGGCACCTCGGCTAAAAATGTTAACAGACTTCAAGTTATTCAAAACAATGCTCTAAGAGTCGAATTAAACATCCTTAAAAAAGATCACATCTCACATGCCAGGCACGCACCCCATTGGCTCCCCGTCAAAGAATGGATTACCTTCAAGACGCTAGCCTTAACTCATAAGTGCCTGGCGCTCACAGCCCGCCCACCTGTTTGAGAAAATTATCAGAGCCACCTCTTTGAGACCTAAGTGAACTCATACATACCCACAATAAAAGGTGCCAACTTCCCTTACATTGCTCCTAAACTATGGAATGCCTTACCAAATACCCTCAGGGCAGAGACCTCACACATGTCCTTTTGGAAAACCCTCAAAACGATGCTCTTTCACTAACCCATTCCCTCCCACATCAATCATCTGCCTTAGTTTCATCCCCTATGGACTCTCTCCATCCAGCCTTGTTGTAACATCGGCACCTATGAGCCCCCTCCCCTTTTCGTTACAGCATTGTCATTAGCATTGTGTTACCTTACTGTTAGCAGGTTCACTGTAACCACTAACCACAGTCAGGGTGTCTCTTTGTGTCTCCCTTGTTTCCTCCCCACTGTTCTGTTCATGTAACTAAGTAAACCTGCTTGTAACAGCGCCACAATGCCTTTGGGCTGCTTGTGCGCAATATATAAACGTAAAAAATAAATAAATAAATACTGGTTGAATTTCAGAAAATTATAAGATATATAGATAAATAACTATTTAAATAAAAAGCATAATATCTAGTTGTGAAAAGACATTGGGCCTCATTAGCAGTGTGGCAGTAAGCAGTACAATTGGTGGTAAATCCTTTACCACCAACATTACCACTATGCCAAATTCAGACTCACTGAAAATTTGAGGTCATTCGGCCACCAGAATCACTCCCAGCGGTAATTCCTCCGAGAATTGGCAATATTAGTGCCACATCAGTGGAATTACTGCCAAAAACAAAGAACCTATTTCCACCAAATTACAAGATGGAAATCAGCAGAATTACTTCCAAAAATCAGCAGTAAAAAACACAGCACAGTCACCTCCACCAAACAGATGGAGGTAAATGCATACAGGTGACAGAAATCAAGGCACAGGTGCACCAGAAACACTCTGGAGGAGTATAAAAGGGCCACACCTTCCCCCAAAACACATCCAAGCAACATGCAGCCACAAGCAGATGCTGATGGAATCCACAACCTCCTACTCCACAACCTCCTTCTATACATCCACCTACAGCAGCATGCAAGACCCCGAGCAGGGGAGGGGACAGGCACCACAAAGGCGCAGGAGATGTGTGCTGTGGAGGGCACCCATACCACGTCTCCACCCAACCCTAAGGACACTGATGGACAGCCAGTTGGTGACTGTGTACATTTTGACTGTCCCACCATCACAGACCTGCTCACCGTGATCCAGACCGATCTCCAGAGTGCCATTGCAATCAGAACTGCCCCCCCCCCCTTCTTGAAGCTTGTGTCGGTCCTACACTTTTTTGCCACGGGTGGATTCCAGCACACTGTTGGAACACTGCATGGGATGTCCCCACCCACATTCTCAAAGGTGCTGGATCAAGTCGTGGATGCGCTCATGAGGCACGCCCATGGGCACATCTCCATGCCAACATCCAGGTGCAGGTGAACGCAGCAAAGGCACGTTTCTACAACATTGCATGTTTCCCCAACACCATAGTGGCATTGTATTGCATACATGTGGCATTGGTGTCTCGGCAGTCAATGGAGCAGGAATACCGGACCAGGAAAGTGTACCATTCCATGAACATCCAAATGACATGTGACGCAGACCTCACAATCAGCCAATGCTGTGCTTGATACCCAGGAGCCACGCATGATGCCATGATACTGAGGTACAGCACCCTACCAGCATAAATGGACACACACAGATGACAGCTCATCTGGCTTGCGGGTAAGTAGTTACCAATCCTAATAAGACATTTCACTGTGACTCACATGTGGAACGGAATGAGGAGCAATGTGACACAACTACAAGTCCCATGATGCAACAACAAGTAAGTACAGAACAGGCAACAAACCGTGACTGACTCACCCCAGTACACAGACTGTACTCATGCGACTTCACAGGACATACTGACATGCAAGGCAGCAGAACACAATCAAGGCACCCGTCAAACCCATCACCTGGCAAAGCATGGTCATGGCCCGTAGATGGCTTGCAGCCGCATCAGTAGCGACAACTGCAGTGTTGATGACATTGCATAGACAAATATATGATGAATGACATATCATACACTGTGAATGACTGCAAGTGTTCCATGTAGTCCTATTCCCATCCATTGCAATGTAAACAAAGGTGCACCATCAACATGCACTGAGTTGCGCACATTGGCCAACATCACATCAGGACCATATACATATACTTGCTCTCCAACCCAGACACTGCCATGTTTCGCACAGTTTATTCAGGTTTTGCAAGTGAAGCAGGCTATCCACTGTTACCATGGCTGATGGCACCTGCGAGGGACCCTGGTACACCACGGGTGACAGCCTATAATGAGGCCCTGAGGAGGACTGGCTCATTCATTGAGCGCACATCCGGACTGCAGAAAGCCAGATTCAATCTCCCACACCACACAGATGGTGCTCTCGTGTACAGCACTGAGAAAGTTGGCAAAATAGTTGTCATATGTGCAATGTTGCACATCTTGTGCATACGAAGGAACATATGAGGGAGACATTGCAGGTGAATAAAGGGCACCACAGAACAAAAGTGCGGATGTGAGGGAAGGATGAATAGTCCACCAGGATCTCATGGAAAATTTCTTCAGACTTGGCACACATACACCCCATTCGTCACTGTACATGCACTGAATACATATGTTTTGAAACCATGGAATAATCAGTGTTCAAATATAGATGATTTAACTGTGTTCAATAATCAGATCAACTAACCCTCAGCCCAAACACCATCGACCACCCCACACCCTCAGCCCCAATACCTTCACCCACCCCACATCCTTAACCCCAACACCATCACCCACCCCACACCCTCAGCCCCAACATTATCACCCACCCCACACATTCAGCCCCAACACCATAAGCCACCACATAATATGATACTGTCCCATGAGCAGTACACTACTGCTTTCTTTTGTCCCCTTTGTCCACAGGCTGTGTGTTTGGGAGGTGTGGTGCTGTGAGCGCCTGGGCGGAGTGCTGGCCAATGACCCTTCAGTAGGGGTAGCAGACAATGAACTGCCTTGCACACTGCCCCAGAGGTTTTCCATTGAGAGATTAATGCCCCTGGCCATGGTCTCTTGTGAGGCTGATATCTGTTCCGCCAGCTCCCTCACCCTCTGGCTAATGAGGCTGTTGCTTCCGTTACTGTGAATAGTGCTCCTGCAGAGACGATTGATTGACTAGGACACCTGACTTGCTGCCCCCTGGATTACATTGTGCATGGCCTGGGAATGTCCCAATTGCTCCTGCGTTATTGTGGGCATTTCAGCCTGTTGTTGTTCCATTGTATCAAGCCAATCCCAGATAGCCTGAAATGTGGGGCCCGGCACTGGCTGTGGGGATTGTCAGGATCCAAGACCCACATTGTGTGATGCACAGAGAGGTGGATTAACCTGGTCATCAGAGGATGAGTCGTGCTAATATTACAGTGCATAGCACTATAACAAGTGTGAGGAATGGAAGGGCGAGAGGCTTCACTGTCAGGAAGCACGGGGTGTTGGGGAGCACAATGGGTGGTACAAATGCTGGGGCTGCACATAGTAAGAAACCTACATACACCAGCCAAACGAAACAGGCTCGTCATGGCAGGTTCCATATATGCCCTTCTTGCAGGTGTGCTAATTTAAAGGACCGACAGAGGCCAGGATACAGGCAGCACACCCAACTGAGGCAAGGAACAGAGCACCCAAGAGGAAGAACTGGGACAGGGACCACAATCTCCGGCAGCCCCAGCAACAAGCAAACAGAGCCAGGGAACTCTTTGGGCCACGTTTGCCCAAATGTGCATGGGCATGCAACGAGCAACTGTTCATGCTCGAGGAATCCACCCGCGCAGACGCACATCGGAGGCTCTCCTTCATTTCGGTGCTGGACTGCCCACGTGGGCGGGACAAAGACTGATATGCAAATGAATATTTCCCATCTGTGAAAGGTACAGTGAGCAAAACGCGTGTGCTGTAAACTCATCTCAGAACAGGTTATCATGCCATGTTCTTTCTGGAGAGGAGTGCCTGCTACCTTTTTTGAAATATTTGCAAGGAACTTGGGGTTGGTCACCCTGAGTTACCTGGGGGCAGCCAGGCGTGGACTCCCTGCTCACTGTGCTCAGAGAGGCACAGCTTCACCTCACTGATGAGGCCCAACAAGGCTGAAACACCTGTATGGGGTTGCTGTTGGTACTCCTGTTCAGAGAGGAATTGCCACAGCATTTCGGTGCTGGACTGCACCTGTGGGCGGGACAAAGACTCATATGCAATGGGATATTTCCCATATGTGAAAGATACAGTGAGCAAAAAGCATGTGCTGCAAACTCTCATCTCAGAATAGGTTATCATGCCATGTTCTTTCTGGAGAGGAGCGCCTGCTACCTTTTTTGAAGCACCCAAGAGGAAGAACTGGGGCAGGGACCACAATCTCCGGCAGTCCCAGCGACAAGCAAACAGAGCCAGGGAGCTCTTTGGGCCATGTTTGCCCAAATGTGCATGGGCATGCAACGAGCAACTGTTCACGCTTGAGGAGTCCACCCGCGCAGACGCACATCAGAGGCTCTCCTTCAGCAGCACATATAGCAGGGCCACGCCCAGGCCCTGCTAGAGCGAGAGAAAAGCACAGTGGTAAAGCAGCTTTGATGCCTGTCATTGTTTCGTTTGTGACTAACCAACCGCATGGAAACTAACTCCCAAACTCATCGGGCTCATCATATTAACCCGGCTAAACAAAGTTATGCTCATTGGGCTAATGCACTCTATGATCACTAGGATCACATTAACCCCATGCTCGCAGTCCTTTAATTGTGTGCTTTCTATAGACTGACAGATGCAGGATACGATGCCCGCAGAGCCTGCAAGGACACAGCAGTGGCACACGGGACACAGTTCATCGTGCAGAACTAATCGAATGGGCAACACGCTCCCAAGCTAAGTGTTCCTTTCAATCATGTACACCCTGATACTAAAGTAATTCTCTGTACATTTAGGATATGTTGGTACTGCTTCACTTTAATGTAATGTGATGACACAAATGGGTCGATATCTGCAACTCACTGGGTGACTGAGTGCTACAATCTACATTCATAGGACATAGTTGTGAGCAGCATAACTCAGTGGGCAAACTGGGTGACGAATGCTAGTGCCATTGGAGATACCACTGGCAAGCTCCACTTAGAGCATTATCTGAGGGACTACGCTATCTTGTGTTACCAGAGGGAGTATCAGTGTGTATGGATACAGGTGTGCAGTGGCTACACACACACAGGGAGCGCACAGCAAAGAGACAAGGAGCATACATTCCCTACTTCCCCTTATGCATCCACAACTCTACCCTAACCCTCTATCCAGTTACACTGACACCCGCTTCCCTATCCGTTCCGTGGACCCTAACCCTCTTTCCCTATAGGGCCGCAGCAAACCTGTGTCACTAGTGCATGCGCTTACACTCCTACGGGGAGGGAGGAGTGCGTGCTACCTCAGTGTGAGAACCTGGGACCTGACATTCGCAGGGGGGATTATTCTGGAAAGAAATGGCTCACGGGTGAAAGAGATTGACTGTAGGTGGGTGTGGATGACTGCGACAGCACATCTGCAGCGGGTGCTGTGGGCTGCTCACATGGCAGGCTGTCGTCTCTACTCTGACTAGTGTGTGTCTCTGCATTTCCCCAGCAGTGGTGGTGGTTGCCCAGTTTGCTGGCAGAGCTGCTGGGTCTATATTGTCTTGAGTAGGCCTTGTGGTTGTGTCCTTAGCACCAGTGCATATCGTGGCTGATGGTACTGTTGCCTGAGGCCTTTTCTTGGGTGGCATGCTCCCACTCCTAGACTTGTCATGGCCGGTGGACTTTGTGACTCCTGTTTGTGCTGGTGTCGTGGAGGTACCAGCACCATCAGATGGTTCCTGAGTCTCTTGTGTGCCTGTTGGGAGACATGAATATGTGCATGAACACATTGCTAGTCATGTGCCTGGTGAGTTAACACGTACGGTCACTTGTGGGGTCACAGTTTGTTGTGCCTCCAGGGGGACATGCCTCATGTGACTGGCAGTATGGCAGTCATCTGCATTGATTCAGGGCGACCATATGGTTGGTGTGAGGAACCTGGCTTGCTTCGGGCATCTAGTCCTGTGCATTTAGCCCTACAGGGTCACATGTGCAGATGCGCATCAGGACGATTGTTGCTTGGTTTACAAGTAGTGCCATCAGCTGATGGGTGACCTGCTAGTAATGGTGGGGTCATGATGATATTATGTCGGATATCTTTGGTTCCATGTGGAATTTTGTGATGCTTTTCAGTTACTGTGGTTGCTGGCCTGACAGCTGCATGTTTTGGACCATGCTTGCTGTGGGGACTGTGCATGGATGACCACTGTGCAAGAAGGGGTGGTTATGTTGTGCACTGCAGATGTGCATTAGTATTTCTTACTTGCAGTCCAAAGGTGGGACTTCACTATGTCATGCACTCATGATCAGGCCTGGTTGTCATGTTAGTGGTTTCACGGATCAAATTACTCATGTTATTATGGCCTGCATTGTCACGCGGGTGGGTCATGTATTGTCGGGGTTGATGTTGCATGCATGCATGGCAGTATGTGTATGTGCACATGCCATCATAATTGTTCTACTATGGGCCCATAATTCACTGAGGTACTCACCAGAATCCCCCTGGCTGCTGACTGCAATCTCTGCTGAGCTCACACCCTTTATAACCACCATGTGGAGGATGCCGCTGACCATATCCTCCCATGGTGTCAGCTGGAGTGGTTCCACACTTCTGTCGTTCCAGCATTTCTTCATGTCCTATGAGGTTCGTTGGACATGTCCTACGGCCACCACCTTGTCACGTATTTCTGACCAGATTGCATTTTTATGCTGCTAGCTGGTTTTCCTGCTTTGGGCCCCATATAGTTCTCCCGAGTGGGCCACCCCTGGCTCAGCCAGTACGGTGAGCTCCTGCTCAGTAAACTTTGGCTTTTGCATCCTCATATCAGGCACACTGGATTTTCCCTTGCCTGCTGACATGTTTTCACTTGTCTCTGGCACTGGATGGCACTACAATGGCCTGATTTTTAACAGAACCTTTTTTTCTGTTCAAAATAGCCAAGTATGTGCTTCCTTTTCAGGCGTTGATGTATTTCTGCCAGCGGAATTTCCACCGGTGGAAATTCTACTTTTTAACTTGACGCTAACCTTAATTCTGCTGATTATTTGCAGACTTATCAAAGCTAGCTCAGTTTTCAGTGGAAATTCCTCTGGGCAGAATTACTGTTACTGCCAATGGTGGGTGCGTGTGCCCGCCATGTTGTGATACGATGGTAATTCCTCTACACACCACAATGGTAACGTCAATTCTGCTGAGCCGCCGATTCTGTGCTAGACTCATAATGAGGGCAATTGTATGTCAACATAAGTTAGATGCTATCTAACCAGTAGGACCATATTACAATTGACACATTACGATAAAACTAAAATCACCATTGACTACTAGGCCAGAGTACCTGATTCCTAATTTAAATCATGAGCAACATTTGAAAGTACTAGTTTATTTAAATGATTTGTTAATCGCGGAACCTTGCCTTCCCCTCACCATTATCAGTAATACAGAGCCCACTAAGTGCAATGTGTATTCTGTTCATAAGACCATGAAAAATAATTGTCAGTGTTGCTCTGAAGACCAGTCCATCTCGCCAGGGAAAGGATTTTGCAGTCCTTGGCTTTTATTTGACAGACTTATTTGCTTTGGGATTTGGTCTTTTTATAAAAATCGGTGAAAAGAAACAATATAAATGTTACTTAAACACACACCTCATAGCAATTATTTATTCAAGGAAAGCCCACAACAGGAACGGTAGTGTTCCAGTAGCACAGAGTTAGTGGCAGATTTATTTACAACCATAAAAATATGGTATGTTATTGGACTGTATACCATGCTCCACTGCCATTTTAATGGACTCATGGTGCTATTGGATCTGTAAACGAGTGGCCCTGGTAATGGTTAATGGGGCAGAGGGACAATGCAACATTGTTTTGCTGTTTTGTTGATGCACACAGTTCAGAAGTACCTGGGTGCTGTGGTCGAATGTTTGTCAATGGGTTGAGCACTTAAGCTATCTTTATCCAGAAGGTTGCCTCATGTGTCCGTAGTGTGAGGGTGAGTTTGTTGGAACATGCGTTTCACAGTTTAGCGGACAAGATGTACAGTTCTGAAATGTTGATCTGTGTTGAGAGTTGATGTTCAACTGCTCTGCGTCGATAGCTTAGTTGGTATGCATATTAAGTATTGGTAATTAGAATTTGAGCATGTCACTGTGGTGAAAACTGAATCATAACTTGGGTGGCCATGTGGAAAGATATTGTTTAGCGTATGGCTACTTTCAATAGGCGGGCAACTGCGATCTAATACCCCCTGACATACAGTCCCACCTCACAATTCAGGGAACAAGAAATAGGCTATTTTTTTAATCAATATTTTGTTTTATTAAAATAAAATAAATGTAAAGGTGGTCCTCAGACCTTATGCAGGGGAAGTCTCAAGAATGTTACACAATCACCGGCAGCTTGTCGACAAAGAAGAAATTGGCCCGCCTGCATTTATCTCACTATTTCCCACATACAGACACTAATTTCCATAATCATTTCTGTATACATATTGAGGTCTGAATAATAAAAACATTCTAATTGTAACTCTGCTATTCACCGGCCATTTAGTTTAGTTTAGTTTAGTTGGGTTTAAATGTACCACATAGCAATCAAGATAGCAGATGGGTCATAACAGAAACTTGATTCTTCAGAACATTTTACTTTCTCCAATATGCTACCATCTTTAAAGTGCACATAAAGTACACTTCCATTTAATGCACTGGAGATTTGCTTTCCCCAATATTACCAGCCAGTGCTATTATCAGGGAAGATTTTCATGATCACTCATGTAATATGGTGCTGACGTTTTCTAACACAGGTGTGCACAGTTTACGATATGTTTACAAGAACTTGCACTATCATTTTGCAGGGTTTTGGCTAGGGACGCTGTGTTATTGATTCAGAGCGCAAATACTTTTGTTTCACCGACCCAACCTGGGAGAATTGTTCAAGGATTTTATTAAAGAGGTATAAGCTCCCTTTCCCTTTGCAGATTAAGTTTCTCTGGTATGAAATTCTTTTTCTGTACTATGTATTCAAAAGTGAGGGATTGCATGAAATGTACATGATATGATATGGCATTTATAATGTGCCTATACACAAGTGTTTCAAGGCACAATCTGCATAATTTTCTAGATTAATAGAAATTACACAAAATAACCTGTTCTCATTTTCAAATTTAGTTTAACTAGCTATAGCCTGCACATTATGAACTCAGCTTCATTAGACCATGTTACAGGCCCCGTCAAACATGGTCCAATGTTGACTCTAGCTGTGATAGTACTTTGGGTTCTTTTTAAATATCACTTATTAAATGCTACCTTGTCAGAGCTGTGAAAATTGCCCTGTATTACACAGCCCACAATAGAGGTAAAGAATGTTTGTATGTATTTAAATGTAATCTCCTTGAGCCTTAAATATAATGAAATCAGGATGTAAATCACACTAGGAAACTAAAATATCCTATTATTTTTCTATGACTAATAACTTGTCAAAACCTCACTCTCT